>NC_138108.1:67385702-68603202 GCF_964146895.1 Miniopterus schreibersii | reverse complement strand
CTGTGTCTCTTCTATGAGGACAGAAGTCATATTGGATTTATGGACTAATCTCTTCCAATATGACTTCATCTTAACTAATTGCACATATAAAAAAACCTATTTCCAAATAAAGTCACATTGTGAGGCTCTAGGTGGGCATGAGTTTTTGGAAGACACTGTTCAACCCAGTACCCTAGAGGCATAAAAAAGCCAACTGGCAATATTCCAAGAAGAAGGTTAACAAGGCCTGAACTGTGTTGCAGTGAGAATCAAGAGGAAAGGGTTAAGACCAAGTGATGTTTAAGAAATGATGAACCATAAAATTTTAGGGCTGGAAGAGACCTTAAAGGCATTCAGGACTAGTGATTCTCAAGCTAATCTTCTATACCCTTCAAATGAGGTGCCTCAGGGGTAGCTAGAAAGTAGGGGTCATAAGAAAGCTTTTCCAGGTCTGCTACCACTTGTTTAATCAGAACAATTATAGCTTTATTTCCTTTCCACTGGTTTTACATGCTGATGTTCACATAAAATTTAGTTTGAAGATTGGTTTTGTTAAAAATCTTATCTAAATCTCTCACTTTGTTGATCAGGAAATTGCAGTAAGTTAAAGAACAAGATAGTGATCCAGAAGTAAATTGCACAGTACGGGCTGTTACTGGAATTGAGAACATGGGGAGAAGGCAACTAGCATAGTATGGGAAACCTTCATGTAAGAGAAAAAGTTTAAACCTTGTGAAATACAATGGGGAAACAAAATCCAATGGTCTTTGTTCCTATAAACTACAGTTTTTCTGGACAGAGACTTGAGTGTGGCCCTGTCCCTGGAGTGGGGCCGCAGAACGTGGTGGAAGGAGCCAGGAGATCTGGGTGTAATGCTGCCCTGCCAAGGTCACCGAGCAACAGACTGGACGCAGGGATGAAGGGCTGGAAACAGGTGGTGCCCAGGTTTCACAAGCAAAAGATGAGACAGGGTGATGTGGCAATGGGAAATGGTGGTCTGGACACAGATCTAGTTAATAGAGGACGCTTTTTTGTTTTGGACATACTGGGTTTGAAGTGACAGTAGAAAAATAAAACTTTGCCAGGTAAACCTGAAAGAATTAAGTCACTTCTATTTTGTAGTCCCTAGCACAGCATCTGGTAATGGAATGAACGAACGAACGAACGAACGAATGAATGAATGAATGAATGAATGAATGAATGAAAGCCATAATTACAAATTTTTGACTTCTTTAGACTCCAAATCTTAATATATTTAAAAGTACTTTTAAAAATTAATTAATTTATGCAAAGACTTCTTTTGCCTACAAAGGCATATTACATTTTAATTAAACTTTAAAATTTAAATCTTATGGAATCAACCCAAGTGCCCACCAATAGATAAATGGATAAAAAAAGCTGTGGTAATATATACAATGGAATATTACTTAGTCATAAAAAAATGAAATCTTACCATTTGCAACAGCATGGATGGACCTAGAGGGTATTATGATAAATGAAATAAGTCAGTCAGAGAAAGACAAATACCATATGATTTTACTTATTTGTGAAATCTAAAGAACAAAATAAAGAGACAAAATTGAAATAGACATAGTTGAAGAGGATAGACAGAGGGGAGGGTTTTGAGGGACTGGGTAAAAAAGGTGAAGGGATTGAAAAGTACAGATTGGTAGTTATGAAATAGTCACAGCATAGGGAATATAGTCAATAATATTGTAATAACTATGTATGGTGCCAGGTGGGTACTTGAAATATTGGGGAACACCTTGTGAAGTGTATGACTGTCTGACTACTATGCTGTACACCTGAAACTAATACAAAATGATAGTGAATGTAAATTGTAATTGAAAAATAAAATTAAAAAAAAAGAAAAAAATTTTCCTCACTTCCATTTGCCACATGTGTCATGATAGTCGCCTAGTTCATTAAATAAACGTTAACTATTTTACTTTAAAAAAAAACCCTACCTTTAAATCTTCTTTCCACTGGATAAATACTCAGCAAGTTAAAGTTATATCAGGTGTTAAAAATGCATTTCCTTAAAGACCTCAATTTTGGCTATCAAAGCACTTGCTGTGAGACATTCCTATGTTTTAAAAGTAAAGAAATAGCTTGTACTGACTTTAAAAAACCTCTCTAGAGAACCAGTTTCCTAGTTACTTTTTGAGGGTTGCAACAGTCATGGAGGTGCTGCTCAGAACTTTCTTTAACAAAGAACTTGCCTTGTACCAAATTAGCTGTCAGTCTCTTTGTGTCAGCGCCTTCAGGTCCTCCCCCAGCTTTCTAGCAGAGGCCACTATGCTGGCTCTTCCCAGGCAGCCCTCCACCAATGATGGAGCCAGGGTACCAGGGCCTGGCCATTTCTGCCCAATGTGGGACTTCTCTAGCAGTTACCTTTTCCTCGGGAACTTCAGTTGGGTTGGCCAAGACTTTGTTGGACCTACACTGTGGTCTGAGGCTCTCTGTTCTCAATCCTGCTTCTTTCCTAAGATCACAGTGTGAAGCCTTTCTCTTCCCATTCCCATCATTTCCCTTTGATCTTCCATGAGCTATACCCTCAGATAGACCTCTAGCACTCCTCACTCTCTCAACACCCAACTGATGCACAGGGCTTCTAGTAATATAATGATATAAAATGAAATTATTAGGATTATATTTATTTTGTTGTTTCAATTTTCCTTCTCTAGCTCATTCTCTCTGAAGATTTTTTAGTAGAGAAATTTGTAATTTATTTCTGATGTGAAAAATTCCAGAAGAAATCCTTTATTAGTTTATAAGCTCCTTAAAATCTGAGGTTTTGTTTGTTACTGTCATATCCCAGCACTTACACACAATAGGTGATCAATGAATATTTGTTGAATGATTGAATATACAGGGTGTTCCCCCTAAAAATGTATACATATTTTAATAGCTAATAGCTCAATTTTGAAAATGAAATGTATTTTAATAAACACTGCCTTTATAATTATTCAAAGTGTGTGTATACATTTTTGGGGGACACTGCATATATTTTGAGAACCACTTTTTTCTGTTACTATTAAATAGAAGAGGCAAGAAAAGATAGGCTACAATAGAATTTTAGATAGAGGCTGTATTATTTTGGTAAGGCTGCCATACTAAAGTACCACAGACTAGGGCTTAAACAACAGAAATTTCTTTTCTCACAGTTCTGGAGGCTGGAAGTCTGAGATCATGGTGTCAGTAGTTTTGATTTTTTCTGAGCTCTCTCTTCTTGGCTTGTAAATGTCTGTCTTCTCCCTGTGTTTTCCTTCTTTCTTTCTTTCTTTCTTTCTTTCTTTCTTTCTTTCTTTCTTTCTTTCTTTCTTTCTTTCTTTCTTTCTTTCTTTCTTTTCTTTCTTTCTTTCTTCTTTCTTCTTTCTTTCAAATATATCTTTATTGATTTCAGAGAGAGGAAAGGAGAAGGAGAAAGAGAGCTAGAAACGTCAATGATGAGAGAGTCATTGATCGAGCCCGCAACCCGGGCATGTGCCCTGACCTGGAATTGAACCCCGATCTCCTGGATCCCAGGTCGACGGTCAACCGCTGAGCCACGCCCGGCCGGGCTCTCCCTGTGTTTTCATGTGGTCTTCCCTCTGTGCATGTCTGTGTCCTAATTTTCTCTTCTTATGAGGATACCAGTTTTATTGAATTAGGGACCACCTCTTAAATGACCCCATCTCCAAATACAGTTATATTCTGAGGTACTGAGAGTTAGAGCTTCAACTTATGAATTTTTGGGGGGCTCAAGTTAGCCCATAACACAGGGCCATAAAACTGTGACAATAAGCAACTCTTTGGATTATAGTGTTTTAACTTGTGATGGATGCTAATGGAAATAGAAATAAAACAATATGAAAAGTAAAAAATTATATGGAATAAGGCAAAGAATTAATGATCTTCCTCAAATGTCTAATTTATAGCCAAAGAGTAATATAAGCATATCTAAAAGCAGACAATGAAGTATAAGACCAAAATTCCTTGTTATTCCTGGACCTGTAGTGCTCGACCAAGTAAATCATGCATCATAAAAAAGAAACAAGTTACAATTCATAAGTGACCACATGCTTGAAACTACCAACAGAGATTTCCTTATCATGTGGATTTAAATACTAAAATAAAATCAAACAATATATTTATCATTAAAACATTTTTGAAGAGAATTTATGTTCATAGTAGGACCATTTGTTTCCCAGAAGAATAATACAATTATTAAATTATTACTTGTTAAAATATTAATTTCATTTTAACCACAGGAGAAATGTTAATTTTTTTCTATCTAGTTCCTGTTGTCTGATTCCTGAGCCTATCTCAAGTAATAAAAGTAATGGACTTGTGGTACTCTCTCCACACTGGTCTTTCTCTGTTGGCATTTCCTAACTCAGAAACCCACATTATATGACATGCTATACCACCATTGTTGTGTGCTGCTATATTTTGGGGACTTATTAGAATGAAGGAAGTTCTTCCCCAACATGACATTTCCTTTCTAATACAATACAAAAATGGAGTATTTAGGGTTGACCACTTATACATTGTTCCTACTTCAGCCCTCACACGATTGCCGTCATATATGAATGCCTAACCCTTCCAGAGATTTCCTTTAGAGTTTTATAGTATGTTTACTTTCCTGTGGATTTTGAAAGATTTGACCTGTCTGGGAGAAGTCTTTTCAGGGACCCCAGATCCCTATCACCTCTCCTAGTGCCCTACTGGGCCAGCCTCGGAAGGTCGGTGCCATGACTATGTGTTGATTTGAAACACTTCATTCACCATAAGCTCAGTCAGGCACACAGCCCTGAAATCCATTCTCCTGTACTTGTAGAATTCTCTAGAACACTTCCTTGAGATTATGACCTGCAGTTCTGAAACACTGGACTGTATCAAAGGCTCTACCTGGAATATAATGTTAAGATTTCTGTGAGTAGTAAATTCTACTACTAGATTCTAAATACCTTGAGGGTTATATACAGGATGTCCCCCCAAAATGTATATATACTTTAACAGCTGGTAGTCAATTTTGAAAATGAAATGTATTTTAATAAACACTGCCTTTATAATTATTTAAAGTATCTATATACATTCTTTTGGGACAACCTATATATGTCTGATTTTTAAAAATATTGAACTGTTAAAAGACAAACAGGCATATTAAAAAATTTAAGAGTTTATTTGAGCAAAAATCAATTAGAATCAGGCAGCACCAAAGCGGAAGTGGTTAGGAACACTCCTTGACTGGAGCCAGGGGAAGGGCTTACGTAGAAAGGGTACAGAAGCAGAGAAAGGAAATTATTTGATCGCCTATACCATCAAGCCTAGTTGGCTACTTGTGATTAGTTGTCCTTAGCATTTTGATTTGATAGCCTTGAAGCATTTACAGGCTTAGATTTTGGTTTGCTTATGTTAACTGCCAGGGCATTAGAGCCACCTCTGTCTAATGGCCTCCTGGTTTAATTAATTTAACGCTACAAATGCCTAGCTCAGTTCAGCAATCATTTATTTAGCACCCACTTGGGCTCTGAGCTGATTTTAAAACAAAAAGGGAAGGAAAAGACGCAGTTCCTATCTTGGAGGGTTTATAGCCTAGAAGGAGCTTATATACTTTTTTCTCTCTGCTCTGCATCTTTTAAAATAAGCCAATTATCTTTCCATTTTTCATTATAGTATATTTGGAAAATTCAGAGAAATCAAAAGAAATAAAAGCTTTAAAAAAAGCCTATGACTTAACTACTGCTGAAAACATTTCAATTTATCTTTTCTATGTACATCTACTTTAAAAAATATTTGTAATCAGATAGCATGCACAAGTCTGTAACCCGCTTGTTTCATTTCACACATCATAAACATTTTCCAGTGGCCTTTGTCAGCATCATTTAAGGAGCTAGATGCCATTCCACTCTGTTGATTCACCGTAGTTTCCTTAATCCATTTTGCTGCCTGATATTTAGGCAACTTCCTCTCTTTTGTTATTCTAAATGCAAAACTTCGTGCACAAAACATTTTTAACATTTACGATTGTTTCCTGAGGTTAAATGTCCAGCAGTGGTCTCTCTGTGTGCAAAGGAATGAGTGTCAGAGCTTCCCGGGCATCTGGCAGGGGCTTTGGAGGGTCTGCGCATCTTTCTCCTGCGGCCGTGCTCAGCCGTGCCCGGCTCGCTGCCTCCTCGCACTCAGGACATTGGTACTTGGAAAATGCTTGCTAGTTTGATAAGTGAGAAGCAGAGTGTTGTTGTTTTGATTTGTGATTATTTGGTTGCCAGTGAGGTTGAACATTTCCTCATATTTTTGTTTATCAGTTTTGTTTCCTCTTTTATGTATTGGCACTTGGTGTTCTTTCCCATTTTATTTATTATTTCTCCCACGTCTCTCTTCTTTTCTACTCCATACTGTTAGGATCTGGCTCAACCAGCAACTGTTTTCAGGGCTCCTTTAGCCCCTTTAATTTGTCTCCCTTTACTCTGGACCACGGTGACTGAGTAGTCATTTTTGCACTGTGATACAGAAACAACAGAAAACTCACTTGTTTCTATCTCTCTCTCTCTCTCTCTTTCTCTCCCCCTTCCACTCTCTCTGAAAAGCACTGGCAAAAATATCCTTGGGTGAAGATAAAACAAAAAGACAAACAAACAAACAAAAACAAAACCAAAACAGACAGCACCTGACATTTTCTTCAGCTTCCTCTCGCGTCTTCTCATCAAAGACAGAAGTTGGGCTAGAAGCCTTGGGAAGAAGGCCCTATAAGGCGGTGAAGTTCACTCGGGGGCATTTTTGGTAAGAGACATAACAGTGGCAGCTCCTTGGAGATTAATTCTGACTTTCCCATGAGGCACCTGAAGTCTGAAAGGGAAGGGCCGAATTCTCATTCCTCCCAAAGCTGGGGTGAGGTCCAAAAACCACTTCTGCACCATTGATTTTTCTTGGGCTTTTGTGGCTCAGCTTGTGGCTGTAAAACACCATTCATCGCCTTGGATTATGGCTTTTTCTTTTGTCCTATTTACTGACTGTCTGGGGAGTCGCTGCCAAAAGTTGTGACTGGTGATAATCACTTTGGAGGAACAAAGCTGGTCGTTGCTCACGCCTGAGGAAGATTAGTCCTTGCGCCTCAGCAACTTCTATGAGAGAGCTGTCGCATTTCTAGCTGCAGGGATGCCACCGTCACCCACACTCCGGAAGATGAGAACAACAGGGCACAATGGTAGATAAAAAGGCAACTCTCTTATCCCAGACCATTCTTCCCAAAATAATAGACCCAGTAAAGCAGCGGAATCTTGCCAACCAGTGTGGCCCAGACCAACACGCAGACCCACATTAAGGTCTTGCCTCATTTTGTGAATGGTAAAGTGCTTTTATAAGGGGCAGGTGTCATGTTTCTGCAAATAAGTGAAGGTCACTGGTTCACTGGGGTTCTTGATGCCTTAAGCTTAAAGAGTAAACTCTCCTATACTTAGAGTTTCACTTATTCCCATGTTTATTGAATTTCAGGGGTCAGCAAACTGAAGCCTGCAAGTCAGATTTGACTGGCCACCTGTGTTTCATGGCACGGGAGCAAAGAACGATCTTAACATTTTTATGTAATGGTTGTAAATATGAAAAGAAAAATAATATTTTGTGATACATGAAAATTATATGAGATTCAAATTTCAGTGTCTACAAGTAAAGTTTTATTAGAGCACAGCCGTGCTCATTCATTTATGTATTGTCTCTGGGTGCTTTCCAGCTACAACAGCAGAGTTGAGCAGTTGTGAGAGAAACTGTATGACCCACTGAGCCTAAAACATTCACTACCTGGTTCTTTACAGAAAAAGCTTTGGCCGCCTGTTTTAGACACTGGAAATACAGCTATTCATAAGGTAGACATTGCCCTTGCATTCTTAGAGCTTATATCCATACAGGACATTATTTTAAACACGGTCCCAGTGGAACTCCCCCTTGATCCTGGCTTTAAAAACATTAGGTTCTGACCAACTGGGCTAACCTTATATGATTTTAGCCAACATTGGTACCATCCTATGGAATCTGATTACTTTTTCATCAAACCAAATCTACAAGTTAACTATGTTAGACAGCAAAGGTCTCTGTATTTAAGACATTAAACTAGTTGGGGAATAAAATTTATTTTAAAATGAAAAAAGAATAACGACAATGACACACAAGAGCTGCTTGTAACTTTTCCAAAGACTTTCATCTGTGCCGGTGTACATGCTGCAGACTCTGTTGCTAAGAGTTGAGGATGGAAAAGCTCACTTTGGCCAGATAGAGGCTGAGCAGGCTTGCCAGAGGAAGGAGCCCCAAAGATTGTCTTGATTTCCTCCTTCAATCCCAGGGGCCTAACAAATTGTCTCCTATGGACAAAAGGCCAAGAAACTGCCTTTAGGGCTCTTTCCCATATCCAGTGGTTTGGCAGAATTTCTACTCTTATCCTCATAAGCAGACAGCTTTCCTTGAGCTGGTGAAATAGGAAGACCAGGCTTGGGAGCCTCTTACCCACCCTGTAAGGTGGGGATCTGCTCTCCCCTAAATGGCGAATCAGTGGAAGCAAGACTGAAGGGTATTAAATAACAGGAAAATTTGGGTAGGCTGCTGGAAACTTTAATTTTTTAAATATAAGGAAGTTGGAAAGTCTGAGAGTCCTTTAGCTAACTTCCCAGCATTTTCTAGAACACCAAAGGACTACATCTTCCCCTATACCGTGAACAGTGTCCATACCTGCCTGTCCTAGGGTGTTCAAGAAATGGTTCAAGAAAAGAATGTCTGAAAGAATGAAGGAAGAAAGTCAAGTCATAAGCAAACGTTAATCAGAATGCTTAGAGCACGGTGTGTTCTCAGGAATGGGAATCTATGGGGTTGCGTGCTTGACACTTATCGAGCTCCTAGTATGTGCCAGACACTAAACACATTTTATTTTAATGACTAATATTGAAGATCTTTTTGAAATGTCAGTGTCTGCTTTGTCACTTTAAAAAGTACAGTCAGGCGACTACCCAGTACTGAACCTTGAGGAGCATGGAGAATCTTTCTGACCCCATGGCTATTATTGTGGCTGGTATCATAGGAAAGAATAAAGTTACTGTAGTGCTTGCAAAGGCAAACTCTGGTGTCAGACTCAAATTCAGGCTTTACCACTCATTAAATATGTAACATTGGATAAATTTTGCCTCAGTTTCTCTATCTGTAAAGCAGACAAATAATACCTACTGTATAGAGCTCTTGGAAGATTAAATAAAATGCCTTGGCATGTAGGAAGCCCTCAAGGTAACGGTTTTTGTTATCATATAGGACCCTGCCTAGAAAAGACAGCAAAGTTTTAATTGAATACAGCAGTGGGCAAAAGTAGGTTTACAGTTGTAAGTACATGAAACACAGTTTATTCTTGTATTATTATTTATTGTATTATTAATTATTATTATTACTGTATTATTAACCTACTTTCCCCCCACCCCTGTGTATTAAGAACTTGAGGACATGCCTCAGAACTTGGTGGTTCTGTTTTAATGCCCTTTACAGCATGCATAATGGAAATTGTATACCCCCTTTATTTGTAGTTCAACTTTTTTGACTGTGTCCTGGTCTGAAAATGGAGACAGTGAAATTGACTGATGGGGCTCTTGTGAGGATCGTATGTTTGAATGTGCCTGGGATTTAGTGGGCTCTCAAAAAATATTACTTTTCTTCTAAGTCAAATATGAGGAAGTAATTCCCTTTAATTAAGAGTGTTGATGAGTTGGGTTCTAGTTAATTGAACTGTAATATGTAAATCACTTTAATCGTGGACCTGCTCTGCCAGATAAACACCTAGCACCTGGTCTGGTCTGGTTGAGCACGTTTATTTGTTTGATTTTGAAAGTCTTTCCCCTTATGTAGCTTCTTAACGTTGTGGATCTATTAACTCAGGCTGTAAGCAGTTTGCATTTCCGTTGAAAGGAGGATTTTCAAAAGATTTTAGAGCATTTTAATTGCTGAACTTAACAGGGTTGATTTAAATTAATCCAAGTCAGTTGCAGACAATGGAACAACGGGTCGGTACCTCCTCACTCCTTGTTTATTTTTCAAATAAAAGGAGAAAAATGGGAAGTGTTCCAAATCGAGTCACAGGCTGTGGTGAGCTTTAAATGAGTAAACGTCGTGGGCTTTGGAGAGACAGATTTGGGGTGGGAGCTAGAGAACCCTCAGCAGTCACCCTCAGCCGTTTATCTGCCTTCGTGGATGTCTCCTTTGCGTGGCAGGAGAGAAGGAAACAAACGGAAAGCCATGTTCATTGTGACGAAGTCACGTTGACATAGGGGTGGAAGGGACCTGCGCGCCCAGCCGGCGGGAGTGAGAATGCACTGAATGCGGAGGAGTAAAGGGGGCTCACGGGAGGCTGGAACTCCGTCCAATAATAATTCCATGGAATTATACTGGTTGGGTGTATCTTATTACCTTACCTTGATAATTATCATCACTCCATGGCCTTTACCTTGAAAATGCGATCTCAGCCATGAACACTATTGACGCGTTGGGCTGGATAATTGTGGAGCCCTGTCCTGTATATTGTGTAGGATTTTTTTGCAGCCTCCCTGGCCCCTACTCACTAGATGCCAGTAGCACCTCACCTACCCCCGTCTCTCCCTTCCCCAGTAATAACCTAGAATGTTTCCAGATGTTACCAAGTGGTCCCCGGGGAGCAAAGCTATCCCCCAGTTGAGAAGCACTGCTTTGAAAGGATTTCGTTTCAACTACTTTATAGGCCCTTCAGGCTTCGCCATCCTTCTTCGGTTGTGCTCATGGGAAGCTCATTCCTCTGGCTAACTTATGGATCTCTCCAGGATGACTGGCAGCCAAATGGAAGCCTCCTTAAAGCGGGCTAGACAAATCCCTGCGATGGCAGGCTGCAATGCCACATTCCCAAATGTTGGGGATGCTTAGATTATTTTTTAAGGTAATGTGAATTTTGTCTCCAGTGGTCCCTGCCCCTCCTGAGTAATACATGGGAAAAATGACAACTCAGTTCTGTCTGTGGAGCCTTATTTACTATCTGACAATAAGCTAAGAGAAACTCACCCTTAGTTGAATTATTAAAAGAAAGCCTGTAGGTTGTCCTCTTAAAAGGAACACCCAAGAATTATTATTTTAATATAGGCATAACCACAAAAGGAGGCTGAATCTCGCAGCAGGGGGATGTGAATTGCCAACTGGAATTTTAGGAAAACAAAGGCTTTGCAAGATAAAAACATTTACTTTCCTCTCCAGTTACAGGGTTAATGTTTTAACTCAAATGCCACATTTATGCCACTGTTGGCAGCATGCATACAATTTAAATATTTTAGCTTCCATTATACAACTGGATGTACACTACTGACCTTCAAGGGTCCCATTCATAAGGGAAGAGGAATGGGAACAATCAGCTACTTCATGCAAGGGCTGGCCAGCAGACTGGGTTTCCCAGCCCTGCAGGACAAACCACGACACAGGGACCGCTTTGGAGCTGCTTGGAACATGGCAGGGTCGGGGCAGAGAATGATTGGCGGGAGGGAGGTGTTTTCAGGGCAGAGAGAGAACCAAGGCTTTTTCTCCTTTTGAAAAAGATAGCCCACCTTTGTTCCAAGGGAGAGTGAAATATCCATTAAGACTGGTGACACTGGGAATTTTGTTTCGGCTTGGTTCCTTTTGTTGTAACTCCAGGGCAAAGCAGAGGAATCCGGGTTGAGGAGGTTTCAAGCCAAGATGTGAAAGAAAAAATTCCTTCCAAGGATTTCTCCTATTGTTTCCTCAAGAATAAATATTTATAGAGAAAGTTCAAGTGAAGGCTTTTATAATGGTCATGGCTTTAAGCCTAAGCCTTTGAAAGAGTGCATGAAAAACTACGCTTAAATGAAGGGTGATCCCATTAGGCTTCCCAGGGAAAACCAAGAAACCTCAAGATAATTTCCTATCTAAAATCTAATTACGTTCTCAAGTGGACTAGGAATACCACTCTGAACTATCCCAGATCCATAGACTGCAGCAAAAATGTACAGCCAAATTGGATTCTACTTTAAGTAATTAAGTTATTTCCCTTCACAGGATCTATAATGTGCCTTCGACAAATGTGATTTGCCTCTGAAAGATAAGACATTGCAATTTTTCCTCCAAAATGGATTTTCTGTGCCAGAAACAATTACAAAAAGTAGACCAAATATTGCCTTAATTATATCCTGGTTACTATCTGTGAGTGCATGCTTGAGGTGCCCTGTTTGTATTCCAAGTAAGATAGGTATACTCACTATAGGCTACTATAGTTTAGAAATTCTCTTTAAGTGGGGACTGGGGCTGGAATTTGCTCAACAGCTTGGGCCTTGCACAATGATAGTGTAAATAGCTATGGGTGATGTTACATAAGACTCCAAAATCTTGTGCAAAACATGAGCAATGGGGAGCTTGCTTCAACTTTTTTTCTGAGCTCTGAAAGCATGTTTAACTTTTATCTGCTTGGTTGAACCCTTGAGGTGCTAGGTGTTACAATAGATTGTGTTGTTTGCATAGAAGATATTGTAAGAGCGGTATTTTTTGCTTGGTTAATTTTAAGAAGAAAACATTCACTTTTGGCTTCATTTTCAATAACAGTTCAGTTGACTTATGACCAGGTGTTCTGGGCAACAAGAGTGGGTGATGGTTAAGAGCAAGGGCTGGGATGATACATGAAATTAGCTCTTGGTATGTCCCCTTGAAAAGTGCAAGTTATGGACAGTCTCTGAACCTCAGGTTTCCTTGTCTGAAAAGGGAGTGATGCTATTTACATTGAGAGGATTGGGTGAGGAGAGTATACAGTAAGTATACCATGCCTCGCCTGGCACAGACCTGGACTCCACAAGGAACAGTAGTAGTAAAATCTAACATGGTGTTTGCATACAAACCTTTTCTTCTTTCCACTTATATATCCTCCAGAAAGATTATCTTTCGTAGGAATAGGTACTGGCTGGACATTGCTAAAATTCTATGCATTAAAAGGGGTTAAAGCTTCTGATTTTGATGCTCTCTTACCTGGTTTGAAATTGGCTGTGCTACTTACCAAATGCCTTTGGCTAAGTCACTTCGGCTCTCTGTGCTTTGGTTTCCTGCTCTATAAATGCAAGTAATAATATAATAGAACCAGAGGCTATGGTAAGAGTTGTGACCAGGATTATAACTAATATACCTAGGAGAGGACCTGGCATCTCATAAAGGTATCTCTTATTGTTATTTTTGACTTCTGCCAGTTAAAGGAATGTCAACAAAAATCAGAACATGACACTAAGTAAGTTTTTCATGTACTTTTATTAACAACTTAATACAAGACTGTACATTGTATGTGCTGAAATCAACCCACTCCTGAAAAATGAAAAACCAGCATTTCTACTTCAGGTTTTGGTTCTAAGTGCCATCTTCTACAGCAAAAATCACATAGTGTAACCAAACAATTTCAGAACAGGGAAAGAAAATGTTCCACTGGAATGGAGAGATTATTTATACACAAACAGCTGAGGATCATTTCTAGCTTAAGTGACTCACTGCACATCCTGGAATGTTCAGTTCCTTTTTCTACCGTCCTACAATCAGACATATAGCAACTAAGATCTTGGCCACAGGTCCTGCCTAGACACTCATCAACATGAAACAAAAAAATATTTATATAAATAAGTCAATTAAACCTCACAAAAACTAAACACAGGAAAAAAAAATCCAACAGTCAATAAAAACTGTACAGTACTGGTCAGTCTTTTATATCTGAAAAAAATGTGTAACTTAAAAAAAAGTCCTTTCATGTACAAGTCTTTTATATCAGTGTTAGCTGGAGTGAAAACTTGAAGACTCGGACTCAGTTGAAACAGAAGAATGTCCACCCCGCTTTCCCTTGGAGAGGATCTTGAGGCTGGACCCTCTGCTCACAGAGGTGAGTGCATGCTGGGCAGAGGTTTTAAATTTGGCTCCGAGGAAGGCATAGAGGATGGGATTCAGGCAACAGTGGAAAAAGGCTAGGGCCTCGGTGATGGAAATCCACTTGTGCACGGTGTTCTCAAACTCACACCCTTGCTTGATGATCTCTAAGAGGATGAAGGAGTCGATGCTGAGCCCAATGTAGTAGGGTAGCCAGCAGGCAAAGAATGTCAAGATGAGGATAACTGTGGTCTTGAGGGCCTTGCGCTTCTGGTAGCCCTTGGAGTGGGACAGCTTGGAGATGATAATGCAGTAGCAGGACAGGATGACGATCCCCGGCAGGATGAGGCCAACCATGATATGCTGGAACTGGAACACCACCAGCCACAAGTCATTGGGGTAGAAGCGGTCACAAAAATACCTGTCTTCCCCAACCCTAACGTTGGCAAAGATGAAGTCGGGAATGGCTAACAGGAGAGCAGGTAACCAGACGCCGGCATACACCACCTTTTCAGCCAACAGCTTCCTTGGCTTCTGACTGTTGGTGGCGTGGACGATGGCCAGGTACCGGTCCAGACTGATGAAGGCCAGGATGAGGACGCTGCTGTAGAGGTTGACTGTGTAGATGACATGGAAAGCCTTGCACAGGAACTTCCCAAAGTACCAGCTTGCCACGGCGTCAACTGCCCAGAAGGGCAGTGTGAGGACAAAGAGGAGGTCTGCCACGGACAGGTGCAGTCTGTACTTGTCTGTCATGCTTCTCAGTTTCTTCTGGTAGCCCATGACGAGGATGACCAATCCATTGCCCACTATGCCAGTCAAGAAGATGATGGAGTAGATCGTGGGCAGAAAGATGCGATTGAAATGGGTGTTTTCTTCTCGGTAGCAGGGTTCCTTTATGGAGTCATAGTCTCCTGAGCCCATGTCGTCCTCTGTGTAGTTATCTAACGGGTATATCTGCAAAAGAGGAAAGGGAATAGACATTCACTTTCAAGTTCAGCAGGCATTCCCCAAGTTCAAAAAAATATTTCTGGTATTTTAAGAAAGCAATTGTAAGACCCAACTCAGCCCAGTATTCTTCAGGACATTCTGCTCCTACTAAAGTACCGGGCAATCTGAAGCACAAGAGAATTATTCTAGAGCCCTACAGCCCTCCTCCCAACCTTCCCAGTCATTTCTTTATAGTCCTCCTTAGAAGAGCCAATTACAAAATTCTTGGTCTAGAACAAAAGGGCGCGGAGATTCAGATTCAGAAGGTTTCAAAGCCGCAGCTTTGCGAACTCTCTTGCTCCGCCCACTGAAGGTTAGAAAAAACCTTGGGAGGGAAAAACCAAAACAAAACAGACCGCTCCGGCAGGGTGGGTTCTGAGGAGCTAAGGTTAACTTTCTGCGGGAAGATTCCCCAGGACAGGGAAGGGGGGAGGAAAGAGCGTGGTGGGTGCTGGTAGGAGACCCCAAAGGTTCTTTGATTCGAAAGCACAAAACTTTGTTTTCCCCACGTTTGTCGCGTGTCTAAACACAAACCGTTGTGTCCTTCAAGCGACATGTACTAGGGAAGGAGAATGCAACCTTAAAGCAAAGGGTGGGGTGTCAGAAATGAGTACGCCCCGTCTCGTCTCCCCAGCTGAAGCTCTTAGGGGCACGCCCTTTTAGCCATACCCTCACTAATCACGTGGCGTGTTTGGGGGGCTCCGGAGCGCAGCATTTTCCTGGGAGGGGAAGGTCACGGGGACTGCACCCGAGGTTCTAGCCCCGAGTTTCATTTCCTCACTCTCCCGGGTCACTTTCCACCCCACCACTGCCTGATCCAGTTAATGGGGTCGGAGGTCCGCAGCTGGACCCCTTGAGGCGGAGCGCGCGCCGGGGGCCGGGTGGCCCAGCTCCGACTGCCCGCGGCTGCCCACCACCCCTCGCTCGCCGCCTGCGGGCAGCGGCTCCGGGGGTTCCACCCGCCGCGCGCCAGGCTGGGTCCGCCCGGGCGGGGGGGGGGGGGGTTGGTGTGTTGGGCGGCTCCGCCGCAGGCGCCTTTGAATTGCGCGCCGCTGGGGGAAACGAAAAGCCTCCCTTAGTAAGGGGTTTTTCAAAAGCCTCCAGGAAACCACCGACGGTTAAACGGCGCAACTGGGCTCAGTGAGAGCCAAACGGTCTTCCCACTTGCACCTGCCCGTCTGCCCCAAGGCTGCCCGCAGCCCAGGTGCCTTTCCAGACCCTCGCTCCACCCTCCGGTCGCGGTCGCGGTCGCGCACACCTCCGGATGGGGTGCTGTTGCGCAGAGACTGTTGATACGTATATACTCCTTCGACCTCTGCACTATCCCACACTCCCGAAACCCAGGGCCCGCTCGCGGGGCTTCGGACGCTCTCGAGGTCTCTCCCTCAATCCCAAGGCGCGCGGACTGCTCCCGGCCCCCTTCGGCTGCGGCCAACACTCAGACCCCCGAGGCGAGCGGCACGGGGGCCCGCCCGCCTTTCTCTCCCTGCACTCACTCTGCCTGGGTCCTGGCACAGCTCCGCGGGCCGCGCAGTTTAGTGTACACGACCCAACGTTAAAAGTGGTTCTCAGGCGCCTTTGCCCGAAGTTAACCGGAGGCGCGGTCTCCCTCTGGGAACTCAGCTCCGCGGCGCTGCCCTCCACCTCTAAATTCAGATCTCAGGTAATTCGCACCAAAGAAACCCCGCTCCCCCGAGGAAGAGACCCGCCGAGTCTGGGACAGTGCTGCGCACGCCTTCTCTGCACTTGTGCGCTGAATGTCATGTTTGCAAACAGCGTGCAAGCCCAGCGCGCGCCGCAGGGCTCAAGGGGAGACACATGCAGCCACCAAAACAGTCGTTCCAACCTTTTCGCCTGCGCTAACACAGGAAAACATTGCAGTCCTATCCCTTATCCCCAGGGAGCCACGCGCACAAAACTCCTTTCCATGCCCCTTCCCCAGGACACCCGCACCTCCAAAGTCCTGGATGCTTCTGCCCGCTCCGAGGGCGGTTGCGCTCTAAGTTCATACGTTCGTACATTTAAGAAAAAGCAGGCTGAAATTGGACTTACGTGGAACCCGTCCATGGTAACCACTTGCTCTACAGGACAACCCAAGTTCTTGAGACCACCTTGCGATCTGCCGCCGCAGCCAACAGACTGAAGTTGCTGGTCGAGGCTGGACTTTATAAACACAAGCTTGGCGGGAGGCGCATGCGCTTCGTTAGTGGGCGGGCGGGCGGGGCCGGAGACTAGGCGGGAGGGGTAGGGGTGGGGGAAGAGGGGTAGCTAAGCCCGGGTGGGGGCAAGGGAGGGGTACAAATTCGGGAGGCCTCGTGGGGGTAAGCGTTGGAAGCCCCTGATCTGCTGCTGTTTGCGCACTGTCACCTCGTGAGTCTCCAGTTCGGGAGGGCATCCCGGGGGCATTCTCCACCTTGGGAAGGCAGGATGCGCCCGGAGAGAGATGGGAAGCGCGGGCCCCCGTCAAGTCTGTCCCGTGGATGAAATTCCAGACCCGGAATGTTACAAATGGAGACGCTGAGACCCAGAGAAGTGACTTGCCACAGTCACCCAACCAGCAGACGGCAATGCTGGTAGTGGGTCCAGCATCTGACTCCATTCCCAACTCTTACAGCAGATGCAGCCCATTCGGAAAATAACATGAGCACAGGCCCCTTTTTCAGAGTACAACTGTGTATAACTACACATCCACGCTCACAGCAACAGCACCAGGGTCAGGTGTGGACAGTCAGGAAACACTGTCAGTAGGAAGGATGATTTGGCATAATTTTGGAGGGAGACTGATACGTATATACTTTTGAAAGAGAAATAGTACTTTTTGCAACAGATCACAAGGCCCCCGTGCGGAGGAAACAGGAAGCGGGCTCTGAGCTGGACCGGGATTCCTGGCCAGGCTGCAACCCAGGTCCTCAGACTCGGCGTCCAGCTTCTCCCACGACTCCGTGCGGAGGACAAGCGTGGAAATCGGGTGGAGGAGCTGGGCAGGGTGGAGTGGGGGTTGGGGATGGGCGTTCGGAGCAGTCCGAGACGGGCTGGGGTTTACAGTGGGACCTAGACAGAGCTTCCCAGCCGCGCCACGCTCGCGCGCGCGCCGAGCCCGGGTGGGGCGGGGCCGAGAGAGTGCGACCGCCGGAGCTGTGACCTCAGGAGTGACGGCGGGGACCGCGGGATAAGCGGTACCCAGCGAGCGGCGATTGCGCTGCGATTCGGACCCTAGACCCCTCACCACGGGACGGTCCTGAGAAGAGGACTGGCCCAGGTTGGACCCTAAACGCGCGCCCCCCCCCCCCCCCCCGTTTTCTTCCAGATGAAACTTTCCGTGCGGAGGCGTTCCAGAGGTGGTCCGGGACCGGGAACCTTTTCTCTACAGACCATAATCTTCCTCTTTGTCTGGGCCCCCTCTTTAAAAGTGTTTGTTGTGGCTGAAGGCCCTCCTTTACTGAAAGCTGATAACTGGGCTCAGGAGGTGGGATTCTCAGAAACTGCCAATTTAGGACACAATAATGACCTAAAGATCAATCATAGTATTACATTATGTAGAATTTTTTAAAACCTTAAAAAGCACTTTTATTTGTATTAAATCACTAATAAAACGTTAGGATTTTAACATTTTCATAAACTAGGTAGGACAGGCGTCATATCTGTTGAAGGGCCAGAATTTCAGGCAGGTTCCGTGACTTGCTTTTCATGAAGCTTGTGGTGGCAGAATCCAAGTTTTGACCCAGCATGTTGACTGCCTCGTACCCCAACCGCTTCTCTTCGCTGTGGCTGAAACCTCGAAGACTGAGTCTTCCAAGCGCACCCGAGAGGGGGGAGCGGATGAATCCAGAGTAAAACGAGCTGCACAATAAACATTTGATTGTAGACAAAATAAAGCTCCTTCCTTTATCAGAAGATTCCTTTAGATCTTTTAATTTAATTTTATTTTTTCATTTAAAAGTTTTTTAAAAATTGATTTTTTTCAGAGACAGAAACAACGATGTGAGAGCAAAACATCCATTGGCTGCCTCCCGCAGGCTGCTGTGCGCCCCTGTGCGCTCCTGTGTGCACCCTGACCCCCAATCCAACCGGCAACATTTTCGGGCTGGGGAGGGCACCCAACCAACTGAGTCACACCGGCCAGGGACCTTTAGCTTCCTTTAAAAGGAAGCAGATAATTAAAAGAACAATGAGATGCTATTTGGTGACTATCAAATTAGGTAAAAAAACTTGAAAGAGATTTGATAAGACCAGCTGTCCCTCCCCCCCCCCCCCCCCCCCCCCCCCCCCGTGGCTAGTGGGAATGTGGGTTTGACATTCTCCCTGGAAAGTACTTTGTATTCAGCAGAAAACTTAGAACAGTATTTCCACCTATAGAAATTTATCCTGAGGAAATTGAATTTATGCCACAAAAGTATTCATGGAAGCATTATTTATAATAGTGAAATGTCCAAACAGCCCTAAATGTCCCATCAGTGGACTAGCTGAGAAGATTTTGGTACACCTATGTGGAATTCCATGTCACCACTGCAAATGATATTTGTGAAGAATTTTTAATGACATGGGGAAGTGCTTATGAAACAGGTGCAAAAAGCAGAATCCAGATTCTTTCTGTGTATATAGTGTGATCTATTATGTTAAAATGTGTGCGAGGAAAAGATTGGAAAGAACACCAAAATGTTTATAGAAGCTTCCATTTGGTTCAGAATTATATTTGGTGTTTACTTTCTTCCTTGCATTTTTCTGTGCTTTCTAAATTTTCTATAGTAGACATGAAACATTTTCATGTTCAGAAAATGTCAATAAATAAGTTAAAATGAAAATAGAATGCCTCCCTTTGCATAACTTTCTACTTTCTAAAGTATTCACTAGATAATGATGACATTTTCCATAGTAGTTCTCTTTTCCTCTTTATAAGGAATAGTCTTCCTTTATTTTCCTCTGGGCCAATCCTACCTAACCTTCTTTCTCAAATACTCTGTGATATTCTTAAAAACAAAACAAAGCAAAACTCAAGCATTTATTGAGTGTAATGTGTAGCCGATGTCACCCTTAACAACTCTGCAAAACCTGTACCACCTCTACCACCTCTACTCCATGGGTAAGGAAACTGAGGTCCAGAGAGGGTGAGGAACGTGGCTGGTCACACAGTGAGGATCTGTCTTCTTTGTCTAACCGCTGTGATTCACCCTCTGAAAGCCCCTCTTCTGAAAGGTCATTTGGCATTTTCTTACATGCTGCTGTGAGTGGCACCTCTGGTGATGTTATTAATTTTTTAAAAAATGAGTGTAGCCCGGTTCCATTCCTGGTCTGGGCTCAAGCCCATGTTGTGGGCTAGATCCCCAGTAGGGGGCGTGCAGGAGGCAGCCAGTCGATGTCTATCTCTCACATAGATGTTTCTCTCTCTCTCCCTCCCTCTCACTTCCTCTCTCTAAAAATCAATAAAAACATATAAAAAATAAGTGTATGTCTTTCCTCCCCTTCCTCAAATATAGATTCCTTAAAGTGGATGCTCAGATATCCAATATGCAGCTAGCCCACTGATGAACAAATAATAGGCTCTCTAATCCTCTACTGAACCTTTGTTTAAGGAATTAATGACTTTCCTGTGTGGCTTTGGCAACAGAGGTAGGTTTAGGGGCTGTCAAGGCTTTGGCAGGGTCCCCAGGTTCTCATGCTGGCATTAGCCCAGGGAATAACTAGCCTTGGCCATAGTGTGGAGGGGATGCTTCCAAATTCAGTGACACAGTGGCAAGCAATCTGCCACCTCCTGTTGCTCACTGTGCAGCTGGTTGATTTGTGTGTGAACATGTGTGCATGTGTGTATGTGTTTGTGTATGAGAGAAAGCTGTACTCTGTCCCTAAATAAGCTTGAAGCCAGTTGAGAAAAAGGGACAGACTTCCTCCCAATGGTAGATGGCAGGAGGCAGTGTCATTAAAGGCCTTCTGAATGTACCAAGTCTCTCTTCCCACTCCTCTGTCTCTTAAAAGAAAAATATCTAGTTTTGTTTCTGAAATGGGGGAAAAAACCTTCCTTAATGGCAATAGGGGACACTCAAAGGCACAAACTTAATGTATTACCAAGTGATAAAAATAAGAAGCTATTTCCCAAGGGTCATGTAATTTTAGCAAAGGGTCACAAATTTCAAAGAGACAATGCTATTGAATGTCAACTAATCCCAAGCTGGTGTTAGGTGGGAGAAATGGTGCCCCACCTGTGGTACCCAGCCCACTCCTCCTTCCTCAACTCCTATCTCCAACACCAACAAATGAAAATGACTGGAAAATAAGCCTAAGCCTTCCATTTTGCAGCTATATATCTATTTTGGAAAATCATTACTGTTTTTCTGTGTACCCAAATCATCATCTCTTGAATTTATCCTAAATTAGCCATATCTTGAACTTAAATGAGATTATTAGTGATCAGTGTAGCAGTCAACAAAATTTCCTATAGAGAGAAAAGCTAGACTGGTAAACACATATAGCCAATTTAGAGTCACCTGGTATGTCGTTTTAACAAAGCAGCCACTTAATTAACAATGCATTTATCATTACTTGATTAATTCCACTGCCAAGAGGATGCACAACTCCCAAAATTTGCTGTGCTCATGTGGTAGGTGTGGTGTCGCTTTGCAGATCTGATGAACAACAACAAACAGACTCAGTGTTGTTGCTTTAGAAATTATGGTGTCAAGCTGGGAAAGAGGGCATGACTTTAGGAAATAATTGAGTGAGCAAACTGTGTTCTCCATGGAAAAGGCTTGTCATTGTTTTCCTTAAACTAGTAATTTATTGGCAGTGACCTCAAGCAGCTATATAACAGGAGGAAGTGCCTAGAGCTCTGTGGATAGTCTGCTTTGTAAAGAGAACTATGCATCCCATGGCAGAGTCAGATTGCTCCCAGAAATGCTGTGGTCTGATCACCCATGGGCTTTGAGATTTTGTTGACACCATTCTACCAAGAGTTTTATATTAGCAGAAGGGCAGAGTGGCAATTATTTATGTGTGTGTGTGTGTGTGTGTGTGTGTGTGTGTGTAGGTAGGTAGGGTGATCCATGCAGTAGTGTTCTATCATGAGCAATTTTTTAAATCCAAAGCCATGATTTTGCCCTTTGAGCTACTTGTAGGTCTAAGCTACAAATGACAGGCTTTAAAAACTTGAAGATATTGTAAAATGAACGAGGCAATAGGGATTGGTGGAGACTGTGGAGAAATGGAGGATGCATACCCTGTCTAAAGGAGTGGTCACTACCTTTGGTAGTTCTTTGTGAGAATTTGGGCCTGATTTTACAATTTAAAAAAATAATTAAAAAAAATCCTCACCAGAGGATATTTTTCCCATTGCTTTTCAGAGAGAGTGGAAGGGGAGGGGAAAGACAGAGAGAAACATTGATGTGAAGGAGACATATCAATTGGTTGCCTCCCACACAAGCTCACACTGGGGTGGGAAGTCGAGCCTGGAATTGAGGTGCATGCCAATGACTGGGAATCGAACTCGAGATCCTTCAGTCCTTGGGCTGACACTCTAACCACTGAGCAAAACTGGCTAGGGCTGATCTTCCAGTTTTTTAAAGAGAAGCTGAAAGTCCTCATAATTTCATGAGAAATATCTCAAATATAAAGTTGATTCAAAACAAGCAAGCAAGGAAACAAACAAAATTCTACAAGCTTCCAGTTTACACTGGCCTAAGGTGTTGGCACTAAGAACTGAAAGAAAGATTGGGGGGTTGGGCGACTTGGAAGGATGGAACAGATATACACAAAGGCAGCAATGGAAATAGCCAGAACTGGCCTCAGAATACTTTCGGGGTGGCTTCAGCACCGTAATTTATCCATGACTCCAAGAATGAAATTAATCAGCTTGGATTTCCTGAGTTGATCCCCCCTTGTGGCTCCCAGTTGTACTCAGGTTAATACAGTATTCGGAACCCTCAAGACAACTCAACCTCCCCGTGGCTCTGTTATCTCCCCTCAACTCAGGACCTCTTGGCTACTTCCATGCATGAGTGCGGGGCTGTTATTTCTTTCAGCTATTGTAGGACAACATCCTTCAGGAAGAGGAACATTCCTCCCTCTTCTCTTTAAACAGGAAGACCTGCAGCAGGAAGGAGGACCTCCAGCTGAGCGGTGCAGCTGAGCGGGTCGGAGCATGGGGCTTCAGAGCCAGCTCCTACAGGCTCTGGAGAGCTGTCTGTGCACATCGCTTCCAACTCCACATTCAGGGGCATCACATTGATAGCTTAAAATTCACCACGGTGGGAAAATTTACACCATGGAAATCTGCAAATGCCATAGATCAGAGCTTATTTATATACTGAGAGCCAGTTTATCAGAACACAATTACCAATCTAGATCCTGGGCAAGCATATTTCTAAGTCTGTTTTTTAAAAAATGTTGTTTGTTTGTTTTTAGCTATAATATCCAGACAACAGTAGCATTTCACTTTGCGGATTGTTGGAAGGATTAAATAGGATAGTGCATGAAGTCTTTAGTGTAGTGTGGGGCACATAGTAAGCGCTTAATAAACATTACCTATTATTAATATAAGCTCGCACATATCTCAGCTGCTGAAATGTCTTTCTTGTCAGTGGAAGGCTTTGATTAACAGGCAAATGGCTTTCTCCACCGTTACCCACAAAAGTGAGGTAACAGGATATGGGGCCTTGGATCAAGTGTGAAATGTTCTAATTGTGGGGCAGAGGAAAGACATATGTGATGGAGGAAGGAAAGAAAAGTAATAAAGTGTCTCATATGTGTCTTGAAAGCCCCCTTCTGTAGTTACAGAGACTCAGATTCAGGGCTGGAAGGGATCTTTGAACCCATTTGGTCTCTATTCCAAGGAGTTGCCTTCTACAACCACACAAGGTGGTCCCATCTCTGAACACTCCCAGGGATGGGCAGACTGTTACACAGAAAGGGAGCCCATTCATTGCAGGGCAGACCTCATCGCCAGACAGCCCTTTTCCCTAGGCACATGCCTCCCCTATTTTCTATCCACTGGGTCTAACTTAGCTACAGCTTAGCTGGATAAGATGCCAAGAGAGGAAGCCAACGAGAGCAGCAGCCAAAACCATCTTGAGGCTAAAGCAAAACCTGCCCTTCCTGAGATGCTTATTTCTGCAGCCACAGGGATAAGTCTAATGAGAGGCCTCTTTGTTCCATTAGCAAGTTTGACAGCAGAATCAAGCCAGGTTAGGATTTCTTTTCATAAAAAAAAAAAAAAAAAATTATCTCCAAACATGGAAGATTTGGGGATTAAGTGATTCAAAAGATTTAGTGCTGGACTTTTTAAGGCCTCCCAAACCTTTCAGATGTACTTGCTGTGGAGAGAAATTGTGGAAAAGCAGCAATAAAATGTGGATGCAGGCTATTAAAGAGGAAGATTAACCCCATCTTTGCTTGGTATTACATCAGGGAGAACCAGTTTAAAATGAATACTTAAAAAATTATCTGAAAACCATGCCTAAATACATCTTTTTTAGCAGGTGCTGATGGGTGCCTGGAGAAAACACTGTTTTATTATCTAGCCATCCCTCCAACGCCTTCCAACCAAAAGCTCAAGGAATTTCCTGGAATCCCTGTAAATTGGGGATGGCTCTGTGTTAGAGTGGTTTCTATTTTTTAACATATTTTTATTGATTTTAGAGAGAGAGGGAGGAAGAGGGAGAGAGAGAAACATCGATGTGAAAGAGAAACATTGATCAGCTGCCTCCCTTAGGAACTCCTACCGGGGACTGAACCCACAACCTGGGTATGTGCCCTGACCGGTAATCCAACTAGCAACCTTTCGGTGCATGGGACGACACTCAACCAACTGAGTCACATGGGCCAGGGCTGGAGTGGTTTCTTTTTAAACAAAGGAAACAAGACTGTTTTCAGAGTCACTTAAAAATACTAAGGCGATGTGCTTCAGGCTTTCCTCTTTGTTTTCCCACTAGAGTATCCCTGTGGTTAATATGTTGTGGCATCATCTCCAGGGCTGTTTTGCTCAGGTCCAGTTTGCTGAGTGCCACCCTCTGCGGCCTGCTTGTCTTTGGGAGCCGAGGTAGGGCAGCCCCTTCGAGGGAGCAGGCGTCAAGCGTTCTGAGCCTGCCCCGTTGCCCCTTAATGGTTCAGAAGCTGGCTCCTGTGTGGAT
Source organism: Miniopterus schreibersii (assembly GCF_964146895.1). NCBI lineage: Eukaryota > Metazoa > Chordata > Mammalia > Chiroptera > Miniopteridae > Miniopterus > Miniopterus schreibersii. The sequence continues at coordinate 68,578,249 of NC_138108.1, read as the reverse complement.
GGTTTACTGCTTTTGGTGGGTAGAGGAGAATGACCTCCAAGGCAACACTTTGAACAACTCGGAGCAACTTAGATGAATCCTTTCCACACACAGGTGTCCATTTGCATGTCCAGATTGCTGAGAACTTTATCTTTTTTTTAAAAAAATATGCTTTTATTGATTTTAGAGGGAGAGGAAGGGAGAGGGGGAGAGAGATAGAAACACTGGTTGGCTGCCTCCTGCACGCCCCCAACTGGGGATCGAGCCCACAACCGGGGCATGTGCCCTGACTGGGAACTGAACCAGCTACCTCTTGGCACATGGGTGGACCCTCAACCACTGAGTCACACTGGCTAGGCTGTCTCTGATGATAAATGGGAGTGCATTCAGTTCTATCTTCAAGCTTCTCCCCAAACTGATTTAAATTCAGTTCCTCAAGACCGAGTAGGAGTCTCTGCCAAGTAAATTTTCACTGTGGGTTAAGGTTCTGGAGGCTAGTTACCTTTTTTTGAGGGAGATTTTTTTCTGAGTACATTTCATGCCACCCCATAAGGGGTGTGCTAAGGTTTTTGTCATAAATTAGAAATTTGCCAGAGTAAGAAAAGAACCACCCTCCCTCCTTCAATCAAAGACCCTTCTCCAACACCCAACCTCCCCCCTCCCAACACTCACCCCATAATCAACCACTCCAGAAACCCACGTTCTTAGTTATATGATGTCCCAGCAGCTCCTCCCTCTCTTCTATGTCATATGCCTGCCCTGTGCCTCAGCCTCAATTCTAGAAAGGGAAAGGCTCCCTAGGGCATTGCCATGAATTTTTACCCAGGCTTCTGTTTGAGTTCAGGTGCTGAGGGTCACCAGAGTGGCTCCCTGGGACCTGGTGGCCAAAGGTCATCTCTACCTTTTTATGCTAAACATCAAAACATAATTGATAGGTCCCATGAGAAATCTCTAGAGATCTTCCTCGAAAGCATGAGTATCTTTTTTCGGCCCATTGTCCACTAGCCAAGGGATTTTTGTTGAACTTTACTTTCTGTAGTTTGTAATGTGAAAACTAGGTGGTTTTCCAAAGCTGAAAAAAATACATGATCAGGTGTAGTTTTTCAAACTGTACACTTTATTTTTTTCCTTGAAAAATCTGTGCTTTCCTCCCGCCCTGAATCAGACAGAACCACTTAGAATGCTCTGCTCTTCTGACCTGCGGTCTGCAGTCTCTGGCCCCACACCTTTGTGTCCCCGGGAACAGAGTGCGCTGTCTTGAATGAATTCAGCAGAAGAGTTGAAAATGGGGCCCCGTGAGGCATCCACAGGAATCAGGAATTTGAAAAATAAACCAAAACAAAGAGTCCTATGAGTCCTCCCCCTCCCCCGCCCTGCCCCTACTGTCCCACTTTAAGTATAAAAAACTCTCCTCTTTTCTCCTGCAAACAAGGGAAGTGGGTTTTCACTCACAAGCCCTCCTTTTTCTGTGTTGCAGGGGGCAGATGTGTGTATATGTGTAGCTGTGCTTCTTCTCTGGCCAGAGGCAGTGTCATGGGGCCCCTCATCTCTCTGGTCCTGTCCCCTTCCAGAATTTCCACAGAAGCTGAGGCAGCCACAGAATCCAGGTATGCCCATGTGGTGAAGAGCTAAAGTGAATTCCGCCCAGAGAACCAGATATGCGAGGACATGGACAGTGAAGCAGCAGCTGTGTCCCGGAGGCCGGAGTGGTTAAGTCTCCCTGAGTGTGACTTGGCGTTAGGGAGTCATGGAAACGTGAGTGGACACCAAATGAGATGGGTGTAAAACAGGGAGCTTTGCAGACGCTGAAGCGCCAGACAGCTCTCAGGGAACCTTATTAACTGTTCACCTTGCAGGGTCGATATGAAGACCATACAAAATAATCCAAAGGCTGCTGGGTAAACTGAAATGACATTAATTAAAAGTTAATTATTATAGAGATATGATGTTCTAGTAAAATCTAGATGAAGGGACGGAGGCAAATTTCTACCCTTTATGGTTTCATAAATCACAGGGACCAAGTTTCAACCTGAAACCCCAGCCCTGCTGTGGAGGTGGGGAGATAAGATGATAGTGTCTGCCACTGGCATCAAAGGAGGTTGGCATGAGGGCCTCTCACCATCTAAGTAAGTTTCCTTGGATCTTCTCCCCTGCAAATGTGCAACACACTCTCACACTGCCCAGGGTCTGTCTGACAGCATTTTATTTAATTTTTTTCATTTCTCTTTGTGACCCGTCTTCTCTTCCTTCAGTGGATTCTCTGCCCGCTCTTTCTGGCCCCTCCTGGGCTCCTTCTCTTTTACTTCTGAGACCTCTTTCATTCCCCTGCTTCCTTCCTTCTTTCCACAAACTATTTTGAGTGCCTATAATGTGCAGAGCCCTGCTAGGCACTGGGATAGATGCTAGATAAGTAGCATACAGTCCTTGGTCTCGAGACACTTGAGTTCATCATGGGAGATGATATAGGAACATCGTGGGAGGTGATATAGGAGATGATATTGGTCTCAAGACACGTAAGTCCATCATGGGAGATGATACCGGAACATAGATAACTGTGATACAAGTCAGAGCAGGGTGGGCAGCGTAAGCGCAGTGGGAAGAAGGTCCGTTGGGAAGTAGGAGGCCTCTCACACAAGAGATGCTGTGAAGAATGGGTGAGGTTTTGACTTGGAAAGAATTGCGCAGGAAGGAGGACATTCTGGTGGAACTGAGGAAGCGTGAACAGAAGGTCGGAACCAGGAACAGGGATCAGCCAGTTCGGTGGAGTATAGGTTGAGCTTCTGCCTGGAGAGGTGCATTGAAGCTGGAGCATAGGCAAGGCTAGAGGTCTGGGCTTTATTCTCTAATGTAATAGGAAAACTGGGAAGATTTGGGGTTGCAGAATATTATGGTCAGAGCTATGCTTTAGCATAATTAATGTGTAAGTGGGGTGTAGAATGGGTTGGAAGGAGGGAGCTCAGGTGGACAGAGCAGACAGAAACCTATTTGGATATTTCATAAAGGCCTGGGCTCACTGGATAGTGGTGGGAATTGGAAGGAGGCTAATGGATAGGAGAGGTCTTGGGGAACTAGCATCTGGTGACTCACTGGTGTAGGGCTGAGAAAGGAGGGGGACAGGGGACTGGGGTTCCAGCTAGGGTGTGACAAATAGAGGACAGCGGGAGAGGCTGTTTGAGAGGGGACGTGATGCTGTTTAGAGAAAGCCTGAAGGCTTACCCTTTTATTTTTTAAAGTTTGGGTGTTGGCTTCTCATCAACACCTGCATGTGACTTGTGGGCTTTTGTGCATCACAGGGTGTCAAATGATATCCTGTTACTGATGTCACTGGGGTGACTTCATCCACTTGCACATCTTCAAAAGATAAGCATCAGAGGTGGCAAACTTGGCAGACAAAAAAAAGATTTCAATATCCTTCCCTTACACTTCTGAGGCCTCTGCCTGAGTATGATTTGGAGTTCATTTTCCAGGCTAGGACACTTCTGGTAGATCAAAGCAAATCAATTTGTGGCACCGAACACCAATTAGAGCTGGTTACTGTGCTAAGAGCTATAGGAAAGGAGGCAGAAGGAAAGAAGTGACTCTTCAGAAACTTCAGCAAGAGCTCAGATCACCATCTGTATATAATAACAGTTCAGATACAATCTGTAATGTTTATGGTCACATATCGGACACATTATATAGAAAACAAGAAGTTGATGGCACCCGCCCTTTTCATTCCTACAGAATCAGAATCAGCAGGGTTGGGGCCCAGTAGCTCTGAGAAAGGAGTCACTTCAAACCAACATGCCCAGGAGGTGCTTTGCAGAAGAGATGACCCTGAGCTGAGCCTCACAGGGAGGCCATAGTGCCACTAGACCACTCACACTTTGGTGGGGATGTCCTGCCCAAGACACCTAAAGTTAAAACAATTTCTGGGTCCCTTAACTGCAAACATAATTTTTAACAGAACATTGGAAACACCTTGCTTTGTACACCTGTGCTTTTATTTGTGAATTGTCATTTTTGGGAAATCAGTGCCCTTTGCTCTGGACCTTCACTCCATTAGCACCGTTGCTCTGCTGAGTGTCTGGCCTACTTCTGTGTGTCCACCTTTGGTTCTCACAGTGACTCGAGGCTGGCCCTAGATATAATCTGCTAGTAGGGAGTTTATTTTCAGACCCATTTTCTCTTTCCTTCTCACTGGTGGCTCATTTCAAACACTGCCACAATTCTACAGTTGGATTCTTGGGGGCATATTTGCTGTCCAGGAACAAGTAAGGGTAGGTGGACAGCCACTGGCTTTGGTCTTGACAGGGTGGCACATGCTGGTATGCAACTTTTGGGTATTAGGTCCCCAGGAAGGTATTATAAAGGGTCAAATATTCTCAAGTCCCAAATCTTACTTCAGACTGAACAAATAATGCACTGCAAGTTTTCAAATGCATGTGGATGCTGTTGTGATTAATAAAATACCACACTTATTGGAAAGTGTCTTGAAATTATAGTTTGTTTGGTGTGTGTGTGTGTGTGTTTAAAATGTTCTTTATCAACAGACACCAACAGCATGACCGGCTTTCATCTGGTGATTCATGAAACTTTGTGGTTGTTAAAAGCGATCTGGTCTGGCAGAGGAAAGGCAGCTCTGGAGGGAGCATAGTTTTTGGCCCCCAGAGCCTACTCCTACTGGGCTGCCAGGGGGAGAGCTTGGGAAATGACAGATATAGAATGGGAAGGAAGGTATCTCTGTACACCAGTTACTACTCGGCTTGCAGGAGTGAGCTACCAACAAAGAATCAACCAAGTGAGAGGGCTGTTATTTGGGAGACAGATTCCAGGTCCTCTAAACCTACCTCCCAATCTGCGCAGGAACCCCTTATGGAATCTTCTGGAAGGGTGAACATCTCACTTGACCCAGACCCTTCACACAAAGGGAGCTAACTTACTCTTAGGCTATATTCAGATCCCTGAGCCTCTACCTCACTCGTTTCTGATTTGATAGAACTGAGGTGGAGCTTTTGGCATTTGTATTTTTTTAAATCTTCACCCGAGGATATTTTTTCCATTGCTTTTCAGAGAGAGTGGAAGGGAGAGAGAGAGAAACATCCATGTGAGAGAGACGCATTGATTGGTTGTCTCCTGCACTTGCCCCGACCGACCAGGGGCCGGGGATCGAGCCTGCAACAGAGGTATGCTCCCTTGGCCGGAATCGAACCCAAGACCCTTCAGTCCGCAGGCAGACGCTCTAACCACTGAGCGAAACCGGCTAGGGCGGCGTTTGTATTTTTAAAAAATGCTCTAGGTGACTGATGTCAGCCGGAGTTGAGACAGAAGACATCCATGAAGGGACAAAAATACTCTGTTGCAAAGCTTTTTGTTTGTGAAGTGCTCATTAATGCATGAACAGGGTCATGGTGAGGCTCCTGAGGCTTAATATTGATGCCCCTTTTCTTACTTCTCACACCCACCCTGGTAGATACATCCTTATTTCAAAAAAAAATAAAAAATGAATTAGGGCCCAAGGAAGTGAAACCAATGTGTGGACTGGGGAGTGACAGTTGAACCCCAAGTACAAATGAAACCAGGAACACTGGGTGTGACGAGCTGTTGAGGTGGCACAAACAGTTATGATCTCAAACCCACAACTGAGATTGGCAAACATAAAATTGGGCACTAGCTAAATAGCAGGAGACTGATGCTGCTGAAATCACGGGAGGGGAAGTGCTCTTTAAGAAGCTTCTGACACACCCAATTCTTCCACCCACCAGCCTGCCTTTGGCAGAGGAACTGAATCAGTTCAAGAGCTTGGGGTCTGGAGCTAAGAGACTCGGGTCCGCTAATCCAGGGGCTTTGGGCAAGGTACTTGATGCTTTAGGGCCTCAGTTTCCTCATCAAAATGGAGATAATGCAGTGGTGTGTCCCTCTTGCTATGAGTCCAGCCATCAACATCAATATTTGTGGCACGCCTACTGTGCCCATCCTGAGCTGGGGATACTGTGTTCTAGAAGCTGATAGAAGCCCATGTTGAGGATGCAGGGGAAGGAGGGGAACAAAGGCATCAGAAGCTCTCATTATGCTTTTTTTTTTTTTTTTTGTACTCACCCAAGGATCTGTTTATTGATTTTTAGAGGGAGAGGGAGGGATGGAGGGAGGGAGAGAGAGAGAAACGTCAATCGGTTGCCTCCCATGTGTGTCCCGACTGGGGATCAAACCCTCAATCTAGGTATGTGCCCTGGGAGGGAATCGAACCTGGAAACTTTTTGGTGTGTGGGACAACACTCAACCAGCAGAGCCACCGGCCGGCATGCTCACATTGTTCTCTGTGTGAAAGAGTGTGGGATGTTTTCATGCTCTCTCTTGCACCCCATAGCAGGTGGGTGCTGCCCTGGGTTCCCTCGGAGGTTGGCGGAGAGCAGAAAGATGGGGATCACCATTTCTTATGGCTGTTCCAGTGTGTGAGTGACAAAGGGCTGCTTCTAGTGCAGAAGCCCACCCCCCATGGTTCCTGCCTGGTCCCTGAGGAGTAAACATCTCATTAGGGAGACTCTTCTTTTAGTCACATGGATCCCAAAGACCACTGGGACTTGGGTTGTTTGAAATGCCACTGAGAATTCAAATCTGCTCCCAGATGGGCTCTGAGAGAGGGAGGGCTCACACAGCGAGGCCAATCTCACGATGCATCATCTACATGGGGCCTTGCTGCCTTGCACACAATGACATCTTGGCCCATGGGACTGTAAAGGCCTCTAAACCTGTAACCTCCAGGTGACCTTCCCCTGGGGAGCAGCAGAACTATCACGAGCAGGTGCAGCGCTCCTATTTGAGAGATGAGTTACGTTTTTCTACTCAGTCTGCTCTAGGTTGGAGTACAATGCCACCAGCAACAGCCCAGAACTGCCATCCGCAGATACGCCTCCTCTCCTCCAGCCTCCCATGTTCCTGGCATTTCCTTCAGGTTAACATCGTGCGAAGTGGTATGAGCTGACATGAAAAGTCTGCTGTATTTTACGTAGCATATAGCTGCCTACAAGGTAGTACCTTTTGCCTTGGACGAGAGGGAAGGACATATTTTATACCCCCAACCCCATTGTCCTTTATTATCCTCTGTTCCCCCTTCACACCCCTTCCCGGGCAAATAATTTTGCTCTTTGATTTTGATAACCCTGTGGGTGAACCATAAGATAGAAACCAAGTCCTCTCTGCTGTTGGTAATTATAGTTCTTCTCGGAACTCCTTTCTTTCTGTAAATGCCTACCAGGTGCCCCCAAGTGCAAGATGGTACTGGCTTGTTTGGTAAAAGCATGAAGGTAAGAAGTCAGAACCAACAGCTCCCCAAGAGAAGAGGTCTCTCCCGTCACTAAGCCAGCACACTGCATGCACCCCTGGCTCACTGGCGGCAATGAGTCAGTGGTCCTTCCAGAATTCCCTTTTCCTCAGTGTTTCAAAGATATCTGTGATTGAGATTGTGATTCGTTTTTTTTTCTTTACTTCAGCTGACTACTTTGCATTTTCCCAAGGTGAAACCCAGCCTGTCTTTTCAGGTTTTAAGAAAGAGTCAACATTTCAAAGTTGAGAAGGGGGAAAAACCCAGCTACCAAAAGGAAGCCTGAAAGCTTTCTTTTCAAGTGTAGGAAAGCACTTCTCAAAATCGGATTCTAAAACTGAGCTGAGTGGTTTGCTGTGTGCACCTTTCTAGTGGCTTGGATTTTCTTGAATTCTCTTCTTTTTAAAGGGCATCACCTCTTCCTTCTGGTTGCCATCATTTTCTTAGTATCCCTGACCTCCCATCATCTAGCTTTATCTGACTTACCCAGTAGCACCTTTCTGACCCTCTTCATCAAAGGCGACTATCCCATCCATAGGGGTCTCTTCATTGGCCTCCCACCAGCACAGCTTGGGGTGATTTTTCTAGGGAGGAGGGGTGCTATCCATCCATTCTGGGCCACCTTCTGCACTGATACAAATTGTTCCCATCTTCGAGCTCATCTCTAATCCAACTTGCTGGCTAAAAGATTCTTGGTGGATTCAGCTCCTTCCTTCCCCAAAACATTTACTGAGCATGGACTGTATTCTAGCACTAGACATGGGAATGCAGTATAAAGCTGGCCAGGAACCCATAGAAGTGCACAGACACTTATAGTTCAATCTGAACCAAACCCAGGAGGGCTTCCTGAAATAGGTGACCTCAAAACCAAGACAAAATGAGTAAGTTAACCAAGTGAAGGAGTAAAGAGGGAAAGTGTTTTGCATTACAGTGCACTTATATTATAAACATCTTCTGGCACCTTGCTTTGCATTAGCTCATATTGTCCCTATGCCTAATGTGTACATGTTGTTAACTTTAAGATACTGTAACTTTTTTTTTTTAAACATATCTTTGTTGATTTCAGTGAGAGGAAAGGAGGGGGAGAGAGAGAGAGAGAAACATCAATGATGAGAGAGTCATTGATCGGCTGCCTAGCCCACAACCCGGGCATGTGCCCTGACTGGGAACCGAACCCCGATCTCCTGGATCCTAGGTCGATGCTCAACTGCTGAGCCACGCCCAGCCAGGCAAGATATTGTAACTTCTTGAGGGCAAGAGTCTGTGGTACTTTTCTACTTATGCTTCTCAGGGCTTAGCACAAAGCTGAATACTTTGCAAGGAAGGAAAGGAGCACATGTTATGCCTGCTCTGTCCCCATCACTCTGCATGAAAGTGGCTGTTTGTTGGCTGCTGAGTAGTTGTGTGACTTTGGGTGAATCTCTAAGCTTCCTCTGGGCCTTGATTTCTTCATCTGTAAGATGAAGGGATTCTACTACAGCATCTTCCAGCTCTGTGGTCGTCTTTTCCTGTGGCCTATCAGGACCATCTGGTTATCGTTGAGCGGGTAGGAAGACAACTGCAGAAGGTGTTTCAGGGGTTAAATCAGGAAACCCAAAATGGAAATGAAACTGTGACCCCAAATGCTCAAGTGCTAGATCAGTTGGAGACCAAGGAAAGGACGTCCTTCAGAAATGACCCCAACTGGGCCCCGGTGCCTCCATTCTCTTCTCTGTGCCCTGTGCCACCTCAAGCTGCCAACCGGGGAGGGATAATGCACGCTCGGGCTTTGTTCTGAGGGGCCATTGCCCTTTTCACTTTGCCGCATCAACACCTGCGGTCTTGTAACTTTGGCTACAGAAGTAGCAAGAGGGTGTGCGAGGGCAAGCTGATGGGATAGATGGCGCTGGCATAGACATCGCACAGGTTCTTCGGTGCTCAAAACACTGAGCTCAGGACATCATGTACTAATTCAAGGGTGGCCCCCCTTTTCTCTCTCAAACTTTTCAAAACAGGAAGAAAGTTTGGTTCATCTGCAGACACCAGTAACCTATGTTCTTCTCTAGAGCTTTTTGGAAGCCATCCAAGAAACAAAGCTACCTTTGCTAAGGGGATGCTAATCACTTTTTTTTCTGTCTCTGTTTTTTTTTTTTTTTTTTTCTCCTTTAAACTCTGAGCTTCTGGTAGCACTTTGGAAGGCTGGCACAAGGCCATCTGAAACCACAGTGGGGTGTTAGGTAATCATGTTCGCATTAAACTACTGCTCTGTGGTTTAATTTTCAACGGTCTCTGCAGTTTGGAAACACACATACTATATTTTTGAGGCAAAGAAAAACTTGGTTATACAGAAAAAAAAAAGGCGGGAAGATGGCCTGCCCATAAGACGCTCCCTTGTATATTTCTAGAAAAGAAACAGTCACTTTTATTCTAGAGAAGGCAAACTGAGGTTGACAATATTCAGTTGACCCTGGGGACACATGCCTCAAAAACATCCTAATACCCTTCAGACTGAAAGTATCAAGTAGTGTCTCTCCAGGAGCATTCGTCCACGGAGTCACCGAGTTTAGCACTTTTACTAACTAAACACCGGACACTGGGCTAGGTCCTAGGGGCAGAGAGGTAGTTGGGGTGGCAGATGAGAACAGTGAGGCGAGCAAGCCCTGTGTTGTCTTCTCAGCCTCACCTCCGAGGAATTTCTACTTGGGGCCTTTTGATTTTATCAGTGACACAGCAAACTAAAGCCAGGGTTATCATTTTCTATTTAAAACGAGGATGATGAAGCCGCCGAATGCTCCCATTAGACAATTTCCTAGGAACTGCCCTCGGACTCCTCCCTCTGGCGGACCTGTTGCCCCCTGACCAGCTTAGCTCTGTGACCATGACGGGTCTACGACGTGGCCACCCCTGCTCCGTGTTTGTACATTCCTAGTAGTAGGATCTTGGCTTCCTTTCTGGTTCTTTAATGAAGCTCTCAGATAGCCTGTGACTTTGCAGAAACTAGGCTGGCCCAATGGCCCCAGGTAATGCAACCGACTAGATCCAGCCCCAGGTGAACCGGACAGACCAATTTGGCCCCAGGTCTGATTCGAGGACTGCAGATTATGTGCGCATTTCATGTCAGACCTATTCTAGTAACAGGTGAAAATCTTATCTGTTGCAGATATGGGCGAAAAGAAGACTAGCTTTGAGTCTTTCCTCACCTCCAACTTTCCTCCTCTGTCCCCCCTCCCCCAGCCCTCAGTTTTGGAGCTGTTTATCTTCTCTCTTTTGTTTGGCAGTGTTCCATATGCCTATTAAAAGAGAAATTTGCATAGTTGAGGGATTCAGGTTTTCACAAAGCACCTACAATAAGTTGAAATTTAGCAGTGCCTTGTTTTTCTTCTGTCAACCATTAAATATTTGGCTGAACTGACACATTCATGCTGGAGTCTTTAAAAGTCAGTGTGAGCCCGGCCGGGTGTGGCTCAGCGGTTGAGCATCACTCTAGGATCCAGGAGATCCCGGTTTGCTTCTGGGTCAGGGCACAAGCCCGGGTTGCGGCTTGATCCCAGTTGGGGGCCTGCAAGGAGCAGCAAATCAATGACTCTCTCATCTTTGAAGTTTCTATCTCTCTCTCTCTCCCTCTCCCTACTTCTCTCTGAAATTAATAAAGACATATTTTAAAAAAAAGTTAATGTGAATACTTTGGATTTAATTTAAAACTCTCTCATTGGTGAACATTTTTGAGGCAAGTCAAATTTGCTGAGACTTCACTGGAGATATTGTACATACTCCAAAAGTGAGTGTGGAGTGAACTGGGCTGATTTATTGTTAGTTTCTCAAAACACTGACATTAAAGGAGGTAAAAAATCAGTGTGGTTTTCTTCGTGGGGGGTTTCACTTTGACTTTCAACATTGAATCTGAGAGTTTGATGAACCCAGAAATGCAAAGTGAAACTTGGGAGTGTGAGTGCGTACCAGGCCATACAGACTTCTATGAATGGAAGTTGAGCTCTAGTTGTTTTCCTTATCAGCATATGCCATTAGCAGATGTCACCCTCTACTCTTCATAAAAAATATGGTCCCTTGTCATTAAGGAACTTACATTTAAAGTAAGATATATTGTCCAACAGCATATAACAAGGCATTTTTCTAGTTCTTTCCCTTGAAGTTCCATGCTTGTATGGATTTCCTTACTTAAACCGGAGGTGAGCCTTGCAACACATCTTTGGAGAGTGGGTAGCAAGTCCTTCCTGTTCCCTGTCTTCTGGAAGATTGGAGGAAGGAGTTGGGAAAGGTGAGTGCTCTGCCTAACATTGTTACCATGTGGAAGGGAGGCCCTGGGCCACTGAAAATGCGTTTTTCTGTCCTGCTGCTTTTGACTCGTTGGGCTCAAGTAAATCAATAAAACAGCATAATGGAAGCCCACCAGCATATTGCTCTTGTGTGTACATTCAACATCTTGAATGCTTCATTCACTCAGACTCCCAAAGGTTGTGTGTAAAAAGCAGAAAATGTACAGAAGGACACTTTGTGTTCGTAAGAGTTTAAACAGATTTAGTGTTGAAGGTCATGTCTGGGTGTTTGCCTGTGCAATGAATCTGAGGCCCTTGGTCCTAAAATCCCATGAGTCAGGGTACCTGAGTCGGAAAGGGCTCTATCAGCCTTTCCTCCCCTCAATTGCTTGCTCACAGTTGTTAAAGTTTAGCAGAGGAGGGGTCAAAATCAGTGATGGAATGGCAAGGTGCTATTGTCTGACTCCGTGAGAGTTTACACGTGCTCAGAACTTCAGATGTGACTGACAGAGGAGTGTGTGTGAATCAAACCCCTTGTTCTGTGTTGTGGCCACAAAGAACCTTTTCCCTTTGAAACCCAAGAAGGCCCCTTTTTCTGGACTGTGGAGGGAATTAGGCAGCAAACAACCATGAATATTTTTTCAGAAATCCATTAAAACTTTAATGATGCAGAGTTTATGGAGCATTTGGGAATTTCAGAATGGCTTTCTTAACCTACCTTCCAAATGCAGCCACCTGTAGAGCAGCATGAATACTAATAGGTATGTGGTCTTTAAATCCTCTGACCTGACTTTGGGTATTAATTAAACTTCAATTTTGTGTTTAATAATTATTTGAATTTATTTTTATCTAATTAGATGATATAAAGAGACAACTGACCCAATGATCAAAGGCACTCCCCCACCCCATGATATTTCAGACCAGACCCTGCATGGAGATTAGTGCCCCTATGGAACAAAGATTTTGTGTCTGGCTTTCAGAAGTGGTTGTGCAAATATTCAGTCTGAAAGCCCTTTTAATGGTCGAAAATGGAGGAGTTGACAATCGGGAAGGGCCAGGTGGACCTGAGCTGGGATGAGTGATTTCTTGGCAGAGAGCCCATTCTCATGATGAAAGCTGGGAAAATTTGCTTGGGGAGAGTAATCCAATGATATGAAAGGATTAGGGAGGCTTACACTCAGCAAACTGTAAACCATGAATCTGAATGGTGCCCCTTCCACACAGGCAGCTGCTTTGCTTGTAAAACAGAGCCACCAAAATTAAATAAGAGGAGGAACTAGAGAGAGAAGGTGGGAGGAAGGAAGCACCGGGTGCTTCAAAATAATATTGCATGCAAACAAACCACGTTTGCCAGCTGTAATTCCTGGTCAGCACTAACAGAAGACTCATTTCAGCTAAAAGAACAGTTGCCCAGCATTGCCCCAGAGACAGGTGGAAACTTCTATCACCTTGAACCTGCATACACTCCAAGTTCACCTTTCACCCCTTGCTCCTATTGGTTAGCCACTTAATTATTTCACTTGTGAATACTTAGCTATTCGTGACACTAATTAAAACCTGCCTTGCCCTCAGATGTATTATGAAGCTGTTTGTAAAATGCTGTGAAGGCAAATTGTTCCAAGAGCTATTAATTCTGGTAAAGGCCGTGTGTCAGCTTCAGTTATGTGCTTGTAAATGCAAACCCACCCTGGGCAATAATCTCCAGGGATGGTCTAAATTGCACAGCTGGCTTTTTAGAAAATGTGTATGGAGGAGCATGGAAAGATTGCTGAAAATGCCTAAGTAAGGTTAGATAATAAATGGAATTATACTGGGCAGGGGGAGGGCGGAACAAAGAAGCTATTATCAGGCATCAGATATGTACTGTATGGTACAAAGGGGCGATTTAGGCTGGGTTAGCAAGGTATTTGGGAGGAGGTTATTAAAATAAGAAGTCAGTACAAAGCATAATGAAACAAGTTCCCAGCAGTGCCAGCTCCAAGTCCTGTTTCTTTTGCTAGTTGTCCTCCTGTCATTACCAACTGGAAGAACTGGGCAAATTAGGTTGGAAGATGACTTCTCCAGTCACCAGTTTGTTGGGTCTATGAACTTTCACCTAAGACTCCTTCTCATAATATAAATACCTCTGTGTGCATATATACTTATATATGTATATATATATGTACACACACACACATATAGGTACAGTATTTAATCTTTCAAATAGGTAACAAAACTAACTCACTTGTATGTGTGGATTTCTCATATGATGGAAGCATAGGTACATGATAGATAAATAAGTAAATGGGTAGATGCGTGGATAAGGAAAAGCTTCATTAATTCACTTATTCAGAAAATATTTAGTAAGAGTGTAGCATGTGCCTGGGAAGTTCTAGGTGCTGGGAATACAGAGTGAAGAGACAAGGTGCCTGACTTCAGTGAGCTTGTATTTTAGTCAGGAAGGCATGTAACAAATAAATAGACAAATATACATGATAACGACAGTGAAGAGCTAGGAGGAGGATAAAACAGGATAATGTACTAAAAATGGAAAGGATAATTGGATACAGTTATAGCTCAAAAAGGAACTTCAGCTAAGTCAGTGTTGTGGTTGTCAAGCTTGATTCTAACAACAGGATCTATATCTCTTCAAGTGGAAATATGCGCCCTGTGGAGAAACCTCAATATTTAATAGAGGTGGAAACACATCTGCTCCAGTTTAAGGGTGTGTGTGTGTGTGTGTGTGTGTGTGTGTGTATGAGGGTGTCAGACCCTATCCACCAATACAGGTAAATTATAACAAAGTGATTACGAAACTATATTCATCACAAAATGAAAATAAAGCACAATGTTAAAACGGGATGACAGTCGCCTCATTGCAATGGGGTGGATGGCGCTGCGGGCAGCCTCTCATCACGACCGACACCCATCATCTGTCAGATCAGCCGCTGGGGCCCACGGTCTGGGCTGCGCGAGGTCCCTTTCGTTATTTATTCTTTGTTTCTTTAATCTTTCTTCTTTTCCTGTTTTAATTAGACTATAAAATCATCTCTCACAAAGACGAAGGTTTGAGGAAAGGCACATATACCTGCTTCTGGATATTTTAATCATACACAGACCCAGAAATTAAGGCGAGGGTTCTCTCTGGAGCCTGCTGGTGCCCTCCAGATGCCCAGATGTGGGACAACTGGGGGCTTCAGGTCAGGAGATGACGGCGAACACATTCCCAGTGTGTCCTTGGGACCCACTGAGCTCTGGGCATATTGTTTCTTATTGCCACATTCAGGCGTCTATAAAATAATACACAATAGGTCTTGTTTCCCAACAGGTGAAGAGAGCCATTAAACATTGGCAACAAATAGTTTTGGCACTTTTGAGCTGTGTATACCATTGTTCAGTCTTAAAAAAAAATCCGGTATCTTATCCTTCACGTGACCAAGATAGCTCAGGCTGTTGAAGATACCAAATATGTCAGTGAGAAATAACCTTATAGCAAGCCGCTTGAAATCGTAGACATGGTCATGAAGAAGTTGGTTTTATCTAATCTCTCATTTCAAAACCTCCTTCCTCGTGAATAGCCAACATAGGTCATTATCTATCAGTGACTGCAACTTCATCATGTTTCCAATTGTCACCATTTCCTTTGAGATGGGTGCTGTAATGTCCACCACCCGGACCCCTCCCCCCCTCTAAATGAAGGACTTGTTCCCCATTCCTCACACCTCCCCTGCTGAAAGGGCAACTGGAAGAGAGCTGTCACCTGTGAGCCTTGTTTGGGGATGCCTCTGCCAAAGCAAAGTGCCTCACCCAAGGTCACCTGTCCTTCCAGGGGCTGACTGATCAGTGTCAGCATGGGGAGGCCACACCCTTTTGCTGGGGACAACTCTGAAGGGTCGTCCCAGTTTCAGAACTCTCCAGGAGGTTGACTTAGGACTGAATCACAGCTCAGCTTCTCCCTTTGCTCAATCTTGCTTCCTTTATCTTCCTTCTGCATGAGCTGGTCCCACATACCTACCTTCATAAACATCCTGTATGTTAATAACCACCGCTGAGACTGCTCCCTAGGGAACACCTTCAAAACTGAATCAGGGCATGTGGCCCACAGCCAGCTGATCTCTTTGAGGGAAGCAGTGATGTTCAAATACAGCCTCTTAAATTCACTGGGAATTCCTTCCTTGATGCACACAGAGATGGAACTTGTCCAAACTGATGTCAGTGTATTTCCCACTTTACACCATGGCTCACTAAAGAAGTGTTGACCAAATGAAAATCATCTTCAGGTAGAGCGCGGATTTTCAGTGTTAAACAGTCATCAGACAGAATACATCGCAGTAAAAAAGGAGTCCTGTAAGTAATGGTGATGGCTATACAAATATTGTAAGTGTATTTGATGCCACTGAATCATATGGCCAAAATGGCAAAGTTTATGTTCTGTATATTTTTACTACATTTAAAAAACCGATAATGTACTATACCAAAAAGATTGACTTGTATACTAGGAGTGAGCGAAGTGTATGGTATATGAATTATATCTCAATAAAGCTGTTAAAGAAAAGAGCCTTGGGGAGGAAATCATCAAGTACTTCTCTTTTATATATGTGCCCCCATCAGAACTGAATTTTGTCCATATATAAAGTGAAACATCTGCAAAGACTTAATGTTACCTTTCTCCTACCTTATATACCATTGATATTATGTACCACCTACCAATGTTCTTTGATGACGAAATTTTGCCAATTGTTTTGCTTTCTTTCCAGACATAATGCTTATCATTACCTTTGTCGCTGGTTTTACAAATGTGTTGGCAATAGTGCGGCGTATACCTAGGTTTCTGTGAGGAGCTCATCCTTTATGATGCCTCTGTAGTTGTGGCTTCTCCATCACCTTTAGCAATAACTTTGTCAATTTCGTATTGGGAAACACAGTGCACTTGTTCTGGAAAAACTTTATTGTTCTATTGAGAAGTCATTGTACTTTGTTGGAAAATAACACTGAAGCTTTCATAGCTTCGTGCTGTTATTGGAAAACATTTTTATAACAAATGCCACCCTGGAGGTCTAGGGGCAAACACATCACCAGTCCAATCCAATCTAATTTTCAGGTCATCCTGCCTATTTGTGATTAGAAACCTACATTTTTGTTAGCTTGATCATCACAGTCCTATTCTCACTTCTCCCAGCACATACTGTTTCACTTCCTTTCATTTGACCTTGAATCTGTTCTTGACACTTAAAATGTTATCCTGAGTTATGGTATTTACTATTTTTATCATTGCCACCTTTGAGTCATTGATCCATTTCTGTCAATTAGTGATAATTATAATATTAACAACTGAAAATTCAGTAAGTAAAAACAATGACGCATGTTAACTGAGATAAAATCCACACTGTGGAACTGAATGTTGCTGAGATGAACTGATGAGCTGCTGTGGTAACCCAGGGGTCAGAGAGTCTCACTGTGAGCAACCACACCTGGTCTTTTCTTGTTCCCTCTCTCTTCTTCTTTCTTTTCTTTTCCTTGTTGGTCTTAGCTGGACTCCTCATGTACCTTTTTTTGTTGTTGTTAATTCTCACCTGAGGATATTTTTTCCATTGATTTTTTAGAAAGAGTGGAAGGGAGGGATGAGTGGGAGAGAGAGAGAGACATCAATCGGTTGCCTCACGCACGCTTCCCAACCAGGACCAGGGAACGAACCTGCAACCCAGGTACATACCACTGACCGGGCATCAAACCCATAGCCCTTCTGGCCACAGGCTGACGCTCTAACCACTGAGCAACCAGCCAGGGCCTTACGTACCTTCTTCCCCTTCTTCCCCTTCTCCCCCTTCTCCACTCCTCTGTTTATTTTTTGAGAATTATGGCTTTAAAATGGAAAGAGACCATGGAGATCTTTAAGTCCAATGACTTCATTTTACAGATGAGGAAACTTAAGTCCAGAGTTTCAATGAACTAATCCAAGTCAGAGGGGCCAGACCTGGTTCCTCAGCTCCTCTGATTCATGGCCAGTGTGTTTCATTTTGCTATGAAGCCACTAAACCTTCTCCTTCAACTCTTCTTCCTGGTTCTCTCTTGGCACTGAGAGTGGCTGGACCCATAGTGATTAACAGTATTTGTTATCAGGGCTAAGGCAGTAGGGGGCTAAGGAAGTCAAAACTTCCCTGCTCTGTCTCCTCTTGCCCCTGCCTCCATGCAATATTCAATCTCTCACAATCTCTGTGCTTGCTCCCTCCTAAAACATGTCAATCCTCCTTTAGTACGGGAACCACTGTGCTAGTCCATGCTGCCATCATCTTTCTCCTGCACTGTTTCAGCACTTCTTTTTTAGTCTCTCTGCTTTTAAGAACTGCTTTCTCAAACCCCAAATCCAAATATCGATCGATCCATCTGTTCATCCGTTCAACCATCCATACCACTGCTGCCAGAATGATTCCACAACGTCACTCTCATCTCTAGTCTTTGATGATTCTTAAATCCCTATGAGATAAAGTCCAATCTTAGAGCAAGACACCTGGCACTCAAGTCTCTTTGTGATCTGGCCCCGCCCTCCTATCTAGTGTTATCCCCAATTACTCTGTATATTAGTCAGGCTAAACTATGATATATTATCAACTCCAAAATCTCAGTGGCTCAACACAACAAGGTTTATTGCTTATCTATAGTAAGTTTGCTACAAGTATGGGTGAATCTCCAGAGGCTCTTTTCTCCATGTAGTAGCCCACAAATCCAGGCTGCTCTGACCATGTACTATTCCCATTTCACAGGCGTCCTCCATGATTGCCACAAAGGGTGAAGAGAGAGCTGGAAGGTGGACATGAACTCTTCTGAGCTTCAGCCTGAAAGTGACACCATAGCCCATTGGCCAGAGTTTATCACTTAACTGCAGCTAGAAGGGGAAGTGCGGGAAATGTTTGGTGAGCACTGCTATTTCTACCACAGTCCCTTCTTGCAATTGTACTTTGGAAATACCTGACTACTTGTTCCCTGAGTACAAATTCTTTTAAAGCCTTCATGTCTCCACAGAGGCAGTCCACCTGGCCTAGAATATCCTTCGTGCTGACCTGATATACTCCTACAAATCCAAATCTCTATTTCTTCTAAGAAGCCATCTCTGACTTTCCCCGGGCAACTTGGTGGCTTATTCTCCAGTGTCCCCACTATATCTCGCAATTATCTTCATCACTATTCTAATCATTTGCATGGTTGTTTCCTTCTCAGGGGTGAGGAACCTTTGTTATGCAAAGGGCCATTTGGCTATCTATAACATCATTCAGGGGCCATACAAATTATCAACTTAAAAATTAGTTATGGAAGGTAAAGATGGCAGCAAACTGAGTGGAAGCTACAGGGACACTCTCCCAGGACCAAAATGGAATTACGACTAAAATATAGAAAAACCAACCTGAATAATCAACTGCAATTGGAGACAAGCTGGAGAGCACCCTCATAACCATGGAGGAAAAGTGGAGACTGCACAGAGACTGGTAAGAAGTGCAGAGGTGGGAGAGGCCTGGCTGGTCGCCCACAGACAGCAGCTGAAGGTCCACAGAGATATCTCAGCTGTGGGGGGGTTCTCACTGAAGACTCTGGGGCCTAAACCCCAGGCTGGGCTTCCCAGACAAGAGCACCAGAACTGCAAAAAGGGCCCACAGAACATCTGGCTGTGAAAAGCAGCTGGCTTTCTGTCTGTCAGGGAGAGATGGCTGGAAATGCAGGCATCCTCTTAAAGAGCCAAGGCACAAAGTTTCGTGTGTAGCCATTCACCTTGGGCTCTAGCAGAGGGAGAACAAAGTGGACTGGAGCTGTGTGAGAAGAATCTAGGGTTGTGGGCTCCGGAGAAAGAGCTCGGAGGATACTCCTTTGGATTCCTGGGCTGAGTCATTCCCTTATACCGCTGAGGCAGATATTTACTCCAAGCAGCTTTTGCCAGAGGGGGAAACAATTGCTTCACCCTGCTGGGAAATCTCTCGCCCTACCCCTTGGAATTTCTACAGCCTGGGGCTCATTAAAAGATTCAGATTAATCAGCCTGCAGGCAGAGGCAGACTTCAGAGTGCTTTGAGTCTTTGCCTGATCTGCTTCTGGACCAGGGCCTTGGAAAAGAAGACTTTGGTGTGCAACTTGGTCCTGTCCAAAAGCACCCAGCCCCAACAGAGGAGACCTCAAGCCCTGGGTTGTTGATAATTCCAAACAAGGTACTCAAGGCCAGTCACAAACAGTGTCTGGCCCAGTTGGGTGTGGTTCAGAAGTTGAGCATAGACCTAGGATCCAGGAGATTGGGGTTTGATTCCCGGTCAGGAAATCCCATGCCTGGGTTGCGGGCTAGGCAGCCGATCAATGACTCTCTCACCATTGATGTTTCTATCTCTCTCTCTCCCCCCCCTTTCCTCTCTCTGAAGTCAATAAAGACATGTTTAAACCTCCCCTCCCCCCCCAAAACACAAAAAACAAACAAACAGTGTCTGACATTGGCCTGCACCAGAGACTGTTCAAAAAGACTGAGAGTCCTGGCAGGCCTAACTAATCCATAGAAACAAAGCCAAATAGGCAGCCAAAATGGGGAGACAAAAAACAAGCCCCAAATGAAAGAACAAGAGGAGACTCCATAAAAAAAGCTAAAAGAAATGGAAATAAGCAATCTATCAAATACAGAGTTCAGAATACTGATAATAAAGATGCTCAACAGCATGAAAAATAAAAGGAAACTATGAAAGAAATTAAGAATGATGTAGCAGAAATAAAAATACATTGGAAGGACTAAACAGAAGATTAGAGGAAGCTGAGGATCTGATCAGTGAATTACAAGACAGGGTAGAAAAAAAATCACTCAATCAGAGATTAACCCCCCCCCCCAAACAATTAAAAAGCAGGAGGACAGTGTAAAGGAGCTGTGGGACAACATGAAACTTAACAATATTTGCATCATAGGAGTTCCAGAAGAGGTTGAAAGTAAGCAAGGGTTAGAGAACCTGTTTGAAGAAATAATGGCAGAAAACTTCCCTAACCTGGTCAAGGAAAAAGTCACACAAGTTCAGGAGGCACAGAGAGTCCCAAGCAAGAAGAACCCAAAGAGTCCCACACCCAGACACATCATAATTAAAATGCCAAAAATTCAAGACAAAGAGAAAATCTTAAAGGCAGCAAGAGAAAAGCAAGCTGTTACCCACAAAGGAGTTCCCATAAGACTGTCAGCTGATTTCTCATCAGAAACTCTACAGACCAGAAGGTAATGGCATGAAATAGTCAACGTAATGGAAAACAAGGATCTGAAACCAAGACTGCTCTATCCAGCAAGGCTATCATTCAAGATAGATGGTGAAATAGAGCTTCCAGACAAAATAAGGCTAAAGGAATTTATTACCACCAAACCACCATTGCAGAAAATGTTAAAGGGACTGCTGTAATTATAAGAAGAAATGAGAGAGAAACATAGGCATAAAGAATTAAAATGGTAATAAAGAAAGATCTATCAATAATAACCTTAAAAACTTTAAGGGAGAGATCAACAGCAATACAGTCATAGTTGTGGACTTGAACACCCCACTGACTTCACTGGATAGATCTTCCAGACAAAAAGTCAACACAGAAACAGTGACTCTAAATGGCACACCAGATCAGATGGATTTAATTGATATTTACAGAACATTTCACCCCAAAGCTGCAGACTATACATTCCTCTCAAGTGCACATGGCTCATTCTCAAAGATATACCACATGTTAGGACACAAAGCAAGTCTCTACAAGTTCAAGAAGATTGAAATCATATCAAGGGTCTCAAATCACAAGGGCATGAAATTAGAAATCAACTACAGTACAAACACTCAAAAACATTCAAACACATGGAGGCTAAATAGCATGTTATTAAACAATGAATGAGTTACCAATAAGATCAAGAAAGAAATAAAAAACTTCCTGGAAACAAAGGAAAATGAACACACAACAACCCAAAATCTATGGGACACAGCAAAAGGAGTCCCAAGAGGGAAGTTCATAGCACTGCAGGCCTATCTTAAAAAGCAAGAAGAATTTTAGTAAACTATCTAATCCTACAACTTAAAGAATTAGAAAGTTCCCCTGTGAAGCCATCCAGACCAGGGCTTTTGTTTGCTGGAAGTTTTTTAAATTTTATTACTGCTTCAATTTCATCAGCTATTATTAGCCTATTCAGGTTTTCTGATTGTTCCTGATTCAGTTTTACATGATCTCACTCATATGTGGAATCTAATAAACAAAATAGACTGAGGAACAAAACAGATCCAGAGACATAGAAGCATGGAACAGACTGATGAATCTCAGTGTGAAGGTGGGGGTGGGTGGGTGGAGGGGGAGAGATTAATCAAAGAACTTACATGCATATATGCATAACCCATGGACATAGACAATAGTGTGGTGAAGGCCTGAGGCGTGGGGGCGGATTCGGGGTGGAGGGGGTCAATGGAGGAAAAAAGGGGATATGTGTAATATTTTCAAAAATAAAGATGAATTAAAAAATAAAAATAAAAATTAGCTATGAAAAAAAGCTCTTAGATTTACTGAGTTTTGAGGTCTGCCTGTGGTTGCCGTTGCAGGGGGGCCAGATCAAAGGATTCCACAGACCTGATATAGCCTGCAGGCTGGACACTCCCCACCCCTGTTAAATGGAAATCTCTTTGTGGATAGAGAAAGTGTAATTTCATCTTTAGGTCCTTGGTTTTAATACAGTGGTACATGGAGATTCTTCATATCTGTGGTTGAATAAATGAATGTACAAATAAAAGAAAAATGGCTATAAAACTATCCAGTTTCTTGTTATATCCCCTCCCCCACTTTAGTCCAGTAATCACCTTCTTTTGCCTGGACAACCACATAGACCCTTTCTGATAATCGTCTTCTATTATTGCCCCAATCCAATTTATTTTCCACTCAGCAGCCATGCCACTATAAAGCAGGAGTCAGAGTGGGGCTTCCTATTTCCTTAGAATAAAATATAAAGTTTCAGATTTCTTCCCATGACCCTCTGCCTGCTCATCTGGCCACAGCTCAGTCCCTTATCCTGTGGCTCCCACACTGGCCTCCTCTTAGTTCCCTGATTACACTGATTTTCTCCCCCCAGGGCTTTCTCAAGGCTGGTTCCTGTGTCTGGAATGCTCCTACTTCCTCTTCTCTCTAGGTTAGTTCTTTCTCAGTCTTTAGCGTAAATGTCACTTCTCCAGCACTTACAATTGTTTTGTTTTGATTGCAAGTGAGAAAATCCCACTGAAACTACCCTAAATATTAAAGGAAATCTACTGGCTCCTATATATAGCAAATCCAAAAATAGAGCTGGCTTTAAGGAAGGCCTGGTCTTGTCACCGAGGACCCTGTTTCTGAGAACCTGCTTTCTCTCATTTACTGTATAGCTGCAGCTCTTTCTTCCTGGTCACAAACCAGCTGTCACTGTTCTGGACTCACATTCTCCCATCACAATCTCCAGGAGAATAGAGTGTCTTTTCTGGCAGCTCCTGCTCAGTCCAGTGATTCAGTCTCTCTCATTGGCCTAAGTTGTATCACAGGCCCATGTCTGAATCAATCTCCTTGGGAGGGACATGAAGGTGGAGGGGAGGGATGAGACTTGTTTAGGCCAATCAAGTCCCTCCCTTGGAGCTGAGGGGGGACCACACATAACCTAACAACAAGGCTGCATGTGAAGAAGAGTTTAAGTTTCCGAAGAATGAAGAGTCCTTTTGGTGCGAAATAAATGTTTCAGATACAGCACCCCCCCCCCCCAAAAAAAAAGTCCACCACACTTTCAGGAAGGAGCCAGCGCTCCCCACCCCCCCTAAGGAAGTCTCCTCTGTTACCTTCTATTACTGAATCCTACTCACTTCCCTCGAAGCGCCCACTACTGCTTGTCCTGCTTAGTTTGTTTACTTGTTTATAGTCGGAATCTCCCGCTAGGCTCTAACTTCACAAAAGCAGATACCCTGTTTGATTTGTTCTTCTAATGCTGGAACATACTAGGAAGTTCAATAAATATTTTCTTAATAAAAGAAAAAAACACACAAATTTCTTCTTTTCCAGTTTAGCCCTGGTTTTTACCACAGGGACAAGGGAGAGCAGGGGTTGGACGGACGAGAGCGAATGTGAGCAACGTGCCTGTGAATTTAGCTTTCCTTTGCTAGGAGCTCAGTCGTCTTTCCCGGCCAACAATCCCTCAAACTGCCCACCCCCGGATCTCTTCTTCTCAACCCACCTGCTCCAGGCACTCTGCTAATTTGATGTTCCTTCAGTTTTTTTAAACCTAGCTAGGATTAGAGCCTCAATAGGAATCTCGATTTTTAAGAAGTTAGCTGAATTGTGTCTTTCCAGAGAAGGTGGAGAACCAGTCTTTACCTCTCTCTTCCCCCCCCCCCCCCCCAGCTCCTACAAGTGGAGTGGGTGAAAATTTCACTTCTCATGGAACTCGAGACTGAAGTCGATGCCAGGTAGTAGAAAGATGAGGGAAGGTAGGAGCGAGCCAGGAAAAAAACTGCCGGGAAATAATAACAGTTAATCAACAGTGAAGGGAGGTCTTATGGGTGAAGGAGACATAGTTCAAGAGAAGGAAAGGTACAATAAACTTGGAAATGAAGATTAAAGAATTTAGGTAATAGAGAGCTGGAGGAATCTTCCTTCCTTCTTAGATTTATCTATTTATTTATCAACAGTTTTACTGGGCAAGAGTATGCTTCTAGGAGCTGAGAGTAGAGGGGTGGCCAAAGCACACCAGTTCTTGCCACCATGGAGCTCGCCTTCTAGCGAGGGAAGATCGGTAATCAGCAAGTAAGTGCATAGAGACCAGCCACTGCCTTCCTCTCTCCTGAGACCCACAGAATGAAATAAAGGCACTTTTTAAAGGTGTGGATACCCATGCGTGGGAAAAGAGGAGAGGAGGCATCGAGGGTGGGAGCTGGAAGGCAAACCTGAGAAAACAGCATCCTCAGTGGGCAGAAGGGAAAGCTGAGAACAACCTGGTTTACACAGCACCCCCCTAAGTGCAGGGATTCGTGGTGCCAGGTCAACCCGGCATGGAGTGGGGCGTGTGTGTGCGTGGAACAGAAGATACAATAGACGGGTCAGTTCAGACTCAGCTCTCCAGATCTGCTTCTCTCTCCACAGAGAAGAGCCAGGCCCTGTGGCAGAAGACCCGGGCTTTACTCTCTGGAGCAGGCTTCCTGCCCTGCTGAGGGGCAGACTGACTCTGACAGGGGGACTAAGGGGGGGCATGTGTGCTGGATGCTGAAGCTCTCTTTCCCCAAGAACAATGGCAGTCAGGCCTTTCCCCTCCCTCAGGAGTTTGAGGTATTTTCTGAAGAGTCTGATTGTCTCGAGAGACAGAGGCCTGAAATTGGGGTTTTCCAACCAAATAGTGCAGCCTGTTCACACTGGAGAGGACAGTGAAACTCTCCAGTCAGCAAGCTCCACCTGTGCCTTCAGAGCCACCAATGAGCGTGTCAGTTCCTTGTTTCTCAGAGGACCAGATGGCCAAGGATTACTAGACATCTGAGGAAAGGTTCTAATAAAATAGACCAAACAAAACCAAATGCACAGAAAAAGCAACTTGGAGGGAACAGACCAAGTAGGGAGAAGTAAACTTGTAAGAGAGAGGGAGAGGCAGGGAGAGAAAATGCTCATCAAATACTCGAGGAGATAAAATATATGTAACTGTGAAATAAGAACAGGATGCTATAGAAAAAAGTGATATTCAGAGAACAAAAAGGGACTGTTGGAAATTAAAAACAGGATGGCAAAATGGAAAACTCAGCAGAATAATTGGAAAGTCAAAGAAACCTCTCAAGAAGTAGAAAAAAAGACAAAGGTGGATGAACAAGGGAGAAAAGATGGGACTCTTAGAGGAGTAGCTCAGAAGCGATGAGGATTTCAGGAAGAGAGACAACAAAGGAGAGGATTGTCAAAGAAAGTATTCAACAAAAATTCTCAGAATTGAAAAACAGAAGTTTCCGGATTAAAAAGGCCACCAAGTGCCCGTCACAATTGCACAATGGGTGAAAATAGTCCCACGCTCACATCATCACAAATGTCAGATCACTAAGCCAAACAAAGAGCTTAAAATCTTCCAGACACAAAAAATATGTCACTTACAAAGGATCGTTAATTGGAATGGCTTCTATTGAGAAGCTTCGGGAGCTGGAAGACAAAGGAGCAATGCCTTCAAAGTTCTGAGGAATAATGATTTCAGACCCCAGATTCTACAGATGTGCGAAGTCTCAAAATAATGTGTTTTCCATGAAGCTTTTTAGGAAGCTTTTGGAACACGTGCTCCACCAAAACATTGGAGCGAACCAGAGGCAAGTAAAAATGTCACAACAAAAAACGCCTAGGATGTTGGTGAAGAGAATTCCCGAGTCAGCAATGGCCCAGATATACAGGGAAACTGTTTTCGATCGGCCCACGTCAGAAGGTCAGGGAAGGAGAGAGCTTCAAGAAATTAAAGTGACAGGACACACAATGTCCACTGAGAAGATTTAGGCAACTTGGTGAAGTTGGGGTTTTATTACTGATAAGTACACAGAACTAAGGAAACAATAAAATAGGAAGCTATAAAATTAGTAACTCCAGGCAAAACAGAAATAGTCGGAAAGAAAATCTAATAATATAATGATTCATTGTGTTTGCATAGTCATAATTATGTAACACACTAAATGTTGACCTATCCCAAGGTACCATATATTAGGGGGACAGAGGGATGGAGAGTGTGTGCCTGTGTGGTGAGGACAGAGAATGAAAATCCTCACCTTACATAGTGAGAAGTCAGTTCAAGTTGAAAGTGGTTGGTTTGGGTGGGAAATATGGAAGGGGTAGGAAATTGCTGATTCTCAGAAGCTTTGCAGGTCTAGTTGATTAACTCTGTGCATGATTAACACTACAAAAGAATCAGACCAAAAGAGAGGAAAAGGAAAATACTGGAAAGAAATTTAGCAAAATATTAGTTGTTTATCTCTGGGTTTATGGTAATAAATTATGTTTATTTTTTACTTGCACTTTTTCATTTTTCTGCAGTTTCTAAAATGAACATGGCTTAATTTTTAAATCATAAAACACATATTTTAGGAAGGAAGGAAGGACTTATAGTAAAAACCCCCACAGTTTTGCTAGGAGGATTTGGGAAGGCTTCACTGATGGCGACATTTGGCCATATCTGTGAGGGAACGAGTCGTGTGGGTACTCAGAGGAACATTCTACAAAGAATGTGCAAAGGTCTGGGGTGGAAATGTGCTTGAAGCATGACCAATGCCTAAGAGGAACAGCATAGAGGCCAGGTGTGTAATAAGTGTGCAGAGTGAGAAAAGATGAGGTCAGAGAGAGGGCTTGGGCCAGGCTCTATGGGGCATGTTAAAAACTGATTTTACGCTGTCTACTAAGGGAAGCTGTTAGAGTTCTGAGGAGAAAAATTATATGATCTGATTGGCGTTTTAACAGGATCACTGTGGCTGCAGGGTGTGTGGAGGGGTGGAAAGGGGGAGGACTTGGGGAGCAAGGAGGTGGCAAGATTGGAAACTGGGAGACCATTTAGGAGGCTCTTGTTATATCCAGATGAGGGAGTCTTCAGGGTTAAACACTGACGTTCAAAAAGTTTTTATTTTATCAGCAGAAACCATTTTTCAAAGGAAATCTTATGCTAATCCCTCATCTATAAAACATTACAGCGAAGCATAGAAGTGAAGGGATTTTGCTTGAAATAGGAGGTGGGGGTCCAGAGCCCCTGCCCCATCCCCTCATCCCTGCCGTCTCATCCTGCTGGTTCCTGGAAGGTGTGCCTTTGAACCCAGGGTTCTGTAGATCGCCATTTGAAAACTAATTGCACCTAGCTCCATCCTTTTATTGAGGAGGTCCAGTGCAGGGAGGAGCTGGCTGAGGAGTGGGGTTTGGGTAGGAGTGCTTAAAAAGAAGGAAAAGTTAGCATATTGTTGTAAACAATAACAAGAAGAAGAAGCAGAATTTCACCCTGAAATGGGCAAGTCATTCCACCAGTTTGGGCCCCTTAGAATCTGCTATGGGATGAAATGTCTAGACAGCCAAGAATTGCAGATGCAGATGCCTGCAAGGGGGGCAGTGAGTAATGTAAATGGAAGTGATAGGGAGGAGTGGGGACTGTGGAGAACTATTGAGTTTCCACCTGCCTAAATGGAGCCGCTTAAGACTGTGCTTCAGCTCACAGCTGTCAAGCTGGACTGTGGGCCTAGTTTGTCTGATCTTTTGAATTTCAAGTAAATAAGGACTCTGGATATTTTAAGGTGAAATTTCCTTATTTGTAAGTGCTACCAAAACTCAACAAAAAAATGCCTGTGAGTCATGTTCAGGGAGGGGTTGCCTATTTGCAGAGCTGGATAGGATGCTCTGTACTATTTTTCTGAATGCTTTGGGCCAGGATCGTAAAGCAGTTGTCAGAGATTGCAAAAGAGATTTGGAAGTAACTTTGAGGTTTTTGCACCTCTAAAAGTAAAATTACGCCCTGCTTTGCCCCATTTAAAAGCCGTGTAATTGCCCTGACCTGGCGGCTCAGTTGGTTGTAGCGTGGTCCCATACACCAAAAGGTTGTGGGTTTGATCCCAGTCGCGGTATGTATGGGAGGCAAGCGATTGATGTCTCTCTCACACCTCGATATTTCTCTCTCTCTAAAAATAAATAGAAACATCCCCTCAGGTAAGGATTAAAAAAAAAAAAGCTGTGTAATTGAAGTATTAAGTGTTTTTCTGGTTGTCAGAATCCGTGTATGGGGAATAGGGCCCAGTGCTAAATGGACTCAGATGGCTCTGCTCCCCTTTCTGGTGGCCCTGCAGGAGCACTTGGAAATGTGTCACTTAGTCTGTTACAGTCTCTCATAAATGGGTCTGATTTCTCTGCACATATTCCTGATTTTGTGATGAGTGAGAGCTGAGGCCATCTTTCATCCCAGATCATGCCTGATGCTCTTA
This sequence comes from Miniopterus schreibersii, assembly GCF_964146895.1. NCBI lineage: Eukaryota > Metazoa > Chordata > Mammalia > Chiroptera > Miniopteridae > Miniopterus > Miniopterus schreibersii. The sequence goes on along the minus strand of NC_138108.1, from coordinate 68,549,808 downwards.
CACACTGAGATTTACACTTGGCACGCAACAGGGAAAGGCACTAAAGGGTTGAAAAGTAGCAGCAGAGTGGGAAACAGCACAGATCCAGAGCAGGAAGCCAGGGAACGGAGTGCGAGCGTGAGTGGGACCGATGAGCCCGTGAGTCGGAGGGCAGGTCTCAGGCTGGATGGACTGCTCCCTTCCCCCTCTGTAACTACGTGTCACACGCCAGCGTTGCACACCAAGGGGAGGGCCTCTGTCGGGATGGGCGTGGGGCTGGGAGGGAAAGGGCCGCCTGAAGGTGCTTTAGCTCTCAGGGTTGCATCCCCAGGAAGCCCCAGCCCCAGGCTGCAGGAGAGAAATAGGGAGAAATCTGTAGATTCAGGAACCTCACCCCTGGGGTCTCACACTCATGAGGGGAAGTCTGACCTTTTCTTGCCAGTGCACTTTGGCAGCCAGAGCTTTTGTCCAACATGGTTTCCCTTCCCCACTTCATCTCATAACCAGAACTTGCTTTTTAGAGGGAACCTATCCCATGTAGTTTGGGAATGAAAGTGACCCCTCTCCCTTCCAGAGAAGGGCATATAACCAGCCCCTCGAATGAGAGCACCCATTCCCCTAACTTCAGTGACTAACTCAGGGACAGACTTGTGAATCCAGCTGGTATAATTTAAGTTCCTCCTGGACCTTGTGCTAGAACTAAACAGAAAGAGGACTCTTCTCTGTGAACATTAACTGTAAGAATGACATAACCTAGAGCATCTTGCCACCATATGGAAGTGTCTATGAAAAGAAAATTGAGCTGATAAGTGAATTGAAATGGTCTTGATGCTGTTGATGGACCTCCTGGATACAGTCTTACCTGAAGTCCACCTCTGAACTTTGTAATTACATAGGCCAATTTCTTTATTTTTTTCCTTCCTTGTCCCTTCTTCTTTTATCCTAAGCTGCTTGGTGCTCAATTTCTGTCATTTGCAACCAAAACATCCTGAATAAAGTATCATCTTATATACATACCTAATACTAAACAGATTGACACCACATATGGAATATATTAATAGTAAATTAAATATGTGAATATAAGATTTAGTTTATCTATCCAACTGATGTATACTATGTGCAAAAACTATGCTAGATACTAGAGATCACATTAGGAACAAGATAGACAATATGGTTGACTTACCCCATATTGGCTTTATTAATATTAAATTAGGAATTTTGTGAGCATAACATTCAGATAATTTACTCAACAATTGCCCATTATATACCATGATAATGCTATGATAAAAGAGTGAACAAGACAGATATGGTTCCTTTCCTCATGAAATGTAACTCTCTGCCTCAGTTTCCTCATTTATGAAATGGGTATAATACTAATCACTACTTCCCAAGTTTGTTGTCACTTAATGATATATATAAAATGCTTAGACTAATGTCTGGTGCATGGTCAAAGCCCAATAAATGGTAGATTGTAGTTTTTAATACTGAGATTTTTGGATATTAAATCTTCTTTTCTGTCTGGCTGTTTGACTTTCTACTGCAACAACAAGAAGTTTTGGGGGTCAGATAAAACTGGCTCATATCCTGCTTTCAGTTACTAACTAAAAGACTTTGGACAAATCATTTAATTTCTGAGTCTCTCAGTTTACTCATCAGTAAAATGTAAAATGGAATAGTAATGCTTTTCTTTAGAAGGCACATAGAAGGTATTTATTATTATTAATCCACTTATAGAAATGGAATGATAAATTGCTTGAGAGAAATCATCTCAGAGGAAGTAGGAGTAGCCCTGGTGATTTTTGTGAATAGCACTCAGAATCTCCACCTAGTCCAGTTCTCACACATGTCACCAGGATATGTCTGGGAACAGAAGAAGGAAAATTATCTTGAGGGTGGGAGACTGGGTGAGGGTAATGACCCAAAGTGGCCTTGTGCAAATGAGAAATCAGTTTGTTTAAACGTATAAAGTTTTTGCATTTCCATCTATGGTAATTCAGCTTATTTCACCGTGAAGAAGTTTTTAATGACCTACCTGTTAAATTACTCCCAGCCCTCTTTCCCCCACCTGTCATGCCAATAAGAAATGGCTGGTTTATTCTGTGGCTTCATGTGTCCCCCCCTCCCACCCTACCTCCCTCTCCCTGCCACCCAGTGAGGTCTGTGCCACTAGCTGGAGAAGCACAGCCTCACGGCATTCTAAGTGGCAGTGGACTTGGAAGTGATGTCCTACTCAATGCCGTGTCACAAAGGGGTGGCCCCTGCAAGGGCCCCACAGCACTGGAGTGGGAACAGGCCAGGCTCTCCCTGCCTAATTTGGTAAATTTTTGCTAGAGGCAAAATATATTATGTAATTCTGTCACCAAGATGAAGGCAGAATAAAGAAGACAAGTACATCAGTCAGGGCAATAAACCCCAAAGAAGTATACCCCACCAGGCTGTCCCAGGAAGATGCTGGCAGAAGGAGAGCCAGATACCGCAAACCAAGCACAGGCGTCGATAGGCTGAGAAGGGGGTGACAGAGAGAGGAAGGAAGGCAGCTTGGTCACAGAGTGAACTGCATGCATCTGGGAAATAAGGGTGATGGGAGCTTTAGGACTGGGCACCCCACAGTCTTTTAATAAGACCAGGATGAGACATACGGGCATGGAAGCTGCTGGAGTTGACCTGGAGCCGCTGCAGGGGCCATATGGTTTCCCTGCCCCATAAAAGTCACTAAGTGAGGAAGTAATTTATTGCTCGAGATCACTGTCCGCACCAGAGTATCCTGGTGTGCTCCTTCATTGTTTCCTTAATAAGGGAATGGGAGAGGAGCTGGGCTGTGAGCCGGTGGGGCCGAGCGGGTGGCTTCGGCTTTATTTGTTCTGTTAGAGCGTGTTGTTGGAGGGGAGGAAGACTGGGAAGCCTGATGCTTCTGCAGCTCAGTCCACAGGGGTTTTCTCTTCCCAGCAGCTCTGTACTTTGTGGGAGAGGGAGAGCTGGGATGGTAAAGAGGAAAAAGGGGTCATGAACTTCAAATACATAACTTGGGATTTGCACAGTTTGAAGAGAAGATATTTCATAAATGGCAAACCATTCTGCAGCCTGGGGAAGGAGGCCAATAGATCCTAATGAATTGGTGCCATAAAGGAGAGGACTGGTTCCTCCCCACACACGCAGATGATGAAACATCAAAACAAAGGCTGCTGATAACCTTTGCGGGAAGCTGGGGTTCTGACCCTGAGTCCTTCCCAGGAATCTGCCCTATTTCACCCTCAGCTTCACACAAAGGCTCTGAAGCTGAGCTGGGAGACCAGGCAGCCGGTAGCCTTGAAAATTTGCTGGTACAACTGATGATCTTTTCTTTCTCTTCCACTCCTTCTTCTTCTTCTTCTTTTTTTAAATATGTCTTTATTGATTTCAGAGAGAGGAAAGGAAAGGGAGAGAGAGACAGAAACATCAATGATGAGAGAGTCATTGATCGAGCCCACAATCCGGGCATGTGCCCTGACCGGGAATCGAACCCTGATCGCCTGGATCCTAGGTCGACGCTCAACCGCTGAGCCACGCCTGGCCGGGCACTTCTTCTTTTTTTGAAATAGCCCCAAGCTTTGCAGCAGCAGTTATTTCAGTGGCTAGTCCTAGGTTCCTTACCCAAGTCTTATCTGAAGATGTTATCTGCGTGTGCTTGAGACAGGAACATTGCTCCAACACCTTGTCTGAGCTCCTTCTGCTTTTAGTGCAAAAACACCTGTCCTGACACTAAGAACATTTTGACCTCCTGATTTTTAGGCTCTCTGAAACAGATTCTGCTGAATTGCTACGTGAGCATTAAAAAAAAGCTTCCTCAGAGTGTTCTTGACTTAGCCCTGAGAATTGTAACCATCACCTGGCCAAGTGAACACTAAGGTCGCTTGTCAGCCCTTTGGCAGGAAGGATTTTAAGAAGTTAGACCCATGTTCAGGTGTGTCCAAATGCTACCTCAGAACATACACTTCGCATGGGCCTATAGAGCCCGTGCACCCCAGAAGGGTCTGTCTTCTCTCAGGTTAAATCACATACATTAACCATGTCCTCTTAGGCCCCTGCCCATGGAACCTTCCAGCCTCAGGTAATTAAAGAACTAGGTACCACCTAGATGGGTTTGTGTCTGGGAAGGAGGAGATGGAAATCTGGAGGAGACTGCACACTCCAGCCGTGCCTCTAAATGGTGCTCATTTGTCCTTCGAGGGTGGTCTGGGAAGAGCGGTGGCTACAAGTCACATGTAGGACTCGGAAGAGAGGGGTGCGGGTCTTCCTGCTCTGCCCCGTGTGTCTGTTTTAACACTTGTAATTGTCCAACCTTGACCTCCTCAATGAAATTGTTTTGCTTTATGGATAGATCAGGGACTGTGGAGTAAGGTGAAGAAGGTGTAAATCCAAGATATATTGCTACCTAGCTGTGTGACTTTGGGCAAATTTCTTAATCTCTCTGAGCCCAGTTTCCTATGCTAAAAAGCAGGGCTCATAATACTGACCTCAACTGGATTGTTGTGAGGATCAAAATCTGGGGCGTGTCTGTGAAGAACCTGGGATGAGTCCACTGTGTGTCATCCAGCGGGAGCTCTCTCCTGCTCTCCTTAACACATGAGGGGCCAAGGCTCCCCTTATTCAGTTCATCATTCCTCAATTCAAAATCATGTCCCTTTCTTTTCTCCAAAAGCCGTTCTTCCCGTGGGTAGATTTCCAAAAGCTCCCATTAATAAAACAAATATAGCTTTGGGAGGGATAGTGTCCATTAACACTTTAGCTTGAACTAGTTCAGGGACTAGCTAGGTTGGTGATGACAAGGAGCATGGGGGCAGAGAGTGGAGGCTTTTCTAGGACAGGGTGCTCCACTCTTGACTGTGACAGAGGGGAAACAGACAGTGGGGAGAAACTTGGAGAAGTGTTGAGTAGAGAGGGACAAATAGAAGAATCAAGAACCGTGAGAAATTGGGAAGGGAGAAGAGAGGAGGCATGATGGGCATAGTGTTAGCTCCAGACAGGAGGGCGGAAGCATGCGGGGCTGAGCGAGAGCATGCAGGGAGGAGAGGAGACTGTCAGAACCAGTTTAGTGGGTTAGAGGGTAAAAAGTGAGGCTTTGGAGCCACATAAGCTAGATGTGTTCCTTGTCTGGGACACTAGCCACCTGATCTTGGGCAATCTATGCATTTCCAATGACATGTCAGTTACCACATCTGTAAAGGAGATGATACCTAACTGGAAGGGCTGACTCAGGAGGTCCTGCAAAGTGCCCAGAACATGCAGGCTCTCAATAGATGATCCACTGCATACCACTGCCATCTTCCTCCTTATTGTCTGCTGACAGAGGGGACTCTGGGTAGCCTGGGGACTTGAGGAAAGGGACCATGTTTGGAGGAGCCTCTGTGGGACAGTGGAAGTGAGATGGAATGGATTAATAGTAGACCAGGTCCATGGTGCTCAGTGATGTCCAACAACATCCCCAGCCTAGGATCAGAACTACAGAACACAGAACCAGGGGAGGGGTCCAGGAGTGGGGCCTGTCCTTCAGACCCAGCAGATGGTTACAGGAGGACAGGGAAAAGGCTGCTCCTGTGGTCTGTCCTGCCGACAGCTGTACAAGGGGAAGGCAGAGGGTTGAATCCAAAGAGATCTTGCTGATGGTGAAAAGTCAACACTATGGTGAGTAGCAGGATATTGTCAGGAGGGAGCAGCCTCAGCTGGGCACTCAGCAGGGAAGCAGCCCAGAAACACTAAGGTGAAATGAAGCCAGGATGTAGGAACGACAGGGCCAAGAGGTCTGATGCATTGTCAGTGGGGATTTTGAAGTCTTGAGAATTCCTGGGTGGCCAGAAATAATATGGACTGCAGTTATCCACGAATGAAGAACTGGGTCTTGGGAGGGTCAGTCATCAAGAAAAGCCTTGATGTGAGGCGAGCCCTAGCAAGTCCACTAGAAAGAAGGGTATGCTTTGACGGGGGCATGGAGGGCCAGATCTTAAACAGAGATGTGCGTATTGCATTTGCCTTTCACGTTACTTATTTATTTTAAACTGAGCCAACATTTTCTTATTTTTATGAAAAAAGTAATCTTGATTTCTGACTTAAGTAGAAAAGCAAGATTATCTGGCAATCCTGCGTCTCTATTCCTATATTGTCAAAACTTCATTGTCCCCATTGGAAGGAAATGTGATTTTTCAGTTTGTCACACTCCCCACCATTCCCTGTTACACCCAACACTGAGGTTAAGTGTCTGTCATTTGTTATTTATTCTTGAACTGTCCTTTGGTTTCTCTATGGTAGGGAAATATATTATGTGTATATAGAAACATGCACCTGGAGGCATTTGAGTTTGTGACCTTGATTTGGAGCAAGGGCTGTACCAATGAAGGTAGGCTTTGATCCAGCAGCAGAAGAGGGGACCCCAGTCGTTCCAGGAGCACCTCCAAACCATAGTGCCAAGTAGAGAAGGAGCATAGGGAGGCAGAAGTAATGGGTGAGAACAGACTAAGAGAGGGTGAAGGAGCATTACAAAAATAAGGGAGCCACTGTCTCGAGGGCTACCTACTTGGTTCCCTTGAGAACCTTGTTCATTCAAAGTAGTTGTGTCTACTCCCCTCCCTGTCATGAGAACTGAGCCAATGGTACTCAGGGCTTTGTGGCAGATCCTTCTGGTTGCCTGTCCAGTGGGGGGCTCTGAGGCCCCAACTCCATCTACTACTTTTTTGTTGGCAGAATTCACCTTCTACTATAGAAGCTGAAAAGGTTAGATTTTCATGTTTTTCAGTCTTCCTTACTACTAAAGCTTGGGCACTGTCTTGGTCTGTTCAATACTAAGTAACGGACTAAGTAACCATAGACTGAGTGGCTTATAAACAACAGACATTTATTTCTCACAGTTCTGCAGGCTGGGAAGCCCAAGTTCATGGCACTGGCATACTTAGTGTCTGATGAGGGCCTGCTTCCTCAGAGACAGCGCCCTCTCACTGTCCTCCATGGAGGAAGGGGCGAGCGAGCCTTCTGGGCCCTCTTTTACAAGAGCAGCAATCCCATCCAGAAGAGGTCTGCCTGTATGCTCTACTCACTTCCCAAAGGTCTACCTCCTGGTATCATCATCTTGGGGGTTATAATTTCAACATATGAATTTGGGGAATGGGTGGGCAAACATTCATTCTGTAGCAGGGGCTTTGAGGAAAGACTTTCTTTCCTAGTAAAGCATGGCTCATGAGAGGAAGCATCGGTCTTCTCCAGCCAGGTGCTAGTGTGTTCACCTAGAACGCCTTCACCGCGACACCCATCTTGTGTCTGTGGGAGGAAACGCTGAAGGCTCAGCCAGAGCTGAGGCTGGCAAGGTGGAAAGCTGCCAAGAGCCTGGGTCCTTGATGACATTTTTGAGGCCCTGAAACAACCTTGTACCATGTACCTTTGGAATTTTTTTTAATGTGCAACCATACATTTTTGTCACTGTTGAGGATTTTAAAATTAGATATACTGTTACTTGCAGTCAAAAGCATCCTAATGGATACAGACTTTATTCAGAACTGGGCTTATTAATGGGGTACACAGGCTAGTGAGCTGGGGGTGTTCCCAGCAACTGGATAAACAATGTATTTTCCTAGTGGATCCATTTAACTTCATGGTAGGTTAAATCGTACTTTCATATGAAAACATACATTGATATTATTGCTATAGAATATAAAATTCACAAGATGAAACAGGAGTCTGAGACTTCTTCCAAGCAAGGATCCCAGGGGCTTGGGGATATTACATGTTGTCAGCACACTGTGTTTCTCTTTCTATTGAGCATAAGCTATAAAACAATTCAAACTAAGCTGCAGTTGGAGAGACTAAGTTAGACACATGGAAGAATTGTGTCTATTGTGATTATTAAAGGGATTCTAAATTGGAACTGTGACAGGACACTGAAATGTCAGAGCTTTGGAAGTTTTAAAGAGAGGGTATTGTGGCTTCAAACGCAGTTTTGCCTGGACTAGTTTACTCAGCTTTCTAGGTCCTCGCCAGGGTCTTCCCATTGTTTTGAATTTGTGACGAATAATGATTTTTTTCAGACGATGATTGCTTTCCAGATCCTCCAATGTTTCTTTGGCCATTTATCCTTTGTTTTAATTCAATGTGCTGCTCAAAAGGCTGCCTTGGAGTTTCCCTTTAAGTAGTTAATGTGAATGAAAGCAGAAAATTGCCAGGAGTCAGCCAAATGTTGAGACAGATTGTAAATACCTGTAGGGGAAGTATTTAAGCATTTCCGATAGGAAGGATACTGTAAATTTTACATGCAGGGGCTCTGCATCAAAGCCCAAATCCCAGTTTTTCTTCCTACTTTGAGGCTTCTTAGACGAGGTCAGCACAAAGGACCTTCTGTTTCCACGGGCATTTACATCACCACTCGATCTTGTTATTTCTGACTTGGTGCCAATCATATTGAGAATTTCTCGAGGGGAGTAAAAAAGAGTAACCAAAGCAGCTTTGCCTCCTTGACAGTGAAGAACGGAAAGAAAAGGCTCTCTCCGAGACAGATTTTGCTTTTCTTCCTTTCTTTTAGTTGTATGTTTTAACTTGACACTCTGCCTTTGACAACCCCAGGACTTCAAGCTGATGAAAAGCTGAGTTAATTTTCTCTTCCATGGCTCAACCTCACGTTGATTTTTTTTAAACAGGAGTTTTGAAGAGGAGTTGGTTTATGGGATGGGCCCACCAGGCTCCTTCGCTGGGTTACACACCCATACTCCAGGCCCTTAGACTGAAGTCGTGGCTATTTCCCTTTGGTTCTGTCAGCAGTGGTGGGTGCAGCAGGTGACACAGGAGGTGGAAGAAGGGATGGGAATGTCTCTGACAATCTTCGTTCTGGGGGCATCTGCTCCCCCTTCTGAAGAAGGCTTATCCTGTGCTGGCTTGCTTCCCCAGATCAGACCAGCTCTGTTGGGCTCTAGCAGTTCTCTGCTCCAGCCCCTAGTCTCTCAGAAAGCTAGAGTGGGTCCTTCTTTCCTTAACCACTCATTTCCTTAACCACCAATCTGTCAACACATTGGTTAACACCTCATCATTGTTGCAATAGCCAGCATCTTGGGAGGACCTTCTATACCATTTCTTAGGAGGAGTGGAGGGAGTGGTTAAGAGCATGGCGTCTGAAGCCCAGCTGCTCCGGGTTGAATCCTGGCTAAATGACCTGGAGAGTAGCAGCCTACCAGCGTCTTGTGAGCATTGAATGAGCTATGGCACCCTTAAAGCTCTGCTTAGTACCGGGGAGGACAGGACAAGCTGGTAGATGGTCACCATTGTCATGAGTCACTCACAGACATGGACGCCCTTTCCATGGAGCTCTTGTCCTTTCCTGGGGATTTTCTTTCCTTTTCTCCTACCAGAACCCTCTTCTGCCCACCTCAGTGATATACCAAGTGAGCATCCAATACCTGCCAGGAGCTCTGCACCTGTGCTCCATGCTATGGGGTGACAAAAACATTGAGTGTCATTGGGCCTTCAGGGGGTCTGCTGTCTGAATGGAACTGTATGCTGACACACACAACACCGGGCAGGACTAATGTATGCTGATTTGTGTGCCAGCCAGTGGGAGGAAGACGGGGGAGTCCGCATGCTAGGAAGCATGTGAAGAAAGGCTACCTCCCATCCAGGGTCTGCAGCAGAATCCTGGGTAAATCATTGTCCCTCTTGGGGCCTCACTTTTCCCATCTGTAAAACCAGTGGGTTAGTCAATAGTTTTCAAACTTTTTAGACGAGGGCCCACAGTAAGAAGTGCCCATAATTGTACATCATGACCCTCTGAACTACATGCATAACTGAAACACAAGTTTTACAAAACAATATTTATCCTTACTATGTGAAATTCTGTTTCCCATTCATTTTTAAAAAGCTGGTCATAATCTTTTATATTGACTTCCTGACCCCCTAATAGTTCAGTTTGAAAAACGCTGGACTAGATGATCCCAAAGGGGCCTTTCAGCCTGAACTTTCTATAATTTTAGATCTTTATAGGCTGTATGGATTTAAGAGAAGAAAGAATAATTAATCTCCTAGGGTAATGATTGGCTAGAGCTCAGCTAGATTATTATTTTTTTTAAATTGTGTATGTGGTCGGCTCCCATACCAGCTTTGTGGAATGCAAGGAAATGGTCTATGGAAAAGAAGAAGCTGATTGTTGGGAATCGCCCACTGGAGCAGATGAGCCTGTGGGCAGTCACAGTGTGCACTGCACATCTGAACTGGGTTTTCATTCGTGGGAAGAGAAGAAAGAATCCTGACATCCAAGTTGGCTCCTGCTCTCTAAAGTAAGGGAATTCTGGAAAGAATCTCCTTGGGAGAGAAGAAAAAAGAGAAAAAAGGCCATCTTGTTTTAATCCCTAAATGGCTCCAGCCCTGTGAATTAGGCGACTTGGGAGAAACGACTTCGCTGCCTGTGTAAATGTTTGCTTTTGCTCTAATGTGTTTGTCCATTTGCTTGACCGCTCAGGAGATAGTCATCTAGAAACACAAGCTTCAGGAGAAACTGAGAAAACAAGTAGAACAAACAAAACCCACTACTCCCACCTCCCAGACAAAACCAACCTGTGCCCTCCCACTCCAACATTAGTTGTCCTTTAGTTTACTTTTCACAGAGAAAACACACATCCAGTGGCCCTTTGGGACTATGCTCTGTGTAGGGCTTATGAACACCCAGGAGACTTTCTCTCTCTCAATTTTTCTCTCTCTCTCTCTCAGATGGCTCTCTCTTGCTCTTTGCACTGTAAGGAAACGTCTGGAATTTTCAGTGATTATCTGAGATCAAATGGCTTTTTTAACATCCTGAGCCTTTCAGAGGGCTCCCCTCAGTCAGGAGCAAAGTGACATCGGCTCCTATAGTGACAGGCTCTTTCGGAAAATATCAGCCAGGAGTTTCATGGATGCAGACTTTTGGCATAAGGAAGTCAAGGCTGCTTTTCTGCCTTTCTGTCTGTTGTCTGGATTAGATTTGGGTTGAAAACAGGGTTCTGATCAGTGGGTTGGGCAAATTTCTGAATTTCCCGTACCTTGGTAAAATACGGTTGATAACAGTATTGAATATAGAAGATTAAATTGTACAATGCATATACGATGTTTAGAACCATGTGGTAAGTTACTCACTAAAGAGCAGCCACTAGTTCTACTGTTGACCTATATATACCCCAGGAAGGTAGACTGTTCAAAGATGGAGTGATGCTAGGAGATACCACTTGCTTGAGGCCACCTTGCAGGTCCAGGTGGCTGGAACCAAGATAGTGTTTCAGCTCCTCTGACCCAGCACATCCATCCAACTGAGGCATGGGAGGGAGGCGGCCATGGGGTCTTGGTGAAAAGGGGGCAAGAGTGGGTCTTAGGGAAACAGGGATAGAGGCACCGACCCTGCAGAACTGCTAAAAAGATGAGCTAATCAGTGGAGAAAGCATTTGATTGGAACTTGGCACATAGTAGGGGCTGGATAAATGGTGACCATAACAATAGCCTTCTCTGGTAACAGCTGGGCCCCTTTGTCAGACCTTCAGGCTTTCTTAATTCAGAGCCTTCCTCAAGGTAAGGAAATGGGAATTTGCTTGAACACAATGGCCTTTTTAAGGCAGCTCAGATGTTTATCTTACTCCAATATTTACCCTATTGAATAGGATTTGGGTGGCTTACTTTCCTATTTCTCTGGGGAGTGAGGTTTCACTGTGTTAAGTTGAATATCAACTTTTAAATGAAAAATGGATAAAACTGAGAGAAAAGCCTCTTTTGACCCAGGGGACAAAAAGACTCTGGTAAAATCTGGCCCGGATTCTTCTCCACCCACAACCTTGGGGGCAGGGAGCCCAGGGAAAAGCTGGAAGGAGTTCGGATTGGCTGAAACAACCACAAAGGTTTAGCAGGAACCCTGTCCAGGCCTGAGGCCGGGAGCACCTGGAATGTTCTAGCATCTGATCGCATAGAAGAGGATGGTAACGAGTCCTGAGCCCAGAGCAGCTGCTGACAACCAGAGCTCCCATCCCCAACCTCCAGGGGACCCAGGTCTGGCCAGCCTTCCTATCTGAGCCTAGGTTAAACCCTACTCCACCTATTAAATTTTTTTTCCAGTTTGGCTGAAATCAGCCCCAGGAAATAGGATCTGTGATAACAGCTTCTTCAAGTAAGAAGGACAATGGCCAAATTAGTCCCGTGGGTGTAGGTATGTGTTCAGCTATCAATATTGCCTTAGAATTGAAGACTTTAATTTACAGTATCCTTCAGAACCACCACCAAAAATTTCATATTCAAATCTATTCAACATATTCAAAAGTTTTGAGCCCGGCCATATGGCTCAATTAGCTGAGCGTCATCCCAGGCACCAGGAGGTCACGGGTTGATTTCTGGTCGGGGCTTGATCCCCAGCGCGGGGCGTGCAGGAGGCAGCTGATGGAGGTTTCTCTCTCATCCGTTTCTCTCTCTCTTTCCCTTTCCCTTCTCTCTGAAGTCAATAAAAACATTTTAAAAAAAAGTTTTGAGTGTTCTTTGCCAGGACAGTCAAGCACTGTATGTAATTTTATTCAGTTAATCTTCTCAATAAGTCTACAAAACAGGGTTTTACAGATGAAGAAATGGAGGCAAAGCAAAATCAGGTCACTTTGTGATTAATGGCTAGCGAGTGACAGAGCCAGGGTTTTGAAGTGTGTCTGTACAGCTCTCAGCACCAGATTCCCCTTCGAGTAGCTCTGGGACACTAAGGATGCAGTAGGTGTGTCAGTGTTTTGTTTTGGGCTGCAAATTAGGCTCTGGGGCTGAGTTTGTCTTTGTCAGCAATTTATTTAACACAAGTTCACTGCGGGAATTTCACAAGCCAATAGCATACAAGATAATGTCTCTTAGTAAGCCGATAAAGAAATAACATACTCCAAGCCAGTAACAGATTAATCGCACTACTGGTTCAGGCAAGGGGAGATGAAAGAAATCAAGTCCAAATTTCGTTGAGGTGCACCTTTTCTGGGAGGTTGATTCTTGTAGAGATGGCTTAATCAACCGGTTTAACCAACCAGGAGCTGACTTCCAGCTGTCGGTGCAAAAATGAAGGTCCCTGGTTGCTAGAGCACGTTGCTAGGAAATGATGGTGCAGATGTTGGTGGGCAAGACGTTCTCCTTCACAGGGCTACTGCAGGTTTGCACCATTGCCCATGAAAGTTGCCTTTACCATGGTATGAGCTAATGCCACAGAGGTCTTTGAAGAACTATTTAGATCAGCGAGGGTCACCTTGCCCAGACCCGATGCTCTCGGATGGGCCTCACAAACTCTCAGTATTTATAGCCTAAATGCCTCCTTGCCATAGTTGCCTCTTCAGATGCTTGTTGTTGACGAGCCCTCAGAGGCTCCCCTCAGCAGCTGGGCTGACTGCTCATCACTAACAACAGATGAGATGATGACATCCTGACACATCTCACCTCATTTTTATATCAAAACATCTTTACTCTTAAAAACAACTTCATTTTTGCCACAAACAAGTGGATTTGAAATCATATCAAATGAATATACAACATTTACATGATGTGCTGGATTTTATTTCCCTCAAGAAGTTTCTGTGAGGTTAGAGGGACCGGACTGGCCAGATGAGGTGAGAGAAGAGCAATATTGCTCATAAGATTAGGATTCGGGTACCTATGTTGTCTATGTGGTACAAACTAAAATTCTCTACATTTCCAAGGTACTGGGAGGCAGGTAGCACATTCGGTCACTTTCACCCAACCTGAGCAATTTCATTTGTTGCCTTTAGTTGACGAGGGAGCCATGGGCAAGTGGTCCAGTGTGAAAAGATTTCCATTATGCCAGACAGTGGGCATCTTTCTGGAATGCAGCTTTCCTGAAGACTGAGGCTGTGGGAAGAGATAAGATAGACAGTTAGCTGCCCATGAGCTCATGAGAAAAAAACATCTCAAAGCAATGCTTAGGTGTTGCATTAGTAAGGTCCTCCTCCAAATTTCTACCTCCAAACATGAGAATTTCCCCAATGATGTTTAGAAGTCTCTCATAAACACTAATTTGTTTAATCTGCAGGTGTCTACTTAGGATCATCTATGTGCCAGGCACTGTTCTAGAAGCCGGAGATAAAAGAATGAAAGAATGGGTAGATTCAGTGGCATTAACAACAATGACAAAAACTCCAATGTAGTGAAAGACGGTACAAGCAACACTCAAATTAATCAGCAGAGTTGGAGAAACCAGTACTAGATATGCCAATAAACAGGTCTTTCACAAGAAAAGTCTTTCACAAGTGATAAGTGCTATAAACAGAAACAGGTACAGAGGAGCTGCATCACTTGTGTATTAGTTTCTGAAGTTCAACGGTAGCAAAAATCAACTGAGTAAAAATTACCCTTAATAGATTCCTTAAACTCGCCATGTACAGTATACATAATTTTGTTCATACAAGCCTTTACCTCTTGGCATTCAAGAAGCACTGTAACGGACTAAACGAAAGAACAGAAGGAATGCAGAGGTCTGGAGATTTAATCAATTCTTTCCTTAAAGATAAGGGATATAGGCCAGTTTGGGGACAACTGGGCTTAGGTGCCCTGGGGAACTCTGGTTGGAGTTGTCCAGCCAGGCTCATGAACATGGACCTAGCAGACTTAGCTCAGAGCTGGGGAGAGAGACAGGTTGAAACTCACATTAAGCATCAGGTGCTCCTGCAAAAAGGGCCTAGACTGGCAGTAAAGAAACAAGACCTCTTTTGCACAGTTATGTGGTGAGGTCTTCCTGTAAAGTTATCTCTAAGGTGTGAATGAGCTCAGCAACTTCCTCCCACCTCTGAGGGCAGACTGCTGGAATCTCCTGGGTGTCTGGCCCAAAGCAGGAGGCTCTGAAAGGGGGTAAGAGAGGGTGCCGGCACACATAGCTCAACTGCTTTTCACTTAAGTGACTCTATCTCTATGTAGGAATTGGAGACCATGGATGGCTGGAGATAGGATTGAAGGTAAGGGGGGGGAGACACACCATGGCTCCCTCTGGCCATCTGTGTAGTGTGGTCTTCTTCAGGGTCCCTGGGAACTGAAGTGGAGGGCTCTCAAACTTCACTGTCCATAAAAATCATCTGGAGAGTTTATTAAACTGCATAATCATGGACTCTCTCCTCAAAGACTTTGAATCTGCATTACTTTAGCATAAGGTGCTGCACTTTAATAAACACTCCAAGTGCTACTAATACAGGATTCAAATGGCTTACAGGTCCATACAATATAGACATATATTTAAAAACACAGAGAAGATAAAGGTAAGAAGATCCTTTGAGAAACACTGCCCCTAAAGACAGGCCAAAGAACCAAGGCTACAATGTGTGGATGTTTAGTAATGGGCTGTCTTTGGCATTTGCTTTCAGGCTGCACTTGAGAGAAGTTAACAGAAACTGCATGAGAGCCTTGACATTGTACATGCTGAAGAGCTGCTGGGAAGACCAGCCCACCAAGGACAGAGCTTTCCCTCTGGAGACCGCTGGAGCTGAGTTCTGTGTCCCCGGGCAGGGACATCTGTGCTTCTCACTGACTGGTTTGCTGTTATCCCGTAGAATGTGGGGGTCTCCTAACTGATGGACTGGGTTTCTTGGTCTGCTCTCTCCTCTGGGAATCATGGCTAAATTGGTAGCCCACCCCTAGCAATTATGATTTGCACTTGTGTAATGATCAATACCCCAACTCCCAGGCTTCAAGTTAATCTCTTAACTTTTGTTTTCCCTTCGGGCTTTGTTAGTACTCAGTGGTTTTCAGTACATTCACTATGTTATGCAACCATCACCTCTATCTAATTCCAAAACATTTTCATCACCCTAAAAAGAAATTCCTTATCCCATTACACAGTCACTCCCCGTATCTCCTTCCCAACAGCCCCTGGCACCTTCTAATCTACTTTCTGTCTCTGTGGATTTTCCTATTCTGGACATTGCCTATAAATGGAACCACACAGTTTGTGGTTATTTATGCCTGACTTTTTTCACTTATCACAATGCTTTTAAGGTTCGTCCATGTTGTATCATGTATCAGTACTTTATTCCTTAGTAATGGCTGAGTAATATTCCATTTTAATAGCTTGACCAAATTTTGTTCATCCATTATCAGTTGGTGGACATTTGGGTAGTTTCATTACTCTTTTTAAAAACTGGAGATAGCTTTTAGCCACCTCAAATTCTTTTTGTAATAAGGCAGAACACAGGCAATTAAAATTCATCTATATGTGTATCTATATTTAGCTGCATGCATGATTCTGTACAATAATCAATAGAAATAAAATATTGTCATCAGTTCTGAGTTCAGATAAAGTGTGGTTTCTAATTATTCAGCAAAGTATTTATCCATCATTTGTACCCAGTCCCATTTCTCACTTAGAGGTCAAGGCAGCCTGGGAATGTGATCCCTTTGTCCTGGTGATAACCCCTCACCTGATTCACAGCCACTCACAAGCATGGACACTTCTTCCTCCTCAGAGGCAGGGACGAGAAAAAGGAACAGGATTGGACCCTCTTCCCAAGTCTATTTTGCTCTTTACAACGATGGATGGGTTTCAATCAAAATGAGGTCATGGGCTATTAAGATGACTGCACAGTGTGTGGGGGAGGGTGAGTCACCTGTGTGCATGTGAAATGCCCATGGCTGTTTGGTAGAACTTGGGCTCCAGTCCCTGTTTTCTTCCGGGAGTGGGTTTAAGAGTGGGCAGCAGAGGCATCATTGGAAATGAATGTGCTCCATGCAGGATCCAAGATCACCTTGCCTCTGCCCTCCCCCTTGTCTGGATTCAGAGAACAAAACCATGTGAAAACAGGGGAAGAAGTGGCCAAACTTTAGATGGTTATGTTCTTAGAGACCTCAATTATGTGCAACACTCTGAACCAGACATGGATGGTAAGAAATGGGGATAGGATCAAGGCAACAAGGGCAGTGGGTGTCATTAGGGCCATGCCCAATTCAGTCATACTCTGCCTGGTCAGTAGTTGTGGTGGGCAGCTGAAGGGCTGGGAGAGAGTCTGCCCGACTGTCTTACTGTCTCAGGAATGTGTCAAAAGAGAGAGGTAGGGTGCTTGGCTGGTTTCTGAAGAAACCCACAGTGTCTGAAATCAGTTCAAGACATTCAAGGATGGGACAATTCCCTACGGCTTTTATTTATTTTATTTACTTTTGCAGGGGGTGTGAGACCATCTGGGGGCACAAAACCCTAACCTTTGAACTCTAACCAGAAGGGGTGACTGCAGTCCTGTGATGAGATCACTCAGGGCCACTCTGTAGATGCAGAATCCCAGGCCAATGTACTGAACCACTGGCTCCAGGGGGCACGTTTTAGGCTCTGATGATCTGTGGGACTTTCCTGCCTGTTCAAATGCACCCCATGCCCGGAAACTTTGTGAGCAAGGTAATGGTGGAAAAAAAGGGGTTGCCGACAATGGGCCAATTGGGTTGTTAGGTTGGGTTTCTGACAAAATGAGAGGTGTCAAAATCTGTGTTCTTTAGAGGTTTGAGCTAGAACATGGTTGTTTCAGATCTGGTTGCAGAACTCATGAAAAGTAAGGCAAGTTAAGATCATTAGAGACAGTCCGTGTTCAAGTTCCAGAGGGCTCAAGAGTAAATGCCAAATGTAAAGGGCCAGAAGCAAGTCTGAGGGTTGAAGTTCAGGGTTGAAGAGCCAAGACTTGTAGAATTAGTAATCAGGTAGGGAACTGAGGAAGAGTGCGTCCGTGTGTGCACTACTGCGTGCGTACACACACGTATACGTAGGGTGTTCATGCGTGAGCGTGTGGGTGGGCTGAATAATGGTGAGCACATGTGCATGCAGGGCCTGTGTGTGGAGTGTGCTGGATGTGTTTATGTGTTTGAGACCTGCATGTGGATACGAACGTAAGCACCTGTCTAGACTCTGGTGTGGGAATTCAGAGGCTGGCAGGTGTGCAATGATGTTTGGGTTGGGGTTTGGGCTGCTTGTGAACTTGTAACTCACATATGATTGAGGCCAACTGTGCTCAGCAGCTCGCCTTCTGAGGGAGCCTGTTTGTAAAGGGCTATTAGGAGTAGAGATCTGGGTTTGCGTTATGACCTTTCTAGGGTTGCATCTACTATCGTTAATGGAGAAGTGAAACCTACTGAGAGAGGTGAGGAGAACAACTGGGACTTTCATCATAAATGTGTGCTGACAGTTCTTAGGGAAAAATTTCTCCCTAAACCTCTGACTTCCCAGTTTCTAGTTCTACCTTCTGACTTCAGATGCCTTCAGTAGGCTGTAAATTCAAAGGCAATTCGTAGGTTCAAATTGAATTGAATGGTCAGCAACTCTGGCAGAATGTACTTGGAGGAGAGGGAGGCGAATTGAAGTCATCCTAGTGTTGTGAGAGCCCTGCGGAGCTGCGATGAACTCGGGGTGGGAGTTAGGAGCACCGAGCTCTGACTGGACTCTGCTGGGTGACCGTGGACAGAGCGATGCTTCTGATCCTAGCGTCTTACCCGCAAATCCAGGGTATTGTTGGGGGTGGGCTCTTCCAGCCCCGCCGCAACGCAGCAGGGTGGGATTGCAGGCTGACAGCTGCCTGTGGTGTCAGGCTGGGGAGGATTCCCTGTGGCTTTGAGCTCTTTTCCCACCACTTGGAAAAAGTGTAGCAACGCAGGTTTCTAGAAAAATGAGTAATTGTTCCTAATGTAGAAGGTGCTTTACTTTCCAGACCAATCGATACATGTTCACAAAATCAATACTTTTCCATTAAGGTGTGTATTTTCTGGTGTTTTAGGCTGGGTTAAAGGACATAATAGGATCCACTGGCCCCTGCCATACCCTGAATCGCTGCCAAGCGGCCTGCCCTGCACAGACTGGGCCGGGTGGCAGTAACGCAGTCCTCCGAAGGCCCGCGAGGCAGGCGCTGTTAGCCTCCCTCACACTGAGAAACCAGAGGCTCAGCGAGGCCAAGTGCTAGAAGCCTCAGTGCTTCAGTCTCTTCCCTTAGATTCCCGAGGTCTTGATAGAGGATCCCTTCTTAATCTAGGAATACGCTGATGACAAAATGCATTGTGTTTCGAGGGAGAAGCAAATCTCAACAGATTCCACCTCGTGACAAAGTCTGGTCCCTGGACCCAACAGGAAAAACCCTGAGCCACGCCGCTCAGACAGCCAAGTCCCAGAGCCCAGAGCCAGCTTCTTGCAGCAGGTACCTGCTGGCGGCCGCAGGGGAGAACCTTGGATGGGGCCCGTCGGGTGAGCCCAGCGGGACCTCTGGTTTCAGGCCTTTCTAGTCGTGTTAGCAGTGCTCTCAGGTTCCAGCGCTGGGTGCTGGGACTTCATCCCTCCAACAAAGACCCTTTTACACATTTATTAATGAATTATTAAACATGATGCGTAGAGACATTTTCCTGTTCAGGAATAACCCTCAAGTCCATGAAAAAGAATCAGCACCCTCCTGACCCCCTTTTAAAATCTTCCTCCCCACGGAGGTGGCTACAGCCTCTGTGCTGTGAGACCCACTGAGGTGTCTCCCTTAGGCCGACGCTCTTTGTTTTTTCTCTCTGCACAAGTTAATTTTCCCAGGGTCATGCGGCGACAACTCACTATGGACACAGCATTTTCCTGCAAGATATTCTCTGAAACCACCAACAGCCTTTTGGTTTTCAGGATCCCTATTTAAAGAAATTTGCATTAATAGCTCTTTGGGCCCCCTCATTTACATACATGTTTGAAAGGGCAGGAGCTTGGGGAATGCAATGAAAAAACGTGAATGGGCCAGCACTGTGTGCTCTGCAGAGATGCCCATGACTTTTAAAAAGCAGAAATTTCTCTTTGTTTGCCATAATCTGTTCCTGTGCTGCTGTGGAGTCTGGAGGAAGAATAAGCACTGTGAATTTTTTCTTACCTTTGCCTCTACCATAGAGAACATTGTTATTAGCTTTCGGTTTTCCCTAAGAGAATCAAGGGTTTGTGTGTAATGGTTTTTCCGGGGGTGGGGGAATCAGGGCATTAATTAAGACCCATTAGGGAATGAAATGGAATGTGTACTAAGGAGCCAACGATGTTTTGCAGTTAGCACCGGATCTGATTGGGTGCAGCTCCCTACAGGCAAGTTTTCTTTGAGTGTATAATTCTGAAGAAAAAAAAAGGGGGGGGGGAACCTATGGGTGAAAATACATTTTTTTAAAGCAGTGATGTTTTATATTATTTAGAAATTAGGTGGGTCTAATGACATTTGCTAAATCCTGTTGAGACACGAATGTGAGTGTGTTTTGTATTGTTGATCCTCAGGTAATTACTTTCAGGTAATTACTTGAACTATAAGTATAACCCACTACAAGTTTTAAAATTAAAAAAGGCAAGCAATCATGCAGCTATATTTTTAGAGGAATATGAAAAATAAGATGACAGTGTAAATTTGAGTGGCATGAAGATTTCTTTAGACTTGTGAACCCGACTTAAACTGGGGTCCATGGACCTCCCAAGGAGTCCATGTTTAGAATTCTGAATTTCTCTAATTGGAAATTGCATGTCTTTTAATTATGAATGTAGGCAACAAACCACAGTAACATTAGCAGACCTATGATTCCCACCAATAGAAATCACACACAGTGTCGCAGGCCAAGTGGTTTGGGGCAGCTGACTCTGAGTTCTGGTTTCTAATAGCCTCATTCTTTCTAGGAGGTTCAGCTACACCCTGCACATGTAAATCACTCAAAAGGATTTCACACTTTTCTTTCTTGCTACGTTAGGCTGAAGGCTGGTGGAAGTTTGCAGTAGCTCCTAAATATATATTCAATCTGATAAAAATAACACTACTTTAGGGGTCTGTAAATGATTAAGTCATGTCCTGAGAACCATTGTAGTGGTGTACTTGGAAGAAACAGAACCTGTCTTCCTCCCTCTACTTTACATGTAGACTCTATCCACCTGCTCCCCTGCTGAAATGAACCTTCTTTTTTGCTGGTAACATCCAGGCCAGTGGTTCTCAAAATGTGATCTCTGGGCCAGCAGCTAGGCATCACCTGGGAGCTTGTTACAAATGCACAGTCTCTGGCCCTGCCCCAGACCTACAGTGAATCAGAAACAAAGATCGTGGGTCCTGTGATCTGTGCACCAAGCTCCCCAGGTGATTCTAAAACTCCTTAAAGTGTTGGGCCCAGTGCTTAACCCACCCCTTATCCCACCACGAACTCTGGGATTGAATAAAATTGGAGGCAGCTGGTCTCCACCACCTGATGGACTCCTTGCCACTTGCTCTTGGAGGTACGTGGGATGATCTCAGCGTTCGAAACACTTACACTTGCCTTGGCTTCTGGACTCAGTTTTTTGGAATCTATCTTTGGGACTGGAAAAACCTTACTCTTAGACAAGTTTTCTTTATCATGACTACAGGTAAAAGTGACTCTCATTAGCTGGGTTCCAACAGTAGAAGGGAAGCCGGGAGGTAGGGGTGGGACTGGGGGGTTGGGTAATGTTTAGGGTAACTCATTCCTAAATTCACCTTTGTCCCTGGTGTTTCCTCACCTCTTCCCTGCTCCAGCCCATCTGTGGGAGGCAGGCTGTTTGTAGCTTGAAATTGGCCACAGTGGGAGTATTTACACCATGGAAATTGCAATGCTGCAAATCAAGGTACTTTTTGTTTCTTTTCTTGAGAGTCTGTTTATGAGCACACCTCTGGCTGCATGATTTAAAGCAACATTAGCACTTACTAGTTTGTGTGAACTTGGGGATGTCAGTCAGTCTCTCAGCTATCACTATACAAAACTGAGGAAACAAAATGTCTAGGTAAGAGGATGGAAATTATCCATAATTCTACCGCTCCAAGATATCCATGATTAATGTTTTGATGCACTGCTTTCATGGTCTGCATTTTGTTTAAGTGTTTGAGGTTATACAATTGGGCATCCTTTTTTTCCTTCAACCACCATGATATCTTAAGTATTTTCCTGTATTTTTATTAAAATTACTTACAAACATTTTTTAATGGCTGTATAGTATCCCACCCTTGGGGTTAAACACTTTCTCTGATCTGCATTATAAGTAATGTTGCAATGTCTTGTTTCCCTGCATTTTAATTGCTTCCTTAGATTATATTCCCAGGATAGGGATTGCTGGATCAGCTTTTGAAATTTAAATACATACTTCCAAATTGTTTTCCTGAATGTTTGTACTACTTTATATTCCCCCAATGGAGAGGGAATAACTCCTTTTAATTACTATGTTGACCAAATTCAGAGCTCTGTTTTAACTTGGAAACCAGCATTTTGGCACATTGCAGTTGGATGTCTGTTTGTTGCCTGATAGCTTTAGAAAGAGAGGACCACATTTGGAGTGTTACTAAAAAAAACTTTTGATATCAAGGCAGTTCCTGAAGCTGTGTTGATGGAGGGAGGCTGGCCAACTTGAATACAAATGATACTCACACTCTTTTAATGTGCCAATCTTTTGTAATTTGAATGCATTGCAATGAAAGTTGAAATGTGGGTAAAGATTTTGTATTTGACATATCCAGTGAGAGAGGCAGTGACAGAGTTTATCCCAGAGCAGTGGTGCCTGAGGAAGTTAACCGCCATACCAATCTATTACTGGGCAGGAGTCCCCTCTTCCATCTGTGTGGTAAATGGCTCGGGAGTGAGAAATAGGAGTGGGTGAGGGGGATGCATCCAGGATTGTGCCATTGCTTTTATTAATTAAACATTTAAAACAGCAGCAGCAACTTTTATTATTATATTCTTATTACAAAAGGAATGTATGTTCAATATAAGTAAGTTAAAAATTTAGACAACTTAAACATCACTTACTGGTTGTATTCTTCTAGTCCATTTTTCTTGTGCATATATATATATAATATATATATAATATATATATATTATTTTTTGCGTTTGTAATTTTAATCTAAAAGGTATGCTCCATAAGCTGTTGTACACTCTTTCTCCCTTTTACTCCCTCTAAGTGGGATAGGTTGTAAATGCCTTTCCAAGTCATTTAATAGCCCTCCAAGCATCCTTTCAGATGTCTGCCCAGTATTCCATATATGGATATACTATTTTATTTAAGCCATTCCTTATGGTTGGACACTTTTGTATCATGTGTTTTACATTATTGTCAATAATACTTTTTGTCCCCTGAACTCTGGGTTTTATAGCTAGCAGCCTTGTTTGGGAACAGTTCAGAGAGAAGCTGACTCAGTTTTGGAAAAGGCCAGCTGACTGACTCCCAGATAGTTTCTTGTGCCTCCCCTTCTCATTTCTTCTTTCCCTTTGATTGTTGCCCTGTTCCTCCCGCAGATCCGCAGCAGAGGGGCGTCCGGGGCTCCCCCTCTCCCCGCAGCTCCCCCTGCCCTGCCCTTGGTCCGGGCCTGCGGAAGCTGAGGCGCGTTCTGCCTCCTCTCCTTGCCTGTTCAAAGTAGTTAGGGGCGCCGTGACAGGCTAAGATAGTGCTATGAGGATTCTGTGGGGAATGACCGTTTCCTGCCCGACCCCTGCCAGCCTCCATTACCTATCATTCCTCAGGGGTAACCACTGACAATTAGTTTTTTACTTGTTGCTTCAGATGTTTGTCTCCTTGTTTCTATAGAGCATGCTTATATAGCAATTTTTCCATATTAAATTTTATCGTTTTCCTTCTATAGGTTGAGTATTCTGCTATCTTACCCAATGCTCCTCCTTATGTTCTATTGATAGACTTACAGAACAGTTTTAATTAGATCCACATTTGCTGCTTACATCACTTTAACTATATAGACATTGTTTACAGCTGAACCAAATCGTGTACTAGAGTTACAACTCCTTTTTTTTTTTTTTTTTAAATATGTCTTTATTGATTTCAGAGAGAGGAAGAGAGAGAGATAGAAACATCAGTGATGAGAGAGTCATTGATCAGCTGCCTCCTGCACACCCGGGACCTGGGATCGAGCCTGCAACCCGGGCATGTGCCCTGACCGGGACTCGAACCCCGATTGCCTGGATCCTAGGCCGACGCTCAACTGCTGAGCCACGCCCGGCTGGGCACAACTCCTTTTCTGTGAAACATTTTATTTTCCCTGTAATTAATAATTGCCCTTTTGTTTCTGTGTTTTCATTTGCACCTATTATTAATATAGCCTTAAAGTCTCTACCGGAGTTAAAAGAGGTTTCTCAGCATGGTTGAAACTACGAGATAATTTATTAGTCTTCCTAGTTCCCTTTTGGGGAGATGTTTTTCTAGAACCCTCTATCCACTTTCTCCTCCCTGACCTGGGGTCCCCCTCTGTGGGATTCCTGTTTCCAGGCTCCTTGTCTCTGTCTCAGCCTATTCCCGTGGGATGCTAATAAATGTTGACCGACCCCCTGGGGTGGGCGGGGGGCGTGGAGGAGGGAGGAAGCCCTAGTTTGTAGTGTTGTGTTTTCTGTGGTTGTTCCCACCTTGCTGATTTTAAGCGACCAATGTATGTTGCTGAACGTGGTGTATTAGGATTCTCCAGAGAAACAACATGTGAACATGTGTGTATATTCCTCAGAGTTAATCCTTTCAGATAGAGAGAGATTGGTAGACACTGACTTCCCTCTCTTTATCTGAGGAGATTTATTTTGAGAACTGGCTTGTGTGATGCTGGAGGCTGAGAATTCCCACCAGGTGCCTTCAACAAGCTGTGGGCCCAGGAAAGCTGGTGGTGGAATTCCAGTCTGAGCCCGAAGGCCTGAGAACCAGGGGAGCCAGCGGTTTAAATCCCAGTCAAAGGACGGAAGAAGACCAGTGTCCAAGCTCAGCGGGCAGCCGGGCAGCCGAGGGGTGAATTCCTCCTTCCTCTGCCTTTCGGTTTCCAGGTCCTCCCAGACTAGATGATGCTCGCCACGTGGGGGAGAGAGAGGTATTTTATTGAGTCCACCAGTTCAAGTGCTAATCTCACCTAGAAACACCCTCACAGACACACCCAGAAATAATGTGTAATCTGGGCACACTAGGAAGGGACAGGAGAAAACCTGAGGGATGTGTCTATCAGAGCTGGTGAAGGGTTGAGATGGCCCTCCAGGCCTCCTACCCTCCCCTGAAAATGTAAAATCTCATGAGAGATTACTTTACATTTTATAATACCCAGTGTCACAGATAAATAATTCCATGTAAATAACAAGGAACATTTTGATACTTAAATGGGAGTATTGCTTTTCAGTGATTAATTTAAATTGTCCAGTGTCCAAGCTCAGCGGGCAGCCGGGAAGCCGAGGGGTGCATTATTCCAACTGCCTTCCACATCCTACCTCCCTTGACCAAATTACTGGCCATGATAATGACTTAAGATTTGCCATGTGCCAGGCCCTGTTCCAAGTACTTAACATGCATTTATTCACTTCTTACAACAACCAGCGAGGTAGGCGGTAATGTTATTATTATCTACAACTGAGGAACAGAGGCTCAGAGTTACACAGCTTGTAAATGCAATATTGGGATTACCTGCAATTAACTATGGATTGTCTGCTTCCATGAAATCTTCACGGAGAGGCTCCTGTGTTTGAATCCAGGGGGATTCGAGGGAAACAAGAGGCCTTGGGAAGGTCTCCCTAATGGGGAGGCTGAGTGTCTCCAGGACCCAGCCCTGAAGCTGGGTGAGAATGAAGAACACACACCCTTTACAGCTGTCTCCGGGAACGGCGTCCACGGGCGGGGGCCGCGGGGCCTGTCCTGTGTGAGCCACCTCGGCCACTAGCACGCAGTCTCGCCTCAGCGCCCAGGCTGGGCTCGCAGGCCTTAAACAGGCGTGTGGCAGCTGGGGCTGGCTCAGCAGAGCGAGAGGGCGGCAGGGACGCCGAGTGCAGATGCCTGTCTCTGAATGTGCAATCATGCAAATCCAAGGACCCAGACTGACGTGAATTGAAAGCCTGGTGTTCAGTTCCAATAAACTCAACTGTCTGTTGCCAGAGCAGCCTGCGCTGGTAGTCCTCGACTCATCAATTCAAACGAGTGTTCTGCTGATAGAGGAAAAAAGTGTGGGGTGAATTCCATTCCGAGCTCGCTCCCTTTGGGCAGGGAGCATCTGGGAAAGGCGTCAGACACCTTTCCGGGGAGTAATTCTCTCATGAACTGGACATGAGACAGGAGGTGCTGCTGGGGAAGGAGGTGAGGGAAGCCACACCCTCTGGTCATTGCATCTAGATCACCTAACTGATCCGTCCTCTTTTTACAGAGGGGTTAAGTGGCAGCTGGTGAGGGTCAGGGACTTGCCCAAGGGCACACAGCACACCAGGGGCCTAGACCTCCTGGTCCTGGGCCCTGACTTTTTGCCATTCCACCCATCAGGCCGTCTCTCGGTCACAGCACCAGGACACAAGTAAGCCTAACACCTACCAACAGCTCTCTCTCGAAGCCACTTGGGGAGACTAGTGAGAGCAAACAGTATAATATGAAGAACTGAAAAGATTGTTTGAAGTACAGAAAAGGGGAAGCTGGGGGCAGGCTGTGACGCAGACATTTGTCTGGGCACTGTTTCAGTAACAGACCCACAGGCCACACCATCCTCTCTCTGACCTGCTCTCGTGGACTCCTAAGGAGCCTCCAGATCAGATCTTAACTGTAAAACGTCTATTTCGTAAGTGGGGGCCCTTGGGTTGCCAGTAATAGAAAGCAACTCCCTTTCTCCACTAGCAGAACATTCTCTCTGTCCACCAGGCTGACTATGATTGCCCTGGAGCCCAGGGGCCCCGTTACACAGACCTCTGATGTCTCCACACTGCCCAGACCTGCCTTGCCCTGGCTACAAAGTCTGCGGCAGTGCTTGAGAGGTGAATCTCATTAGGCTTCTAATTTGCAGCAAGTGCCAGGATCATGTTATTCAGATACCACAGAGGCCAAGTATAAGGTGTACAGATGAAATGGTATGGGCGTCCCAGCTCTGAAATGCCAGTTCACGAAGTTACCTTCAATGCCATCTTTAGGCTCTTGCCTGCTAAACTGGTCTGCACCTTTAAGCCCCCGCACCATCCCTCTGAGCCAAGCAAACCAGCAGAAGCTCTTCTGGCACCAAAAGGTGGTTGCACAATTCCTATTATTTTTACCCCAGTGTATGTATCATATCCCAGGAGAAATGGTAAAAGTTTTGTTTGGCTAAAAAGCCTAGGCAATTGTAACTCTGTAAGAATGAGCACCTCAGATTTTAAAGTTCAAAGGCTAGAAAGAATGAACATGCACTTTCTGTCTTAACTCGGGGCAGCCCACAAGCACATTCCACATCCCATCCTAGGTGGAAACTGACTTGCAGTTTCCCATTCCCAATTCAAATTCCTGGGAGACAGAATCTGATCGGCTTTCCACGGGTTGAGTGTCTGTTGTTGGCCCAGTCAGAAGAAGCAGGGTCACCGACACTGCTGCTGGGAGCCCATCCATGTGACCTCCTTGGGGGCACTTCATCAAGGGAAAAGGAGTTTCTGGCAAGCTGAGCAGACACCCTAGAGATATCCACTCCTGTTGCCTAATTAAATATCAGGTTAAATGGCTTTTATTGGCACCATTAGTCTATTTGAATTTGGGGACTCAGCCAATTTTCCCAAGGCCTGACTACCCTGTATTAAATCATCCCCTCAGGTGGGTGGAATCAGGCTCTTTGGAATGGCCAGGGTAGCAGCACTGTGAAACCATCTCCTTAAAACTCAGACTGGTAGGCTTTGGTTTAACCCCCTCATTTTTTATAGATGAGGAAACTGAGGTTCAGGGTGGAGGCATGTGCTGCTCAAGGTCAGCCCACTCCCAACAGGTACCTTGTGAAGTGGGGAGGCTGGAAGAGCCACCTTGATAAATTCTTCACCAGCCATCAGTGCTCGGCGGAAATGCTGAGTGGACCAGGACTGTACCTCTGTGGCAAGATTTGTGGCGCTCGGAGGTCTTCCTTGACAATGCCTAAGGAGGTTTTAATGATCTGTCTACTGGGCATTTTTGAAGCATTCATTTTGGAGAGGGCCAAGGTGTTCATGCTATAATTCTGAAGCTAATTTCTCCCTGGTCCCTCATGCCCTGGCAGCGAGAGCATGAACAAGGAGAATTACTAGGACTGTTCCAGCCCTTGAATTTTGTCCTTTTGACCTGGTGCTGCAGAAAGAAGATGAGCCGGGTGTGACTTTTTACACCTGCTACGGAAGGCGTTGAAGGAGGGGATGAGGGAGCCCGCCATCGCCCAGTGTTTCTGCCTGCAAAATATCTTCCTGTCGCCCTTACGCTTTTAACTCCAAGATCAGACTGCTGCTGGGAACCAGGGGAGCGTAGGATCAAGCTGGGGATGGAGATGGGAATGGGCTGATGAGAAGAGAGGGCATTGTCCCAGCTTCCCTGAGCTCACTGGAGCCTAGATCAGGAGGAAGCTGAAGGATTAGGGAGGAGAAGATGAAAGGTAAACCAGGGAGAAGGAGTGAAGGAAGTAGGTATTAAAGTAAGAAGTGAAATTCATGGGAAGCAGATCCAATGTTTTGCCCGTGCTCAGCTGGATTAGGAACATATAATGAAAGCAAGTAGATTTAATGGGGTGGGGATGATTAACAGTGTCTTGAGATCCATCAGGAAATGGCTGTTTCTGGGGGGAGTGCTACCAGAGGAAACTGAACTGAATTCTTATCTCCTTACCATGTTTTAGTGGCTTAACTTCTAGTGCACACCTGTGAAACCAGAAGGAAAGGGAGGCCTGAGGTTGAGTATGTTGTTTGCAAAGTAACTTGAGATATGAATGTCTTGAGAATGCGCTTCAGCTGGATCAAGGACTAGGTTTTTTCTAGCCCATTGTTACAATACGTGATGTCCCCACTGGTAGCGGTGACTGGTTATAAAAGTCACCTTCCAATGCAATGAAAGTACAGCTCTCAATCTACTGTCCAGCCATCTGTTAGCTTTCCATTACCTAGGGGAAGTTTTATCTTCACCACCAATCTTACAACATATCTTCCATGTGTGGAGTCCTTAGAAAAGTTTGATTTGCATTTCTCCCATTTGTATTGCATCACGGATGGTTTTGTATTGCTAGTGCACTAAACTGGGATTCAGATTTTTCGGACTGCTCTAATACGGGCATTTATGGCTGAGAATGATAATTATCCCCTTCTTACTTTTAATAAGACAGTCTTGCCCCCTTGTAGAAGGTAACGACTACCCAGCTAGAGTATACATATCGAAGGCCCTGTGCTGAGCTGGAGGGAGCACTAGAATGAGAGCCAGGAGACTGGGTGCAGTTCTGGTATTATGTTCGACTTGGCATATGTTCTCTAGCAATTTTCTCTACCCATGGGCCCTGTTTCCTTTGGGTGTAAAATAAGAGTTTGGATTAGAATTTATGGTTTTCAAAAATACATACATTATGAAACCCTTTAATTCCATGATTGTCATATCTCAAGGAATACCCTGTTAATTAATAAATTGCTTCTGTAAAAAAAAAAAAATTATGGTTTTCAATGGGTGCTCTTTAGGACATGAGAGAAGAAGAGAAAGGGTACACTAGGTAGGACCCAAGTCTGTGTTGCCTGCTTGAAGCAGATCACCAGTGGCAGCTCGGTATGACCCAAGTCATCTCTATTTATAGCCAATGAACATGACTGACCCCGTTTCCCCTTTCCCCCACATTGAATGGATTTGGGGAAGTCCATCTTCTCCCAAGATGTTTTCGGGGACCTCCAGGGTTGCTACCCTATCCTAGGATATAAGCCTGCCTACTGAGGTCAGAAAGTCTGTTCAGGCTACCCAAGTTCACTGCCATCAGGGTTGTCATGACATCACTGTGGAAACCCTGGCTGCCTGACTCAGGCTTCTCTGCTCATTGCTACCCCTGCGACCTTGGCCCGAGACCCCCAGGAGGAGCCAGCCAGCTCCTCCTAATTTGCTCCGAGCCCAGATGCAGGCCCCTTCCTCCCCTCCTGATGTCTAACCAGGGGCAGACTCCATGGTGCAGGCCAGTGTTCCACCCCATTTCTCATTTCTCAGGCGTTTGTTCTTAAATGAGCCCACTGGGGCTGGGGACTGGGGAGAGCTGACAGCTCTGCATGAATTTCTCTCTAGGAAAATCCATTTTTCTTCTACTTTCAGGCACACAGTGTGGCTTGGGGATCACTTTGCATCTCTTTCTATAGCACATACCTGCCAGTGTAAGAAAACCTCACAGCTTCCTCCAAGGCCGGTGGGGTGGGGACTGGTCTTTCACTAATGAAACTGAAAGTCCT
The DNA here is from genome assembly GCF_964146895.1 of Miniopterus schreibersii. Lineage (NCBI taxonomy): Eukaryota > Metazoa > Chordata > Mammalia > Chiroptera > Miniopteridae > Miniopterus > Miniopterus schreibersii. Next base: position 68,519,733 of record NC_138108.1, on the reverse strand, counting down.
AAGAGCTTCCCCAAATAAAGGGGGCTCCAAAGGCAATGACAACCTCTGCTTCTAGAAACTAAAATACAACCCCTTCACTGAAATTAAAAAAACAAAATGCCCAAATCCCTTTTCACCGGTACTGTTATATACTCAATGTCCTGTGTTAGGTTTCTTTTGAATAAAAAATTTTAAAAAAAGTCTGGAGACTTAAAACTGGTAGAGGAGGGAAGAATGATAAGGAACAAAACTGGAGGGCCCAGGACAGGGCTCCATTGTTGAGGGTGAGAAGACAGCCCTGGGAAACGCGAGCAGTAGAATTAGGAGGGCTTGGGGCATTCAAGGGTCTTCCTGGGAGGAGATGGAGTTTGAGCCAGATCTCAAGGCCGATTGTGCTTTGAAAACACAGAAGGAAGAACATTCAAGTACGAAGTGCTGACATGTGGTGACTTGGAGGTGCGGGTGAGCGCGCTGGCCTGTGGGAAGGTGGGGGGCCCAGGTAGCAGCACCAGGTCCTCACTGCTTTCCACTCACTGGGATAGAAGGAAGGCAGCTGGGAGGGGCTGCCTGGGGTGTTGTGCTGAGGACAGGACCAAGGCCACAGTGCTTAGCAGGGACGAGTGCTGTCATTAATGATCAGTGAGTTTACTCTCGGTGCAGGAGGGCAGGGGGATGTGCGTGTTTCAAGGATGTGTCACTTTTGCCCTAGAAACTTTTTGATGTGCATTCAAAAGCACCTCCAATGTGAGGACCTGCTTCCTTTTTCCTCTCTGGAATTTACGTCGGTGGATGCTGAGAGTGAAGTGTGGGGCTTTGAACGATATCTTTGACATTTCTGCCAAGCACTCAAGCCTAGCTCGTGCCAACTCCCAGCTGTTGCTTTTCGAGCCACTCAGAGAAGCCAGGATCCTTGTCTCTGCTGCCTGGGTACAAGAGGGAGCAGTCTTTTCAACTGGGCACAAGTAACTTTGGTTCAAGGGAAGATGATGAAGGCACTGAAGGGGGGAAGAGAACCGGGGATATTCTGCCTTTGAACACTTGTGGATACTTGTGTGAGTTTGCTGTTACCTAACATATGTTGTATTGCTTCATGTCCCCAAGCCTTATCTCCCTATCATGGCTGTAAGTCCCTCGAGGTCAGGGACTGTGCTGTTTTTATCTCAGAGGTTAGAGAGATAGGAACTGGGTCTGTGTTCTTTGTGTCTCTATGTGTCTATGAAAATATGATGGACACAGCGTCCTTCAGAGTGTTAGATGCTTATAAAATGACTGTTGAATTACTTTGAGAGTCCTGCTGATGGCTTGTCTGCTTTAAAGAAAAATAGAAAATGGCAGCGGAAGGGGAAGATTATGAAACGGAGCTGTGGTCTTTGAGGCCAAGCAGTTGGCAGAATGTAACAATGTGCTATTCACACCACCTCCTTTCCGGGCTTTTTCTTAGGGGCTGAGCCTCCTTTCTATTCACAGGACCCTCCCTTGAGGGTGGAGGGGGATTGTGTGGGGACAAAGAGAGGACTAATTGGATGGGGCACCTTCATAAATATTTTCCCTGGAGCCTGCAGAACGGCATTTTTCTGTTCGCACTGAAGTTGTCCAACTGGTATTTTCAAGGGATGTATTTCTGGAAAATTGGAGCCCCGAGGGTGACTTTTCAGGAAATAGGCTTTGATTTTTGATCCATTTAAAATGCTGGTAAGAAGGTTGCATCACTGCAGCAGCAAATTAACCTGGCATGCATGGTAAGAGGTGGCAGGAGCAATTCTGCATTGTGGGTCAATGATGAAGTGATGTGGTGGGCTGTGGAAGGAGCAGGGACTGCCCACACCACATCGAGTCACAGAGAACAAGTCAGACTTACAGAGCATAAAACAGAAGGCCAGGTTAGCTCAAGTGCAAATGCTTTGTAAAATTAGAAAATAGCTTTAAAAGTACATGCACCTTAAAATTATATGGGAGGTGACATCTGTAGACTATTTCTAGATATCATTATGTGGATGCTGAGTTTTCCTGCAGCTTCTTAAACTGTGAATAGTTAAGTCTTTGGTGAAAGAGCCTTATAGCAAATAAGATTAGGAAAACTCTTTACTTTCAAATTTTGCATTATATGTTTTTTCCAGGAGGGTTGAGAGTTGACTAGAGGGCTTACGCAGGTCATCTGCCATAGCAATTGGAGCTCAAAGCAGCGCTAATACAGGAGCCACTCCCACCCTCTTTGGCTTCCCCATGAGCACGAGACCTAAATGGCTGAATGGCTTGTTCACGTGCTTCAGTCAGTGGCCAGACTAGGCTCAGGTCTCAGCGCTTCTGCTTCTAAGTCTGGACACTGTCAGACTCCCTGACCTGTTGGTGGACAGGAGGAGCTCAGATGGCTTTGGCGCCTCTGAAGTCTAGAATGGAGCTCTTGCCACGGCTATGCTCTGAAATGCAATCCTGTTGAACTCCAGTTGTCACAGCGAGGACAGTGTCAGGCAACTCGCTCACCTTGCAGGAGAGTTATGCGTGGAAAAAGAGGGTGTTCCTAAAATCACAGCCTCACTGTAGGAAAGGAGAGGAAGACTGGAGCTGTAATTGTGTTAAGCAGTGTGGAGGTTAAGCTTGTGGCCTCTGGGTACCTCTGGGCAGGTCATTTAACCACTTTGCCTCTCAATTTCCTCGTCTGCAAAATAGTACTAAAAACAGTATCTACCCTATTGGGTTCTTGTAAGGATCATATGAGTTAAAACACACACACAGACACACACTTTGTAGTCCTTATAATGGCACTGGCACATAATAAGCTCACATCGGGACCCTTGCTAATACTTGTGTGTTATTACCCAATGTGCGGCCCTGGTCTTGTATTGCTTCATGTATCCAAGCCTTATCTCCCTGTCACGGTTATAAGTCCTTTGAGGTCAGTCCTGTGCTCTCTTTATCTTAGAGGTTAGAGAGAGAGGAACTGGGTGGCTATTATCATATTAGTTATGTCCTTCCAACCGATTTTGGTTGTTGTAAGTATGCTCACAACAGAAATTGGGCAACTATCCTTTTACATACAGTTGCTTGTTTAAAGTCGTCTGTGTCCATGTGAACAAGGCCTGTGTCCAGGGCCTGCAGTAGGCCCTGCTGAGGCCCGACGCCTCATTCTGTCAGCCTGGATCATCAGTTTCCTCCAGGAAGGCTTCCACCTCCAGGGCTGACTGGGTCTCCCTCCCTACTCTTCTTCTTCAGGGTTTTCTCCTAAGCTATGGAGGTCTGTTCAGCCTGGAAGTGGAGGAGAGTGAATGCTTCCCTGACCAACTTAGAGGCAAGAACCTCCGTCTTTGCGAGGCTCAGCATTGCCAGTGCCTTCGACACTGTGACCTCTCAAACTCTGATGTGCCCCAGAATCACCTGGGGAGTTCACAAAAATGCAGATTCTGGTTCAGGGGGTCTGAGGTTGGACAAGATTCTGCTTTTCTAACCTGCTCCCAGAGGATGCTGATGCTACTGGCTCATGGACCACACTAGCAGAAGGAAGTCTCTACAGGGTTTCATTTGAAAGTCTTCAGGGGTTAGAAGAGTTGCCCATACTAGTACCCAGTTGAATAACATGCTCTTATTGGTCTTATCTCTTTCCCTGTCTCACCACCTCTCTTTGGCTTCCTAGGATCATCTTCCAAATAAACCAACTGTTCTGCACCCAAGTATTTGCTCAGACCTTGTTTTTGGGAGCACCCAGAATAAGATACCCCCCTTTCTAGATGACCCTCATTGATGTAGGTCACACACAGTTACTCCAGTCTGAGTCTGTCTTATCTCCTGTATCTAAATCTGTCCTATATCTTGCTGCTTCTCAGTAGTCTATGACTGCTTTGCATTTTGAGTTCAGCTGCAGATAACTGCAATGGACAATGCGTGAAAACTGAACAGGTTTAAACATTAGAAATTTGAATAATTTTCCTTGTGGTCATTCATATAATGAAATGTGAAAGTTTTTTCTCATTATTTATTCACTTACTTATCGAATGAGCACTTATTGACCTGAGCCTTTGTAAGTGATAATTGCATACTTGGGGACTCTCAAGTCTCCAGGGCCTTGGGTGCTTGTTACGGCAGAAGAGATGGTTTCAGGTGAGGGAGTCCTTTGATGGGGTCTTTGAAAATCTGGATGTACTTTTTAAACTGTACTTACCAAGGACTTACCAAGAAGTTCCTGATTATTGGAAAGGGGACCAATGAAGAGGTTAAATGAAGCAGCTGAACCAAGAACCTCCATACACTTGTGCTCAAAGGAGGGGATTGATCTGGTTGTTCTGCTTTGGAATTCTTTCATTGTGTTTTATTTCACATTTGACCACATTTCCTGGGTAGCTGGCTTTGTAAGGGTTTTTACTTTTTATGAGGGGAGGGAGAAAGGAAGGTCTTGGGACCCTTTTGAGATTGTGATGACAGCTATGCATTCCCTCTAGAAAAATGCACACAAGCACACATACAGACAACTCTGTTACCCAAATCAGAGGACGGTGAAATACCTCCTGTCTCTCACCACACTTCCCAGAAAAAGGGATTATCTGTCCTTGGTTATAAATGTTCTTAATGTGCCCCATTGTTCTCAGTGTTGTCCTCCTGAGAGCAATTACCACCCCATTGTCCAAATCACTCTGGGTGCTATCTCAGGCTGTCTTCAGTTCAGCACTTTTGTAGTGATCTCTGACAGCTGCAGGGAAAGGAGGGATTAATTCTATCTCCAGTCACTCCTTTATCTAGGAACCACCTATTGATTGCCCACTCTCCACAGAACTGATCCTAGTCCTTTGGCTATATCTCTGGAAGGGTAAAGAAAGAAGGTGAGGTTGATACTGAGATAATTTACTGAGGAAATCAACAAAGACAGCTGTGATATTTGAGGGTGGGGTGAGGCCAGAAGGGAGGGGAAAAAGATGAATTATATAATGATCGATGGCTGATAATCTCACTATATTCTCTCAAATTGTCCTTGTAGGGAATGATTAATCAAAGGTACTTGAGTTCCACCAGACTGTTCCCTCTCCCGGCCCTTGTTTTAACTCTGCTATAGTGATCTACCAGGTTGTTTTACTTAACCTGACTTCCAAAGTTGAGTATTTTTGTCCAGTAGAGACAAGGCATGAAGCAAACTCTTATTATTCCCTTCTGCAGGGTCTGCATGTAAGTTTCCCCAGATGGGCTTTTTCCTTCCTGAGCTCTTGATTGGCTGCCTTCGTCACAGTCTCAGTGCTTTTGAATTTCCTGTCCTTGAAAAAAAACAGTGAAAGAAGAAAGAATTTTTGGTTGGGGCCATCCTCAGAGACACTTGGGGCTGTCCCCTGAGTTCAGTGTTTTTACTATTTTGTTTACTTTATAAAAATAACTCACCCATCTTTGCAATGAAAGCTTATTTTTAGTGAAAATAATCTTACTAGAGAATTCATTCAGGCAATGCCTTGTAGGACCGACCATTGGCAAGGCATGGTGCTTACTTTAAGGAAACAAGCTGTTGAGAGTGCTTACTATTAGTTCTTACTTACTTCTGTCTGAAGAACACTTGGAGGGCCTACAAATATTTCCATGCTTCTTTCTTTCTACCCATCTTCAATATGATTGAGGATCCAGATCCCCTTTGATTTATGTATAACCTCTAAACTTGAACCACCTCCTTGTGTTGGTGGATGTATTTACAATCCACAGTTCTAACTCTTTGCATCTCAAAAGCATTTTCCTTTTTCTGGTGTGTTTTTCAGTTTACCCCCTTTGACTCAAAGACAGCCATTAGTCAGCCACTTTGAATTTTACTTTGTTCTCGTAGGGTAGTATAAATATCACATTTCTAGTTCTTTTTTGTATGCGTCACCTCAATACCCAAAATGGTCTCTAAAGTTTATTGAACCACCAGGGTCAGAAATGTGAGCTCGGCTTTTTGTTGGGCTTGACCTATTGACCCAGGAGAGCAGCTGGCGTGGTTCCTGCAGCTGCCCTGGGCTTGCACCGCCTTTTACCCAAAGGAGGCCCTTTGATGGGCCTCTCTGGGAGGAGGGCTGTTCCTGAATGGAGCTCGCTCCGAAGGCTCGCCCAGGCCTGGCAGAGAAAACAATGATAAGGAGAAGACAAACAGAGAGCTGGAGGGTTACCCCCGAACCACAACACAACAACGAGGAAAACCCTTTGAAGTGAAGTAGCCCCCTGAACTTCATTAGTTACCCCACCGCAGCTGGAGGGAAAGGGTGGCGGATTCGTTCCTCCACCATAGCTCTTTCAGGTCGTGGGGGACAGACCGCTCCCCTAAAGGTGGTGCCGTGGCAGAGGGGAGGCTGGTGCATTTGCTCACATCTGACTGTGGCCTTTCCTAGGAATTAGGAAGGCCAGTTGCCCAGAATGTGCACCCCTCTCCTCCACCCCCACACGCTGAGCTCCTCTGAGCTCTATTCCAATGTCCACTAGAACCCTTATCTGCTGATCACATTATGTGGAGTTAACCTGCCTCCCTGGCTAGAGAGCTCCTCCAAGAGAAGGACCTCGTCCTACTCTTCCTGAATGCCCAGGGCCTGGCGTAATGTGGTGCCAATCAACACTGATACACGCTGCCATTGCCTGCCGCACCCGCCGCCATCTGGGCTCTCGCACAGTATTAACCTCTTTACTTCTCTGCTTCCGCTGCTCCCTGAGAATTTAGGAGACCAGAGATCATTTCTTTCTTCTTCTTTTTTTTAAATCCTCACCTGAGGATATATTTTTACTGATTTTTAGAGACAGAGGAAGGGGAGGAAGAGAGAAACATTAATCGGTTGCCTCCCATGTGCCCCAGCCAGAGACGGAATCCTCAGCCTAGGTATGTGCCCTACTCGGGAATCCAACCCACAATTTTTTGGTGTACGAGATGGTGGCTCTAACCAACTGAGCCACCTGGCCAGGGCCACAGGCCCTAAAGGAGTTCCCAGGGCCTAGGAGCCTAAAGACTAAGGGTTTGCAGAGTGTATATGAGGCAGAGACTGAACTGGGTGGTAGCCCTGGCTCTTCTACCCACCCTGGCTGACATCTGAGGGGAGTCAGTCTACCTCTCTGGGCCTGTAAAATCACCTTTACTTCTCTCAAAGATTCTGTAAGAAGTTGAAATTCAGGCAGCTATTATGGATATCCCTGGGGTGGGGGGGCAGGCCTGTGCAAATAGTTAAGAATTAGAAGGCCTGGGTGCTAGTTCTCAACTAATTGGCTGTGTGGCCCAGGGTAAGCCATAGAGCACGGTGGCTATAATACTCATGATACTTACCTCACAGAGTTCTTATTTTTTATATTTTTATTGACTACTTTAAATAAATAGAAAATATGTGCTAACGATAAGAAGTAGTATATCGTAGAATTAAATAGGGTGAAAGATCAAAATTCCACCCTCCTGCCCCCAAATCAACCTCTCTTATACTCAGTCTACCTGCCACTTACGGGATCTTTTGGGAATCTGGTGAGAACATGATGTAACATAGAAATGACGTGGTGTATAAATGTATAGTGCTCCACACAGATGCCAAGTATCATTATTACTACTACTACTATTACTAGTATTATTATTACTATTAGTAGTGGTGGTAATCTGAGATACAGAGTTTGTATTAGAGAATTCCAAAGTGAGCTAGGTGGGAGGTAGGGTAGTGTTAAATAGCACACAACCTACAACAGCAATTATGTTCTGTGAATCCCCAGATTGGTTTAAAAATGTCCACACTAAACCCAGGTTAGGAGACAGAAGAAATGCATGGTGATTCAGAATGTGGGGGTGAGAATGTCTGTGACAGACCCCAGTGCACCCTCCACACCAAGGTACCTCTGGAAAGTGCCTTGGCCTCAGAGCCAACTTCCCACTTCTGTCTATGGGAGTAATGAAAGTGTCTCCTTATAAGACTGAGATAGGAATTTTGAGTACACCAAAAGCACTGAGCACAGGGCTCAATATAAAGTGCTCAGTGAGTATTAGCTTATGATGAGCAGATCTCTGAACAGACGCCAGAGGAGAGCTGCCCTGAGGTACTTGCCAACTACATCTACTTTTAAGCTGTGCCGGGGTTCAGTGCCTTCTGATGGGTCAGCAAATATTCCGAAGAGATTCCAGTTTTCTTGCATTTAAAAACAGCCCTCCCTGGATCAGGAAGGCTCCTCTTGGGTTTTCCCATTTCTGTACTTGATCATTTCAGTCTCCTGCACAAGTTATCACTCTGCATAATTGCAAGTGTGTGATCCAGTTTGTGAGTGTGAAACCCAAGGAGGATTCTTCTTCAGCAAATGCACCCAGAACTTGCTTAGGGGAAACTCAGTGGCCACCCCTCGAGATTAAATTGGTAAGTGGATAATAGCATATGTACGAACGATGGTATTCCTAATTAATTGATTGGCTTTGGTACCTACAACATTGTGGGTTTTCTTATTAAAAATGTACAACTGGAGGCTCCTTGAATTTCTTGTTAGGTCTAAAAATGAGGGCATTGCCCCTCCTGGTACTTTCTGGGGAGCTTTTCCTCTCTCTACAATCTCTCTGCTATTCATCCTGGCTCTGGAAGTCTCGACTTTCCCTGATGTTTCTTTTCCTTGCAGTTAGCTGTCAGGGGGCTTGGCCTTTGCCTAAAATTCAGGGGTGGAGGGAGTTTAGGAAGATGGCAGGGAGGACAGGCTGTGCACTGTCCCCCCCCCCCCAGCAGTCCTGGCAGGAGTCCTGTGATATGACACCCCAAGGACACTGGGTGTTCATTTATTCTTGGTTTTTAGGCCTCAGTGGGGTTATTATCACACTGCTTCTTGTGGGCTTCCTCGCCCTCAGGTCCATTCTGCCTGATGCCCACATTCTTCAAAGTCTGTTTTGACGCACAGTAGGGGTCTGGGAACCCCGCAACATCCTGATAACATTTGTGTCACCCTTCCCCTTTCTGGTGAAACAGTGCCCACCAGAACGCAAGGGCTGGGGCCCTTGGGCCCTCTCAGCACTGTCAGGGTCTGGATTCTGAATGTAAATCTTGCGCTTCCTCCCCAACTTCTTTTCCTTGAGAATCTGTGTTCTGTGGCTAATAGCTAAGGAACAGTTGGCTGCCTCCCTTCCAAGTATGGCCCATGGACACTTGAAATGAGCTGTGATGTGTGCTGTTTGTAAGGAGCAGAGCCCAGAGCCCAGCTTTGCAACCACCGTGGCTTATGGTAAAGTGTTTCAGGCACTTTGGACAGGAATGTGGGTGAGAACTTGGAAAGTGGCCTGTTGAGGATGCTAATCTGCATTTCCTGGAAGGCCAATCACGGCAGGTTTAGAAAACAGCCTGTGCTTGGCCTTGAATGCCAAACAGGTGCTGACTCCAAGCCTTACCCCACACGCAGGCTATTAAAATGTGGCTAAGGCTGCACTCTCTATATTTTGGGGAATCATAGCCTCCCTTTTGGAACTGGGTGAAAGCTATGGGCTGGGAGCCTAGGAATGTGTGTCCACATGCTCAACACTTTGTAGTAGAGACTTATTTCCCCTTCAGGGAGACCTGCTGGGCCAAAGTCCGGGCCATCACATCCTGTACACACAGTGCATCCCGCAGGCCATTTCCTCGCCTCCAACCACCTCCACTCTCCTGAGGGCGATGTTTGTGCACTTTGAACAGTCTTGGTTAGATCCCAAAGCCGCATGGTCATCAGCTGCAGGAAGCACCCGGTCACTTGGCACTGAGGAAAACGTAATATCGCCATAAACATTTTATGTGGGTCTTTACCCTGCTATTTAATTAAGTCTCACATTACTGTGCGCCAGGAGAGCAGTACTGTGCAGCTGGGTGACAGATGGATGGACTGTGAACAGAAAGGGGCGGTGAGGAGTTCAGTGTGTCTGAAAGAGCTCCAGCTTTGAAATCTAGGGTTTGAATCCAGGCTCTGTCCCTTAAGTGACCTGACTGCTCAAAACCTTACTTTCCTCATCTGCAAAATGGGATCAATACAATGGAAGCTCCAGTGAGGTGAAGATCCATTACATAATATTTTCAAATACCTTTATGCAGCTCACAACTAGGGTTTCCACAAGAATGCCTGGCTTGTATTGAGCCTGTGACTTGTGGTACACGTATGATCCCCGTTTGGTTGTCAATCCTGGCATAGGACTGGTACTTGTGCCTCACGCAGCTCCTTTGCAGGTTTGTTGTTTCTCATTTGAGTTTTCTAGTTTCATATTCAAGATCTAGCAATGCTGGTCTAAGAAAATGCTGGCCTAACTAGACAAAGAAGATTTTGTGGATCTACTGGGACACGCGGGCTGGTGGACAACAGATGTGGGTGTGGAGCTCCATCTCATTTTTCTTTCCTGGAGTTGCTGTGATCAGACCCCTCCTGTCCGAGGGAGGTGGCTGGCTGTGCTGAAAGGTTCTATATGATAGACCCATGTGAGGATTAAACCCTGGCCTTGCTATTTTTGTATGTTCCAACAGCCAAGCTTGGGGTATAAAAGCACAATTCAGGAAATCCCCATTTCCAAGTACTTCCTCCTGTTCTGTGGATTCAGATACAAAGGTTAAAGGACATTCAGAAGGGAAATTAAATTCATGAAACAGATAAAGGGTTTTGACTTCCTTCCTTCCTTCATCTACTTATCTATCAATTATAGATAATAATAGAGGCTCTCCTTGTCTAGAAGGATGTATGCTTATATACATCCCTTATCATGGAGAGAAAAACCAGTCTTTATTAAGTCATCTTTCCATTGATATAAACTCCTTTGTCTCAACCATCCATTCATCTGACCATGTGTCCATCCATCCATCCATCCATCCATCCATCCATCCATCCATCCATCCCTACTATATTCAAAGTGCTGTGGGGACCAAAGGGTTGTAAGTTCCATAGTTGTCTTTTGTATGGAGCCAGGTTAGGGTAGTGCTTAAGTCCTTCAATTTTAGAGTGTGACAGGCAGCCTTGTTTATATCCTGCTATTCATTCACTAACTGAGGAAACTTCAGTAGGTTGTGTACCTATTAAAGCACCAATTTCCTCACCAGAAAAATAAAAATAAGAATATTCCCTTGTGAGGAGCAAACGAATCGGGCAAGTATTTAATCCTCGTAGAGGAGTATCTGGCACAATGCATGGCTACGGTAAATGTTCACTAAATAGAAAACAATTGCATAATTGGTCCAACAATGAAGAAAAGCACCTCTGCGAAGCTTAAATAGTGTTTAGCTTGCAAAAACCTAACGTAGTTGCAAGCTGCAGGCACACTTCCTGTGTGCACCCAAGCTCTGTGTATGTGTGTGGGTGTAAATCAAGGAATACATAGTCTATGGGACAAACATTCCCTACATGCTTATGGTTATAAATCACATATCCATTTGGATTCTCAGGTGGGAAATTGAGAAGTTATTGCCTTCTTCCTCAACACCAGATTTATGATACATGACACCTTCGGGAATATATATTTCAGTTGCACTCCTTATACGGTCTTTGCTACTGTGGGTCCCTTATGTTGTCTTGGTCGACACTATTCTTTGTAAAGAACCTTGTCTTCTGTGCGTGGAATACCTATGATTACAGCTGGTAACAATTTATTGCTCTTAGTTATCAGTTGGACATTCTTTCGCAATATTCTTGTCTCTCAAATATCCTTGTTCCTATCACGGTTTTATTCAGACTCCACATGCATCTTACAAAGTAATTTTAAAAACCCTCGATATTCAGACAAATGGAAAAAAAAAAGAGGTTTGACTTTCAGGAAGTAAGGGGAGGATTTTAATGTCGTGATAAAGAAGACTTTGTCCTCAGTTGGAAACCAATCCGTCCTGGAGTAACTATTGCTGGAGGGAAGGTTCTAACACTCATACCACGTATTTCACATTTATTCTACCAGGTTGGTTATGACAGATCTTTTATCTCAAGTGCCTTTATAGCAAATCCTAAAGGCATATCTAGAGGATTATTTACTAACACCTGGAAGCACAGACAAAAGAGATGAGACAGAAAATAAAGCAAAGCAAGAGAGCACAGCAAACGTGGGATGTGGCATCCCAGACCCTGATGAGCGGCGGGTAATGGTCTGTGCGGAAAGGGATTGCGAAAAATAAGTTAGGGAAACAGACCACCCAGGCTGAGCTGTGTTCATTCTTGTTTTACAATTTCAAGTGTAATGAAAATCCAAATTAATTTCTCAGGAGAGCATCGGCTCCTTAGTCTAAGGCGACAAACAGCAGGTCAGGTGTGTCGTATAAAACCCAGTAGCAGCCACTTCATTTGGTGCCAGGGTCACAGCATGGGCGTGCCACCTCCTTGGCTCCGCAGCGTGTTGACGAGAGGCAGAGCCGAAGGCCGGGCAGCCTGGGGGAGGCACCTACTGGAGTCTGTCTTTGGGCCTCACTGATCAAAGTGGCCTGGCCAGGTCCTTTTAAGTCATGGGTGAGGTGAAAAAGGGCCAGAGTTCAGGCCGAGGCAAACAAGGCTCTGTCGGAACGACTCTCACTGGCAACTTAAGAAAGAACAGTTCCTCTGGTATCCGCTGTGAAGGCGGGAAGATGAAGGATGTTGGCAGTGTGTGCAGCAGCCATGTGCAAGAACGGTCACAGCGGCACTGTAAGAACAAAAACCTTGGCACTAACTTAGATGTCCATCAGGAGAAGGCTGGACAAATGAATTGGGCTGCGTTTATGCAATGGAACAATAGACGGTGATGCCAAGGGCATAAACTAGAGCTCAAGTATTAATATCGATGATCTTCAACTACACAGTAGAGAGCAAGGAGCATGCTGAAGGAAATATGTGGCACAAAACCATTTATATTAAATTCAAGAAAATGTAAAGCAATACTACATATTGTGGTTGGATATATACGTAAGTATGAAACAGACTGACAGATCTCAGAGGGAAGGCAGGGGTGGGTGGGTGAGCAGGGAGAGATTAACCAAAGAACTTATATGCATATATGCCTAACCCATGGACACAGATAGTGGTGTGGGGAAGGCCTGGGGAGGGGGTGGGAGCGGGATGGAGGGGGTCAATGGGGAAAAAGGGGACATCTGTAATACTTTCAACAATAAATGTAAAATTTTAAAAAATGCATGGGAATATAAAAAAACAAATTTAGTTTAGTGGTTATCTTTGGGGAGTTGGAGAGGGGGATGTCACCAGAGTGGGGGAAACCATGAGACATCAGTTGTATTAATGTTTTATTTTTTCAGGTGGGCAGTAGTTGCACAGATGTCTTGTTATATTTCTCTTTCTGTACATTTTTTGTAAGTCTGAGATATTGCATGGTAACTTATGTACCTCCTTCCTATGCACACAGAATGCATTGAGGTTCAAGAGGGGAGCTTTGCTCAGGGAGGAAGATGGGTATCAGAGTGTTGCAAAGAGAGCTGGCACCATGCTGTGCTTGGCAAGAGTAGGTGCTTAATATATATTTGCTGAATTCATCAAGGCTGGGCAGGAGAGAAAACAGAATCAGAAGGTAACAGAAAAGGTGAATGAGGTGAAAGGAGTCTGGGGAGAAGAACGTTTGGAGCCAGTGATGTGTGGAAAGTAGTAGCACATGCCATAAAGCAGAGCAGGAAGATCAGTGAGTTGGATGGATGCTGAGGCGCTGCTGTGAAACCCAGCCAAAGGCCCCGCTTCCTCGGCCCCAGAGGTTGGAGAGTTTTCACCGTGTCGGGAAGTCCTGCTACCAGAAGGTCATCCTGTAGGTGCTGCCCATCATTATGACTTAAGTGGTTTCTTAAGAGATTACTCTTGCAAAGAAAAAGAGAAAGAAAATGCATTTGCGTTTGTCCCTACAAGAAAGTAATCAAAACGTGGTGATCAGCGTTGTGATTAATGATGTGCTGAATATTAATGACTGGCACATGATGGGTTTTTGGGAGTCACACCATATGTCTTCATTATTATTATTCCTGTGCTCGAGTGATTTATTCTTCTGGACTCTGAGAACACAAGTTGGGCTTTCAGAGTTAGCAGGCAGGAAAATGTTCATTTTTTATCCTGCTTAATACCAGTTACTCAACAAAGTCCATTGTGCCCTTAGCTCCTTTGATGTTGCTCTGTAGACGTTCCGAACATAACAGACAAATTCATTTTTAACTGCTCACTGAGGGCTTTGTAATGATCATCTAGTTGTTGTTCTAACCATGTGCACCGACCTTTACTGAACAATGTTGAATTAATCAGGCCAAACAGAGCCCAGCTCTCTCCACTCCTTCTGTCAGGATGGAGTGAGCCCTGGACTTGAGGCATGTGGAATGCTAGGGCTGAGGAGGTTTCTGCCTGCGTCGACTTTTGTTATTTAATTTTAAAATTGATTTTAATTTGCATCCTTTCTCCCCCCTTGCCTTGTGCCACCATGGCTCAAAGTGTTAAAGGTAATTTTGAGGAAGAAAATGCAAAATAGCAAGAGATAGTTTTGCTTGTTAATGGCCCCAACCCTTTTGCTTTCTAGGTTAAAAGGGCTGTTTGGGGAAATGAAGTTCTGTCTCCCTAGTGACGTTGTTTAGTTTAGCAGCCTGTTTTAGTTGGAGGGTGAAGTGAGCCAGATCTGTTTCCAACCACTCTGACACTTTGATTCGAGATTGAGGCATCCTCAACAGGGTTTATATCCTGCTGGAATGCAAGGCTATTTTAGGAAATCCCTGTTGGATTGAGCAAAAGCATGTGGTGACCAAACCATGTGTCCCAGATTTTCCAGGACAGTCCCAATTCAAGTAGTTTGAGGTTTTTCAATAAAGGCATTTCATTTTGTATCAACATAGGGTCTGATAAAGGGTATGATATATATATATGTATACACACACAAACACACACACACACACCCACACACGATTTGTGGGGCTTATTTGCATGAAGTTTTCTTTAGAATCTGTGGCTTCAGAACATGTGATCTTTAGAACAAGTATTGTGAAATAGCTAACTAGCTGAGTGGCCTTGAACAAGTTGTTTCCGGTCTCTGGGTCTCTGCCGTTCCCCACCACCCTGGCACACCACATTATCACAGTAACTGTGTGGAATGGAACCAAATGCCAGGCCCTTTCAGAATTCTCTCTCGGTCTTTGTCCTTTCTTCACCCTCTGTGTGGAAAGTTCCCTGGCCTTGTCCTTTGTACTTGCCTCAGTGGTATATTGTATGGCACTTCATTTCTATCTTGTGTGTCTCTCTCACTGGTCTACGAAAGACTAGAGGGCTGGGATGAGTCTTTTTTTTTTTTTTTTTTTTTTGTCAATTGTTTTATGTGTGTGTGTGTGTGTTTGTTTTGTTTATTTTTGTTTAAAATATTACAGATGTCCCTTTTTCTCCCCAATGACCCATTCCACCCTGTCCCATCCCCTTCCCCAGTCCCTCTCCCCACCACTGTCCATGTCCTGGGTTGGGCATATATGCATATAAATTCTTTGGTTAATCTCTCCCCCTCCATCCCTCTGACATTCATCAGTCTGATCCATGCTTCCATGTCATTAAATCTATTCTGTTCATCAGTTTATTAAGTTCTTTAGATTCCACGTATAAGCGAGATCATGTGATGTCTGTCTTTCTCTGCCTGGCTTATTTCACTTAGCATAATATTCTCCAGGTCCATCCATACTGTTCCAAAGGGTACGACATCCTTCTTTTTTACAGCTGCGTAGTATTCCATGGTGTATATATCCCACAGCTTTTTTATCCACTCATCTACTGATGGGCACTCGGGCTATTTCCAGATCTTAGCTATTGTAAATTGCACTACTATGAACATAGGGGTGCATATAATCTTTCTGATTAGTGTTTCAGGATGCTTAGGATATATTCCTAGAAGTGGGATCACTGGGTCAAAAGGCAGCTCCATTTTTAATTTTTTGAGGAACATCCATACTGTTTTCCATAGTGGTTGCATCAGTCTGCATTCCCACCAGCAGTGTACTAGGGTTGGGATGAGTCTTTACAATTGTTATCTCCATTGTTCAGCACCGTTCCAGGCAGATAAAAAAAAATGACTCGAAGGAAATACACCACAAAGATAATGGTGAGTAATGGTGATATATTATTCTATCTACTTTTTTGTATTTTCCTTTTTAAAAATCATGAGTAGGTATTACTTCCAGGATCAGAAAAATAAAACTATAAGTGGTATTTTTTTCCCTTCCAACTCTTAAGATCTGAGAGGATCGAGGGAGCGCGTTGAGCAGATTTTCACAATAAAGGCTACTACAGCATCCTCTGCCTCAACTTCTGACATGTAGGGGCAACTGACTCTTCCCCAAGCTCTCTCACAAGCCTGGCCATGCCCTTGTGACAGGTGGCCACGTGGGTATCAGAGCCGAGGACTGAGTCTACTGTGGGCTGTTCTCTTCCAGGGACTGATTTAAGCTATGCCATGGTAGTGAAGCACTAACCACCATATACATGGCCTGCTTTATATACTAATATTCCAGCAGCTAGAAGGCACTAGGGGTGCCAGCCTGTGCCTTTGCTGGAGGCTGAGCCAAGCTATGGGGCAGACCCTGTGTTAGGTGTGAAGTTGAGTCAAGGAGCCAGGAGATAGTTCCAGCTCACTAGGAACTAGTTGGACAAGTCTAGTTGGACTAATAATTTGTGTGCATTAGAAGCTGTCCGACAAGGCAGTATTTAAGCTTGAAATTAATGGTAGAGAAGACCAAAGGGCCATGGGAGTTTCTAGGAAAGAGAGAACTATGGAAAAATGTGGTGTTTTGAGATGGGATTTGGAGTGACTCCAACAGTAAAAATGAGACGTTCTTCTAGGGAAGCAAACAGCTTGCTGAAAGGCATGGGAGTAAGGTCGGCTTGTGTGCTTAGTTTTAGGGGTGGCAGGGAAGTGAGCGATGGGTAGGAACAAAGAAGAAAATGTGCAGTCTACAATGGAAGGTGCTAATTTAGGGAGACTGGGAAATTAGAATGGAGAGCTGGAGATGGGTCAGATCCAGAAGGGCAGTGAGACAAGGAAAAAGGTTTTGCCTTGAACTGGGAAGTGTGGGAGATATTGTGTGGCTCTCAGAGAAGGAGATGATGCAGTGTAACTGCCCAGAGTCACAGAGTCTTCCCATAGATTGGGATGCGGCATAAAAATGGTTAAGATCATGAGCTCTGGGTGATGCTGTCTGGGTTTGACTCCTGGTTCAAAGTTGTGTTACCTGTTTGAGACTCAGTTTTCCCATTTGTAAAATGGGGATAATGACAGCCCATCTCGTAGAATTGCTCTGAGAATAAAGGAAATAATTCATATAAATTATTTAACACAATGCTTGGCATATTGCATGGGAGCCTAGTAAATAGATGTTATATGAAAAGTCATATTAATACTCATTTTGTCAGTATGGTAAAATGGTAATAAATTTGAAAAATAAAATATTAAAAACAACTAGGAATTATTCCATTAAGGATGAGCTTGAGAATACTTTAGGCAGATCTTTGTTGGAAAGTCTCACCCTTGGAGATTAAATATGGTGACAGACTGAGTGGAAGCTACACTGACACTCTCCCAGGACCAAAATGGAATTACAACTAAAATATAGAAAAAACATCCTGAATAATCAACTGCAACTGGAGACGAGCTGAAGAGCACTCTCATAACCAAGGAGGAAAAATGGAGATGTCATAGAGACTGGTAGGAAATGTGGAGGTGCAAGAGGGCTGGCTGGGCTCCCACAGGCAGCAGCTGAAGGTCCACAAGGATATCTCAGCTGTTGGGGACTCCCACCAAAGACTCTGGAGCCTAAACTCCAGGCTGAGCTTCCTGGCCAAGAGCACCAGAACTGAGAGAGGTTCCCACATGGCATCTGGCTGTGAAAAGCAGCTGGCTTTCTGTCTGTCAGGGAGAGATGGCTGGAAATGCTGGCACCTTCTTAAAGAGCCAAGACACAAAGTTTTGTGTGTAGCCACTCACCTTGGGCTCTAGCAGAGGGAGGGCAGAGTGGACTGTAGCTGTGTGAGGAGAATCTAGGATTGTGGGCTCTGGAGGTAGAGCTCAGAGGGCAACCCTCTGGATTCCTGTGCCAAATCATTCCCCCATACTGCAGAGGACATTTTTCACAGGCAGACATTTACCTTCCAAGCAGCTTTTGCCTGAGGGAAGCAATTGCCCCATCCAGCTGGAAAACCTCTGGCCCTAACCCTTGGAGTTTCTACAGCCTGAGGCTCATTAAGAGAATCAGATAAATCAGCCTATAGGCAGAGGCAGACCTCAGAGTGCTTTGAGTCTGCCTGATCTGCTTCTGGACCCAGGCCTTGGAAAAACAGACTTTGGTGTGCATCTTGGTCCTGTCCAAAGGCACCCAGCCCCAACAGAGGGGACCTCAAGCCGTACAGGATACTCAAGGCCAGTCACAAACAGTGTCTGACATTGGCCTGCACCAGAGACCTTTCAAAAAGACTGAGAGTCCTATCAGGCCTACCTAATACATAGAAACAAACCCAGTAGACAGCCAAAATGGGGAGACAAAAAAAACAAGCCCCAAGTGAAAGAACAAGAGAAGCCTCCAGAAAAAGAGCTAAATAAAATGGAGATAAGCAATCTATCAGATATAGAGTTTAGAATACTGATTGTAAGGATGCTCAACAGCATGAAAAAAGATATGGAAGCTATGAAAAATAACCAGTCAGAAATTTAAAATGATGTAGCAGAAATAAAGAATATAGTGGAAGGAATAAACAGCAGATTAGAGGAAGCTGAGGATTGGATCAGCGAATTAGAAGACAGGATAGAAAAAAATCACTCAATCAGAGATGCAAAAAGAAAAAACAATTAAAAAGCAGGAGGACAGTCTAAGGGAGCTGTGGGACAACAAGAAATGTAACAATATTTGCATCATAGGAGTGCCAGAAGAGGTCAAAAGTAAGCAAGGGTTAGAGAACCTGTTTGAAGAAATAATGGCAGAAAACTTCCCTAACCTGGTCAAGGAAAAAGTCACACAAGTTCAGGAGACACAGAGAGTCCCAAGCAAGAAGAATCCAAAGAGGCCCACGCTCAGACACATCATAATTAAAATGCCAAAAATTCAAGACAAAGGGAGAATTTTAAAGACAGCAAGAGGAAAGCAAGCTGTTTCCTACAAAGGAGCTCCCATAAGGCTGTCAGCTGACTTCTCATCAGAAACTGTTCAGGCCAGAAGGGAATGGCATGAAGTATTCAAGGTAATGCAAAACAAGTACCTGAAACCAAGACTACTCTATCCAACAAGCCTATCATTCAAAATAGATGGTGAAATAAAGAGCTTCCCAGACAAAACAAAGCTAAAGGAGTTTATCACCACCAAACCAGCATTGCAGGAAGTGTTAACAGGACTGCTGTAATTAGAAGTAGAAATATAAGCATTACAAGAAACGTTAAAGGGACAGCTATAATTGTAAGAAGAAATGAGAGAGAAACATAGGCATAAAGAATTAAAATGGCAATAAAGAAGGACCTATCAATAATAACCTTAAGGACTTTAAGGGAGAGATCAACAGCAATACAGTCATAGTTGTGGACTTGAACACCCCACTGACTTCACTGGATAGATCTTCCAGACAAAAAGTCAACACAGAAACAGTGACTCTAAATGGCACACCAGATCAGATGGATTTAATTGATATTTACAGAATATTTCACCCCAAAGCTGCAGAATATACATTCCTCTCAAGTGCACATGGCTCATTCTCAAAGATAGACCACATGTTAGGACACAAAGAAAGTCTCTACAAGTTCAAGAAGATTGAAATCATATCAAGGGTCTCAGATCACAAGGGCATGAAATTAGAAATCAACTACAGTAAAAACACTCAAAAACATTCAAACACATGGAGACTAAATAGCATGTTATTAAACAATGAATGAGTTACCAATAAGATCAAGAAAGAAATAAAAAACTTCCTGAAATAAAGGAAAATGAACACACAACAACCCAAAATCTATGGGACACAGCAAAAGGAGTCCCGAGAGGGAATTTCATAGCACTGCAGGCCTACCTCAAAAAGCAAGGAATATTTTTAGTAAACTATCGAACTCTATAACTTAAAGAATTAGAAAGCTCCCCTGTGAAGTCATCTGGACCAGGGCTTTTGTTTGCTGGGAGTATTTTTATTACTGCTTCAATATCATCAACTGTTATTAGCCTATTCTGGTTTTCCGATTTTTCCTGGTTCAGTTTTACATGATCTCACTCATATGTGGAATCTAATAAACAAAATAGACTGAGGAACAAAACAGATCCAGAGACATAGAAGCATGGAACAAACTGATGAATCTCAGTGGGAAGGTGGGGTGGGTGGAGTGGGGAGAGATTAATCAAAGAACTTATATGCATATATGCATAACCCATGGACACAGATAACAGTGTGGTGAAGGCCTGGGTGGAGGGTGTGTGTGGATGCAGTATGGAAGGGATGAATGGGGCAAAAAGAGGGATATCTGTAATACTTTCAACAATAAAGGTAAATTTAAAAAAAACAAAAGAAAGTCCTATTCTGGTCTCATATTTTGGCTCTATTGCCCATCACTTAACTTTTGTGAAATATTTTTGTGAAATATTTTTGTGAAATATTTGTGAAAGTTACTCAACCCTAATTTTTGTTCGTTACCCCCTTAGCTTGGTGAGGAAGATTGGTTTGTTTATCTTATATTGCAGAAGACCCACATAGATATAAACACAATTACATTTAATTACAACATCTCTTCTGTTAGCATTTAACCAGTTATCAGCCAGAACTTATCGGGGAAAGCAAAGTACGGGAGTGATGGTGGTTGGACTGTTTTACACCATGAAGAGGAAGGTAGTGGAATATTTGAAGGGATCAGGACTTCTTCTCAGCCAGACTTAAGACCCAGTCCTTGAAGAAGATTAGAAATGACCAGAACTGCTCAAAGAGGACTGGCAAATCAAGTCAAATACCTCACACACTTTAGAGCATTAGTTATTCTTTTGGATGCCATGTCTTAAATTATCCCTAATTAAAATGTAACTACTCTTGGGAGGGATGCTATTTATCAGTGGACTTCTTAGTGGAGAATTATATTCCAAGCCAAAGGACAACATCCCCAAGATTGGCTGTCACTCTGACATTTGTATGTGCCGGACATACGTGACTCTTTTTAATTGATAACAATGGTGAGCTGAGAAGGTCCCTTGTGGGATATGACTCATGGTGAGTCAGGTGTACGTGGATGCTTGATCCAGCCCTATTGTCTTTCGTCAATAGGTCTTCACCATGCTCCAGCTGGAATACCAGTGGCTGGTGTGATGTGGATGTGATGGAAGGAAAGGCGTTGAACACCAATGCTCTTTCAGGATGCCTGGCAGCATCAGTTACCACTGCAATAACTGGCCTGGGTCCACGTGTGCTGGCTAAGCAGACAGATGACAATGGCAGTTCAGATGGGCTGTGATGTGGGGCTTTTATGTGGTCTGCAGTTCCTAGGGAAGAAAGTGTGGAGGAAGAGGCCTGAAAGAGAAGAAGGTGGGTACCATCACAGCCCTTGTGCTCATTACTGTTTTGCTCAGGGCCCAGTCTTAACGTGAGCTGCCTCTCAGGTACTGGGTCCTTCCCACACATGATGACTAATCCTTTACAGAGATGGGCTCCTCGTCTATGGTGAGCTTTCAACCCTGGCCTGAGGGACACTCCTGTGCTCTTCCCTGCCGCACGCTGCCCTCCTTGCAGGGCGAGAGGAATGTAGGAGGGAGGAATGACTCCCTCTCCTTTTACTTCTAGAAACGCATCCCCCAGTGTTGGGCCCTCTGCGTTGGCTCTAATTCTCCAGCAGAGTCTATCCACATAGTAGCTTTTGGCAGCAGTAATATTTTATCCTATCAGGTTAGTAATTCCACTTAATAAAGAGCTTCTGTTTTTTTTAAAAATTGATTTTAGAGAAAGGGTGGGGAGGAGAGGAAGGGAGACGGAGAGTGAGAGAAACAGAGAGAGACGTTGACTTGTTGTGTTATACCCAGGTTACGCGAGACTAGTTCACACTGAGACCAAATTGAGCGTTTGGAGTTTTATTTAGCTGGCGGCTACGAGCAGGCTCATGCCCTAAACAGACTCGCAGGCACGAACAGTCTTTGCAGGGAGAATATAAAGGCAAAAACCACATTCTTGGTTGGGAGGGGTATGCAGGTGCGAGCTAGCGAAGCAGTATACAGAAGCTAAGATAAGCGTTAATCAACCTTCTTCGGTTAGCTATTCTCTGGAATTTTGTGGGCTGCAATCCTTTACACAGAGCCAGGAAAGGAGAAGACGTCTTTGTCTCTACATGATAAATTTTGTTGCTCTTGTTTATCTTAAAGTAGCGGTTGTCAAGGCTGAAATGGGAGTGCTATACTTCAGTTGTTCCACGTATTTATGCATTTATTGGTTGCTCCTTGTATGTGCCCTGACTGGGGATTGAACCTGTAACCTTGGCATATCAGGACGATGCTCTAGGAGCCTCTATTTTGTAATAGTTCCAGCAGAAGTCCAGGGCTCATGTTCATGGGTTCAAAGAGGATCAGTCACTGTGGTCAGAAGTCAACAGTGCTGTTAGAATGAGGGGGCCACGCCAGACTCCAGAAGTTCCATTCAAACCAGCTAAATGGAGACAGAGTCTGGGATGAGTGGCGAACATGAATGTGCTGTTTTTACCTGGAGGAAGAACAGTGGCCAGATAAGATAGATGCTCACTCCTCTTGCCTTCAGAGCGGAGGGGTCTGGGAGAGGCCAGAGCTTTTATTTTGGGAGCTCAGTCTCAGGGCTTAGTAATGGTATCTGGCCCTCAGCCAGCAAGTTGCACTCTCAACCCAGAAATACAACCTCTGAAGTTTTACTTAACTGAAGAGATGAGGTTTCACAGGAGGGGTATCAGGTTGGCCATTTCCAGTGGCCTCGCCTCTGATAAATATCTCGGTCTTGGCTGTGCTCCTCTGTTTTCTGGCCACGATAGGGCACCAGGCCAAGCATGTCTCAGACAAATATCTGTATTGTTTGTGGTGTGACTGTGACTTCCTGTCTTCCAATTTAGTTTTCTGCCTTGCTTTCCACTGTCTGGGTCATTTGATATTACATCTGGCGCTTCCT
Organism: Miniopterus schreibersii; assembly: GCF_964146895.1. Classification (NCBI taxonomy): domain Eukaryota; kingdom Metazoa; phylum Chordata; class Mammalia; order Chiroptera; family Miniopteridae; genus Miniopterus; species Miniopterus schreibersii. The sequence goes on along the minus strand of NC_138108.1, from coordinate 68,496,789 downwards.
GTTTTTGAAGTCTCTGACTCTAGTCATCCGACTATAGAAACCAGAGGTCAACTTCTTCATGAGCGTGCTGGCTCTGGTCACTTGTTTTGGTGTGCTGGTGGAGATTTGCGTAAGGAGAGCTGTCAGGTGTCTGCTGGTTTTCTCAGCTTCAGAGACTTCCCTATTTATAAGTTTTTGTTTTTCAGACACTGGGACTTTCTTGCCCTTGTGTGGATGTGGTGGTGATAGTGTGATCACCCTGCCCCCAACCATTCAGTAGAGGTTGTCTCCCTGAGTGAGAGCCCCCAAGTCCCAGGGGTCCAGCTCTCAGAATGAGGCTGCTCCAGGCATGACAGGAGTAGGCCCCTCCTGGTGCCTCTTTCTGTCTCCTCTCCCCATCCTGGGGCTCACTCACCTCCCATTTTCTCCCCAGGGCTCTGATGAAACACCTTTAGTCAGAACAGCAGAAAAAGCTACTAAATGCACATTTGCTTATTTTTACCAAAGAGAAATGTTTTAGTCACTAAAATTTTCACTTCATTTAACCTTTCCTTCCACAGAATGACCTTTATATTGGGAAGCAGAATATTTATGAAATCATGTACACAGCTTCTGGCCCCCTGGGGAGAGGCGCTCTGCTGATCTGAGCTGGACCAGACTCACCTTATTTCTTTTTTGGTCAAAATAGAGGAATGGATTCAGGGAATTTCCTAAGATAATGTGGAGTGAGGATATTTATTCTGCCCTAAAGGCAATGGCAGCTTTTGGAGGTTGGGGGGAAAGCCTATAAAAATATTGAAACAAGCACTGAGGCCTGATCTTCCGCCCTTTCTGTGTGAAGTCTGTGCTGAATGAGGGACAGCTGGACAGGGCTGTTCTGAAGACAGGGAACACCTTGGGCAATTGTGCTGTGTCTCCTGAGCCCGCAGTTGGGTTGCAGGAAGGCTCAATTCCCAGAGGCAGGGCTGCCCCGAAGCATGAGGGATGGTGGTCAGATCTTTCCTCACTCCAGCACACCTCAGGCTGAGGGACCCCTGGCTGCTAGTGTTTCTGCCCATATTGGCACAAGAGGGAGGAAAATTGCCTCCTGTCTCTGACTGGATGACGATGGAGGGGGTTGTTAGAAGTCTGTCCGTCTGTGAAACTCTGCATGTGTGAGATATACGTGCTTGACAACCTGATGAACTCTGCCCTTTAAGCTCCTCAAGCAAAAGCGAGTTCTCCGTGAGCTCACTGAAAGAGAGGCAGTACCGCTGAGTGGCATGACTTAAAACCAGCAAAAACCAGCAAAAGCCCAAACCAAACACCCTGGTTTCTGTGTGCTTCTTTAAATGACCTCATTTCTTTTCCGAAGCCACTATAGGAGGTCAGAAAGGGACCCCTCCAACGTCAGTGGGCTTTGAGGTTCAGGGTGGGTTTGGAACGCTTGCGTTTCAGTTTGGGTTGACAAATTAACAAAACCAAACAATAAAAACCAGCCTTTCACCCAGAAACACAAAAGACTGTGACGTGACTGAAGTTGCTAGGGAAGCCATCCAAAGCAGATGGGGCCATGACAAATTTATCAACACCAATAGATGGGGAAGGCAGACACGTGGGCGGGACAGGAGCTTTCTCTGTCTCCCTGATTCCTGCTTCCACCTGTCCCTGCGGCTGTGACAGAAGTCAACCAGGGGCTTTCAGAGTTTCCTTGGTGCCTGGAAGGAAGGTAGCTGGGCTGGACTCTGCCTCTGTATCCCCTCTGCTTCTCCCTTCTCCCCCACCCCACCCCACCCCCACCCCAGTTCTGATCCCAGCCCCAGGGAGGAGGTCACCTGAGAAATACCTCATGTATCTAAGAACTCTCACCTTCTGGAGGTTCCACTGGGTGCTCTGTGGTGGGAATGTATAGCACAGCAGACTGGTTAAGGGCATAAGGACTCAAAGCCGTGGATTCAAATCTTAGCTCTGCCCTTCTTACTTACTGAATGACCTCAGGCTAGGTGCTTAATCCCTATAAATCCCGCTTGATTCATGAAACAAGTATTTTGTATGGATTGCTAAGAGTGCTTGGTACAGTACCTGGTGCCTAAGGTACTCAATATGAGAAGCTATTATTAGCATCCTGCTAGATAAATACAATCCAATTTTTATAATCCCATGTGAAAGTCCAATAACTGCCACTTTTGATTATGATAATCACAGATACTATGATTTTTAAATGTCTTCCCTTTCAAAAACATATTTGCACACAGCTTGGTATGACAGTGACACCTCTAGAATGTGACAGACCTGGGTTCATGTTCTGGCTTCCCCAATGATCTACTGTGTGAGAGTTCGCTCTGAGTCTGTTTCCTCACCTGAAAGCTGGGCCTAAGAGCAGCTCCTTCAGATTGTTTTGCGTTTATGAGACTTGTATGAAAGGGGCTCAATTAATGTACATTCTTATTACCTTTTATTAAGTACCTACTGTTTGCTTAGTGTTTTCACACCTGATTTCTCATTTTGTCAACACAATAATCTTGTGAGGTAGGTATTATTATTATTTCCAGTGTATGTATAAGGAAACTGATGCTCAGAGAGGCTAAATAACTTGTCTGAGGTCACACAGCTAGTAAGTGGTAGAAACTGGATCCTATCATTGCTTCTCATCTGAGCCCTATATAGCCCATGTTTTACCCCAACCCCGGGGATACTTTCTCTTTAGCTTTTGGCATTCCCAGGATTCATTCTTTTCTGGGTGCGTGCCTCTGCCCTCAGCTGGGATGTCCAGAGGCTTCCTGCCCTCACGTCTGTTGCCTCTGCTCCTTTCCATCTTTATCTTCCCCCACTGGCCTCAGGCATATTTAGGGCCAGAGGCTGGGTCAGTCCCTGCTTTCTCAGTGCTAGCGGCTTGCCTGGCCCATGGCAGATGTTCCTCCAGTGTGTGCAAAATTAGTAACTGATGAACGTAAGGTGATGACAGTGAGGGTTTCATGGTCCAGGGCCACCCCACGCTGTCTGCTGCCTCTATCTCTGTATTACTTGGCACAGACAGGCCGCCAGAGATGTCACAATTGTGTGTGTGGCCTGTGGACTCCACTTCCCCTGAGTCATCAGCACTCTGTGTACTCTTATCTGCCTCTCGCTGACAGGATGGCCCAGGTCAAGCGCCTGGCATGGGTCTCCCATCCTGCCCCCATCCTGCATCCCCTTTGTGTGGCACTAATTCACTCAGATTCCAGGCCACACCGATTTCTAGGCCTCTAGGCCTGGGCCCTACAGCTGACCACAGCCACAGGCAAGCTTCTAAACATACATGCTTTTTTCATTCATTCATTTATTCATCCATTCATTCCCCCACTGTTCCAGGTCCTATAGGTATCAAATAAGCAAAGATCTCACAATTAGGGGTAGGGTTTCTCAAATGTAGATTTGCCTTAGGATCACCTAGAACAACTTTTACAAATACGGATTCCTAGCCCCACATGAAACCTACAGAGGCAGAATCACTAGGAGCAGGTCTGTAAGAATCTGTATGTTAAGATGCTCTCAGCATGACTCAGAGGCACAGCCAGTCTTGAGAACCTTGGTTTGGGAATTCATGGTGTAGCAAATGCCCTGAGAAAGCACAGACACCAAGATGGGGCTGCTGGAGCGGAATGTTTCCCTGTCTCATCTCACTCTTTGCATTTGGGCTCAAGGGTCTCCAACAGTCCTGCATGCCTAATGCTTCCTGGGGTCCTTGTATATAAAACCCTTGCCAAAGGGTCTGCTCCTGGGGACAGGGACTATGCCTGTTTTCCTCACTGCTGTGGCCCAGTGCTTGTAGCAGGGCCTGCTGTTTAGTAGGGACCCAGTAAATATCTCCGAATGAATGAAAGGAAGAATGAACGAATGCAGTCCTGATTCCATTCAGGCGTATGATGGGCCCAGCAGCTCACTGTTTCCACGATACTGTGTGTGTATCTGTGTATGGGAGGCAGACAGGGAGCATGCCATGCTAAGACGAGAGGCCCTCTTGGCCCTGTCATCCGGCAGGCCTCCGTCCAGGCCCTGGCCTCCGAGGAGAATGCAGGCTCAGAGCTGAGTCTGTGATCCTGCCAGGACAAAGGAGAGTGTTGGGCCCCGAGTTTGCCTAGCCCTCTGGGAAGCGTGGAGTTTGCTATGGAGATTGGCCGGGGCTGAGCTTTTGAGCAAGTGGGAGGCTGGCACGGGGTAGTCATTAGAATAGTGGTTGACCTCCTGGCAGCTCAAGTGAGGCCCCGCAGACCTCAGTCCTCCCAGCCAGCCTCCTGGGACCCTCAGAGAGAGGCCCATCCATCACCAGGCCCCCCTGAGAGTCAGTTATGGGGCTCTGTTTTCAGCACAGATCTTGTCAAATTCAAGCTGTCAACTGCACAGATCTTGAAAGCCTGTCACAGACCCCTGGGGACAGGCGTAGGGCAGGTGACCTTGAGGGGGCTCTGCTGAGTGTGGGACTGTGGTGATAAGAGGAACAAATGAGAAGAAGCCACCTGGGCCAATAGCCCATTGTGCTAGTCCCCACCCCCACCCCCATGTTTGTCCTTGAGGGACATCTAGGCAGCTGCTCTGAATATGGCCTCCCCACCCCTGGGCTGCCTGCCTCCCTCTGCGCCACCATTCACAGGGAACAGGGAAGACGGCAGCACACGGAGCAGGTTATGTACACCGGCTGGCCTGCCACCTAGAAGCTGTGACCATGGGCAAGTTACTTAACCTATGAATGTATCTCCTCAGGTTGTGGTGAAGATTACATGAGATGATCCACTATCAAGCACGGGCCTGGCACGTAGTAATTGCTAATGATTATTAGCGATTCTTAGCATTTTCATGGCAGCACAAAGCAGCCTGGATTCCCTGCCTGCTCGGCCCATTTTAATCCCATTTTAATCTGCTCGGCCTTGAACGACCTGGTGCCCCTGTAAAGATGGGTAAATGGAGGCTGAGCTGGATTGGAGGTGGGTCTCACATCTTGGTGTTTAGATGAGAGACGGGCAGTCCTGCCAGCCTTGTGTGGGCACAGCCACCCCGGCTTTCTTCAGAGGGGCACAGCCAGGCTCTGCGTGGGGCTTGTTCCTGTCCTGTGCTGAAGGGCAGCATCTAGTCTGATGGTGGCTCTCCTCGGGCCACCTCTAGGGCCAGGGATATTTTCACCTGGGACCTTGAGGAGCTCTAAATCTGGACCACAAGTTGAAATCTAAAATCACATTAGGTAAAAAGAACCATCTGAACAGGCTGTGAGATGTGAAGGCCAAGAGTAGACATGAACTTTGAGGAAGCTGGATGCTGGGGAGGTGAGAGGAGTAGCAGCGAGACTAAGGAAGAAGAAAGCTGCCCAAGACAATGGCTCAGGTGTACACTGATGTCTGTGAGGAAGTTCTTTTGTTTCTCCTGCAGTGGCCTGTTTAAAGGGCCCAGAGTGTTCTAGAAGGCTCCTCTGAGGTGGAGCCAGAGTCCCCTTACCTTTCATCTCAGGTGAGTATTGGCTGCTGGGACTCATCCAAAATCTCTTCCTTAGGAGTGAACATCTCTAGCTGAAGGATAGAAATGGCAGGACTGTCAGACCCATGGGCTGGCTCCCCACCAGCATTGATTAAGCACCTGTTGGGTTAGGGCGAGACAGAAAAAATTGCAGGACAAGAGCTGTTGGCCCGGCTCCTCCACTTCACTGGAGGTCCCTACCTCTTGCCAAGGTAACAGGCTTGCAAATGTCCCTCAGAAGGGCTGTTGTCCCTCGTTCCTCCCTTGAGATCAGACAGGGCAGCTGGGGGAAGGGCAGTTAGAGCCAGGCTGTAACCCAGAGGAGCCCTGAATTGTGGTCAATGGCAACTGCCGCCTGGAAAAACGGGTGGTGGGTGGAGGGGTGAAGGGAGCGGCTCATGGTTGCCGGGCAGTCAGCTGGGTGGTCATGGGTTAGTGAAGGGCACCGCCTTCCTCCACAGTTACACAGACACACAAACTGCATTTCCTACTGGCTCTTCAAGAAAGACACGTGCTTTGCGAAATGCCGGGGCAGAGTGGAAACCCAGAGAGCGTGACCAGATGCCACTCCCTCCATGCTGATGGCCATGCAATCTCCAGTCAGGCCTGTGCGTGATGTGGAAGCTTGTTTGTGTGGGTGCCCCAAGTTACCCCAACCCCCGCCCCCCAGCCCTGGGCTTCCTCTGCCTTGGGTTGCATCAGTGACTGTGGACTGGTCATTTTCTCTCTTTCTCTGGGCGTTAAAGGGTTCAGACTGGATTTGTATTTCTCAAAATATGGTTTTAGGCAACTGGCAAAACACAAGCTGAATTCAGGTAGTGTGTGACGAGCTATTTTATATATTTATCTTAATGCTTATTAGAAAAGAATTAACTGGCATATCAAACTAGTGATCTCATTGTTATTATTGCCTGGGAGAAGTCTAAGTTTGTTTAAGTGCGAAAGGAGAGTCAAATGGAAAGAAAAAAATTGGGTAAGTAAGAGTATAGGTTAGCATCATCCCCTAGAACTACAGTGGGGGCCGAAAATGTGACCTACATATGTAAATCAAGATTTTATATTAGTCACAAAAGAGAAACAGGTGAAAGCAATTTTAATAATAGATACTTTATCTAATCTGATAGATCTAAACTCATGACATGTAATCAGTGGAAAAATTATTGAGAGATATTTATATTCTTTTTCCAATAATAAATCTTCAAAATCTGATGTGTGTTTTATACTTACATCACATCTCAACTTAACCTCTCCACATTTCAGGGGCTCAGTGGCCGCATGTGACGTGTGGCTACCATGCTGCAAGCTCATGGTAGGTCATATAGAGGCACGGCAATTTGATGAAGCTGGGGTGTGAACTTCTGTGTCTAGAGCCTTCCAGCTCAGCTCTGACATCTGTGAGTCTCCCACACACTCGTTCTCTGCCCCACACAGAATGCTCTCCCACATTCTCCAAACTGAAGCCACTTTCTTGCTTGTGTTCTCCCCTACTTTCCCCCTTAACCAGCAATGTACTTCGGTTGCCCACCAGCAGTTTTATGTGTGGGAAGCTTGTATTGTATGTGTCTGGTTTGTACTGTATGTGTCAGAGAGAAGCCCCTGTTGAAAGCCAGATGGAAATGCCTTTGGGGTCATCCCTGCTGTTGTTTCTCAGACATCATTGGAGTCCTCTGAGGAACTTCTTAAGAATCCAAGGGTGAATTTGACATTGAATAGGGCATATGATTATGATTGTTCTAGGCATGTGATTCTGGTACATGTGGAAGTTTGAGAACCGCTGCTTGAAATCTATTCCTGCAGCGTATAGGCTGCTAATGGCTTGCTGGAGAAGTCCAAATTGGAATTTTGTAAGCCTTGTCATTTCAGAAAATAAGCACTAGAAGAGGAAGGAAGTATGGACTTTTTCCATCCCATGGTCATGACTAAACTAATTGGCAATGCTCCTGAAATTGTCACAAAGGACTGAGCTGTAACCCGAAATTGCCTTAGAAGAAATACCTACTAAGCCCTAACCAAGCCAGGCATGAGCTCCCTGGGCCCTTAATGACTATTATTTCCAAAACAGTCCTCACTCTCATTCCCCATTTGTTATCCCTGCCATTTTATCCCCTGTAATGCTCTCCAGGGACCAATTAATAGTATCTGAATGGAAGCATGACTCATAAGTGGGAATGGGCTTGTTCTGGATCAGATTTCAGAGTGTGTGCATATGCACACCCGTGTGTGTGTGTGTGTGTGTGTGTGTGCATGCAAGCAGCATTACATCAGAGAGAAAATTGCCTATACCCAGAATCTCAGGTCTCATCAAGAAAGCCATCCTCCCACCTCAGTCTAGGAACAAATCCTTTGGGACTCATGGAGTCCAGATAGGGAGGTAAAATGAACTCAACTCATGTGAAGGAGGGAAGCAGGAGGATTCTCAGGCCCAAGTGCAATAAAGTTAGGACAAGGATCCAAGAGAAAACAGTAGAATCTTTAAAGTAAAGGGGGAAAGAATTATAGATTCATTACAGGTACATTCTGTACCAGGTATTTAATGTTTGTTACCTTTTAATGACCCTGTAAAGTAGATTTTTGTTGTCTCATTTAATAGACTAAGATGTTGAGGCCCAGAGAGGTAATTGCCCTGTATCAGTTGGCAGGTAGGTGGTAGAGCTGGGGTCTGAATGGTTAGAAGGCTGACGCCAAAGTGAGTGTTTTTCCCTGAATGCCAAGTGCTTTCTCAAGATAGCAATTGCTCAATCTATTTCTGGGTTCACTATAAACTGCTTGGCTTACTCCTCATGAGACAAAGAAGCAAGTAGATGAGTTAAACGGTCTTTGTTGAAGACAGATTCCTGTTCTAGATTTCTATGCCCCTAGAAAAGGCTGGCCCCTCCCTGCCGGCCCTAGTTCCCACGGTGCCCTTGTGAAGGGAGCCCTCTCGGTCTGGGAGCTGCAGCTTCATTAACTGGGTTCACATACATTGTACCAGCCTGGGACCCCCTGGGGGGCAGATGGGACACTCAAAGGGATAAGAAAGGATTGGTGAACAAATAAACAATTTATAGAGTCCTGGGTGGGGTTGGAAATGAACAGGGGATGGAGAAGCGCTAGGGGACGCAGCCAGCATTGTGGGCCTGGAGAGGCAAGTGGAGGAAGTATTTTCTCAAACCAAGGAGAACTGGAGCCCTGGCAGAAAAGCCCCTAGACAGGAGCTGTGAGCATAGGTATAGGCATGCGGTGCCTACCTGCTCAGCAGGGGGAGCAGGGAAACAGTCCCCCAACTTCTCTCAGCCCCTGATCCTGTGCCTTGGCAAACGGAACTCATTAGCATACACCCAAACATGTAGACGGGTGCTTGGCACATGGTGAGGGCTAAGTAAGTGCTGGCCATTGTTTCAATCATTGGTAACCTGTCCTCCTGCCTGGGGCTGTCTCTCCAGAGAATGAACAGAGAGCTCTTGTCTCTGCAGAAAACCAGTAACAAGTTGGTTTGAAGTGGATCTGCTATTTGAGCCGAGTATGGGTCTTCACCCACATAACTGGCTATGACTATATTCAGATTATGAGAGAAATTCCTGTTTGGTTAACTGCTTAGTTAAATGACTGAATTGGACCATCTTTCTGCTAAGAAATGTGGAGACTGACCCTAGATCAGGAGGATTTGTGAGTTTTTCGATCAAGGAATCAGGAGAGGATTTGTGCTGAGTTTTCTGCACGTGCCTTCTGACTGAGGGATGCAGTCGTTTCAAACAGGAAACACCACGGGATGGAAGGCGAACCACTATGCTGGTTATTTTCCATTGGCACCCCCATCTCCCTCCAGCCCCTGAGCCAGCCTCCTCTCTTCTCCCCCCACCTCCTGCTCAGTGGGGCTGACTCCTGAGGGCAGCGTCCCCCAGGTTCCCTTACCAGCGGGCTTCCAGTTGGGTTTAGCAAATAGGAGAACACACCAGGAGATCCAAGGGCGGAAAGAGCTTGGGTTATTTCTCTGTTTTAAGTCTCAGGCAGTGGCTGCATCCTTCTGTAGCTACAATTCCCACTGGGCAGCTGTCCGCCAAATTTCCCGGTCCTGCCGGGCTCTGGTAACACTATTTCCTCCTTGAGTCCCTTCAGCCCACTTATGGTTTCCCACTGGTGGCTGGTCCCTGGGCCCCTCACCATCCTTGGTCTGTTCCCTCAACCTGGTCCACACCTCTATCAGGGGTCCTTTCATTAGAACCATCTATGAAGGTTTGTCAACTGCATACTTGCTGACTCTGACTCACTCATAGCTTCTTCTAGCCAATTCCTACCTAGCAGGTGCTCGACCAAGAATCTTGAATGGAATGGCTCTGTGGCATTCGGGTATCCCAGAGGGCATGCCTCATGTTCTTATGCAAATACAAAGCTATTTGTGTGTGTGTGTGTGTGTGTGTGTGTGTGTGTGTGTGTGTGTGTGTATGTTAAATGCATGGGTAACTGGGCTCTAAAATTTACTACAAAGATGAAGGTATTCTATGGTAGATTTCAAGACCAAGAGACATTAGAAGTGACCGACAGTGTCACACATGGTCTTGTTATTCATAAGTCATCAGAAATGTAGTACATTTTAGTCATATTTAGCCTTAAAAAGGTCAGAATAGTGAGGATTGACTCTTGCTACATCTTGGGGTGTAGAGAATAATTCTGAACACTCGATGTTTCTAGCACTTTATTGAATTCTGTCTAATCTGGACTGAGGACTTCATCCCTCTTTAGACTCCCATGGTGTCAAATAAGGGAAAGGAGATATTAGGGTTCTGGTTTCTTAGCCCCTCAACATGCCATTGTGCAGCCACGACACACTATTCTGTGCCTGTCTCTCTGGAGGCTTCCTTGGCTGTCGTCCTTAGTATTTGGCCTCACTTGAAGCAAAACCAGCCGAAGGGAAAGTTGGCTTTGAAACTGTGGACCCATTGAGGTTAGAGTGGTTTCCTGTCCCCATTAAGAAGAATCATATCTGTCACGTTTGTTGATAGATGACTGCTCCTCCGAGTTTTGCCTGGTAAAAGAACATGGAGATATATAGGATTCCCACACCCTCCAGTGCCCCCCGAGGAAATGAGTTATTCCCAGAAAGCTCCGGCGTCTTTAATATAGGAGGCATATTTTGGCGCACATGCCTTGAAGTCAGTCCGTCAATCTGGCTTTGTTTAACTTCCCTGAGAAGCAGTGCTATGGGAAGGACTGTTAAATGTTTCCAAAACATGCTTTGAAAAGAAGCCACTAGAAGGAAAAATAATTTGCCAAAAATAAGTCACTTACCCATCACAATGCTTTCGTTGTTGTTTGTTCTAAACAAGTGAAAACCCCAAACCCTCAGATCCAAGCGTGGCCCACATTGTATGGCCTGACACCAGGAGTTTCATTTAGAAAGACATACATGGAGTAACTTAGGGCTCTCAGGGCTTGCAGTGGAGACCAGTGATGGCCAAGGGTGTGATGGGGGGAGGCTGAGTTGTTGGAGCCTTGTTGCTCGTTGCTGCCCCTTCCTTTCTGTCCAGCTGTCCCAACCCCAACCTTGCTCTCTCCCCAGCTGCCAGCTGCAAACAACTGCCCTTGTTCTCAGGAAACAACTTGGACCCTTTCCCATCAACTCCACTGTGTTTCGCTCTTGTCTACCTCTCTGATTTCAGAATTCTGTCCCTTCTCTTAGGAACAGCTTGGCCTGTCCCGTCAGAATTCAGACTTCTGTTCTGATGCTAACCTGTGCTTGACCCTTAAGTGAGAAATCCCTGCTCAGGGCTGGGGTCTCTGGAACCTCATCATCTGGGCTCCTCCCCAGCCCCCACGCTTCCCCCTGCCTCTACCAAGTGTGTGTGGGGAGGGGAGGGATTAGGCTATTCTTGGCCTCAAAAACTATAACTGGTTCCCCATGATAAGAGAAATGCAAATTGAAACCATGAAATACCTTTCACATCTACCAGATTAGCAAAAATTAATTGTCTGGTGACAACAGGGATGGCGGGATGTCAGCATGAGGGAACTCTGGCAGTAGCGTAAATTGGTACAGTCGCTTTGGAGGACAATCTGGCAGTACCAATCGAAGTCAGAGATGTGCTCCTGCTATGAAATACCAATTCTGTCTGGAGAAACTATCTTTTAGATGGACAGACTCATGTTTGAGTATATATACATATTGTGTATTTATAGATTGCATATACATGTATATATACACAAACATGCACACACATATATATGTGTATATATATACATAAAAGAATGCTGATCGCACAGCCCACACACTGTGGCTATGATGTGTGTTAATGAAACCGAATACTGCTCTATGCAGCAGGTAAAATAAAGGTACTGAATCAACATGTACAAATTCTAACACAATGTTGGGTGAAAAAGCAAGTCATTAAAGAATATGTGTGTGTTACATACAGATGCAACTTATATTAACACGTAAACAATATCATTTTTATAAATACATTCATATTTATTAAAAAACAAAAACACACATTGGAATGATATAGGTTAGGTTAGTGGCTACTGTTATGAAGGAGAAAAGAAAGAAAAATGGAGCTGGATCAGATGTTTTTACTTCTTTGAAGGACAGAGAAAGAGGGACAGAGGTCTGAAGTAAGTCTGGTAAAATCTGTTTAATGTTGGTGATGGGCTTATACAGGTCTAGTTTATTATTTTCTCTACTCGGTATGATTGAAATTTTTTGTATTTACAAATTTAAAACAATAGAGAAAATGATTGACTTACTGATGTCCTGGATTACTGAAACCAATTTGAGGGTTCATAGAAATATACTTTCAGGTGGGGACAGGGCCTTTGAGAACCTCTGGTTAACCTCTGTCTGGTTCCAGAATCGCTTCTGTGACTCGCCCATGGCCCTCTGTGAACACCTGTCCTGACGTGAGTCTCTAACCACTGGGCCCTCCCCAGATGAAACCCTTGGAAAGTTATTGCCTGCAGTGAAATGGGCCTTCTGCTGGCTTCACGCCATCGGTCCCAGTTCCCCCCACCCTCAGGATTCTCCCCTCTGGAGCTGCTAGGATTAGGGGCCTGGGGCCAGCCTTGCAGGGGAATGAGGGAAGAAAGAGGGAGCTGATGGGCTGGAGCCCACCCCCAGGTGTTCCTCTTTGGAAAGGCTGGCTGTGGAGGGACTTGCCAGACTGGTCCCCTGAGAGGAGGAAGCCTGGCTCTCGGGGCAAAATTCCGTTGATGTGCAGCAAACTGTGCCCTGCATTGCTACTTTCCCAGGCCTCACTTCCCCAAATGTGGGCATGTGAACAGCTGCAGTAGCCTGGCCGGAGCACCACCGTGGGATCTGTAAAGAGCAGGCCACCAGGAGGGAGGCTCTGAGTCAGTGGCTCACAGGGTCCCTCCAGGTTTCCCCTCTTCCCCATGTTTTGTGAAATAAGCTGGAAAGGGACATCACGTGCCTGAGTCCCCTCTGCCCTGCCCAGCCTTACAAAGAAAATCTGGTACCAAACAAAGTTCCCTCTGATTCTCTTGTGTCTGGTTAAAATGTAGGCAGACTCAAGCCCTGGCTGACAAGGTAGAAAATGTTTTATAAGCACAAATGAAAGCCCGTTTCCATATTGCAAACAGAACAGTGACCAGCTGGGGTTTTTTATTTTAAATTTTTAGGATTTTTTCTTTTTTAGGAGAAAATGGTAAAGGATTTGGTTAAAATAAAATCAGTTGCCAGGGTAAGGTCTGGAATTAGTTCAACTTCAACTTAATCTCTTGCATTCTAATTGTTTTAGAATAAGAAACTTGAGACCGCTGAGAACAGGGTACAACAGCTGTAGGTTCTTTCTCGGGGAGATCTCAGTGCAGGAGGAAGAGAAGGTGATGTTGCTGTGGCTGTAAGCTCAGCTGCTTGAAGGCCTTGGCCCTGTGTGCTCTCTAGTTATAGGTTCAGTTCTGTAGATCAATACTTGTCAAACTTGGCTGCATATAGGATCCCCAGGAGCTTTGTGTAGTGGAAGCCATGTCCCAGGTGCACCTGAGACCAACTGAACCAGAAATCGGAATTCTCTGGGCACCACAGTCCTTGAGCTTCCTGAGTATTAGGGCTTCACTGAGTGAGGCCCCCCACCTGGTACTTGGGTACAAAGGGTCAGAGTTGCTTTCATTCTTGCCCTCAACCGAAAGGCAGAGAAGACAGGGTGGAGAACACCCATGTTACTGTAGGAGACCTCGAAAGTTGATGAAATTTCTTATTTTTCAAGACTGTGTGATGACGTAATGAAAAGAACAGATGAGATCAGGGTTTGTCTTGGGGCTTCCATCCCTGAGCTGTGTCACGTTGAGCAAACCACTTCCTCTTTCTGTGCTTCCTCATGTGAGAAAGGGAATTGAACCAAGTGTTTGTTAAAAGGCCTTTCAGCTCTAACTGTGATCCAAAAGGTAAATATCATCACAGCAGCCTTCCTGGTTCCGAGGGCTCAGCAGGCTGGTCTGTTGCTATGGGTCCATTTATTCCTGCCTGAGTATCATATTTGCAGGACCGATCTCCTCCAAATATGGTCAGTGATGTAACAGGGAGCAATTGCTTTCAGACACTGGACAAGCCACTCAAGTGGCAACAGAGGGTCCAAGGAATAATTGGAAAAGACACACTTTATTGTGTAATGAAGAATTTGTATATAGATTTTAACTACATATGAAAAAAAATTGAAATAAAAAGAATATGTGCAAAGAAAGTCAATCTCATGCCAGATTTCTGGATCCAAAGTGGGTGCTGTGGGACTGGATGTTGCTGCAGTGTGGAGGGTGTGATGCAAGGTGGAGCTCTTGGGAGAGGCCAGCTGTCTGTCAGAGCTGGGCACTCAACCTGTGTGTCCCTAGACCTGACTCAGGAGATCTGCCTTGAGATAACCAGAAGTGACTGACAGTCTTGCTAACTCACAGTGAGGGATCTTTCTTCCCTTGGAAAGAAGTTTGCCTCTGCCACTGGGGAAGAATCCTCTGCCCCAGCCAAGGGGAGAGGTGGCTTGGAACTGGAAAGGAGGCTAGGAGAGCATGGGTCAGGTCAGAAGCAGAGGGACAGCCTCAGAGGGCATTTTCTCAGACCATGTTGTAGATATTGACAGCCCAGTGACCATTCCCACTTCTCAACAGCACCCAGTTCCCTTCTTAGGATTTTTCTCTCCACTGTGTTTAGGCCTTGGGGCTGGTTGCTCCCACACAAACTCATGTCAAATGTGAAAGTCTCCTTCTAATGAAGCCTCTGCTGGGAAGCAGGCGTGTGACCTCAACTTGCTCCATGGTATGCTCTCTCCCAGGACTTTGTTCTTGAATGGGATCAATGGTTAGAGTTCATAATGGGGACAGCACCCAGGTGAGGCTGTGCAGTAGCTTCTGTGACCAAGACCTTCAAGACCCGTCTCACCTGCTCCAAGCCTGGTCTGCCCACCCCTGTGTTGAGCCTCTGTTTTTCTCATCTCTCCTCTAATGCAGCATGCCTCCTTTTGACCCCCTTCTTTCCTGAAATAGTCTGGTGTCAGCTGTGTTTGCAGCTGAAAACCTCGCCAGACACAGGTCCTGGTTAGTCCTGCGGAGGCCTTGCCTCATGCAGGGTACACTCTAATGATGAGGCTCTGTCCATCTAATTTCTGTCTCTGCCCTGGAAGTCATGGGTAAAAAAACACTGCCAATCTGTGACCCTGAGCTTCCTCTTCCTCCCTGAATTTACCTTCTTTCTGTTTCTGTTTTTCCAGGCAGTACACTAAACAGCTGATTCGTTCTCCATTTGCTAAATCCAACTGTATTTCATTCCTGTCGCCTTGAGAGGTATCTTAGGTGTTCCGAAACTCTTTGGACACACACCTGCAGAAGCTCTTCTAGGTTATCCTTCCCTCTTTCTCTTGGTGTATTAGCTATCCATTGTGCATGGATTTATCAGCCTAGCTTTCCAAGGGCAATGGCATTTGCAGGTTCCTGTAAGTTACTTCACTTCTATTTTTCGTGTAACATCTAAATATTTCCGTTCGTCTTGAAATGATTAGTAGCCCTTTGAAAATTCTGTTTTCCATGATTCCTGACTGTGGATAGCCTCCTCTGTTCAACTCACTATTAACTCTGTGTTATACTCTATGTCCTGACTGGCGAGATAGATATGCACAGGTGTAAGAGGCTGGTTTCTTTCCTGTAGGGTTTATGAACCTATTGTAGACATGAAATAATCAGAGAGAAACCTATACCTTTGATAACCCCCAATGGCCTGTGACAATGGTTTTCTAAAGCCCTAGTTGTTGTGTGATGCCCCTTGGAAGCTACCTGAAGGATGAGGGGTGAGAAGGGGACCACCTGTTGTTCTGCATGTATCGCTGGAAAAGAATTATCTGCCTTAAGATGAACATAACCATAAGTGACAGTCTTGTTAGCTTGCAGTGAGGGATCTTTCTTCCTTTGGAAAGGAGTTTGCCTCTGCCACTGGGGAAGAACCCTCTGACCCAGCCCAGGGGAGGTGGATCTGAACTGGAAAAGTGGCTAGGTGAGCATGGGGTCAGGCCAAGGACAGAGGGACAGCCTCAGACAACATTTCTGCAGACAAGGGTTTGAAGATTGCAGGATACAGTGTTTTGCTGGCATACAAGGCCCTTCACAATCTTCCCACATACTACAGATCTGGATTCCATGTCCTGCTGAACCTCCAGGGGTTTCATGGCTGTTGGGCATCTGAGCCACCTGCCCTTCCATGTGCAGCTCCTTCTGCTTTGAGTGAATCACCAGCAACCCAAAAACTATAGCTCACCTCGATGGTAGACTCATCAAAGGCAGAGGCCGCGTCTCATCTGTATGGACACTTGCTTGTTGAAGTAAGGACTGGATTTCACTTTGCCGTCTGTAAGCATTATCAGACCTGGAAATGAGTAAGGTTATCACTGGCTGGGGTGGGCTGGGAAGACTTCCTACAAAGCTCCTCAGGCTTGTATCAGGCCTTTGGAAAATGTGGTATATTTAGATTCAGGGAAAGGGAGCAGGAGGCCATTTCAGGTGTGAGAGCATTGCTGAGCAAAGGCTCAAAGCTGGGTTAATGAGTGCTCCATAGAGCAGTAAAGAGCTGAGGGGGAAAAATCGATGAGGGAGAGCTAAAAATGCACCCATGCTGGACCCCACTGCAGACCAAATGCACCCGAGTCTCTGGAGTGGGCTTGGGTCTCGGGACTTACAGCTTCCCCGATGAGTCTAATGCACACAGGGCTGAGGACAGTCCTAGGCCTTTCACATCAGACAGAAAGGGTATAAAGAGTGGCCGGGTTTGAAGCATGGAGACTCCTGATGCATTCTCTTCCAGTTTTGGCCAGGAATTCTGGACTTGAGTCAATGCACATTAGGGTGTTTCACCATTGGTGCTTTTCACGTTTTACAAACTTGTGTTTTGTTTGTTTGTTTTTAAAAAAAAAAAAATATCTTTTTTGATTTCAGAGAGAGGAAGGGAGAGGGAGAGAGAGAGAGAGAGAAACATCAATGATGAAAGAGTCATCATTGATCGATTGCCTTCTGCATGCTCCCGACTGGGGATTGAGCCCACAACCCGGGCATGTGCCCTGACCTGGAATTGAACCTCGGTCTCCTGGATCCCAGGTCGATGCTCAACCGCTGAGCCATGCCCAGCTGGACTGCAAGCTCGTTTTTAAGGCAGGTTAATCTGGTTCAGATTCAAATTGAGGGCAGTGGGAGGCTTGGAAAACCAGACAGCAGGATGCCCCAAAGTTCTAAATGAGAGGCCTGCTCCCAGGTGGGAGGAGCAGGAAAGAGAAGATGAATCCAAGAGACACTGAACAGGAGGAATTAATGGAACACGGAGGAATGAAAAAGAGCACATATGTTCTAATTAGGTGTGGCAGCAACGATGGAAATCTCTCTTTACACAAGCAGTCCCGCAGTTCTGTAGAAGAGGGGTAGGGAATGGTATTAGATCTCTATACCCCTTCTCCTCCCTCCCCCGTAGTTCCTGGATATTAGGAGCCCTTTCCTTTTGATCTTAACATCTGCTAAACTATCATTGCCTTCCATTCCCCTCATCCCTTCCTTGAGAAACTTTCTGAGAGGGGAATCCACACTGCTGCCCTCACTTCCTCATCTCCCACACTCTGACCCCTACAATCTGTCATCTACTCCCAATCTCTCTTGATGGTCTCTGGAGGCCTCCCACTTTCAGAAATTCAGTGACTTAGGGAAAGCCAAGCCTTTTTCTTTTAAACCTCTTAGCTGCATTTAGCTCTTTCTCAAAGCTTGACACTCCTGGATGCTCCTGGTTCTCTTTCCACCACTCAGATGCTCTCTCTCTAACTTGCATTTTTCCTTCTACCTGTGTCAGTTTCACCCAGGGTTCATCCCTGGGCCCTTTCTTCATTTTCACTCTCTTGGCACCTCTCAACTCTTCCCCAGGTTTCGGTTTTTCATTTTTGACAGTCAGCAGAGTATCGGCCACCAGTTGTCCCATCTAAGTGCAATGCTCCCTGCCATTACCATCAACAATATTTGCAAAGTCCTTTATTGCTTAGAAAGTGCTTTCCCTAGAGTGTTTCACATGAGCTCCATTGCCCTCCCAACCCTGCATCTTTCATTCTGCTCTTCCCTGAATTTGAATCTTGGCATTGGCACTTGCTAATTGAAGCCTCAGTTTCTTAATCTTTAAAATGGGGCTAATAATACCTGTATCATAGGGGTGTTGTGAGCATTAAACAAGAAAATGTACATAAAAGTGCCGAGCTCACTGTCACAGCCCCACTTCTTCCTTGAAGGCAGAATTTAGATTTTGTTCTGTTTTGTTTTTCTCACTTAACCTTCAGAGGAAATGCTCCTAAAAGAATGGAATGAACAAGTCCAAACACTAGCAAGAGAAGTTGCCTAAGCGATGATTTGAGTAAATTTTGAGGAAGTGGAAAATTTTAGCTGGACTAGGTCTGAGCTTATTTTCCCTTCTGACTACCTCCTCAAGAATCTGAGGGAAGCTATAGATGTTTTGGGTGAGGTGTTTAATTTTTGGAAGGGCCTAATTTTTGACAAGTTTGGCTCAGTGCAATGTATAAAGACAGCAACATGAGTTCCTTTGCTATTTGTGGTCTTGCGTGTCAAGGCAAGGTCTGCCTTATCAAGGGTATCAAGTCCTTGTCAGCCTCGGAGTTGGAAGATGTGATGGCAAGATTTTTACTGTCTAAGCTAGTCTAAATATTTTTTGTCAATTTTGATTTATGGGTTGTTTTAGATCTTTGAACTGCTGAGCAACCCAATCCATGACTTGCTACTTAGATTACTGCCTGTAAATATTTGGGGGGCTGTAAAGTGATAAGGTCTTAAGGCACATGGTCAATAATCAGAGTCGCCATGACAGGGCTGCTGGCAACTTACTTGTAATATGATGTTATAGCCTAACTGTGAAGAATTACGTGGCCTTGAGAACTAAAATGCATCAGGATTATTCAGGAACTATGAAAACCAGGTGGCCTTTCTTTAATGCATCATTCTTAATTTACCTTTTCAACTGCCAACAATGATTTGGAACGTTGTAGTCAAAGGTTGTTGGACTTGGTTCCAGAATTGCAAAGAAAGTGCCTGATTGTTTTGTTTGAAATACTTTAGTAGACTGTTAAAAGTGAGGAAGTAGACCATATATATATATATATATATATATATATATATATATATATATATATATATATATATATATATATATAACTATATATATATTTTGCTTCATGTGTGGGAAAGCAAAAGGCAGTTTTCCAAAAATATCTTCAGCAAGCTTAATCACATTCTGTGGCTATAGTTAAAACATCTTATTTTCACTGTGTGGGTGGATTTCCAATAAAACAGATGTAAATACTTGGTATTGATGGCCAAGGGGCTATGGGGATAAGTGAGCAAATAATGTCAGGATAAGCTGTAAACAGCTTAAGTTCGGTTTCAGTGATCTTTGTTATTCCTTGTATCAAGAGATAAAATTTATTACCTCATTCCTTGAATCTGTGTGGCCCTATGACTTGCTTTTTTTAAAAAAAAAAAATTTAATCCATAGAATGAAGCGGAAGTTGTACAGCTTTAAAGCCTAATTTTTTTAAAGTCTTTTTTTATGTTTCCATTGATTTTTTTTTTTTTAGAGAGAGAGAGAAAGAGAGAAATATCAGTTGCCTCCCATAAGCACCCCAACCAGTACCAAACCCGCAACCTGGGCATGCTCCCTGACTGGGAATCAAACCTGTGACCTTTGGGTGCATAGGATGATGCTCAACCAATGGAGCCACACTGGCCAGGACTGGAGCCCAATTCTTGAGATGCCTTATAGCTTCTGCTCTGCCTTCTTGGAATGCTGCCCTGAGTTGCCCACATGAAGAAGCCACATGGAGAGGAGTTAAGCCATCCCAACTGAGGCCTCCTGGGCCCACCAGCTGAGAGCTGGCACCAACCTGAAGACATGAGAGCCAGGCTCTCTTGGGTCATCTGAGGCTGTCCAGCCCCAGTCAAGCTCCAGACAACCTCTGTCACATGTGTGACCACAGG
Source organism: Miniopterus schreibersii (assembly GCF_964146895.1). Taxonomy (NCBI): domain Eukaryota; kingdom Metazoa; phylum Chordata; class Mammalia; order Chiroptera; family Miniopteridae; genus Miniopterus; species Miniopterus schreibersii. The sequence continues at coordinate 68,476,872 of NC_138108.1, read as the reverse complement.
TGAGATCAGAGGAAGAATCACCCAGTTAACCCAGGTCAGATTGCTAACCCAAAGAATCACGAGCAAATAAGAAAGATTTTAAGGCTGTTTTAAGCCACAAAGTTTTGGAACTGTGTGCTATGTAGTAATAGATAACTGATATGGAGGAGAAAATAGGCAAATACTATTACCATTAAATATTAATTGAGAAATAATACTTAAATTGGAGCAGGAAGTTTGGAGCAGGAAGGGACTTCAGAGGTGATTGCTCTGATTCTTTGGTTCCTAACTCCACTTTCATGGGTTGATGTTTTGCCATTCCCATGAGAGAAGTGCTCTTTGAGAGCTGGGGCCAGGTTTTTGCTTCCCAGTATCTCTGCAGAGAACTCGGAGCCCAGGTCTTACACAAGTTCTCAGCAAAATTTTTGTTCCTTGCTGGTTATATGGGAAGTGGCATGAAGGTCCTGGGGCCATGAGTTCCCAAGGGGGTGCGACCCAGGGCCTGTCAGCTGCTGGGCTTCTTTTGTAGTTCAGGTTTGTTAGGCATCTTACATTCTCTTGATGGGGTGTATGTTGTTGCTTTTTAAAAATTTATCTTTATTGTTGAAAGCACTACAGGTGTCCCATTCCCCCCCCCCCTCAATTGACCCCCTACACTTCGTTCCCCCCTCAGACTCTCCCCCTGTCACTGTCCTTGTCCATGGGTTATGCATATAGCATATAACTTTGGTCAATCTCTTCCCACCCTCCACCTCCCTTCCCTCTTCCCTTTGAAATATGATTGTTGCATGCTTCAGTGTGTCTAGATCCACTTAGTTTGTCAGATTCTTTTGTTCATTAGTTTCTTCTTAAAGAAGACCCTTCAACATTTCATGTAGTACTGGTCTGGTGGTGATGAACTCCTTTAGCTTTTCCTTGCCTGAGCAGCTCTTTATCTGACCTTCAGTTCTAAATGATAGCTTTGCTGGGTGGAGTAATCTTGGTTGTAGTTCCATGTTTTTCATCACTTTGAATATTTCTTGCCATTCCCTCTGGCCTGCAATGTTTCTGTTGAGAAATCAGCTGACAGTCGTATGGGTGCTCCCTTGTAGGTAACTAATTGCTTTTCTCTTGCTGCTTTTAAGATTCTCTCTTTGTCTTTAACCTTTGGCATTTTAATTATGATGTGTCTTGCTGTGGGCCTCTTTGGGTTCCTCTTGTTTGGGACCCTCTGTGCTTCCTGGACTTGTAAGTCTATTTCTTTCCCCAGGTAGGGGAAGTTTTCTGTAATTATTTTTTCAAATAGGTTTTCAATTTCTTGGTCTCTTTCCTCTCCTTCTGGCACCCCACTAATACGACTGTTGGGCCTCTTGAAGTTATCCCAGAGGCTCCTTATAGTATCTTCATATTTCTGGATTCTTTTTTCTTTTTGCTCTTCTGGTTGGGTGCTTTTTGTTTCCTCATGTTCCAAATTGCTGATTTGATTTTCAGTGTCCTCTACTCTACTGTTGATTCCCTGTAAATTATTCTTCATTTCAGTTTGTGTAGCCTTCATTTCTGATAGGTATTTTATTAGGTCACTTGTTTTCGTAATAGTCTTACTAATATCCTTGAGCATCCTTATAAACAAAATTCTGAAATCTGTATCTGTTAGCATACTTGGTTCTATTTCATTTAGTTCCTTTTCTGGAGATTTCTTCTGTTCTTTCCTTTGTGACATGTTTCTTTGCCTCCACACTTTGGCTGCTTTCAGGTGTTTGTTTCTATGTATTAGGTAGAGCTGCTATGTCTCCTGGAATTGGTAGAGTGGCTTTGTGTAGTAGGTTTCCTATAGGGTCCAGTGGCTCAGCCTCCCCAGTCACCTGAGCTGGGCCTTCTAGGTGTTCCCCTGTGTGGGCTGTGTGCACTGTCCTGTTGTAGTTGAGCCTTGGTTGCTGTTGGCGTCACTAGGAGGAATTGACCCCCAGGCCAATCAGCTGTGAGGACCAGCTGCAACTACAGCCAAAGAGATGTTGTGTTGAAGATACCCCTCTGGAGCAGGATTGACTTCAGTGGAGCTTTGGTGTTCACCAAGTGCGCCCCTAGAGTGAGTCACTTGTGGATGTGGTAGGGTTGTTATCCAGCGTGGTCGAGTCTGACCACCAGGTGCACTGTCTCTGGGGTCTCCCAGGAGGTGCAAAGTCAGCTTCTGCCAGTGCCTTGCCCAGGGCCACCCAGCATGAGCTCCACAGCAAACCATAGTTGGCTGCTACTTGTGCTGGGCTTGGAGGTGTCCAGGAGAGGCCAAGCTGTGAGCCAATGCAGGCTGCCGCTAGTGCCAGGCCTGGGGCCGCTTATCAAGCCATATGGGGCCTGATGCTGCTTGTTTGAGAGATTTTAGGAAAGTCCTAAACCTAAGGCCAAGAGGTTACTTGCACAGAAAAGCCCCTGGAAATGGCCTGGATGAGCCTGCAGGTGGGGAGGGGCGGGGCCTCCGGGAATCATGGGGCGGGGCCAAAGGTGTGAGTCAGGTGTGGGAGACACAAATATGGCGCCTGCCTGCGGTCTGTGTGTGGGGAGGACTTGCCAAAGGAGCAGTGGCCTCTGCCAGCCCTTCTGCCTGGGAGGAAGCCGCCCCTCCAGCTCTCGCCCGGATCTCAGGCAGGTTAGTTCCTCCCCGAGTGTCCCGGGTCCTTTCAGGCTGCTCCCCGGCGCTGGGCTCAGAGGGAGCGTCCGAGTGAGTCCGTGCGCGGGCCCTTCATGAGGAGCTGCTGGGGCTCCCGCAGCCTCCGCGACCCTCAGCGACAGTCCCCGCTGGTTTCACAGCCCGGAGTTGTGGGGATGTCTCTTCCCGGCCCTGGAACCCTGGGCTGGGGGCCTGCTGTGGGGCTGGGACCCTTCGCTCCTCCGGGAATCCTCCACTGCCGAGGTGTCCCTCCCGGGTTTACTTCGTGGCACCGGGTGTGGGCCCGCCTCCAAGTCTCCGCGATTCAGCCCTGACCCGCCCGCGTCTCCGCCCCTCCTCCCGGTCTCGGTGCCTCTTCAGCTCCCTGGTTGTGGGGCTTCTGTTCAGCCAGATCTCATTAGGCTCTGAGTGCTGGTGGTTCTCTATTTTAGTTGTAATTTTGATGTGGTTGCAGGAGGCGGCGGGGACCGCGGTTACCTCCGCTGCCATCTTGTTTCACTCCGGGGTGTGTTTTTGAATTGCCAAGGGTGGCATGATTCTTCACCTTTGTAGGTTGGTACCCAGGAGGTCAGAGGAGGCAATGTTAGGACCGCCTTTTATGTACCACTTGTTTTTCATAATGGCAGTCTTACTGATGCCTTAGTCCAAACAAATAGACCAAGGTGTTCCTGCCATCTGTATCCATGAAGGACACGGAACTGAAACTCAGTAGTTTGGTCAGTTCAGAACCTGGAATCCTAGGCTTTGGGAGCTTTCTACTAGAGGGACCCAAACTCAGGGTGACCATATGCAGTTAAGGAAAGTGTGACAGTCATCGGCCTGCAGGTGGGTTAAGAGTAATTGTCCTTCGAAGACTCTTGCTAAGTGCTTTTAACTTTTTCAAGGACTTTCGCAGCCTCAGACCCTGTGATTCTATTACAGGCCTGGCCAGTTGTCTTACGCTGAGTTTAGGGTTCTGATTCTGTGCTTGTGGTAGACACGAGAACACTGTCCAGATGTCCAGACCTTCCTTCAAGGGTGAGGGGTACTTCCACCCAGCTGTGAGGGGTGTGGTCAGCAAACAGCCTCCAGCACTCAGCTCCTTTAGGATTGGCGTGAGCTGCTGAGAGCTGCCTCGCCCAAGGCCAGACCCTTCCTAGGACGGTCGGTTGGTATCTGATGACTGAGCAAGGCAGGTTATAAAAATCCAGCAGCCATTTTGGACTGATGCTGGACAGCTCTGATCAGCAATATTTGACCTAGAACTTTCCACCAGGTTGGCAGAGGCTTGGCCGGGTCCGTGTCATTGTTTACCGTCTCCCTCTGCCCGGTCCTGCTTCTGCTCCCTTCCTTGCACAGGTGTGGGCTTCCAATAAAACTCCTGTCCTCACACTCCATCTATCTCAGCATCTGCTGCCATAGACCCAGCCTGTGACAGTCCCTTCTCTCTCTACTCCTGTTTGACAGAGGTCACTGTCAGGGTCTGCGCAGACAGGAAGCTGTAGACAGAAAGCTCACTGACATATTTTGATTAGCCCATGCAATGTTTACAAAATTGAGCCAACATAAAAAAATTGCGATATCACACATAAAATCTGAATTTCTAACTTTTATTTTAGAAAGTAGACAACCTGGCAACATTGGCCCTTTATTCTTGCCAATATTAATTTGGGGCTAAACAGTGGCTTCCCCCTTTAGAGAGCAGAGTTCTTCAGCTTGTCCCAGTCCCCTGTCCACTTTGTACCCATCCACTTTCCTCATTTATGTTACCTGCCAGACACCTATGGACACCTGTGTTTTACCCTTGACAAAAACAGAGGAACAGGTAGAAATCTTTCCCACCCCCACCACTTCTTACTGATCCTACATGAGTCTTTAAGAATTAGATTCCTCTTGGTTCAAGACCAGAAGAACCTTTTTCATGGACCCCAGGATTTAGCTAAGTAGTCAGGGTCACCCCGGCTGGCCCAGCCTTGCCTTGTCCTTAGCCACTTGCCATCCCCGGGAGAAGGCAGTCTCTCCTCATGACATTCACATCAGATACCTTCCACACCAAGAAAGCACGTTTATTTCTCTTTAAAAAGTCTAATTATATTGTTTCCACTATTAAAGATATGTTCATTGTTGAATATTTGAGAGAGATGTCCTTCAAAGGCTATTAACATCTTGCCAAAAATAAATCTCTCTCTCAGTGTGCCCTTAGGTTAACAGTGGACTCCTCAAGCCAAAAGAACAGAATAGCCAGGAACTCCTCACACAAGGCCACCCACCTCCTTCTTGATACCAATACTGCCTGTAGCCAGGTGGCCAGGGACCCCTGAAAGTCCCTTTGTCAGCCAAGTCTGATCCCCACCTGACCCCCCAAAATAAAAATTGCTGCTGCTTTTTCGAGGGGTTGTAATTGTAAGATACTCAATTATATAGCAAATTATATAAATTATACATATAATAGATATAAAAGCCTTAATTATATAACAAATTGCTTTGAAATGATTATTTAAATTGTGTTTTGGCAGGAACTGCATATCTGAATATAATGAGTTTCACTGATTATAAAAGTGTCTTCTCTGAGCTGATATAATAACTGCCTTGGTTGGTTGCTGCTCAAAATACCAGCCAGCTGGAAGACTTCAAAAACTTAGCTTGTTTGAATTGCATTTAGAATATGTAAGGGAATTGGCTCCCTCTGTAGCTTCTGTTCCTGGGTGATAAGCATACCTACAATAGATCCTTGGCCCCAACATGGGGCAGTCACTCTGTCAGGCCTCTGTCAGGGCTCTTTCAGGGCAGGTGGGGCTGGTTCCCAAGGAGCCAGGACAGTGCAGGGCTGGGAGGCCTGCAGTCTGCAGCCAGAGGTCTGCTTGACTTGGGCAGCTGGAGGGTGCCCTAGACCTCCAGTCCTCTTTTCTCCTCACCTGCTCAACCCACCTGGGGAAGGAAGCCTATGTTTGTTTGCTGGGCATGTGCTGTGCTGCACTCTCCATGGCTCTCCTGAGGCCTGACACTGGAGTGGTAGGTGCCAGGGGTGTGTTTGAATGTCTCTTGCTCCTGTGTGAATCATGACCATGGGGAGTCGTGGCAGTCTGGGACAGACTTGCATGGTTTAAGGCAGAGACTTAGGAGGAGCTCAGACCCCTCAGCCCTTGAACTGGCCACTCTGACAGCCAGAGCACCTGGATGGCTCAGGAGAGGGCCTTAGTAGTCAAGGGCATTAAGATTTTCCAAGAGGGCCTCAAGGAAACCTTTACAAATAAGGGTTATACTTCTGGCCACTGTGGTCTAATCCAAGCATAGGCAAACTTTTCCTGTAAATGACCAGATGTAAATACATTAGGCTTTGCAGACCATAGATTTCTCTGTCTCTTCCCCTTCTCCTTTGCTTCCTTCTCCTTCGACGGCTTCTTCTTCATGGTATGAACAACACACAAAAAACGTCAAAAATCATTCTTAGCTTATGGACAGTGAAAAAACAGGTTTCAGGCTGGATTTGGCCCCAGGGCCGTAGTTGCCATCCCTGCCCTCCTAATGTATTTGGTGACAACTCCCTGCTCACCCCACCCTAGTCTCGCAGTATCTCACCTCCTCCCCCAGGTTTGGGCACAGTGTCATAGGTTGCAGCTGGGAGCCAGCTCCAGATAGCACCTGGCACTTTGAGGTGGTTGATAGACACACATTAGTGTGAATGGCAAGCTCATCATCCGACTCTCTGAAGTTTTGAGGTCCTTCTTCAGCTGGCTGCAGAGGGAGGCAATGGAACAAAAAATGAGCTCCTCTCTGCCTCTCTCCAGGAACTGGCCGACCCTTGCCTTCACCACACTGTCTATAAATACAACCCCCTGCGCTGAGAGTGTCAGGAGGAGACGTGACAGAGTGGGTAGGGGAATCCTCTTGCTAGGCTCTTGTCTCTTGTCACAGGCTGGGGTTGGGGCACCGGGAAGTCCCCTAGCTTTGGTTTCCTCTCCTCTGAACTGGGGACCTTATCAAGTCTGGAGTCTCATTGAAAAATCCCCTGGGGGCGGAAACGGAGATGGGTGTCTCTGAGATCTAGGGCATCCCAGACCTGCCTCCCCGGCAGCTGGTGTGAGGAGAGTGTCTGCAGCCGCAGACAGAGCTCATCCTTCTGGAAAAGCTGCCCTGGTGAGGCCTACTGCCCAGAGGCCGAGGGCCCTGATTGCTCTTAGGGGTATAACTTAGGCCCATGGAGCCTTGCTGGGCTCTATCGGGCAGGGTGCTATTAGGAACAAGATAAAAGGCAGAGCCTTGATTGAATCTTGAAAACAAGGCCCACGAGGGCATTTTTCTTCGTCATGGTGTCAGGCGAGAAAGGAGAGTCCCAGGGAAGACGGATGGAGATGGAGGGGCACAGGGGAAAAAGCAGTTTTTGAGTAGACAAGAGACCATGAAGAAAAGAAATCTTCTAGAATTCCCTGTGCTTTTTGTTTTCCTTTTGTAGTAAAGAGGAACACTGTGAGGGATGGGTGGTGGGTTTGCAGGCGACACCCACTCCATCCTCTGCTTTTTGTCTCTGTTGCCTCAGGTGAACAATCGCCACCGTCATTCCTAGTGGAAGCTCATTTGTTCGGAGCGAGAGTCTGTGGCCTCGAAGTACCCGGGGCCATGGTCCGCTCTTCCTTCCCCTCCAAGTTGCTTTGCTTGAAAGTCTGGAGGGAGGGTCTGCTGGAGTGAATGCCCTGATGACTGGTTTCCCCTCTGGCCCTCAGACCTTTTATTGAGCGGTTGCTTTCTTTTTACTGCCTGTCTGTGGCAAAGCCAGCTCTTGGGGTTAAAACCCAGCTGGGGAGATCTGATTTCTCAAAAGCCATTTTGATCTTTTTACTTCAAAGGGAGTTCTTTTCACGTGAGCCTGTCTGGTGGCCCCAAACCTGCTCCTTTGGGCTATAGGTCTGGAGGGGCGTGTGGTCTCTTCTTTACATCCAGAATGTAGAGCCTGGGATCCTAGATGCATGCACTGGAGCGGCCTGGGATCCTGGATGCATGCACTGGAGCAGCCTGGGATCCTGGATGCTGACACTGTGGCAGCCTGGGATCCTGGGTGCTGGCACTGGGGCAGCCTGGGATCCTGGATGCTGGTACTGGGGTGGCCTAGGATAGCTTGGGAGGTAGCAGGATTTGTCCCCAATGTTCCAGTCTCTGGCACCTTGAGGTGTCCTGCCTTTTTCTCTGTCTGGCTCTGCCCCATTTATCTTCCGATTCCCAAAGTCCTGCTGCTCCCCATCCTCATTCATCTTATTGAAACCTGCTTGGAGGACTAGAACTGACCTTAACTTTGAGGGTCTCCTCCTCAAAGAGCCTCCCCTGTTACTCCCCTCTCCCACCCCTACTCTGCCCAAGGTGAGGTGCCCTTCCTCGGGGCTCCCGCTCTATTCTGACTTCCCCTATGCAGCTCCTGTCACATTTTGTATAATTATCCCTTTCTGTCCAAGACCCTCAAGAGATACTGAGGACCTTGAAGAAAGGGGCTCTTATCTCTAACGTTGGTCCTGGCATCAAGCACAATGCTGAGCACACAGTAGGCTCTCAACATGTGTCAACAAATTAATGAATTCTTTCCTTCAGCTCTTTCAAACTGCCCTAGGATTTGATTGAGGTGGCTCAGGGCCACTCAAGCTTGAGCGGGTAGGCAGGAGGTGTAGCGAGGGGCATTCTCCTCTCCTACCACTGAAGATTTCCAGAATTGGCTCTTCTTTGTCCACAGCAAGTTTACTTTCATCTGTTTTATATTGATATGTACATATATTAAATTATGTATTGTGTATATCGTATGTAAAATACATAATATAAACTATATAGTATATTACATATATAGCATATCATACATGTAATATGACATCCATTCATACACATATATACATATATAAATATACATATACAGATATTTTTGTCAAAAGGATTCTATTTCAAAAGAAACTTGAAAACCAAGACCTTAACTTTTTAATCCAGGTCTTCTCTCTCCTAGTGGCATTTGCTTTCGACATCTTTACTAATTGCCACTTAGCCAATGGAAAACTTTTTCCCAGTTGGAAGCATTTAAGAATTTTGTTGAGCTGATGGAGGTGTTACTTTTCGGGTAGTGACTTCTTAGTGGTGTAGCTATCACCCATCCTACCTCCCATATCAGCAATCCTGGCTGGTACTGAGGAATGAAGAAGGAATTGGATTATCGTAAACCACAAAGCTGTGAATGTCATTTATCTCTGAGGTTTCTGTTATCATTGTTGTTTTGCTCCGCATCAGGCCAGCTGGGAGGCCAGTGCCGACTGGATTGATGTATGAGGGTTGGGATTCCTCGCAGACACAGGCAAAGTGCTTGCTTGTTTTGCTGGCTTGCTAGGTGGCAGCTGCATTTGTCAGTTATCCCCCTTTCTTCCTAGGTGCCTCCCCTTCCTCTCTGCATTCTGGTGGGCAGCACATCTATCCCTCTGGTCCTAGTGGTCAATTCCTCCTTCTAGGGGGTTTCCTCTGGGCCTGCCCTTCCCAGTGCAGGAGTCTGAGCTCTGCCCCTTCATTCCTGATTAGAACCCTGCTGACCTCTGTCCCATGGTGGGAGAGTGGTCAGAGCACTTAATTGGGAGTCCAAGGACCTGGTCTTGAGTCTTGAATTCCTCACTAGCCAAAGGAACTTGGGTCTGTCATGTACCTTCTGGAACCTCGGTTTCCTAGTTCATAAACTAGAATAAGTACCCCAGCCTTCCTACCAAATTGAGAACCACTGTTTAAGGTCATCTGAAACCCTAGGTCAGTTTTTTTCAGCTTTTCCTGCAATTAGAATCTCCTGGGAAGATCTTTATATCTCAGTTCCGAGGTCGTACCCCCCAAACCAATTAATCAGGCTCTCTGGGACTGAGACCTAGACATTAGCATTTATTTTTAAAGCTCCTCAGGTAATTTTAATATGCAGAGAAGTTGAGAACCACTGTTTAAGGTCAAAGTATTATGGACGTCCACTCAAATATACGCGAATTCTAAACTTCTATATAAAGAAAATGCTTTCCACCTGAAAGCAGAAAATGTTTGCTAACTAATCTTCTGTGATTCTCAGCCCTAATTTGGTTCAGAGTCTCTTTAAGAATCTCATGGAAGTTGTATATTCATTTCCCCAGGAATGGACATACTCACAAAATTTAGCATGTAATTTCAGCTTAGGATGCCACCTTCTAAGTGACATTACCTGCTACCCTGTCCAAAATTGCATCATTACACTCCTCCATATCCACACACATTTCCTGTTCCCTGCCCCTACTTTGCACTTTCTCTGTAGCTTCTGTCACTATCAGCATAAACATCCTCAAGTTGCCCACAAGGGCAAAGTGTGGTTCCTGGACCACCTTTACTTAAGATCCCCTGGACTGGATCCAGGAATCTGCATTCTCAGAAGGTCCCTAACTTGCCTTTGAGCACTGAAGTTTGAGAGCCAGTGGGCTGGGCCTCTGGACTCTTGATTTGGGATGTGCAGGGGCAAATCTGTTGCTAGTTTTCCACCTACTTGCTCCTCCAAACCCTGCCCTGCAGGCGGGAATCCATCTTCTGCTGCATATCAGTAGTCTCTGGTAAAATCTCTAATGGTCCAGAGAAATCCTAGTATTTTCCAGGTCACTTTAGGAGCATGTGGGAATGTGGCTATCTCAATAGTGTAATTTGAAAAACTTACACTAAGGCCCTTTATTTCAGGAAAAGGCCATTCCCTTCCATCCCCAATCACGGTACTTGGAATTCCATCTTAGTTAAGTCAGTCTTGTGACCTCTTCTTGCTCACCTCCAGTCTGATGAGTAGTAAACAGATCGTGAATGGTGGACCTATTTTATTCCATCTCCTTGTTCAAAGTTTCCCTTTGGCTTCCTGTCGCCTACAGGGGGAAGCATATCCCCATTTTTTGTTACCAAAGGCTCTCACCTTTCCAACCTTCATTCCCGCGGCTCTTAATATATACTCCAGCAGGACTGATCTGCATGTAATTCCCTGAGTATTGCGTGTCATTTCCTTCCCTGGGTATCCTTCTGGATTGCCCTTACATCTCTTGACAGATATCACTCCTCTCCCCCAGACTCTCAGATGACTCAGAGTGCAAGCCAAGTCCTCACATGGTCTCCAAGGCCCTAGAGGATCTGTCCATCACACTCCTTACTCTCTGCCCTCATCTGCTACCTCCCTGTGTTAGTGGCCCAGGGTAGTTGTAACAAAGCACCACAAACTGTGGGAATTTAAAACAACAGAACTTTATTCTCTCATGGTTTGGGGGGCTAGAAGTGTGAAATCAAGGTGTCTGCAGGGCCATGTTCCCTCAAACTTGAAGGGGAAGCCTGCTTCCTTGCCTCTTTCTAGCTTCTGGTGGTTGGTGCTGTCTTTGGAACTTGTTGCCTTGTGGCTCAAGCACTCCAGTCTTTGCCTCTGTCCCCACATGGCCTTCTCCTTGTGTGTTTGTCTTCATATGGCCATCTATAAGAACAGCAGTCATATTGGCTCAGTATGACCTCATCTTAATTTAACTAATTACATCTGCAATGACTATATTTCCAATGAGGTCACATTCTGAGGAACTAGTGGTTAGGACCTCAAAATATCTTCTTTTGGGAGACAATTCAACCCATAATACCCCTCTTTTCTTCATTTTGTTTCAGTCACACTGGCCTAGAGATTTTAGATTTAGCAAATAAAAATACAGGACACCCAGTTAAATTTGAATTTCAGATAAACAACAAATACTTTTTTTAGTATAAATATGTCCTGAATGTTGCATGAAACAGTTTTTTGTTTTTTTTTAAGTATAAGTATGTTTCATTCAATATTTGGGACATACTTATGCAATATATATATATATATATATATATATATATATATATGCACACCTATATATCTCTATCTCTATCTCTATCTACCTATATCTATATCTCTATATCTCTATATCTCTATATCTCTATCTATCATCTATATCTATATCTATCTATATCTATATATCTCTATCTATATCTGTCATCTATATCTATATATGCTTGTTGTTTATCTGAAATTCAGATTTAACTGGGCATCCCATATTTTGTCTGGCAACCTGTATTCTTGTTCCTTGAACACAAGCATGCTCCCACCTCTCAAAGCCTTTGTCTTGGCTGTTCCCTCTGTGTTGAATTCCCTTTCCCCAGCTTTCTGCTATGTTCATTCTCTGACTGCCTTTAGCATGGCCTTTCTGGGTACCCCTCCCTCATATATGTCCAGCAGGTTCTCGAGTACTGTTGTGTGATTGATGGGATGCTTTAGAAACTTCACTCTTGTTTAGATCCATTAGCCTGTGGTAAAATAGGTTTTGTTAAACATCGTTTTGCTGTAGTTCTAAGAACCTATCGATGTTTGAGGAGTTACTGTATGTACTTCCTATCTTCCTTTCTCACTTTAATTCCCCCCCTAATCTGTTAGCACTATTTAACAGGTTGTGTTTATTGTCTCTCACCCCCAGTATACCACTTGGCCAAGGTCATTGGCTCAGGGATGGGTACAGGACCCAAGTCAGGCTCATCAGAGCCAGTCCCAGAGTTTCTGCTGGAACTACTAAGACAGAGCACTCTCTTCCCACTGGCATTTCCAAGAGGAACAGGATGTCAGTCTGGAGCTGCTGATAGCCACCTTACTACCAGAAACGGAGAAGGAGGGCTCGGCACCTGGCCGAAATCCCATGTGTGATCTTTGTGGCCTGACTATAGGTGATTACAAAGGCTTTATGTCAGCTCTGGCTGCTATAACAGAATATCATTGTCCAGGTTGCTTAAACAGCACACATTTATTTCTCACAGTTCAGGAGGCTGGGAAGTCCAAGATCAAGGTGCCTGCCAGATTCTCTTCTTGGTGAGGGCCTGCTTCCTGGCTTGCACAACCACCATCTCCCTGTGTGCTCACATGCCCATTTTGTGTGTATGCACTCATAGAAAGAGAATTCTGGTGCCTCGCCCTTTTTTTATGAGGACACAAATCCCATCATGGGATCCCATCCTCATGACCTAGTCTAATCCTAATTACCTCCCAAAGGCCCCACCTCCAAATCCCATCATAGTGAGGGTTAGGGGCTTTGGCATATGAATATTGGGGGACACAAACATTCAGTCCATAACACTTTACCTGGCAGACCTCACAGGGGAAAGCTGCCCTCCCACCAGACTTGGTGCACAGCCGGTGCGCTGTTGGCTGTGAAGTGAGTTGCAGTCAAGGAATCGGGGCCCCATGGTCAGCCATTGTCTTATGCATTCCTGACCCAGAGGCCTCTTTATTGGGGGTGGGGGGCTTAGCTGAAACCTTCTTATGGGGGAAGTGGGGAACGTTTGAGGACACTTTTCACTCAGACTCAGTACTCAGGTCTTTTCTAGTCCTAGGCATCCCCACCTCCCTCCCCCAGATCCATAGAAAGGCAGGCAACTATTGTTTGTGGTTCCCTCAGCAGTGAGACAACTCCCCCCATCTGTGCTGATACATTCGACCCTCCTCAGGTGTTATTCCACGGGGAAAAATGGAAGGGGGGGGCAGCACTCTAGCTCCTTCCGCATTCTGTGGTAGTAAGTAAATAAAGGCTTAATTGTTACTTTCACTTTGCCTTTTCTTATGTGTCTACTTTTGACATCTGGCAGCTCAGCTGTTGACAAGTCTGCCAGAGCTAGTGTAGAAGAAATAGTTGAGAGGCAGAGACAGGGGTCTGAGTCTCTGTAACACCATCCGAGCTCCCCTAAATCTAGCTGTGCTGCAAGCCAGTGCAACACCTGGACCTTTCTGTTACTGAACATAAACCAATTAGTTGTGTTTTTGTGTCACTGTGCCCTGAGTCAATGGCCCTCAGCGAGCCTCAGGAACTCCTCCCGTTTCCTGTTCTCCCTTGTACTTGCCTTCTCGGTGGTTCAGGCTTCGCAAGCCTGTCTCCCCAAGAGACATCAGCTCTTAGAAGCCGGAGAGTGTAACTTTTTAAAAACCCTCACACTCCATACATTCCCTTGCACAGAATCACAGGAAAACTTCTTAGAATGAGGGGTTAATTGAATGAAAGAGGAGAGGGTTGTTTACAATCACTCAATTAGGTAATTATAAATAGGATGACAAGTCTTCTTAATATTAAAAAAAACTACATTAAAAACCATTTTAATCCACTGAGGATATAAAATCTGTATTAGGGAATAAAATTTATATTAGTTATCTTTTACTGCATAATAAATCATCCCCAAACTCATTAACTTAGAACACCAAACATTTATTATCTGAGTTTCTCAGGGTCTGTAATACAGGTGCAGGCTTGCTGGGTCCTCTAGCTCTGGATCATGGAGTTGCCAAAGCTACAGTCATTTCAAGGCTTAACTGGGAAAGGATCTACCTGCAAGCTCACTCATGTGGCTGTTTGCAAGCCTTAGCTCCTCATTGGCTATTGGCCAGAGACATCAGTTTCTTGCCTTGTGAGCTTCTGCATAGGGATGTTCCCTATATGGCAGTTGGCTTCCCTCAGAGTGAATGAGAGAGAGAGAGAGATCCAAGATGATAGTCAAGGTCTTTGTATAATCTAATCTCAGAAGTGATATCCCAACACTTTTCCCATATTTTATTTGTTAGAAACTAGCCACTAGGTCCAATCCAGGGGAAGCTATTATACAAGGGCCTGGATACCAAGGGGCAGCTCAGTTGTCTTAGAAGTTGCCTACCACAGTCTACCCTCTGACCCCAGTGAGTCACATCTCTCCCACATGTAAAACACACACCTCCTCTACCAAGGTCCCTAAAGTCTCATCTCATTACATCAGTTCAAAGTCCAGAATTGTATCTAAATCAAGTTCAGGTGTGGATGAGGTACCTCAAGTATAGTATCCTAAGTACAGATCCTCTTGATCTAGACCTGTGGAGCTGAAGAGAGAAGTTGTCTGGCCTCCATCTACCCAACATACATTTGTTGGTCAGGAAGATGTTCCTTTTTAACAAGGTGGAAAGCTGGAGGCACAAGGGTCCATTGGTCCATAGAAATTCTGAAAGATAGCCAAGCAAATACTGGAAGTTCCTTGATTAGATCCCGAGGACTGGGGCTAGTTCTCCATGGTGCCACCCACTGGGCGAATGGTTTTGCCCTCTCAGTCATCTTTTCTTTTTTTATGGAAGTAGCACATTTTTGTAGCTGAGCAACTCTCTTAGACTGCTTTCTGCAGGTAGAATTCTGGGGGTTGGAAAGCATCTCCTTATTCTGTACCATCTTGTTCCCCCATAGTCCAATTTGGCATTGTTTCTACAAATATGTCTTTTAAGAAGCATGTGGGTCTCCTGTGCATCTCTCTTTGGGGTTTACTTCATTAGGCAAAAGCCATACCCACACACTTCTTTGAGATAAGCCCCTTTTGCTGTTGCTGAGATGGCTGAGGTCCAACACCCTTGACTTCCTAGAGGCCCTATAGTTTGAAAGGCACACCCTTAATGTGATATTATGAGAAACATGTATTTGGTCTTTATGCCCAGCTCCTGGACAGAGCCCTTGTCCTAAGTGACAAGAGCAATAGGAGCATCTTTCGTTATATTTGTTTTTTGTCCCTAAAATAGGTTCAGAGTGATAAAGGTAAAAGGAGCGTCTTTTCTTATTCATAACAAACCCCTTTCAGTCACATCTGAGTTTATGTTAATGAAGTGATTTTTGCCCCCAAAGATGGTGGGGGCGGGGGGCAACTATATAATTAGGGAGTTTGAACCTTTAGCTCCACCTTCCAACCTCCAGAGGCCACTAACGGGCAATAACGTAATCAACCATGCCTATGTAATGAAGCCTTCATAAAAACCCTAACCAAAGGGTTTCAGAGAGCTTCTGGGTTGGTGATCATGTGGAGGTGCTGGGAGGTGGTACACCTGGAGAGGGCATGTGTGCCCCTTCACACATACTTGCCCCATCCATCTCCCACCTGGCTATTCCTGAGTTGTATTTTTTTAATAATAAATATGTAATAGTACGTAAGGTGCTTTCCCAAGGTCTGTGAGTTATTCTGGCAAATTACTGAACCCGAGGAAAAGGTAGTGAGAGCCCTCATTTATAGCTGGATGCTCAGAAGCACAGGTGACAACCTGGGACTTGCTACTGGTGTCTGAAGTAGGGGGAGTGGGTGGACAGTCTTGTGGAGCGCAGCCCTTCACTTGAGGGGTCTGCACTAACTCCAGGAAGTTAGTGTCAGAATTGAGTTAAATTGTAGGACACCCCATCAGTGTCCTCTGAGGACTGGAGAATTGCTTGGTGTGGAAAAACCCACACATCTGGTATTAGAAGTGTTGCAAGTAGAGGAAAACAGGAGTTTTTCTTTTTCTCTTTAAGGGGCCTTTTATGTGGCTGTATAAACTCTCAGGCAACACCTTTGATCTTTCTGAGGTCTTAAGAAAAAGTTCTATTTTCACACCCTCAGTTTTATCTTTATATCCTGTTTTCCTGTCAGTGTTCTGGATTTGACATTTGCTTGGAAATCATTAACTTTAGCATTTCAAATGCTAAAACCCTTTCAAATTTTTAAAACCCTTTTTTTGTTTTTGTTATGTATAACAATCTTTAATTTATTTCTTTCCACTTGCATTTTACTATAAGTAGCAAAAAGAGGCCAGGTAGCACCTTCATCACTTTGGAAACACTCCTTAACTCAATGAATCAGTTCATTAGGCATATTTTTTACTTTCCACAAAACTGCAGCAAATGGTGTTGCTCAACTTACTCATACTACGTAGTAAGGTCCCTCTTCCTGTAATTTCCAGTAGCATGTTCCTCACTTCCTTTTGAGCCCTCATGAGCAGCATCCCCAATGTCAAGATTTCTAGTAGCAGTTTGTTCAAGACTACCAGGCTTTCTCTAACATACTTCTCCAATTCCTCCCAGCCTCTGCCCACTGCCAGGTTCTACCACTTCCAAATGCATTTGTTACAGCAGCGTCCCACTTCCAGGAACCCAAATCTATTCATTCCTTTTTTCATCTTACCTCTGGAGGCACCTATCCTCATGTGCTTAAAGAATGTCATTTTGTTTGTGAGGACTTCTTCTTCTTTTTTTTAAAATACATTTTTATTGATTTCAGAGAGAGGAAGGGAGAGGGGGAAAGAAAGAGAAACATCAATGATGAGAGAGAATCATTGATCGGCTGTCTCCTGCACGCCCCCCGCTGGAGATCGAGCCCACAACCCGGGCATGTGCCCTGACCGGGAATTGAACCAAGATCTCCTGGATGGTAGGTGGATGCTCAACCACTGAGCCACGTAGGCCATGCTGTGCAGACTTCTTACGAAATTATATTCTTTTCTTATGAACATACCTTTTTACTGTCCTAAATGGTACTCTTTATATATCTTATTCTGATTCTTACTCTTTTTAACTATCCCTAGGCTTTCAAGATCCATCCATGTTGTTATGTGGACATCTAGTCATTTGCTTCCAATGGTGTGTAGCACACCATGAGTTATATTCTCCCCCCATATTTTTTTCTGTTCAATCCCCTAGGAATGGGTGCCCAAATTACCTCCAACCTCATGCCATCATCACAAATAATGTGGCATGGGAATCCTAATTCATGGCCCCTTATGAATCTGTGTGAGGATTTCTTTGGGATATATGTATACCCAGAAGGGGAACTGAGGATGTGCAGGTTACACATATGCTTAATTTGACTAGGCAGTGCCAAGTTACTCACAGTAAGGCTGGGAAGTCTTTATTCCTACCAGCCATAAATAAAGGAGCCAGTATCCCACATCTGGGCTGACGCTCAGTATTATCATTCAGTTAAAAAACTTTTTTAGTCTATTTGGTATGAAATCATATCTCGTTAATATTTGATTTGCATTTTTCCTGACAACTGATGAGCTGGACCATCTCTTCATAGATTTTTGGCTTCCCTCTCCCACAAACTACCTGCTCATATCCTTGTTTGTATATTCTTTAAGATCAGAGACCAGGTATAATTTTTTCCTGCATTCTTCACTGTTCCCAGAACACCTCGGGATGTTGATTGATGATTGATGAGAAGGTCAGTGCAGCTGTGTTATTTGAGCTTCTGGATTTTGAGGCCTACTTTCCCTCCACAGAGCCTGAGGTGTTTGCCTCATTCATTCAGAACACATTTATCAAATGACTACCCTATGCCAAGTCTTCCTGTGCAACTCTCCCTTCCGGCAAAACCCAAATGACCCGTCAGTCACTCTATCAAATGAACAGAAGAATGAAAGTGGTCACACCAGTGATTTTGAATCAGACAGACTCTAGTAACATTTTAAATGCCCTTTTATAGACTCTGATTATGATCTTGATTCTAACGTATTGGCTGATTGATTTTTTTTTCGCTGTTGTTTTTAACTGCACATGCCTAAAGCAAGGCAAGACCCAAGGAATCTTGGTTGTGTCTTTGTACATTGAGAGGAGACTCAACA
Organism: Miniopterus schreibersii; assembly: GCF_964146895.1. Lineage (NCBI taxonomy): Eukaryota > Metazoa > Chordata > Mammalia > Chiroptera > Miniopteridae > Miniopterus > Miniopterus schreibersii. The sequence continues at coordinate 68,458,867 of NC_138108.1, read as the reverse complement.
CAGTATTTTGTTAAGTTTCTCTGCTTTCTAGGACCAATCTCACATCCTAGTGAACAATTATTACTAAAAAATACCATGGATTTCATAGTAAACAAGGAAATTCTTCTGCTCACTGTACCCTATAAAGGCCACAAGTCCCAATGTGACAACATTTATTTACATTTGCAGAGAGAGGAAGTGTTCTCAGCCCTGGCCTAACTACTCCCACACCCACCTACCACAGGAGAAGGTTAAGTGCCCAACTCTGTAAGTCTTGACTGAAACATCTCTACCCTATATCGTAACCACAGCTGACCCTTGAACAGCATGGGTTGCAGATACTGACCTACTGCACAGTCAAAGATCTGTGTATAACTTTTGACTCTCCCAGAGCTTAGCTATGAATAGTCTACTGTTGACCAGAAGACTTACTGATAACATAAACAATTAATTAACACATATTTTGTATATTATATGTATTATATACTGTATTCTTACAATAAAGTAAGCTAGAGAAAAGAAAATATTATTAAGAATATCATAAGGAAGAGAAAATACATTCACAGTATTTATTGAAAAAAATCCACCTGTAAGTGGACCCACACAGTTCAAACCCATGTTGTTCAAAGGTCAACTATATCTGTTTATTTGCCCTTCCTCCTCAAGATTTGAAACATATTGAAGACACAGATTGTGTTTTATTCATTTATTTCTTTTACTATACTTAGCAAGGTATTTGTTACATAGTAGGTGTTTAATAAACATTTATTGAATGAGTTAATGCAAGAAAAAGTATTTATTGAGCACCTACTTGCCATATACTATGGCAGATGCTTGGAATTCATAGAGGAAAATGATAGTTTAGTGTGGCAAATGTACAGAGGAGGAGTACTCTATCCTCTAAGGAGATGAGCTTCTATAAAGAGGAGATGCCATTTTTTGCATTTACATTTTCATTACCCCCCAAAATGTTCTGCCCTTGAATTCTGCATGTGACTTATGTTTTAATTGCAAGAAATAGGCTTTCTCTGTGTGTGTATGTGTGTGAGAGGTGTGGGTATGGATGTGGCTGTTGCCTGTCTGACTGTGTCTGCCCCATTCTAGCTTGGAGTCAGTATAAGAAGGTTGGAGGCCTTTTGCCTACCATCCAAAGGGGATTGTTCAAATGCCTGGGACATCTATGCAGCCATCCAGGGCTGCAGTGCTGACAGACAAGTGAGTCTCCTAATAGTGAACACTTAATCCCTTTGGTATGTGATCCAACAATTTGGGAAATCTTAGTTGCCTGGGAATGAGTTTTCCCAGCTCCACACCAAATCCATGTGAGTTTTCAAGTCTTTGGTCAAACCAAAGGGACCTGGGTCAAGTTCTGTTCAAAGAATTGAGGTTTGAGGGAGACTTAGACAAGTAAGTTTGCTATAAGGTCTGAACCACTTGGAAAATATACCAGTGAGAGCTCTGTAGGAACCTTATTTCACTTCATACTAGACTCAACCAGAGGTTTGGACAGTGATTTCTAAAATGGCTAATAAGCATGGGCAGAGCCCAAAGAAGACTAGATTTTATGTATTCCATGGAAAAACAAATACCCATTTCTTTCTCACTTTAAAATATATTCCTTATAAAAGGTTTCTTTGTGAAGAATCATTTAATGGTTGGTATTTGAATCAATTGAAACAAATTTGGTCTTTCTTGAGCAAATTCCTGAATAGATTTCCTTCATTTTCATATGTATGGACTTTGAATAGCAGAGTCTGATGTGAAACAATCTTTAATACATTTTTTCATTGATATACTACAGGGCAGAGTTCTATTATCTTTATTTGCTCCATGATCTTGAATCACTTGCTTAATAACTACAGCATGGGCTTCAGTTAAATATGCAACTCCTGCCTTGTCATTCTTTTAAAAACTTATAGGACCAGTTTGCTTGTGTACAATTGTTAACCCTTTTATGTGTTTAGCCACTTTTAAACAGGATCTAGTGCATGTGAGTTCCTTCCTTCCTTCCTTCCTTCCTTCCTTCCTTCCTTCCTTCCTTCCTTCCTTCCTTCCTTCCTTCCTTCATTTTATAGGGTCATGTGAGCTTTTCCAACATAAGTCAAAATAGTAAAGAGCAGACAAATTGATGAATGTTACCACTAACAATAATTGGGTGATGTGGGGACAACCAATAGAGTAGGGGTCGGCAAACATTTTCTGTAAATGGCCATACAGGAAATATTTTAGACTTTGTGAGTTATATAGTCTCTGTCATAACTACTCATCTCTGCCTTCATAGTATCATAGCAGCACTACACAATATGTAAATTAATGGGTATGGCTGTGTTCTAATAAAACTTCATTTACTAAAATAGGCAACAGGCCAGACTCAGCCTGTGAGCTGTAGTTTGCTGACCCCTAATCTAGAGCAAGTAATAGTGTTATTGGTGGGGTGTTCTCTGTGTCCCCACCTGTTGCCAGTGGAAGTGGGCTTCTTGTGATGTCATGAGAAAAGGAATTTTCTGAGACTTGCACAGGAGAATGAGTGGTATTATTTGTGTAAAATTAAACCCCTAAGTTTCCAAGGCCCATTCTTCCTCTGTCCTGCCAAGGGAAAAGTTCAGCTGTGTCTTCAGCAGAGCTAGGGTAAAGCCGTTGCCCAGAGTTTCTGGTCCATATTTGAACAATCCAGTCCAGCATCAGGCTAGCTTAGTTTGTGTTCCCAGCTGCAGTCCATTGTACGTGGGGTCCACATGGCCATTGGCCATGTGGCTTCTAGGACCACATGACTATGGAGGGAACATGGGTGAGTGCAAGGAAGCAGGAGCAAAGCCAGAGGAACAAGAGAGGGAGAATTCCTTTGTCTGGGGATTTTAACCTAAGATTTTGTGCTCTTGTAATGGCTCCCCCCCCTCTAGCCAATTATCTTTCTCCAAGCTAGACTGACGGGCAAGTATCTTCCCTATGTCACTGTGACTTCACTGTGCACATGCCCATTTTCCCCTTTGTCCAGTCCCTTCCCCCAGTGATCGGTAGGGAATGGACCACTGGGGAGTGTGAAACTGCAGCTTCCTGGTGAATCTGTCCAGATAGCCATGCTTATAATGTCTGGCCTTCCCTTTGCTTTCTTCCTGTTATTAATAACTAGCTAATTACAGTGGTAACAATAGAAATAAATAGCTTTGGCTATGAAAAATATCTGAACTATCCCATTGGCCTTTGAAACCCTCATTTTGTGCTGTCTCTTAGCATACAGCACCTGCTGGCCAGTTTTTTTCTTGAGCTTGAGTTTATAGGTAGAGTGTGGGGTTAGAGTGAGAGTGTTTATAGGGATATCTGATGACCAGAGGCTCTAAGTGGTGAAACCTCTTGGCCTGTCTTTGCTGGGCCACCATAATGGACTGAAAAAGAGAAGTGTCCGAAATAAAAAACAGATACTTCACAAAGGATCTGTGTCTCCCATGAGAGCTGGGGTTTGGTGCTTGAGAAGAAAAAAAGGATATGCTTCTAGGAGTAAGCTAGGAGCTTTATCTTCTAGCAGTCCAAAGATGAGCTAGAAAAGAGACTAATTTCGCCAAATTCTCCCAAGCACAAGGTTGCTTCCGGTTTTGAAGAGGTCAGTGTCAGGCAGAGCACCTAGGCATAGGGTCCCAGATTTAGGATGACGATGACTATTTGTATTTCATTAGCAAAGAAGATTCAGTAGCCATTCTGTTATTCTTTTTGCTGCTGTTGACAGGTGTGAAAAACCCATTGTCATGTGGACTTCTTGTAATATGTTAATATTGCCAAGGCAATGATTCCACTGTCTGCATGTGATTTCAGAGGGTGGCAAGTGAGACCTAAAAGAAAGGCAAGAAACCGAAGGTATCATTGCCCTGGAAGAGGGCCATTAAATAACATTAACCCATGGATTGTAATTTGCAGCCAAGATCAAATTCTAAGACTGTGGTTAATTTTCCTGCCACCTAGAGTAGATCTGTAATCTTGTTTTTCGCTCTATCATTTTTTTTTTACAAGTCTGAGAAAACACAAGCCATCATCAAGTTCCCAGCCCTAGTAGGCTCCTGAATGAGCAGCATCTGTTGGGTGAAGGAGTAGTTCATGCTCAAGATGTTTTTAGAGGGCTAACCCTGCACTGGTGTCAGGCCATCAATTAAGACAGTGGGTGAGGGAAGTGGAGAGGCAACGAGGAGGTTGGTAATTACACACTATAGTACAGTTGACCTCCAAGAGCAGGTGGCGGGAGCAAGTGAAATTCCTGGCTCTGTCACTCAGGATTCATTTACGCTCTTGTGTTTAGGCCTGAGGGGATGCTCATTGATCTGGAAGAGATTGTTTTGTTAATAATAAGGATAATAAGAAAATAATGTATTTAATATAGAAGGATATTTTCCTTTCCTTTTAGTTGCTTGAAAGTTGCTGTTATGTCTTTAAGACCGTATGTCTCTCTATGTGTGCACATATATATGTATATGGATATCCATATATATATATGTACACACACACATATATACATATATATGTGCAACAGTGGGAAGATCAGGATTTATACCTTTAGTGTTAATTAGGTATTTATTGCTTCCGCATAACTGGCCCTTTGCAAAGGCCTCTGCAGCCCTCATATTTCCATTTCTTCAAAATTGCCTTCTTTTATAGAGATACCATTTTTCCTGTTTTACAACTCTAGAGAGGTGGGCCCCCAAAATGATTGAAGACACCCAAGCCCTGGTGGCAGATTTGGTGAATATCCTTCAGCTTTCCCAGTCCTGCTTGCAGTTTTCAGTTTCAATCTGAGCTGTGGTTCATTTCTCATTTCTGTCCCCTTGGTCTCTGGCGTTCCTCCTTCCCCGTGACCCAGCTCTACTTTTGGCCTTCAGTGGGGGTGGGAGGATGTGTGGTGCCTTCGTTCAGACCTGCGGGACCTCGAGTCAAGTGGGTAACAGACAGCAGCACATAAAAGCTTCGTTTCCTCAGCTCTTGAGCCACGTGAAACACTTCTTACAGTACTGGACCCTGATGTGGAGTCTGTGTCCTGGACCAGACAGAGAGGTCTTGGCAGAAGCTGAGATAACTTTTCAATTTCACTGAGGTTATAAAAACGACATTTTTGAACTTTAAATCCTAGCATTCATGACCCTGAGCATTTTCTTTTTCCTGTTTTTGTGACCCTCTTCTTTGAAGACTAAGTCACCTGTTTCTTCAGCTTGAGACAGTGTTTCACATGGTAGGAAAAGGAAATATATCAGAAACCCCAGAGGTGCCAATTATTTACGCCTTTCATGCCAACAATGTGCATTTCTACTCACTGGTTTATAGCAAAGTAACTATCCCTTTCTCTCAAGATGCTGTGGGGGGTTTTCGTCTGTGCCTAAGTAGCCAGATCAGACTTTTTAATGAGCAAGACTAAAAGGAAAAAAAAAGTAAATTGACTTTTTATGGGGAAACAGGCCATTCCTCAAAAACTATTAAAGAGTCTGTCATCCAGAATATCCTTATCCTGTTGGCCTTATTTACAGATTTCATGAAAAATACATCATCGTAACATTGATGTATGGACCCTGTAGCATCCAATTTCTTGAAGGCCTCTGTACCTGATAAGGATGCTGGTCATGCACTCGTAAATGCGGGGGCAATAGAAATGAGACAATGCCCCGCAGAATATAATACACACAGATGCTTTTCTAAAATATGCTCATATCCTTTGGAATTAAGGCAATTTGGCTCTCTACCTTGGCTCTGAATGAAATAATGTCCCGGGCGAGAGAGGCAGGTGATAAAAGCGACAATCGTGAAGTGTTACTGGCAGTTCCTTCATTTTTACTGCATGCTGGGCATACATTTGTCTTCATTGTCAAAGTGCTGGTGTTGTTTACAAGCGAGAGACAGGGAAGCAGGAAAGCTTATTCAGTTCTCTTGGCTGGGAAAACACCATTTCCTCATGACGGATCCAAAACTGTATCTTGAGTGGGAATTAGGCGACACGTTGCTTTAGATTCGGTCAGATCTGGAAGGTTATTTTGGTACTTTCCCCAGCTGCCTTGCAATGTTGAAATTCCTGGTGATAGTTGTTATTTGAGCATGAAATCCAAACAAACATGGCCATTGTTGCCCCACTAGGTCCCATTGGCTGGATATTGAGAAGAGCTGTGGGGTCCAGCCTTTGACAGTTTGGAAAACCTTTCTCTCTTTGCCGGAAGCCAAAAATGGGCACAGTAATTTTGCAGGTAGAGTGACAGCTGACTGACTCCTTCGCTGTGGACAGAGATGCAGGTAGAAAAAGCTTTATTCTGCATCCCATCCAGGCCTCCATCTATCCCTAATCAGTTTGATTGGCAGGACAAAGCTCAGACCTGGGGGTGCATGACTCTCAGAGTACCTCTCACACCTATTGGATGAGAAGAAGGGATTTGTAATCCCTTCCTTGTGCTTTTGAGAAAAACCAGCCCAACCCTTTCAGTTGGAGGTATTTATTGGGGGAACACAGCTGGAAGGCAAGCACACACACACACACACACACACACACACACACACCTCAAAACAAATCTAAAATGGAAGGGACGTCAGAGGTGGGAGCAGGGACTGAAATCCCAGCTCCAAGCTGGCAAATCCTCAGCAACCAAACAGCAACCTCTGTGAGCTCCTCTCCTCATTCAGGAACGGTCAACAAAGCAACTGCAGGTGATTTGGGCTGACGCCCCGGAGGCCTCTCAGATGGCCAGGCCCTTGCAAACTTATTCACCACCTCATTAAAGCAATTTCAAAATCAATTCCAAATTTGACAAGCCGTCAGTACATTGTTGCTTCTCTGTGATGGGACTGACATGTTCACAGCAATTAGACTTTTGCACATGCACGTCAGAGCCTGTTCAGCATATTCTTTATTAGACCAGCCTAAAAAGCGTTATTATAATCACCTAACCTGGGGTCATGGACACATGCTCTATGATCTCTATCTCCATCGGCAGTCCCCTTGGTGAAATTTTGCCTATTGTCTATAGAGATTAAAAGGAAGTGCTTACCCCAGATGCGATATTGGGAAATCAAAGGTCAGAGCAAAGCTTGTGGCAGCCTCTGTGTTTTTTAATACAAGTTATAGGAGCAATCAGATTAGCATGAACAGATATTGCTCCTTCTAACAGATGGAGCAGGATTCTTATGCAAACGAGGGAGGACAGGCTATAGACATTTGGTGGCAATATTCAGGGGGCAGGAGTGGGGGTGCTGTTATCCCAACTAGGGTTGGCCAGTGCTCGGACAGGGAGAATGGCAAAGACTAGACTCCAGTAAACAGAAGCATATTAGTCTTTTATCTCAAGGAAAACTAGCTCCTTCTCAAATAAGATCCTGTTTGGAATGGCCCCCCTTGTAGCTAGCTATTGGTCAATGGAAGTCATCAGTGGGAGCTGTTTTCTTCTCTGCTTTGGGAGCTCAGCAGAATCTACTGAAAAAGAGTAGTGTAATATGATTTTCCCAAGACTCAACCAGCCAAATGAGATCCGAATAAACCTCAATCCAAATAAGTTCTATTTATTCGGGTGGGGGGTGTCCCAAGAGGGAGCTGTCATGGGCCCACAAACAGCTCCCTCTTGCTCTTCTCTTCTGATTTCAGTCCTGATGGCTACCATTTGAGAGTGGTTTTATGCCTAGTGTCCAGTGTGAATAAAGCTAATGTCTTAGCCGGTTTCTTGAGTAAGTACTTTTATTATTCCCACTTTGAAGATGAAACAGGGGAGCAGCAAGTTTCACTTAGATGCCCACGGTCTCATAGGCAGAACACAAGATATGAACTTAGGTAGTCTGTCTGGCTTCAGATCCCCATGGTCAACTGTTACACTAAGCTGGCCCTTGAGCAAAAGCTGATCTCCACCCAAGGGAGTCTCCTTCCAAAGCTCCCAAAGTCATAAAATCTTCAAGGTCCCATGTAAATGTTTACTTATTGATTGACTGACTCACTGAATGAATGAATGTTGATTTGTTGCTGGTGGATGTGGGGTTCCTGTGGTGTCACAAGAAGAAGCATTTTCAGGGACCCACAAAGGTGGATGAGGTCTGGAAGTAATATTTATTTGTGATGCAAAATCAAAAGGATGACCCCATGTCCCCTCTCTGTCTTTTAGGCCATGGAAAATCAGGGCCAGAAATAGAGTCAATGTCCAGAGATCCTATGCCATATTAAAGCTTAGTCCCAGTCCAGTATTTGGCGAGTTTAGCTTGTGTTCCCGGCTGCAATTTATTGCTTGCTGCTGTACCCAGGCTTTTGCTTGGAGCCTGTGTGTGCAGCATGCAGCTGCTAGGGCCACATGGCTGCTACAGAGAGAACAAGTGAGCTCACAGGGTGAGCATGGGTCACAGCAAGAAAGAGCTGCTTTATTCACCTGGCATTATTTATTCTTGAGCTTGGGGGCGGAACCAGGTACCTTTTCAAAATAACCAATCAACTTCCCAAGCTTTTGTGGGGGGTTTGCATTGGCTCCACTCCTTAGCCAGTGACCTTTTCCCAGGTTAGACTGACAGGTGTCTATGGTCAAGCACCTCTCCTGCGCCATTTTGACTTTATTAGCACGTGCTTATCTCCCCCTGCTCCCCCACCTCCGACAATCCAGGAGGGGAAGGGAGGGGTATTAATCCTTGATGGGGCAATGATTTGATCCCCTGGAGTGTGTGTGAGGCTATAGCTTCCTGGTGAAGGAAACAGGCCTCTGATTCCCAGCTGAATATCCTCCGCAACGATTGACTTCCCTTGCTCTCTTCCTGCTTGTCAATTACTAGCGACCTATGGAACAGATTGACTTTATGATGGTCGAATTCATGCAAAGTTATATACTATTTCAAATTTCCAGGCTCACAGGTTTGTCTACACTGACTGGCCTATTGAAAATTGCAGACAACCCTCAACCCTGTAGTCCCTATTCTGTTTCCCTGCTTTAAGTTTCTCTGTGACTCTTATCGCCACTGACAGATGATGTGTTTAGTTGTCTATGTCTCCCACTAGAATGTATGGCAAGACTTTTTCATTGTTTTACTCACTGCTGTTTCAGTGCTCAAACAGTGCCTGCGACAAACTGGGGTCTTGCTAATTGTTGAAAAAATGAAAGGGTTGTGTATTTCAAGCATGAATAGGACAGGGGAGGTATCCTGTCTTTGGTTCAGAAATATATCCGTAGACCTATTGCATTGTTGATGAGAAAAATATCTGAAAAACTGGAAGAAATGTTAGCACTCTTCTTGCCCCCTTGGTCATTTTCAGAATCATTTGCTTTTGGTAACACCAAGCTAACAGTAGAACCAGAACTGAAACCCCTTGTCTGGGAGCTTTTCCAACACCATATCCCACATACTTAGTGTGACCAGATCTAGGGATTTCCTTTTCCACTTAGTGCTTTATTAAGGGTCTTCTCAGAAAGCCCTCAACTGATCTGATGGTGTCCCCACCCGCACACTGGGCTGGCTGACCATGGGCTGTAGAGGGTCCCCATGGTTTTTGTTGGATCAGGGGTTTGCTAGCTTTGAAGCAGGCTTGCTCATTGCTGCTTTCCCCCAGGCATTTGTTTTTGAAGCCAAAGCTTCAAAGGCAAGTAACATTTGAAATTCCTCAGCTATTCATCCTGTTGGAAAAGCTCTGTGCAGACATTCAAGAAGCCATTTGTTGCTTTCATTGGGTTCAATAGATAAGCAGGAAGCCACCATTTGGAGGATGAGCTGACACCCTACTTTGAGGAGTGGTGTCTCTGTAGAGATGCTCCTTGGGTTTAATATTTTGATTTGCAGTTTTCCAGAGAGAGGTTTGTGGAAACAGTGTCTGTGTGTGTCAGGGGAGGTGTGGTGTATTTTTGTGTGTATATGTGTGTTTGTAATTTTTTGGACGGTGGGTAGGCAAAAGGTTTGAGAAAAAAATCTTAGCATTTCCAACAAGAACTCATAGAACAGTTCTTGAAGTGTGGTCCAGGGATCCCTGGGGGGTTCCAGAAACCCTTTAGGAGTTCCTTAAAGTAAAAACTGATTTCATAATAACACTGAGACGTTGTTTGCTCTTTCCTGTCATCAGTGTACTGAGGAGTTTCTAGAAGCTATCTGATGTGTGATATTGCAACAGAATGAGTGCAAAAGCTGATATGGGAAACGAGCCACCCCTCATTAGGCCCATATTAGAGAGATCTGCAAAAATGTAAAACAGTGCCGAGCTTCTTGCTTTCTAAAAATGTCGCTACTTTTCCATAAAATTATATTTTTATGTGAACATGTAATAGGTTTATTATTTTTAAACGAACCAATTAATACTTTAAAAATGTCTTTGTTTTAATTTCTAAAATAATAAAGACTGATTATGTATATATCTCATTCTAAACAAAAGCTTTTGGATCCTCAGTATTTTTAAAAGTAAAGCAGTCCTGAGACGAAAAAGTTGGAGTACCACAGTAGTAGAGCTGTCAAAATTCAGTGTGACTCAAGCCACAGAGATCATATAGGAGGATCCGGATCCATGAAGGATGGTCTGGTCTAGGCCTCTCCCTTGCTCAGGCGGGCTAAGGGTTACCCTTGTTTACAGATGGGACAGCCAAGATCCACAGTGTTTACAGACTTCACCAAAGTTCTACAGCTGCTGAGTGCAAACTTAGGGAGAGGAGTGACACCGAGGCAGACCTGGGACCCAAGTCTTATCCCTTCTAGAGCAGAGAGAGCTCCCCATTACCCCACACTGCCAGGGACACAAGTGGTTTGCATTAAGAAAATGTAAGCTATAAACAGACAAACCTATTTTCCTCTTTTTCGCTTTTTCTTTGGCTGTTAAATTTGTCTTTGGTAAGTGTGTTGGTGAAGAAACTGAAAGTGCTGAAAAGAACTGTTTATTTGCTTAGCTTATTGGGTTTAGAAACTGTGGGCTGGAGTTCGTCATGCTGCTGTCATCTTCTTGAGGCTCAACTTGCAGAGTTGCGCTTCCACGGGCTGCTGGCAGACCTCAGGCTGTTCCCTGGGCAAGTTAGTTTCCCACCACGTGGACCTCTCCGTAGGGTAGCTCACAGCATGGCAGCTGGCTTCCCTCAGAGTGAGCAAATGAGAGCAAGAGGGGCTGCTCAAGATGGAAACCACAATCTTCTTGCAAGCTAGTCTTGGCAGTGATCTCCCATCACTTCCGCCATACTCAAATTTTAGACTCCAGTCACCCGCTCCAGCCCACACTCAAGGGGGAGGCGATTACACATGGGTGTGAACATGGGGAGGCAGAATTCCTTGGGAGCCATCTTTTTTATCTTCTTTTTAAAAAAATTTTTAAATATCTTTATTGATTTCAGAGAGAGGAAGGGAGAGGGAGAGAGAGAGACAGAAACATCAATGATGAGAGAGCCATTGATCGAGCCCACAATCCAGGCATGTGCCCTGACCGGGAATCGAACCCTGATCGCCTGGATCCTAGGTTGACGCTCAACCTCTGAGCCATGCCCGGCCGGGCCTTGGGAGCCACCTTAAAGTCTGTCTACGAAAACCACTAAACCTGATCCTTTCACTCTTCCAGTGAATCCGCACTGCCTCCCAAGTGTGGTAGCTCATGTTTACTCTCTATGGGCCAGTCCAGTGTAGAGTTAAGAGCATGAACTCTGCAGCCTGCCTTTCTGGGTTTGAATCCCAGCTCTATTGACCTTGGGCAAGTTACTCTGTCTCTCAGTTTCTCAGCCACAAAATGGGCATGATAACATAGTAGTTGCTTCTTCATGGGGGGTTATTGTGAAGACAGAGTTAACTCATACTATAGAGTGATTAAAACAGTTGCTGGCATGGCGTAAGCACCAAATGGTACTTGGGATTATTACTGTGATAGACAGGTACATTATACAAATTACCTAATTTATTACTGACAATATCCCCACAAAGTAGGTACTTTCACACCATCTGAACAATGAAAAACTAAGGCTTAGAGAGTTTAAGCTCCTTGCCCAAGGTAACATCACTGGTAAGTGATGGGACTGGGGTTCTTGTATACCCCCAATTCTGGCCTTCCACTCTATTACATTGGGGAATGCACCAGGGAAAGGAAATGGCCATGCCAGAGTTCAGGCAAAGTAAAATAAGAATGTACTTAATATACTGTAGATATAATTATGAATTAAGAGGGAGACATTTTTCGATCATCCCTATCGACACCAATGGGAAGTTCTTCTAGGACTAAATTTAACTTTGAAAATAAATGACTGGTAGCCAGACTCAAAAATAACCAGGCACTTGGGCGATAAATGTGATTTTTCCATCTTCTCTATGGTACTTTGCTTGCAATGAAAAGATCAATAGTTATCCTGTAAATATCAAGTATGCCCATGAAATTTGTGACCTGGAAAATCAACCATTATAAGAATGTTAAATGGTCTGGAAATGATCAGAGCCATCAAATCCACACCAGTCAGAGGTAAGACTGCCTCTTCCCTTCCACACATCCATCCAAAGATCTCCAAATGACTTCCCAGGCTGTGGATTGGAACTGTCTGCACAGCTTTCCACGTGAGAGCTGGAGCTGCCTGTGGCACTGTCTACTTCCATGCTGAGAGCTTCTCCTTACACACGAAGGGAGGGAGGTACTGCTCTCTAGATCCATCCAGTAAACATTCCATAATCAGCTTTCAAGACAGTGCATGACTAGGTGTGGCCATTTGTGGACCAGTGGCAGAGCTGGGCATGCTTCCTTGTGACTTACTTTTAGAAAGAAACTTCAGGGAAGGCAAATGTCTGTGAATGGGGCTTGGGGAACTGGGGAGTGCCCACCCCCTCTAACATCAGTGCAGGTAGACCATACTGCAGAGAGGGCAGCCACTGCTCATCTCTGTATCCTCTCTAAAATGAGAGAATTAATTCCACAATTACTCAATCAGGGGCAAGGAAGAAGGACAAGATCAGTTCCCCTCCCTTAAGAACTTGCATTTTTCTTGGGGATTCATGATGGATTCACACGAGCCAGTAAAGAATGTTGGAGGGCAGTGAGAACCTGTGAACAGTGACTGGGAATGTCAGAGGGCCTGGAACCTTCAGGAAAGGTCTAGTGGAAAGAGTGGAGTTTGAGCCAGGCCTGGAGGCTTTAACTAGGTCAAGAAAAAGGAAAAATCCAAGCTCTTTAGCTTTCCAGGATATGGCCATAATCTGTCTTTTTGAACCTCAGATCCAAGAAAGCAGCTTAGTGTCCAGAGAGTAAACAGGCTTGGCTTTGAAGTTAGTCAGACTTAGCTAAAAGTCCTAATCTCCACTCACTAGCTGTTGGAATATAAAGCAAGTCACTTAATCTCTTTAAAACTGTTTTCTACACACAAAATAGGAATAATAAAATCTACTGAGAGTGATAGTATATGAAAACAAATATATTTGCACATAGTAGGGGCTCGATAAACATTGGTTTCCTTCCTTTATGCTGTCCCTTTAGATCCTCTACTGGACCTCTTGGCTGCAGGCCCATCCAAGCCAATTCCTATATCCACAATACCTTCTGCCAATCTTAGTCTTTTGAAACCCTCCATCAAGACTACCACCAAATGCCACCTCCTCCATGAAGTCTTCCTTAGTTCCTCCATCCTTAAGTGATCTCTCTTTTCTTCATAGCCACTCTGTCACACATGCATCCCACTATCACTAGAATTACTTCTTTGTCAGGGAATAAGCTGCTTGAGTGCATTGATCATATCAGGTTTATCTTTCTCGATCCACAATACTTAGTACAGTGCTGAACCACAAAATGTATTCAAGAGATATTTGTTGCATGACCAACTGAAGGTCTGAAAAGAGGGCAGAAGGCAATTCTAGCAGAGAACTCGCAGGAAAAGCAAAGGCCTGGAGATGGACATGGCTGTGGTGTGTCCAGGGATACCACATCAGCCTGGCTAGCAGTGACGGTTTGGGGTCGGGACAGTTAAAAACTTGACAGCTGGGAAGCTTTAGGAATTTGTTCCAATTCCTCTCCCCACTTGGGTACAGCCACTCCCTTCACTTCTTTTGAGGTTGCCTTGATACAAACCTGAGTCTAGTTCACTTTAATGTACTTAACATTCGAACTGGAAACTTTCTCACAGAGCTGGTTGTCAGCTCTCTGGAGTGGAGGTGACTATATCTGGGTCACAGATTTAATTGGGACAGTCAACTCTAACGGAAATGCTCTAAGAGAGAGGTTGGGTGTGCCCATCTCTGCCAATTAGGAAGCAGATTTGGGCTGCTCCCACTCATGTGCAGTGTTTGTTAAGACACTCAATACTCACTTATTCATAGAATTAAGCTCAGGAGAGAGGAATGGAGCTGCCAAAGAGTTTGATTTCCTCTCCAATGCCAGGACATTTTGAAGAAACAATTCCAAAGCAGAGCTGAGACTGCCAGAGTGGGAAAAGGGGAAAGGAGGGGTTGGTACACCTCTTAAACTAGAACCACTACAACTAACTGCAAGGGGTTAGGTACAGAGAACATCTCTGAGTTGAGCATCATAAGGAAGTCCTGGCTATTTGAAATTTCTCTTTGATTTTCACAGGCTCATAGCATTTGCAGAAGGGACTTTAGCTATTATATACATAATCATGAAGTTCACACAACTAGTTGGCTTCAGAGCTGAGCCTAGTAATGATATCTTTCATTTACTTTGTGCTTTTTACATTTTAAAGTCCTTTTACATACTTTAATTTCTCAGAACCAGTTATATAAAGGAATTACTACCCTCATTTCAAAGATGGGGCAGCTGAGGTTCACAGTCAGAACCAGCTAAGTGGTGAAACTTCTAGCTGAGAGCTGCTTTCTCTGTTCCTCTTTCCGTCCTGGTTCAACTTAATGCAGGGAGATTGAAATTAGTGCTGGAAACAAGGAGGAGCATCTGCTTTAGATGCTGCTGCGGGGCTCTGTTTATGTGACAGAAAGAACCCTCAGGGACACTGATCACACTGGGAGAATGTCGGGAGCAACATTTAGTCACCACTCAGCCCTGGAAATCCCCATACTCTGAGCCCGAGGGACCGCTGTGCTTTCCCTAAGAAGTTCTGACAGCAGTGCTCCTGGCATGCCATTAAAAACGTCAGGCATACGTTTCAGACAACTCTCAGCAGGCCACAGAAGTTCCCCAAGACTCTTGGTACCTTCGTCAAATCTGTTCCATGTGGGTGGCTTGGTGTCATCAAGAGGGTGCTGAAAACAGCAATCCCAGAAGGGCTGAATTTGCACTGAGCAGATCCTTGGGTCTTGCCATGGCTTTACAATCTCCTTCTCTGAAATGCAAACACAGTGCTGATGTATTACACATGCTTTTTTATTTGCAGTCTTCGCCAGGATGAGATATTTTGAGATATGAGATATTTCCTCTAAATTTATATACTACTCCAGGTCTCAAATTCTGCAGAATTATGGGTGAGAGGGAATCCACTGTGGGCTCTATAGGTTCTTAAAACACACAGAAGAGATGCCGTTCTCACTGGGCCTCTGGGTTCAGTCACTTTTCCTAATGATTTCTGCAATCAGTATGAAAGGCAGGCAGATTGTGGTTTTACAAACTGGATAGAGAAATTTGAAAAAGAACTTTACTTGTCTTCAATTTTCATTTATCATCTAGTTGCACCCAGCTTTCTGAAGAAGTTTTGGGATTTTGCTGCTTTCATGAACTTAAAGAGAAAAAAACACATAAAGCTGCGTTTCTTTTGTGCGCAGAGGGAGCTGCTGGTAGCTAGGGTCAGGGCTGTCAGCCTGTGGCTTTCAGAGACCAGCCAGATGGCTTCATAAACAGATTCCCTGGGTGGTGGGGGCAGAGGTGAGGACAGACAATGAGGATGGGGGTATAAGAGCAAAGCTGGAATAGCTCTTGAAGACAGGAACGGGAAACAGGGAAGCAAAACTTCTGACTTGGTGTTGAAGAAACGGTTAAGTAATGGGGTTAGTGGTATCCGACTGTCCGCAGAGGACCTCAAGAGACACGCCTAAAGTTCCCATAACCCTCAGATATTTATGTCTGTCCTCTTGTCTTTCTTTCCAACTTTCAAAAATGGTGTATATTACTCAGGAAAAACCACAAAACTTCAAACTGGTACTGGTTTGCCCAATTAAAGGTCAGATTTTGCATAGAAGAGTCAGAGACAGGAAATACACTAGTGTAAAAGCAATCAAGACGGCATTGAAATAATACCACCTTTTCCACAGTCTTCACACCAAGATGTGCTAGGTCATCTGCAGGATTTTTTTTTTTTTTTTTGATGGTTTGTTTGCAAAATGACTGCAGGACCTTAGCATTACCAGTGAGCCTCTGTTGTGAAGCCTCACAGAATGAAATAGAAGGGAATTTTGCTGTGCAACCTGGAGTCTATTCTTAGTTAAGAGGGAGGAGAAAGAAGCTGTTTGACCAATGGATGAATTTATGTAGTGATTTCTACAGTTAAACAAAATAGAATATTGGTTTCTTCTCTTAAGGAGTGGTGTCAAAAGTTCTCCAAAAGAAAACACCACCATCTTTCCATGCACTTTAGTAAACAGGTATTTGGGACAGCATTTTCACTATGTGCCTTATAAAATTTTATGCCCATAAAGCATCATTCATCTCTGACAGTTCTGCCAAGTTGACCTGTTAAATTTTAAACTATTGAATTTTCATAATCCTTTTATAAATGACCGTGTTCCCAACTGGTTATTACTCCTGAGGAAACTAGGCAGTGATCTAAAAAAGATGGTAATTTATGATAATATAAAGCAAGACCAATTGTTCCTCTTGGATTGAACAGTTCAGAGTTGAACTAAAGTCTAGGGACTTAAATTTCTAATTAGTAATATCCAGTGTTAAAACTTTCTGGGCCAGTTTTGCCATCGGTAAAACTTTCATTTAAAAAACAATAGAGTGTATTTCCTAAGAAGAATTAATTTAAATTTATTAGTCAACTATTTCACACAAGATTATTAAAATTTTAAATTATAATAATACATATTAGCAGATATGTTCTGATTTCAGGTTGAAGAGTTAAAGATATTTCCAAAGATATTTCCATAGTAAGTTAACATGTCTATAAATTGGAACTAATAACATCATCACAGGAATGATAAAATCAAGGTAATATTTATAAACAAGGCTTATTTAAGAATTTTATGGACCAAACTACTACTCCCAGAGATCCCCATTCTACATCAAATCATACATATTACAGGGCACCCACATTTCACATTACAGAAATGTATAAACACACTATTTTATGGATTTTTATAAAGTGGATTTAAAATTTTTTTGGTTACTTGTAACTTATTTGTAATTTATTGTACTTGCATTACCATGATTTATATATAATTCGATTTAAAAAAATTTAATTTTGTTATTTTTTTTGTTTTTAAGACATTAAATTAAAAAAATTATTAAATTACAGTATACATTCAGTATTATTCTGTATCAGTTTTAGATGTAGAGCATCATCGTTAGACAATCATGTACTTTACAGAGTGCTTCCCTCTAATATTTCAAGTACTCACCTGGCTCCATACATAGTTATTACAATATTATTGACTA
Source organism: Miniopterus schreibersii (assembly GCF_964146895.1). Classification (NCBI taxonomy): domain Eukaryota; kingdom Metazoa; phylum Chordata; class Mammalia; order Chiroptera; family Miniopteridae; genus Miniopterus; species Miniopterus schreibersii. The sequence continues at coordinate 68,441,424 of NC_138108.1, read as the reverse complement.
TATTCCCTATGCTGTTAGAATTTTTTTTTTAATTTATCTTTATTGTTGAAAGCACTACAGGTGTCTCATTTTTTTCCCCCCCAATTGACCCCCTACACCTCGTCACCCCCCCCCCCCCAGGCTTCCCCCATCACTGTCCATGTTCATGCTATGAATATATGCATATAACTTCTTTGGTTAATCTCTTCCCACCTTCCCACCCTCCAACCCCCATCTCTCTTCCCTTTGAAATATGATTGTCTGTTGCATGCTTCAGTGTGTCTAGATCCACTTAGTTTGTCAGATTCTTTTGTTCATTAGTTTCTTCTTAAAGAAGACCCTTCAACATTTCATGTAGTACTGGTCTGGTGGTGATGAACTCCTTTAGCTTTTCCTTGCCTGAGCAGCTCTTTATCTGACCTTCAGTTCTAAATGATAGCTTTGCTGGGTGGAGTAATCTTGGTTGTAGTTCCATGTTTTTCATCACTTTGAATATTTCTTGCCATTCCCTCTGGCCTGCAATATTTCTGTTGAGAAATCAGCTGACAGTCGTATGGGTGCTCCCTTGTAGGTAGCTAATTGCTTTTCTCTTGCTGCTTTTAAGATTCTCTCTTTGTCTTTAACCTTTGGCATTTTAATTATGATATGTCTTGCTGTGGGCCTCTTTGGGTTCCTCTTGTTTGGGACCCTCTGTGCTTCCTGGACTTGTAAGTCTATTTTTTTCCCCAGGTAGGGGAAGTTTTCTGTAATTATTTTTTCAAATAGGTTTTCAATTTCTTGGTCTCTTTCCTCTCCTTCTGGCACCCCACTAATACGACTGTTGGGCCTCTTGAAGTTATCCCAGAGGCTCCTTATAGTATCTTCATATTTCTGGATTCTTTTTTCTTTTTGCTCTTCTGGTTGGGTGCTTTTTGTTTCCTCATGTTCCAAATTGCTGATTTGATTTTCAGCGTCCTCTGCTTTACTGTTGATTCCCTGTAAATTATTCTTCATTTCAGTTTGTGTAGCCTTCCTTTCTGATTGGTACTTTATTAGGTCATTGATGGTCTCACTTGTTTTCATAATAGTCTTACTAATATCCTTGAGCATCCTTATAACCATAATTCTGAACTCTGTATCTAGTAGCTTGCTTGGTTCTATTTCATTTATTCCCTTTTCTGGAGATTTCTTCTGTTCTTTCCTTTGTGACATGTTTCTTTGCCTCCACATTTTTGGCTGCTTTCAGGTGTTTATTTCTATGTATTAGGTAGAGCTGCTATGTCTCCTGAAATTGGTAGAGTGGCTTTGTGTAGAAGGTGTCCTGTAGGGTCCAGTGGCTCAGCCTCCCCAGTCACCTGAGTTGGGCCTTCTAGGTGCTCCCCTGTGTGGGCTGTGTGCACTGTCCTGTTGTAGTTGAGCCTTGGTTGCTGTTGGCGTCACTGGGAGGAATTGACCCCCAGGCCAATCGGCTGTGAGGACCAGCTGCAACTACAGCCAAAGAGCTGCTGTGCTGGAGACACCCCTCTGGAGCAGGACTTACTTCAGTGGAGCTTTGGTGTTCACCAAGTATGCCCCTTGAGTGTGGCACTCGTGGATGTGGTAGGGTTGTAATCCAGCATGGTTGAGTCTGACCACCAGGTACACTGTCTCTGGGGCCTTCCTGGAGGTGCAAAGTCAGCCTCTGCCAGTGCCTTGCCCAAGGCCACGGAGCATGAGCTACACAGCAAACCGTAGATGGCTGCTACTTGTGCTGGGCTTGGAGGTGTACAGGAGAGGCCAAGCTGTGAGCCAATGCAGGCTGCTGCTAGTGCCAGGCCTGAGGCCTCTTATCAAGACTGTATGGGTCACACTGCTGCTTATTTGAGAGATTTTAGGAAAGTCCTAAGCATGAGGCTAGTGAGGCCACTTGCATAGAAAAGCCACTGGAAATGGCTTGGATGAGCCTGCAGGTAGGGAGGGGAGGGGCATCCGGGAACCACCGGGGCAGGGCCAAAGGTGTGAGTCAGGTGCTGGTGATTCAAATATGGCACCTACCTGCCAGCTGTGTGTGGGGAGGACTCGCCAAAGGAGCAGTGGCCTCTAGCAGCTCTTCTGTCTGGGAGAAAGCTGCCCCTCCACCTCTCGCCCGATTCCAGGCAGGTTAGTTCCTCCCTGAGTGTCCCAGGTTCCTTTCCAGCTGCTGCCCGGCGCTGGGCTCAGAGGGAGCGCGTCTGAGTGAGTCCTTGCGCGGGTCCTTCATGAGGAGCTGCTGGGGCTCCCGCAGACTCCACGACCCTCAGTGACAGTCCCTGCTGGTTTCACAGCCTGGAGTTGTGGGGACGTCTCTTCCCGGTCCTGGAGCCCTGAGCTGGGCGCCTGATGTGGGGCTGGGAACTCTCGCTCCTCCAGGAAACCTCTTCCACCGAGATTCCCTCCCGGGTTTAAACTGAGTCACCGGGTGTGGGCCCCTGGCCTCATCCCTGAGATTTAGCCCCAATCCGCCCTCGTCTCCGTGCCTCCTACTGGTCTCGGTGCCTCTTCAGTTCCCTGGTTGTAGGGTTTCTGTTCAGCCAGATCTCAGGAGGCTCTGAGTGATGGTGGTTCTGTATTTTATTTGTAATTTTGATGTGGCTGCGGGAGGCGGCGGGGACTGCGGTTACCTCCGCTGCCATCTTGTTTCTCTCAGAAATTCTTCTGAAGTGAGAAAAATCTTACCTACAAATCTTTTCAAATGTAATCACATTTCTATAAATATTAAATTTAACAATTAGTGGCATTGTCATGTTTGTTATATTTGCAGGTATTGAATTAAATATTTATTTAGATTTTGTGATTTTTATCCTTTTGTATTTTGAAATCAATATATTTTCCCTCAGTCACTAACATGTTTATAGATTTGTGAGAAGCCTTGTGTTCATAGGGTATGATATTTATTACATTCCCATTTATAAAATCCTTTAAAGTTTGAAATATTTTTAAAAATTCCTAGGACATGGAACAAGTATCACTGTGTTGCTTTCTGTCTCTTGCCCTCAATAGCGAGTTTGTATAGGCTCAGGAACCAAGGGGTAGATGTTGGATTGGCTCCTCTTACCAGGAGCCCTGCCGACCTACTTGTGCAATTCATATTCCTCATCCTTGAAAACTTGACCTCCACTGGATTAGAAGTCCTGGTTTTGGTGAGAGGGGCTAGAGAATTAACAAACCATCTAATCCAGTAAGGAAGCCCCACATAGGGAATTCAAGCTGAGTACTTTCTCTTGAACAAAAAAAAAAATACTGCAAAGATCTCTCCCACATTTCCTTAACAACAAAGTCGGAAGGAGACATTCCTGACCTGCTAAATGTGTGTTTCCTCCAAAGCATCAGCTTTAGAGGATGCACCTCGGGCTGTCATCATTTCCTTTACAAGCTACTGCTGCTTTTGAAGAACACAGAATGGCCCCAGCACCCAGGTTCAGACTCCTCAACATTTAGGTTCTTAAGAAGTACGAAATAAAGGAAGTTTACTGCAAAAAAAAAAAAAAAGTGACAAAAAGTGTAAGTGGTGGGTGAATGGATAAATAAAATGTGATATAAACATATGATGGATTCAGCCATAAAAAACAAAACAAAATTCTGATACATGCTACAGCACGGATGAACCTCAAAAATATGCTAAATGAAAGAAACCAGACACACAAGGTCACATGTTGTATGATCACATTTATATGACATATCCAGAACAGATAAATCCATAGAGACAGAAAGCAAAGAGGTGGTTGCCAGGGGGCCTGGGAGAGGAAAATGGGAGGAGGGAATGCTTGATGGGTATGGGCTTTTCTTTTGGGGTGACAAAAACGTTTGGACCTGGATAGAGGTGGTGGTTGCATGACATTGTGAATGTACAAAATGTCACTGAATTGTATACTTTAAAAGGTTTGATTTTGTGTTATGTGAATATGCCTCAGTTTTGTTTTGTTTTTTAAAAAAAGTGACAAGTCAAGCAGCCACTTCTCTCCCCATAGACAAGCTGTACCTGCCTGGATGCTTTCAAAATCATTCATGAAAATTTCCAAATTGACAGAACACTGTACCATAAGGAAGGTAAGACTGAGACAAGCTTCCACAAATGCCTGACCAGAAACCTCAGATGGGTTCCAAGAGCCCTGACTTTGAGGGAGCAGAGAATCATTTGTCTGAACTATTTCAACTCTTGACCTAGAACTGAAACCAACTTGGGAACTGATAAGCAGTGTGGCACTCACAAGTCAAGCCTGTGGGCCAGCTCAACCTGGAAGACCTAGTTAGCACATCTTAAAAGAGAAAATCCTATTAACACCTGGTGACCTGCATCCTGGGAGAGGAGTCTGATCTGAAAGAGGCCAACAGGTGGGGAGGGAGTAGAGGTTGGGGGGGTTGCGGGGGGAGCTTGGGTTGAGCCAGGCAATGCAGATCCTGCTTTAATTGCTTCTTGTAGAGAACTACTGTTCTAATGAAAGCATCAACAAGTTCCCTATTTCTGAATGCAACTGGATGGGTTTTAGCAGTCTGATTCAGCCCTTATCCTAGATCACCCACTTCCCTCTCCTAGGTCTCTGACAATCACCTCTCTGCTTTCTTTCTCTATGGATTTATGTGTTCTGGATATGTCATATAAATGTGATCATACAACATGTGACCTTGTGTGTCTGGTTTCTTTCATTTAGCATATTTTTGAGGTTCATCCGTGCTGTAGCATGTATCAGAATTTTGTTTGTTTTTTATGGCTGAGTCCATCATATGTTTATACCACATTTTATTTATCCAGTCACCCACCACTTACACTTTTTGTCACTTCTTCTTTTTTTTTTTTGCAGTAAGTTTTCTTTATTTGTTACTTCTTAAGAACCTAACGTAGAGGAGTCTGAACAATTCAACTTCTACCCCCTGAGCCTATACAAACTCGCTATTGAGGGCAAGAGACAGCAAACAACAATGACACAGTGATATTTGTTCCATGTCCTAGGAATTTTTAAAAATATTTCAAACTTTAAAGGATTTTATAAATGGGAATGTTATAAATATCATCCCCTATGAGCACAAGGCTTCTCACAAATCTATAAACATGTTAGTGACTGAGGGAAAATATATTGATTTCAAAATACAAAAGGATAAAAATCACAAAATCTAAATAAATATTTAATTCAATACCTATTGTTTTACATGAAAATAATAGTCCAACTGAACAACAGTTTAATTTATTATTACTGTTGTTGTTATTTGGTATTTAGTATTATTTTCTCACTGCTGTGTCCTGAAGTGAAATTACTTGGCCAAAGAATAGTTTAAAACTTCTAATGGTCAGGACACTGGTTAAGTTGCTCAAAGTAAGCCCAAAATATGGTGAGACTACAAAAATATTGTGACTAAACAAAGAAAGAAGTTTACTTCTCTTTCTTACAACAGATCAGAGGTAAGTGGTCCAGGGCCCGAGAGGAACTCTGACATTTCTACTCCAGCTGCCTCCTCTGGTTCTTGTTGTGCCCTGGCCCATAAGGGAAGAAAATGTCACGAGGGCATATGCGCCTTCCTTAGCGGGGCATGACCCAGAAGTGGCACAGTTTTCTGCTCACATCTCATTGGCAGGACTTAATCACATGGCCACATGGGAAGCTGCTAGAAGGCTATGACATGTAGTCTCTAGCTTGGCTATGTGCCTAATTAAAAGTCAGGGGTTTTTTTTTAGAGGTGGAGAAGATGCATTCCTCCTACTCTGCCAGAGGACTCATGCCAAATTATTTTCCAAAATGATTTGCGCTCCAGTTCAGTTCCACCAAAGCTGCGTGTTTGTGCCAGTTTGACAAATGTTTACTAAGGACCTTTTATTCTGTAGAACCTCCAGACACCATGGGGATATTGATGTAGAAAATGAGGGGGACAGTCACGTACGCAGGAAACAGCTAGAGACAGGAATTAACTACAGTGCTGAGTCGTGTGGTTCTACCCCGTGTGCCATGGAAAGGACTGGTGAGAGCTGAGGAGGTGACTTCGGGTGGATTTCGCAGGATGATGTTGCTCATTGACCCTTTTTTTTTTGTTAATGCTCACCTGAGGATATAATTTTTTTCTATTGATTTTTTTTTTTTTAAGAGAGTGCAAGGGGAAGAAGGGAGTGGGGCTTAGAGAGAGAGAGAGAAACATTCATGTAAGAGGGACACATTAATGGCTTGCCTCCCACCCCCCCCACCCCCCCACCCCCACCAGTGCCCCACCGGGGCCAGGGATGAACCTGCAACCCAGGTACGTGCCCTTGACCAGGAATTGAACCTGTGACCCTTTGGTGCATGGGTGGATGCTCTAACCACTGAGTCACACTGGCCAGTGCTGCTCATCAACTCTTTTTTTTTTTTTTAATATATTTTTATTGATTTCAGAGAGAGGAAAGGAGAGGGAGAGACAGAGATAGAAACATCAATGATGAGAGAGTCACTGATCAAGCCCACAACCCAGGCATGTGCCCTGACCGGGAATCGAACCCTGATCACCTGGATCCTAGGTCGACGCTCAACCGCTGAGCCACGCTCGGCCGGGCATCAACTCTTGATTGCCTCTGCCAGGGTTCACTGAAGGAAGTTTCCACTTGACCCTCGATGACATTCTAGCTTCCTCTTTAACTTTTTACTGAATCTTTCCACTGCCCACAGGTAGCAAAATGGTAGGGTTTTGAAATGTACTTTCTTTTCTGGATCCATAGCGGGGTATTGCATGGAGTAAAGGAATCAAAGGGAGGCAGGAAAGGACTCCTGTGAGCCAGGGGAGCTGAAGGCCATTCATTCATTCAGGGAATGAATACAGCTCTTCCAGCCGCTGAGGGTGTGTGCTCTCCCATGCACATGGCAACCCTTGGGGATGGTGAGGTCTCTAAAGATCTATTCCCAGGCCCAGTTACTAAATATCTTTAAACAGAAAATACTTCCTCTGGGTCCTTTTTTTTTTTTTTTTATATAGCTAAGTTTTAAAAAATAAATACCTTAGTGATACCTCATTGTGGTTTTAATTTGCACCTCTCTGATGATTAGCGATGTTGAGCATCTTCTCATGTGTCTCTTGGCCATCCGTATGTCCTCTTTGCTGGTGGGAATGCAGACTGGTGCAACCACTATGGAAAACAGTATGGAGGTTCCTCAAAAAATTAAAAATGGAGCTGCCATTGGACCCAGTGATTCCACTCTTAGGAATGTATCCTAAGAATCCTGAAACATTCATCAGAAAGAATATATGCACCCCTACGTTCATAGCAGCACAATTCACAATAGCTAAGATCTGGAAACAGCCCAAGTGCCCATCAGTAGATGAGTGGATAAAAAAGCTGTGGGACATTTACACCATGGAATACTACACAGCTGTAAAGAAGAAGAATCTCGTACCCTTTGGGACAGTATGGATGGACCTGGAGAATATTATGCTAAGTGAAATAGGCCAGGCAGAGAAAGATAAACATCACATGATCTCGCTTATACGTGGAATCTAAAGAACTTAATAGACTGATGAACAGAATAGATTCAATGACATGGAAGCATGGATGAGACTGACGAATGTCAGAGGGATGGAGGAGGGCGTGTGGGTGGAGGGGGAGAGAGTAACCAAAGAATTTATATGCATCTATGCACAACCCAGGGACACGGACAATGTGGGGAGAGGGACTGGGGAGGGGGAAGGGATGGGGTGGAACGGGCCATTGGGGAGAAAAAGGGACATCTGTAATATTTTAAACAAACAAACAAACAAACAAAAAAATAAATTTATCTTTATTGTTGAAAGTATTACAGATGTTCCCCTTTTCCCCCCATTGATCTCCTATACCTCTCATCCACCCCATCCCCAGGTTTCCCCATACCAATGTCTGTGTCTATAGGTTATGCATATAAGCATATAAATTCTTTGATTAATCTCTCCCCCCACTCCCCCCCTTCCCTCTGAGATCCCTCAGCCTGTTCCATGCTTCTATGTCTCTGGATCTATTTTGTTCATCAGTTTATTTTATTAGATTCCACATATGAGTGAGAGCATGTGGGACTTGCCTTTCTCTGTCTCCTTTTCCTTCATGTTCCACGAGATAGAGAAGGGAAGGAAACTATTTTAGTAGTTGGGTGAATGGCCAAAATGAAATAATGAAAAAACAGTATGCAGCTGAGGTTCTGACTATAGAAAAAACTTTGTCAAAATTTGGAAGCAGAAGATACTTATTTTTGTCCCACCTCTCTTAGGATTTCCATCTCTTTGCCATTCTCCACCAGTGTTCTCATGGTGGTCCACACTCGCTCCTCTCTAAAATGTGTCTTATTTGTTCTCTGTTTTTCTTTTCTCACTTTCTTACCCCTATTGTAAATGGTAGGTGTTCTACTTTCTTCTACATTTGCTGGAGTCTAAACTTGTCTTCTCTCTATTACTCCATTCCTCTATTTCTCTATCCCTCCATATACCCTCCCTCCCTCCCTCCCTCCCTCCCTCCCTCCCTCCCTCCCTCCCTCCCTCCCTCCCTCCCTCCCTCCCTCCCTCCCTCCCTTCCTTCCTTCCTTCCTTCCTTCCTTCCTTCCTTCCTTCCTTCCTTCCTTCCTTCCTTCCTTCCTTCTTTCCTCTATTCAGGTAAGCAAATCTAACCTACACTGTTAATGGCTTTAAACACCTCAACATTAAGCCTTCTCTAATTGAGGGAATTTCTGGCCTGAGGACAGGCTAATGGGATAGATGTTTGGGGAGGAACGTATGTTGAATTTAGCTCTCTCATACTCTCTGCTTAATCATAGAGATAGTTAGTGAATCTGTTATGTCAGGAAAAAGCAAAGTTGAAGATGATTCTGCTCAGTGCATAGTCACCTCTGCCTAATTTCTGTCATTATAGAACATAAAATAAACCTATAGCCCTGGCCCCCAAGGCCCTATTGCTGGGAAGACCAGACTTGTAGCAGGTAAGGAGGCCTCTGCAAGGCACCTGCCCCGAGTCTCGTCGCTGACCTCTTTGGAGGGTTCCCATGGCTGGGCTCCTTCTGTGGTCAGGGCACTGGGATTGTGGGCACAGTCTGTCCCATCATCACTTTCACTCTGATTAGCTTCATTCAGAAGAACTTTCAACAGGCTTTTACATACACATGTCAGCGTGGGAAGACCAGTTCCTCTGTATGGGTCTGATTTAATCTCTGCATAGAGGCTGATCTCGGGAGAAAATACACTCCTTTTCAAGTCAGGCATGAAGGATATATCAGCCCACAGCTGCTCCCAGTGCATCTCGGGTTTTCTCACTGGGGGCCCTCAGCATCTTGGGACAGCCAGCTAAGAGGTATCTGGTTGGCTTAGGCCAGCTTTGTGCCACTCGGCTCTGGTGTAATCAAACAATCTGTAGCTTGGTAGGACATCCTGCTTGCTCTGGGTGACTCAGAGCTCCCGGGGCAGCTGGTTGAAGTCTTTCTGTAGCAGTGCCGCTCGCTCACTCCACACCCCCACTCCACACCCCCACTCCCTGTAAACCACTCCACAGGTGGCCTGACTTCTGGTACAAATAAAAGTTTGTCAACTGTTACTTCTTTCTCCTGTTGTGTGTGTGTGTTTAGACTTATTTAAACAAAATTAAGCTGTGGGAGTCCATTAATAAAAGGTTTCTATGACAAAATTATTGGCACTCTGCAAGGCTGTTCAGACGAGAGCAGGAAGATCAATATTACCTAGAAGAACATAGCATAGCAGACATTATTCAGGAGACGTAGGCTCAAGAATGAGAGGGAATACAGATTTCCACCTGGGCAGTTAATGTTTGAGGATGATGAAACAGCCTGTTGGAACTGGCGATCTGGCAATTATTTGAGAAGTTTTGGGGAGACTCTAAATGTGCTTTAAAAAAAGAAAGAAAAACAAACAGAAACTTCAGGTAAAGCTTTTCAGAACTAAAGAGCAAATGTTTCAACAGAAGACCAGAAAACAAAAATGCACAGCATTTGGATAACTTGTGGAGATACCTAAGGTCACAGAAGTGGTGTGATGAGTGTGTGCTTGGGGTGGCAGGGGGAGACGACAGGGAGACTGTGCAGGCTTCTAGACCAGGCAGGTTAAAATGAGCAGCCATTTCTCATCCTGAAGCCTGGTCCTTTCACTTGTCGCTTGAGAAGCTTTGTGAAAATGGGTGGAAAGTACAGTGGATTGTTACCCAGAGCAGATCAATTTAATGGGCTGCAGTTTGCTCTCCATCTCTGTCATATGAGCTAATTAACCTGCAGGCTGGTGAAATGCAACTGGCACTAATTGATCCATTGCTGGAGCAGTGCACACCCTTGGTGCCATTTACAAATTGCTGAGATTGGGATCTCTGGGTGGCTCGAGGGTTGAGGGGAAACTGGTTCAGCTGCAACTATGGTGGACATCAGCTCCCAGGCCCAAGGAATGGTTGTGCATTGTCAGAAAAGGTGAGCAAGAGGAAGAGGGAATGAAAGGAAAGCCTCAGATTTAGAAAGGGGAAGAGGGTAGGGAGGGAGGGAAGAAGGGAGAGGGAAAGGGAGAGGGAGAGAGATGGTGGAGGGGGGAGAGGGCGAGAGAAAGATGAGAATAAGGACAGGGAAGGAGGGAGGGGGAGAATAGAATACCTTCTTCAGGTGCTACTTTTGATCTTTGACAATAAGTAATTGAAGGGGTCATGCACCCAGGCCAGTGTTCTCCAAAATGTATCCAGAGGAGCCCATGTCCTGTATTGTGTTAATTGGCGTTTTATGGGGGACATTTTTTTTTAATGGAGGAGAGATGTCCTATGGTCTCATCCATTTGGGAAATGTTTGATTCAGGTTGTTTTTCTTCTTCTTTATCTTTAGTCATTACCTGAGGATATTTTTTCCATTGCTTTTCAGAGAGAGTGGAAGGGAGAAAGGGGGGGGAGGAGAGAGAAACATCAACGTGAGAGAGACACATCGATTAGTTGCCTCCTGCACGTACCCCAATGGGGCCGGGGATCAAGCCTGCAACTGAGGCACGTGCCCTTGGCCGGAACTGAACCTGGGACCCTTCAGTCCTCGGGCCAGTGCTCTAACCACTGAGTCAAACCTGCTAGGGCTGGTTCGGGTCTCTTAAGCGCATTCCTTTTTAGAGCTTTCCATAAACTAAAGTGCATTATGGGGCTCCTTAGATTATTTTATTGGGGAATTATTTATTCAAGGATCATATCCTGGGACAAGCACTCTGAGAAATGGTTTTTGAAATAATGATCCAGACCTTTGCCCTGGCTCTGGGCAACACCGAGCCATTTCCATGCTGGTTCTACCTTTAAGCTGAACAAACCCCTGTCATTATCCTTTGGTGACAGCACAAAAGCCACTTACCAGGGCATGCTCCAGAGCCAGTTCTCATGGCATCAGCACTCCGCTCGTTCATTTATTGCTGTACCCATTCATTCAAGCTCCATCCTGTTTGCTCTGTGTCTCTGACTCTGGCCCTGAGCACTTACCCTACTCTCAGACTTAGATGCCCATGCTTGGCTTCCATCCCTGCAGACTCTGAAATGTCCTGATTTCGTCTCCGGGATTTGACATTCAGTGCTGCTGTACGGTCTTGGATACGCTCTTTAGATGTGTCTTCTCCTCCTAACCCGCCATCTCCAATTGTCTTCAAGGTCAATTGAAGCCTCTAGAACCCACCGCTTGCTCCCTTTTCTCAGCAAGAATAGTTTGAAACCCTCATCAACTTCTCTTGCTCTTGAGAGTGTGGATTTGAGTACAGTCCATACTCTGAGCCTCTTCCAGTGTCCCAGCTGCTCCCAGAGTCAGGAAGTTTTTCTCATAGTGACCTAAATGTTTTTTCCAGTTGATGAGTAAGTTACTTCCTCTCTTTTTTCCACAAGAGCAATGGAGAATGAAGGGGAGGGTCGGTGCTGAGGGGGGCAGGCCCCTCTCTACTGCTTGCTCACTCTGCATTCTTCTTCCTGGACGGGAACGGCTCCTACCCAGGCCCAGCCCCTCAGATGCCCTCTGAGGACCTCCACCGGGGGTGGAAGGGGGCCAGCAAAATCCTGACTGGCCCTATCCTTACCTCCCCCATGGTGTCATTTAAATGGTGACAATCCCCGGAATTGTCATCCAGGAGAGAAATCCTGTTAGAGACATGGCATCATGGGAATGTGTCCGGTGGAGACAATCCTACTGTGCAGGTCTATGAGATGCTGCCCCAAATGTCATACATTTGTGCTGATTCATTGCTTCTCCCTAGAGAAGGTGTTTACTTCACATGTTTTATGGGAGATGTGTGAACACATGGCAGGAAAATTACTGCTATCCAGAAGCTCAGAGTAACCAAATAAAGGAACTGAAGTACCGAAGATTCCCTTACATGCTGTCCATGAAGTCTGAGAAAGACTAGACAGAGCAATTAACCAGTATTAGCAACTTCTTAGATCCATTTTCTTTCACTTTCTGCAAATGCGGTTCCTTATCCCACCAACCAGCGAAACAATCAGGAGCATATAATGTGGGGGGAACATATGCATCTTTCTGTCTCCAAAATTAATAGGAAAAATGAGCAGGTTGAAGGCAGGTCATGAAAAAGTTATGCTTTTAGAAGGCTAGTTTATTTTGCCAACAATGCAATTGCTATCTACTCAGTATAGACATTTTGGAAAAAATAGACAAGTAGGAAGAAGGAAAATTTGTCTATGAAGATAAATGGGGAAAACTTGACTCGTGTTAGCAATCAAGATGGTTGTATTTTTCTTGAGTGATTGCTTGGTTTTTACCCACAAATGTAGATCTTGTAGTATTTAATCATATCTCCAACTTTGCACCAGTTTTTAGAAGACTCTGCAATGTTCATTCATGGAATAACTAATTATTCATTGAATAATGTTCATTGAATACCTGTGATGTGCCAGAACTCTGCTAGGCCTTGAGGATATATCTGTGAGCAAAAGAGATGCGGGGTGGTGTGATCTGATGGATGTTGATGGTTATTAATACTACTCATTGAGTGCGTAGCATTGTGTTAGCACTTTGCATATTTGCCAGGGAAATGGAATTCCTTGTAAGTATGTGTATTCGCTCAGAGTTTTTCCTTCTCCAGATTCCAAGGGGCTAGCCTACACCGGTGTGATATTGCCCATGGGTGAGGTTTGTGTTGCCAGAGGACACCTCCTCTCCTCATCTTTTGTGGAGGCCTCTTGGCATAATCTCCTGCAGGACATTGTGGCAGGGGTTCCAAAGGAGGAGGGGAGGGAGAAGCGTGGTTGGAGAAGAGAGAGGTGGGAACTAAGAAAGCCAATAGCTTCTGCAGAACTGAAAAGGGGGCAGAAGGTGCTGGCTGAGAGTGGTGGGGATCTGAGTCCTTCTCCCTGAGGGGAGTCAGAGAAGAAAGACTGGCGGCAGCTAGGAGAGGACTCCAGGTGCTTGTGCTCCCAGAAACAGCAAAGGTCGTCATGCCTCTGTGCAACACAGCAATTGAGCTGCCCAACTCAAGGGGCCATGAAGATGTTGACAGTGGGCATCTGCTTGCTAACCAGTGTGGAGTGATGACCATGGGAGCCCCAATATTTTGTGAATCATGACGTCCTTAGGGCCTTCGTAGAACTGATTTAAGCTACTTTGATCACATACCAGTCTTAAATTCTCTTTGCAACATAACCTTAGTCAGCATAAATTACTACCAGATTAGAACCAAATCAAATTCAGATCAAATGTCACCACACAGTGCTCATTAAACTAGTGTTTATTGGCAAGCGGACTATACACTCTTTCCACCACCTGCTCTTAGACAGTTGGTAAAGCCCCAGTTCTGTTCTTTTAGATGCTTTGACCACTATGTTGTATGTATGAGTCACTTGATACAGATTTAATAGTACACCAGAGGCAGGATTCTAGTTCCTTTGTAGATGACCCCAGGCACCCAGGATTTTCTAGACCAGTTGCTCAATATGGGATTGTTTGTAGATCAAGTCTATGTGCTGTCCCTGTGTGTCCAGGGTAAAGGCCTTGCTAGGTTCTCATACTCAGCTCATGCAAAGATGGAGAATATCTCTCAACTGTTTTAGTCAGTCCTCATGGTTGACCAATTAGAACCTCCTTCTAGCATCTTTAATGAAGACTAGTATGCCACCAGTGTTATCAGTTGTGTTAGTTTCCTGTGGCTGTTGTAAGAAATTACCATAGCCTGGCAGGGTGTGGATCAGTGGTTGAGCATCGGCCTAGGATCCAGGAGATCATGGTTCGATTCCTGGTCAGGGCACATGCCCGGGTTGTGGGCTCCATCCCCAGTCAGAGGCATGCAGGAGGCGGCTGATCAATGACTCTTTCATCATTGATGTTTCTATCTCTCTATCCCTCTCCTTTCCTCTCTCAAATCAATAAAGATATATTTAAAAAAAAGAAAGAAATTACTATACATGTGATGACCTAAAACAACAGAAATTTATTATAATGCTGGAGGCCAGAAGTATGCACTCCCTCTAGAGGCTGTAGGGGGCAATCTGTTCTTTGAGTCTTCAAGCTTCTGGAAGCTGCTGGCATTCCTTGGCTTGTGGCCACATTACTCCAATTCCTGCCTCTATCTTGAGATTGACTCCCTTGCTTCTGTCTGTATAATCTCCCTCTGCCTCTCTCTTATAAGGACAGTTGGCATTGGATTTAAGGTCCATCTGGATAATCCAGGATAACTTCTTTATCTCAATATCTTTAATTATATCTGCAAAGACTATTTTTCCAAGTAAAGCCACTTTCACAGGTGCTGGGGATTCACACATGGATACATTTTTGGGATCACCATTCAACCCACTGCATCAATGAAACCCCTATCTCATATTTAGGATGCTCTACAGCAAATCTGCTATTTATCACAATGTGAATAACAAATGAATGAGCAGTAGCTACCTCTTTGTGTGGCCTTTCTGATAAATACTAGCTGACCACTCCTAGAGTGTGACTTCATGATAGAGCAAATGATAACCTCAAGAGTGCAGTTTAAACTGTGAACACATATTTATATCACACCATCAAAAGGGGGAGTATTAAAAAGTCCATTATGGCCCCAAATAAGAGAAAACTCTCATAATACTTGTGATTGAATTTACCAGTAACCTTTAAGATGCGGGTTCAGGGTTAGATTTGCTTTTATGTTAAGAGAATAAAGGAAATATTTCTTTTCTTCTTTTTATCCTCACTGGAGGATATTCTTTCCATTGCTTTTCAGAGAGAGTGGAAGGGAGAGAGAGAGAGAGAGAGAGTGAGAGTGAGAGAGAAACATAGATGTGAGAGAGACACCAATTGGTTCCCTCCCACAAGTGCCCTGACCTGGGCCAGGGATCAAACTGCAACCCAGGTACATGCCCTAGGTAAGAACTGAACCTGGGACCCTTCAGTCCATGGGCTGATGCTCTAACCACTGAGCCAAACCAGCCAGGGCAAGGAAGTATTTCTTGAATCCAAGGTTGTTCTGGAAAATTCCTGCCATATGCACATAATCATAGTTAATTCTCACAGCAAAACCAAGGTAAAAAGAATTATACACATTTTATGATTAAGGACACTGAGGTTAAGAGATACTAAAAGTATCACACTGATAGAGGATGTGGTTTAGACTTGGCCATGTTTCTGTCTGGCTCTAAAGTCAGATCCCCTTACTACACGGCTAGACTGCCTTTCTCAGAAGGTCTAACCGATCTAGAAATAGCTGGCCCTGCCCAAGTTCGGGTGGTACTTGCAATTTCACCCACTTTGGCTAAGTCCCCATGGGAGAGCTAACAGTAACGAAGAGGAAGACAGAGGAAGAGGAGTGTAAAGATAAGAAAGGGGGCAGGAGAGAGGTAGGGGTTCAGAAGAAATCAACTCTTTGTTAAAGAAGAGAGTTGAGGGAGTGATGTCTTAGTTCAAGCTGCTATAACAAAGTCCTATAGACTGGAGAAGTGGATTATAAACAACAGAAATTTATTTCTCACAGTTCTGGGGGCTGGAGGACCGAGATCAGGGTTCCACTATGCTTGGGTTCTGGCAAGACCCCTCTTTCCATGTTGCAGACTCACTGTATCTTGACATGAGGAGAGTGAAGGGAGGAAGCCAACTCTCTCAAGACCTAAAAGGTCACTAATTCCACTCCTGAGGGTTCCACCTCATAACCTCATCTAATCCCAATTACCTTCCAAAGGCTTCACTTCCTAATACCATTACATTGAGGGGTAGGGTTCCAACATATGGATTTGGGGGGAGCGTAAACATTCAGTACATAACAAATGACCAAAAATTTCTTCAGAGCTTCTGTCAACCAGCAGGATGGTAGACCCTACAGCCCCGAGAGCATCAGAAGAATCAAGACAGGCAATACTTGAGGTCTAGAGCAGTCCCCTACTAGGTGTACCCTGGCTGCCCTAAAGCTGGAATGACTTTGGCCCATTGGTTCCATAGTTCTTCTCTGGATCCCTATCACCTTGTGGTCCTATTTGAGTTGTTGCAAACTTTTGATGCCTATGCTGGTTGACCTACCATCTATGTGGCAGGCTGTATTATTGTCCTCAGTTCTTAACTTTTTCCTTTTTCTATACCCATTGCTTCATGGGTTTGTAGTTTCCCTATAAACAGAACACCTCTTCATCCCATTGATGTTGGGTTTGGCCGTGTGACTTGCTTTGACCTATGGAATGTTATCAGATGTGATGTGAGCAAAGACTTGAAATGTGCTTACACAATTGAGTTTATACTCCTGCACTTCAGACCATTGCCATGAGAACATAATCCAGCTAGTCCATTGCTCCAAGATGGATTAGAGAGACATCAAGATCACATGGATCCAACTTTCTAGCAGTTTGAAACACAACCGAGCTGAGCCCAACCTAGGTCAGTTGATCCTTAGTGAATTTACAGATATAAAAGTAAGAATAACTGATCATTGTTTTAAGTTACTTTATTTTGGCATGGCTTGTCATGCAGCATTATTGTGGCAAAGGCCGACTGATACATTCTGTCTCTGAAATTGTCATGTCCACCACTGTCTCCACCATTACTGCTGTATTACTGTTTTGGGGTACCAGCAACACTGGTAGGAGTTAGAGTCCCAGGTACTAAGGCACTTCTCATCATCGAGCTGGATTCCTGAGGGGCACTAGGCAGAGCTGCGCCCTTCAGAGCACATCAGACCCTGGAAGGGAAGGAGACAGGTCTTCCTCCCATCTTGCACTGTGCTGTAGTCACCCCCTTCCCCCATCTCTTCAGGGGGTCCCAACCACTGCCTGAAGCAGGTTTCTGAAGGTGCACCTGCGGGTCTAGAAAGGCCCCTCGCTCTGTCTGTAGACTCAGCATCTTATAGTCAGCTGGTTATAGACATGGACGTTTACAGCTTGACTTGAACCAGCCAATTTTCATTGACCCTCATCTTTTCTACCTCTCTGCCCACATCTAAGACTTGGCTTCAAGCATTCTTGAGGGGAATGGCATCTTAGCAGGGAGGTTTTTTTGGAGACAGAAAAGAGAACTGTACATCTAAATCCCTGAACTTCCATAATGAGCTGCCAGCCATGCTGGATCACAGTGGTTTCTCTGGATATGGGATTATGGATTTTTAAAAAACAATTATTTGTTCTCCTATGTGCTTTCCAAACCCTACAAATTGGGTGTTTTTTTAATCTGAAAAACAATAAATGCTGATGAAATCAATGTAACAATCCCCACAGCTTTGAGTGAAGGCCTATAGGGTCAGGTGAGGTGGGAGGGGGCTGAGTGGCTAGAACAGCAGCTCTGCCAGTGGCCAGGGGTCAGTGCCCAGTGCTGTTAGCAGCAGCAGCCGGTGACTGCCAACCAGCCCAGTCTGTCATTTGGCACTGGCTTCCAAACCTTAGCTGGGCAGCTTCCAGAGGGCTGCCTTGAAGGAGGTGTGAGGGACCCTGAGGACTCATGAGGGAGTGAGGCTGCACTAGTGTAAATCCATTGACACTATAGGGGTTTCTTGTTTTGTGGGGTAAATGGGTTTCTGAAAAATAGTGAGGATTACAATTCTAAATAAAAAAACCATTTTGCATGTGCCAGGAAAGTTTCCTGAATAAAAGGCTCTTACGGTGAAGTCCTGGCTGGGTGAAGTGAATAATCCCTTTCCGTTTTATCTGTGGCATAAATCTGGATTTTCACTTAGGGTGTTTGGGATTCCATGGAAAACCAGATGACAGCTGCTCTGAAAAAAGCATAGCCTGGAGCTTCTGTGGAGGGTTAATGGTCAGCATCATCATCTTCAATTCGGAGGCCAACTAGACCTCAGTTTAAGTCCCAGTCCTGGTGCTAACACATTATGTCCTTTGCAGGTCCTGTTCCTCCTGCCTGGAATGCTCTCCCCCTAGAAGTGCACATGGCTCCCTCCCTCCCATCCTTGGAGCTTGTGCTTAAATGCCTCTTACCTTCTCAGAGAGCCTTCCTCATCATCCCACTGAAAATTGTGACTTCACCACCCCTTTTCCCTTTGCCTGCTTGGTTTTTCTCCATAGTACTTACTATCTTTTGTCATGTTGTATATTTTCTTGATTTTGTTTCTTGTCTGTGTCTCTCACTGGAATGTCAGCCCCATGGGGCCAGGACTGTGAGTCATTTGGTTCACTGCTGTATTCCTGGTGCCTGGCAGAGTCTCTGCCTCCATAAGTATTTGTTGAATGAGTGGGTGAATGACCTTGGGCATGTTACTTGAATTTTCTGCATGTCCAAAACTAAATGAGTGAAGTGGGAACTGGCCCTCAGCCTGAGGTGGGGAGATAAGAGCGTTGGGGGGGGCAGGGCCACCTTTGGGAGCAGCTCCCCTCTGTCTAAGGACAGCTGCTCTGCAACTCCAGCCAACTCTCATCACAGTGAAGCTCTTCCAGTATTGCCAGATTTTAAAAGTTGTGTTTTTTTTTTTTTTAAAAGATAAGCCAGAAACTGAAATTTTAAAGAAAATAAAATCACCTTTAAATGAAATTTCATTTCAAGAAAATGAAATTGTTGGTAACCAAGTCATATTTTTATAAAAACCTTGTGCAGTTTAGACAAAATACACCTGTAAGTCAGGTCTGAGAGGTGGGTACCAGGATGGGATCTCTAGACTAGATATTCTGCAAATCCTATCCTATCCTATCCTATCCTATCCTATCCTATCCTATCCTATCCTATCCTATCCTATCCTATCCTATCCTATCCTATCCTATCCTTTTATAAAATTCTATTCTCCCATTAAATTGTTTTCATCTTTACCACTGTAGTGGGAAGCATATAGACTAATCAAACTCAAATCAAATTATTGGACTTAAATGGCAGAGAATAGACCATAGTAATTGTCTCTCCAACCTGATGGGAAAATTTGCTCTCTAGAAAACCACTGGCTACCTCTTTACTAATATAGAGAAAATTAACACACAGTGTGGAAAGATTGGTTCAAGTGGCAAGGTGGTGGACGCCCATCGTGTTATTTTTCAGGTTTCTAGGATGTGGGAGATTTCCTCTGTGCCAGATAGTAACTCCACTGGGCCCTAGCTCTGGGCTGCTTGGGTCACTTGAAAGGAAAAAAATCACTCCTTTTCCACTCTGTCACTCAAAAATTTCATTTTCTGCAATGCATTTTTTTCTCACAAAATGATTTCTGCTCCTTGGCTGCTATTAACAATCCTTAATGCATGTATTTGATAACTTGTGAAATGTCCCAGGGAGTCCACTGGGATCTGCAAAGGACTGTGGTGAAAGGATGGCTGGAACAAATGGAAAATGTCCAACAAATGAAATTGCTGTGATGACCTCCAATTCCAGGACCACTGTGATGAATGATTCTTTTTAGCCAATTATATGGGTTGTAATTCGACCCCTTCCTGCTGCAGAACGAGTGGTTTTATGACTGTGATATGGTATACAATATGGAAATGTGGGCCTTGGGACTAATAAGTTGCTAGACAGGGTCAGACAACAAGAGGTGAGAGAGAGAAGGCAGGGAATGTTGGTATGTGCTAATACAGAGGTAAAAAGGGTGTTGGGGGAAAGGGAGGGGAGAAGGCATGGAAGGCAAGAAAGGGTAGTCATTATGGTGGGAGAGAATTGCTATGGAGGAGCACACAGTGCTTGGTTTTAGAGTCACAAAGACCTGGGTTTGAGCATCAGTTCCATCTCTTACGAGTTGTACATATGGGCAAATTACTCAACCTCTCTGAGACTCAGTTTCATCATCTATAAAATGGAACAAGTAAAGCTTTCCTTCCAGGGTTGACATGAAAACCAAATGAAATAACATATGTGTGGTACAAGGTATAGCACAGGGACTCAACACCAGCCATGTCCCCCAAGATTGTGGGCCTCAGAATCATCTATTATAAAGTGGTAGCCAGTATTAAACTAGACCAAGGGTGCAAACTCAAATGCTTACAGAGTTGAGACAGATAATGTCAAGAAGTGAAGGAAGGCAGCCAGGTATAAAAACCACTGCAGGCTAAAAAATGGACAGAGAGATGACTAGAGCCTGTTAGCTCTCCTGTGTGTTCTTAGATTCTTAGCATTTTCCAGAAAAGCCCCAACTCTGGTCCTAACGTGAAACCTCCTGATTTATAAATGTGGGCATCTAATTCTGCTCCCCACCCCCCACCCTTTTTTAGAATGTATTATTTGGGCCACCAGTGTGTATACAAAACTTGGGTCATTTCCAGCCTATGGGCCACCATTTTCCAGCTTCTAAACAGAAGGATTGTAGAAGGATTGTTTATCAGGGCCTCAGTAAGTAATTCTGGGTTCAGGTGACCACAGAAAATGTAATTTTGACTTGGAATCCAAGTTATGCCTGATTCATTTTAAAAGTAGAACTACCATAGGGTCCTCATTCTATGTAGGATGCTTTGGGAGGCTGGGGCAAAACCATAAAAACTGCTGCAGACTAAAAAATGGACAGAGAGATGACTAGAGCCATAGAGATCTCTATACCTTGAACTAGAGAGGAAGGTAATTTTCCAAATTTTTAAAACAACCCTCTGCTTAGGCTGTCTGCTAATGGAAATGTGATGGGTTTGGAGACTGGGGGAGACATAATTGCTGCATTCCTCTTTTTTGTTAAAGCAGCTTTAGGCCAGCTGGTGGGAAATGGTCCTTCCAGACTGACTTGAGACTTGACCTCTTCAAAACAAGTCCTTTTACTTGCATTGGGCAATTTGCTTTAAAAAAATTCTCTCTTCTTAAAATTTAAAGGATGTAGACTAGTAAGAATATAAAAATAATTTATAACTGTAGCTCTCAGCAATACTGTCCCTTCTATTTTGGTGAACATCCTTCTATTCTTTTTTGGGAGAAATATTTCATATACATATTTACAAAAATAAAATCACACTAGATATACTGTTCTTCGAGTCTGCCATTTAACACTATCTCATAAATATATTTAATAAACATTTTTTTCTCAGGAACATTGAAATGTTCTTTAATGGGACTTTTACAATGGTTATACCATAATGTATTTATTTATTTACTTAGTTTTGTAAATCCTCACCCAAGGACACTTTTTTCCATTAATTTCTAGAGAAAGTGGGGGGGTGGAGAGGGAGACAAATATCAATGAGAGAGAGAGAGAAACATCAATGTGAGAGAGACACATCGATTGGTTGCCTCCCGCAAACACCCCGACTGGGCCCAGGGATCGAACCTTCAGTCCAGGTATGTGCCCTTGATTGGGAATCGAACCTGTGACCCTTTGGTGTGTAGGCTGATACTCTATCCACTGAGCCACACTGGCCAGGGCTAATTAATCCTTTATTTTAGACATTTACGTTGTTTCAAATTTTTCTAGTGTAAGCAATGCTGTGATGTATAGCCTTAGGGCTAAATATGTGGGTACATCAATGATGATATTTTTAGACTAAATTTCCTGAAGGGGAGTCAATGGCTTGCCAATAAACTGTTTGCCAATAAGCTGCTGGTACTGACATTGAAGTGCAGAGAAGCCGTGTGTGTGTGTGTGTGTGTGTGTGTGTGTGTGTGTGTGTGTGGTGGCACTTAGCCAAGTGCTCACCATTTAGGGATATTTGTTATGGGGATGTTGGGCACAACAAGGCCACCTAGAATCCTCCAATTTGAGGATTGAGATCGTTGGAGTCAGTTTGAGCTAGTCAAAATTCAATGAATAGGGGCTCTGTATGATTTTAAAGTAATTCTGCTAAATTAATTTCTGTTTAGTGACAAATACCTACATGGTTTTGGTTTTGGACTGTGGTGACTAGCAGAACAAAAGTCATATTATAATGTCAAACTTGTATTTTTTTCCTGATAGTCTCATAGGTATGGTTGGCAGGAAAAAGCAGGAGAAGCCATCTGTTATAAGAGCAAGAGCTAGAAGATTTAATGCTCAGAAGGATGGCTTGGTCACGTCTGTGGTCACAAGTCTAGCCTGTGTTTTGCACTCTTCGGATCATAATTTAGGATCCATGAATTTAAGAAGTCAGTAATTTAATAAAATAAAACAAAACTCTGCTGAAGGGGTGGTGGGTTCTGGTTCTAATTATTACTTAATTGGAATGTTTTTCTTTGGCATCTTCCAAACTGGAACCACTGTTTGCTTCCTATGGCCTTTTCCTTGTGCATGTGTGGTGGTGTGATATGTAATTTGGTAAGAGAGTTGCTAATAAAAGTGGATCCATTAAATTCGTAATTAGTTTAGGTCTCCGACTGGGAGGTTTTAGACCTGCAGAGGGATGAGTGCGCTACTTAATAATAACTTTTAAATTTCTGTTCAATATTTTTCAAAGTATATATCTATATCTGTGTCTATATGTATCTACTGATCTATCTATGCATCTATCTGTGCACCTATCTATGCATCTATCTATCTATGCATCTATCTATCATCTATCTATTATCTATCTATGCACTTACCTATCATCTATTATCTATCTATCTATCTATCTATCTATCTATCTATCTATCTATCTATCTATCTATCTATCATCTATCTATCTATGCATCTATCATCTATCTATCATCATCATCATCTATATCATCTATCTATCTATCTATCTATCTATCTATCTATCTATCTATCTATCATCATCTATCTATCTATGCATCTATCTATCTATATCTATGTATCTATCATCATCTATCTATCATCTATTTCTGAGTGTACTTTCTTCTCTTCTCATCTTCAACTCTCCAGAGAATATAAGGAGTCTGAGCTAATGACAGGCTTGTAGACAGGCCTGGCTCTGATTCCTGCTTTGCTGTCTTCTGGCTGTGGGACCTTGAGTGAGTCATTGAATTTCTCTGAGCCTCAGTTTCTTTATTTGTAAAATGAATATTTCATTAGTTTCTTTGTTGTAATAAATGAAACTGACTCTTATTAACTTAAGCCAGAAAAAGGTTTACCGGAAGGCTATAGAGAGCTCATGAAATGTAATAAAGAGCTAAACCACAAGTCTTGGGAAGGGCCGGCTCAGGGATTCAGCCCAGGGCACCTGCTCTCAGCCCTAAGCTGTCTCTACTCAAGTCAGGTTCCCAGGAAGAGTAACCTGATTGGCTGGGACTGAGTCACATCTCCTCTGATCCCTTCCTCTCCCCAGGGTGGGTGGTATTGGTCATTCGACTGGCAGTTCCACTAGAGTCATGTGAAATGGGGAGGACACTTCCTTAACACAAAATGTGGAGTATTACCAGAGGGAGGGGAATTGTGTGCGCAGACAGGAACCCAGAATACCACCTCACAGCTCTTAGGAAGATTCCAGATACTGTACCTAAGGTCCCTGGTACATGGTATGTGCTCAATGAACAATAGCTATCATGGTATTGCTGCTGTTAGGAGGCCAAGATCACCCATTGTTTTAGGATGAGAGCAAGGATAAGAATTATTTTCTTTTTCTTTTGAGTTCAGTGCATTCTCTTTATAACCCAAGTGACTAAAATGCACATTTTCTGGGACCCTTCTCAGACTGATGGACCAGAACCTCTGTGGGGAAGGGCTCCCTGACCTCTTCCTGTTTAACAAGCAGCCCAGGTGAGTTCTTTGTGCACCAGGTTTTGAGACCCGGAGCCCTTGGTGATCAGGTGAAAGGGTTTGACTCTGCTCAGGCAGCCTTTTGGAAGGAGAGATTTTTCTCTCCCACCCACAGCTGTGTTTTGCTGAAGGAGTTAAAGAGCTGGAGCAGTCAGACTGGTCCCTGAGCTGTGGTTCTCAGCCCTGGCTGCAAGCACCTGGCAGCATTGACAATCTACCAACACCCAGGACCCACCCCGGAGAGCTCTGCATGACTAGTTCCCAGCTGCAACCAGATGTTTTCAATGCATGCCAGTCTGGGAGCTAGAGAGACTCCTTCTACAGCCTTCTGGAAGGCAGTTAAGGATGCATAGAACTTTGGGATTTCAGAGATTTTTTTCTTCGACTACCCCATTTCATCCTCACGGCAACGCAGTCATCAGGCAGGTAGGGATAGGCAGTAATCTGCTCCTGATTTTGGAGATGAAGGGAAGAAACTGACCCCTCCAAAAGATTCATTGACTAGTGATTCCAACAAAGTCACTCAGCTTGGAAAGGCAGAGATAAACTCAGGTGTGTTCTGGCTCTAGGCTCACAGCTCCATTGACGTCCCTCTTGGAGACCAGAACATTCAGAGTGTCCAAGGTTTCTTTCAGTTACAGTTTCAAGGAAACCTAAAGGTGAGCCCTAAGACCTTCACAAGAGAGCTTATGTGAAAAACATCCTTTGGGGCCTTCAGCACTTTCTGGGAGGTCTTTTAAGCCACTTTCTGTCCCTCATGCTTTGATTTAGCTACCAGTTCTGAAGGCTGTGCCTTCTGGGGGTTGGATGAGTGAGGGCTGTGATTACAGCAGCAGCGGCCCTGCCAACATCCTGCAGGGTGGGCTCATCTTCTGCAGGAACATTCCCAGATGAGCTGTCAACTCTGCTACAGTAGGAGCCTGCCTTAGATTCCCCTCCATACAGCACTGCACAGAGGACTCAACTCAGGAAATAGTTGATGATCAGACAGCAACACAGAATGGGTTTTCTCACCCTCTGACTTCCCCAGCATCCGCTGCCCCTTGGTACTTTTTAACGCTTATTTTTTCATTATAAAATGAATCTATAGTCACCAAAGGACAGAAGTAGAGAAGGAGAAGTACAGAAAAAAACACTTGTAATAGTGACAAGTGTTTATTATAAACACTACATGCCTAATAAACTTTGTTTTATTTAATCTGCACAACAGTCAGCTCTACCCATGAGGACTCTCGGAACCTGAACTCTCACCCACCATCCACCTGCCCATACACAACTGCAGGGATAGCACACAGCCTGCAGAACTTGTGTCACTGTCTTTTGGCCTCTTTTCTGTGTTTGCCCCTCTGAAAACTCTTTTTTTTTTTTTTTTTTTAAAATATATCTTTATTGATTTCAGAGAGAGGAAAGGAGAGGGAGGGAGAGAGAGAGAAACATCAATGATGAGAGAGTCATTGATCGGCTCAGCCCTCAACCCGGGCATGTGCTCTGGTCGGGAATCAAACCCTGATCGCCTGGATCCTAGTTCGATGCTCAACCGCTGAGCCACGCCCGGCTGGGCTGCAAACTCTTGATGTCCAGCCAGTCCCTGAAGGAGACAGGTGTCCTATGTCTCTGGCTCTTTGCTCTGCTGGGCTGGACATCAGGAGTGGTTGTTCTGCCCACCCAGTCAATTGGGCTCTGCTATCAAAGCACAGTCCTTAGGCAGTCTCTTTGTTATGGGCTGAACTGTGTCTCCCCGAAGTTCATAGGTTGAAGCCCCCCCAGTACCTCAGAATGTCACTATTTTGTAAATAAGATCTTTAAAGGGGTGACTAAGTTTAAACGAAGCTGTTACAATGGACCCTAATCTAATCCAACCAGTGTCCTTATAAGAAGAGGAAAGTTGGGTACACATAGAGATGTCAAGGGTGAGAACAGGCCATGTGAGGACACAGCGAGAAAAGGCCATCTTCATGCCAAGGAGAGCCGCCTCAGAACACGCGAACCCAGCCCACACCTTGAACTTGGACTCCAGCCTCCAGAGCTGTGAGGAAATAAATTACTGTTGTTTAAGCCTCCAGTCTGTAGTATTTTGTTATGGCAGCCCTAGCAAACTAATAGGCTCTGTAAAGCTCTTTTTGATACCAGCCCCACCCCCAAGAAGAACTGGCATTCTTTCCTTGGCATTCTTTCCTTGGCGTTCTCAGCAGGTCCTCTTTCATTGAACTGCTTTCCTGGCTTATCTTTCCCTCTGGGCCTCAGGCTCCTTGAGGGTTAGGCCTGGTTTATTTCTGTATTTCTAGCCCAGTGCTCAGCACAGCCCCTGTTTGGGGTGGGGGAGGACGGCAACGAGTGAACAACCTGCTACTTTAACTCTTTCCTGGTGTCCTGGGCTCCAGTGAGGGGTCCAAAAACTGCTTGTGGGTAGATTGATTCTTCGTGGAAATTCAGTGAAGAGCTGAGGGACTCCAGAGTGGAGAGAAGTCAGGCCAAAGGGAATGACCCAGGAAGAGGTGGTCATTCAGCCCCTTCCGGCTGCATTTCCTCTGGCTGGCTCACATGCCTTGGAACAGTCCTGAGCTTTGCAGCCTCCCAGCCTGGGCCCTGGCACTCGGCCCTCTTTGCAGTTTGTTGGCCACTTAATCACATACAGAAGATGTGAATTCCCCGAGGCCCCGTTGTGTGGTCCTCTCCTCACAGTCTGGTTCCCCACCCCAGTTTCTGGAAGTCCCTGTGGAAGGCCTGACAGACGGGTCTTTTTTTCCCACCCCTCCAGCTGGATAGGCTTAGGGGAACAGAAGGAGTTTTCTGGGAACAGACTGGGGAGGAGGAGTGAGGAAGAATGACAAAGGCCTGAGCTGGGGCTTTCTGTGCCCTGTACTTGCTACCCAAGCAGGGCTCTGAGCTGCCTCCACCGTGGTCTGTTGGTAACAGAGGAAGCACAAGAGATTTGCTAACGGCGCAGCATTTACACTAAGCCGGCCCACCCTGGGACTCAGCCCTGATGGCAGAAAGCCTCTTTGCATAAGGAAACCCTCTGGAGGGAACAGTTCTAAGTGAGAAAGAAGCCAGGCAGACATGCCTGGCCTGGGATCAAAGCTACGGGCCTCAGAGGGTGGGCTGAGTGGAGGACAGGCTGGATCTAACTTCTGGGACAGAGCCACGAACAAGAGCAGGCAGGCTTGGCATGGCGCAGGGAGGACAGCATCCCCTCTTGTCCACTGTCAGGACCTGGCTCCGTGGGCACCCTGGGGAATACTGTAGCTCTGAGAAGTTGTCAGAGGTCCATAGCATGTGGTAGCCACAGAATTGGAGGTGCTCCTGGGAGGGTGGGCCGTTGGTTGCCTTGGAGGCCAGGCCAATTTCTCCAGCAGGCTCAGTGCCTGGGGCCCAGGACACTTGTAAGGGCCAAAGTAATGTTTTACTTTAATGACACAAAAGATTACATGTTATACGATTCCATTTATAGGAAATGTCCAGAGCAAGCAAATCCAAAGAGACAGAAAGTAGATTAGTGGTTGCCAGGGGCTAGAGAGGGACCATTAATGGGCTCAGGGTCTCTTTTGGGACGATTAAAAGTGTTTTGGAATTAGATAGTGGTGAAGATTGCGCAATCTTCTGAATATACTAAAAACCACTGAATTATACACTTTAAAATGGTCTGTTTTATGGCATATAGACTATATCTCAATAAAGCTGTTATTATTTTTTTAAGGTAAGGGCATCACGGACAAAGAGGAAAAAAGAAGATGAAGAGCAATAGTATAAGCGTGGCCGGGAAGCTCAGTTGGTTAGAGTGTCATCCTGATAGGCCAAGGTCGGGGGTTCAATCCCCGGTGCAGGCACATGCAAGAATCAACCAATGAATGCATAAGTAAGTGGAACAACAAATTGATGTTTCTCTCTCTCAAATCAATCAATAAAAAAGAATAATAGTATAATATGTAACCTGCAATAGTATAATACGTAATCTTTAATGTGTAATGAACAAGAAATGTGTTTGGACAGAAAAAAATGAGATGAGGTTAGACAAAACTAAACTTGGAAAACAGGCCTTGTTTGGTCTATAAAGTCTGTTGGCGGCTTTTTGGAATGCTGAGCTAAAGAGAATTTTGAGGCTGCATTTAGACTCACAAAGAGCAAGCAGCGGGATCAATTAGTGATGCCTGCCCTGGGCGAGGGAGGCGAAGGAGGAGGTACAGGTGGCAAGTATTTGCTGCTCCTGCCTGCACAGTCTCTCATCCCTGCCAGCTTTTACACTTCCCAGAGCCGGGGTGCATATGGAACAGGGAAGGGAAATGTGGGCCACAGGGATCTGAGTTAGAAGAGGAGGGAGAGAAATAAGGCAGAAGCTTTCTTACACCTAGTTGACCCCGCTCCATCCACGTCTGCCAGAGCCTCCTGCATTGCTTTCCCGCACCAGCTTCATTCTTTAATAGCTGGCTCTCCTGAGAACCCACTGTCTCCCAGTAAGTAACAGTTCCACGGACAACTCTTAACCAGCTCCGTGCAGGCCTGCAGTCACACCATCCCTTTTCTACCCAGCCCCCCGCCCCAATTTTCTCCACAAGATAGATAACTCTCCTTGTTGCAAAGGATTTAGACAAAGCCCTCCTGGTATAGCCCCTATCATTAAAATATGTGCTTTGTAAAAATATGTGCATCGTTAGCACTCTCCTTCTTTTCCAGTGGGGCTTAGCAATTAACATACCCCCTCACTTTTCAAAGAGCGTGTCAAGAGACTCGTTCTGGGCAGCAAAGAAAAATACATTTGTCATTGGAATGACAGCCACAGCAGCCAAAGCCAATTTTATCCAGTGGCAGCGAGCTGGCCTTATCCCTTCTGGGAAAAATAATATTAGAGGTTCTGTTTACAAATATGCACCTTTTGCTGATTTCTCTCACTGCCCGGTGATTTTTCAACAGGACAGCTTTCTTGGAAGCACTGTACAGGGCCAAAAGATGATAAAATGTGGTATCCAGAGAGATGCCTAGGGCTCTGTTTGTGTAACCGCTGTAATTGAACGCAAACTCTGGAAGGTCATCTTCCTGTAGCCAAGTTGCCCCAGGTGCTGGTCTGTAAGGAGGCTCCTTGGTTAAATAATTAGGTCAAAAAACACTCCTCCCCTGTTTCCCCAGCTTCCCAAAGGGCCACCCTCTGGGTCAGGTCTACAAACCCCCTACTGACCTTTATGCAAGCAAATCTTGAACTCACTGATCCTCATGAACCTTTCTAGAAAGGGCCAAATGTGTGAGGCTCATTTCACCTGCCCCTTTGCTATGTGAAGCTAAACCCGCTTTGCTTTCTCTCCTCGACTCACTAATACACTTGGGCCCTAGAACTGCTAATGCGATCAGAAAGTGATTAGCTGTCAGCCCACAGTGAAATTGATCAGTGATGGTTTCAGGCTAAGCAAAGAAAATGTCCCCAATTACAGTTCACAGATTTTTTCCGATCCTATTTGTGCTCCTTTTCATCTGCGACATACTTTTAGGGTTGACTGTCTCTACAGAATTGTCCATGGAGCTCCCCAGGAGATGCTGTCACATGTCCACTTTAGAAAGCCCAGGGGATTATTATCAGGGTGAAGGCACAGCATTCAGAGTTTGCCAGTTGAAGTGGTTTTGTTTATGACCCAATACTCCCCTTGTGGGAGGCCACCTGGTGTGATGGGGAAAATCAGACACGCACTGGGGTGATTCTGCCTCTCTCACTCTCCCACACTGTGTGACTTCAGTATGCCACTTGCTTTCTCTAAGCAGCCCCGGTTCCCATATCTTTGCAGGCAGATATCTAGCAGTGTACAGATGAATAAAGAAAGGCTGAATTTCAAAAATTAGCAACTATTACTAATTTCATTTCTACAGGCCACTCCAGCCTGGTGTTAAAATAAGGACACTTTGAATTGAGTAACTCTTCTTTCTATGGCTCTCACTTGCACCTGCCATTTCAGACCACAGCCTAGCAAAGACCTCTGCCATGGTTTCTGGAAGCCCCCAGGAGATGCACTTCTGTGTTCCCAAACAAGGCTGGTCAGCCACCATTGCCCTCTGTCATACGATGCAGGGCATGAAGGGAGTCAAGATAAGGGACACCAACCCCGACTGGAAAAGGGCAACAAGAGCTGAGTCTTGAAGGACTCAGAGTGATGGTGGGAAGCTTCCCAGGCCCGCTGTGTGCACAGACGTAGGTGAAGTCTGTGAGAACTTCTCCGGAAGGGTGAGAGCAGCAAGAAAGTCAAGTAGAATGTTCCGCAGCCCAGGGCCGAGGCCCCCAGGAGTGTTTTGACAGAGCTATGCACAGCTGAGAAACCATTCTCAGGGGTGGGCCAGTCAGCTTCGTGGGCAACCAGCACATATCATCCAAGCCTAGGATTTTTGCACAAGAGCTCAGAGGAGGAGTGAGAAAGACGACCATCGACTAGCTGAGCACATAAAATTTGTCGCCACTAAGCAGGTTCTGACCCCGAGTGTCTGCAGTATGGAAAGTACTGGGGCATCAGGCTGGCTTTGATGGTCACACCTCCCCCGCACACAGTGTGACTATTTGTTTTCTCGTATGAAAGAAATAGTAGGTCCCCAAACAGCCATACAAATAAGGAAAAACATGCACTGATTCATTTTTTCCATCTTGGTTTGTGTAAAGTACCTCTTTTTTTACACTTGCCTTTGGCTAAGAGGTTTCTGCCTGGGCAGGCCTCAGCGAAACTGTGAAACAGGTGAGGTTTCCTCCTCAGGCCCATCGAAAGCTGCTGTGACCCTCTGTGCTGATGATCTGGATCGGAGACTGACGCATCAGGTGGCTGTGCCTTGGGTGCTGTTTACTATAAAGTTGAATACGTTCTTGATTTTAAATCTTGATTTGGAAATCCTTTATTTTTCAGTTTGTTTCCAGTGCTGTGGACTGGTAGAAGTATCTGCCATGTTAGTTTTGAGAGTCTCTCTCTCTCTCTCTCTCTTCCCCCCCTCTCTCTTTATGAATAGCCAGGGGTCTGGTGACCAGTGGTCATGGCACATAAATATGAATGTAGTTTGAAGCAAGTTTCAGCTGATAATCATAATTAGTCATTTCTACGGTAAGAATCTGTCAGGCTCAAGACATATACGTAGGAGCATAAAGGAACAGAAATTTGATTGACTTTTAAGAGGGTGGGAGAATAGAGACCAGTGTGAAGCTTTGTTTTTTAAATCCTCACCCGAGGATATTTTTTTCCATTGTTTTTCAGAGAGTGGAAGGGAGAGAGAGAGAGAAACATTGATGTGAGAGAGACACATTGATTGGTTGCCTCCTGAATGTGCCCTGACCTGGGCCAGGATGGAGCCCGCAACTGAGGTACATGCCCTTGGCTGGAATTGAACCCAGAACCTTTCTCTCCATAGGCCGATGCTCTAACCACTGAGCAAACTGTCTAGGGCATGAAGCTTTAAAAAATTACTTAGATTGTATAATACTGATCAATGAAGAAATGACACTTTTTTTTAAGACATTTTTAGTTACATTTTTAAGTTAAATTGATGAGATGGCAATTGTCCATATCACAGATCATTACCGTTTTTAAAAATTGGGATTGCTGGGTGGGTCCCAAGACCTCTAACCCATCCATAGCATTGCTGTGGTGGAAGAATTGCTCTCTTTCCTTTGCAGAATGATCACTTTCTTCTGGTTTGGAATAAGGTCTGGTCTCTAGTGCATCAGAAAATAGACACACCTGTATGAACCTAGTCTCCTTTTCTTCCAGAGAAGGAATAGCTGGTGGGAGGATTCTAAAGGGGGCACTAACATCTTCATTTCTCTTTCTCACCAGTGCTGGGTCATGGGCAAGAGTAGGTGGGAGACTGGAGGGCCAACTGAGAGGATACTGTAGGAATGAGATCCATTAGGGAGGAGAATGTGTAGCATTCCTTCCCTTGACAATGTTTTAATGAGCACCTACTACATGCTAGAGATTGTGTAAGGTACTGGTGTATAAGAGATGCTTGAGCTAAAGATCCTATACATTCAGAGCCAGCAGTAGGTCAGGCTTGAGATGTCCTGGAAGCACAAAATCTGGTCTGGGGACAGGGTATGCAAAGCACAAGTCTTACCTGTTGATTTCGGGCAGTGTGGGATAGGTTTAGGGGTGCTTGTGTTCATAAGAGCCTTGCATTTGCTCACACCTCTCTCTTTTCCTGGAATTTAGTTTGCTCCACAAATACCTGCTGGTTTTTCCAAATTTTGCTGGAACGTCACTTAACTGTGAATATTTCCTGACACTAGACAAAGATCACAATACTCATATTCCCTGTTTATGTCCCTGCCTCCTGAGTGTAGATGGTGAGGTCCTTGAACTCTGAGGCCATGGCTTACTTGCCTGGTGTTCCTGCTGTCCAGCACAAAGAAGATGCTCAGCAATTGTTTCTGAATGAATGAATGAATGAATGAATGAATGAATGTGAATGAACCTCAGATTGTGGATTTTGTTTCTTAAGCAGCAGCAGTTAAGGTCATTTTCTCCCCAACCTGCAGACTCCCTGAGTCACCACCCAGCCATCTAGTTTAGACAGAGACACCCATGGAGAGCCCTGAAAACCTTCTGATTATACAAGTATTTGGGCTATTATTTTCTATTGCTGCTGTTACTACAAACTTAATATGGCACCCCAAGCTGTAACTGACTGTCGGAGACTATAAAATCCCTGGAAAATCTTTGGTAACATGCACTGAGCAAAGGTGATGGATGATATATTTAAAGGAAGACATTAAAACAAAAAATTAAAATTAAATTGGAGGCCAAAAAAACCCCAAACTCAGTCTCTTAAAGCAACACAAATTTATTATCTGACAATTTTGGAGGTCAGAAGCCTGATTTGGGTCTATAGCGGCTAAAATCAAGGTGTTGGCAGGGCTGGGCTCCTTTTGGAGGCTCTGGGGAGAATGTTTTCTTGCCTTTTACAGCTTCTTGAGGCCACCCAGAGAGCTTACTCATGGCTGCTGCTTCTTCTAGCAATAGGGGTTGAGTCCATCTGCCTGGTTTTCTCTCTTTTGCCTCCCTCTTCCACTTAGGGAGGCCCCTGTGATTACACTAGTTCCACCCCACATACTTTACCCATGTCGAAGTCAGCTGATTAGCTACCTCAATTCCATCTGTAACCTAAACTCCCTCTCACTATGTAACCTAACATATTTGCAGATTCCGGGGGGTAGGATGTGAACATCTTTGCCTGGGCAGGGGGCATTACAGTCTGTAATAGATTTCAGATGCCCAAATAGGGAACCTTTTGGTTACTTACCTGGTTTAGTCTGGGCTGCTATAACAAAATACCACAGACTAGGTGACAACAGAAATTTATTTATCTCAGTTCTGGAGGTTAGATCAAGATCAAGGCCTTGGCAGATGTGGAGTCTGGTGTGGGCTTGCTTCCTAGTTCATAGGTGGCCATCTTCTTGCTGTGTCCTCACATGGTGAGAGGGGCTAGAGAGCTCTCTTTGGTCTCTTTTATAAGAGCACTAATGAGGCTTTCATGAGGCTTCTGCCCTCAAGACCTAACCACCTTCCAAAAGCCCTTCCTCCTAATACCACTGCATTGGGGATCAGATTTCAACATATGAATTTGGGGGGACATAACTTTCAGACCATAGCACTACACATAGCTCTCTTTCATTCCTTTGAAATACTGAGAGTTCATTGTTTAAGGACTTGCGACTCCAGCCAATGACCAATGTTGGGTCCAGAAAGATCCAGGTAGGGGCTGTGGTGATCCCTCTCCACAAATGTGGGAGCGACCAAGACATTCAGGCTCTGGTTTCTCTCTGGTTCTGAATCATCAGCCCATGTTCTTGACTACAGATGAGCCATTCCTGGGTCGAAATGACTGTTGGTAATGACAGCCATGTGGCAGCCTCTCTTTTGCATACATCATCTCGTTTACCACCGTCACTGAGGGGTGGGTATTATGGTCCCCAGGTTCAAATAGGGAAATTGGGTTGAGTCAAATTGAGTAACCTGCCTCAGGTCACATAATAAATGGCACAGCCTGGTTCAGAGCCTGGGCTTATCTGATTTCACCTCATTTACATATAGCTCTGAGGAAACCATTTTTCTTAAAAGTCCTCCCAAATTATCTCTGTGAGTCCTTAGGTGAGAGGCTGCACATTGGAGTTACCTGGTGTGCTTTTAAATAATACCGATGGCGTGCTTCAAACCAAGTGCATCACAGGCTTTGGGAGTGGGGCTTGGCCCTCTGTATGTTTTTGGTTTCCTAGTTATTGTAATGTTGGGCAGGGCTAAGAGCTCCTGCCTTAGGGAAGCTGTGTGTGCTCTCAGAACTCAGCTTTGGGTCACTCTGTGCCCTTAATCTCGGCCCAGAACTTCCCCTCATGTTCTGTAGCTAAAAAGGAAGGGATGAATAGGTGGGGTTTCTCTAAGCCCCCTGGGGCTGCATGGCCCGTCCTTGGTGGCTCTCAGGCTTCTTGCTTCCGGCTCCAGGTTAGGAGGAGCTCCTCTGGGTGCACCGGCACCCTGTCCTGACTTAGCAGATGCAGGTGGGTGCCTCTCCCCGGGCATCCGTGTTTACCCGGCGAGCTGGGATGCGGGGAGGCAGACCCACTGAGTGCAGGAGAAATGTCTGTACTTCAGAGGAATAAAAGTACTTCATTGGACTCCCTTGCTCCCTCTCCCTCATTGATTTTATGGTGGAATAAGTGCTCAGTACTAGCAGAAAATAGTAATTTGCAAAGACAGTGATTTAGGTTTCTCCCCTGACTTCTTGTTGGTTTAGTAAATCCACATAACACTTTAGAGTGGAAATAACTTGAATGCCTGCCCGGAATGGCAGACACATGCTGTTTCCAGAAAGAGCCGGTGATTATGGTGGAGCTCAGCTGAGTTTAGCCCGTTTCTGTCCCAAGTTTGCCATCTAACTGCAGGGAGCTGATTAGCATTCTGCGCTGACCCCGAGGGGGCAGGATGCATTTGGGCTTCTCCAACTTTCTAGACCAGATGGGGTGTTAATATGTAAAATTTTTTTTCTTATTTATGAAACAGTTCAAAGAGTACAGAAACTAGAGGAAATAATATAAAAGACCCTTATGTATCCATCACAAAGTTTAAACAATGGCTATTTTTTGCTATGTGTCCTTTAGCGTTCTTAAAAAAAGAGAAAGGCAAGTTAATACTTGCACGGCTACGGCTCCCCGAATCTCTTCTCCTTTTCCCTCCTTCCCCACCAGTAACCATTCGCTCGAACTTGGCATGTGTTATTCTCATGAATGGCTATATATCTTAACTATAATGTACGTGTCTGTAAATGATCGTGCTATGGTGGTTTCGTATTAACTGTACATTTCTTTTCCCCTCTGCTTTTTCTTTTTGTGACTTGAGAAATCCTTCCCTGTCCTAGATTCATAAAAGATGTTTTCCTATGTTTCTTTAAAAAGTTTTATAGTTTGGCTTTTCACATTTATGTCTTTAATCCATTTAAAATTGGTTTTTGTGAAGGTGTAGGGGAGGAAGCTGACTTTATTTCTTTCATCATTCCTTCAGTAATTCACCCTTTCCTTGCCGATTTACAATGTCACCTTTGTGTATATGGATCCCTATGACGCTCTGTATTAAGTTCTGTTCATCAAGGTGCCTATTTCTTGCCACATTGTTTTAATTACTATAACCTCCTAAGTTTTTAATTATTTTTTTTTACTAAGGTATAATACATGTACCGTGAAATTCACCCTATCAAAGTGTAAAATTTAGTATATTGATAATGTCACACAGCCCTTCTATCTATCTCCAGAATACTTTTATCAGCCCCCAAAGAAGCCCTAGACCCATCAGCACCATCCCCTCTTCACTCCCCTACTCCTCCTTTCGAGCTTCTGGCAACTACTAACCTACTTTCTGTCTCTTTAAATTTGCCTATTCTGGACGTTTCATATAAATGGAGTCTTATAATGTGTTTGGTTTCTTTTGCTTAGCATTTTTCATGTTTCATCCATGTGGCAGCATGTATCATTATTTCATTCTTTGCATGGCTGAGTAATATTCCATTGTGTGTCTATAGTTGTTCCCTGGTATCCACGGTGATTGGTTCCAGGACCCCCATGGATACCAAAATTAGTGGGTGCTCAAGTGTCTTATATAAAATGACATAGTATTTGCATATAACCTACACACATCCTCCTGTATACCTTAAATCCTCTCTAGATGACTTATCATACCCGGTACAATGTAAATGCTATGCAGACAGTTGTCATAGTGTGTTGTTTAGGGAATCATGACAAAGAAGTCTGTATATGTTCAATACAGACACAGCCATCCTTGGCCTAACTACATAGGACATGTCAGCAATAACAACACTTTTTCCCCCCAAATATTTTTCCTCCGTTGTTGTTTGAATCTGGGGGTGTAGAACCTGCAAATACAGAGGGCTGACTGTATCAGATTTTGTTTATCCACTCACCCGTTGATAACATTTGGGTTTTTTCTTTTGGGTATTATAAATAATGCCACTATGAACATTCTTATACAAGTGGACATATGTTTCCATTTCTCTAGGAGTGGGATTGCTGGGTCAAATGGCAATTCTATGGTTAGCATCTTGAGGGACCACCAAACTATTTTCCAAAGTGGCTGCGCCATTTTACATTCCCATCAGTAATATAGGAAGGTTCCAATTTCTGTACATCCCCACCAATTCTTGGTGTTGTCTGTGTTTTTGATTACAGTCATCCTAGTGGGTATGAAGCTGTATCTCATTGTGGTTTTCTTGATATGCTCTTATGACTAATGATGTTGAGCATCTTTTCGAGTGCTTATTGGCCCTATGCATGTCTTCTTTGGAGAAATGTCTATTCAAATCCTTCATCGCATCATGTGCTTCTATGTCTAGTAGATGACCCCTTCCTTTTACTTCTTCAAAATTTTCTTACTGTTCCCGGCTCTTCACCCTTTCATATGAATTTCATGATGAGCTTGTCCCACACAGAAATTCATTGGGATTTATAATAGAATTTGAATTTATAGATTAATTTGGAAATATTGATTTCTGCAAATATCTAGAAACATGGCAAACATCACTACACTAGTTGCCCCAGTTTCCAGACATATTCTGAAATGCCTGTGCCTAAATTATTAGAGAGAGAGAGTGTAATAGTTTAAACCACTGCTATTATTTTGGGTCTCTATTATACTCAGTCAAATCCATATCCCAAATAATAAAATGGTATATCTCTCCATTTACTTAGTTTCTTTAAATAGATTCTCAAATATATAAAACATAATTTTATTCATAAGGTTTTCACATTGCTTACTAGATGTATTTCTATGTTCTCTATAGTTTTTGTTGCTATTGTTACATATATCTTTTACACAGTCACATTTTTTGGTTTTTGAAGCGATCGGTCTTATCATTGTTATTGATTGTTGTCTTAATCTCCCATATTTCCAGAACTGGAATTCATTTCAGCCTTTTTCACTGTGAAAGATGGAAGTTTTGGGACACCACGAGACAAACCCCTATCAGGGTGTTTCAACTGTTTGTTTCCTATTGACTTCAACACCCCAACGATATTGAGGTACATCCTTCATCGCTGTCACCTAAGTCATCGCTGTCATTGGTGACTGTGTACTCCTGGGTGGGCCCAGCCCCCTGTGGTGGGGCGATTGGAGGAAACCTCTAGGCAGTGGTTCCCCCAGATGGAGATGTTTAATCTCGCTTCAGACACCTTTTCTGGGGCCAAAATGGCAGGCCTGTGGTGAAACTCACTTTAACTACTTTCCTGGGGAAGTCCCCTTGGCTCCTGCCTGTGGGAGACTCTGTTATGAGATTTTTCTTTATTTATTCCAAATAACAAAGGGCTCTCCCTGATGGGGAGAGAAAGCAAGCAGGATTCCTAAATGAAGGGCCTCGAAGGAGGATCTTCCACTTCCTCACTCCCTCTCTGATCAAACATACAGATGCCCTATGGGGAAATATACAGAGGCCTTCGTAGGGCTTCCTTGCTTAGAAAAATAATGATGTTGATTAAAACCCCCATTCCTATAAAAAGAAGCCGTTATTCTGTAGCAGAAGCCAGGAGGCTCAGAGGCTTTCTCATAATAGACAGGAGTAATGATGCAGCCTTAAGAATTACAGTTTCAGTGTCTCCTGCGTGCCAAGCGTTGTCTTGGTGCTAGGAATCCAGAGATAGGAGATGGTGGTCTTTGCCCTCAAGGAGGTCACAAACTAGTAGAGATGAACAGACAATCACTAGGGAATTAAAGGAATGATATAATCAAATTTTTTTTTAAATTGATGAACTAGTCTTCATCAAAATTAAAAACTTTTGCTCTTCAGAGGATACTGTTGCAAGAATGCAAGAGACACACCACAGACTGGCTAGGACATGGAGAAAAGGAAACTCTCCTACTCTGCTGCAGGGAATGTACAATGGTACAACCACTTTGGAAAACATTTTGGCAGTTTCTTAAATAAATATACATGCTCCTACCATATATCTGCCATTTTGCTCCTAGGTATTTACCCGAGAGAAAAGAAAATATATTTCCATATAGGAATTTGTGTATGGATGTTCATAGATGCTTTATTTTTAATAGCCCCAAACTGGAAACAACTCAAATACCCATCAACAGGTGAATGGATAGATCAAATACTATTCAGCAATAAAAACGGTTGAACTATTTATTGACATACACACAAAATGAATGAATCTCTAAATAATTATGCTGAGTATGAAAGAAGACAGGCAAAAAAGATTACCTGCTACATGAGTCTATTAAATAAAACTCTAGAAAATGCAAACTAATCTATAGTGATAGAAAACAGATCAGAGTTTGCCTGGGGATAGAGTTGGGAGGTGAGAGAGAGGAATGACAAAGGATCATATAGACACCTTTAGGGGTGATGAATGTGTTTATTATCTTGATTGCGGTGCACACCTGTGTCAAAACTTATCAGATTGTTTGCTTTAAGTATGTGCAGTTTGCTGTAGGTCTATTATACTTCGGTGAGGTTCCTTAAAAATAGAGTAATAGATAGGTGCCTGGGGAGGTGAGTTCAGGATGCTCTCAGCAGACAGTACATGGGAGAGTCCCTTAGCTGACATTACCTGGAGGTCAGGGAAGAGGGAATGCCTGGCCTGTGATTTGGAATTCGAGTCCATGTTATTCAGGGAAAGGGGGAAAGGAAGGGGCAGGAGGGGTGGAGAGCACTCCATGTTGAGGCTTTCTCAAATGCAGAGGTTCCAAAGCATATAACCTGGTGGTGCATTTAGAGACCTACAAGTAGCTTGGCGTGACTGTGACATGGGAGGCTCCTGAAGAGGAGAGGACAGTGAAGGAGAGGAGAGGAAGGCAATGACGCTCTTGTATTTCTTTCCAGCTCTATGAGTTTATGAAATTCTCATTATGATGTGCCACTTGTGTAACCAGTGTGTCCAGGCACCCCCAACCCTGAATACTAAATGAGGCCACACCTCCATTTATGTGCAGATTACAATGGTATCTCTCCCCAACCCCCTCCCTGCCCAAAGTATCCCTCAGTTATTTGAGGAGTCTACAAACAGGCCTTCACATATATGCTCACAAAACAATCTACTTCTGGGAGTCCTTGACCAGATGCATGTGCCACTTTGCAATGAAGGGGACGCTGTCTCCTGTAGATCACCCAGGACATTGAGGTTGGAGGTGGTGGGAGACAGATACAGGTTCCAATTCATCCTTGTGGGTTGTACTTTGTCCTTGCTCTTGTCCACATGCAGCTTTCCTTCTTGACTGACAGCCTAGCTGATCTACAGTAACTTCAAATTGAACACCAGACCCAGAGGCAGCATCCTGGATAGAATGCTCTACCACCACCCACGGTGCAAGTCCACCTCTGCGATAAATGCCTTATTCCCTGTCACTCACAGGGCTTCTGCTTCTCTGATCGAACCTAATTAACACGGGTCTCCCATCCAACTTCGTGCTCCCTGGTCCACAGGCAGCTCTGCTTTGCCAAAACCTTTATAAAGGACCCTTGTGAAAGCAAACTGTCCAATGTCTGACCATTACCTTATAGACACTCGACTTGCAGGGCTGATTGGGGGGGAGGTGCCCACACAAGCCTTCCAGTTGCCTCTCTTCTCCCAGCCCTACCCCAACCAAATGCCTTCCTCCTCCCCAGTTAATAAAAACAAAGCTCCCTGCACTTCCCTGCGTGCGAGCAGATGTTCCGTGTGGGCGTGAGTGCTGGTAAGGGCTGTTTTGCTCACCCACCAGCTGCCTCAGGGCCCTGCTCAGACAGCCCCCAGTGCTTGGAGACGTGATGAGCTCTTCCCCGAGTCTTTGATTCCCTTGTTCAAAGAGTCCCAGCAACTTGACCCTGTTCTCATGTGTCTTTGTTTGCACTCATTTCCTTTCCATGGTGCTTTGCCAGAATCCTGGGATGGATTACAAGGCCTCCAGGAAGAGCCAGCACGCTGGGGAGGCAGAGTCCTTTCATGGCTTTTGGATGCCATGCAGCACTGTGTCTGGTAAACTTGAGTCTACAGAGCCCACTGAAAGGATTACTCTTCCTATGTACATGTTAGAAACCAACACAGCTTTCTAGCTCTCCCACCTCCTCCCCAGGACTTGAACTCAGCAGGCTGACCTGTGACATGGAATCTGTACTTATAATGAAAAAACAAGCCATAGAATGAACAACTCTGCCATTGATTCTGATAATAAGTGAAGTTTGGAAAAGGGCCTTACAAAGTTTGAGGGTTCTATATCCAAGTCCAGGGAAAAGGGAAGGAATTATCCAGATAATTCTAGAACAAAAACGCATTTTCATTAGAATTTCATAAATCACGAGTAACCATTTTAGAGATATTTGGGTGGAAAGTATATTGGTGAAGCAAAAATCTTCTCACTATTTCAATTCAGATCAAGTCTCTGGAGAAAATGACAGTGGAGAGAGTTTGAGTAGAAAGGGAAGAATTGTGTTTTCTGAACAGTTTTACTCTCATTGTCACCACCATACATTCTGGCTATGCTGGGGGTCTCTTCCTTTCATATTGCTTATTGCTATTTACAACTCACAAACCATGAATTTCCATTTTTGTCATGGAAAAAAATGCCTGTTACTTATAGTGCACTATGCTCTGGCTAACCATGAGAGAATTGACTGAGACAGCTTTCCACTTGCTTGGGATTTAAAATTTTAATGCATCTTTCAGTGTATATGTACTTTAGGTCACCATCTGTTGCCCTGTAACTAAGGTGGTTACATATTCCAGATATTTTGGGGGAAAGAATGGATTTCTTATTCTGCCCCGTTGTCTCGTTGGCATCAATGACCAGTCAGTGGCCCCATGTTTCCTAATTCGAGTGTGGGAAATTGTGTCTCGAGCTTCAGACACTGGGTGAAACGCATGTAACCATGTTCCGGGTCCGTGTTTCCTGGATGAAGCATCTCTTCAATACCAGGCTTCCTGGGAGGAAAAGCTGTAGCCTCGTTTGATTCTATCAGATGTATTAGTCCATTGCTTCTGTCCTGCTCTGGGTAGTTACCCTGAGAGGAAGTATTACATTTCCTGAGAACACCAACTCAGTGCTGCCCTCAGTGCTGGGCTAACTCTAAAGACTACCAGAGATTCGCAACCTTCAGAAAAGGAGCTGGCTTTTTAGAATGCATGTTTCCTACCTGCTGGCAGAAAAATTAACCATGAATTTCTAACAACTGTGCCATCCTTGCTTTTCTAGCTCCTGAATGGAGATAGTAACTACTTGATTATTAAGTTAGAGCCCACCAATTCCTTAAAAGAGAAAGGAATTCATTCTTGTTTTGGTTTTAGTTGTTTCTGGATCAGCCCTTAGGCAATATTTTGAGCCAAGGTTTGAGAAGTTTGCTACCTAAGGCCAGAATGACAGGCAGAAAGTGGCAATAGATGAGTCTCACCTTGGGTGCAAAGGTTCTCAAAGTGTGGCACCTGTACCAGCAACATCGAGGGCTTGCTAACATTCATATTCTTGGGCCTCAGCCCAGGCCGACTGAGTCAGAAACTCTGGGGTGGAGCCCAGCATCTGTGTTTTCAGGTGACTGAGGCAGCTCGTTAGAAGGCCACTCTGCTGGGGTATTCCTTCCCTGGGCAACTGCGAAGCAGATGGCATTCAGCATGCATTCGGTTTACCACTGAACTCATTCCTCTTCGGTTCCCTCTCCCTGTGTTATTTACTCAGCAAACAGCAAGTGTTTGTTGAGTAACTACTATGGGCAAGCCACTGTTTCAAGCTATGTGGACATAAGACTCCAGCTGAGCAAGGGCTCGAGAATTTGCATTTCTATCAGTTTCTCAGGTGTTGCAGATGCTGCTGGCCTGGGGACCCAGGTTTAGAGACAAGAGCAGCAGGCACAGAAGCCTTGTGGTTTATGGAGAGTGCAGTTCAGGTTTTTGGGATCCTTGTGGCCATGAGACCTGCTTCTCGGCCCTTCCTGCCTCTTACTGTGGGTGCCCGGGAGACGTTTTCATTTGAACTGAACTCCAGTCCATTATAAAGAGATTAGAATAACATGCTGTGATTTTACCACCCAAAGGTTAGGCAATTTAAAAACCAAAGCAGACATGCGATTATTAAAAGGCCTTAGAGAAAATTGTCAATAGACTTGGAAATTTTGGCCATACATCAAAAGACCCACTTTCCGCTCTGCATCGTCTCAACCTGATCGATATCACTTGCACGCAGCACATCCACCTTCTCTTTAATTTACCATTTATAAGTTTGGTCAGTCCAACGAATCTAGGCTATTCTGACACAAAGAATAAATAAACAGAACAGCAAATCAAACTGGCTTTGTGGGCACAATTGTACAGTAAGAAATCTTGTTCCCGCTCAGCAGGCATAAAGGGTGCACACGTGTGACATGCAAGCAGACATTTGTATTCTAATCTGCAATTAGAGTTCTGCTCCAGGTTCAAGATTTCTTTCCTCTGGTTGATCTCCTAGCCAGGGTTGCTTGGGAAGTGGGAGCTGGGTTTTGCTTTGCAAAGTCTTCAAGTCTTATAGAGAGAATGGGTGAGGCAGCTTAGTGTGGTGGCAAATACTCAAAGTCTGGGGGTCAGGCAAAGCTGGCCCCCAAATCCTTTATACCTTGTAGGAAGTTATTTGATCTCTCTGGCTCTCATTTTCTTTACCTGTAAATTTGGGACAGTGCAACCTACTTCATGGCGTGGTTTTAAGGATCAAATGAAAAAAGGTAGGTAGGCACATAGTAGGTGCTCAGTATATAGTAACTCTACCTAAGCTCCCAGTTGCAGAGGGCTGGGCCAGCAGAGGCAAGGAGGTGAACATCTACTCTCACAGCCTTCATGCTCTGGGCCTTCTCTTCCCTCTTAAGGTTGCTCTGTGCAAAATGCAAGTACAGGAGCCCCAAGTGGACGGCAGCCCCAGGGCTATAAAGGCTCTGTTCCTCCCGGGGCAGCAGAAATGCTGGCCTAGAGCAGCAGGTGATGATCACACTGGAGAACCAAACACAAGACTGCTACAGAACTGACTTGGTCTAATAAGATGTATTTAAATTTTAAAGGGATGCCCCACATGTGTGTAGGTCCATGCTCATTATAGCCATTGGGTTTGTCAGATGAATTCCTCCTGGAAAACTAGCTGAGTTTGTTTGGTGGCAAAGCAACTGGGAGGAAGGAGGGTTTGGGCTCAAGGAGGGTGAGCCTGAGTGGGGGCTCCTGTGGGGGCATGGAGGGTCTAGGCTTTGATATAGATGGGAGAGCTAGAAAGAAGGGGTGCCTGGGAAAGTGGAGAGAGTGGATGTGGGACACTGAATATGTCATTTTTCCAAAGAGAGATCCCTCTGAATGAGTCCTACTGTGAAACGGTTTTCATGAATCATGGGTCGGTCCTCCCACCAGGTGGCCCTATTGCTTAGAGGGTTCATAATTGAACTTGAGAATCTAGGAGGTAAAAAGTCACCCCATTGGTCATGTGATGAATGTGTAGGGGGAAGAGTTTAAGCCATGGGGTCGGATTGGGTCCTGAGTTTGAATCCAGATCTGTGACTTCAAGCCGAGTGGCTTTGGGCTAGTTATGTAACTAATCTGTGCCCCAGGTCTTACTGTGAAGCGGGATTAATGATACATCTATCTCGCAGGGCTGTGGTGAGGAATAACAGGGGTAATGCAGGGGAGCGCTTATCAGAATGCCTGGTTTATGGCAAGCTCTAAATATTAATTGGTGTTATGATACAGAGCCTTTCTCTTTAGAGCCCCTTGTATGGGATTTTAGCTGTGTGACCTTCAAGAGGTCACCTGTTCTTCCTGAGACTGAGTTGCCTCAGCTCTTTAAAAGCAGAAATAGCCCCAGGGATGTGCAGGTGGGGGCCACGGGTCGGAGGACTGCTGTAGGTTCTGGGTGTGTTCTGGCAAAGCCGTTGTTTATGAGACTGAGCTGGTGGCAGGGTGCTTGAGTCTGTGCGTGTGGGGAGGTTGGAAGGGGTCTGAAGCTCATTAGGAGTTTGTTTGGATAGAAATGTGACTTCCATTTTGACCAAGAGGAAACGGGGACAGGATGTGGCGTAGTACGGAGGGGCAGGTTGGCTGACGAAACTTGGTGGTTGTATTTCTCAAACCGCTGGCACAGGGCCAGATTTGCGGCCTGGGCTGCATTTGCACCTGCCACTTATGTCCTTGCTTGACTTTGGGCTAAACCTCTGAGGCAGCCACAGCAACTGGGGTCTGGAAAGCAGTCCTGCCATTCTATGAACCCGCTTTCCAAATGTTGCCAGTTTTCATTTATTAAATCATTGTTCATTGACTAGTATATTCTAGGTGCAGGGGATTCAGCAATGAGCAAAACCCATGCAAGTTTTACTCAGAGACCTTTCAGTCTTTTAGGGGATAAAGGCAATAGACA
Organism: Miniopterus schreibersii; assembly: GCF_964146895.1. Taxonomy (NCBI): domain Eukaryota; kingdom Metazoa; phylum Chordata; class Mammalia; order Chiroptera; family Miniopteridae; genus Miniopterus; species Miniopterus schreibersii. The sequence goes on along the minus strand of NC_138108.1, from coordinate 68,396,719 downwards.
AATAGCGGAAAACACACGTGTATAATTAAGATTTTTTGCTCTGAACTAAAAGTTCTCTATGCCATGAGACCGCACAATAGGCTAAAACCCAATTTAGATTGGGGGTTCAGCAGCAAGAACAAGTGGAATGGGCGTGAGTTCAGATGAGAGGAAAAGACATTGACTGGAGTGGAGACAGGCCCTTTTTTATATTTCTAAACACAAACCTCCCTTTCACAAAGGGCACCGACCATGGGAACGGCAGTTGCCCTGCTTCCTGCACTATTGTCCTCTGAGTGCACACACTGTGTGCTTCCCCCAGTGCATTCGCCCACTGCCCTCTTCAGTTACTGCTCGCTGGATGCATTTGCACTGGAGGCTCAGCTCTAGTCCCACTGGTACGAAGCCTTCCGAACCCGTCTGCTCTCCAAGCTCTCTCCTCTGTAGGCTTTTCCCAGGCTGTATCTGGTCGGCTCTCCCCACCTGGATTCCACCCGGTGATAGGGCACATTGTTTGCTACTCCCGTGTTACACGTGTGTGTCAGCTTGTGTGTGGTACATTTCTGCGAAGTTGTGGGTAGCATCTCCCCAGTGAGAATATTGATGAGGCCACGAAATATTAGAGCTAAATGAGCCATTGTACAGGGGTGGGCAGAAGTAGGTTTACAATTATGAGTACACAACACACAGAGGTCATTCTTGTATTAATATTATCAATGATTGTATTATTATTATTTATTATTAACCTACTTTTGCCCACCCCTGTAGGTCTTATCCTCCCAACTGCTCGCCCCGAGTAAGGTGAAGCTGAAGCCCGGAGAAGTTAAAGGACCCCGCCAGTCCTTGGAGGGGTGTCAAGGGCTTTGACTATGTCTTGTTATTTCATCTTTTGCGTTTATCAGGGCGCTTGTTCCAAGTCAGAATTCAACACTGACTTGTTGTTTACTCCTCTAGTTGGACCATGTATGTAACTGTCCTACATGTACTGTCCTTTACTCACATCCAGCAGTGGATGTGGCAGGTGGCATCAGATGGCCCTTCTGAGTGACTTGATTACCTTATTTGTCAAATGGGTATAGTAATTTAAATGAACAACATTTATTAAACACTTACTGTATGTCAAAATCTTTGCAAAGCTTTGAGGACAGAAAGCAGATCCCCAGATAGATCTGGTCCCTGACTTAGGGGGTCATAGAGTGGTAAAAGTTGGTAAAGAAGCAGTTACAATGCAGCAGAGATATCTGTGATAAAGGGTTGTACAACGTATGGGAACACAGAACAGACCCACTGATTCTGCTTGGGGGAATTGGGGATGTTCACTGATATCTTCTCTACTCACCTCAGCTTTGTGTCATGAGCTGCCAATGAGATGGTGCAGTGAAGATGGTAGGGAACAGAAAGGACTTGTATGAACGCACTGTCCAGGTGGACGGTGTTCTCTTCGGGAAGCTTCAAAGAGAGGTCAAGGAAGACCGTGATGGCTGGGAGAGAATGGGGACAGTTGTGCTTTCTGATGAACCAGTAAATTTGACCCAGAAAAAAATTTGGGTCCATGGCTATAGAACATCAGAGCTGTTGCCACCCAGATTATAAATTGAGCTTTTTGTCATGGGAATGATCAAACCTTCTCATTCTCTTAAGGCAGCTGAAAGCTCTCTGTAACTTATGGTGTTAGTCACCCTTGTCTTCCCATTGGAAGAAGCTGGCTGGGAAGACCTGTGATAGAAGAGCAGACAGGAAAGTGGGGGAAACTCACAGCAATGGCTATCTTGTCCGAGCTATGAGCCTTGATGAACTGGTGAGAGATTCACTCCTCTCCTCCAGTCCCCTGCATCCTGGAATCATGGAGATTTGAAAAGTGTGTTGTTTTGAAACAAGTAGTTTGCAAACATGAGCAGCTATTGTAATGAAAGCGCAATGCTCAGAGACTGATTCCTTGGTTAGGATCCACAATAGCATGGGTCAAAGGACATTGCCCAAAACAAAATGATTATGTGTGGTCAAAGTCTGACATCATCCCAAGAGGCATTCTTCACATAACAAAAAACCCTTAGTGTTAATTTGTGTGATGCATTTGACATTTGGTTCTGTCCAAACTCGACATCCATCCTGGAGCTGAGAGGGAAAAGTGACCACAGGGCACCCTCTGGTGGTGAGGCAGACACACTACAGTTCATGGCCTGAGTCAGTCCCTGCAGGAAGGAAACCTGGACACCTCAGGCTTTTAGTGTCCCAGATGTAGAGGGACATCTGTCTGTTGAGAGAATATCCTAAGGATCTTCTTGCTGGGCTGTGAGTCAATAAACCAGGCAAGCACTGAGGAGCCTTCCATAAATGGCACATTATTGGGGTGGAAATGCTGCAGAAACAGCCCCACTGTCAATCACTGTGATAAATAGCTGCTTAAACCACAACTAGGGCCCTCTGCCTTCTTCAGCCTTATCTCTTTTTTTGCTTCCACCACTTCTCTCACATTAACCAGCAAGGGACACTCTGTCTTTGAAGTTGAATCTGTGTTGCAGCGTTGTGGAAACAGTAGTAACTGTGGACCGCCCCCCTCAAAAAAAAACCCCAAAACAAAAACCCGAACAACAACATTATGGGCTCTCCTCTTTATGGCTTTGTGAGCCTTTGAAAAGTACAGATGGAAAGAGGGAGGCTGCAAAAGAGATAATTCAAATGGTCTGTGGTCTTCTCACCCCCGGAGAGATGACTGAGATACTGTTCAATAAAACAGATGTCACATTGCTGTGGGCATAAGTCCCCTGAGTGACAAAGGGCCTGTGATTCCTGGTATCATGAATGGAGTCTTCCTCAACTTGGTGCCAAGTGATACCTCACCTGCAACACCTTAAAAATGAAGGTGGGCCTACAAACAACAGCACCTCAATGAGGCTGGTTTTAGTCTTTGCCTAAGGTTGACTGAGATACCTGAGGCCAGCAGAGATGACCACCTGGAAATCTAGCAGGATAGACTTCCCCAGTTGGTGCCTGGACATCCTTGGTTATCCACAGGATCCTTTATTATTTGTGTGTCGTGACAAACAGCAAAGCACAGAGTCTGGCAACTCTCACTTGGCCGATAACTGGGGTGGACCTGTGATTACTGCAGCAGAAGTCTGAGACAATAGTACTGGTGGACTGCAGCTTGAATCTGTGGTGGCAGGTTTTGCCTGCCTGTGCTTTAGCCACGAGGCCTTTTTTTTTCCCATGCTTTGGTGATGGACAGAATGCACAGTGGCCAAGAGTGGATTTACTCTCACACAGGGTATGCTGCCACCTAGATCCTCTGAGCAGCCCTGGGTGAGTTGGGAAGGAGGACAGGGAGGGAGGGAGGGGAGAGAACTGCTCCCGCCGGTGGAGTATTCTGCAGCAGACACCGGGCCAGGCAGTCCCGGGGCCCCAGAGAACTCCTGTGTCTGGCTCCATCTCGTGAAGCAGAGCATATGGCGTATGTCTCTTGATAGGCAGCCTGGAAGGCTCTGCTTCTAGCCTGTTTTGCTCAGGGCCTGTGACTGTTTTGGGCCAGGGAAGCAGGGGTGGACCTCATGAACAGATGGTGACGTTCAGTTGCAAGGATACCCCAGAGGGAATCAACCAAACCAGTTTTTTTTACTTTTTTAAAACAACTAATCCAACCCAAAGACTTTGAACATTTTGTGCAGTATACAACTGAAATATGCAAACCCAATGTGAATAGTTATCACATCATTCCAAAGCCATTTTTTATAACCACTTAAAATTTTAACATTTAATATTTTAATATTCAAGCAACTGCACATCACTATGTGAGAACACTTGTTTATAGGTTAAAGGCCTTCTGAAATCACCACAGGGACGCATAAGGAAGTGACCTGTCAGGAGTGCGCTGGCCCCCAAGGGGACTTGCCCACTGAGCTTTTTTATTTATTTATTAAATATATCTTTATTGATTTCAGAGAGAGGAAGGGGGAGAGAGAGACAGGCACATCAATGATGAGAGAGAGCCATTGATCAGCTGCCTCCTGCACACCCTCAACTGGGGATTGAGCCTGCAACCCAGGCATGTGCCCTGGCTGGTAATCGAACCCAGATCTCCTGGATCCTAGGTCGATGCTCAACCACAGAACCTGCCCGCCCGGGCCCCACTGCCTTTTGAAGGGCGGTGCATCACCATGCAAAGTTCTCTCCCTGGAAATCCTCAGGAAAATCTCTTATTGAGAAAGTTCTATAGTCGATGTCCATGGATGTGCAGGACGTAGGTAGAGTGTCGAGTGAACTGGTCTGGACTGTAATCTATTGTAGACACCTGATCATCTCCAGGCATTAGACCACCAGGTAAAGTTGCTAGACAGCTGCAGGTAACAACAGTTTCCCTTAACCCTCCCAATAAAGCTCTCCCTGTGGGTGGGTTACTCATGTTGACAGCTCTGGATGCTACCGTTCAGCTGGGCACCTGCTCCATACCCAGAGCAAGTCCTGGGACTTACTGTATGGGATACTTGGGAACCATGGGGCTTGATCAGCAAGAAGAGATGCTCTTTTGACATTGAAATTTCACGTTGACAGAGTATTCTAACTTGCTCTTCTACGTTTGTCAGAGGTGAGGCCCAGACTGATGGTCCAGAGATGAGCCATCTCATTTAGGAAAGCCCAGGGTTTTGGCCCTGAGGGTGGAGCACAGATTTGTAATGTATGTAGTTCACCTAACAACTGCTCTTATTTGGGACATTTTATTGATTAACTCAACAAATAATTATTAAGCATGATGTGTCAGGAAGCGGGGATATGAGAGTAATAATTTAAATTTATCTTCTCAGAGACTTTGTTTTCAGTGTTTACCAAAGGAACGGCATGGAAGAGCTTGTGGCGGCAAGCAGCAGCCTTTCTCGCGATCATGGCCTCTCCCCAGCCCCCGCTTTAGCCTATTTATGAATTAATCCTTCTGGTGGCCGCCTTCTTATAAAATGGTATGCCTCTATTTCTTGATTTATGAACATGAGGTGATATTTTCTGACTCCCACTCTGGAAAATGGGGATTTACCTCGTTTACTTATCACACCCACTTACTTTCACCCAACTCTTCCTCCTTCCCCTCAATATTCGACAATGATTCCTGTCAAGTGATTATTATTGTTGTGTGCTTCCTTCTCGTCTCAAACTAAGGAAGATGGTCTTTAAGATCACCACTCAGAAAAAGGGGGAGTCTCCGTCAGAAAGAGAGGCTGACAAATGCTTTCTCCCTTAGGTACCAAATTCCTCCAAGTGCCCTATTCGTGGATGTTGCGTGTGGTCACTCTCTGAGGCCTGGGTCCCTGATCCATAGCTTTCACTTCACTTCACTTCTTGCAGAAGCTGATTTATGATTTAGACTCCTTGCCCGAGGGTGTACACATTGGCCTCATTTCTTGCCAATAATATGGAACCACAGCTTCCCCTGATCACGCCCACTGAAAACCTTTTCTTCATAAGTTTAGATAGGTTGTGCCAGGTCTTTGGGGACAGGGAGCACAGACCTCCCAGCTCGGAGAACTCAAACTCTCAGACTCTTCAAAATGCTTTCCCTTCTCCCTCTTCCACTCCCTCACCCTTACTAAGCCACGCTCTCTTGTCCCCCAGCTGCTGACTTTCCCCCCAGTCCCAGGATGGCCAAGAGATTTTGATCTCTGGTGCTATTTGATCGTAGCTAGTGGTGCGTGTCACGATGCTGTAAGGAATTAGATTTCCTCTGGAGACATGATGGTTGATTCTCCAACATCCATTCCAGCCCAGATGGATGAGTCTAAGGCAGCTGGGACCATTGCCTTCCCTGGGCCGGTAGTGATTTAGCAGAGGGCAGTGGCCCACCCTGAACACTGAGACATGAGAAGAAGCCTGCGGGGTTTCGTGGAAAGGTAATGTTTCTCCTACAGGTAGGGAAAGAAGATCTCTCTGTGTCCTCTGGACCCATCATCCCGGACATGACTTCTTGGATATGATTTGATTTCGGCTGCAGCCGTCTCGCAACCAGAATAAATATGAAGCCAACTTTGAGGGTGGCTGAAGAAACAGATGGAGAGAAACTGGCTCCTTGGTGACTTCGCTGAGCCACTGAATCAAGCAACCCCCAAGTCTACCCCCACTCTGGCCTCTAGACTTCCTGTCATGAGAGAGAATACATTTCCACGGTGCAGAGGCCAGTTCGAGCCAAGGTTTCTGAAGTCAGACAGATATGGTTTCTGAAGTCATTTCCAGAGTCAGTATGAAAGATTAGCCGCACCTGTCAGATGGGGGTACGACCCTTTGCCAGCCTGTGCCCTTCTTTTGCTCATTCCATTCTTATAAAAATCCACCCAGGACAAAGCAGGAGCACAGCACACTGCGGCCTACTGGAAGCACCAAGTGGGTGGTGCTGACAAGATCTCGGGCGAGGCTGTGCCACCCCATTCAAGGGCGTCGCTGTCTTATTTGAGGGGCTAGCCTACCGTCCCCTTTGTCTGGCCCTCACTGATCTGTGAGCAGTCCTGCAGCAGCTGATGCTTGGTCAAAGAGGACGTCCTTTCCAGAGAGAGAGAGCTGTCCTGTGGTCAAGGCTACACAGACACCCTACTGATGACCAGAAGAGACATAGCCTTTGAGCTCCTCTGCCACCATTTTTCTATGAGCCTTTCTTAATTTCCCGTGTCCTTAATGCATTTTCTAGGTATATAAACAAGAAGTCTAAGAAGTTGAGTGGAAACAGTGTGGATACCGTTTCTCAGCTTTCTCATTTTTTATTTAACTTGGAAATAAGTTGCAATGGCTCCACTGTGTTGCTTGTAAATTAAACCAAGAATAAAAATGAGCAGTGAACATAATTGTTTGTGGCTTATGGAAGAGTTCATGGTGCCCCTCAACAATAGACTCATACTTTTCTTCCTGTTTGCTAATTGATTAAAAAATATGTATGTATTGCAAAGTTCATTTATTGATCGAGAGGAGAGTGAAAAGAATAGCTTCTCTAATTAAAACCGATTGGAGCTGTAGAAGTTTAATTAATTGGATGCGTGTCACTTCATTTCCATGTTATGTTGTGCACGGAGCTCTGTTTTCATAATTAACACGTTGTGTTGGGGTGGTGGGTGTCTCTCTAATTAACAGTCTGAGGGGAAAGTGATGTATGGGCCTGCTGAGTGGGCAGAGTGGATGGAAAGAGAAGCCGCAGCCAGAACCCACGGTTCTATTCCCTGTGGCCTGTTTCTTGCCGTTTCATCACCCTTTGTTCAGTAAATGGGGTTTGGGTGTATCTTCCCAGAGACTGCTGTTTGTTCCTTACCCACTGTCTCTTTATCGGAAGACAGGAGGCTGGATGACACTTCCCGAGGTCCCAGGGTGAAGACTCCCACCAGGTGAGGAAGAGTCACGCCAACTGCTCTCTCCTCTGAACTCCCCCGCGCGCGTTGCGGTCACTCCCCACTGGGCGGCCGCGCCTGCCCGCTTGGCCGGGACGGATTTTGCTGACCATGCACTCTGGGCAATGCGTGGTGTTGGGCGGCTTTGAGTCAGACTGCAGCGTCTTCTTAGACATGTGACCTTGGGGAAATTACCCAAGCTCTCTGTGCCTCAGGTTATAAAATGGGGATGCCTAGTAAACCTGCTGTGAGGGTTAAATCCTGTTGTAGATTGTAGCTAACTGATCTCATCCTCTTGTCCTAGTCCTGAAACCCATGCTCTACTGTGGAAACAGAATTCACTTTTCTAAAAGGAAAAGTTGATTATATGAATGCTCTCCTGAGACCCCCAAGTGCACCCTCTTGCCCAGATGATGTTTCCACTCTGCAGTATCGGAATTCTGGCCTCTGCACAAATTGGCCCCCCACCTACTTGGGAGTCTCAGCTCCTACGTCTGGCTCCTCCTTTCCTCAGCCCTCCCACCACTGTACCCCCCCCATCTCCCTTTCACCTGAGCACAACTTATTCTTTTTCTCTTGTGCCAAGAAGGCTCCTTTTCTCAGAAAACCAAAACTCTTTCCTGTTTTTGTTTTTTTTTTTAAATATTCAGCTCAAATGAAGTCATCTGTCCTCCAACAAAACTGCTTTTTGTTTGAAGTCTGTCTTCGTGACTACACAGGAAGTTCCTACAGGCAGGGGCTGTGTCTTGGTCACCCTGTGTCATGGTGCCTATCGAGAGTATAGCATGACGCAGTCTTTTGATGAATGATTGTTGGATGGGGGATAGAAAGAACAAACATTTTCTTCATGTGGGATTACTGTTTAATACTTGCTTTCCAAAACACTGCTGGCTCCATTCAGGCAGGAACATTTCTGTTCTGTTCTACTTTGGTCTCTGTTGCCTGGCACATAGTAGGTGCTCAATACATAAATAAATAAAACTGGCACATCATCTGGCCTATATACCTCAGAGGTTTGTTGTGACGGCAAATTGATGATGAATATAAAATTTCCTAAAGTTTAAAAATGATTGGCAAGATTATTTATAATAGAACACTAGTTGAGATTGACATTATTGCCATGACACTTTTTATTGTTACGGGAAGGGGTGCTCTTTCCTCTTTGGAGTAGATTCCTGAGTAGCATGACCTCTGGGACCTTCTGCATATTATCATCGCAGCTGGAGGTGGCACAACTGGAGGTGGCACTGTGCACAGACCCAGGGGCTATCCCCATAATCCTTAGAGAGGATCCTGAAGCCTTTGCTCATCAACACTGTAGCTGAGCTGCTTGCAAGTCTCAACCGATCCCTTTAAAAAAATACCATAACCCTCTGGTTTTCCTGATATGCTATTCTCCTAGCTCAGTGACATGTACAATAGATAATGCATTCTGGTAATTTTAGAAAATCATTTTATTTCCAGGTACTTGTATAGAGTCTAATCAATATTTCTATTTATTCAAGGGATTTTCTTTTTCTTTTTTTTCATTAAGAGATGTTTTCTATTTTCCTTTGTATGAACGTTTGACTCTGTATCAAATAACAAGTCTTTCCTCTACTATAAAATCCCCCAGACAAAATTGAGCCATGAAGATTGTCACCACACTCCTCAATAATTAGGAAGTGAGTGCTTAGAAAACAATGCCTGATCCCATGTTCCATTTATGCTAGCTCTTCACATTTGAATATAGTTCAGAGAATTGGATTTTAGGCTGGGTCTACTATCTTCTGCACAATGCCAGTGCAATTTCTATCAGCAATATTTACAGTGCCGGGAGCAGGAAATTATAAAAAAACAAGGTGATTCAAAATAATGTTGGATTCACACGACCATCTGGTTTCAGAGGCCCTCTTCTTCCACACGAAAATTTAATATTAGTTTTAAAAAAGCTAGGTATATCTTGAATCTGATTGAAAGGTATCAGGTATATTTTGAATCTGATAGAAAAGCAAGGCATGCTGGCCTTGGGGGTTCAATTGGGTGTGAGGTGTGGGGGTGAAGGTCCTGTGTGTCTCAGGGTCCAGGTTCTAGGGTGGCTCTGCCACTGGTTGGCTGTGTGACAAGGGGACATCACACAACTTTTTGGGCGTAGCCCTTGTCAGTTGAATGAAGAGGCTGGCTCAGTGATTCTGGGTGAGTCTGCAGGCAGCCCGTCCACAGCATAGTTATTATGTTCCTTCCTTGTGCAGCACTAGGCTAGATTTTGGGGACACAGCTATGAAGGACACTCGCTGGTCAAGGTGCTGATGCAAGACTTGGGTGTGTTTAGCCCTCAGTCCTAAAACACAACCTCTGTACCCATGTGACTGACTTGAGTCAAAGTCATCTTGTCCTGTGAGCATTTAGGCCTGTGCGTGTGTGTCAAGGCTGAGTCACCAGTTCAGGCTCCGCTCCGCACGGCATCAGCTTCCCTGTGCCTGGTTCTCTTTCCTGCTGACTAACCTCAACCCAATGCAGAATACAGACTTCTAAAAACATTGACTCAGAAGAAGAGGAAGAGGGTGAAGATAAGCTCTCTCTCCTCCCCGAGGCACCTTGACCCTGCTCTTCAGTGGGGATGGTGTTGAGTTTCAGGGCCACGGAGATGGGGCTGCAGCCAGTTCCACAAAAGTGTTAATGAGATGACGCAAGTCAAGGGGGTCCCTGGTAGTTTCAGGATGAGGACTGGCCACCAGAAAGACCCAGTGGTGATTAGAGGATTAGAGCTTTCAGCCCCACCCTCCGTCTCCAGGGAGGCGAGGAGGGCTGGAGATTGAGTTCAATCACCATTGGCAGTGATTTAATCAACCTTCCCTCATGATGGAACCTCCAACAAAACCCCGAAATGATGGCGTTCAAGGAGCTTCCAGGTTGGTGAACACGCCCAAGTGCGGGGAAGGTGACACTCCTAGAGAGGGCATGGAAGCTTCACACAGGCCCCTCATACCTTACCCTATGTGTCTCTTCCATTTGCTGTTCCTGAATTTTTTTTTTTTTTTATAGTAAATAGTAATAGTAAATAGAGCACTTTCCTGAATTTACTGAGTTGTTCTAATGAATTATTGAAACTCAGGGGGGTTTGTGGGAACTGCTGAATTATGGCCAGTCAGTCAGAAAAATAAGTGGCAACTTAGTACTTGCAACGGGCATCTGAAGTGGAGGCAGTTTTATGGGACTGAGCCTTTAACCTGTAGGGTCTGTGCTAACTCTGGGCAGTGCCAGAACTGAATTAAGTTGTAAGACACCAACTTGGTGTTAGAGAATCAGAAAATTGATATTGGAGAAGACACTGCATGTTTGGTGCCAAGAGAAAAAACACCCTCAGGTGGATCCCTAGCAGAAATCAGGTCAGTGGAGGCTGGTGATCAGAAAGCATATGCCCATTATATTTCTCTTTCCTGTTGGATTCCAGATCTGCCTCTCCTGATGGACCAATTAATCACATGGACATCATGCTCTGATCGGGCACACCCTTCCATCCAGTTCCAATAACACAGCTCAGCTGGGAAGTGGTTCAGGTTTTGATACAGATAGTAAAAGTGAAAACCTACAGGTGGCTTGGGGAGTAAAAACGGGTACAACTTTTTTTGCAGACAGTTTGGCACTATGTGTTGGCTTAAAAATATTCATACCCTTTGACCTAGTAATCTTAAGTTCTGGGAATTTTCTTAGGGGAATGATCTGACTTATGGGTCAAGCTTTAGGTAAAACTTTATCTATTGAGCATTATTTATATTAGGGAAAAACTGCAAAAAAATGTCCAACGTTATGGGAATGATTAAATAAATTTTGGCATATTGGCATATCTTTTAGATGGAATATTTTATAACTATGTCCATGGGCAAGTGATATAATTTGGTTGTTAATATACATTAAATGAAGAGTATATAGTATATTCATTTAATATATAATATTACCCAAATTATACAAACCAGGCTTTAATAAAAACATTGGAAGCATGGTCCTACCTTGGGTGGTAGGATAATTGGTGTTTGAATTCCTTTTTTATATATTCATTCTGTATTTTCAGGTATGTCTATAAGGCCACTCACTGTCACTGTATCGAATCTCCAGGGTAAAACCCAGAAGGGCGAGAAATAGAGTTTTCCTTTTGAAATCAGTAAATAATAAAACAATCCCTCAGCAGTGCCTTCCACATTGGTTGAATTAGACTCCGGCCCTTAGGGCTCGGTGGGCAAGGGAGTGAGCGTTTATGGGCTGCACTGATTTTGCACACCTTTTGTTTCTTGCTTGCATCCCGTAACCCATTGGGGGATCCATTAGCCATGTGAGGTAAATGCTCTCAGGAAGTGCCACTGGGAGGCGCAAATCAAAGGCTGGGACAATTGGGACCACGAGGAGGGTGCACTCGGATGGAGGATGGCTTTGGAACCTACAATTCCCCTGGATTGGCTCAGCGGGGGTGAAGGGTCTTGTGTGTCTTCTTTCAAATCTGGGGGATGTAAGCTTTTACCAGTTGGGCAATTGAACTGAAATCACCACGGAGGACAATAGAGCCTGAGACAATTTTCTGAAGTCATTACGTGCAGCCTCCAGGTTCTCTGGAAGGCCCAGCTCCTCAAAGGCCAGGCCCAGCAGAGGGTGAACTTGGGGAAATGTACCCCGTGTCTCCCCCTTTCCCTGCCATCTCTCAGCGATGCTCAGGACTCTGTCTCCGAGATCCCACTGTGCTCCCTCCGCCCTGTTCCTCCTCTGGCTTTCTTTGTTCTGACAGCTTCAGTCCCACCTCCAGTGCCTGTGTCTGTGCCTCCTGTCATACTTACAGTCCCGGGTCCTAGGCTGTCAGTAGCTCTGATCTCTGCCAGTTTGGCAAACTTAACAGTGGTTCTGGGGAAACGGGCACATACACTGTACTCTGAGAGAGAGAGCCTGATTTGCATTGAAGTCCGGCCCAAAGTTCAAAGACAGGCAGGGACGGCAAGAGGGACCTCTCTGGCCCCTAGAGCCCTTTTCTCGGCTGGCCCCGAGTTCTGTGTTGTGTGCTCTATTGCAAGAATGGTGTACACGCTTCTCATCTGTGGGGTTTCAGGCTCTCCTCCTGGGCAATCCATCTTTCATCACTTCTGGAGAACTATTCATTTGTCCCTCTTTTCCCTTTAACTTTTTAACGCAGATAATGTTTTTGAGTAGTTCTAACTTTAGAACTTACAGAACAGGAAGGGTATGAGCCTGACCCTTCTCCACTCCCCATCTGCCCGGTTCACTCCTCATTAAGGGGGTGGAGGGTGGAGCCGGCTTTTCCAGATGGCTCTCAGTGGTCTCAGCTCCGTTTGTTCAACGGCCCACTTTTCTCCACTGATTTGAGAGAGTATCGTATTTCCAGGCTTTGTGTTGTGTTCCACAGCCTATCCGTCTATAGACTGATGTCACTGAGAACCAAGGGCAGGAAGCAGCTCTTTAAGCCTAGGGAAAGGTGCACAGCTCTCCTCTTCCTCCCCTTCTAGACTTCAGTGCCCCTTCTTTCAGTCTGAATGCTGAGACTAATAATAATAGTCTTCATAGTGACATCTGCAGTAGATATTATTATTGCCACTTTATGGATAAAGAAAATGAGGAACAGAGAGGTGGAAATAACTCAAGGCTACATAGCTGGTAGGTAGAGGAGCGATAGGAGTCCTGAGATGGACAACTCACGGCCTTGCTATTTAGACTGTTGTTCAGAATAGTGATGTAATGAGCACTAATAGCTACAGTTTATTGAGAGCTATCTGCTAGGCGCTGTGTTGTATACTTTGAGCACTTTGCATATAGTGCCTCAATTAACTTACTCTCCATAATAACCCTACAGGGTACATATGGTCATCAGATTGGACATGTGGGAAACAGGCCCAGAGGGATGATCTAAATTGCTAAAGGCTACTGGTCTGGTACGTGTCGCTCCAAAGACAATTATGCTTTACTGACTCTCCATTTTCATGTTCACGATCAAGAATTCTCCCTTATTCCTTTGATATCATTTCTTTAATCAGCCGCCAGACCTCAAGCAGTTTCCAAGGGTAAGGATGAGAGAAGCACAGGCGTGAAGGGCTCCTTAGGCCCCTCTGCCTTCTCTGAACTCCCGAGGCAGCCCCGCTGTCCTCACATTTTCATTTCTGAGGCTGTGAAATTCTCTCCAACAACATGTAAACTCTCGGTGCAGGGTCTCTGTCTTCCAAGGCAATTCAGCGTTGATGTTGAGAGAGCTGACAGGGAACCCATGTTAGTTAGAAGGGGGAAAAAGATGGTGAATTGGTTCATGGGGGACCTTAAAACCCAAACAGGGAAACTCATACCCAATGAGACAGGCAATGAGGAGCCTCAGAAAATTCTTGAGCGAAGAAATAAGACATAAAAGTGGTATTTAAGGAAAGGGTAGTCACGGCTCATATGCTCTCTGTATAATCTCTGTAAAGAAAGGAAAGAAACGGGACAACAAACCCAATTAACCTGTTGGTAAAGGTTTGATCTTCAGGACACTTGACTTGAACATCAGGTCATCTGAATGGCTTAATACCCCTTATTTTTCTCTATGGATTAGGGAGTCTCTGTGTTCTAAGAGTCTAGGAGAACAGGGAAAGGCTTTCTCTTTTAGATCAGTCTTTTTATTCCAAAGCCTGGGAGAAACCTTAGGCAGATGGCAGAACCCTTAACTCGGATTCCAGCGTCCTTCATGATCTGACACTGGTCTTGTTTCTCTGGCCATCACCTTTGAGGAAGGGTTAGACTGGAAGGGGGCCTGGCAGTTTCCTGGAATAGTTTTGCCCCTTTTAGTTTAACTCTCTTTCCTCAAGTCTTGGCTGAGATGCACCCTTTTCCAGGAAGCCTCCCTCAGCTCTCTGAGGCAGGCTGGGTGCTCCTTCAGTGGCTCCCCACGGTGCCTGCCATCTCCTGGTCTTCTCTACTGGTTCTGTGATGGTCTGATAACTCACTTGTCCCTCTGGATTCTGAGCTGCGATGGGAAAGGCCCATGTCTCAGTTGTCCCAGGCCTCATACATAGCAGCTGTCCTAAAAATGCTGGCTGATGAATAATGGAGGAACATTGCCATGGGCCAGCTGTCCCCATCTGTTGCACCAGCTGACTAGTTGGTGGCTCTTGGCTCCTTGAATCTCCTCCTTGTCATCCAAACAGGAAGACCTTTGCTCCCAAATCAGAGGCAGAGGAACCCTTCCCAGGAAGGCCTTTCCTTCTGGATTCCTGGCCTCATGCCCTCCCAGGTCCTGGCTCTCTCAAAGCGTCCCCTCTCCCAGCACTGCAGGCAGGACTCCTTATAGCCTCCTTCCCTTGGGCCAGTAAATAAAAAAGCAGTGCCTCCATTGGCCATGTGACTTCTTAAAACTACCAGCCTGCTCTGACAAAGACCTCCTTGACCAAACCAGAGTCAGGCTCCTCTGAGCCTCCACCCTTAATCCAGTTTTAGCAAGAATCCTGCTGAGTCAGTTTATCGAAAATCTCCCCACCCTTGGAATCTGATCAAATTCCTTATCCCCCCCACTCTTATCACTCTGGGCTGCCTCCAGCAAGGATTCTGTTAGATCAGTTTGGCCAGAATCCCCTTCACCCTTGATGTCTCCTCTTAATAATCTTCCATCCACTGACCCCACCCTTCTCCTTGACTACACATCACCACTTGTTGTATTGGGTGTTATGCCCAATCTCTCTCCCCTACAGCCAAACCCCCATTGCCATGGTCCCTCGAATAGTCTTCCTTACCATCTTCTACAAGTGTCATGAATGAATTTTCTTCAACGGCAACCTGCACCCCCCCACCGTGTGCACCTCTGTCTTCTCAGGTGCCAGTGGCCGCTTCCCCACTACTTCCTACAGTCCCCACTTCTCTTCCTCTCAGTAGCACTTTGGATTTAATTCTCTCTCAGTTAATTACTCTCTTCCTTTTGCTTCTGTGATTTCTCAGCACTTGGTTTTCCTCCCCTCCTATTTTCTCCCTAAGCTGGTGCTTGCCCACCTACTTCTTAGATATAGATTTTTTTCTAAGTTTGTGTTTTTAACTTCCTGCTCCTCTTACCCGAGCACACTGCCTCTCCAGGGAGTGACCCCCCCAAGCCCTCAAAATGGATACTGTCTCAGAATGTGGAAGCCTCTCACAAAATGCTCACAGCCTGTGGCCCCAGATCAGGATCCCTCATTCCTCAGGGTGGTTGGCTGAGCCTCCGGTATCTCTTAGAGGGTGTTCGAATGGATTGGGGGCATCTGCTGACGTGGCCCACAGTCTTGCTCTGAGTCCAGCCACCACTCGCCTCAATCCATGGACATCCACTTGGATAGCCAGTTGCAGAGACCACTACTGTCCTTTGAGGACAAGGGTCACAAAAAGCAGCGGGAGGAACTGATGTCCCAGGTGCCCAGATGCCCAGTGTGCAGCTGGAGAAGTTACTGCTCCAGGTGCCCAAGGTGTTAGCCAGTCAGGGTGTCCTGGAGGCCCCAACTCCAAGTGTCTTCACATATGCTGGACAATTGTTTGTGCAGCTTCTATATACTTTTAGTGGCATTCAAGCCAGCTATAAGCTGACTCTCCTAATAATTCTTGTACATTTTGCAAATAAACATGTCATCAGTATTTTGAAATACTTGGCGTGAAAAATTTGATTGAATTTGAAATCTGTTTCTATTATCACAAAAATGTCAATATTACTTATTTGTCAATGAAGGAAAGAATTATTAGATTATTCTAATATAATTTAAATGTAGATTTTTAGTGGTTGTAAAATTGATTTAAAAATTGCATTAGTCTCATGAGGACAAAGTTTCTTGTTTATGGAGACCATTGGGAATATGAAGAGACTGTCACTAATAAGAGCTGATAGAGTAATATGTAGCTATTTCCAACCTGCATACCCCCTACAGAATGGGAAAGCTTGCGAAAAGTATGCTCACAGACACAAATTCGAGTGTCATTAAATATTTAAAAGCATTTTATTTGGAAACTATATATAAATTGACTATTAATTACCTTCCTAAAAGTTTTGCATTTTATTTTTCTTATGCAGTAGTTTCTTCTTATCTGTGGTTTTACTTTCCATGGTTTCAGTTACGGTCAACCATGGTCTGAAAATATTAAATGGAAAATTCCAGAAATAAACAATTCATAAGTTTGAAATTGCATGCTGTTCTGAGTAGCGTGATGAAAGCTTTTGCCATCTCACTCCGTCCTGCGGGGATGTGCACCATCCCTCTGTCCAGTGTCTCCACGCTGCACCTGCTCCCACTGGTTAGGCACTACCTTCAGATTCAGGCCTCCACTAGGCCTTCCAATGTGTCCCTGCGGATAAGGGGTCTCCTATATTGATGTAAAATAGGATAATATTTTCCCACTAAACTCTAAATTTCGTTCAGTTTACTCTAGGGTGTGATACACATGCTATCATCTTTTTCTGTATGCTAGAACATAAAGAATGCTGGGGATTTAAAAAAATAACCTTTATTGAGGTATAATTTACATACTATACAGTTCACCCATTTAAGTGCACAATTCAGTGATCTTTAGTAAGTTTATGGAGTTGTACACCCACTGCCATCCACTGTTAGAACATTTCCCTCATCCCAATGAGCTGGATAGTGAGAAGGGACCAGCAGGCATTCCTGGGGAGGGCAGACCTAAGGTGCTGAATTTCCCAGGAACAGGAATTCCAGGAGGGACAGGAAAGATCAAGGGGACGGATGTTGCTCTGGGAGGGGCTGTGGCTCAGCTCAAACATCACCCGTGCGGGGAGGCCTTCCTGCTTGGGCACAGCAGCTTGCTGCTCCGTTTCCTGGGCTCCAAAGCCCACCGCTCAGGGCATAACGATTGCAGGAGGATTTTTGGTTCATGGCTCTGCTGTCCCCGCTGGATTGTGGTTCCCCTCTGTGTCCCCAGAACTTAACCCCATCTCTGGCACACAGCAGGGTCTCAATAATAAATGATTTCCAGCTCTTATGGTCCCTTCCACGGCTGCTGGCACGTGGGGACATTCCCCAACAAACAACAGTGACTGGAACGGAATCAGACTGTCCCAGCGCAGGCGAGGCACCGGAATCCTGGGTCCGTGTCTGGCTCTGCTTCTGACCGTTGATCCCTCTGCTGTTCTCGCACCTTTCAGCTGTTCCGTTGCCTCCAGAGTGAGGCTGCCGGAGCGGATGCTGTCTCAGTTGCCTCCCAGCTACGACCCCACTGTCCCAGTGATGCAGCTTTCCCCAGGGTCTAGGGGAGCTGCCTGCGTTTGCAGGGACACTTTCCGGGGAGCAAGGGGGCTCTGCGTGGGACTTGGCGGCAGAGCATTTGCCCAGGCTGCTGCAGCCATGCCCAGGCACCGTGAAGACAGCAAGCAGATGAAGGGCCCTGGCCACCTCCAGAAGCAGGCACGTGGGCAAGGCGGCGTCTTTGGGCGCAGGAACAATGAAGAGTTTTAGAACAAGCCCATCAAGCTCTTTCTGTGTGCGCTTAACAGCTGCCCAGACTTGCAAACCCTTTTAAAAGCCGAGTTACTTCACTAATAATAGAGCTCCATTATTCTTTATCACCAGACTCTCACCTCTGGCCCCGCTTTCCCCTCGGTGTCCTCCTGCGCACTAACCCCTTTATCCACTCTTACAAAGCTACACTTAACGCTGACATAAAATACAGCAGGGCGCCACGGGAGAGCTTTCTGGCAGTGGCTCAAGCTAGCGGAGTGATTGCGGCCACGCGGAGGAACCCTCCACAGGCTATTTCCATCCAACGTGCCTCAGGTGGGTTTCTGGGCTGGGGGGGAGCTGCTCCTTGGTGACCAGCTGAAGCTGAGTTCAGGGCTCCAGGGCTGACACCTCTGTGTTGGGCTCAGCAGCAGCCCCCCAACTCCCTGGGTAGTGCAGGACCCTCTGGGCACCCTGACACAGATCAGACCTGACTACGGTTTTCCTGTCTTGGCCTGTTGTTAATTAACACAACAAATCTTCACAGCTGGCGGTTGCCACTTGCATCTCCTCGCCCCCTCCCTGTTACTAATTAGTGGAAAAGCAGGGAGCGAGTCTTCAGGCACTGATTTGCCTTTGTAGTGCCCATTATTGCGGGAACCACCCACCCCCTCCAAGCAGATAAGCTCGCCACTGCCTGAGTTTGAATCTCCTGCTTCCTTCCTCAGAGATTTTTGCCTTTGCTGGGCCAAGATGGGAGCCCAAATGTTTGAAGGGAGTAACACCACGTTTGTCTCCTCTGGTTTTGAGAAACAAACGGGGTTGTGAGCAGGGAAGGGAGAGAACACCTCCAAAGGATGTGACTCATTTAAAGGTGTTGGCTGGTCTTCTTTTCAAAAAGTCGACTCCTCAAAGGTGGGAACCTAGTCTAGACAAGTGTCATGTGGAACGTGGCAAAAAAGCCTCTACTGACACCTTTCTGTTTCTTAAGTGGCTCGTCTCAAACAGCTCTCGGCCCTGCTGGTGCGCCGGGCCCTCAGGGACCATGTGCATCTGTGCCACCGGGTGTTGCAAAGCTGTGACCTGGAGAGGGATCCAGGGCAGAGGGCTGCTCCTCCCAGTGGTCCAGGGCAGACAGACCTTGACCCTCCTCACTAGGGTGCTTGCCAATAGACCTCTGTGGCTAGTTAGTCCCTAGCAGGCTAGATAGTACTGTGGCAACAGAAAAGGAGTGTGTGGCCTTCTGCCTGCTAGGCAGTGTTTTAAAGGATAGATACCACATAGTGTGTTTTAGGGGATTTCATCTGTTGTGTCTTTTTACTTCCTAGTACTCCCTTCCATTCTTGGTGAGTAATCTCCTTCATTTCTCTCCCACTCTCACGCCATCTCCCAAACACACAGACACATAACCTTAATCATTTCCCTTCTCCCGTCTCCTCTCACACCGTCCTCTCCTGTATCCGGGCCTGTGAGCACCTGGGCTCTATGTGGGAGTGCGCCGTATCAATTAGCAATGTCCGCCAGGGTGGGGGTGAGGGCCGTGCCAAGTAAGTTATGTATCTACCATCCCATCTTTTAAAAAGAATTTTTTCACTGTGGTAAAATACATGTGACATACAATTTATCATCTTAATCATGTTTAAGTGTGCAGTTCAGTTGTATTAAATGCATTCACACTGTTGTTCAATTCATCTTCAGAACTTTTTCATCTTGCAAAACTGAAACTCTATACCCATCAAACAGTAACGCCCTGTCCCTTACTCCCCAGCTGCTGGTAATCACCATTCTGTTTTCTGTTTCTATGAGCTTGACTACTTGAAACAAATGGAATCATATAATATTTGTCTTTTCGTGTCTGGCTTATTTCACGGTTGTGTCTTCAGGGTTCATTCATGTCGAGCGTGTCAGAATTTCCTTCCTTCTTAAGGCTTAATAATATCCATTGTGTGTATATACCATATTTTGTCATCTGTCAATGGACATTTGGGTTACTTCCACATTTTGGCTATTGTGAATAATTGCTGCTATGAACTTGGGTTCAATCTAATATTATTTCACGTCAATATGATTTCTTAGTAATTTTGGAAGTGACCTCTGGGGAAGGGACCCCATTATAGGCTGGAAGAAGCTTTTGGAATTCTCCAGGTCAGAGGTATCTAAAATAAAGTGCTTGATCTCTATAGGCAAGGTTATCCATCAGAGATGGGGAAGAAAACATCAGTATAAAACCCAAACAAGGGGCCATGGTGATCTTCCTATGGCTAAGTCCAATGGCCATCTAGGCATTATCATAATAACGTGTCAGCTCCAGCTGATCCTTCCTGCTTGAAGTATTTATCTCCCTTAACTAAGTGAGGTCACACTTTCATCTTTTTTCTTCTCTCTCTTTCTCTGGCTGCTCCTTCTCAGCCTCTTTTATAGGTTTCCTCTCGCCTGCATTAAAAATAAATAAAAATTAATCTGTGGATTGACATGCACCCTCACTTGCTCTGTGCATCAGAAGATCATGTGTGTAGTAGGTCCCCATGTCTAAGGCGAGGGTGAAACTTCTATAGCATGGACAGTGCTGCCTTCCCTGTTTAGTTTTCCCCCAGCATATTTCTGCATGCTGTTATGGGTCAAATTATGTTCCACAAAAAGATATGTTAAAGGTCTAACTCCAAGTACTTCAGAATGTGACTTATTTGGAAATAAGGCCATTGTAGATGCAATTAGTTAAGTTAGATGTGGTCATACTGAATTAGGGTAGGACACCTGATATGGCTGGTATCCTTATAAAAAAAAAGAGAAGAGACACAGAGACAGACACTCAGAAAGAAGATAGCTATGTGGTGATGTGCACACATTGGAATGAAGCATCAACATGCCAAGGAATGCCATGGATTTCCAGTGAGCACCTGCAGCTAGAAGGGTTAAGGAAGGATTATCTCCTACAGGTGTCAGAGGGAGCATGGCCCTTTGACACCTTGATTTCAGACTTCAAGCCTCCAAAATGATGAGAGAATAGATTTCTATTGTTTTAAGCCATCTAGTTTGTGGTACTTTATTAAGGCAGCCACAGAAAACCAATATATGTGCCTACTTAGATTTGTGAATTCTGTTTCCCTGTTGAAATAGAACCATCTCTCACTCAATGGACACTCTGCAAAGATACCACCAGTTGAAGACTGTGCAAGCACAGTGGTCACATGGACACAGCAGCATTGCCCCTCCCCATCGATCTCCAACATGAGGGAAAATCAAAGACAGTGCCATCAAACCCGGTAAGAAGTCAGCCAAAAATGTCTTGAATTATCAAGATATTTGATCTATAAACATTGTCTACTATTATTCTGATAAATTAATCTTATCCCAAATCATATTGTGCCCCAAGGCAACAGCTGATAATCATATCAAGCTGTCACAATCAACAGGACATTTAATAGCCTTTATTTAATCTTATCTCATTCTTATAAATATTTTATTTTTATGCCTTTTAATAATATATGCACTATTTCTTCATTTAAACACATATTTGTACCTTATAAATGAAAGGATAAATAAATGCATATATATTGGCAATATGTGCTCATGTTTTTAAATTAATGGGGCATGTGATCAAAGTTGGAGACTTCTGATCTAGCCAACACCCACCCCTCTTTTATGCATGAGGAAAAAGTCAGGGTGGTTATGTGAATGGGTTACCATGGTCAGAACTTGAGCTTGGTTCTTCTGACTCCAGGCTGGGGTCAAGACTACACAACTCTCTCTCTCTCGAAGTTGTCAGGAGGCCTTGGGTGGTTTTGAGTAAGATGCTCTTGTCTGGCAAGCCTCATGGGGAGCAGAGGTGTTGCAGCAGGATCAGGCAAATGTGGGCTTGAGTTCTGGCTCTGCACCTAGTAGTTGTGTGAGCCGGGGCAAGTAAGTGCCTCAACCTCTTTGATCCTTACTTTCCTCAATTATAAGATGCAAATAATTATGTTTATGGTATAAGATTGCTTTTAAAAAATAAATTATATAATGTTGTCAGAGTGTAAACTACATGTCCCTTAAAGTCTAGTTGTAATGGTAATAGTCGATTACTGTTGAGACTATGAAGGTGCAGAGATATAGTTCTGTCCTATATGTGGAGATGTTCCCGGGGACCGAGGGATAACACCCATGTCTAGATGTGAATATGGTTTGCCTGGCTGGGCATGTGGCACAGAGGTGGTGTGGTGCTGCATGTGGCACCCAGCCCAGGGAGCCCAGTGATGGCTTCTGTAGACTGATATTGGCTGGGTGGAGAACTTCAATTCTTACTCCCTTTCCCTGAGCCCAGTCACATTTTTGGTATTATGCTAAGTGAAATAAGTTAGTCAGAGAAAGACAAATATCATGATTTCACTTATATATGGAATCTAAAGAGCAATATAAATTAACAAACAAAACAGAAACAGGCTCATAGATACAGACTGATGGTTGCCAGAGGGGAGGAGAGTTGGGAATATGGGTGTAAAAGGTGAAGGGACTGAGAAGTACAGATTGGTAGTCACAAAATAGTCATGGGGATGTAACATACAGCATAGAAAATACAGTCAATAATATTGTAATAACCATGTATGGTGCCAGGTGGGTACTGGAAATATCAGCAGAAACACTTTGTAAAGTATATTATGGTCTAACCACTCTGCTGTTCACCTGAAACTAATACAAAATAATATTGAATGTAAACTGTAACTGAAAAAATTTAAAAATTAAAAATATCCACATGGCTCATTGGGAGTCACATTATTTCTTTTGCCTCGGTCACGGGCAAATGTCTTGTTGGAGAGGCCTCTTTCTCACCTCTACCCACCTCCCAGTCCACTGTAATCTGGCTCTTATCCCTCAACTGTGTGGAAGATGCCCAACCAAGGGCCTCCTTGTTGTCAGGTCCGATGGACACCTCTTGATTGTTTCCATGACTTCTCGGCACCGTTGTCCCATTGTCACAGTTTGGGACCATTTGACCCCTTCCTTCTGGAAGCACGCTGTCTCTCTTAAGTGGGGAACACCACGCTCTCTTGGCTTCCCTCCTCTCTCCACATGCTCCTTCACACTCTCCTTTGCTGGCTGACATTCCTCTGCTCAGCATTTACATGCTGAGACTTTTCCCGGTTCTGCCCGAGGTCCCTATTCTTCCTGAAAAATTCTATCTGTGGGCTTGGCATCCACTCTGCTTGGCACCACTGATTCTCAAACAGAGGGAGGGCTGTCAGAATTGCCTGCCAGGCGAGAGGCTTTTTCAAACTACACATGCGATCGTAGGGGTTCTGAATCTACCATCTGTCACTGACATTCAGTGTCACAGTGGTCCTTTTATGGATGGTGGTTTCTCAGTTGTGTGCGTGTGTGTGTGTGTGTGTGTGTGTTGAGGAGCTCTTACTTAATGCTGACAGATCCCAGTCTGTCACCAGTACCTGCAGGTGCTACTACACATAGCCACTTGGATGTCCATGGGGAACCTCACATTCAGGTACCCAAGTGACACTTAGCTGTCCCATAAACTTGCTCCTTTTTTGTATCTTCAGGTTCTGCCAGTGGTAACCACCATTCAAGCAGCTGGTCAAGCTGAAAGCTGGTTATCGCCTTTCACTCCTCCTGTTCCATTACCCCCAACCTGATGCCCACGATCAATTACCAAACCCTTTTGAATCTACCTCCTAAAAAATCATTTGCATCAGATCATTTGCCCTGTTTCTCAGCGATGCTGTGCTCACTGCCACCCACTGTCTCCCCTCTAGTCCACTGGCCACACTTGGCCCCCCTCAAAGGCAGCCTCTTCCTGGCGCCCTGCCTGAGTGCGTCAGGGCTGCCTGCTGCCCTTGGGACGCGGCTGGCCCCGCGCGCCTCTTCAGCCGCATTTCTGGCCTCTTCTCATCTTACTCTATCCGTTTGGTCATACTTAGGGAGACCTATAGCTGATGGTCCAGACCGGGATATACTTGAGAATGAAAGAGCGTGCTGTTAGTAATGACTCTGGGACAGTGAGAGAAAACTAGAACTCTCCCAAGAAAACCAGGAGGTATAGTCAACCGAAGTGATACCAAACCTTACTCAAATGTGCTTTGTTTTCTTTCACCTGTAGACCTTTGTTGTGATGTCCGCTCCCCCCAGGATAGTCTTTTTCGCCTCTTTGAGACCTCCACTCCTTCTGTGTGTTCTCCCAGCATCCTGTACCTCATCCATTAGCATGTGAAACACTCCATTTTAATTGTCTTTTTTTTCACCCTCACTTGAGAGAAAAAACAAAGTCAGTTTGGGCCTAGAGTGACTTTGACGCTCTACCTCTCCCTAGACTGCTTTCTCCAGCACCTCTCTGCCCTTTTTAAATAAGAGAGAGTAGGTTTCAGACTTAGACTCATTGTGGAAGTGACAGAATCTAGCCAGAAATTCAAAACACCGTCTTGTTTCATTTTATTTATTGATGTTTATCTTCTTTTTATGACAAGTAATGCTGATTTTCTATTTGTGCAAATGATACAGTGTTTGCTTTCAAAATTAACTAAGCAAAAGAAAAGGAGTCTATTAAATAAAAATGTTAAATTAACGATAGCCCAGCTGATACATGAATGTGGAGAAAAATTACGAGGGGCTGGTACATCTCCTAAGAGTAAGGACATTCTCTTGTTGCCAGTCAATAAATGCCATTTCACATTTAAGAAAATTAACATAAGTATGTAACTTCTGATATATCCTAAATATTCACATTTAAAAATAAATCTCTTACATTATTCTTTTAAATTTGTCCAATGGGATCTAAATACCCCAGGACTCGATACTCACCATTTTCTATTTTTAATACATAAACAAATTCTGTAGCATTTGAATATTTAACATCTTTCTTTGATTTCCTTGAATTTATATATCTATTCTGCTTATTTCACAAAATTTTATTCTAATGTATAGTTGTTTATACTTGAAAGTTTTTTTTGATCATCCTAGCATGCTCTTCTAAAACAAAATGCACTGATTAAAATCAGGTTCTTCCTTTATATCCTGTAATCATAAAACTCTAAGTATTAAAAAGTACTCGATTGAGATGTTATAATTATTAGTAGTACACAAATACACTATTAGTATGCTACTGACCATAGCATCATTATAACACCACAATTTTGATGATAGTCATAAACTGTAAAAAATGTTTTGAAAATATATCTTGTAAATGACATGATTGAGGCTTTAACAAATAGTTTGTGTATTCGTGGGTGAATATTAGTTATTACTAGAAACAGGCAGGGTGCATCATCATTCTATTTCTATTTATATAGAAGCAAATTAAAAATTCACATATAAACAAATAGTTATGGAAGGAGATTTATAATATTTAAATCCCTTCATGATTACAAGACAACAATTACACAGTGAAATATGACAAAATTTATTTTAATAATTTTAATAACGAGACATCATTTGACAATGAAATTAGTTCCTCTTTCAATATTATTAAAAATAAAGAATTGGAAACAGCCTGAAATGTAAAATATTTGCTATCCAGTTTTTAGACTTACCTCTTGATTTCTTGGAGTTATATTGAAAAGTATTTATTAATCATTACCAAATTATTATTAATTATATGTATTTTTTCACCTAAAGGCATCATCTTTTCCTGCAAATTATTGAGAAAATGAAAATATTGATTAATTCAATACACCTTGCCAATGCAATTTGTTTTAATTAAATGCAAATGCTTTAAATACATTTATATGAAACTGTACAGTTACAGATTTTAATTTATGAAAAATGTTCACCATGGTCAAGCCCATCAGCCAAATCTACTTGCTTCCTGCCAGAAAACATCGGACTTCATTTTCTAATCCAGGTAAACATCTGTGACAGCTCTCTCACTCCTGGTTCCAATTCTGAGAAAGAAAGAGAGGTATGGGGGACCAGGAGTTTGCTGCCTGCTGAAATAAGGCCTGTGCTAGTCTTGGCTTTGCTCCCGGCCTCAGGAGCCTGGCTTTCTTTGATGCAAGTCAGGGACAGAAGAGGGGAGGACATCAAGTAGAAGTTCTCCTAGCATGGTCAACGTACCTCATCTTTAATGCCCCAGCTGGCTCTTCACAGAACGAGTTTAACACCAGAAGAGACAGCGGCCCTGTCAGGTGCCTGTGCGGCCCTGATGTCCACAGTCTTCTTTTATGTAGGGCCCGGCTGATGAACACTGTGCCCAGCCCCGCGGGAAGAGTCAGGCTGGGGGAGGGGGCCGGCGTTCCTAGTGAGCCATGGGTGACCATGAGCAGGGAGGTGGCACAGGGGGACCGACAGACTGGCAAGTAGCCTGTACTATAAAAGTGGTCACACAGAGGTCAGTGCTAAAAAGAGGGGCTGGAGGAGTGGGAAATTTGGTATTTGGTTTCCTTAAAACTATCTACCACTGGGGATCCTGCACAGAAGTTTCTAGTCCCCCCAGGGTGCACTTACCTGCATGAAGCCTGCTGGGCCAGCGGACTGACTTTGCTGGAGTCTGGGTTGAGGATGACATGGGGGATTGAGGAGTGGATGAGGTGCCAGCGAAGTCCCTGCTGGTCCTGGGTGCACCAGGCTGGGGCCTCCTTGCTCAGCTCTGACTGACCCAGGGAGACCCTTGGATCCATTTTCCATCTGAGAAGCTTCCACGCAGTCTGGAGGAGCAGGGGAGCCCAGCCTGCTCTGGTCGATTCTCCCCTGGGGACTGAGAGTGCTCTTTGTCCACTTAGGCAAAGCTTTTGACTCTTTTATTTTCTCAGGAAATTGTAAAAGCAAACCATTAACATTTAGTCAAGACTCATCCAAGGCTGTCTGGGGACAGAGTAGTTTCCACAAAATGCATATTGAGGATCCTCTTGAGTTTCTTTCTTTTGAGAGCAAGACTCTCCATCATTTTGGGGGAACTTCTGTGATCTATTCTGAACCTCCCTGAACCAGCTCTTCAGTTAACCTCTTGGCTTTTTAGGCTATGTAACACCCAAGCAACCTGTTCCTGTCCCTCAGCTCTGCAGGGACCCCCAGAAGAGAAAGAAGGAGCTCTTCGGATGCTCCTCTCTCCCACCCCCCACTTTGTAGTCATTTTTCAGTTTGGGTCAAGGAGAGGTAACAACCATTGTCATTTGAGTAGTTTGCTCACTTTGAACAGTAAGCTCATTATTCAATCAAAAAAATTTTTTTCTCATATATAAAACCCAGTAGATTTCATCTTCTCATACCCAAATGTAAATTTCAAGTTTCTCTTAAAAAACAAAAATGAAAGTATTATGCTAAGCAAAATGAGCCAGTCAGAAAAAGACAAGTCTCACATGATCTCACTTACATGTGGAATCTAATGAACAAAATAAACTGACAAACAAACTAGATCCAGAGACATGGAAGCATGGAACAGACTGAGGGATCTCAGAGGGAAGGTGAGTAGGTGGAAAGAGATTAACCAAAGAACTTAAATCCATATATGCATAACCCATGGACATAGACAATAATGCTGTAGGCCTGGGTATGTGTGGCGGGTGTGGGGTAAAGGGGGGGTGAATGGGGGAAAAGAAGGGGACATCTGTAATACTTTCAACAATAAAGATACATAAAAAAATAGAAATGAAAACAACAGTGCCATGTGGCAGTGATCAGCTGGTGCTAAGCAGTGCTGTCCTCTCTAGATGGTGGCATGAGCTCTCTGGTTGGCCATACTCCCTGCCCACCAGTGACATTTCCTACCTGTTCTCTGTACCAATTTAGATTTGTGACGTCTAGATGAAGATTTATTGAGGATTTTATTAATTTTTCCAATAAACATTAATTGAGTACCTATGAGGGCAGGCCAAACTCACAGAAGTCCCTGTCTGCAAGGAGCTTACATCCTGGTGCGGGAAGACAGGAAATAAACAGATACAGTCGTGTACCATTTAATGACAGAGATATGTGCTGAGAGGTATCATTGGGCGATTTTGTCATTGTGCGAACTTCGTAGAGTGTGCTTACACAAACCCAGATGGTACCTCCTACTGTAACTGTGTGTGCTGTACTTTTATACGACTGGAAACACAGTAAGTCTGTTTACACCAGTATCACTACAAACACATGAATAATGTGTTGCTCTATGTCATCAGGGGACAGGGATTTTTCAGCTCCATTGCAGTCTTATGGGATCACAGCTGTAGAGGTGGTCTGCTGTTGACCAAAATCTTGTTATAAGGCGCATAACCGAAAGTAAATTATAGAATATTTTGCATTCCAGGCAGAGGAAACAGCAAATACAAAGGCTCTGAGGCAGTGGGGTGTTGTAGAAAGAGCCATGGCTGGGACACAGACACTCCTATATGCTCTAGGTAATGTAGCCGCCTCTGAGCCTTATTTCTTCATATGAAACTGAGGGTTTGAGCAAGGAGATTTCCAAGGTTCTATTCAGCTCTAATGGTTGGTGATTCTATAGCAAAATCCTTCTCTTAGGAAGAGCAGAAGGGTGTTTGCTAATGTGGGTGTGCTCATGGAAATAAAGGGTCTTTTATTATTTCTCTGAGGAGAATGGAATTTTAGAAAGGTGGCTTTGACTCCTGACTTCTTCACAGGGAAAAGAAGAGTCATGCTGAGGTTTGACAGCTGAAAATGCACACTCTTGTTCCCTGAGGGCTGAATTTTCCAAGTACTTGGGCTGCACATGGGTCAGAAATGAATGGAATTGACAGAGCCAATTGTTATCTTTTTTATTACTGTTCTGTGTTTGACTTCTGCTGTAGTCCTGGCAGATTACAACAGATAGCTGGGATGAGTGAGAGTAGATTATTTCCTATCAGATAATTCTTTATGTGTGTTTGGGGTGACCAAAGGTTTTAATATTGAAAAGTCAAACAGCATGGACTGTCTAACCCATCATCAGCTTAACCTGTTATTTATAATCCCATTCCCTTAACTTTTCAATTCTTAAAAAAAATAAAAATAAAAATCAGGCATCAGCAGCTTAACCTGATCAAAGTTGGAAGATAAATGTCAGAGATAAATACACATTCTTCATGGCTCTTGGGTCCCTTTGGGGGACCTTTGGCACACAATCCCTTTTTTATGCTTATGTGATTGACTCCCACAAGACATGTTCATAACCTTAGGCAAATATTATTTAATAATGTCATGTCAAAGGTTTGGCCATACCAGGGGTCTAAGTGCCTGGAGGAATTAGTTCTGCAACTAGAGAGTTCTTAATAATATGCAGAGAATTATTCTGAGATTTCTTTAGTTTAGTTGAAAGTGTTAAAATATTTATATTTTCTGGGAGATGATTGAGAGCTAAGGACACAGTGTTTATATACAGGAGGTAGGCTGGTGAATCAGTGGGGGGAAGTGATGAAGAGGAAAGGGATGTTAAGACTGTGAAGGGTCTGGGGTTTTACTCTACTTGCAACTAGTAAGCCAGTCAGTTAGTTAGCCACAGTTTTCCGGATGCCAGTGGACTCCTGACTCAGAGACAAAGAACTTGATTACTTTCCACAATAGCAGTAACCAGAGTACCACCATTTGGACCAGTTCCCTGAGCTCCGTTACCACAGGGTGATGTGAGGAGGGCCAGGTGACACCTATACATGAGGGCATTGTGTTACAGGAGAGGTACCTTGAGCTTAGGGTTTCTGAATCTTTTATAATGGGCAGTAAGCACGCCTGCCTTTATCTCCAGAGGCAGACATTATCTTGAGTATATGAGCAGTAAGCAAACTTGTCTTTTGCTTTGGAGAGAGATTCTATCTCTGTCTTCCAAGGCTGTTCTGTTTACAGATATCCTGGAAAAGAGATTCTGGAACAAAGACAATCAGTGCCTTTGCTTGCAATATGTGCAGAAACCCAAGAGATGCATGGAGAATTGTCTTCCAACAAGGACAAAGACATATTTTTGCCCTGAGGTTGCAATTTCCTTCCTTTCTTCTCAGCTGCTTCAGGTGAATTCACCCTGGCTTTGGATCCTAGTAAATTTCCATCTCTAAATTATAAGAAAATCCAGGCAGACAGATTCCTGCCTGAGCTCAAGGTACAATTCAAACTCTTCTTGGGGACACCGTCTGAGAAGAATTTTTAAAGTCCTATTGACTTTATGTCCAGTACATATCTCTTTATCTTGGTGTTCTTCACAGGGTAGTTGGACACTCTAACTATTGAAAATGTTAATCTCACATCATTTTTGAACTAGATGGGACTGGGTTGTTATTGGTCCAGGCCAGTCCTCCTTGATTGAGATGGGTTTTAATCTGAGAAACTCAGTTTCTGAAGAATCAAGTGTCTTGTTCAAAGTCATTGAGTAAAGATGTAGTGGAACCGTGATTCCAAGTCAGGTCCATGGAAATAGAAAATTTCCTGTAGTTTTCCTCATAAATATAGTTTAGACTAGGGGACCTTTTAGATCTTTCCTTGACTAAGAAAGGTTGAGGAAAGGCAGGTGAGGGTCCTCACAATATCTTTCTGAAGCTTCAGTAATTGCCAAGAAAGCAGTGTGTGAAAGAGACTGCTAGTTGCTTACCCAATATCCATTCTCTCCTTTTTCAGGGTAGGGCTCCTGTATATTTGAATAAGGCAATTTTACCAACTTAAAAAACAATTTGATTTGCTAGTTTGCCTTGAGGTTGAGGTAGTCATTGAGGTGTGGGTAGGAGTCACTTCTAGCATATTTATGTCAAGGGGACTCACTTGGCTGGCAGGAGACCCTTACATTTCCCAGTGTCTCCTTCCTACCTAGAATGTGACTGTAGCAGACCTTGTTGAGGGAAGAATGAGTTAAAGATGGTGGAGCAGAAACAGAGCAAGGGCCTGGACCACTGTGAACATCATTAAGCCACCACACCAGCCCTGGAGTACCTACTTCTGGACTTCTTCAATATGAGACACAAATAGCTTTTTTTTTTTTCTTTCTATTGTAGGTTTAGATAGAAAATGCATTAACTATTTGCAAATATTAAGTGCTTATTGATCCCTAATTGTGATTCCTGAATGTTCATTGTACCTGGTTGGGTGTTTTGATAGCAAATAACAGAAACATTGGCTAATTTTAGCATAAAGGGACTCATTACCCTTTAAGAAGGCTGTGGGGCTGCTCACAAGAGTGAAGTGTGGCTGCAGAACTAGGCCTGCAGCAGGTGGGCCCCAGATTGCTCCAGAAGGTCCTTGGAAGCAGGCTCTGCTTATTGATCTCCTCAGTGCACTCCAATTTCTTGCTAGTCCTTGTGCCTCTTGACCAAGATTCAGCACTCCAGGGGAGCAAGTATTCCACTGGCTGAGCCAAGGTCACATGACTGCTCTACGCTAAGGTCACATAACCACCCTGTACAAAGTTGCTAAGAAGAAGGACAGCAGAAGGAGCCTCCTGGAAGCCCTCCAGATCCTACTATGGAAGGAAGAGCAGGCACCTGGATTTATTGTCCCGCAAGGACTGCATCCAGCGGGGGGCAGAGGCGAGTCCTTATAAAGAAATCGGAGAGCTGTTGGGATGGGGCACTGCATTGAGTGCCCACCCTGATAAAAAAAATTAGTGTAGCAAAGGATTTAGACTTTTCTGGTGTGAAGAGGTGAACTGCTCAAGATAAAAGGCAGAGATGTTCAGGCTTCAGGGATGAACAGTTCCTAACAGGCCCGCCTCCTTGGGAACAAAGGCTTATGATAATGGCAGTGCCTCTGAGGAGGGCAGATGCTTCATGTAAAAGAGCTCTTTTAATCTTCTCATTTTATGTAGATGTAAGTGATATTTCACTGTAAAAATACGAACAATCTATTTCCTTGGTTGCCTCTTCTTTCCTTATCTGGGCTGCAGTTTCTAATTCACACTCATTAACCCATCTGCAGCAATCACAGGTCTTTGCAGAAATCCCTAAGTGGGGGCAAATAATCTTGTTCCCCTGTGGTGGGAAATCAGAACTCTTGAAAGATTAAGTGCTGGTTCCAAGGCCATGAGGTGTGATGAAGTGTAGTGAGGTAAAAGCAAAGTACAGTCTACAGTTAAGGTGGACACAGGCCATCGGCTTGTGTAAAGGCTGCTGAGAGAGCTGGCCTCAGTGTGAACATGCTTGTGACTAGAGAAATGGATGTGATGTTCTAATCTCAGAGCTTCTAACCATGGATGGAGTACTAGTGAAACATGTTCAATAATACAGAATCTTGGACCTTCAATGTACCCACCAGACTTTGGTTTCTTGTTACAACTATATTTAATATACATCACTGAGGAAGGATATTAGGAGGAAAGTGAAAGCTGAAGTCTCAACTTAAAACTCTCCAGTGAATAAAATCCAACCTCCTCTTTATGGCTATTAAGATCTTTTATAATCTGACCCTGCCTTCTTACATGCTCTACTTTTTCCCCTCTCTGACTCCACCTGCTGCTTCAGCCACTTTGGTCTTCTTTTTGTACTGGAAGCTGGTTTTTGCCCCTTTGCATTTGCTGCCTGGGAATGCTTTATCCCAGAATTATGTTTGGCTGACTCCTCTTTGCCATTTACATATCAGCTCAGATGTTGCCTGCCCTGAGTAGGGACTTCAGAGCCCCCTGCCTGGCTTCCATTCTTGGTTCTATTGTGGGCTGGCTGTGTAATATTCAGCAAGCACTTAAGTGCTCTGTCTCTTATTTTACTGAGCTGTAAAGGAGGCTTATGATATCCTTAAGGTTGTTGTGTAGTTTATACAAGTTAATACAGTGAAGCCCGTAGGACAGTGTCTGGGGCAGATTCAGTGCTACATAAGTGAGCCCCCCCTCTGACTCACTTGGCCCTGAAAGCTTCTTTGTTTTCTTTATAACATTAATCACTGTTTGAAATTACTTTGTTTGTTTATTTATTGTCTATTTCTTCCAAGCTATATGCAGGCTGAGTAATTGGAAGTATACACTCAAAGTTTATTCTTTAGATAGGGGAAGGTGAAGCAAAACCTCACCAGTGGCATCCTCATGTGTCCTCTCCTGCTGCTGCTTGACCCTGGTTTTCCACCCTGTGTGGTGAAGGGTGGGACCACATTAGTGGTTCTTTTGTGTATCTGAATTACTTAGGGTGCCTGAGAAAATTAAAGGTGCAAAACAGAACTACTGTATGCTCTGGATATATACATTGCTGGTATATATCCAAAATAACTAAAAGCAGGGTCTCAAAAGAGATATTTCACATGTTCAAGTAGCATTATTTTCAATAGTCAAATAGTCAAAAGGTGGAAGCAATCTAATGTCCATTGACGGATGGATAAACAAAATGTGGAATATACATACAATAGAATATAATTCAGTCTTAAAATGGAAGGAAATTTTGTCATATGCTACAACATGGGTGAACTTTGAGGACATGATGCTAAGTGAAATAAGCCAGTCACAGAAGAAAAAATACTGCATGATTTTTTTCAGCTTATATGAGGTATCTAAAATAGTCAAATTCCTGGAGACAGAAAGTAGAATAGTGGTTCCAGGGGCTGGGGGAGAGAGGAGAATGGGGACTTGTTTGAAGAGTACAGTTTCAGTTTTACAAGATGAACAGTTCTGGAGATCTGTTTCATAGCAGAGTGAATGTACTTGACACTATTGAACTCTACACTTAAAAATGGTTTAGGTGGTAAATTTTGTGCTTTTTCCCCACCACAATTAAAAAAAACAAAGAAGATTCTGGATCTAAATTCTGAGTAAATAGATTAGAGTGGGTGGGGCATTTGCATTTTAAAAATATTCCTAGGAGAGATTCTGACACTCAACAGAACTTAGAATCATTGGGCCACGTCATCTCTAAATATGCCTCTGTGGTTTGAGTTTAGGGCATTTGAAACTTGCATTATCCCTGATATAAAAGCCTTAATTAATTGGAGGAAAAAAATGATCCCCAAATCCTCCTCATGCATTCTCTTTAATTTTGTGGAATTAATCTACTTCTCATTTGTATTCGCATCTCTTGCAGCCATCTCTCAAAGTGATGTGATAATCTGTGGGCAGAGGGCATTTGGAACCAGCTCACCAGAGTGTTTTTCTCATAGTGTCCACACGGTGGCAGGCCAGGAACTTGGATTTGGGCAGCTAAGGGTGCATCAGTCAGCAGCTACCAGCTGGAGTTCCCAGCCAGTTCACTAACCAGATGTGAGGGACCCTGTACCCTTGCATGGTTTGGGGGTGTCTGGAGGAGGCTATGGGGTTCTTGTGGATGCCCAGGCTAGAACTGAAGTTTCCCAAGGCAGGGATTCATTTGTTCTCAGGACAAGGTAACTCTCCCCACTGACACAATGAGTGGTGGAGTGGACACAGCCACCTTCCCCTGGAGCTCCCCTGTCCAAGGAAGGTGGGATTTTGAGTATGTGTTCGTGAGTTGAGGAATAACATTCATAAGGCATTCTGTCTTATTCAGAGGGAAAGCTAATGTGCTAATTTTTTTTCTTCAAATAATTAAAAAGCCTGAGAAGAATAAGAGATTTTCTGTGTTGTTAAAGACTCCTAAGTGATGGGGGGAGGGTGACTGACTCCAGTTAACATGCACCAGCTGTTGGAGATTTAATGGGCATCTTAGAAATATTGATTTGCTGACCTTCTTCAGGCCTTGACCCAGCAAAGGGTCACATTGTCTACAACAGTAAATAACTCAGTGAGTGGTTTGGTGACACATTGAGATGAAAAGTGGAGAACATTTTTAAAAATTTAAATCATTTTTTATTTCTCAATTACAGTTGACACACAACATTATATTAGTTTCAGGTGTACACTCCAGTGATTAGACGTTATGTAACTTACTAAATATCATCCTGATAAACTTGCACCCATCTGACACCATACATAGTTATTAGAATATTATCGACTGTATTCCCTATGCTGTACTTTACATCCCCATGACTGTTCTGTAACAATCAATTTGTACTTCTTAATCCCTTCACCTTTTTCACCCGTCTCCCCAACACCTCTCCCATCTGGCAATTGTCAAAATGTTCTCTGTATCTGTTAGTCTGTTTCTGTTCTACTTGTTCATTTATTATTTTTTTAAAGATTCATTTGTTGATAGGTGTGTATTTATTGCCATTTTATTGTTCACATTTTTAATTTTTCTTCTTCTTCTTAAAGAAGACCCTTTAACACTTTGTGTAACAGGAGGGCGTACACAACCCACATGGGGGAAGGCACACCTGGAGTGCCCAGGTTGGGTGACTGGGGAGTCTGAGCCACTGGACCCTACAGAACACTTACTACATAAGGCCACTCTACCAAGCCAGGGAGACATAGCATCTCTTCCTAATTCATAGACACAAACACAGGGAGGCTGCCAAAATGAGGAGGCAAAGAAACATGTCCCAAATGAAAGAACAGAACAAAACTGGAAAAAGAGCTAAACAAAATGAAGATAAGCAATCTGTTAGATGCAGAGTTCAAAGCAATGGCTATAAAGATGCTCAATGAACTTCATAAGAACTTCAACAGCATAAAAAAGGACATAGAAACCACAAAAAAGAATCAGTCAGGAATGAAGGATACCTAATGAAATGAAGAATAAGGTAAAGGGAATCAACAGTAGAGTAGATGAAGCCAAGAATCAAATCAGCGATTTGGTATATAAGGAAGCAGAAAGCACCCAATCAGAACAGCAAAGAGAGAAAGGAATCCAAACAAATGAGGATAGTGTAAGGAGTATCTGGGACAACTTCAAGTGCACTAATATTCACATACTGGGGATACTGGAAGGAGAAGTCAGAGAGCAAGAAATTGAAAATCTATTTGCAAAAATAATGACAGAAAACTTCCCTAACTTGGTGAACAAAATAGACGTACAAATCCAGGAAGCGCAGAGTCCCAAACAAGATGAACCCAAAGAGGCCCACAGCAAGACATTTCATAATTAAAATGCCAAAGATTAAAGACAAAGAGAGAATCTTAAAAGCAGCATGAAAAAAGGAGTTAGCTGACTACAAGGGAACTCCCAAAAGACTGATTTCTCAACAGAAACTTTGCAGGCAAGAAACGACTGGTAAGAAATATTCAAAGTGATGAAAAGCAAGGACC
Organism: Miniopterus schreibersii; assembly: GCF_964146895.1. Lineage (NCBI taxonomy): Eukaryota > Metazoa > Chordata > Mammalia > Chiroptera > Miniopteridae > Miniopterus > Miniopterus schreibersii. The sequence continues at coordinate 68,361,038 of NC_138108.1, read as the reverse complement.
TATGACCAAGATTACTCTGCCCAGCAAAGCTATGATTTAGAATTGAAGGGCAGATAAAGAGCTTCCTAGATGAGAAAAAGCTAAAGGAGCTCATCACCACCAAACTAGTATTATATGAAAAGTGGACGACTTTTGACATGATTTTAATATGTTGTCTGTTTATATCTCGTCAGGACTACAGCTTTCAGTAGGTACAAAATGTTTGCATGTAAGGAGAAAATGGCACAAAAGGAGGCAATGTGGTACAGCCCAAAGAACATAGGCTTGGGGTTAGACAGACGTGGGTGGGGTTTGGGAGTTTAGACAAGTCTTTCATCCTGTCTAAAGCTCAGTCTCCTCATCTGTGTAATGAGTATAAGAACACCAGCATTGCCTGGCCCGAGTGTCTCAATGGTTGAGTGTTGACCCATGAACCAGGAGATCATGGTTCAATTCCCAGTCAGAGAACATGCCTGGGTTGCTGGCTCGATCCCTAGTAGGGGGTGTGCAGGAGGCAGCCAGTCAATGACTCTCTCTCATCATTGATGTTTCTCTCTCTCCTTCTACCTTCCTCTCTCTGAAATCAATAAAAACATATTTGAAAAAAGATAGCACCAGCATCATGGGTTGTACTGAGGAGTGAATGAAATGTGGAGTCAGTGATTCACTCATCCAGCAAACATATATTTAAGGAGCCAGTCACAAGCTAAGTTCTGAGGGTGCCAAGGCAATAAGAAATGGCTCCTCACAGTCAGGCGGGGAGACTGACATGTCAACGAATGTTTTCAGTGCAGAAGGAGAGACATGCTAACAGAAGTTTCCAGAGGACTTGCTCAGGGATGTTCAAGGAAGGGAGAGAGAGAGGCTGATATATCAGGCAGAGGTGCAGATTTGAATCTGGGGGGTTGGGAGGTCCAGACCAAACACAGTAGTTTGGAGTGTTCAGTGTTTGCCATCATTTTTATTCCCCCTGCCCCCTAAAAATTGAATTATTTACCATCATTTAAAAATTGAGAGATGTTACTTGGAATCCCAGGTTTCCAGCTTCTGGAAAAATACAGATTTGGCTACACTGAGCCAATATTTGTACATGGAACAAGGGTCTGAAACTAAGTAGTGCCTGTCTTTTTTAGACAGTGTGTGCTGCAGTCCCCACCACACCCTATTGCATGTCTGACTCAACTTGGTTCCCTTGTCCCCTTTCTGCCCCTGGCCCTATGTGTGCTGAAGTGTGCAACCTCTGCTATAAAGTATCTACAGCAGTGGCACATGGGGGCACTTAATACCAGCTCTTTCCTTTCCTTCTTGAGGGCTGAGAAGGCCTCACAGGTTGCTCCCTCCGCAGGGACAGGCATCTGAGAAGGGCTTAACTAAAGAAGAAGGAAGGGAAAAGAACTCTCTTTAATGGAGCCACAGAGGTAAACTCAGGACTCGGTCTGCTGGATTTTGTTTCAACTGGGGGTCCTCCCACATTCACAGTGAAGCTCTGGTCGTAGCCAGCACCGGGTGAATGTCTGGCAGGCTGGCTGAAGTACAGTTTGCATGCAGGCCTTTGATTGTCAGCCATGCTTGGCTCATTTTAGAGAACCGCATGCAAATGCCACTCCAAAGCACCATTTCCCCACAAATAATAGAGAGCTATTGTCTGGAGGACGGGGAGCCTGGGGTTCCGTAATAATAGCATTTTCATGAAGGAAAATCACATCCCCACCGTGAGCACAGCTGAAGACATGAAACCTGCTATTGAGCCATTCGGGTTGAAATAAAGCATTATCCTATAAGGTGGGCCTGGCAGTGGGGCCTGTGGGGAGCCGGGCAAGAGGGCTTTGCAGGTCCTGCAGGAAATGAGTAGGTAAAAACTTCCATCCATCTGAGCATGATTAATCTCCATCATGGAGCTGTTAGGAGGCTCTGGCCTCCCTGGCCTGGCGGGAGGCAAAAGTGGATAATTCATGTCACAAAGGAAGGAGCAAGGCAGAATGGTGTGGGGGTGGCGAAGCAGAAGAGGGAGGGAGGGGAGGCTGCACTGTGGGATCCGGACTTTCACACTAGGACGGCCGCACTTAGGGTCCTTTGGGGGCTCGAGGGTAGAGTCATCGTAGGTGGCGGTGGGTTGATGTGGTCGCACCATCGCACACAGGTCGCATCCTGCTTCAGGAACCAAGAGACAGGGAGACAGCTGCCGGCAGAGGGGCCTGGGACTAAAGGACTGAGGGGCACCAGTGCATCCTCCATCCTCAGACCAGGGGAGCAGGGCTGCCCCGTCCCCCCTCATGTGCGTAACTGCCTTTTTTAACCACTATATTAAAAAAGCCACTTTTGTTCTGCAAATTATCAAACATACTCAGAAGTACGGAGAATAGTATAACTCAGTGGTTCCTGCATATTAGAATCACTGGGGGCTCTTTTATTTTCTTTTTAAAAAATATATCTTTATTGGTTTCAGAGAGAGGAAGGGAGAGAGAGAGAAACATCAATGATGAGAGAGTCATTGATCGGCTGCCTCCTGCACGCCCCCGACTGGGGATCGAGCCTGCAACCTGGGCATGTGCCCTGACCAGGAATCGAACCACTATCTCCTGGATCCTCGGTCGATGCTCAACTACTGAGCCACGCCTGGCCCTGCACTGGGGGCTCTTTTAAAAATCACAGTGCTGAGGTGCCCTCCCAAACCATGTAACTCAGTCTCGGGTTAGAGGACAGGCACAGCATTTTTTTTTTTTTTAAATATGTCTTTATTGATTTCAGAGAGAGGAAAGGAGGAGGAGAGAGAGAAATAGAAACATCAATGATGAGAGAGTCATTGATCGAGCCCGCAACCCGGGCATGTGCCCTGACCGGGAATCGAACCCTGATCCCCTGGATCCTAGGTCGACGCTCAGCCGCTGAGCCACGCCCGGCCGGGCAGGCACAGCATTTTTGAAGCTCCCTGGCTGATTCCCATAGATGGACAAGCCTAGGAACCACCTGCCATCTGCCTCCTACAATTATCAACAGGTGGCCAAGCTTGCTGATCCTGTAGCTCGTTTGTCCTAGATCCCTAATTTTTCCATTGCCCCCCGCTGATTATTTTAAAGTGAATACCAGTTACTTAAGTACTTAAATACTTCGGTGTACACCAGGAACTTAAAAAAATAAGCACAAAAACATTATCATACCAAAAAAGTTTAACAGCGATTCCTTAATATCATCTAACATCCTATCTCTATTGCTCAGTTTAACTTTTGAGACATTTCTCTCCTTTATCTTTGATTTTAATTTGATTCAAGAGGGATAAATGATGCAGCCTCCCCCACCTATTTTTGAGGTAGTGAAGTTGGTGAAAGGAGCATACAGTTGTTGGCTCAGCCCTGGTTACCCTCCCCCACCCCTCAGTGTGACCTGGGCTCTGAGTCTCTTCAGGGACAGCCCCACCCCTGTTTGCGGGTGAGAGGACAGCCACTGAGGCAGAAGATGCTCAATATTCATTCAATAACTGTTGGTCGGGAGCTCCCGTGTGTCCACGCACTGTGTTAGGGGCTGGGGGACTGGGATTGTCTTTGTCACCATTACCTTCTGGTAGCACAGTGCTTGGCACATGGTAGGGGCTCTGGAAATATTTAGTTCAGTGGTGGAAGTGTGTTCGTTACCATACAGTCAGGTGACCATCGATGCTAGAGTGGGTCCAGGTACGTAATAGCCCTTTATACGTGACACATGCACTAACCTTCCACGTCACACCTCTTTACTTGAGGATCTGAAGACATTTTTTTCTTTTAAGTAGTTTTCACTGGAACATCATACCGATTTCCCGAATGAGATGAGAGAGCGAGGCAGAGGTAAAGCTCAGTTGCAGGGAGCGGGGGCATCCGGATAACTGAACCGCAAACACGCTGCCTGAGGCTCTTCCAGCTCCGGGGCCTCAGCCTCTCTTCCCTGGAATCCTTCGGGCACAATCCTTGCTGGCACACGGCAGGAACTGCCTGGCTTGAGCTCACCTTCCATTCCCTTCGCCCAGCGCTTAAGCGAGACACTCAGAACCATCGGATGCCCGTGACTAACAGCCCCGGCAGGAGCTGGGATCCCGCAGACGCACAGGCTCTCAAGAGTGTTTTTCTGCTATCACACTTGTACTATGGAAATTTGGAAAACAGTAAGATAAAAGAATGAAGAAATGAAAATCACTTATATTTTGCCATATAGAGATAATTGCCAATATCTATCAGAGATACTTGTCCATTTTGGTGTATTTCCTTCTAGTTGTGGGTTTTTTTTTCTATGCCTGAATATAGACTGTTTTTGTTCTGACTTAAAGTTATTGATAATTTCTTTCAGTGTACTTAGGACTTTATGGTTTTAAGAGCAGCTTAAATATGTTTTCTCTTTTGTTTTTTTCATTATAATTCTATAAAGGATGTGGGGGAAGATATTCTCATTTTACAAGTGAGAACTCAAGGTCCAGAAAGCTAAGTAATTTTTTTCAAGGTCACACATGGCCCAGGACTTTCATCTGTAATCCAGGGCTCTTTGCCTGATCCCAGTCCTCACTGCGCATAGAAGCGTGACCCAGCAGTGGCATAGCCCCAGGATTATTTATGCCTATGGGACTGACTCTTTTCCCATCTCTGGAAGGGTTAAGTCAGAGACACACCTCCTGTACAGTCCAATTATGGATGCAGGGAGGGAGGGTGTAGAAGACAAAGTGCCATCGTCTGTGGGGCAAGCCGACCTGCATCTGGATAACGTCCTTTTGCCAGGCACTTGTTTATTGTACCATGTACTATGACCTTCGACCTCCAAATCCCTACCTACCCCTGCCCCCTTCTCAGGGAAGCTGCCCAGCCATCACCTCTGCTGCCTCAGCTGCCGGGCGTGGTGCCAGGGGTGCCCTGTGCCTCAGCCCCGTCTGCTTGGTAGCCTGGGGGTAGGGCCTGACACAGGGGTCCCAGGCCACAGTGGGTTATGATTATGATCTGGAATAAAAAGATGAGCCAGAGAAATCAGATGTTCTTTCTCAGGAATATGAACTACTAAACATGGGGGGGATGGTTACCAGGGATTTGCTGAGGCAGAGTCAGGACAGAATCACAGCCAAAGCCACACATCAAGTGAGATTATGAGGGGGGAAAAAGGTGCATGTGTCGGCAGAGGGAAGGAACTATGTCGACACAGGGACAGTCAGAAGAGCCATGGAGGGTGGGGGAGGGTGACAGAGGCCTGACCCCAGAGCTGCTTGTGCCTGGGGTCCCAGGTTCACGTCCAGCCCCCATGTATCTGACAATAACTTTCTTTACCCACCCCCTCCCTGGAGGTAACTTGCTGAGTCTCTTGTCTTTGCAACTAAACAAGGCAGTCCATCTTAACAGTCACTGCAGCCTGGAATACTGGTGAAGGCCTTCTGGAAGGCCTTGCTTACCTTCCCGATTTTGCAGATGAGAAACCTGGGGCAGCAGAGGGGAGTGAACTTGTCCATAGTCCGTGGATCTCCTGACTCCAGCCCAGGTTCCCTGTTGTCTCCAGGACTCATGCTTCCTTGATTTCTTTTTGCATCTCAGCCTTGGCTTCCCGCCAAATCATTACGCTTGAGGGCTGGGCTGTTGCTTTGCACATCCCCTTCTCCCACCTCCTCTTGCTTTTTATCCTGCTAGACACTGAGTAGGTGCTCAATAAAAACTTGCTGCATTAAATTGGAGGATACTCCAGGTCTGAGGAAGTGATGGAGGAAACCGTTGATGGAAGCTCCCCTGGCTGATGGACGGGCTGGCATTTGGTTGAGTTTCAGAAGGGACCCTTTGGCTCCTGGGCAGTCACTCATCTTTGAGGTTGGAAGTGACTTTTTATCTGGTGGATTTTCTGCAGCCAAACTGAACAAGGAGGATGGCTTCTCTTGTGTCTGACAGGTAGGAACCTATCGCCAGCTGTTGTGTATCCAACAGAAAGCAGGTTCATGAATGCACGTGCACCTGTCTGCTGGGCCCAAATGGATTTGGTGCATTGTAGGTGGTAGTGGGTTAGATTCCCTGAATCATTTAAAAAAATACAGGGGTGGGCAAAAGTAGGTTTACAGTTGTGAGTATGGAAAACAATACAATAAATAAATAATAATACAAGAATAAACTCTGTTTTTCGCGTACTCACAACTGTAAACCTACTTTTGCCCCACCCTTGTACAAACAGGATTTGACTTGAGTGGAGTAAGAGGGGAAGGGGAAAAGTTCAGAAATGGTATTTTAGACTGATGTCATGTAAGTCTTTAATATTTTTTTCGACAATGTCGATTGAGTGCCAATTTGGCACCAGGCATTGTTTTAGACACTGGAAATACAGCAGTGGTCCAAACCTACAAAAATTCCTGCTCCCTGGAGCTCTTGTTCTGTTGGAGTTGCAAAGTTAGTTAAGGAATGTGATGTGTTAGTTTGCAAGGGCCGCAAAGATAAAGTCTTACAATACTAGATGGCTTAAACCACAAAAACATATTGTCCCATAGCCCTGTATGTGAGAAGCCTGGCGTTATGGGCAGGATGGGTTCCTTCTGAGGCCCCTTTCCCTAGCTTGTAAATGGCCATCTCTGCCCTGTGTCCTCACATGGTCTTCCCTCTGTCTGTCTGTCTGTGTCCAAATTTCCTCTTTCTCCAAGGGAACACCAATCATATTGTAATAGGGCCCACCCTAGTCACCCCATTTTTAACTTATTAGCTCTTTCAGGACCCTGTCTACAAATGAAGTTACATTCCTAGGGACTGGGTTTTAGGGTTTCACATATGAATTTTGGGAGGGACACATCTCAGTGCATAGAATGATATAAAAAAGTGATGTTGATGAGTGATGCCTCACCAAATTTAAAAAAATGAAGGTTTGTGTTGCTTTTCCAAACTGAAGAAGGGTTGTTTGTTCACCCACAACACTTACGGCTAGTGCTGGCTTGGAGGGAAGGCTGACCTCCGGCTGTAGAGAAATCTGGGATTGTGCATTGAATCCTCCTTGGTGAAACTACCCACATGAGAGCTGAACTGCTGACCTGGACTTAATTAATGTGATAGTCTAAACAACTGAGAAAGAGGCACAGGCCTTTTATGTATGTATTTTCAGTATAGCTTGCGGGAGATAAGTGAATTTATGTTCATGAATGAGGGTTTTAGGGAAAGACTGCAGCTGTTACAACATGAGAGCATTAAAGCCGTTTGTTTTTTCCCTTTAATCACCTATTTTCCTAATGGGATTGGAGTATGTGTGGTTCCTTCTGCTTTATATACTTTGTTGCCCTGTGGCTCATTGGTTTCTCTTTTCATTTATGCTTTTGTGGTTTTACTGAAGGAACGACCTTCTGGGTCATAATCAGTCTCTGGATCCCAGCACACTGAGGGTAAAGCCACCAGATCTGACCTTCTGTGCTGTGGAAGATTCAGTCTGGCCTTTGCAATAAGACAAAGGTGCTGAAAATAATTGGTCAGGGACCTAGGAAGAGGGCTGATGGTCCTTTGGGGACTTGGGTGCAATAGATGCCTGGTCCAAGCAGTGGTGTGTGGGCTTGATCCGTCTGTCGAGTTGGGAAAACCATCCATTTGCCAATCTGACCATGGGGGCCTCTCTCACAGGCACCAGGGGACTAATTTGTTAGTAAAGCGCTTTGCAGACCACCGAGTCCCAGGGAGGGTTGATGAAGCAATGAGGAGGGTGCAAGGGCTGTGTCAGATTTTTGCCAGAGCAACCAGTTGAAAAATGAAGGATTTGGATAAACAGTGGAGGCAGTTGGGCTGACTAGAGGCAAGATTGGAAAGGTAAGTTTTTCTTTGGGATTTCTTTGCTTTTCTGTTTTTGCCTTAAAAAAAAATCTTTGAAGGAACTTCTGTGTACATTGCTCGATTCCCTCATTTCTGGATTTGTTAACTCACTGAACATCTGTTAGGTAACAGGGGCTTAGGTAATAGATGATCCCTTCCTGCAAAAGCCTCTGTTAGGGAGGTGATGTCACCAAGGGGGCAGACTAGGAGACCCAGCCTCTGTCCCTTCACAAAGATCAGCCATTAGAAGGTCCCCATGAACAAAAACAGCTCTGGGAGAGCTCTGGAGCCCAGGTAAGGAACGTCAGCAACACAGTAGAATGAAAAGCCCGAGAATGAGCACATGGGAGGGAGGAAGGGAGGGAAGGGCAGCTTCATTTTGCCTGCTCTCCCCCCCCCCCCCAGGCTGACAGTGCTCCGCATCCAGAGGGAACTCCCCAGCTAGGAAGAGTACTTCTCGCCAGGAAAGGGAGAGCAGGGCGGGTGACCAGCTTCCCCAGCCTTCCAGGGCTCTGCACAAAGGACCCACTTAGGTTTCACCTCGCCCAGAGCCCTGCAAAGCTGAGATGGATGGAGGCGGCTGGGAACAGGAAGCAGGGCAGAGGCTACGGGTGTGGTGCCAGGTGGGTGCAGGGAATATTGGGGGAGCACTTTGTGAAGTGTGTGATTGCACGTTGTGCTGTGCACCTGAAACTAATACAAAATAATATTGAATGTCAACCGTAATAAAAATAAAGATAACTATTCTTAAAAAAGGAACCTGAACGTGCACTATTGGAGGTTTCCTTTTCCGTACATGAAGCCCTTTTTGAAGTGGTATAATTTTCTGTTCTGTAGGAGAAAAGTACTGAAGCATTGGCCTCAGACACATGTAGCTTTGAATCCTAGTTCCATCACTGTGCGAACGTGACACATTACTTAACATTTCTGAGCCTGTTTCCACAGTGAGACAACACCGATAATACTAACTATTGTCATTGTGTGGCTGTTGTTTTCTAACTGTCTTGCCTGCTTGTGATTAAGGTAATAATGTTATACCATGCTGACATTCTGACGTTCTGCTTTGGAAAAAATGTAAATAAGTATTTTCAACACCTGTACCATTTTTATAAGTAGATAATTATCTCCCTACACCCGGTGGCTCAGTAGGGGAATAGAGCCAAAGCCATTTCCTCTCATTGAAACTTAGAACACAGCTCAATATGCTCTGTTCTTTAAAAAAAATGTTTGCCAGCTGGGCGTAGCTCAGCGGTTGAGCATAGACCTAGGATCCAGGAGCTCGAGGTTCGATTCCCGGTCAGGGCACAGGCCCGGGGTGCGGGCTGATCCCCAGTCGGGGGCATGCAGGAGGCAGCCGATCAGTGACGACTCTCTCACCATTGATGTTTCTCTCTCTCTCCCTCTCCCTTCCTCTCTCTGAGGTCAATAGAGATATACTTTAAAAAAAAATGTTTTTACTGATTTTAAAGAGTGAGGAAGGAAGAGGGGGAGAGAGAGGGAGAGAGAAACATCAACTGGCTGCCTTCTGCACACCCCATATCGGGGATTGAGCCCACAAGCTGGCCATGTGCACTGATGGGAATTGAACTCGTGACCTCCTGGTGCATGGGACTGTGCTGGCCAACTGAGCTACAGAGGCCCGCGACCTGCTGGCTTTATTCTTCCATAGTAGAAAGGTGAGTTTGAAAAGAGTCTGTCCCTGGCAAGTAAGAAAAGCAGGGGTTTAAATGCACAGTTTCCAAAAGGAAGCTTCACTCATCTCACTATAACTGATTGAAATTGGATAAAAATTTTACTTAGTAAAGATATGTCTTAAATTACTGGGTAAGTATGGGGCTAAATATTACATGTATATCAATTCTGAGTAAATTAAACTTTTAAGTACACTGGGAAGGTTTGATACTTAAAGTCATTCTCTTGTTTTTAATAAAACCATATCCCTTTTATTTCTTTTATGTAAAATCAGAGTTACAAATGTATTAACATTTTGAGATTCAAAATTATATCTCTAAAAATACAAAATAAGAGAAAAACAACTCACATAGTAAATGTTTTTCCCTGAATTGTGTTATTCTGTGTTTTAAATATCTTTATACTGTTATGTATTTTCCAGGCTCATATTTCAACAAGAAGCATGTGTAATCTTCATAAGGAGAAACAGATTGTAAACATAAATAAAAGTAATACATACACATGATGTATTTATTTTCATAAATTACTTTAATTCAAATTAATTGTATATAAATATATATATTTTTAAATGTGGACCCTAAAGGTAGGCTCAGAATCAAGTCTGGGAATTATCTGGTCTAGTTTCCCAAACTTCACTCATTTGTACATCAACTTCATGCTTTTTTGCCAAAATCTGTGCATGACCTTTATCAGATGTGATTTAAATCTTATCCTTCTTACTTCAAAAGATTAATTGAAAATGAAATTCTACACCCAATTCTACCTGGAAAATGATAATTTGCCATTAAGCAAAGGAAAGCATAAATATAATTGATAACATAATAATATTAAATTCCAGCCAAATTCCATTTTTTTACTCAAAGATTCTGGTCCTAAGGTTTGTTCACTTTTTGTTTAAAAAGGAAGGTTATCTGGAGTCTGAGGGGGTTCTGTCCTCACTCGGCTTTGGGGGCAGGTAAGGTGGGAAGGAGCAGGGCTGAGGCCTGGGTCTCCCTGGAAAGGCCAACAGGTAGGGGCCTGCTGTGAAGATTAAAGACAACTCATCCCTCTAGTGGGACTTGCCGAAGGGCGCAATGAATTTGGACCTGCAGTGAGGCTGCAGGTATTCTTACACTTTGAATACCCGCTGCCAGATGACACAAAGGACTTCTCAGGTGACCTTGAGTAGGCCATTTAGGTAAATTTCTATGTCACTTAAATGAACCTTAAGTGAATCTCTGTGGGGAGAAGCGATGCCGAGGCTTGTTAATTTATCTTTGTAAAAACACTTTGAAATCTCTGGATGAAAGAATTTCTGCAGAGGTGCAAAGGGTCAGGTAGTATGTAGAGTCTAATTCTACCCTGTTGTGGAGGCAGAGAGGGAGCAGGCGGGCTTGAGGACACTTAGGGGAAGCCTCTGGCGCACTATGTGTCAAACTAATCTTCTAAGAAAGCTCCTACTTTCAGTACATCGAGTGTTTTAATCACACGTATCAGTTATTATTCTAGTAGTCGTTTTCCTTTAACATTTTCTCTCCTCAAGTCTCAGCTTTGCACAAAGGGGATCTTTAGAGGGATTAGCCTGTGAGGGTTTCCCTCTATAACACTTTCAGTTTGTTAATTTTTACCTTCCATCAGTGATACTCAGCTCCTAAGCGTGACAGCCTGTGTTGCTGAGCTGACCTGAACAGGGGCCTTTTCATCGATTCTGCATAGATGTTTACAAGTTGCCGTTAGGAATTAGAGTAAGTTCAGGAAGGAGAGAAGAGAGAGAATTGGAACAAAAGCTCCAGTCTATGAGTCAATTGCATCCATTTATAAAAATGGTATTAATAGTTACTTAAGAAATAATACCAGTAAAATAGAACATTTTCTTAGCATAATGATTTCTTTCAGCAAGGTAAATGCAGACTCAAAGGCATTTAATATGAAACTGTCAAGGCAAAAACAAAGCTTAAAAAGGGACAGGCAATCATCTTTTTCAATGCCCAAATAAGCATATAGCTTTAAAATTTTTTCTTGACCTTGTAATTGGCTTAGTTTGGGAGGGCTAAGGAGGATTTAGTTGCTTTACTGTGCCTGGCTCTCCTGAAAGAGAACTGAGCTGCCTGACCCTTTCAATGAATCCAGAGAAGTCCTGGGAGGCCACTCCTTCACATCGCAATGTTCCTCCTTGGGATTTTCTTTACCCACGTTACCTCTGAAATCTCTTCTTCCTCAGGAGATAGCAGGGCGCTTTCTTGCTGCTCAGAGGCCATGCAGCTGAGTTCTTTCCAGGTCAAGTACCGCATGCTGTCAAAGAGCACATACCACACCAGCTCACTCCTGGGGGCCTCCTAGACCATGGCCAAGATTCTGGTTAGATGAATACTGCACATGCAGCCACAGGAGAGGTGGCCACACCCAGCCTCAGGACTCAGGATTTCTTCATACATGAACTGTTTGGAAGGAGGGGGCCAATCTATTCATTGGCCACTGAGAGCTCTAGCTCATATTTCCCCTTTTTGTGCCAAAGTTTTCTCAGCTTTTGAAGTAGTCATCTTAAGAGATGCCTGCCACTTCGAACAGGCTAGAAAGATGGAATGCAAAGTCTCCAGGGGACTGATTTGTAAACTCCTGTCCCTCTGTGTCATCACCTTGACAATATAGTCTTGAATTTTATAACATGGCAGAAAACATTTAGAATCCCTGTTACTCTGGGCAAGGCACCCTAGATAGAGACTAAAGTTCTGTAAAGAAAATGTTTGACATTTCAAAATAAATGGCTTTTTGATGACTGCAGGGTGTTCTCTAGCTTTTGACAGGACACCTGTGTGTTCTGTTTGATTGCCAAAGAGCCCGATGGTCTTGACTTGAAAGAAAGCAACTCAAGGTATCATCACCATCACCTTCTCGGCCAACATCAAATATTTATTGAGCAACCACTCACTGCAAAGCATGTTATACTATACATGCTAAGAAAACACATCTTTCTCTTCAAGGGAAGGTACACTTTAAAGGATGAATCCAAACAAATGGAAATACTTGTTTTCCAGTCACTTATATGAGTACAATGCTAATAGGTACAATGCTAATAGGTTCAGAGGGGGCTCATTACAAGGTCTACAAATGGGCATATCTTTGCATCCAGCTACTGATTTAAATAGTCTGGGTCCCCTACATTTAAAAATGGCATCAAAATACTGCAGGGTCTGTAGAAAAGGAAATAGGATGCCCCTCATTTAGTAGAGGATCTCGATGTGATACTGATCAGTTAGCATCTATGTTCATGTCTAACCTGCTAACCTGACTATTCTCACAATGACAGGCTTAGTGCCTTCTATGGCTCCCCAGAAGTTTTCAGGGAGGGCTGTGGTCTGGTGTAAGAGCAGAGCTTGAGGCAGAGAGAGTTGGATATGAGTCCAGCTTCACCACTTACTTATAGTCCTCTCTCTGCAGATAAATGACTAAATCTTGCTCCCATTTCTTTATCTCTAAAATGGATTCGATAGCATTGAATTCATATAGTTGTGCAGAGGAGTGAGTTCAAGGTAAAAAGACATATATGTTGAAAGCCTGAAAGGAGTAAGTGTTCAAGAAATATGAGTAATTTCCCTCCCTGTGAGTTAAAATACATGTGTCAGTGAGCAAAGGATGTAAGGACTTAAAGCCATTGTGACCTCTTTCTCCTGGGAATTGTGCATATTGCACTTAAAGTTTCTTTTAGTTTCATGGCAACTGCATACAATCATGCATTATCTCATGTGTTGTTTAATGCTTCAATCATGCCACACATTGGTTATACTTTTAACCATAGTAGATATTCTCTCTGCAGCTGAAGGAAAGGTCCTTGAGCACAGGCTTGTTAGAATCTTTTATACATGCACTTTTGTGGTATTTGAAATCTACACTATATATCTACTCATTTGCAAGTGTTTTGAAGGCAGGAACTACCATATATAGGCACTTACTGCAGGTTCAGTGTATGTAGGAAACTGTTTTTAGATACCAGTTCTTCCAGTCTCATTGGCCACTGACCTTACTCATTTGAGCATTCCTAGATGTAGCATTGTGTCTTCTTGCACATAATATATTCTGTCTATGTTTGGTGCATAAAAGAATAAATAGTATAAATGGTGAAATGGAAATGCTTGAGTACAGCTCTATGAATTAAGTGGATGTGCATACAGTCAAGGGGAAAATGTGGTTACAGGTGATCTAAATAGCTCCAGGCAACCTAGGTCTTATGAAGCTCTTCCAGCCAGGGGGGCTGCTAAATGCTGCTGGGACATCCCAGGTGAAGCTGGCACCAAAGTGCCTCATGATAAGCTGACTCCCAAATGTCTAACAAGAAAACGTGCCTGAACCTCTGCCAATTACTCCATGAGATAAAAAGAAGAGAAATGGTTGTGTGAAATTATTTTAGGGTTTGCAAATTATTTGAAATAAGTGCTTGTCTTGGTGCCTCTCTAGTTACAGGAATCCTCATGTGAATTGGTCCTGCCTCACAGACAACAAGTGATTAGTCTTGTGATTCGTGAACATTTATAGGAAGCTTTCCCTATAGTTCTGTGGAATCGAGGCCGTCTATTGTGGTGGTGGCAGGAGTGCTTTAGAATATGGTCACATCAGGCGATAGCATCTCAGCATATGAGATGGGGGTGGGCCACAAACACCCAGCGTATGGCGAGGCTGTCCCACACGCACTTTGCTATCTGGTATTTGTGCTATTGGCATCTCAGTTGGAACAGACAGGAAGAATTTCATTCTAGCATCTTCTTCTGGATGAAGGCAAGGTGAATAGCTGGTGAACTTCCCCTCAAGGCTACTCTAAAGTTTAGACAAAGAAGGTCCTGCTGTCCCTGGAATTGAAAAACTAAAAGGCCAGCAGTTGTCCTGGTAGTAATAAGTATGTGTAACAATTTACATAATCCAAATGCCTGAGACCTGAACACTGGCTCGGACAAGAGCTTAGGCAATCCTTGCTGAGGAGTGTAATTCTGCAAGCTGTCACTGTCTATTTAAACTTCACAGGGAGCGCCTAGCGGAAGAGGCAGCTGGAATTGCTGCGCTCTCTCGGAGAATAGAGTGTAAGGGCTGCCCACGTCCATGGCTGTCCAAACGCAAATGCGGGGCTGCCCATGAGAGCGGCCACTGGAGAGCCCGCTGAAAGCCCAGTGGCTGGTCTCTGCATCATAAAGATGTGATCTTGCTACAAAATCAGTGGCCCTGCCTTACAGCTTTCTAGCAGCTCCGGCCAAGTTCCCAGTGTTGAGTGTAGGGAACGTGCTCCACACTGGACAAAACGCTTTCTGCTGGGGGCTTGGGGAGAGGGACAGCCTTTGCGGTGGAGCTGAAACTGTCTCCCTGTGCTAGCTCAGACCCTGTTCCCTTTCGGGGCAGCCTGTCCTGTCCTCCCTCCATCCACGCAGCCTGCCCCCTCCTAGCCTTGGCTCAAAGCCTTCTTCATGAAGGCCCCCTTGATCCCCTGCGTGGAAGTCAGCTCCCTTTGAGGACATGAAGCAGCCCTGCTGTGTCCTTCTGTGCAATTGCAGTGGACCCTGCGGGAGGGCGTCTCTGCTGTTACCTTATGTGCCTTTTGGGAAGAGCTGATGAGAGCCCCAGAGACCTCTAATGAGAGGCAAGCCACAAGAAGCCACCATGGGGCTGGGACCCTCTGCTGTGGAGTTCATCCTTGTCGAATAATGGAATCCTTTAAAGAAAACATGGCAGATTTGGGGAATGGCAAGGACTGGGTCTGGCTGGGCACGGAGTGCTTCACAGCGGCAGCAGGAAGGGAGGTTGACCAGGTGGCCTGACAGCTCACCTGGGTGCTGGTGTCTGCATGGCAGCCTGTATTTTTCCTGTTACCCTTTAGTTAGGATGAGCTTTTACAAAATTTATGCAGCCTCAATAATTTTATTTTACCATTTAATCTTTCTAATATGTTACATTAGCTAATATTGCTTACTTATCCTTTTTTATCTGTAGTTTTTATCGTATTACCTGTTTTTATGATGCAATCTGTTTATTTTATCTTTTGTAGTTCTAACATTTTAAATGCGCACTGTTCAACTCATCAGATTTATTTTCCAGCATTTTTTGATTTTACTGCTATTTGTTCCAGCATGCTTTAAGCTAATGTTTACTTATGGCTTTTACTTTTTAAAAACTGGCTTTGCCCTGTTAGGTTATTTCATCTTGAGGTCTGGCCTCATGTACGACCTGCCTTTTCACCCTCCCACAGTCTCTGGGCGACCCATGGGCAGAGCCTGTGGCCCTGAATCTTTATGGAGGGAGCGATTGAATGCATGATTCATTTCTGTCTAGTCAATCACTGCGTACTGGCCATTTTACCTCCTGAATACTTTAACTCCACTCCTTCACCCCCTGCACGCCTGTGTTAGTACAGGCCACCACTGTCCCTCACCTGGGTCCCTGCCTGGCCTTCTAATGGCCTCCTGTCTCCTTTCTCCTCTCTTCTAATTTACTCTCCACTCTGTGGCACAGTGATATTTTTTAAATGTAGAAAACAGTGTCCAAACACACTCCCATTTATTTTTGGCTAATGAATTAGGATATATAATGTTTAAAAAATCTTATATAAAGAATTTAATATAAAATTATTTAAAAAATAATTTGTTATTAAAAATATTTCTACTATGGCCCTGGCCAGTGTGGCTCAATGGTTGGAGCATCGACCCGCACACCTAAGGGTCATGGGTTCAATTCCCTGTCAGGGGCACCTACCTGGGTTGCAGGTTCCATCCCTGGCCCCGATTGGGGCACATGCCGGAGGCAACCAATTGATGTGTCTCTCTCACATCAATGTTTCTCTCTCTCTTTCTCTCTCCCACCCCTCCCTTCCACTATCTCTAAAAAAATCAATGGAAAAAATACCTTTGGGTAAGGATTAACAAAATAAATAAATAAATATTTCTACTATGGAAAATTTCAAACCTAGATGAAAGTAGAGTGAATAGCATAGCGAACCCCCATATACCCATCACCTGCCTTCAACCATTATCAATAGTTCACCATTTTTTTTTTTTTTTTTATCAATTCCCTTTTTAGTTTTTGTTTTTATAATTGGCTTTAGTAACAAATTTTTATATTTTGCAATTCCCAAACATTATATCATTTCAGTGCAATTGTCCTAAAAACACACACCTGGACTTGTCACTGGCCTACCTAAAACCTTTCAGTGTCACCCAAAGCCGCAGGATTGGGTGCACACACCACAGTCTGCACCCCCCCCTCAGCCTCGGCTTATCTGCAGCCTTGTCTATGGCTCCTCATCTCTCCCACACCCAGTCCCTCCTGCAGATTCCCTTGCTTGTCCTCAAACCTCCGCCTCTCTCCCTGCCTGTAGGCCTTTGTATTTGCTAACATCTTTGCCTGGGGGGGGGGTCCAGACTCTCTCACTCCACCCCATACCCCATTCACCTCCTATTTTCTTCCTGTATTTTAGATCCAGCTTCAAGGTGCTGAGCTCTGGGAAGCCATCCTGATTCCCCTTCTCCGACTCCTCCCCCTACTACCTTTCCACCTAAAATACACTGTACTCTCCTGCCATAGAATTAAATATACTCCTGTCATTTCACATTTCCCTCCTAGAGTCTTAGCTCCTTGGGGTCAGATATTTATGTCCCCCCATTCTATTATTTGTTTCCCGCTTTTAATTATGGGGCAAAAATGAATGAAGAAGACTGGCTGCCTGAGACTGGGGTGCACCTGCAACCCACTTGTCACCCATTCATTGCTCATGTCACTATTCATTGTCATTCACACATCACCGTCCATTGCACTCAGCTCAGCCTGGGACACTTGGGTGAGAAGTGACGGCAGCCGGAGCATCCATGGACCCGCCCGCCCTGCTTTCCTGCCAGGCCGGGGACTTTCTGAGGCGTATGAGGCTGTGCAGCCCCCAGAGCGCAGGGCTGCTCTGTGCTAGCGCCCCATCCTTGTCTTGGGGCCCGGGGGCCCGAGGCGAGGGCCAGGTGTGTACACGCAGGAGCTGATGGGAGGGTTCACAGGCTGGCTCTTCATGGAAGTCGGCAGCAAGTCTGACAAACGGCTCCCGGGCCTCCATGGAATTGCTTTCTGTTCGAGGCATAAACATTGGGCCGCTTGTGGCGTTGACCTCTGTGTAAGGACAGTGTGTGTTTCTTCAGCGAGGCTGCATCTTATCCTTCGCCTTCACGCATTTCTATCTGGATGGGCTAGGTGAGCCCGTGAATGGTCTCTCTGCTTCTCCAGGTAGGGCAGGGTTTACGCCCAAATGGAATAATCTTTTCTGAGAATATTGTCCAAAAACTAGGTCATCTATTATAGAGGAAATTGGGCAGTAATTAAATTTAACTGGATGTTACAGCATTGGTGGCTTCATTTTAGAGGAGTGTACCTCCCTAATTATTTTATTGCTGCGGTTACAGGGGCTGAGGTTTTGTGGGTTTGTTGTGTGTTTTTTTTTTTGCCACGGGAAGGTTGTATTTCATAAGTCAGATGGTGATTTCTGGACTTGCATTTTTAATCAGCAGAACTCCCCTTCAAGGTTGAATTCTGTTTGCTTGTGCCCTTTTCAGGTCACCCGACGGAAGCCAGTTCCCCTGTAAGGTTGTTTGGCTCAGCCATCCTGGGGTATCTTTTGTCAAAGGAGCTATGCAGACAGGCAGGCTAAGAAAAAGCAGCTGGTGGTGGTGGGTTCTTTTCACGTATGTGGTCAACTCTCACAGCTGTCTCCCTGCTCTCTATTTTCTGGTTGGAAAGGGTACAGAGAGGCAGGTCCTGTGGAAGACCAGCCTGTCAGTCCAGCAGTGCTGGTAGGAGAACCTGGGTTTTGTGACTTGTGTGCAGTGACCTGCTGCTTACCTCCTTTCCATAGGGGAGCCTGGGATCAGGGCACTGGGAGAGTCGGGCCCCAGCTGGAACTGGATGCCATCAAGCCCATAGGAAATGCTGAGTGACAGGACCACCTTGGAACAGTCTGGCCGCACCCTCACTATGTGGTTTATGTGGCTTCTTCACATTTCTTTTAGACCTAAGATCCATTTAGATGACCCATAATGATCATCCATTAGATCATGCATTTAGATCACCTGGGCAGCAGCCCCAGCACTGTGGGTCACCACCTTCTTTCCACACTGTCCTTCACCCAAATGTCTTGGACATGAGGCCTCCTCCCTCACTTCCTTTGCTTAAACATTCTAGGCAGATCACATGAAGACCATTAAAGTTCCCGGGTGTCCCCTTTCCCACTTTCCTGTGGTTCCTTCGCTGGGAGCTGTTATCATTAGCGTCTGTGAGAAAGACCTATTAAACCCATAGCTTGCTATGTTCCTTAAAAAACAAGTAACAATTCTAAGGGTCCACAAATATGGTCCAAGGACTCTTTCCTAGCACTTATCATGCTGTCCGACTCGTCCAAAATAGACGGCGCAGGGGACCGGCAGCCAGCCCAGGGAAGTTGTGTGTGTACGTGGAGGTCGCAGGTTTGGGTTTGGAGCCTCGCAAGAAGGATGAGGGGTTGTGCCTCAGATCCCCATCTTGGCTCTGTACCTGGGAGGTTCTGGGAATTTTTATGATCAAGGTGTAAGTCATAAATAGCAAAATAATAGCTCAGCTCTGGAGATTCCTGAAGGAACAAAGAAGGTTCCCACCGAGCACATTTTAGCTGGTTAGGAAGGAGGCCAAGCGCATGGTTTCGTATGTAACCTGCTCTCACGTTCTATCAATATATAGTTACCACGTGTTTTCCAGCCTGCCCGGGAGACACGGCAGGTGAAACGGATTGAGAAGAAAACCGTGGTGCTTGCTGCACAGTTTATTAGATTGATACCTGCTAATACTTGACCAGGCTCCTCGCAGGGTGGTGAGAAGGCCCTGGATGCTCTCGGTACAGACAAAGCGGAGTGACAGTTTGAGCCCGTTCTTTTAAACACCTCTGTATCCAAGACCTGGGCAGTACGCAGAGCATGTGGATGTCTTCGGGGCTGGAGGTCTTGCTCACTCGACCGGGGGCAGCCTCGGGGTTATATGGAAAGATGGTTTGTCTCCATCTGCCTCCCTGTCCCCAGTGCCAGGGTTGGCACTGGAGGCTTTTCGTCCCTGTTGGGGTTGGTGGGGACCTCGGGAGTGCCCTGTGGTGCTGGAGCTGCTGTCATGAAGGTGACCACCAGGCCAAGGCAATCTCCGAGTTCTGCTTTTCCCACTTCTTCTTCCTTATTAAAAAAAAAATACTATTTGGAAAATTGATTTACAAATATGGTCACCTAGAATCCCACTATTTTACCTGTTTTGCACATTACCTTTTGGTGTTTGTTCTCATAAAATAATAATATTCACATATGTCCTTTATAGTTAAAATTAGTATACACATACATCTTGAAATTCTAATTTTTCCCCACATAATACCACATTTTCCCAACGTTTTACCCAGATTTCACACTAGTCATCCTAAATGAAGTCTGCCTAACCTTCATGACGATGTATCAGACTTTTTTTTTTTTCAGTCCCCACTATCACAAATTATGCAGTCGAGTTTCCCGCATTTGGGGAAATCGCAGGGGCCAGCACACCCGCAGCGCAATGGGTAGGCCCGGCCTTGGGAAAACCAGCTTTGTGATCACGGTATCTCCCCCGCCAGGTCAGGATGATGCATCAGACCTAAAGTAAGCACAGATGCACCTAGAAGGTGCCCAGCACAATGCTGCTCATTTATTTATTAATTCATTTGTATATTTATTCATTCACTGAACAAACACATCAAACATCTATTCTGTCAGCATCAGGGAGAAGGAGCTAAATAAGATACAGTCCTTGTCCTTAAGGAGTCCCCAGGCTAGTGACATGTAAACTAAGGATGGCCGTTAAAGGAAAAACAGATTTTCCAATTCACAATACTTCTGACACTACATATGTGGAAGGTGTTCCCACACCAACCAGTTCCAAGTCTCCAGACACCAACTGGCTTTCCCACAGTTCACTTCAGACGCTAACTACCCAGAGTTAGCATGGACCCCACAGGTTAAGGGCTCAGTCCCACAAGACTGCCCCTCTCCAGATCCCAGTCACAGAACGGACCTCTGACCAACCTGCTATAAATCGAAGGCCCCATGACGCCTTCCTCAGCTTGATAATTTGCCATAATGGCTCGCAGAACTCAGGGAAACATTACTTACGATCACCAGTTTATTATAAAGGATGTACCTCAGGAGCAGCCCCATGGAAGAGATG
The DNA here is from genome assembly GCF_964146895.1 of Miniopterus schreibersii. Classification (NCBI taxonomy): domain Eukaryota; kingdom Metazoa; phylum Chordata; class Mammalia; order Chiroptera; family Miniopteridae; genus Miniopterus; species Miniopterus schreibersii. The sequence continues at coordinate 68,340,414 of NC_138108.1, read as the reverse complement.
CCCGGGGCAGGGTGTGTGGGGAGGAGCTCGGCGCTTCCACTCCCACTCTGGGTGCGCCGCCTTCCCAGCTCCTCGGTTTGTTCACCAACACGGAAGCTCCCTGATCTCCGGGGTGCAGGGTTTTTATTGAGGTTCCATTACATAGGCGCCATCGATCCAATCATTGATCACTGGTGGTTAACTCAACCCTTAGCTGCCTCTCGCCTCCCTGGGGTCAGGGAGTGTGGCTGGAAGTTCTAAACCTTTAATCACTTGGTTCTTCCTGTGACAACCAGGCCCCATCCTCCAAGAGTCACCTCATTAGCATAATTGGGGCACAGTTGACAGAGGCTTACTATGAATAATCAAAGACACCACTCTCACCCCTATCACTTAGGAAATTCCAAGGGTTTTAGGAGTTTGTGCCTGGAACCACAGCCAGAGACAAAATATATTACTGCTTTTATTATATCCCAGATTCACAGCCTTCCAGGCAGTGTTGGGCACTCTGCGGCTGCGGGCCCCTGCTTTAAAGGGGCAGGGATTCTGTTAGCTGCAGTCATCAGAGAAGGCCTGGGGAGGCGCTTGGACCTGGGCAGACAGGTGTGGGTTCAGAGCATGCAGGCAGGGGCTCTCTCTAACGTGGGTGACAATGTACATTGTTCAGACTGAGACACTTGCTAGTGAAGGAGGGCCACCTGTTAAGAATTACACGGGACACCAGGTTTAAAAGAGGCTGCTCCTGGCAAATCACATATGTGGTCACTCTCAGTGAACTCCTTTGATCAGAACCACGGTGTCTTAGAGCTCAGGGTGGGGCGGGGGTGCCTATTCAAGAGCAATTTTAAGACCACTGCCCTCTTCCCAACAGGTCAGAGAGGCCCGAGAATCTGCATTTTAACAGGCACCAGATGATTCTAATGCAGAGAGTTCATGGACTATGTGAACATATTTTCATTAGGAGTCCATTTAAATTTATTTTTTAAACTTTTCACTTTGAAAATACATAAAAAAGAGCAGAATAAAGAATTCTATATATGTACATCCAACTCCAACAGTTAGCAACACAATCTCCTAATGTTGTTTTATCTGCTTATCTCTATAATTTTTTTTTAGGATGAATTATTTTAATGTAATTTTCACGCATTATTTCACCCATATTCAACATGAACTTTTTCATATGACCACACTTTCATTATCATATCTAACAAAATTAACAATAACCCTTAACATCCTCTAGGACTCCATTATTGTTCAAATTCTCCTACTTGTCTCAAAAATGTCTCCATAGAGTTGTTTTGTTAAGATCCACAAAAGATTAACACACTGTATTTGGTTGTTATATTTTTTTAAGTCTGAGACATTTAAAAATTAAAAAACCTGAGCTGTATATTTATTCAAAAATGGGTCATGTGTCCTGCACAATTTTATGGATCACATTTTTTTTGCCCATTCATTCATTTATTTTTATTATTATGATTTTTTTATTGTTGACACTGTTACAGATGTCCCCCGTTTTCCCCCCTTTACCCACCTCCACCCAGCCCCCACCCCCACCCCACCCCCAGCCCCAGCCTCTGGCCATCACTATATTGTTGTCTGTGTCCATGGGCTGTGCATATATGTTCTTTCACTAATTGCTTCACCTTCGCTCATCCTCCTCTTCTCTGACCTGTCAGCCTGTTCCATGCTTCCATGCCTCTGGTTCTATTTTGTTTGTCAGTTTACTTTGTTCATTAGATTCCACATATAAGTATGGTATTTGTCTTTCTCTGTCTGGCTCATTTGACTCAGCATAATAGTCTCTAGGTCCATCCATGCTGTTGCAAAAGGTAAGAGATCCTTCTTTTTTACAGCCACATAGTATTCCATGGTGTAAATGTCCCACAGCTTTTTTATCCACTCACCTACTGATGGGCACTTGGGCTGCATCCAGATCTTGGCTATTGTAAACTGCGCTGCTATGAACACAGGGGTGCATATATTCTTTCTGATTAGTGTTTCAGGATTCTTAGGATACATTCCCAGAAGTGGGATTGCTGGGTCATAAGGCAGCTCCATTTTTAATTTTTTGAGGAAGCTCCATACTCTTTTCCACAGGGGCTGCACCAGTCTGCATTCCCACCAACAGTGCATGAGGGTTCCCCTTTCTCCACACCCTCGCCAGCACATGTTGTTTGTTGATGGAGCCATTCTGACAGGTGTGAGGTGATACCTCATTGTGGTTTTAATTTGCGTTTCTTTGATGATTGGTGATACTGAGCATTTTTTCCTATGTCTCTTGGCCATCTGTATGTCCTCTTTGGAGAAGCGTCTATCTAGGTCCTTTGCCCATTTTTCAGTTGGATTGTTTGTCTTCCTGGTGTTGAGCTGTCTGAATACTTTATATAGTTTGGAAATTAACCCCTTACCAGATGTGTCATTGGCAAATATGTTCTCCCATATGGTGGGGTGCCTTTTTGTTTTGTTGATGGTTTCCTTTGCTGTGCAGAAGCTTTTTAGTTTGAGGTAGTCCCATTTGTTTATTTTTTCCATTGTTTCCTTTGCCCTAGGAGATATATGGGTAAAAACATTGCTTTGAGAGATGCGTGAAATTTTACTGCCTATATTTCTTCTAGAATTTTTATGGTTTTGCGACTTACACTTAAGTCTTTTTGAGTAACATTAATCTAGTCTTTCTTATTTAAATTATTATCTTTCTTTCTGGGGAATCCTGCTTGGACTTGGTCAGCCCCTTGCACAGACTCACAATCAACATGAGTGAGGACATTGGCCACATGGTGAACAAAATTTCTAGGACAACTCTATTCACTCACACTTATGCTATTGTTTATTCATTTATTTTTTTCAGTGTAAATATGTGGCAATCACGCTATAGATTCAATGACGTAGAGGAAAGTTTTTGTTTTCAGGGAGTGTGAATGTGAAATCTAACCAGGCCAGCAGAAGTGCAGTAGAGAATTCTGGATGCTGAGTCACATCCACACGGGGAGAGGAGGGAGGAGGTATCTGAAATTAGATATCATTGTCTCTACCTATATATGGTTATTATTATTTTTTACTTTATCATAACTTTTAAAACCATGTTAATTTAAATATTTATGGCGGGTAGCCCTGGCCAGCATGGCTTAGTTGGTTGGAGCTGTGTCATGTATACCGAAAGGTTGCGGGTACGATTCCTGGTCAGGCACGTATCTAGGTGCGGGTTCCATCCCCGGTGGGGACATGTACAGAAGGCAACCAATCCACGTTCTCGCTCACACTGTTGTTTCTCTCTTTCTCTCCTTTCCCCTCTCTCTAAAATCAATAAGCATATCTTCCAGTGAGGATTAAAAGAATTTATGACTTTCAACAATAAAGATTAAATTAAAAAAAATTTATGGCAAGTAAAGCAAACAGAGCTGAATAAATACAGAGTTGACGGTTTCCCTCTATCCCTTCATAATTGCAGCTTCAGAAGTCATCAATGTGAATAGTTTGGTGTGTGCCTGTCCCTGTCCTTGGGCCAAATCCTGTAAGCTGAAAGGGCCTTCTCCAGGTAGCCAAGGCAGGTGAAGGCCTTTGGGAGAGGTTTCTCACTGTGGAAGATCCTCTTGATCCTGGGGGCAGAGGGGAGCCCCTGAAGGACTCTGAGCTAGAGAGAGTCATTTTGGGACTAACATGGCCATGGTGTGGCCCAGTGGAGATGAGGAGCACCTGGCCTCAGCCATTTGGCTGTGGGAATGGAGAGGGCGACACATGTGACAAAGGGGATGAGGAGTGTCCTTTCCTTACAGGGGGCTCTTGTCCCCACTAACAGAAAATGGTGTTTGTTGCCCATTACCTTTACTTGATACGCCGAAGTAACCAAGGGTGTCCGCTGGGCGGGGTCGGCAGCAGCTGCTTGCAGCGTTCTCTCAGCAGGCTCTGCAGTGCAGTCCTGGCGCAGCAGGACCCGTGGTCATTAACTAGTGACAAGCGGGCGTGGGGAGGGAGTGGGTCTGTGTGTGATGTTCCTGGCCCAGCTGCCATGAAGGATGGTAGGGCAGGGGCCCAAGCAGCCTGTGATACCGTAAGAACCAAGGCAGCAGCACTGGGGACAGAAGCATAAGCTTTGGAGTTGGAAACATCTGGGTCAATACCCGACTTTATCTCTGTGTATGTTGGACCAGTCAGTACATTCTGACCTCTGGCTTCTGGCCTGTGAAGTGAGATGGATGATACCTGCCTTATCCAAGCTCCGGGATAATGAAATAAGAGAATATACACAGAAACTGGTACATTAAATCCTTAAAAGGTTTGGAACAAAATAAACACCTAAAAATTGAGAGAGAGAGAGAGAGAGAATATACACATACACAGAACATAGTGCTTGCCACAGTGGGAGGTGGTTTTTGTCATATTATAATATTAGGTCATGGGCCCTTCCCAAGGCTGTGAGGCAGGATGGTTTTGACACTTCATGGCCCTTGAGAGGACTCTGCCAAGTTATTCAAGGCTGGGCAGCAGTGGGCAGCTGGGAACGGTTCCTGGCTGATGCTAACTTCCCTCCTCTCCTCCTTTCTTACCCTCAGGCTGGCCATTGCTCTGTATTTCACTTTTTTTTGCCCCTGCCACATGCTCTTTGATATGCATTTTAATGAGATATCACTCAGGGCCTGGTTGTGAGGCTTGCATTTCATATTTGTCTGCCTGTCAATCCATCAGGCCTGACATTGATGGGCATCCACTATGCCTCCACTTGGGCCTTGGCTTCTTATGAGCCATGTGTTGGTGCCTAAAGGGGCACTGTATTTATAGCATCGTGTCTGTCTCCTGCCTTCACCTTGAAATGGTGACTTTAGCTTATTTTGTTAACCCTGCTGGGGAACAGTCTGCTGATTCTTAGCATTCTTTTCCCACCCTGTTCCATTTCTCTGCAAATGATGCCTTTTTGTCTCCCGGGAAGAACTCTATCATCTCCTTTCCCTCACATCCTGATTGGAAACTCTGCTCGGGGGGATGGCAGGCTATCTGGGAGTAGAATATGCCAGCAGTTTCTGGTCTGGTTTTCCTGAAGCAATTATTTATGTATGGAATTGGAGAGAAGAGGAACCCCATGAAATAGCCATCTTTTTCCTTGGGAAGGAGGGGTGTCAGCCTTGTTAATAGTAAGTCACTTGCTGTAGCTTTTTGCATGATCTTTTCTGATGTTCAGCAACTATTCCCAGTTACTGAATTCTGATATATTAAATCAGGGCTCTTGTTAGACTTGCCCATTTACATGCTAGGACTTTCTGGGACAGTGTTTGGTGGCCCAGATGTAGCTAGGAGGGAAGATGGAGGGAGTGACAACACTTTCTCTAGTGACCTCTTCCTTATCATTGTTTTTAAGGTAACGTGTTCACATGATGGTTGTTAAGATGGTGGAAGAACACCTTTGGGAAGCAGGGGGAGATAAATAATTGGAACATCACTGGGAAGATGGGAAGATGAGCATAAAAGGTCACCCACAGGGGACACCATTTTTACGTGATAGTTCACCCCACCAACCAAGGGTACAGACATGACCTGCTCCTGGCTCATGCTCTCTGCCCACACCTTTGCAAGTACCTTTGTTTCAAGGGTGTTTTTTTTTTTTTTTTTACTGATGTGTTTTTCAAAGAATTGAGACAGAGTAAGATTTTTTTCTTTACTTTTACAGCAACTTGACTTACAGCTGACATTTTGTGTAATCCCCGCATGCTGGAGAATATAAATTCAATAGGAAAAGAGAGGTAGGACCCAGGAGCTGGGTGAGGTGGGAGATTCAGCTTTGAGTACTTACAAGTATGGTGTGGTCTGTGTACGTGGCCAACCAAGGTTTGGGGTAATTTATTATGCAGCAATAGATAACTAATGTCTATTGAGTAAGAAGAGGGCTTTCAGCCTCAGCCACACACTGTGCTCAGAAATAACAACCCTCTCCCCAACCCCTATTCTAGACAAGTCAACAATTCCAAGTTCCCTCCTTCAAGGTGGGCTCCTCTTGACAGTGGGGTAGGCAGTGGTTGTGCTCGATGAGTCAGGGGAGGGTAGGTTATGCTGTGGTAAGAAACAACTCCTAAATCTCAATGACGTAAAATAACAAAGGCTCATTTTTGTACTTGTCCATGCTGCATGCTCTTTGTAGCTCCCAGAGGTGCTCTGCTTATACTATGAGTAATCAGGGCCCCAAGCTGACTGGGCAGCCATCATGTAGAAAGTTGCCGATCATCATGTCAGAGGGAAAGAGTTCTACAGGGTCTTGCAGTGGTAATTAAATGAGAAGTGTCTAGATAAGAATGTCCAAACCTGTAGAGGATTTTTATAAAAATTTATTTGAGCCAAAGAGGGGATACACCTGGAATCAAGATCTCAACAAAGAATATTTTTTATTGCTAAAGTGAAACAACAGTAAGATATAACATTTATCAAGGGTTAGCTATGTGCCAGGCTTATTCTAAGTGTGTTACATTTATTTAATCCTCATAACACACCTATGAGGTGTAGGTACCACTATTATCCACATTTTACAGAGGGGGAAATGGAGGCACAGAGAGGTTAGGAAAGTTGCCTAGAGCCACACGACTGGTAGGTGGAGGAGCCAGCAAAGCTTTTGGAAAGGTGTGGATGGGATTGAAGAGTGGTTGGATCTTATTTTCTTGCCCCACCTTGTAACATGGTATCAGGTGATTTTTAGGAAGAATGCCAGCTCTTTCATTAGATGTGCTTCCTAATCTTTTAATTTAGAGTTTAAGGCAGCAGTTTAATGGAAACGGGGAAATTTGGAGACACAAAGGGAAATGGCCACTAAAAACTTGAAAGTGGTTCTTAAAGGACATCCAGTTTAGTACTAAGAGATGGAATGTTTTACACATCAGTTGTCAAAGAATGTTTTTAAAAACTTGAAAACATTTGGTTCTCTTAAGTGTCTTAAATGGCCCCTTTCATATATTATGTACTTTACTTTGCACTACCTGTTAAGAAAGGGTTTACTGGGCCCTGCACAGCTGCCTCACTGCCTAGTTATCCTAAATTCTAGTTCAGTGGCTTTGGAATCAATGAGATTATTTATTGAATGTTATATCATCTCAAAGTTGAAGAAATCTTACAAGTACATTACAAAGAACTCTTTTTTTGGACCTTTGAGAGTAAGTCCCATTGCCCCTGAATACTTTAGTTTGTTTTTCTATAAATAAGGATGTTCCCCTGCATCAGAGCTCTCACTGTGGGGTCTCTGAACCAACTAGTATCTCCTAATAATTGGTTAGAGATGCAAATTCCTGACTCCCATCCCAGACCTCCTGAATCAAAAACTCTGGGATGAGGTCCAGCTGTCTTTATCTTAGGAGTCTTCTAGATGCTGGTGAACACTCAAGATCACATGACATGTATTTTGTAGAGTATCCTATATTACCTCACCACGACCATGCAACTCAGGAAATTAATACCGATGCATTACTACCATCTACTCCTCACAATCCATTTACATTCTGCCAATTTCTCCAATTTTCATGTCCTTTATAGCAAAGAGACAATACCCAGACTTTTCCATTGCATTTACTTGTCATGTTCCTTTAAAATATCCTTCAGTTGGGAACAGTTGCTGAATCTTTCTTGGATTTTCATAACCTTGATGCTTGTGAAGATGACAGGCCAGTTATTTGGGAGAGTGTTCCTCAATTTGCATTTGTCTGATGTTTCCTCATGAGTAGATTCAGGTTATGGACCCTTGTCAGAAATATCACAGATGTGATGCTGATTTCTGCTCATTACATCCCATTAGTTGGTACACAATTTCAATTTGTTCTTTATTTGGTAATCTTTACTCTAGTTACTTGATTAAGGTGATGTCCATCAGACTTCTCCACTGTAAAATTGCTTTTTTCTCTTTGTAATTAATGAGGATTTTGTGGAGAACTTTGAGATTATGTAAATACACTGTTCCTTATCAAGATTTTCATTTACTTGTTCGTTCGTCCATCCATCCATCCATCCATCCATCCATCCATCCATCCATCCATCCATCCATCCATCCATCCATCCATATGACTACTGTACTCATGAATTCCTATTTTATTAAACGGGTGATTTTATTTTCATTACTGTAAAGCTCAGATGATCTTAGATTGGGCTAAGTTCAAGGTTGCTTTCAAGCCCTTTCAAGGCTGCTTTTGTGTCCTTTGACATCTCCTTATCATTTGTTGAGCTTTCCTTGTTTTTTGGTGCAAAAATATATTCCAGGCTCATCTTACATTTTCCCTGTCCCACCCCTAGAACCAGCCATTTCCCTAAGAAACCTTAATTGCTTTTCCTCTTTCTTTTTAGTAGCAAATGATATTTAGAAATCAGGATCTGGGTACTAGGTGCCCTCATTGCTCCCAGGGGTCACTGCTTCCATTCCAGACCCACTCAGTGGACAGAGCTAGGGAGTGTGTGTATGTGTGTGTGTGTGTGTGTGTGTGTGTGTGTGTACACCTTTGTATCTGTATTTGTTTCAGTATTTATCCCTACATGTTGAACCCATGGTTTCACACTGATAGCTTCAGTTCCAGTCCAACACCACAGAGTTTGTTCTAGTTCTCTCTTTTCATACTTGTAGCTCCCTGTTCTGATGGTGAGAAATTGGATTCCCAGTCCTCACTATTTGATGTATTTGATCAACGTTCCTGTCTATATAACCAGTTTCCCCTCTCCACTGCTGCTCCGCTCCCTGCAAGGGCCCTCTCCCCACCCTACTCGGGCCCTCATCCCCATGTTGGCCTGTACAGATGCTCCTCGCCCAACTCAGCCTTTGATGCCTCATGTAGGCTACTTTCCTACCCTGCTCAGACCCTGACACCTTGTGCTGGGCTGCCCTTCACATGCACCCGTGGATGACCTCCTCACCCAGCTGTGGCTCTAATACCCTGCACAATTGCCCTCTTTGTTCCACCCATTCTTTGAAGTCATATGTTGGGCTGGGCTGCCAATCTTTCTCATCTCCTGTGAATGACTTCCTCACCACACTTGGGCTTCAACAAACCTCTTAGACTGTTCCCCTCTGTTCTCTTCCCCCACAAGAGGATGCTTTTTTCACCATGGCAAGGACCCAAAACCTCACTCTGGGTCACAGCAAAGTCCTCCTGCATCCAGGGCTTTTGGATTGAATGGTTCAGGAAGGAATGGGAAGGGGTCAAAGAGGAAGAGGGAAATCCACTGAGGTTTTAATATACTTCAAAAATCAACTTATTTATCTACCATATCACTACACTTACTTTTAGCATTTGTTTAGGCAGGGTGCAAAGGCATTTGCATTTTATCATAAAGCTTATAAATATTATCCTGTCCTAAAATAATAATGTCTTTATTATGTATATCATAGAGGCATTCCAAGTGGTTTTTCTGCTCAGGGATGATTTGGCTAATATGGTAGGATAGAAACTTTTTTTTTTTTTTTGTTCTCTGAGAATCCTTGATTTTTAACTCTGTACAATATTGTTACTCTTGTCATTTTTGTTATTCATGTCATAATTGGAATATATCTGTGTGTTTCCTGAGCTTTTCTTACTCTTACTAGACTCATTAATGTCTCTGACTTGTGTCATGACTTTTCCTTTCTCTGGCACTCAGGCCCATGGCCTTGGGTCACCACTTCAGAGGCAGCAGCTAAGAGCCTAAGATGCAAAGAAAGAAACTGCTTGTAAGAAAAAGAGGGCAATTATAAACTTTCAGTAAAGCAAATATGTATTCCTAGAAAGCTGTATTCCAAATATGAGGTAAACCAAGGCATAACTCAGATGAGTCAGATGCAAGATTTAGAAGTAGACTTGCTCAATGAATTTTCTTGTTTCTATAAACTATGCATGACTGAAATGAGGAAGGAGGGGGAGGAATTTGGAAGCTGAAGGGAAGAGGAAAAATGGAAAACCCTCAGACCTGGGCTAGAGAGGAGTGATGGCATGACCCTCTTGTGGAGAGTACAAAGGAGTCCTGGGTAGGTTGACTCAGATGCCCCTCTTGGTGCTGTCACCAACAGTGGTTCACTTGTCAGCCCTGAGTTTCCAGGTCAAAGTGACACTTGTAAGGGCCATGGAGATTCTGTCCAGTTTCTTTCCTGGTCCCAGTGAATTCTTACTGCTGCTGGTCAAGAACCATTGTAAGCCTTTGAGAAATTGTGACCATTATGGGACTGACATGCTGGTTTGAAGAGAAAGACCAGCCTCTTGATCAAAATGGGGCCAAGTAGGGTCTGGACAGAACCAGTGGGAAAGTGTCCCTTGAGTCAGGACAGTGGTGAACTCACAATCCCTGTTATATCACTGTTATTGTAATAATGTGTATGGTGTATATGAAAATTAAAATATCAGCTCAGAATGGTGCAGCATGAAAAGTATAATTCCCCCAACTCAGTTCCATTCATGTTATGAAAGCATAATTCTAAATAATAAACATATACCTCATTCGCTGATTTATCAACTTCAAATTATATCTTGACACTTAAGTAAAATAGATGAGAATGTAATTCACTTCCATTACCCTTTTTGTCTGATTCCCCTTCTTTCTAATTTTATTCATTAATTTTTTAATTTCTAACCTCTACAAGAAATTTAGTGCCCTAACACTTCCACTGTATCTCCTGTGTCCACCTCTCAGCCAGTCAACCATACAAGTACATTTTTCTTGGCAAGATTTTGTAGTGTTCGCAGTATGTTATGTTTTAATTAAGCAAAACATCAAAATTCAATAGCATTTGTAATATTTATTGTACACAGTTAGCATTATTAGAACTTTTTAGTGTTATTAGAAAAAATATGTAATATATCATCAAACTTGGGCCATTCAAAGGAAGATACCCTATGTTTCAAGGATTCTTTCAAAATTCTGCTTTGGTTTACTTGATATTTGGAATACAGCTTCCTAGGAACACATATTTGCTTTCCTGAGAGTTTATAATTGCCTTCTGCTTTTCTTATTGACTGGAGGAACACATATCTTCTTCACCATATACCTAAGCTCATTCAGCTTTTAAAACAAACCCTTTGTTGAATTCCTCGTCTTTCTAGGCCTATTGCACAGATGTCAGCCTGGGATTTCTTTTCATTGTATTTTAAGTTGAATATACTGCTTCTAAAATCTTATATCTTGCTTTTTCTTTAATTATTTTTTCCATGCTTTGTTTTAGTGAATTATACTCTCAATACATTTTTCAGAATATATTTCTGCAAGTTAAACTTTCTAAGTTAAAGCATGTCTGAGAAATATCTTTTGCCCTTGAACTTGATGGATGGTTTGACTCAGTATAGAATGATATATCCAAAATCATTTTTCCTTCTGAACTTGGAAAAAGTTATTTGTGTGACCATTTTGTAGTTCCTCTGTTCCTTTCTTTTTCTCTTTCTGTCTTCCTTTGTGATTTATGTATTTATTTTTTGTAGTGGTGTCCTTATATTTCTTTTTCTTTATCTTATGTGTGTCTACTAGAAGTTTTTTCCCTTTTTGGTTATCATGAGGCTTACATAGAACATACTATAAATATATAACAGTCTATTTTAAACTGATAATAGTTTACCTTCAGTCACACACTGAAGTTCTGCATGTTTACTTCCCCTCCTCCTACCTTTCATGTTATTGATGTCACATTTTACACCTTGTAATACTGTGCACCCAATAACAAATTGTTGTAGCTATGGTTATTTTTAATACTATTGTCTTTTAATTTTATACTAGAGTTAAACATGATTTATATACCAACGTTATAGTATTAGAGTATGGTATTCTGAATTTGACTATATATTTACCTTTGCCAATGAGCTTTATACTTTTATATGTTTTCATGTTATTACTTAGCATCCTTTAATTTCAACTTGAAGAACTTCTAGCATTTCTTGTAAGACATGTTAGAGGTGATGAATTTCCTTAGATTTTGTTTGTCTGGGAATGTCTTTATCTGTCCTTCATTTGTGAAGGACAGTTTGCAGGGTATAATATTCCTGATTTGTAGGTATTTTTTTTTCTTTCAGCACTTTGAATATAACATCCAACTCCCTCCAGGCCTGCAAGTTTTCTGCTGAGAAATCCACTGATGGCATTATGGGGTTTCCCTCATAAATGATGAGTCATCTTTCACTTCCTGATTTCCAAATTGTTCTCTATGTCTTTGACTTTTAACATTTTTTAATTTCAAATTATGAGAGAAAGTTTGTTTAGAATGTTATAGAAGTAGTAGAAGTGAGCCAGCTGGGCTGTGTAGGTTCAGGAAACAAGTTACAGAAGCCAAAGAAGGGCCTTGGGAGCTTAGGAGAGGGAAAGGCAAAGGTAACATGCTTGGGGGAAATAAGAGAGGTATGGGAAAGGCAGTGCTCCCAAGAGGGAGAGTGTGCCTGACTTTTAATATTTTGATTATAATGTATCTTGGGGTAAACTTTTTTGGATTTATCTTGCTTGAAGTCTTTTTGTTTGTTTTGTACTTCCTGTACCTGGATGTCCATATCTTTCTTCTGCCTAGATTTAAGAAGTTTATAGCTATTGTTTATTTAAATAGGTTACCCCAACTCCTTTCTTTCTCTCTTCTCTTTCTGAGACTCTCAAGATGCAAATGTTAGTGCTCTTGATGGTCTCTCAAAATTCAAATAGGTTTTTTTCTTTCTTTTTGTTGTTCTAACTTGCTAATTTTAAATGATTTATTTTTAAATTGGCTGATTCTTTCTTCTGCTTTGACACGTCTGCTGTTGAAGCTCTCAATTGATATTTTTAGTTTTATCATTTAGCTCTAGGATTTCTGTTTGCTTCTTTTTTATGGTTTCTCTTTCTTTATTAAACTTCTCATCTTGTTCATGTATTGTTTTCCTTATTTTATTTAATTTTTTAACTGTCCTCTCTTGCATTTCATTGAGTTTCTTTAAGATTATTATTTTGAATTATTTGCCAGGCAATTCATAGACCTCCATTTCTTTGGGGTCAGTTATTGGAGTTTTATTAGTTTCCTTTGGTGGTGGCATGTTAGCCTGATTCTTCATTATCTTTGTAGACTTGCTTTGGCGTCTATGCATTTGAAGAAGCAATTACTTCTTCTAGTCTTTACAGACTGGTTTTAGCAGGTAAAGACCTTCTTCGGCTGGTTCCCTCGGTCGATGGGTTTTCCTTTAAAATTGTAGCTGTGCTGGGTTGGAGCCACGTCATGAGGTTGTTTCTGGGGCTAAAGATGTGTCTGAAGCTTGTAGGCTTGTTACTAAGTGCATGAGTGGATGTGGATCTTGTCTGGCCCCTGAGTAGATAATCTGCCTCCAGGAACTTATTCTGGAGATTGAACTTCAGAGGCATAAACTGGCATGTTTCCTGGTGGGTCTCTGGGCATGGGGAGAACTGTTTGTGGGCCTTGGCTGGGAGGGTTTGGAGCCAAGTAACTGGGACATTTCAGGATCTGCTATCAGACTGAGGTTATTTGGCCTGCCTCTAGAGGGGGTTTGTTTCCCTACTGGTCCCTATGTTGGCAGGATTGCTCATGACTATACCTGGGAGGTATAAGAGTTTTAGTTACAGGGCCATTTCAAAAATCTACATTTAGATTACGTTTGGTAGACTTGCCTTCAGGGGCTTCCGGACTATGGCTCCCAGGGCTGGAGCTGGGTCACAGACTATTTCAGGGCCCACATCTTGGAATGAGATCTGCAGGGCCTATTACCTGAGGCATAGGTGGGTGTGACTCCTTCCAAGGCCCTTGGTTTATGGTGCTAGTGGCAGGCCCAAGTCAAATAGGGCTGCAGCCAAATCCTTAGGGGTATAGAGCTGTTTTAGGTCGGTAGCTGGGATGACAGTTGAAGTCAGCCACCTAGGCACAGGCCTACCTTCTTAAAATGGTCCTCCTTGGTCTTGGACTCATCAGGTTTTACAGTCTCCTACCTAGATCTTAAAGCTCCCACAAATGTTCTTTTGTCCATGGATTTTCAACATATTATTGTTGCTGAGGTGGATATGAGTGGAGGACCTTGTATTCTGTCATCTTGCCGATGTCACTCTTTGTCCTTTCTCTGTGCTTTGACTTTCCACTTTTTAATCTGGTAATTCTTTAAGTGTTTTCACACAGCAATTCTATTGAATGCTTTATTTTCACAATATTTTTTCTTAATTCCATTAGTTCTGTTCATTTATTCCTTTTTCAGAAGTATGACCTTGTCATCTGAAACAATACCTCTCTAAAGACATTAATATACATTTTTAATGCTTTTAAAATTTTTCCTGAATTAAATAGTTCCTTCAGGAGTCTTCTATTAGTTTATCTTTGTCTTCCTCATGGTTTTCCCAAATTTTTGGTAATCCCTGGTTGTATATTTATATTTACAATGGAAAGAGTGTGTTGACTGATTGGAAGTGAGGTAGGCTTCCTCTGTCAGTACAGAGCTGATTGAGGGCTGAGATTGTGCTCTGTTTATGGAGGCAGGGCTTGTCTACTAGAAACTTTCAGTTTAGGTTGCACAAGTAGGGAACAGAAAGCAGGCAGCTCCCCTGACCTGGAATAATCCTACCTTTGGGGTGTCAGTGCCTCAGAGGGCTCTAGTCTGCACTCATCAGATTACTCCTTTTCTTCAAAGACTCTTTGTGTGGATTCAGCCTTGGGGCAAAATGCCATTACTGTACAGTTCTTCAATCACCAGCCTTCATTTCTGTCCCATATCAACCCTATTCTGTGTTCCTGCTGACCTCAAAGAGTTCTTGCTTGGAGAAAGGCTTCCACCTCCACTGCAGCCTTCTTTGGTGCATGCTGTGAGTGGTGCATTTCTGTTGTAGTTCCTCCTTTTTGCCTTCTTTATCTCTCAGAAATGTATTAGAAACCTTGGTCTACTGGTATTTTTTTCCCCTACAAGTCTCAGCACTTCGAGGAGGACTATATTCTTTTCTTATTCTCACTACAATCTGTTTTAAGACTAGGAGAAATGTGCATTCAGCCTGTCATTTTGAACTAGAAGAGATTTATTCATTTAATTTCATAGTTGGTGGAGTATTGCTTTCCATTTTTCAACAGTATTTGGAAGTTATTTTTTATAAAACTCTGTGTACCCAAGGCACTGGCCAGGTAGCTCAGTTGGTTAGAGTGTCGTCCCAACATGCCAAGGTTGCAGGTTGAGGGTTCCATTCCTGGTCAGGGTACATATAAGAATTAACCAATGAATGCATAAATAAGTGGAAAAACAAATTGGTGTTTCTCTCTCTCTCTCCCTCTTTCTTTCTCTCTCTCCTTCCCTCTCTCTAAAATCTCTCTTTCTCCCTCCCTTCCTTACTCTAAAATCAATAAAAAAAAATCCTATATATGTAAGAATGTCTTTAGGTTGTTTTCACAAACAATAATTTTTAATTGGGTATGAAACGCAAAATTCAAAACATGTTGCTGTTCCATACCTAAATGTTTTTCCTTCCAGGTAGTACCCCCCTACTATGTGTTTCTGCTGTAATACACATGAGATTTTTAACTTCACTTAATTGTTTAAAAATTTCAGTATGCTGAGAATAGGTGTGGATCTTTCTTTAAATTATTTTTCCTGGAATGCAATTATGTTCGTCTCTATACACTTGGCACATAGTGGGAACTCATTAATCACAAGTAGATTAAGGGAGAAACAATTCCAATTTGAAGTCTCAGTTTCCATTCAGCTTAGGAATGTTTTCTTTGATTATGTCTTTGATATCCCCCCCCCCCCCCGCCCCAGTTATTCTGGTTTCTTTCACATGATCTGTTACAATTCTTGGCTTATTCCCATTAGATTTGATGAATGCATTTCTATTTTGCTACCTCCACTGTGGGTTTAAATTCTCTTTCTGCATTCTAGTGTCCTTGTTGTCTTTCTTCAAAGATAGAAATCTTTTTATTTTCATCTCACTCCATTATTCTTACATCACAGTCTTTCTTCTTACAGTGTTCCATCCTGTTCCACAAATCTATGTCTCTAGGCATTCTAATGAGGATGCCAATTTTTACTAATTTTTATCTGGTTTTAGTAGTAAATAATTTTCAGAGGTGCCAATTCTCCCCCCGCCCCCCAGTCTCTAGCATGATTTCCCTTGTTCCGTAGTGATTTCTCATTTTTTTACCCTTGTCTCTATATTCTGTCCATTTGGTGTTGATCACATTTTCTCAGGGGTGGTTGTATGTGCATGTTTCTACCCTCAAATCTGGTGTTATTAGGGTTTCCTCTATGGCACTTCCTCTGGGCTGGGTTTGGATTCTCTCTTTCCTTCTCTGCCTGACCCAACAGGGTTCATTCCCACTGGGTTTCTACTTTTCTCTATCATGTCTCTGATGTTTCACTTGAGGTAATTCCATCTCTCAGAGTTTAATATGCTAGTGCCATCTCCTCCATTTCAAATTCCCCTATCTTCTCCCTAGCTGTTATTTAGAAGTTATAGCCTTTAACTGTGTGTATAAAATGACCACTCAGATTGTACACCCACACTCATAGAAGCGTTATTCACATAAAGCCAAAAGGTGGAAGCAACTCAAGTGTCCACCCCTGATGTATGAGTGGATAAACAAAACGTGGTAGTATATCTATACAGTGGAAATCATTCAGCCTGAAAAAGAAAGGAAATTCTGACACATGCTCCAACATGGTTGAGCCTCAGAGACATTATGCCAAATGAAACAATCCAGTTACTAAAGGACAAATCCTGTATGATTCCACTTATATGAGCCACCTAGCATAGTCAAAGTCATAGATAGAAAGCAGAATGGTGGTTGCCAGGGGATGGGGGTTGGAGGAAATGGGGAGTTAGTATTTAATGGGTATAGAATTTCTGTTTGGGAAGATGAAACAGCCCTGGAGATGAATGGTGGTGACGGTTGTACAACAATGTCAATGTACTTAATAACACTGAACTAAACATTTAAAAATGGTTAAAATTGTAAATTTTGTTATGTATATTTTACCCAATTTTAAAAGGGGACCACTCACTAATTTAGATTATAGAGAAAATGCTATGTCAGCCTCAGAAAGTGGCACCCACTCTTCAAAGATCTGATTGCCATAGACTGTTGGTGCCAATTTTGGTCACTATGGTAACCATATTATAATATTAGACCTTGAAATAATTTCTGGAAAAATCCAGGGTACAGGTCTATGAAATATAGAATGTCTTTAGGACTTTCTCTTGCCTAAAGAAAACACCTGGAGACCTGTACTCAGCCTCTTCCTGCTGGGTATGAGAAAACCGAACATATTGATTCATGTATTTCTTCTTCTGTGATGCACTGTGGGGAGGTATAGGTGAAAGAGAAGGCATATTCCTTGTATTCGAGAATATTTTATGTCCTTGGGAGAACAGGATGTACATGTTTAGAAGAAGTCAGACCTAGCTATAGGACCCTTGGCTTGTGCCTAACTCCCCCAAATCTGCATTTCCTCACCTGAAGCATGTGTATAGGGGATGGGGAATTACAACACCTTACGTGGAGAATTGTGTAAAGATTAACTGAGTGCCATACAGGTAAAAGGCCTAGGTTTTGCACATAGTAGTTGCTCAACTAGTGTTATTTTTCTTTCCCTTAAAAATGGAGATTACAAAATAAGAAACTGAAACTCAAACCAAACATTCACTTTCAATGTGACTAGGGCATAGCACCCTTTCTCTTAAAAGACGAATGTTCTGAAATGAAGAAGGCATAACTAAAATCACTTGTGAGTGGATTTTACTGTGAATTCTTGCCTATGTGGGCAGACTGCTGATTATCTCTAACTCTGTGAAAAAATGAATATATTACACATGTGTGGGTTGTAATTTTCATTCAATTAATTCTGTCAACCTATGTTTTAAAAGGACAGTAGAGTACCTATTTTGTAAGCTACATTTGCCAATCTGTGTGTGCATACACACACGCACACCACATAGTTTGCATGCTTTGGTGATTCAAAGGCTCATATAAATTTTTGTCACCATCTTTATCCTTCTGCTCTCCAAATATCATTTTTATATTTTGACGAGGCATAAACTACTGCCATCTTTTTGCGTAAGATTTATAAACTGCCCAGAAAGGGAATTTGAATCATGATTCTAATTTTTATGGTGGTTTTAAGACATTTCCCTTGGGCTGAAGGCCCTTCCACATATTTCCATGTCATTGTGTATATACACCTATTATTTCACATCCAAATGTTATTTAATTACATATGGGTCTGTCTGTCCCCATAGGTTGTGAGCTCCTGAGAGCAGGGACTGTCTTACGCATTGCCACACCTATGCCGTCCTGCACAATCCTGATCATGGCAGACACTCAGTAATGTTCACTGAGTTCAGTTGAGCCCTGGCCATTATATTGAATTCATGATCTCAGTATCCTTCCCCTGAGCCTGATGTTAAAGAGGTTTTTTACTGTGCTATACAAACAAAGCTAAAGCCTTGAGTTTGAATCAAATGACACAGCAACCTTCAGTGGGTTGGGGGTTAGGCTGGCTCTTCATTAGTTGGAAATGCTACTTAGAATGTTCCAAATATTATTCAGATTGATGACATCATTTTTTTCTCATACCCTCCAGAAGAGCTACTGAGTATATAGATTCATCTTATCCTCAGAAGATCACATTTCAGAGCCTCAGGATCATGATGTTTAGTAGTGAAACCCCATGGGATAAAGTTCCGTCCAGAGGCACCTCATCCTCAGGCCTGCTGGTGTTGCCTGTTTTGCGGTGAGAGTCCTGAGTCTTGACACTGAGGGAGACTCAGGATTGCTTGAGTCCCTTTTTTTCTTTTTCTTTTTTTTTTTTAAACATATCTTTATTGATTTCAGAGAGAGGAAAGGAGAGGGAGAGAGAGAGGTAGAAACATCAATGATGAGAGTCATTGATCAACTGCAGCCCGCAACCTGGGCATGTGCCCTGACCGGGAATCGAACCCCGATCTCCTGGATCCTAGGTCTATGCTCAACCGCTGAGCCACGCCCGGCTGGGCGAGTCCCTTTTTTTCTAGTTGGTCTCCTTGCAGAATAGAAGGGATTTTTTTGCAAGGATGATGAGCTCATGCTGGTGACAGAACTCTGAGGAGTGATTTCTAAGTGCTTGGGCTGAGGTGGGCTGAGAGTAGGATCTGTTATTTTTAGTAAAGGGGCTAAGATTGTAAAGAGCCACCAAAAATAGGGAGGCGATTTTTCACTGTTTTCTTTCAACACAAAGCAAATATTAAACCCTCAAAGTTGAGCCAAAACAATCAAACAAGAAAAAAACTCAAACCAGAAAATCCCCCAGCAATCCATGTGTTGAATTTGCAAAAGTAAGAGGTAATAAAGTTCATTGTCAGCCAGGAAATAACTTGTTTTGTCAACATCTCAAGTAAGAAGGGCCGGCATAATCCAATGGTGCAGCGTGTTAGGGGAATTTACTATTGAATTGTAGATAGGAACTCCCATAAATCCCAGCCTCCCAGCCTTTTCGACTTCTTATTGACTAAATAGACTCAACTCAGAGAAATAAGGCAGTTCCTTCTAAGAATGCAGTTCAGGGGGAGAGCCAGCCCTATCCTAGAGACAGGATTATTTACTGCATGCCATTATATACACAATGAAATCACAATTGATCAAGGGGGAAAACATTCTATCAACAACTCAAAGATCCAGGAAAGCATAAAGGTCAGACCGCAGGAGGAAATGGTCCTTCTTTGCTGGAGAACACTGGGATTTAATAAATGACAAGCAAAAATCCCAGCGTATTGTAACGTACATGGCAAGGCGTGAACAGAGAGCTCTGTGCATAAGCTAGGAAAATCAGCCCTGCATTGGTGAGATCAGCTGTCTGCAGAGGCATCTTGCAAAACAGGCCCCAAACCAGAAGAGCAGGGCACGGTGATAGCTGAAAGGATGGCTTGGCATGGCTAAAGAAAGACTTCTCTTCAGAGGAGGAACGATTGTCATAGGTTTAAAGTAAGAGCGTCCCAAGGATTCAGAATATGGTTGGTTTACCCCTGCTGCACTGGGGATAAAGACAGAGCATCTGGGCCCTGGCCAGTGTTGCTCAGTGGTTAGAGTGTCGGTCCATGGACCGAAGGGTCACGAGTTCAATTCCCCATCAAGGGCACATGCCTCGTTGCAGGTTCCCCACCCTGGTTGAGTACGTACAGGAGGCAACCAATCAGTGTGTCTCTCTTACATGGATGTTTCTCTCTCTCTTTCTCTTTCTCTCTCCCTCCCTTCTACTCTCTCTAGAAATCAATGGGAAAAATGTTCTCAGGTGAGGATTTGGAGAAAAAAAAAGACAGAGCATCATGGGTCTTTATCTATTCAGCCTCCTTGGAAAAGTTTGCTCTGTCATGGGAAAGGCTTTGTGGGCTCACACCATGGCCTGGTGGGTGTTGCCAAGAGACCATGTGTTCCTGTGGTGGCCGGCCACCAGAGATGTCCGTGTCTGTGGAGCCTCATTTATCTCATCCTGTCAATCATCCAACCAGGCGTTACTTATCATTTCCTGGATTATAGCACCCCTTGCTTAGTCTTGACTGCTCTTCTCAATGTCAGCTTTAACCCATTTAGCACAAATTTAAAACATTTTTTGGTTGTTTTTTATTAAGGGTAGTTTCTTCTAAAAGTACTCCAAGAAGTTCCTCCACGTGAACATTAATTACCTTTGACAAAAAATGTAAAAAAATAATTTGTTCACTTCTTCTTTCATCAAACATATTGAGCTCCTGTTTGTAGCCGGTCTGGGTTAGAGAGGAGGAATGGATACAGAAGTAAAAGAGGAGGTCATAATCCAGTGTGGGAGATGGACCATGGCAGGAGAGTTTGATAACCATTCTGATGAAAGAGAGTAGATGATGCAGAGAGGAGGGTCCTTCAGCTGGATTGCTGGGAAGACTTTTCAGAAGAGGTGCTCTCTGAGCTGGTTTTGAGGGATGAATAGGAGTTAGGTAGAGATGGGAGGGAAGGATATGCAGAGAGAGCCATTCACATAAATTTAACCAGCAATGACTGGTCATCTGGTAAGTACCAGCCACTGTTTCAGTCCCTGGGGATATAGTACCTGCGGTCATGAAGCTTACATTCTAGTTGAGGGGTGGGTCCAGGGAGACAGCTAATAAATATTTAATCAATAACTGATACTATTTTAGGTATAAGTACTGTGGAGAAAATAAAATATGGATAGAGAATGACTAGGCGGGGCAGCAGGGGCTGGGGGCTGACACGTTAGGGAGAAAGGATGGGAACTATTCCTCTGAGATGACCTCAGGGATGAAAAGAAGGCCTGGAGGGAGAGTGTTCCCAGCAGGTAAGTAGCAGCAGCATGTTGGGAAGGGGTGGGAGTCAGCCAGTGGGTGGGAGTACCGTGGACAGTGGGTAGTGGGGAAGGACAGGAGGGAGGGAGGGAGGGAAGGGGGAGATGTCAGAAACAGGGGTCTGCTCGGCACAGGCCCTGTGGGCCACGGCCAGACTTAGGACTTCATTCCAAAGCTTTGGAGGTTTGAATTGGGACAGTGATAAGATCTGACTCATGCTTTGTGAAGGTCGCTCTGGTTGCCACATGGAGAAAGGACTTTGGGGGCAAGAATGGAAGTAGGCAGACCGGCTGGAAGCCCACCCTGGGGTCTAGGCCATATGTGGTGATGGCTTGGATGAGAATTTGAACAGTGGAGGAGGAGAGACGTGGGCCAGGTGCAGGAGGGGTTTTTGAGCAGTGCCAGCAAAATTTGATGACAGATTGAGCATGGAGTAAATAAAGGCAGGAATCAGAGATGACCCCTGGAATTTTGGCAAAATTACAAGCAAAAAGCAGGGGGCAGTAAGGACTGGTGAGCAGTCAATTTAGGGTACTGAATAAGTTATTAACTTAAAAATCAGAAAACCTATTTTAATCTCTACTTTGTCACTTCCCAGCTATGTGACCTTGGACAAGGGACTTACCCTCTCTGGGTGCTGATGACCTCAGGTGACTTTGTGTCCTCTCGGGATTGTCTTAGGTGTTCAATAAGCCAATAGATGTCAGCTTTAATGTATCTGGCATGCAGTAAGTACCTAATTAATGGTAGCTCTTGTTATTACAGGTTTAAAACCACCTTGCATTTTGTCTTCACGAGAGGCTTATACGTGAAAATACAAATATGCACAAATTATGTCCAGGTTTTCCAAAGTCTTTGCATTTATAAGGGCTTCAGTTGGAGTTTATTGGAGGAATCAGTTCTCCGGGACTGCTGGCCACTTATTATGAATATTCTTTCTGTTTGTGTAATTGAGTATTTCCCCTCATGTTTCCCACATTTATTTCTTTGGTAAGTAATGATTGACCTTATCAGGAATTAAAATACTTGTGAGCATTGAACACTCATAGGTGAGTTCTTTTTATCAGCTGGAAATAGGAGGTCTGTGCTGAGCACATCTCAGCCCTCCTAACACTAAGGCTAATCCACGAAGGAGAAGCAGCCACTTTTTCTCTTTCTATTCCTGGTCAAGAAGCAGCTTAGAAAGGAGCACCGTGAGGGGGAAGAGAGGACTACGTGACAAAGCAGAGCGGGGGGCTGCTACTGGGCCCCTGGCAGGCTCAGAAAATGTGGCTCTCCAGACAACCGCGTGTGTATGGCGCGTGAAGGGATGGGCGCAAAGGTGAAAAGTTAGACTCTCGACCTCAAAGCGTTTGTGAGGGCAGAGCCGGACACGGAAAGGGCAAAATCGAGGGAGACTGAAATGAGGGTAACAAGAACTACGGGGAAACAGGTAAGAGGATGCTTTCTTCCAACCTGGTGATCTTAGAAGCGTCTTGAAGGAGGTGGCACTCGAGCTGGACAAAGAGGACGACCCTTCTGGCTGTGGGTCTGGACAGAGCAGGCAGGAGGTGTTTTTGTTCTACTCCAGCGCCCAGCACAGTGCCTGCCACACACGGGCTTTCACAAAGCACTTGCTGGCTAATTACTCAGAAGGGCTTGTGTGAGGAACCACAAGTCACGGAGAGAGGACCTGGGAAGGGGTGGGGAGGGGGATACCTGGCTGTGTATAACTCTGTATTTTTATTTCACCTCATTAAAAAAAAATTATGCTAGAATATATATAACATAAAATTTGATTTTAATCATTTTTAAGTGTCCAATTCAGTTGCATTAATTACATTTACAATGTTGTGCAACCATCACCACTATTTCCAAAGTTTTTATCACCCCAAATTGAAACTCTGTAGCGATTAAGCAGTAGCTCCCCATTCCCTCCTCCCTTCAGCTCCTGGTAACCTCTAATCTACTTTCAGTCTTTATGAATTTGCCTATTCTAGATGTTTTGTGTAAGTGAAATGATACATATTTGTCTTTTTCACCTCTTCCTCTCCTATTTACATACAAGAAGATGCTCAGATATTGCTTTGGCATAGTTTCAGGCTCTGTCCAAGTCATGCTGGGTTGCACTTTCCTGTTACTGTTTGTTTTTTGTTGTTAATCTTCACCAAGGATATTTTTTCCATTGATTTTTTTGAGAGAGAGAGTGGAAGGAAGGGAGGGAGAGAGGAAAACATCGATGTAAGAGACACACATTGATTGGTTGCCTCCCACAGGCGGGGAGCCAACCTGCAACCCAGGTACATGCCCTTGACCAGAATCGAACCCTCAACCCTTCGGTGCATGGGCAGATGCTCTAACCATTGGCCAGGGCTAACGTGTTACTGTTTGATTTCACAAAATCAAATCTCAAAAGTTCAGCACTGCTTCTGACAGAGTCTTTCTCTCCTGGGCTATAAGATGTAGGCAGGCTGGTTAAGTCCATGCCCTCAGCCATGCTTGCTGAATAGATACTTATGTCAACTGGTGCTCAGGCCAAAGGTATTTCATAGTTTCGGGTGGTAAAGAGAGAAAGTGCACAGGGAAATAGGTATAGCTCAGAATGACACTAAAGTCTGCTAAGCAAGGAGCTAAGGTCATAACAAAAGCCCTTGGTGATATCTTACCAGGCAAGTCATTAACAGGAGGGGTCAGCGAGGATGTGTCAATGACAGGACTGATTAGTATAGCATCTGCCTTCTCACGAGAGCTCTGCTATTGGCCTTTGTTGTGGCAACTTTGTGATGTAAGTGCTATTTATCTATCCTTTTTTTAAAAAAATATGCATTTATTGATTTTTAGAGGGAGAGAAACATCGATCAGCCACCTCCTGCAAGCCCCCTACTGGGGACGGAGCCTGCAACCTGGCATGTGCCCTGACCAGGAATCCAACAGGTGAGCTCTCCACAACCTCAACCCACTGAGCCACACCGGTCAGGGCTCTTTACCCAGCTTCTAAATGATCAAGCTGAATCTTAGAATGAGTTGCCCACTCTAACTCATCCACCCAGTAAGCGGCTGAAAGCCGATTAGAATGAAGGTGTCTGCCGCTTCTAAGCCCAGTTTTATTTTTTTCCACTGTGGGAGAAGCTGTCCTTCTCATTTGGAGTATGGCGTAGGGGCACAGATAGATAAAATGACAGCCCAAGAATGGAATTAATAAAGCAGCATAGACACATTTCCTGAAAAAATTGGTTCCAAGTGCCCCAGAGGAGCCAAAGAAATATTGGATACCATACTGAGGGGTATTAGGGAAAATAAAATGAAAAAGAAAATATCATTCTGCCCACAGCGAAGCTTGAAGAGGAATGATTATGAGCGTGATGCTGGTATAAACACTGGAGGGGCGAGGACTTGTAATAGCACCCACCCCGCATGCTCCTTGTCATAGTGCAGTGCAGAGGCGACGAGGATTATTAAAAATAGTTCCGAAGCTCACTGTAGAGCAGCCGCTTTTTCCTTTTAGGTCACCCAGGCTAACACAATAGCAAAAGAAAACTTGTCAGTTTGCTCCAAAATACACAGCAGGCATTTACCCTGGGATTTTTTAATTTTTTTTTTTTTTTATAAAACAGAGCTATCTGTACTTAGAGGCTATTAGTTGCTATAGAGGAACGTCTGCTAGGGCTGCTTTTTCCAGCGAGGGAATCAAATTTCTTATTGTGCTATCAGCCTCCTGCCATATCATTTTTAAAGGCGAGCCATAAAATGTTTCTCTCTACTGTGGCAGCAAAGAGGAAAACTTTATTAGGGGAAAGTAATGCCATTTAAAAGAGCCCTGTAAACCAAAATCGGTTTAGAGCACTTAATTCTGGGCTTTACAAGGCAACAGCGCCTTTCTTTGCAAATAAACACACAGCTCTGCAACTCAACATGCCTGCAGGAAAGGGCCTTAATGTGGTGGTGGGGCTGCACTGGCTTCAT
The DNA here is from genome assembly GCF_964146895.1 of Miniopterus schreibersii. Lineage (NCBI taxonomy): Eukaryota > Metazoa > Chordata > Mammalia > Chiroptera > Miniopteridae > Miniopterus > Miniopterus schreibersii. The sequence continues at coordinate 68,315,286 of NC_138108.1, read as the reverse complement.
GGCATGGTGGGGACTTGGGGAGGGAAAGATGGTAGTAAAGCCCAGCTCCCTCCTGCCCTGACCCACAGAGGCGCAGAGAGAACTGGGAACCTGGATGAGATCAGTCTCTTAGGACATTTCTCTCGGTGTTCACTGCGTGAGGCTGGAGTAGACGTTGAAGCTAAGTGTGCCTGAGCATAAGTAGGCCCAAGTGTCTCTTTCTTGCCTATTCCCTGTTCTCCTTTCAAATTAGTAGCAATTAGGCTGGTGGTTTCCAGCTGATCAGTGATTTCGACTTGTTCTTTCCCTCACCACCAAAACAAACACAGAAAAATCCCCTAAGCATTATAAAAGTAATGTGCGCTCATTAGAGAAAACTCGGAAAATACGGAAAAGCATGGGGAAGGAGATAACAATTAGTCATAGTCTTATCAGAAAAGGTAACCATGTTGGTTTTCTTTGTTATTTTTGTGTGTGCACATATTAAAAAACATAGTTATGATCCTATTGCAGATATGAAATTGTATGCACTGACTTAAACAGGTATTTTTGCGGATGTGAAAGTGATATATGTGCTTTGCAGAAAACTTGAGAAATACAAAAGTATAAATAAAAAATTACACAGAATTTCACTATCCAGTGATAAATGCCACTGCTCCATTGTATTGTATGCATTTTAAAACGTATTTGTTCAAAGTTTAAAATATAGAAAACACAGGGACACTTGTAACTGTTAGGTAGAAGATGATAAAATAGGGATTGAAGAAGATATTTGCTATATTCTAGTTTTTTATCTAGTTTTACCATTTTAAAAGTCAAAGCAAACCTCTGAGACTTCGGCTATTCAGTATGAATTTTAAAGTTGCAGAGAATCATTACTTGAGTTGTTTGGCAATGAAAATGGTTATTACGTTGCTCTGTGCAGCTATACTTTCACGGAAGAAAAAAGAAAAAATAACTTTAGATTAGTGATTTCACCCATCACGGCACCTTAACCACATAAATAGTTTATCTATTATTAGAGCAAGTACCGGAACAGCATAATATAGGTTATTTTAAATGGTACTCAAACACGGCAAAAGCTTTTCTCTGAATTTTGGGTGAAGAACAGGCCTCCAAAAACATGCTCTCTCCTGTTGGTAAGATAGGGAAACCAGTTAAGGGAGCTTAGCGGGGCGAACTGCGTTCTGAGCTGTGGGATCCATCTGGGAACATCAGCTCCACAGACATTCTTGTTTGAGGCCCAAGCTGAGTACGGGAAGACTGGTAAACCACTTTATAGCACAACTGATACATTCTTGACTTCTTAAATGTGATTCTTCTTTCGGTTCCTGGAACATAGTGTCAAGTGACTTCTTTTCCACAGAAGAATATGTGGAGGCCTATTTTATATTTACATGTGATAGGGAACTTGGTTGGGTATAAAATTCTCGGCTGAAACCTGCCCCCTCAAAACAGAAATTGTGACATAGTTTAAAAATTAGACTTCCAACAATGTTCACAGTAAACCCACTGAATCCATTTACTATTTCTTTGCTGTTCTTTACCTTTAGAATATACATCCTAAGGAGGCACTGTTAGTTTTGTATTCAAAGAAACTTTGAAGACTGATTTTCTCTGTGTGGTTGCCTATTTTATATGCAGTTGGGTTCATTTATTTCTGATTTTTAAGGCCTGTTTTTTATTTAATGCAATTTTTTAAATATGTAGAATATTTATAATACTTCAAAGATCAAAATTATACACAAAAGTATAGCTAGAGTAGTTCCTATCCCGATGTTCTTTGCCTTGCCATCACTACCCTCTGTGGACAACCATTAGCTAATTTTTGTTTCTTTGAAAAATAAATTATCTGTGCATATACTCATTCCTCTGTCTTACATAAAAGATGTCAAACCCTATATTTTGTACTTTGATTTTTTAACTTAGCAGTATTCCCTAGAAACCCTATATATAAATTCATAGAGACATTGACTTTGCTATGAGGCTACATGGTTCTCCATTGTTCAATAAGGGCTATTCGACCAGTCCCCTACTAAGCGACCTGGGTTTCTAGTCTTTCGCTATACAAATGCCGCAGCCATAATTAACCCTGCCTGTAGGTTGTTTCATGTTTGTGCAGGTTCATCTTCTGGATCTTTGTCATTGCATTTTTGTTCAGGTGTCTGTGTCCCAGGGAGAAGCCCAGGGTTAAATTTACTCCATTTTACCTTTTTTTTCCCTTTTTCTTTATACTGCAAGTAAATTCCTTTTAGACACTGGTATTGGATTGCTTTCAGTTTCGACTTCAGTATTTTTGTCTCTTGTTTTCAGTCATAAGTACAAGCAGTTCTCTCCTTTTGTGCATAATACATTCTTGAGAATTTGTGTAAGTGTTCAATGTGAGAAAGGCAGACAATAAGCTTACTTATGTATTTATTTTTTGTTAATCCTTACTCGAGGATATTTTTTCCATTGATTTTTAGAGAGAGTGAAAGGAAGGGAGGGAGGGAGGGAGAGGGAAGAGAGAGAGAGAGAGAGGTTGGTTGCCTCATGAGTGCCCTACCAGGGCCAGGGATCAAACCTGCAACTTAGGTACGTGTCCTTGACCGGAAATCGAACCCGAGACCCTTTGGTGCATGGGCCGATGCTCTAACCACTGAGCAACACTGGGCCAGGCCCAATAGGCTTATTTGATACAATAGAGGTACAAGTTCCATTCCCAGAGAGCTAAAAAGTGATAAGATCCCTAATTGTGCCTCGGTTTTTGTTAAACACAATCATTTATGATTTATTGCCAACATTTTGCACATGTTTTTTAATTGTGTTCTTTTCCTTCACAATTAATTGAGCACATGATTGACCTGTTTCAGTCCAATGAGAATTTGATTAAGGTGAAAGATTCTCTGTCTTCAGGCTGCTTAATGATTTTCATCTTTGCCTCAATTGGGTAAAGTTCACATAACCTACACTTCTTATCACTTGTATCAGCACTTTCATTTTTCTGTTCTCTACTCATTTTTATAAAACATTAGGACAAAAATGTAATAAACCTCCAGATAACGGCACAGACATTTTTTGGACTGAAACAGAACAATTCACTGTCAGGTCGCACTACTATGTGATAGCTTGAGTTGACCATTCTTTAGCTGTTGAATGAAAGTCAGGATTTGGCATAGAAAAGAGGTTTGGAGTGACAGTGTACAATGTGTGAATGTACAGCCTGTTTGGAAGTGAAACGTGAAAGCTGAGGCAGGCGCCTCTGTATTTCGTGAGAAGTTGGGAGAGGCTGCTTGGGTAGCTGCGAGGTCAAGGCCTTCTAAGACTCAATGATAACGTACTGGCAGTCTTCAAATTATGCCTTAAGGTGTATCCTAATTGCATCACAGAGTTGGTTACTTGAAATGAAGTTCCAGTTCTCCTCCTCACCTCTCTCTTACCCTTTCCTTCCATCCCCAACTGTCTCCAGATTTTACTTGAATCCTTAGAGGCCACCGAGAACAGGATCATTGATGGCAGGAGTCATCTTTAAAAGGTGTGAATTAGAGGCATTTTGCTTCTTGGACTAGCCCATGTCCTAGGCAAGTGATTTTGCCTCTGCATCCCTGGTATTAATCATGGTTTGTGAATAGCATTGAAACATGCAGAATCAACTCTGGATGGTGCTTGAAGGAATAATTGTCCTGGCTTCAGAAAGCCTAGAAGGGATGGCAGGAAACCCTTGCTTACTTTGTGGGGAAGTAATGTGTGGCCTCAAGCAAGGTAGCAGTTGACTCAGGATGGACAGGAGAGCTTCTGGGGGTGCACAAAGTGAAACCAAAAGCCAGGGTCAAGATCGGGGGTCTAAGGCTGGAAAACATCAAATGAAATCAAAAGGCAGTTTCTGGAACAGGGATGAAAGTGGAATCAAAGCTGGGGGCTGAGGAAGAGAGGAAGGCACCAAATCACACATTTAAAACAGGGGAGAGGAGCAGAATGAACTGTCATTAGCAGGAGAATGTTCCAGAGGCTGTGGTTCATCGATTGGGAGCCAGTTGCTCAACCCATATTCCCATTTTTGTCACCTTTTCCAAAGGACGTGCATGTAAGGCAAGGGTTGGTTAAATAAAAAGGCAAGGAGAGGAAAAGCAGACGTATGGACTGGGATGCATGTCTGGGGAATTAGAACATTAGAATGCTGCTGATGATGAATGTTCTAGAAGGGTGGTTTTCAGACTGTACCACCGAGTTGCTTCGGTGCTCCAGGCCAATGGGAGTGTGCCGTCAGCGTCCCAGGTCAATGAGAGAGTAGGAGGGGAGAGATGACCTGTGACGGACGGGAGGCTACTGCTCCCCACTTCCATTCAACAAGATTAGTTCTCCTTTAGTCTATTTTACATATTGGGGGCCTGCATAAGACTTCACTTGAAAGAAGAGTTCTACTGTATTAGTTCCTGTGGCTGCTGTAACAAATTGTCACAAACTTGGTGACTTAAAATAACAGAAATTTATTCCCTTATAATTCTGGAGACCAGAAGTCAGAAGTCAAGCTGTCAGCAGGACCACACTCCTTCTGGAAGCTCCAGGAGAGAATCCATCCCTTGTGTCCTCTAGTTTCTGGTGGCTGCTCACACTCCTTGGCTTGTGGCTGCATCTTTCTCTGCTCCATCTTCCTGTCACCTTCTCCTCAGTAGTTCATGCTACTTGACAGGCCTGTCATGGCTGAGAGTGACTCCCTGTTGGATTTTCAAAAGGTGTCCAACAAGTCCGCTCTGCTCCTGCTCTGTATACACCCTTTTCCTCCTTTCTCCTGCTCAATGATTGTGGAACACACCAGCTTATGTTCTCCACTGGCCTTTGTGTTGCTGTTCCCCCTGCTTGGAATGATTCTCCACCAGTCGTATGGCCCCCTCCCTCCCTCTTCTCCGGACTTGGCTCCAATATCACCTCCTTCCCAATCCACCCATCATTCTGTCCCTTGACTCTATTTTACCTTAAAGCCCTTTGGGAATAAACAATGATCACCCAGATGAGAACAAGCAAAGGCTTCTTCTCAGAGTTTGCTGTAGGAAGGGAGTCTGCCATCATCACTTGCATTTAGCAGAGACCCAAAGGCAGGCAGAGGAGTGGGAAAGCTTTATAGTGGGAAAAGGGGAAGGCTTCAGATGTGCCCTGACTGGAGGCTCTTGTCCTGGGGAAGCTGTAGGCCAGCTACCTAGAAGCGGGGGCTTCCTATATGATTAGTTAGGGGTGCATATTTGGCTTTCTCTGGTTGGTCCTCAATTAGAAGCAGGGACAAAAGTTAGGGAAACTGCCAGTTATTAATCAAGCCCTGGCCACCTGCGGCCAATTGTTTTAGGGATTATTATTTGGCTTCCTGGACTTTTCCTAGAGGTAGTGAGTGGTCTGACTTCCTACATGTCTGACTCACAGCAGGCTGGCTTCCTGGGTTGGTTTCCTGAGCAGGTTGGTGCATGTTGTGAGCCAGGTTGTATTTTTATCTGTAGCCTGGAATCCTTTGTTTGTATATCCAGGCTCTTAGCACTTATGTTTACCAGATATGATATATATCTATTTTTCAAGTTATTGCCTGTCTTGCAAGAGAAGGGAAGCTTTCTGAGGTCAGGGGTCTAGTCTTCTTACTGTTGCAATTCCAGCTCCTCAAACTGTATCAGGCATGTGGAGGGTGTTCGATAAATATGTATGGAATGAGGGAATGATGATGCCTGATCCTTCCTCCATCTAAGTTCTAAGTGTAAAGCTTTTTGAGTAAAGCTTTTGCTTTATTTCTTTTTCTCACTTTCTGAGCTGGTTACTTTTTGGCATTTTGGACCAGGCCAACCGTCACCTGGAGAGACTGGGAGAAAAGGCCCGGTTGGAGAACCCTGGGTTTGGGATTCAGGGGAACAAACTCAAATGTCTACAGGAGCTAGGCAGGTGAAAGAATGAGCCAGCCTGGTCGGGTGGGATGATTGAGAACAAAGAAAGAGTCTTTGTCCTGTGGAAAGATGTCTGCCTCCACTCGGCACTCACTAATTTTTAATAGGTAGGAATTCAGGCCTCTGTTTACAGAAACATTTTAAAAAGAATTTTTAAAAGAAGCTGGCACCCTGGAGTTTTATGGAAATACTTCCAATATTTAAATGTTAACCACTAATAAAAGAAGGTGTATTGGGTCAGGGGAGGAGGGCAGGAGAAACGAAATGCTTTTGTAGACCTCCTTGAGTTCTCAGGTGGCCAGGCTTGGCCTCTGGTCTAGGTTGTCGCCTCAGATGCTCTCTGGAAGTCTCTCTTTCTCTGCTTTCCCTAACCATCCCTAAAATCAAGGCTAGACTTCTAAGGAGAAGAAAGCTCGTGTGGCCCCCTGATCTCTAGCCACTAGCCACTCTAAACTGTCACCTTCTCCTCTGTAGTTCATGCTACAGACTTACCTTCCCAGCGATGGTCTTCAATAGGAACCATCTGTAGATCTGAGCAGCGTGCTTGCATGAGGCCGTTTTGGCAGCAGCTGATTGTAAGTGCAGACTTAGGAGCCATCTCCCCGATTAGAACTGAGATTTTGAGCCCGGATGAATTAATAATGAGGTGATGGGGAAAAGGAGTGACTTTGACAGTGCTCTTGTTTATATTAAGAGAGTTTTAGGTGCTTTCGCTAACAACGACAAATTATTTCTCAAAACTTTAAATCACCGAGTGGTGCCTGGAGTAATTAAGTTCACTTCCCCAGAATGTGACACGTTAAGAAAATACCTTTCCTGAGCAACATTCATTATAGTTTGCACGGGATTAAAAGGTAAGGATTCTGGGCACTGCAGATTATAGAACAGGACAGGAAACGGAGCACAGAGGAGATATTGGATGTTATCTGCATGGCAGGAGTAGTGCCTAAGAGCTCAACAAAAATTATATTCAAAATGGATTGTCCCCTCCAATTCCAGGAAAACACTAAAGTACAAACCACCTACGTTGATATTATTTAAGAAACTATTACCCTTGATTAAATCTAAGCACAACAACAACAACAACAACAAACCATCCAATTTCTTCAGAAATGGGAGATAAACCTTAGTTGAGCAAGGTTAGTATTTTGCCAAATTTTGTGGTGGTACCAAACCCCATATTATTGGGAATTACTTAAAATTTTATTTCCCCAAGCCCTGATTGAGCTAATTAAAACCTAGGGGAATTATGTGGGTAATGGTGGGAAGAGAGGAAGTATAAATATGCAATGCAATTAGCGTCTGCTCCTTTTCTGTGTGATGCAGCCTGGGAGCTCAAGAGCTTGCAAAAGGCTTGGAACAGTAGGAGCCATTGATACCCACGCTGCCAGGGGAGCCCATAATTATGATATAGTATCTCGCCAGCCCCTTGCATGCACAAAGGTAGAATGGGATATGAGTAAATAAAAACCTGCCATTTTATCCATCCATAATTCTTTATATCCATAGTATGTTTTCTCTGTTCACTATATATATTTTTTTTCCCAAAGAAGAGAGAAACTTACTTACTTGAACATTTAAAGTACTCTTGAAGGACTTCATCTTCATGGGAATAAGTTTGGTTTGCAATCAGTTAAACAAAATATTTTTTTTGATGTTATGACAAGCTGAAGAAAGCTACTCCATACTGCGCTCTCTCTATCTCATACAGATTTCCTTGACTTTGCTTGCTATTGTTTTGTAAATTCATGCCAGGAGATAACTTACTTTTGTCATTTATTCCTTATTGTGTTAGGATTATACTCAGGCTGGCTGACTCCCTGGGCTTGTGACTTGTGAAGTCTCGCTGTTATAGATGCATTTAAAGTTAGCATCATCCAATATAAAGATGGACAAGATTCTTATTAATAATTCACATAACATCCCCCCCCCCCCTATTTTCTTCCCACTTCCTTTTAAGGCTTTTACCATGTGAAATTGCTCATTTTATATCAATGGCCTATTTTATGTGTGTTTGATACTTGAGAAATGTCTGTGACTTCTAACTTTCTATTAAGATATTGATAAAGAGAGAAAAATATGAATCTTCCATTTCAATATTTTATTTCTGTGTTCACTTACTATCTCAATGGTAAAATCTCAGAGCTTTGGGGGAGGTATGAGAGTTATAGAGTTGAATAACTTTTAAAATGATAGGCACTTTGGCGATAGTTGGCATTTAAAGAAGGTTTTATCCTGGGCCAGCTGCTCTTCTGAGCACTTTACATGCTTTAGTTTAGTTAAATCTCAGGAGGAGTCTTTGAGGGGAGCCTGTTATGGTGTTCATTTCACAGATAAGGAAAGAGAAGGAAGGAGTTAAGTAACTTATCCAAGGTCACCTTGGCTGGCCCAAGACCCACACCCTAACTGCTGTGCTAAATTGCCTGAATTACGACACATTCCAGACCCCCAATTTTACAGATGACTGAGATCCACAAAGAATAATTGACGTTCCCAAGGTCACTTATCTGCTTAAATGTAGGGTCAGGACTGGAACCCCAGGATCCTGAGCCCCGCCTGGGATCCTGACTCCCCAGTCCAACTTTCTCCCAGCTCCCCACAGAATTATTGGCAAGACAGGCTCATAGAAGCCCAAACTGGGAACCAGCCGAGCTAGATAATAACATTTCTATTCCTGTGTGTTTCATTAAAGATGCATGATTTTTGTAATTCTTTCCTTTAACAGTAATTGCTATGTTTTGTCTTTCAGGAACCTGGGCAGGAGGAGATAAGCCAATATATCTGCCTGTTGAGCCTACAGTTAAAAATAATTATAGAGAACACGGTGATGCTTCAGGATCTGTCAGGTGATGCGACATTTTCAAATCATACTTTACATTATTCAGCTCTAGCCTGGAGGAGCTACCTATGGGTGGAACAGAGAAAAGAGTGGGGAAAAAATGCCAAAAGTTCTGCACTTATTTCTTTTATGGAAAATACTCAACCATTATTTTTTTTATTTTACTTTATTTTTAAAATATATCTTTATTGATTTCAGAGAGAGGAAAGGAGAGGGAGAGAGATAGAAACATCAGTGATGAGAGAGTCATTGATCGGCTGCCTCCTGCACACCCCTGACTGGGGATTGAGTCCACAACCCGGGCATGTGCCCTGACCGGGAATCGCACCCCCATCGCCTGGATCCTAGGTGGACGCTCAACCGCTGAGCCACGCCTGGCCGGGCTACCCAACCATTATTATATGAAGGCAGATGCAGATGAAATTTGGGCCTCTAGGTTAACCAAAATGATTGACTATGCTTTTACTTTTCCAAAGAGAATTCGGTGTGTACGGTGAGATTAGTAACCCAGTTTAGCGGCCTGTGAGATGCCAGCAGTGAGGGTCAGCGCTGCTGCTGTGGTTGAGCAAACCCTTGCGTCTGAGCTCCGTGCCCGCCACTCCCGCTTTTCAGAATGGAAGGAATGCAGCAGTGGTGCTCAGCGGAGGCAGAGTTTACGTGAATGAAATGAAAAAACAGTTTCTCTCAAGAAGTGTGGTATGCGCTACATTAACCAGTAGCGGAACAGCCCCTGTATTAGCAGCCGGAGTCCTGCAGAGAAACTGAACCAGCAGGTGACTTTACCACTTTCTCTCTCTCTCTCTCTATCCCTCCATCATCTGTGTCTCTATCTGATCTCAAAGTGTATTATAAGGGATTGGGTCATGTGATTATGGAGGCTGACAAGACCTGAGATCTGCCTGCTATCAGCAAGCTGGAGACCCAGGAGATCTGACGGTACAGTTTTAGTTTGAGACTGAAGGCCTGGGAACCAGGAGAACTGATAGTTTAAGTGGCAGTGAGAGTCTGAAGGCAGGAGAGAGAGAGAGAGAGGGAAAGGGGAGGGAGAGAGCGAGGACTCCCTTACTCATCTTACTCAGCATTTTTGTTGTATTCAGGCCTCCAAAGGGGAGGGTGATTACTCAGTGGACAGATTTAAATTTAAATGTTAATCTCATCTGGGAACACCATCGTAGATACACCCAGAATAACGTTTAACCAATATCTGGGCACCTTGTGGCTAGTCTCGTTGACACATAAAATTAAACATCAGGACTCCCTGTTTTTCAAACCATTTTCTGTGATACTGCAATTCACTAACAGATAAGAATCAGGATCCTGTGCTCCTATAAATCTATATCACATCAAGAGTTCAGGCTTGTAATTTACTCATAATAGACAGTCATTGAGGGAAATGAGACTGCTTGGGTGAACACAAGAATATGCAATGAGGGCGTATGGATGGTCATTGCAATCTCACAGCAGCCTCAGGTCCGAACTTCTGCATTGTGATTCGATTGCACAACACTGAGATGAGTTCTCAGATAAGGAGCTGCAAAATGTAGCTTTTTTTTTTTGTAGCTTACCTTGCTATAACAGAATACATTTCCACTAAACTCATCTGGAAGCTGGAAGGAGAAGCAGTAGGAACTGTTTGTTTTAACGTTAAATCGGTGATGATATCGGCTCATGTTTGACTTATAAGTTGAAGAAAAGCATTATGGACTTAGAACAAGCTGTAGCGACTCCACATCAGTGTCCTTAAGGTGCCCCTCTTACAGTGGCGTCTACATCCCAAGAGATGAGCCTGCTGGCCTGGCATTGCAATGGTGAGCATGAGGACTGTACTTGTCCTATTTTCCTCTTATGTGATTTTGTATCTGCAAGACTGAGTTTTTAAGGTGCAGTGTGAAAGTAAGCCCTTTCTGATTAATAACATATTTACTACTACTATTATTAGCTAATTAAGTACTACTACTTACATGTGCTGGGCCCCTTTTTGAGTGGTGGTGCCTCTCTCTGTCTCTGTATCTTCACACACACACATTCATTTTCTAGGACTGCTATAACCAAGTACCATGAATTGGTGGCTTAAACAACAGAATGCATTGTCTCACAGTTCTGGAGGCCAGGAGTCTGGGACCAAGGTGACAGCAGGGTTGGTTCCTTCTGAGGCTGTGACAGAGTCTGTTCCAGGCCTCCCTCCGTGACTTGGAGATGGCTGTCCTCACCCTGTGTCTTCACATCATCTCTGGGTACTTGTCTGTGTCCAAATTTCCTCTTCTTGTAAGGACACCAGTTATATTGGATCAGGGCCCACCTTAATTGCTCCATTTTAGCTTGATTACCTCTGTAAAGACCCTGTTCAAAATAAGGTCACATTCTGAGGTTCCAGGAGTTAGGACTTCGACATATGAATTTTGGGGGAATATAATTCAATCCGTAATTATATGTGTGTATAGTTATATGTATGTATACATGTAATATGCCCACAAATATGTATATATATGTGTTTGTGTATATGTATATATGTGTGTATAGTATCTATCTATATCTATATATCTATATCTATACCATCTATATATATATTTATGCACACACACAACTTATTTAATCTTCAAAGCAAGCCTATGAGGTGGCTACTGTGATTATTACCCTTTTAAATATGGGAACACTGAGGCATAATGCCCCATGCCCCACAGCTACCAAGCTCAGGAGCTGAGATTTGAACCTGGGCCCCTGGCTCCTGAGACTGTGCCCACGCCCACACAACAGTGAGTTTTCCTAGTAGCACAAGGTTACACATTGATAGACTGCAAAGGGTTAAAGTTAGGGACTTATTCTCTTGAGTTTTTAAAAACAAATTTACTGAATTGTGAAAAGATGTAGAAATGATTTCTGAAAGAAAATTGTGCAGCACTTGAGAGGTAGAATTTGTTTTGGAAAACCTCGCGTACTTGAGATGCTTATTTGAAGTTGGTGAAGGCTTGACCCAAGCAGTAGCCTGTGGGTCACCTTGGCTGGGCCTCTCCTTCCCTAGCCTGGCCTGCTCTCCTGCATGTGACCAATCCTGAGTATTCCAAAAAAAGAAATAAAAGCCAGAAAGTAGTTACAGAGTGTGAAAACCCTACTTGGGACATGGTGGATAGAGTCAAGGGCTAAGAGAAGTGTGGCCTTTACCTGGCTCAGGTATAGGATAGTGGACAAAGACTTGCTCACATGCCTTCCTCTCTACTTCTTCCATCAATGGGAGGCTATTACCTCAAAATGCCATCAGGATGCCCTGGCAGAAAGAACAGGTCATCAGAGTTCTGACACTTTGGCCATAATCTGCTTCTTGGTTGTCCTTCTAACCTAGGACAATCTAACCTCACTGTTTTTTTCAGTTTTCTCATGTGCAAAGTGATACTGATTGATTAAATCATCTTTCTGTTGACAGGTCTTCGTTAGGGCCTTGCATGTGGTAGGCATTGTGGGACACATAAGTCTAAAACACAGGGTCTGGTGGTCAAGAGTATGCTCTCAGGAAGCCAGCCTGCATGAGTTCAAGTCTCAGCACAGCAGCTGACCAGCTGCTGCCTTGGCAAGTTATAAATCTCTTTATGCCTCAGTTCCCTGGGCTGTGATACCATCTGATTGTTATGAGGACTTAGCACGTCAGTGTTCATAAAGATTGAGAGTGGAGGTTGGCACACACATGCTGTGTGTTTATTAAATAACCAACCACCTCTGGCTTTAAAGAATTTACCCTGTCATGAGGTTGAAAAAACATATATCCCAATGAAAGGAGACATAATTGCTAAACTAGCATCACAATGTCCTAGGAAAGGGTGTGAGTTGTGGTCTGGAAGGGTCAGGGGCTAACAGACTCAGAGGACAGAGAGGAAAGTCAGGTACTCACTGTGTGCCAGGCACTGAACTAACAACTTTGCAGGCATATCCTTTTAATCTTGAAAATAATCCTGGGCAGTAAACACCCATTGAACAGCAGTGAAAACTGAGGCTTTAAAAAGGTCAAGACTGGTACTAAAATTTACAAGGGACAAAGCCAGGATTTATTTGGGGATATGAGTCCAGAAGGTGGCCAGGTGGGCCAGATGGAGGCACCTGGACTACTGTGGCCAGGATATGCTCCAGTGGTTTAAGGGGTCCTGAGCCCGCGCTCCCACTGCCGCCTTTCAGAGGCCTTGGACTGCAGGCACCTTAGACAGGTGCCTTGCTGTTCTCCTCTTTGGATTTTGCTCATTACTGCAGTGATAATCCAGTGTCAATATTTTACAGTGATTTGCTATACTTCATTCCTGAGGCTTTAAAGTAAGAGCATATTTAAAAAAGAGAATTCATAATAACTGTTCTATCCCTCTGTGTTGTTAAACACACTTGAGGATGATAGGTTTTCCTTGGGGAGCCAGGAGGATGCTCTCCGTTCATGGGTTTCCGAAATCAGTCATGGTTTTGTCAACCGACGTTTGTTCCCTTTTTGGGGGGCCTTCCCCTCGCATAGAAAGTGAAGTCTGAGGTTAGTCCTCTCCACTGATGGATGACACCCAGGGGCGCTACAGGCATTTTTCACTAGTCCAGTTTGTTTTTCCAGAAGTCTCGGAGTGGCCATTACATAAGTCTAAGGGACCCAGGGTCAACTTCTATTTATGTGACAGATTCCTCATGTTTGCTTATTTCAACAGAAAATCTAACCCAGCGAAAATGCTTCAGGATGTTGACCTTTAAATACTGTGGATAAAGTCGTGCTTGACGACAAAAACAAGTACTGCAATTACAATAATAGCTGCTACTCACCAATGTTTGGTACATCCCAGGCACCCTGCTAAGGGCCTTTCATTCATAATCTCATGTAATTCTCCTAGTAGCCCTTTGAGCGAGGTGTTTTTTTTTGGTTAATCTTCACCTAAGGATATTTTTTCCATTGATTTTTCTTAGAGAGCGTGGAGGGGAGGGAGGAGAAGGAGAGAGAGACACATGGACTGGTTGCCTCCTGCATACTCCCTGACCGGGGCTGGGGATCAAGCCCTCCTAATGCTCTAACCACCGAGCAAAATCAGACAGGGTGAGCTAGGTGCTTTTCATGTCTCTGTCTTACAGGTGAGGAGACTGAGGCTTAAGGAAAGTAAAGACCCTACACAGGGTCACACGGCACGGGTCCTTCTGCCTCTGGAGTCGTTTCTCAATGTTCTTTAAATGCAGATCTAGCAGTGAGTGGCCTTACCTTCTCCAACAATCCATGGTGCACAGTGTTGTGTGTTTGAGTGCCCAAAGCAAAGGGGGGAGGTTTATCTCAGCTTAGAAACTGAAGACTAAGATGCCCAGAACTAGCAGGCCAGCACTCAGTGACAGGCCACACTGGGCGCACTGACACCTGCTAAATGGCCAGAGGAGCTTGGGCTCTTTGACATTTTACAGCTGGGGGAATCACCTGAAACCACTGATTCTACACAAACACTGCCTTCCCACTCAATAACCTTTCCCAGGTGCTTAGTGCCCCCAAGTAGCGTGATGACCAGTGAGTCCCTATTTGCCTGGATTTCCCCCATTTTAGCACTGAATGTCCCCCATCCTGGGAAACCCCTCAGCGTTCCGCAAATCAGGACTGTTGCTTATCCCACTTCTAAGGTGGAGTTCAAAATCACCAGCCTTGCTGGCTAGAGCTGTCCTCTGACAGAGATGTCCCTTGGCCAGGCCACCCATGCTGCCCTGAGCCCCCTTCCCCACTAGGCCTCAACGTTGGCCTATAAAGACTTGAACGAACACCACCATCATTTCTAATGGCTCAAGGACACATTGTGGGATTATGCTAGCCCTCCTCGAAGTGCCTGCGTGAGAAAACTCAGGGCTGCTAAAATAATTTAGTTTGTTTCAGCCAAAACCTGAGGGTAGGATCCCTGTCTCCGTGTCTGTGGGAGGGTAGTAGCTGAACTTCAATAAGCACCAGTTAGCAAGTCCCAGATGGGTTTCACATGGACCAACCTCCTCACAGCTCTTTGTACCTTTCACGTCCCTGACTCTGCCGAGCCCCCACTCACCCCTCCCTATTCCCCCACCCTCTCCTTAAAACGCCCAGTCACCTCTATACAAATCAAAGTTGAGTTTAATTCATGCTGGACTCTTCCATATTGCAAAGGTATATTATTGATTAAAATCTGTCTTTACCACTTAAACTAGTGTCCAGCTTTGTTTATTTTTGACACCTCCTGTATTCTGTCTGGGTTGCCTCCAGTGCCTGCCCCTGTCACCTCCACCTTCCATCACCCCACCCCCGCCCCCTCCATGCACACAGGATCTTCCCTCTAACATCCTGCTTAATCCCCATGGCTCTGCAGTTCCAGCTCTTGGTAGTTTCCTTCCTTTGACCTGCTGTGGCACTTGTACTTGGTGCTTCTCCCTGGGAAAATGGGGTATGCTCTATCATATTGCTTTCTGTGCAGAGACCCTATTCCTGCATCTGGCTTTGGGCCTCTTGAAGGCAAGAACAATGGTCTTGTGCCTCTTTGTGTATCCCAGGCCTCAGGAAAGCTTGCACAGTGGGTAATCAAAAGTGTGTGTTGTCAGCGATGGCTTGGAATAGGTGACAGTTCAGTCCTTGCATTATAATCTTGCCAATTGCCCCTTAGAAAGTAATAGCTCTGCTTTTTAAAGAACTCTCAGTCTACTGGAAGATCTCCCCCCACCCCCTCTCTCTCCTTCGGAAGAAGCATAGCCTTTGGGGTCACATTGGCCTAGAATTCCTTGCTCTGTAATTCCTCTTTTTAAAACAATCATGGGCAAGGTTACATCACTTCTCTGAGCTTCATTTCATAACTCTGGTCATGAGGATGAAGTGCCATAACAGTCTGCCACATGGTAAATACCAGTAAATGGAATCAGTGGAAAACGTATCCTAACCAAGCAAAACATCAGGGAGAGACGGTTAAACAAGTGTGGAGCTGGACAGGAAGAAAGGAAAGGAGTGAAACAGAAGCTGGAGCAATTGAGTGTCTTTGGAGAAACACTGGGTTAGGGGGGCTGGGAAGACTTCTTGAAAGATGGAGTGGGGAGCGAAGAAAGAAAAAATGTCTTATTTTTTGAGCTTCTATCGCATGCACTAGATATTTTTACACTGCACTTCATTAAATTCTCAGAATAATGCTGTAAGATATTAATATTAATGACATGATTTACAGATATTGACACTTTTCTGTGGTCACAGGGCTTGTAAGAGGCAGAGCTGAGATGGACTCAAGCCTACCTCGTTCCAGAGCCATGTTTCCCCCACTTTGCTAACCTCCCTTCCTTCCCCCATTACAAGTGTGTGTGGATGCTCTGTGTGGATACATTAACAACTCTGAACTTTCTTTGCAGCTCCAAACAGTTGCTCTATTTTCCCTGATTAGAAAATCTGTATGGGGCTGGGTTATGATAGCAGCTTCACCTGGAAAGCCCCTCTAACCTGCTTTGACTATATTGGCCTTTGCAAATATAGAATATTTTTGTCTATGAGGAACAGAAATCCCATCTAAAGCAGTTTAAACAATGAGGAAATTTACTATTTCTTGTAACAAAGGACAGGAGCTAGCACAGACTCAGGCACAGTACCCTAAGCCTTGGGACTATGGCTTTATTTTTCTGCAAGTATTTACCCTCCCCTTGCTTACTCTTACCTGTGTATGGGCTCTGTCCCAAAGGGCACTGCCCTCAGAGTGTCAAGAGAGCTGCCATTAACAGCCAGGACAAGTGACTTTTTTGTTATGCAAGTGAGGGAAAAATCATGGACTAAATATTCCTTCTCTTCAGTCTTACTGGGTCAGTTAGGTTGTTAGTTCAACCCTGGCCCAATAGCAGTCAACAAGGGGAATGCTCTATACTGACTGGCTCAAGCTGGGTGCCTTAACCAATCACTGGCAAGAAGTACAGCACTGCAGTGCTGGCTGAGAGTAATCAGAATGCATTTCTGTCGTCAGGACTGGGGAGAGAGCCTTTGTCCTATAATACATAGTATTTAGTGCAGTTTAGACATGGCCAATCAGGATGGATACTAATGATAAACAGTAAGCCTGTCTGTTGTGTACAAGCTGATTATCAACCCACAGCCCAGGTTTTGCTAAGAAGGAGGAAGGGGGAACGGACCTGGGGAGACAGCCAACAATGTCTGCTAAGCCTAATATGTGTCTACTGAGTGTGAGGCTTAGTAGAGCACTAAAGTTTTCTCCAATTCCAGGCTTCTAGTCTGACAGCTCATCTGTGACCACAGAGATTAGATAATCTCACGTTTAGCTTGCTCTTTTTAAATGAGTCTCACCCAAAAGGTGAGCCTAAATGTGACCTGACCCAGCCAAGTGCTACTCCGTCCTGTGTAGGGACCTGGTAACAAGTCAATCCAAGTTGGGTCTCTGTTCAGTGCCAGAGCCAAACAACTGTGCTTAACACAGAGGCAAAGTGAGTAAACAGAGACCCTGCCTAGCGTGATCTCCCACCCCAACTAAAAGCTTTAAGAGGTCCTCAACCAGTCTTTTCTCCAGTTTACTCAGTTCTCACAGTTCCCACTAAATGGGAGCAGAGGCAGCTTAAATCAGCTGCAGGTCTGATTACAGAAGATTTTAAGAGCTGTAAAGTTGTATCGCCTTCAAGTACAAGCAGTACTCGAATTAGAGTATAGAGAGATGTCTTGTAAAGCCCCTAATATATACATATAAATAGATAAGAATGAGTTATAATGAGGTTATCAATTATTTGTATTTAATTCTTTACTTTGAAAGTGCTTATGATGGCTTAACACCAGTGTGTTCTGCCAATTACTTTAACCTTTCCCCCAGAAATCTTGTTTGCACTATTGATTTGGACTATCAATGCAGTCTGAAATAATAAGGTTTTGGCCTATTCCTGATTTTGCCACAAAGGTTGAAATCTTATGGGTTCATCAGGTCGATTTTTTATTGAACACACAAAAGAGTATTTGTTCTTTGGGTGCTAGTTATTTGCAGAGTCAGCTGAAAAGAGTTATTTTTTTGCTATTAATATTGTTTTTAAGGAGAATATGGAAACAATCACTAGGATATAGGCAATGGGAGTGCAGTGGAGCAGTGTGTACAATCTGAATGTGAATCGTCTAATTAGCCCAGAGAAATAAGCTGTCTCAAGACTGGCAGTGTGGTCAGGTTGAAGGAGCACTAGATCACGGGGAAACCTGCATTCTGCTCCTTGCTTTGTACTAGCTGGCTGTGTGACCTTGGACAAGTCACTTAACTTCTCTGAGCTACAGCCAGCTCATCTAGGGTTTCACTAGGCCAGCAGTAACAAACACTCATGGCCACAAGGACAAGACAGAAAATACATGTGAATGAAGAGGCCTTGAAAGAAAACAAAACAGTAAAACAGAAAGCCAACAAAATCCCCACTTCAATGTGAGGCTGGCGGGGCAATGGAAGGTGGCAGAGACTGGGGCAGAGCACAACCCCAAACAAAGCGGCAGCCCACTATTCAGCTTCCAGCTGAAAGCAGGCCTTCTGCAACCAGATCCTCTGATTTTTTTTTTTTAAAGAGAAGCTTAAAAATCCATATTTCTATGCAAATTCTTTTAGTTCTTAAATATTGGATGGAACAGTAAACCTGTGTGGACCAATGCTCTGTGAAAAAATGAAATTTTCCCCTGGGCTGAATTCAGCTTGAGGTTGCTAATTTGCAACCTCTAGACAAGATAAACTTAGGATTCGTTGCAGGTACAGAATGCTGTGGCTCTGTGAGTTTCCTGTGGAGCATCTCCTCAGTCACCGGCTTGGAGCTGGGAGAGGCCGGAGCGGGCATCTGGTTTGCCTCTCACACACTGTCCCCGGCCGTTACCTGCCTCTGCTTAGCTGTTCCACAAACAGACTGTTAGGAAGGCAACTGTTTGAAGCTGTCTCTTGTATTGAGAGTAATCCCCTCATTCAACAACTTCTCTTATTGGTTCTAATTCTGCCCTCTGGAGCAAAGCAGAGCACATCTTTAACTCTTGGAGCTGCAGATTCAGATGAGCTGGCTCCCATCCCCCAACACATGCCAGGCAGCTGTTTCCTGGGCAGAGTCAGGGCTTTGGAAGGTCTTAGAGCAAAGAACCCTGGATGAGCTCAAGATGTTTTCCTAAAAGAGAATTCCAATGAAACTTCTCTCATGTTTACGGTGTTCAATGGGTAGGACCCAAGTTTTGACTGCTCCTGGCCAAGCCAATTTCCCTGATTTGGGGGAAATGGGAGGGGCCTGGGAGGTGTGGTTTGGCGAGCCACAGTTAGCCTGTTGGGAGGCATGAGGGGTGCAGGTGCGACATGTCTCCTTTGCAAGGTCAACTGGGGTACTGTTTTGCCCCAGAAGGGCAGCCCTGTGACCTGTGCCCATGTCTCACCTCATTGTAATTTCACCTCACTGTCGTCATCTCACCTCATTGTAATTCCTCCCAACACAGAACCTACCTGGAGTCGCTTTCCCCTGCCCGGCCCCTTGCCAGGCTCTGTGATGCCGAGGCAGAGACGGGGCTTTTGCTGGGCCGGGCGGGGGCAGGGGCATGGCGTGTAGTCGGGGGCTACCGGGAGCCTGCCCTGGATGCGGGCAGAGTCTGGAAGGGAATCAGGGGGCTCTGCTACTGTTCAGAGCGTTCTGTGGGGGGCGAACTGCTTCTTTCCAAGTGTGGCTCTGCATCACAGCGGAGTCTTCATGACATATTGCGGGAATAATCTTTCACGTGCTCTGTGATTCGACCCATAAGGCCCAAACAGGGAAATTAACTAGGTGTAATAAATAATATGGAATCTGGTGAATATTTAGGGTCTGGTAATGATGATAAATCAGGTTGGAAATGTTCCTTGAGGAGATTGTGAGATTCTGAGAAATGAAGCCAGGAAGATTGATTAGAACCTATTGCCTTTCAGAAAACCTACTGCAAAAAACACAGGAGGTATTGCCAGGTTCATAGGAAAGGTGAGTGCAATCTACCTTGGCCTCGAAAAACCAAATGGGTGTCGCCAACAAATGCCATTGCTGTGATGGGCAAGTGCTCAGGAGAGCCAGAGACAACCCCAAGCACAGGGACATTGGTTTGATTGGCGACAGCGAAGAAAGAACACATTAGGTTTTCTCCGTGGTCCTTCTTTGGAAGCCAATTTAGTTATTTATTCATTTGTTTGTTTATTTGGTTCCCTACCTGTCCAATTATAAGGAAAGACCCCCCTATTGAAGAATTAAAGGTTATGTTTCTAAGGGTCTGTGCCGCCAGACTTTGCTCCTCCTCGGGCTCACATACTTGTTTTCCAGCTTTCGGTGAGAAGATTCATAGCTTGTGTTTTGTACGGCTGAACTGGCTGGGGTTTTACATGAAATACTTTGGTAATAAATCATCCCACTCTCCCCAAATCTTGCCCAACTTGTTGGATGAACTTAGCAGTAATGTAAAATATCAGCCCTTTTGGAAGTTATCTGGGAAGAGAGTAGCCCTAATCCTGCAGCATGTAGGGGGAAAAAAAAATCCAGACAAAGTGCTGACTGTTTGTAATGGAAGAGAAAGCATAAAGATCAAGGGACTGCGGGGAAGTGTGGGTTAATAGTCAGCAAACCAGGGATAATTTGTGACGTAGCAGGACGAAGATGGGTTTGCATTCATAATTGGCTGTGTGACCTTGGGCCAGTGTATTAACTCCTCTGAGCTTCAGTTTCCGCCTGGGTAAAATGAGGGAGAACAAATTTGCATCTGGTGGGAATTAAAGGAGAAAACATGTGTTAGTGCCTAGAACCGAGAGTGTGGCACCTGCTGACTCCCATCTCCCCACCTGGTGGCCTTCTGTCTTCATATATTCCTCGTTCAGTCCTTTGAATACAATGAGAATGAATATTTGTTGGTTGATGTACAGAGGCAGGGAGTCAGAGAGTATGCTCCAGCCCCACCATGGCGGATGACCTGCCTCAGTGCTGCTCTCTGATCCCTTGTTTGGACCTAGGGTAAAATTTGGGAGCATGGATGAGCATTGTGCTGTGGGGAAGGGTATGGTTTGGGATGGTATCCTTACTCTTGTCCCACGCACGTGCACACATGGGCACTGCATGCTGGGGGGACCTCAGTTAGTGCTGTTCCGGTGCCTTCCCTTCCTTCTGGCCCCTCCACCCAGGGGGGACACGGGTGATGGTGGCAAACCAGGTTCCAAATGAAAGACTAGAGATTTAAGAAGATTTTCTTTCCCCCTCCCTTTTAAAATGTGAAGTATGAATAGAAATGTCGATTCTGCATGAATAAATTATTTGATTAAGCAGGACATCGGTGGGCTCAATGGTTACACTTGCCAAGAAACACGAGGCAGGCTGTCAACGGTTTTCCTGATTTCCTGGAGGATAGGTAATGCAGAAGCTCATCAGATTCCTCGTAGGTAGATCTGAAAGCATTTGATCCCCATACCTAGGGAGGTGGTGAAGCAGGAAAGATATTGCCTTGAAGCTGGTTTTGCTGCTAGGGAAATTTGGAGCTGCAGAAAGTGTGTTACGATCACATCACAAATCTGTCTTCAGCCAGAATTGAAAGTTAAAGAGAAACTTCCCTCTCAGACCTGGTTCTATTAATCAGCTCTCATACTGGGCAGTCTGTTTAAAGATTGGCCCATTACGGCTATCGGGCATGATCAAGGCCCTTCCCCAGTGGGCCATCCCTTCATGGATTCCACTGTTTGCCAGGAAAGGATTGTCATGAGGAGAATTCTCATGGGTGAACAGTGGTGTGTCACTGTACATGCTGCTAAAAATATGCGTGCTTCCTTCAATTGGCTGCAAATTGTGGCTGATCGAGGGCACCAGGCTATTTTATGACATAAATATGCAGTTAAAGTGCCCTGCTGTCTCTGAAAGACGATGGAAGGGACAACTGTCTTTGGAGTGTGAATTATCGCATCACAGTCCCAAATATTTCTACAGCTATTTCTTTGAGGTATAAAGGATGAAACTATGACTGTCCATTAACATCAGGTTAGTTTAGCACTGTCCTGATGGGAGATCATCGCAGTCACCCTCCCTCCCTCCCTCCCTCCCTCCCTCCCTCCCTCCCTCCCTCCCTCCCTCCCTCCCTTTTTTCATTCAAATGTGTATCAAGCAAAGTTCTAGGCTCTGGAGATATATCAGTGAATACCACAGAAAAAGTCCCCGTCTTTATGTTATGGTGCTTGCGTTCCGTTTCTCTCTCTCTCTCTGTCTCGGGAGACAGATGCAAAAACAAATATATTTATGTTCATGTACACATAATTGTACTTGTCAGTTTTCTTGCCATTTAAAAGCTGATACTCCCCCAAATAAATAATAGAATACTAAGTAGAGGCATTTAAGACCCCAAAGACTTTTCCTGATGCTCCCCACTACCTCAAAGAGTGGTGAAATGGGACAGACTACACAATATCTGTTCTTTGATCCCCACAGGTATGGTCCTGGGCCCCCTTTGGATAAGAGGTCAGTGGCAGCCTGATGGGCAGTTGCTACTCAGACTCCAAAGGATTCCTGAAGAATCGAAGGACCTTTTAGGGGATAGGCATGTCTTTAATGCCAAGAAGAGCCCTAGGGCTCTTAACATGGTTGAAGGCATGTTAGTACTAGAGGCCCCTTGAGGCTTGGCTTCTCCTTAATTTGGGTCGGGGGTTCTCAAGGTGTGGTCCAGAACAGGGCCCGCTCCTCCGAGTCTGGGTCACTTAGTGTGTTGGGTATCTATTGCTGCGTAAACAGGAATCGCCTGCTAGCTTAATCAGCTCGGGCTGCTGTAACAAAATACCACAGAGTGGGTGACTTCAACAACAGACATTTATTTCACACAGTTCTGGGGCCTGGAAGATCAAAGTCAGGGTGCCAGCTTGGCTGCGTTCTGGTGAGGACTCTTCTGGCTGCAGGCTGCCAGTTTCTCATTGGATCCCCACAAGGCTAGAAAAACGTGAGCTAAGTCTGGCTTCTTCTTATAGGGCACTAATCCCATTAGGAGGGCTATGACCTCATGACCTAATCACCTCCCCAAGTCTTCACCTCCAAATACCACCACATTGGGGGTTTGATTTCAGCATAGGAATTTTGAGGGACACAAATGTTTAGTCTGTAACACCTGGGGTATTTGTTTCCTATTGCTGTATAACAAATTACCACAAATTTAGCAGCTTAAAACAACCTATGTTTGTTATCTCACAGTTTGTGGGTCAGGAGCCTCTCTGCTCTGTTTCTCACAAGGCCGCAACCTAGGTGTTGACTTCCTGGGCTGCAGAAGGATCCACCTACAGGCGTGCTCAAGTTGTTGGCAGGGTTCATGTCGTTGGGGTTGTCAGGCTGAGGGTCATGGCTTCTCGCTGGTGGAGGCTGCCTCCGTGAGTCTGTGTGCCATTCTCTGCCACATGGGCTGTCCAAGTATGGCCACTTATTTCCTCCGGCCAGCAAGCAGAGTCCCCAGAGTGAGTCTTCTAAGCAAGACGGAGTCTTACATCACATGACCTACTCACAGGAGTCTCCTCATGCAGCACCATCTCATGATTCATTCTGGACCGTCTCATTATAGCTTTTCCGAGGTAAAAGAAAAAATAGAGAGAATAAGGAAAGACAGTGCAGCAGTGGTTTACCGTTGCCTCCTGCCGCGCAGTGTGTGGGCCCAGAGCACGAGCACTACAAGATCACGGTGCTGACACGTAATGTAACGCCCCAAGGGACTTCGAGTCCACATGTAAACAGAGTCGCACTGTGCAACTTAATTGACTGAGAACCAGAAGAACTGTGGGCTGAAACTAGAAATATTATTAGGGAAGGATGTGAAAGGTCAATGCTGGAGGTAAAAAGGAAAGGGAAATCTAGATGGATGGCAGGAGAAACACTAAAAATGGTTAAAGACAGGCGAGAGGCAAAAGGTAAGGCTGACAAAGCAGGGTCAGAACCTTGATGCCATTTTCAGTGACTAGCAGGTAGAGACGGAGAGGACGGCAATAGTCAATGTAAGGCGGCAGAAGAGATAACAACAAAGGGAAAACAGGTGACCTCCACCAGAAGATTCCAGGAGTAAAAGGGGACTTCAGAGCTAGACTAGGAAGGTGGAACGTCCAACAAGAAAGCACATTATCTGACCAGGAGATAATAAAGGGAAGGAGGAAGTAGTGTACTGAGAGCCTACACAGACGAGACAAGAGGATGGCAGATACCTTTGAAGGAAGATTCCTCTGAGAAACAACCCATAATTCCAGGAGGGGACATGAAAGCTGCCTTCAAAGTATTGGGAACAAATAAGTCACCAGGGGTAGGCGGAGCACCAGTAGAACTATTTTAAGCCACAGAGACCGAATGTGTTTAAATCCTAACAAGAGTATGTTAACAAATATGGAAAACAAAACAATGGCTTACGGACTGGAAATGTTCAATATATACCCCAATATTCAAGAGAGGAGATGCCAAGGAGTGCAGTCACTCTAGGACCATTGCTCTAATTTCCCAGGGAAGTAAAGTGATGCTCAAGGTGAGGCAGCAAAGGCTTCTACCTTATATGGAGCAAGAAATGGTGGATGTCTAAGCTGGATTCAGAAAAGGAAGCGACAGTTAAGATCTAATTGTGAGCATTCACTGGGTTCTGGGGTGCTCCAAGGACTTCCAGGAGAAAGTTAGTCTATGTTTTGTAGGCGAGAGTGAAGCCCTTGACTGTGTCCATCGTGAAAACTCTGGGCTGCTCTTAAGGAAATGGTCATACCTCAGCACTCGATCGTCCGGTGCATAACCTGTATTGTGGGCAGAAGCACTGTCAGGACAGAGCGTGGAGAGACAGCATGGCTTCCTACAGGCAAAGGGGTCAGACAAGTGCATTTTATCTCCCTATTTGTCTGATCTGTACACAGAACACATACAAAAAACTGGGCTAGACTCGCAGGAGGGAGGAGTGAAAATTAGTGGAAGAAATATTAACTTAAGATGTGCAGACGACACCATCTCACTGGCAGAGCGTAGCCATGATTTGAAACGACTTCTGATGAAAGTGAAAGAAGAAAGGGCCAAAGCAGGACTGTGTTTGAACATCAAGAAGACAAAAAACATGACTACAGAAGAAATATACAACTTTAACATAGACAATGAAATTGTTAAAGATTTTTCTGACCTTGGTTCAGTCATCATTTCTGATTGAGACTGCAGCCAAGAAATTGAGGGAAGGCTGAGACTCGGAAGAGCAGCAGTGGAAGAATTAGGGTCATTAAGAGCAAAGATGTGTTGTTAGAGACCACAGTGAAGATCATTTACACCCTTGTAATCCTAATTACAGTGTACAAATGTGAAAGTTGGACAGTGACGGAGGCTGACAGGAAGAAAATTGATTTGTTTGAAATAGGTGTTGGAGGAGAGCTCTGTGGATACCCTGGGCTGCCATAGACACAAACAGGTGGGTCCTAGAGCCAATTAAACGTGAAATGTTGCTGGAGGCAAAAATGACAATTTGAAGCTGACCTGCTTCGGGGACATCATGAAAGGCAGGGTTCTCTGGGAAAGACAATAATGCTGGGAAAAATAGAAGGCAGCAGGAAAAGAGGAAGATGAAGCATGAGATGAATCGATTCCATAAAAGAAACTGTAGGCTTGAGTCTACAGGAGCTGAAGGCACAGGACACCGTGGGCATCACTCATTCACAGGGTTGCCAGGAGTCAGCTGATTCAGTGGCACGTTGTAGCACACACAATCATAGGAATGAGATTCCATCACCTTTGTCATATTTCACTGATTGAGAAGCAAGTCATAGATCCCACCCACACTCAAGAGGAGATTCCACAGAAGAGTGAGCCGGGAAGGGGGAGGGGCTGGAAGAGCCACATGTGGTCTGCCTGTTGTACATGCAGGTTGCTGGGCTCAGCCTGGATGGACTGAATCAGAATTTCTGGGGCAGGGCCCAGGAATCTGCATTGTAGCAACACCCCAGGTGCTTTCTTTGCACATTATGGTTGGAGAAGCCAATGGAGCAGAGGGATGTATGATAGCTAGAAGCGCCACTGAGCAGTGGGGACACCTGGTCTTCCCTCCTGCCAGTGCTGCAGAGGCTCTTCCAAGCCAGTCCTAGTGCTGACTGGAGGGCACATGGTAACAGCCCCTCAGATCCCAGGGACTCAGCAGCCAGCCCAGTGTCTAAGGGATGCAAATGCGTTACCTCCACAGCTGATCTGTACACAGTGAGCCCAATGCTCAGTGGCCATTAAAAATGGGGCCTGCCCCAGAATGTCGTCTCGGCATTCAAAAACCTGCTCATTCATGCCATAGCAGCTTCATTGATAGTAGCCCCCAGCTGGAAACAACCCAAATGTTGCTCAGTAAAGAAAAGGTTAAACTATAGTACATCCATACCATAGAATCTACTCAGCAATAAAAAAGTGAAAAAGAAAAAGAAAGCAATCCCAAGAAGCTATATACTGTATAATTCCATTTATATAGTAATTAGAAGTGACAAAAGCTAGAAGTGGAAGACAGATTGAGTGGCAGGTGTTAGGGGTGGTGCGAGGAAGGTGGATGTGGTCATAAAAGGGCAGTGCGGGGATCCTTTGTGGTGGAACTGCACATTTTCTTCACTGTGGTGTTGGATACATGAAGCTACTCAGGTAATGAAATTGTTTAGAACTCCATGGACACACACAAAAACAAGCCCAAGTAAAACTGGGAAGCCTAAATAAGACTAGTGGATTGTAGAATCGTCGATATCCTATGTAGTGACAGTATAGTATAGCTTTGCAAAATGTTTCCATTGGGGGAAACTGGGAACAGTGTGCAAGGGATCTCTCTGTGTTATTTCTTACCGATGCATGTGAATCTACACTGATCTCAATAAAAATTTTAATTAACAAAATATAGCCTGGACTCCTCCTTTCTCACCTTATCTTTGCTGTCTCTCACCCATCTGGAGTAGATCTTTGTTAAAAGTCACCTTTCTTTGCCTAGCTGGCAGAGCTCAGTGGTGAGCATCGAACCAGGAACCAGGAGATCATGGTTCGATTCTCGGTCAGGGCACATGCCCAGGTTGCAGGCTCGATCCTTATTAGGGGGTGTGCAGGAGGCAGTCAATCGACGACTCTTATCATTGATGTTTCTATCTCTCTCACCCTCTCCCTTCATCTCTCTGAAATCAATAAAAACATATTAAAAAAAGTCACCTTCCTTCTTCCACAGCCCCTTGGGGAAGATATCTTGGCTTTGATTAAGTCACTCTCCCCGTTATAAAGCAATTGTTTTCCTCAGGTCATTCTTGGGTGAGAGCTTTAGTCACAGAAAACCCAGAAACCCGAGACACAGAGTTTCTTGGGGGACTATGTGGGACCAAGCCTCTAGTAAGCCCAAGGCCACAGTCTGCAGCTGCAGTAAACCCAAAGCAAAAGCAAGACTCCAAAGGGGTGCCCCTGCACGGCTCTCCATCCCCCCCGCTGAAAGTCAGGAGGCTGCCGCAATGGCATGACAGACTCACTTCCACAGCGTCATCACACCATGTGGCTCTGAGGTTAGCGGCATAGTTAGTTAGATGAAGAAATCACGGACCGCAGCATCTCTGTACCCCCTAGCACAGGGGTGCCCAGTAAGTGTTTGCTGAATGAATGAATGAACGAATGAATGCCGAACCTGGAGTTATTACTGTCCAGTCCCACTTGGGGGAGGAGGGGGTAGACACAGTGGTTCTCTAAGAGAAAAGTTATGTTGCTTTTCCTGTTGGAATTCATTTCTCAGGGCTAGACTTAGTGTCAACATGTTGTTGCTTTGTTTTTGTTCTGCCTGATTGGCATTGCAGGAGTATGTTCTGGTTGAACAATTAAAAAAAAAGTTAAGAGGAATATTGGGCTAGAGGCTTGATGAAGAGAGAGTACGTAGCCTGTGGACCTTGGCAAGTTGTCCCCTCTGGTGTTTACGTACTTTGAATATTGGGAAAAGAGCTCTGTATGGAAACTGGAGTCAGGGAGTGAAGCAGGAGCCCTTGTTTAGCCGGCAGCCTCACCGTTCTCAGGTCCTCCCTGCCTGCCCCCACCCCCTTCTGCGCTGTCTTCCTAGGGAATTGACTCATTCAAAATGTTTGCAAATCCTTTCAGATTGATAGATTGAAGCTGCTCCTCATTTTCTCAGTGTTTCTGTAAAGCCAGCTCTGCTTGCAACAAATCGCTTCATGCCTTCAGTTTCAGAAGTTTCACTTGACAAGTTCTTGAATAAAATGCCTTTGACCAAGTAAAGAATATCAGCAGAAATATCAAATGGTATGTAGTATAGACGAAGGAGGGTTGAGTTTGGGTCCCTCAAGAGTGTGTGCTGCAGACTTCAGAGTTTATGACACTGGCCTAATTAGCCTTGCATCTTGTCTGTGAACAACCAGCCCAGCCAGGCAGCTGCACTGTGTGTTTTTTCGCCTCAGCAGGAGAGTAGGCCATTGGGGTCCCTTACCTTGATGAGTACTAGGACTGATGGTGCTATGGGCTCTCTGGTTAGTCTTGGGGACCAATCTCTAGCTTAAAAGATTCCCTTATGGGGGGAATGTGCTTGCTTGCCTTCTGATTTATGTAGACAAGGCACTTAGTGGAGAGTTAGTGGGATGGTGATGATGGTAGAGCCTATAGGTGAAGTATTAGGAACCAAACTACCAGATACTCCTAGAGGGCGGTTACTGGACTGTGGATCCCAGTGGGATGGGGAAGGAGAGGAGGCTGCCTGGAGTTGTCAATCTGGAAGGAAACATTGTTGACTGAATCGGCACCATGTCTCACACTTGCATGTGTGTCTTGAAAAATCCTGGTGTCCAGAATAACTGGAACAGGAGTTTGAGGCTTCTGCAGTTGATTTTGAAAGTGTTAAAGGGTGAAGGGTGCAAAGGGAAGCAGATCTGGCCAGAAAATTTTGCTCTTTACTTTCTATAAACTCCCACAGACTTTCTCTGAAAGCCTGAAGAATTTCTCCCCCACAGTTTCTCTTTCTTGATCAGCTCTTTATTGTGTATATCAACTCAACCAGCCTCTCTGGCTTCTTTAGGCTGAGTCAGCTGCACCCCACCTCCACCCCTTAGCTCATGACTTGGACCTGCACTCCAGAGGAGAGCACAGGGCTGGACCAACAAGTGAGCAGCTTTCCTCTCTGGAGGGGGCATGGTTTGGGGTGTGAGACAGAGGGGGAAAGGTTGCAATCTGCATACATAGCCCCCTGTTGCCTGTGGTTTTGCTTTCTGTGGTTTTAGTTACCCGTGGTCAACTGAGGTCCAGAAATATTAAATGGAAAATTCCAGAAATAAACAGTTCACAAGTTTAAATTGCATGTGATTCTGAGTAGAGGGATATAATTTCTCACCATTCTGTTCCATCCTGCCCAGGATGGGACGCAACCCTGTGTCCAGCGTATCCATGCTGTATATGTTCCCCGCCGGAGTCACTGATATTGCAGTGCTTGTGTTCAAGTCACCCTAATTTTACACAATAATGCCACATTCACATGAGTTTTACTGCAGTATACTGTCATAATTGTTCTATTTTATTATTGGTTATTGTTAATCTCTTACTGTGCCTACTTCATAAATTAAATTTTTTCATAGGTGTGTATATGTAGGAAAAAACACAGTACATATAGGGCTCAGTGCCATCCAAGGTTTCAGGCATCTACTGGGGGTCTTGGAACGTATCTTGTGGATAAGGGAGGTCTACTATAATTTAAAGTGTTTTACTTTATCTCCATGGCAGACACTTTGTAATATATCAAGTGTGTATAATGCTATGATCGACATAATAGAAATCTGTTTAGATGGTCCCTGAATTTATGGAAGCTTTTCATTTATATTTTCCTAATCAGTAGGTATTAAAAGGACCATGACTATCAGGTAGGGGGTCGTGAAAAACCTTAGATATCATAGCAGGCTTCTTCTTAATAGAGGTGTAGGCATCTATAGGATGAAAAGTATTTTTTTTTTGTGGATGATTGTTTCAAGTGTGTTTTGGTGCTTTAAAAATGTTTTGACCTTTAGTTTTTTCTGGTTTAGCTTAACCCATTCAAAGTTAAATGATCTCAGTCTGTGGTATGCTTGTAACATGAAAGGACTGATGGATTGAAATACAATCCCTAATGGAATAGTGGCTCTAAGCAGTGCTAACCAATGGCCACACAAAGACTGGGTGACAGTTCGTGGGGAGACTTCAGTGGGTGAATAGAATGGGAGAGAAAACATTTGGGATTAAAAAAGACTTAAAAGACTAATCAACAAATGCTATTTGTGGACTTTGGATCTTGATTTGAACAAATTAACTATAAAAATACATTTTTGAGACAATGAGGGGGAAATAAAGGCAAGTTATTAGGTGATAATAAAAAATTCTTGTTCACTTTGTTGGATGAGATAATGACACTGTGGTAAAGTTAGAAGGGAAAATGACCCAGTTACTTAAGAGATAATGCCGAAGTATTTATGGGTGAAATGGTAGGAGATCTAGGCTTTGAAATGCAGTAAGAAAAAAGGTGGAGGGCAGAGATGAAATAAAAATGTCAGAATTGTTGGTAATTACTGAAGCTGGGAATAGGTACTTGGGGTTCTGTCTGCTTTATATATTTAAATTTTCCCATGATAAATGGTTAAAGTAACATTGAAACATGTTCTAGTTTTTGTTTGACGGCTTCAGAGAAATAAAGCAGAAGACATACATCATGGAATAGGCTGTGCCTTTCATTGATGCTTCCAATTTTCTTTCTTTCTTAAGTATATTTTGTGGGTGTTGGTGGGATTAGGAAGTGGGAATGCTCTCTATATAGGCTTGGGCTGTCTTAATTGGGGCAAACAGGGATCCAGAGAAGGAGGCAGTATTGCTCTCAGGTGGGTGCAATATGGGAAGGCAGTGCTAATTTAGCTGTGTAAGATTTGCTGGGTGCCATGGTCTGAATGTTTGTCTCCTCCTAAAATTCACATGTTGAATTCTAATGGCCAATGTGACGGTGTTAGAAGGTCAGGCCTTTGAAAGGTGATTAGGTGAAGAAGTGGAGTCCTCATGAATGGGATTAGTGCTTTTATAAAAGAGACCCACTGAAATCCCTAGATCCTTCCACCAGGTTAGGCTATGGCCCTAGAAGAAAGCCCTCGCCTGACCATGCTGGCACCCTGGTCTCCAACTTCTAGCTTCTAGAACTGTGAGAAATAAGTGTATGTTGTTTATAAGCTACCCAGCCTGTGGTATTTTGTTACAGCAGCTGGAAGGGTTAATACATGGAGCAATGTTTAATTCAAATATGTTTCCCTTTTCTGCTAAACTTGAGGCCGGGAAATATGTTTTTGCTATTGACCTATCCTCAGAATGTCTGGGCAAAGGTTGGGCACTTAATAAACATTGACTTGATAAATAATTAAATTTCAATTAATTGGCACCAATGTTGTATGCATGACCTAGTTAAGGCTTTAACAAGTAACCAAAGCAATGAGTAAGTTGATCTAAACAAATCCTCAGTCTTGAAGAGAAAATGGCCACTATTACATGTCATGAACATTATGCCAAATAAATACAAATCATCTTCATTATAGTTAAGCTCTGGGCTGTTTGGGAGATGGACTTACTGTACCTGCTTTTCAGCCCCATGAATTCTCATATTATCTCCTTGGTTATAACAAACAAGTATAATGCTAAAAATACTACTTTCTTAGGGACAGTATTACCGGCATGGAGACACAAGATTACTTGCACCCAAGGAGACAAATGTGGCTTCAATAAAATTACTTCCTATCAAATGTAATAAACATGGACAATAAGTTATTATTAAGGGCCTTGGAGACAGGCCACGTTAATGAGACATGGAGACAAGTAAATGAGATTTTAAGTTAAAAAGCAACAAATAAAACAGCAAGAATAAAGTTGAATGTAAAGCAAAGAGGAAAATGGAAAATGAGGAAAACAAAGAGGAATAGGTATGAGGAAAATTGCCCTGTCATTCAGTGGCGAGAGTGAAAGCAAGTCTAATGACTTTCTCTGCTTTCACTTTTAAAAATAAGACACGTTTCTCAGATATGAAATGTGGTCCATTATCTGTCAATGGTGTTCTGAGTTGTCTTTCAGACAGCAAATGTATGCCATGAAATAAGCATCAGACTCCCCACCCCCTCCTTTGTAGGGGTGGCACAAATCTAGCCTGTTTGAAAATTGGCTCTTGATGACAGTCTACCCTTGCTGGAGAAATTAATTGAAGACTGTAATGTGTATGCATGCATTTGTGTTCTGTGTGCTGTGGTTCATAGATTTTTTGATGAACACTTTTTTTTTTTTTTTTTTTACATTTAACATCTCTGAAACCAAGGTGTGTATAAGGCTTTAATTGGCAGCATCTTTTTTTCTTTCTGGATGGCTCATGAAATAATGTTGCATATTAAATCGACCACCTCTGAGGCTGTAAGTTTGATTTATTTAGAGGCAGGGCAGTGGTGGAGAGGAGGAGATTACAGAAGCGGGAGAAAATGTGATGCTTTGTACAATGGCATAATTTAGAAAAATACTTTTATTTTTTTTTTACTTCAATTCCTATTATTTGCTTGTATGACTATTTGGGAAAAGAAATGACATTTGCTTATATTCTTTGGATGGATCCATGAAAGTTGTTAAACTTTTTCTTCTGAATTCTCCTTCACTTTTTTCTCCTGCCTCTTCTCTGCTTCTCAAATACTTATGATTTTGGCTTGGTGTGAGCTCCACATTTACAATTTTCCAAAAACTTACATCAACAGTTTGAGAAGAACCAGTCACAAACTATCTGAGAATAGCACCAGAGCTGTATCATAAGGTGGGACACCGATGCCCCTTAATATCTTAGAGAATTCCATTTCTGCTAAGTCTAAACACACCAAGTGTGCCCAAGCCATGCTTCTGCCTCTCTTTCTCGTTTTTGGTTTTCTGGGCACAAGCTCATGCTAGATGCCAAGCAATCAGGAGCTTCAGCTCAGCACCTATGAAATAAAGGGGCCTTGGTTCTCTCCCACAGGAGGGGATTATTTTTAACCCTTCAGAGCAATTCCTTTGGTTTCTTTCTTCAGCTGTGGATCTTGGGGACTTCCACTTAGATGTGACGATGTTACCTGGCATGGACTCAGCTGGCACTTCATCCATCACACAGAGAAAGAAGAAGTGCAGCTGGAAGCCTGGTGCCTGGCACCCTCAGGTCAGGAGCCTTGTATGTTGAGGTTTGATGCAGGATGAGGCATCTCTTAAACTGGTTTTGCTTTTATGATACAACTGAACTCCGATGAACAGGTGCTAGACTGTGACACTGGTTGGGTCAGCAAGATGGTACTGCTAGAAGTTATGGGGGAGAGAGCAAAGGTATCTATCTGGATATTGGCTGCTGACAGGTGATGGGTTTGAATAGTAGGTGATAGAGAGAAATCAGTAGCATATAGTCTCTGGCTGTATCTATCACCCACACAATGGGTAAAAAAATCAGTGAAAAGTATTCATCAAGTCAATTGAGCCAAGTTGGTGTAGGCAAGGTTTAAGAGCTCTGGATGTGCACTCATTGCAGACAGTAGGAATTTGGTGACGCTCACTGTGTCCTGTGCAGACGTTGTTTTATGCATCCATAAAGTTATCCATTTTTATCAGACCTAATCTTTCTTTGCCAGAAACCAAACAAAATATCACTTCCCTTTTGGAGTGATTTCATCATTGACAGACACATAATTTCACTTATCCAGTGAGAGAAATGTTGACGTTGACAAGAAGATAGTACCTTTTACCTTCAAAACTGTTTTATAGGAAACAATTTAAGCTAAAATAGCTTTTTCTTCCATTTTTCTCTGTTTTATCAGCAATGATTACTCCCTTTGTGGCTCTGCCATGTCAAACCACATCCAAAATGGCTGAGACTATCTGATCATTTTCTGGTTTAAAATGAAGATTAAATATCCCCAGGAGATGTTTTGGTGTTGGGGCACCTGTGGGCACCGGGGACAAGGCTTATTGGCCTGGTAAAGTTACCCTTGTAGCTGTCAGGGGGTGGAGGGGACATAAAACCTCAATGAACCCTAATGCTGGGGCTGCCTCTTTGAGCATCAGCACCACACCGAGCAAGGTCACTGCAGGGAGAAGAGCTGTCCCAAGTTCTGAGCAAGGACATACATGGGAATAAGGGAGAGGAACAATGTAGGCAGGAAGGAGTCGAGGAGAGTTGTTAACAGGGAGTGAGCTTCAGGCCTAGCCCCCAGCTTTGTGGTAGGAGTGCGCCTTGGCAGCCACACCGTCTACCGTTGGATCCTGACTCTCCCCCTCGCCAGCTCTCTGACCTCCGGGGGGCTACAAACTCTGAGGCTTAGTTTCCTCATCTGTAGAATGAAGATGCTAATGGTTCCTGTTTCACTGGGGGCATTGATGATAATATATATGAACCACTTAGCTTAGTTCCTGTCACACTGTAAGTGTTCAGTAAGTGTTACCCCAGCTTTTGGTTCCTTTCTCAGTTATTCCAGCCTCTCTCATCCCTCTGGGCTCTTCTGGGATGAGAATTACATTTTACTCATCTTCTTACTCTCGTATCTGTACCTTTTTTCACTTCTCGGCAATTTTAGGATAGTTTCTAAGGCAGAATCTCTTCTTGCTTCCATGACATCATCGCCTCCCGTGTGGCCTCAGACCTCACTTGGCTGCTCCTTCCCCCTCCCCGACCGCTGCTCATCAGCGTCTCCTTGGGCTTCTCCTCTCTTTTTATTTATTTTACCGACTCCAGAACTTGTATCTCCTGAGCTGCCCTCTCTTCCGAGTCCCAGACTCACATAGCTGGATTTTTACTAGACATCTTCTCTTAGATGTCTCATAGACAAGTTGAATTTCAGAAACCAAGAGTTCAATATCAAAACTATTATTCTCTTTCTGCTCTTGTCAAAGAATCTCAGTGTATGGCTCCACTCCCTATCCAGCTCCTCCAGCAGAAAAGCAGCAGCCACCTCAGTCTTTACCTCTCATTTGTGATCTCGTAGCAACCCCTTCTGGTGCAAATTCCTGAAGATCTCGAGCCAGCCACTTCCCTCCACTCTCTACCATCCCTCTAACCCAGGCCTCCTTGTCTCTTTCCTGGAACGCTGCAGCAGCTGTTGACCTCCGACAGGTCATAGTCCATGTGCAGCCAGAGGAATTTTTCAAAAAGTAATGGGATCACATCCCTTCTCTGATTGAAACCTGTCATGATTTCCTTTGCATGTAGCATGAAACCCTGAGTCCCCAGGGAGCCCACAAGGCCCTGAAGATTTGGCCTTGCCTGTTTCCCAAGCATCCTGCATGCCCTTTTCTTACACTCAGCATTGTCTAGTTCGATGAGCCTTCTCCAAGCTTCTCTCATGCTCTGGATCTTGTCATGGGTTGTTTCTGCTGCCTAGAACCCCTTTTTCCCAGCTCCTAGGGCCACCCTTCTTATCCTTCAGGGCTTGTCTTGAATGTCACCTTCTAATGTGGGCTACCCTTCCCCTGCTGTTCTCTGTCCCAGCCTCCTTCATATTTCCTTCACAGCACATTCCACAATTTGCAATTTGTAATTATTTTATTTAATTGTTTTGTGACCCTTTCTCCTATCAGGGCACAGGGGTCACATCTGGGTGCTCTGCTGATGTATCCCCAGGGCCTAGCACAGTGCCTGCCACACAGTAGGATTCAGTAAATACCCGGCAAATGAATGAATACAACAAAATACTCAACATATGTGCATTGAATGGATGAGCAAAGGTAGTGACATCTAAAAGTGTGTGATTCTTTTTAGGGGGGATGACCTTTTTACCAAGAGATAAAGTGTTAAGTCTAATGGACACAGGATAGTGTAGACCAAAGATGGGGACTGTGGTGCAAAAAGATATAGTTTGAGTGGTGGCTCTGTCTCTTATTAGCTATGCGACCTTGGAAGTGTTTCTTAATCATGCCCAGCTTTAATGTTCTCATCTGGAAAATGGGGATTAAGCATCTTTACTTCAAAGGATATCATGAATAGTAAATGAGATAATGTATGGAAACCCCCTGTCCTAGCACAGGACAGGCATTCAATAACTGACCATTCATTCTTTTCCTTCTACCAAGTACAAAACTTGGTGGAATTTCAGGCATCTGTGAACTGTGAGAAAGGTAGTTTTGGAGGAGAGAGGCTTCCTAAGTGCCAGCTCCCTTCCCCACTCTCACCCTCTAATCACAGCACATTAGAAATCTCAGGTCAGTGCAGAGAGCACACTTTTTCGAGCAGTAGAGGTTGCCAGTCATTGTGGGACATCTGGGCCAGGCAATTGCCTTTGCTGATTCTTCCTTGAAGTTTCAAATATCAAATTTCAAATGATCAGGTCCTTCTGTTCAGAATATGATTGTATTTTGGGGTAAAACCCAGTGTCATTTCTTTTTCTAATTTTCCCAGCTATGTTTCACATACCCTTCAGTCTCCCACCTCCATTACCTGAAAAGTGTGCTCGCCTCTAAGAGCTCCTGATGCTGTTTCAATAAGTGGCACTGACCTATTTGTCTGAAAATCTGCTCTCTGCTGTTCAACCTGTTCCCCTAACCAGGTGAATTGAGTTTTTCCTTGGATCCTCTTTCCTCTCACGTGGCTCCTGAACTCCTTCCTTTCCCTTTTCCATCTCCTTCAAGTCCCTGTTCTACCATCTGTCTTTTTTTTTGTTCCATCTTTCCCTGGTCCCTTATCCCCACTGCCTCTCCGCCCTGTGGCGCTCGTTGAGTAGTATAACTGATGGAGCAGATGTTTAGGTACCCCTGGTCGCATCCCTGGGTCTACCTGTGATTCAGTCACAGCTGTGGGGGACAGTTAGGGGCCCTCCTTGCTCCTGCCTCAGGGCCATCTCCGATGCCCAGGCAGCCCGGACGTGCAGGGGAGTCATCACTCCAGGAACAGCTCTTAACCAGTGGACATTGGGGCAGTGACCCTAGGTCTTGGTAACTGATTGGATTTGGCGTTTGAAGGACAAGAAGGAGTATGGGATGACTGCCAGGTTGTTGAGGTCAGCGAGAGAATTGGGAGGGTTCCAGCAATGGTGCTAGCTATCAAGATAGCTATCATATTAAGTGAGGGTGAGTGACCTTAGGGCAGGGGTCCTACTCTATTTGTCTTTGTATTTCCAACATTAGCATAGTCCCAGCATCTGTGTTCAGGTAATGGTCACTGAAACAGCAAACATGTTTCTGCATGAGCCAGTGCCTCTAGGGAGAGCTGCTGTTTCGCTATGGCTTCTTCAGAAAGCCGGTGCAGCTATCCAGACACCATAATATTATCCTGGAGATATTGATAGATTTTTCTCTTTTAATATTTGTTTCATTGTTGCATAAAACATCAGTATCAGATTCATACAACTGCTATTTCCTTGTCATTTGTCAAGCCACTTTGAAGTGATTTGCTTTTTGGGGGGATTAATCTTCTAGAATATCAGTACTGCATGGTATTTCAGTAAGAACCCTAAGTGGTTCAGCAGATGTAAATTGTTTAGCATTTATATATCACTTATATTCTCCGGGAGCTCAACATCACTTAAGTCTCATGATACTTAGAGATGTGTCATTAGGAGTCATGATTTGTTTATGTTTCAAGTGTATTAGTGGTCTCCGTCTGCTTTGTGTGTGTGTGTATCTGTGGACTATTTCACTTTCGATCACTAAGACTTCTGTTTAATTTTCTCTACTGTACTCTTCCTGGGCTGGGAACACATGGAAACTTTTGTAGGATGAGCAGCTATTTGAATAGGTCCCACATCCTGCCTGGACACGTTTCTCCAAGTGAGAGGTTGATTACAGGGAAACACAGCAGCAGAAGATAAACCAGGCCGTTGTTCCATGAACAGCAGAGTGGTCCTGGGCTCTAACTGTCCCTACCCTTGAAAGAATGTCCACTAGGCTTCACAAAGACCCACCCCCTCCACCTTCCCCACCTCCACCCCAGCTCCCTGAGTGGAGAAAGTATGAGCATTAGCCCAGGAGCGAGTGCCAGTGTGCTGCCCTGGGAGGTGCTTGACTGAGTAACAGCAGACACACCAAGGAGGACACCCCAGTGGGACGCGTGCCCCTGGTGGCAGCCACAGAGAGCCTTAGCTGCCCCTTTGAGGACCTGCACACTGGGAGGCTGGGAGACAGCTGAATGCTGCCATATAGAGCTGCACACCCCCTAGAACAAGGAATAAAAGCAGGGACCACCAATGTTACGTCAGCCCAAGTACAGCACAGTGAGTCCTGCCTTCCCTCTCTGGCTCCAGGCTATGGCTCTGGCTGTACCAGAAGAGATGTGAACTCTAGTAGTGGGGGCTGACCAGGGTGCTCCATACTAAACCATGAAGAAACCCCTTGTACCTTCCAGGGATGGAGAAATTTGAAGGGCGAACCTTGAAATTTAAGTCAAAATTTACTCCCAAAGAAAGTCTCACATTAGAAAAAGCCAAGTTATACTGAAGGATTAAGTTTTCTACTATCAGCAGAAATGGAAGCCCCAGAGCTAAGCTGAGATTGGTTGTAGATAAATTTTTAAGATCGATTTTTACAAAATATATAGACTTTCATGACATCAAACAGTCTACTGATTATTTTGTTATTATCCCATTCAGCAAATGAGGAAATTGAGGCTTAGAGGTACTAAATAACTTACCCAAAGACACCCAACTAGTAAAGGGGGTGCTGTTTTCCAAACCAGGTCTATCTGACCCCAGGTCTATCTGATCTGTGCTCCTAACCTTTGCCCCGGTGGGTTATGAGTACTTGCTAGTTTCCCACCAAAGTGAGCTTAAGAGGCAGAAAAGCTCGGGTGCAGGATGCATAGCACCCACCTCCCACACACAGTAGGGTGTGGGCCTGGGAGGGAGGGGACTGGTTAGAGGTAAGTCAGACACTGTGGGCAACTTGGAATTTCTTTGAGTCTCATTTTTTTCAAAATCATATTTGATATGAAGAACTCATGCATTTTGTCTTCTGCTACTTAATTGTACGCTTTCTCTCCTTTTGGGATGCTTTAAATTATGTAACATTTAGAAAAATGAGTTTTCTCAGATAAGCTATGTGTATCCTCTGGCTCCAAGTGTAACTCAGCAGACCTTGGTTGACCTTCCAGGGTACATACGTCCACGTTTGAGAGCCAGTGGGTGGGCTCAGGCACATATACCTAGGGAAGGCAAAACATGGATTCATGCAGTAGAAGAAGGCTAACAGATCGACCATTGTATTGGAAAACAAAGAAAGAGAGAGAGAGAGAGGGAGAGAAGGGAGAGAGTGAGAGAATATTGATTGATTGATTGATTGATTGATTGATTCATTGGCCCAGAAGTTTAGAACAGAGTGTTAATGGAGGCTCCTGGTTTTGTGCCCATGGGTCTCTGTGGCTGATTAATGTCTAAGTTACAGCAGGAGGTGACTGAGACTGAATTTGTTAGTCATCCATGGCCACAGTCCCCTCTCCTGGCCATGTCTATGAAGGGAGTGGGTCTCTGGATGGGCTTGGCAAGAACACCATTCCTCAAGATATGGAGAACTCCCTGCAAGAATTCTGCATGTGTGGGACCCTGTCCCTGTCTGCAGATATTCTGCTCTCTAGAAATGCCCTCTTGCTGCTCCTCTCTGTCTCTGGGGACACGTTTTTATTCATTATGTGATCTTCTGATTCCTAGTTTGTTTTCTAGAAGGGAGTATCCTAGATATTGCACATGAATATCCTCATCGTTTAAAGATTATATTTCTTTATTATAAGTTGATAAATGAGCATCATGGTTTGGCAACCCATCTCCGGTGAATTTTCTTAGCAAAGATGTATTTCCAGAGCCAGAACACACTTGAGTGAACAAGAGTCAGGTTCGCATCTTCAAAGCTGAGATGCAGCCCCTTCACACCTGATAGAGCCTGCAGGTGCGAAGAAGGAATCTCTCTCTGAGCAGCTGGCCCACTGGTGTCACTCACCCCTTCAGAGCCATCTTTCTGGAGAGGGATCAGTCCCTTACTTAGGAGTTAGAGATGCTCTTATAAAAATGTTCAGTCTCTTTCATAAGTAAAGGAATGCAGACAGAAAAATGACATGACATTCTTTACTCAGCAAATTGGCAAAGTAATAATAATACCTAGCAATAATAATAATAATACTCCGAAGAGTGTGGAGAAAACTGCCCTTTCATATAGGTGGTGAGAGGGTAAGTTGGTGCAGTCGTTTACCATTTTCCCCCTTATGTAATAAAAGAGTTTAAAATGCTCATACCCTTTGATTCACCAATTCTACATCCAGGAATTAATCCCAAGAATAATTACAGTATTGTTTCTGGCAGTGAAAGACCGTACATCGCCTACCACACATGCCCTTCGGTAGGCTGTGGCTCAGATACATGATGCAACACAGGGAGGCCACCAAAATCATGCAGCAGTAAGTTCACAGACGCTGAAGACGTCCTTGATCTAGCTGAGTGAAAAAAAATACCGGTCAATGTATATATAGTCTAATCCCATCTTGAATACCCGAGAATATACGTGTATGTGTGTATATGTGCACATACGTGTGTTTGTATATAGTACGTGCATATGTCCATCAGCAATGGCCATGTCTGAGAAGTGGGTGGTGACAGATTCCAACGCAAAGCCGACAGGTCCCTTGTCCTTGTTGAAACATCAGAAGGACTCTTGGTCTTAGTCCATTTAGACTTCCTTACTTTGCCCATCACCCCTGTTAGTGGTCCCTTGTCCCTGATTTTTTAGACCCCGCCCAGCTGGTCTGGCTGCTGCTGTCAACTGCTGCGTGTCCCGTGCTCCAATTACTCCACTTCTGCCCCACATCCCCCCCCCCCCCCCCAGCCCGAGGCTCTCTCCCCGAGGAGTGAGTCTTCACTGGTCCATGAGCATCTTGCGCTTCCTGCCTGTGGCTGTTCTCTGCTAAGCCGCCGGTGCCTTTGGGACTCCGCTTCTTTGTCCCCTTTGGTTCTCTCAGCCGTACATATGCCCATTTGGCCAGCTCGCTGCTGTGGTTTCTTAGCCACCTGCAGCGAGGCCCCGCCATCTGCTGGGCTTTTGCTCATCCCCGGTGCGTTCCTTTCATCTCCCATACGATCTCCGCCACCCCATGCCTGTGCCTGCCCGCGTGGCAGGACCTGTCACTCATTCCTGGAGGACGTCCAGGGTGGTGCGGGTGAGTGGCAGTGGGCCCGCCTTCCATGTGGGAGAACTGGCCGAGGTCCAGGTGGCGTTGCTGATGGCCCTGCCCTGCCACTCTCTGTTAAGCATGGCTTGTGCTCGGGGTGGATGGCGTTGTCTTTCCACGGAGAATTGGGCTTAACCTGTGCATGGAGAATGGCTTCACTGATGGGCAGAACAATGAGATTCAGGGAAAAAAGAGTTCCAGAAGCCAGGAATGATTTAGTGCTGTACTTTGAAAGCACTACCCAAACCCTTTCTCTCTTCCTCATTTAGTGTGTCTACTCTTCGTCCAGGGAGCCCTGAGACATCCTTGGAAAGAAGGTGCCAGAAGCACTGATAGGCTCAGGCAGACGGGCCGTAGCTGATAATCTGAGACAAATTGCTTACTCTTTTTGACTTTCAGTTTCCTCCCTTGATGACAGGAGGCTTAGTAAGTAATAGCAGTAATAGAAGGCGCTTGTGTATTTACTATAAGGCAGCTACATGCTAAACCCTTTAATTTAATTCTCCCAACAACAATATGGTAGGTACCATTAATTTCTTCCTCTATAGATCAGGAAAAGAAAAATTTAAAGAACTTAGATATCCAAGCTCAGGCATCTTGTAAGGCATGGAGCCAGCATTTGAACCCAACCAGCCAACTATAAGCCTACTCCCATCTGCAGTATCTGCCTCTCTTAGGAACCAGCATAGGAGAAGTACCTCATTCAATGCCAGCACACACTAAGTGCTCAGAAATTGTCCCCTCCTAGGGACATTCTGAGTCGACATGAGGTCAGGCTTTGGAGTCAGAGGTTCTCCTCTTTATGACTATCCCAGGACTTCACAAGTAAAACCAAGGTTGGAGGCTGGCTATCTCTGTCCATCTCATATCTGAGGCTGTAGGCTGAATCTTTCATTCCCTATGTGACAGTGAGCAATGAACCTCCAATTTATGATCCCCCGCTGTCTTTATGTGAGCCTCTGTTC
Organism: Miniopterus schreibersii; assembly: GCF_964146895.1. Classification (NCBI taxonomy): domain Eukaryota; kingdom Metazoa; phylum Chordata; class Mammalia; order Chiroptera; family Miniopteridae; genus Miniopterus; species Miniopterus schreibersii. The sequence continues at coordinate 68,273,553 of NC_138108.1, read as the reverse complement.
CTATTTCCCATCAATTGTTGTCACTGAATTTTCATGGTGTCTTACAAATTCAACCTATGTTGATCTTTCTGTTGGTTTAAAGCTCCTGCAGTGAAGATCTATGCCTGCATTGTCTCCCTGAAATGGGCTTTGTACCACAGAGAATCTTCAACAGTAAACCCTCAACAGTGACAATAAGGACAATAGCAATGACCTCAGTCACCACTATGGTTAATGTTACCCCAGATCCCACCCCACACACACACACTGTTGGGTGCACTAAGTGCCAAGCCCAGAGGTCTTAAACTCAGATTCCTGCTGGGCCAACAGCTTAAAGGAGGAAGCAGGCCAGGTGGATGGCAATGAGCCCAGAGCCTGTGGCCTCTCTGAAGAGGAGACTGCTCTTAGCTCTGGAGGAAAGTTGCCGTGCTGGACTAAACTCTCACTTCTGTCAGATCTTAGCATTTCTCAAGAGAGATTGTGAATATGGATTTTTATGTGCAATTTCTCAATTTAAAAACATTGGCAGATAATCCATATTAAAAAATATCTTCCTCTGTGGGCTGCATATCATTTGTTTTAAGTGCTCTGACCTGGAGTCCTTTCAGGTCATTGAGCAAACACTATGTAATAATAACAGTATGAACCGTGATCCTGGAGAGTGGATGTAATCAAAGGTTTATGTATCAGAGGTTGCTAAAGAACTATACAGTCGTTGTGCCTTTAGGACTCCAAAGGGCTCACCAGTGTGATGACACTAATTGCTGTGCGGATTCCAGGATTCCATCCCGGTTTCCTCATTGCTGTTTTTTTTTGGCTTTACCATTTCCTGTGCTCTGATCTCCAACCACCTGAGCAATTGTGCCGCTTGCTCATTGAAACTCCACCAGAGGTGAGGGTGCCCCCAGGTGGGCTCCATGAGCCCCTAAACCTTGACTCGAATGCCTGCGCTCTCCTGGTGACTGGGCCAGCTCTGCCATCTACCCCACTGGGAGTCTTTGAGGTAAAACCCACGTGTGGATGCTAGTAGCCATGGAACGCAGTCTCTGTGTGTCCACACTGGCCAAAGGACACCAAAGGACCCTGAGCAAAGATCTCACCCAGTGCTTCTGGGTCCCAACAGGGCATGCAGAGTCATCACTAGCAGCCTGACATCAGGCCGCAGCAATCTGCATCATGCCCTTAGCCAAGGGGTTCTGAACAGCGGGTCAGTGGGAGTGTGGGCATGGACGATGCCTGATCTATTTGGGTTCCTTGCCTGGGCCTGAGATAAACACAGACATTAGAGTTATGTCAGTGAACTTAAAACAGGAGGCTGGGTTATGTTCTGATGGGAGAGATCCTGCCAGAAGCCTGTGGGATCAGGGGTCATTGGGTTCTGGTTTATTGATGGGAAAAGGTGCTTTAGGATCAAAGCTGTGAAGCATCGTGAGGTATGCGAGGGTATTTGACAATTTTAGGTCAGCTCAAAGGGCCTGGGCCAGGCCAGCTTTAAAATTCTCTGGTCTCTTACAGTTGATTACTTCATTTTGGTTCGTTTTCTGTCAGATGAAATGTATGTGTTGGAGTGTTCTGTTTGGAGAACGCTGACACCTTCTCAGCATCGTCATTATTTTGCATTGTGGCTGGACCTCTTACAAGTATTGACCAGGCTGCCATTAGCCGAGCAAAAACAAGTCAGTTGATACCCATGGAACTCACACTTCCAGAAAAAGACAAAAGCACTATACATCTTGTTTGTAAGTCTGAGGACTTCTAACAAAGCTCCTTCTTCCTGGTAAGCGGTGGGAGTGACCGAAAGCTGCTGCCGGTGGACACGCAGCGCAAGGAGCCGACCACTGCTCTGGGCTTCACCGCGCTGGGGGACAGTGTCCTGTGACGCGTGGTCAGGTCTGCGAGGTGGCTTCCCCACTGATCGTGTCTCACTCTGATCCGAGGGCCCGAGAGGCCGCAAGGGACGTATTTTGGCCTTGCAGAGACTTCAGGCTCCAGGTTTGCGTTTAGCACAGGCAACGGTTTTCATTTTGACAAGTTAAATAGTCTTCTTGGTGTACTGGCGATTCATTCAATTCATTAATGCGAGGCATCAGCACGAGTGTGTGCAGAACAGAAAATTGACGACATTGATTTGTAGACTTAAGGTAAGAGAAATACTCAGACCTCAGATGTGTGGGTGTCAGGGCCAGCACAATTGCTGATCCTGGGCCTGGGAGAGAAAGGGTTTGGAACTATGGTGAGTGGAACCTGGCTTTCACTCTTCCCCCAAAGTCCATCAATGATAGCTGAATCCGGGCCACCACTCTCCTTCACTTGGACTGCAGTCATTCATTTATCAAACGTTTATTAAGCACCTAGCATGTGCCCGGGGCTATTCTAGGTGCTTAGGAAATAGCATTGAACAGGAAATATTGTCATTGTCCTTATGGGTCTTTCATTATAGTTGTGGAAGGTAATAAACAGGTTCGCAAATGATGGCGCACAGTGACATGCTGTAAAGAACGTTGTATAGGCTAATGGGATAGTGAACGGTGGGGGAAGGGGGGGAAGCTGAGACCTGAACAACAAGGAGACAAGTATGTGGAAATAAAGGAACAGAGCACCTAGAGCAGAGGGAACAGCAGATGCAAAGGCTCTGAAGAGACAACACACTTGCTGTGTTTGAGGGAAGCAAGAGGACCCAGTGGAAGAAGATAAGGTCAGGAGAAAGCAGATGGGCAGGCCAGGAACTTAGATTTTATTCTAACAGCCTCTTTCAACCAGCAGGAAAGAAAGTGCTGGGTTTAGAAATGCAAGCTAATCATAGGCTCATGGGTGGAATCAGACTGTTCTTGTTAGTCGCACATCCCAGGTTTACACCAGAGAGCTGCCAAATCAGGGTCTGGACCTAGGCCTCTCTACCCGAAGTGTGTGCTTTTCTCACTCTGCTCCGCCTCACTTTCTACCTGATACTGAAGAGACTGATTGTGTGTCATGAGGATGTGGTTCTGGAGGCACCCTTTACCCCCACTGTGATCACCCAACGCTCAGCCTGAGGGTCCTCAGCATACAGGTGAGCGCAAAGTCCTCAGCTGGCATCACCTGTTAGGAAGGGTTTTACAGCCCAAGGGTAAGAGGGTGAGAGCCCATTTCATCACAGGGTCAGAATAATTGAAGTACATTTTATATGGAGTAAGTGCTATCTATTTTCATTGAGGACAAGACAATAAATATCTTTTAATTAGAATTCTTTAACTGATGTCCTTAGGCCTTTAAGAACTATGAGGGCAGTAGTGGGGTTCATAAACTATTTTCCACATTTCAGAAATCTCTAATGTCTAATGGACCTGCTTTGGCAGAATCTGTCTACTAAGACTGAATATGTACATATCCTAGGGCCCAGTAATTCTCCTACTAGGTATGGGTGCTGATGGTGTTCTGTTTCTTGATCTGGGTGCTGGTTACTTGGATATGTTTGTTTTGTGAAGATTAATTGAGCAATATACTTTAGATACAGATGTTTTTCTATAGCATATTATACTTCAATTAAAATTTTAAAAAATTTAATGTAAAAAATATTTAAAACATTTAAGCACCTCCCTCCAAACATGATTAGTGAGAATTGTATGATAGCCATTTCTGTCTTTTATTACATGCCTGGTTAAATATGACTTTTTACAATATAAGGTGGGAGGAGAAATTAATTATTGTTGGAAACATTGTTTATAAAGCAATAATTTTTTATTTTTTTGAATTAAAAAATATATATATCTTTATTGATTTCAGAGAGAGGAAAGGAGAGGGAGAGAGAGATAGAAACATCAATGATGAGAGAGTCATTGATCGAGCCCGCAACCCGGGCATGTGCCCTGACCGGGAACCGAACTCTGATTGCCTGGATCCTCGGTTGACGCTCAACCGCTGAGCCACACCTGGCCGGGCAAGCAATAATTTTATAAAATGTGGGCCCAATGTAGGGAAAATGATGAATAATTTTCTTGGGGGCCCATTTATGAAATGCTTTGGAGCCAGCAAGCTAAACTTTTAAAACTGTCTCACTGGTAGTGTGTTTGCTACTAAGGGAGTCTGTGGAAAGTTTGTGGTATTTTCATGCATGTTATAAGAGAATATTGTTGTTCTGAGATGACTTAGATTCAGACTTTGCCAGAATTTTCAGATTGACTTGTTATGAGTTTCCTGTTCAGTGAGTGAAGTGAGGGTGCCAAGTTCATCTGGGCTCCTCCCCTTTGCCCCATCCACAGAACTGCAGGTAGCCAGCTATGTTGTCCAAGGCTATGATGCCACCTCCCGGTCAGTCATATACTAGGACCTCAGGAAAGGAGAGGAGTCATATGCTGATTGAAAGTGAGTTTGTCATGTGGATCAAGAAGACAAAAGGCGTATGCTCTGCTAGGACCAGGGTTTATTGTTTCTCTTGGCAACTGGGCAACCTCTACCATCTGCCAGCCACCCCTTGCCACCATCTGCCAAACAGCCAGCCATTCTAGCTCCCTGGCTGTTGTGTGACACATTGGGTGGGGAGGGAATCAGGCAGCCCATGTAACTGATCCAATCCATCCTCGTTTTGCAAGGACAATGCCAGAGTGGAGCTGCTGCAGGTGGTGCTGGGAAGTGAGAAACTGCCCCTACTATCGCCTTGCTCCATTGAACTAGTTTCAGGAACATGGTGATGACTTCTGTCTGGATGGCTGGAGGAGGTGAGGTTCAGCTGTCTCACCTCCAAGGACATGAAAACCCAGATGCTAGAAAGGAAGTGGAAAGAGTCAGCTGTTTTCTGCAGGAGTCACGTGACAATAAAAAGGGTCCATCAGGAGCCACTGAGCTAAGGCCTTGGACCCCAAGATTCAGCCAGCGATGCCTGATGGTGCCACCAGCACCCTGCAGCCATTCTAGACTTTCATTTGAGTGTCCAACCTCCCCTTCCTGACTCAGGCTAAATCCAGATTAATCTAAGTCAAATTGGGGAGTCCAATTCTTCTGGTCAATGTTTGGTGTAGGGAGAAGAATTTACCCCAGATTCTAGCTATACTAGGGGATATCTAGTAAATGTTTGCTCACAGAAAGAGTGGCCTCATTTTCATGTCTTGATGGAACCCCTGAAGTGGCTGCAGCCATGTGTGGCCATGACAATAGCAGCCTGCTGGTACATGGACACATTTATGCTGCCGGGAGAAAGATGGAAAGAACCTGGATCCCTCAGGACACCACAGAGCCCTTGAAATAAATAATCCGAGCAGTCCCACCTCTGGACTTCCCACTGTGGGAGCTAATCTGTTTTCTTTATTGTTTAAGCCAACTGAGTTTGAATTTTTGGTTACTTGCTGCCCAAACCTCCCCAATTAATCTGAAGCTCGATCCAACTTTCCCCTACCTGCATGTACATACTGTTAATTTTCAGCTAGAAAATTCTACTTGGATGTGTCCTATGAACCATTTTTTTTCAGACTCAAAAAGACTCAGCTAGTCATCTTTTCCTCAAATCTCTCAAATTTGCATTAAAATTAGTAGTTTTGGACTTTTACTTCCAGTCTGTCACTACATCACACATACATATATGCATAGTTGCACAATTTTATTTTAATATTCATATATAATACAATTTTCTATCATTTATTCAATGCTTACTGTGTGGCTGGGCCTGTGCTAGGAACGTTAGGTAGGTGTACATGAATTATTATAAATTCTTGAAACAACACTGCAAGATAGATAATTTTATCCCCATTGTGTACCTTAGGACAATAAAGCAACAGAGCTGTTAGGTAACATCCCCCAAGTCACACAGCTTATCTTGGATATATGGGGAATTGAACACAATACAGGCTTTTTCTCTATAGATGCTTTTCCTCTCTCATCACCTCTTCCTTCTGACACATCTTGTGTCTCTATTTTCATCTCCTCTCCCACTGTCACTCTTCAGATTTGGCCCAAGTTTCTCATGCCTGGACTATCACAGTGGAAATGTTCTAGATTCTCTGGCCGCAGATACAAGCTGCATGTCCCTGCTATACTGATTTCCCTACAACTGTGGTCATTCCACTTTCCCATTTTAAAATCTTAAGTGATTTATCATTATCTCTGGCAGCACTCACAGTGGATGGCAGGTAATACAATTGTGTAAAGTCTCCTGAATTCCAGGCCTCGGCTCTAATCTGCTTGTATTGGGACCAAATACCTTAAAATGCTGAGGCAGTTAAAGTAAAAAGGCAATGGTTGGCTACTAGTTTGTAACCAACAACCTTTAAGGCAAAATCCATATTTTTTAATCTTGGCATTTAAGGTCACCTGAAATTGAAACCCCAACTAACTTCTCTTTGTCATCTCCTAGCTGAGATCTCTCATTCAGACACAAAGCCCAAGCCTCCATTTCCCCCAATGGTCCTGACCCCTATGCTGTTTCTCATGACTTGGTCCCAGGAATTTTGTGCATTAAACTTACTTATTACTCTACGACAAGGCTTTCCCTGGATCAAATCGAAGATACTCTCTGGGTTGAAAGAGGCCTCAAGGCCTTTCAGACCAGGCTCTTAGATCATCTTTGCCAGGCATCTGTCATTCCTTAGCTTGAGCTCTGCTGGTGACAAAGAGCTCACCACTTCCTAAGGTGGCTCACACCACCAACAGGCAGCATTGCCTGTTCAAAGTCCCGCTATAGGTTGAGCCAAATCTTATAGCCCTAACGTCTAACTTTTGAGGCCAGACAGGACCAGCCTGCTTTTTCTTTTTAAATATTTGAAGAGCAGTGGCCATGCCCTCCACCCTCTCAGAGTCCTCTGTGCAAATCTCTCCATCCCTCTCAAAGCTTGCCTGTTTTCTACAAGAGACCCCGTGCAGTGTGTTGATTGTCCAACCGAGTTCTAAAGGCCCATAAGGAAGCTTTGGACTGTTAGCAAGAAGCAGGTGGTCAGATAAGAGGGGACTAAAGCGGAGAGACATACAAAGGTGGCACAATTCAGGGCAGGAGCCATTTCACTGAAAAGCCCTCTTCCCCACAGAGTATTTATTATGTGAGAGTATGGGCGTGTGTGTGAGTGTGTGTGAGGAGAGGGGAGGTCCTTGTGTGGGGTGGAGTTGGGGAGTAGGGTGTGTGTGGGGGGCACTGGTATTAAGGTGGAATCAGGAACTTGAGAGTTGGGTGGTGTTTTTTCTGCCTGAAGGAAGCTGAAAAATCTGTTTTGCTGAGAGCATATTTAATCTAAACCTGTAGATGAGGCAGCTGCCACTGTGAATTTTGGTATATTTATCCACCCCTCTGCACTGATCAGCTGTGGCACCTTCTTGGCAATTAACTTCACTCCTCCTGTGGCATCGAGAGCCATTGTGTCATTGCTGGCTATGCCACTGAGCTTCCGGTGGGTGTCTATTGTTTGCCCAGGTAGAGGGTAAACTCCTCAGAGGGAGGGACTGTGGCCTGAGTCTGTTGTCCCTAATAACTCCTAGCAGCGTGGGAGGCAGAGCGCAGGTGCTCAAGCATTTGTTGTCAGGCCCTCAGGGAAGAGAAAGACCCTTAAATAGAGTGGAGCTATTGCCTGATGGGCTTTTCAAGCTAAATCAGGCTATTTATTACCCGTATCATTGCGTCTCAGGGTTAAGGCTCTTTAAAGCCGTCTGTTTGAAAAGTCTTCCATTTAACTGAGAAACGTTTCCCTGTGGCTTCTATCAATTACTCCACACAGAACAAGGATTTTTGTTTCTTAGAGGAGCCCTTACAAGAGATAGCCATATGTCTCTTCTCATATACATAGCGTGGGTGTTTATGTGTGTGTGTGGCGTCCCTGGGCATTTATTGGGGACGTTATCTTACCTATAGTAAACCCTTGTAGTAAATGGCCATGCCAATCATTAAAGAGAGTACAAGTAATGACAATTTTTACATCACAAAAGCAAATGTAACATATAATTCATTTATTTGAAACAAGAGAATGAAAATGTAGATATAATTTTGCATTGAGTCAGGGTGGGGTTCTGTTGTGATTTTTATTTGCATTTCTTTTCCCCCATATCTATTGATATAAATTTAAATTATGGGCTTTTAAATAAATTTTTAAAAAACCTCAGAAGGAACTTCTCTCTTACTCTGAGTTGATGACAAGGAAACTGGCAGAGAGAGGGGTTCCATTCTTTGGAGACCTCATTCCAGTAAGGACCAAGCTGGGCAGTAATTTCCATTTCCTGTCTCCTGTTGCTCTCCCCTTCTGGAGGCTCCTATCTAGTACCCTGTCTGGACACCGAGCTCCGTAAGAACCGTTTATTGCCAGGCCCCTGCTTGAGCTAGAAAGGTTGTTCAGAAATAGTGTTCAGCCCTCCCAAAGAGAGGCAGAGTCTGTGCATTTAAGCTTTGATTTCTGCATCAGGTGTGAACCAGGGCAAGTATCTCATTGTGGTTTTAATTTGCATTTTCCTGAATTAGTGATGTTGAACATCTTTTCATGTGTCTGTTGGCCATCTGTATGTCCTCTTTGGGGAAATGTCTATTCAAGTCCTCTGCGCGTTTTTTAATCAGGTTGTTTGATTTTTTTGATGTTGAGTTGTATGAGTTCTTTACATACGTTCTATATTAACCCTTTATCAGATGTATAATTGACAAATATCTTCTCCCATTTAATAGGTTGCCTTTAAAGTGAACAATTTGTGATTTTTAGTATATTCACAATATTGTGCAACCGTCACCACTATCTAATTCCAGAACATTTTCATTATACTCCAAAATTACCTCATACCCATGAAGTAATCACCCCCTATTCCTCCTTGCCTCTAGTTCTTGCCAACTACTAAATACTTCTTTTTCCTCTGTGGGTTTGCCTATTCTGGCTATTTCAAATAGAAGGAATAATATCTAGCTTCTTTCACTTAGTACAATGTTTTCAAGGTTCCTCTGTGTTGTAGCACGTGCCAGTACTTGGCTCTTTATCATTGCTGAATAACATTGGATTATGTACATAAACCACATTTTGCTTATCCATTTGTCTGTTGGTAGACATTGGGTTCTTTTTACCTTTGGATTATTGTATGGCGCTGCTGTGAACACTAGTACACCAGTTTTTGTGTGGATGTATCTTTTCATTTCTTTAGAGTATATAACTGGGAGTGGAATTGCTGGGTCAGATGGTAACTATCTTTTTAGATCTCTGCTTTTTATTTTCTCTGAGAGATTGTGAGCTCCTGGGAGCAGAAGTTTTCTAATTCTATATGTGCTGCTGCATACATTCCTTCTTTTGGCAAATGTGTGTTGTGTTGGGTGCCTACTTTGTACCTGGTTCCTCCCTAGGCATTGCGGTCAAATTGACTGTCACAGAGTCCTAGCCTATAATATGAGAGGTGAAAGGGTGCAGCTTTCCATTCAGAAGAAGAATCGTATATCAAGGTCATCTGGTCTTTGTATCAACATTCATCCTCATGCCGTACAGCTCAGCTCCTTAGAAATACTTTTTATTGCATTTTGTAATTACAGAAACTGTAGAAAACTTGAAAGTACAAGAAATATAAAAAAAGAAACCAAAAATTATCTATAATTATATAACCTAGAGAGAAACACTGCTAGTATGTAACTAAATTTCCTTCCAGATGTTTTTCAGTCCAATGCATGCCCTTCCTATAACTGGGAGCATCCTGTACTTACCAGACACCTCTTGTACCCTGCTTCCAATCTCCTCATCAGCACCAGCCATGGCTATAGGCTTTGACCGGTCTCCCACGCGGGTAACCCAGCAGTGCCTCACCTCAGGCACACACCGTGTGCTCTTGCTCCTCTGACACAGTGGTGTCAGTGTGTGACATGCCTGAGAAAACTGCTACAATGTGCAACTCAAACCTTTGACCCAAGAGACATGCCCTTTGTTCTTGGGCCTCTCAGAAAGAGACGGAGCAACCAGTTTTCTCCTGTAGCAGCCAACACAATATTTCATCTTCATGTTCTCTCTGCCTTGTCCTCAGCTCAGTCTTCTTACTGCTCCCATTTTGCTTCCTGAGGTCATATTCCTGAATGGACCACCCACACGTCAAACATTGTTGTAGATGTTACTTTGGCGGAACACAGGCTAAGGCACTATATATGTAATGAACTTCAAACAGATATAATTTAAACATTGTGCCACGAATTTGGGTTATATACACATATTAATTTATATTTGTGTTAATTATAATTCATATATATATTCATATATATAAATATATAAATGTAATTTATATATTTATATATTGGCCTTCGTCCTGACCCTGTTCTACAATCTCCCTTCATCGGAGGGGCTGGGGCCCTAGGACAACATGTCCCAGAGTCCTGTCCCAGCCGGGTTCTAATGTAGACCATCACTGAGATGACCCACCCATGATGGGAAAGCAGAAAGAAGCGGAAGGTATGCTTCTCCTCCAGCGCTCACAGGTGAGTACTGTAGATGAATGTGAAGTTTGCAGCAGCTTCTGTGGACACAGTTTTAAGAAATGATACCGAGAAATCTTGTGAAAGTTTCCCCATTTCCTCCAATGGTAACGTTTCGCAAGATGGTGATAGGCATAATATCCCAGCTAAGGCATGGACACAACCCACCCTAAGCTATTCAGAGTCCCCAGCTTTATTTACACTAAGTGTGGTGTATTTAGTTCTATACAATTTATTAACATTTAAGGTATACAATCTAATAGTTTTAGTATATTCACAGAGTTGTGCAACTTTTACGACTGTCTAATTCTAGAACATTTTCATCAACCTCAAAGAGACTCTGTACCCATTAGCAATCATTCCCAATCCCTCCCTCCAGCTCCAGGTAACCACTAATTTACTTTCTCTATGGATTTTCCTATTCTGGACATTTCATATAAATGGACTCATACAGTGTATGGTCTTTTTTGACTGTCCCCCCCCACACACTTAGTATTAACATTTTTAGGATTCATTCCTGTTGTAGCATGTATCAGTACTTTATTTATTTTTATTGCAGAATAATATTCCACTGTATGGATATTCCACATTATTTTATCCATTCATCAGATGATAGCATTTGGGTTGTTTCTACTTTTGGACTGTTATGATCGCTGCTGCTATGAACATTGATGAGCAAGTGTTTGTATGGACATAGGTTTCCATTTCTCTTAGGTATACTCTGCTTATGAGTACAATTGCTGAACCATACAATAACTCTATCTTTAACATTTCCAAGAACTTCCAAGCTGTTTTCCAAAGTACCATTTTTATTTCTACAAGCAGTGTTTGAGGGTTCTAGTTTTCCCCCCATCCTGGCCCAAACCTGTTATTGTCTGTCTCTTAAATAGTTTATACAATTTCATCATATATGTAGGTTCCTGTATCCACTACCAGAGTCAAGATATGGAACAGTCCCATTACCACAAGGATCCTTCATGTTTCCCTTTTATAATCATATCTACCTCCCTTCTGTGCTACCCTCTTCCCACCAGCTCCTGGCAATCACTAATTTATTCTCCATTTCTAAAATATTGTCATTTCAAAAATGTTATATAAGTGGAATCATACATTAAATAACCTTTTGGAACTACTTTTTGCATTCCGCATAATTCCCTGGAAATTCCAAGTTGTGTGAATCAATAGTTTGTTTCTTTCTATTGCTGAGTAGTGGTCTGTGGTCTGGAGGCAGCACAGTTTGTCTAAATATGCACCACTGAAGGACATCTGGGTTGTTTCCAAAGTTTGGCTATTGTGAATAAAGCTGGTATAAACACCCATGTACAGGTTTTTCTGTGAACGTTAAGTATTTCATTTTTCTGGGATAAATTTCAAGAGTGCAACTTCTGTGTTGTAGGTTCAATGAATATTTAGTTTTATAAGAAATTGCCAAACTGTTTTCCAAAGTGTCTATACCATTTTATATTCTCACCAACCATGGATGAGTAATCCAATTTCTCTGCATCTTCATTACCAGTGTGTATTTCACTCTGTCGTTTATTGTATCTTTATTTAATCTTGGTTTATTGTATCTTTATGCAAGATTTCAAAAATTTATCTTGCTAAAAAAAGTCCTTTTTATATTTATGGAAGTAATCTTCCTATTATGGTTAGGGAAGTCTTTTTCACTCTGATATTATGAAAAGTATTTCTTTTATTTTCTTGTGTTTTTGTAGAGAGGCAGTGCAGGATAGCATAGTTAAGACTGGCTGGAGTGCTCTCTGTAATGACATTTACTCTTTTCCAGTCCTGGTTCCACCACTTGTTATAGTTCCCACTTGGGCTGATATTCTCCTCTAAACTTTCCTCTTTCTTAAATGATATCTCCTGTCCTTCAGCTGTTACTTAGATGATGTTTTCAACGCTGTTTTCATCCTGGTCAATTTCTGCTGGAACTTCTCCAGTTTGACAATGTCTGTTTCAAGATGACATATTCAGACCTGAGCACTCCCCTCCAGGTAACTTTTGACAGGGCAGAGAAAGTGCTCTTCAGCTGAGCTCCTCTGCACACTATCAATATTGGCCATAACTGCAAAGATTTTGGAGGCACCTGTTTTAACCTCATGGGCATTATTAAACTTATGAAAGCAACACTCATCCTTTTAAATGAACTACTATTAAATTGAGCTCTTCCATCTTACAATACTGCATGCAATTGACTGATTGTTACCAGTTCCTGGAGTAGTACTCTTGATTAATATTTAGTGGTCCTATTTATTTATTTATTTATTTATTATTTTTTTAAACTTGTTTTTATTGATTTCAGAGAGAGGAAGGAGAGGGAGAGATAGAAACAGCAATGATGAGAGAGTCATTGATCGGCTGCCTCCTGCGCACCCCCGACTGGGGATCGAGCCTGCAACCCGGGCATGTGCCCTGACCGGGAATCGAACCAGGGGCCTCCTGGTTCATAGGTGGATGCTCAACTGCTGAGCCATGCCGGGCTAGTGGCCCTATTTAGTCACATGAATGCTTTTTACCATAAAGTCCGCTTTGTCTTGTAAACACTACTGTATTAGACATTTTCTGACAAGATTATCCTGAATTTCTTTTGCCTTTATTTATTTTCAAATTTCCGATATTATTTTTTAGGGTTGTCTGTTATATGTTGTGTATAATTGGGCTTTTAAGAAAAATCCTGTTTGATACTCTGAATTTTTAACAGGTGAGCTTATTCATTTATATTTGTTGGAAAACTGATGTAATTGAACTCACTTATGCCATCTATGTTGTACTTCTATTTTATTTTTTTCTCCTTTCCGCTTTTCTGCTTGATTTTTTGAAGCCACCATTCTTTTTTCTCCTCTTTGAAAGTCATGGATTATATTTCCAGTTTCTAAGTGGTTACCATGAACAGTTCTAACATTTTCCCCTAATTTTTTAAACCCTAAATATATTTAATACCTTTGTCCTATTCCTATCCTATATTTCTTCTGTTTTTTTTTTTTTTTTAAACCCTCTAGAGCAGAACTTTATATATTTTTTTAAGTAAAATTAATCTCCCTAGTTTTAATTCACCCTGATGGCCTCTTGAGTGATCTTAAGCTCCTGAGCCAGTTCTCTATGTTCTCTTGTTTTCTGTCGTCTTCTATTTTAATATGCGTGAGTTTATCCAAGCAGTAATAATAACAAAAAAAACAACTAAGCCCCTTGCTTTCCACTTAGGATCTCCCTGCCCTGGGAGGAAGGTGTGAGGAGTCAACCGTGAAAATCCCTCCCCTAAATCCCACGGGTCGTGTCTGACTCTGACCAGCCTCTCCTCCTTGACTGTTACAAGACAATTTCATCTCTTTCCCCCAAAGTTCCCATCACATCCACTCCGTCGTTCGAGGCTGACTGTGGATTAAAATTAATTGAGGGAAGGTGCTCCCCCCGTCGCCCCCTCTGCCTCCTGAGTGATGAAGTTGTCAGCGACGCGAGGCAGGGATCAATCACACGCTCAGCCCGCAGCTGAAGGGCCGCTGGCTGCCGCCTGGCAGGGTGGAGGCGGGTGCCCTCCAGCTTGGGGTGCTGGGGCCGCCACATCTGGGAGGCAGGAAGCCCGGGCTCTGGCCCCAGCTGTGCTGCTGGCGGTGCCAAACGCCAGGAATTGAAAACTCTGTGCATTTATGAACATACGGCTGCTGGATGTGAGGTAGCCACTCGGAGGTTTCCCCTCAGGTTTCCCACCCACTTCTTACCCCCTGGCTGTCTGCACTGTCTTCATCCTTCTGTTGAAGCTATTTCTCCTCTCACCAAAACCACAAAGCCTGTGGCTGTTGGTTTTTTTGGTCCTAATTCTAGGAACCTCTCTTTTGTATTCAGCGCGATGGGCCTTCTGCTTTCTTCCTGAAATTCCTTCCTTTTTTATTTCTCTGTCACTGTGTTGTCCTGCCGTCCCCTGCCCTTTCCTCTGCTACTTAAATGTGGGCTTCCCCCAGGCACAGCCTGCTGCAGGGTGTCTTCCATCTACTCTTTAAAAGTGAATGTGCCCCATGCTGAGTTCTTCACATAATTGCCCAGAGGACTTCATCCTCAATTTCTCTGTTTTTTTTTTTTTTTTTTAAATAATACTGGCATTTCCCCAGTGGGACCAGTTCAAGATACTGAGTCCTAGAATTGGGTGCTGAGCTAGCGCTGGTCTTACTGCAATTGAATAAAATATGTGCTGAGTGCCCACTGGTGGGCTGGGGTCTAGGCTTTCCCATGGGAGAGCTCGGGGTCTGGAGAATCAGAATGAGGGCACCATCTAACCAGGGCTGCCGTCAGCAGGTCCACGTGCCTCAGTGGCCCAGTGATGGGAGGGAGGGGAAGATGACACACATTCACCTCCCAGGTGCAGTTTCCTGCCCTGGGTTTTCACATAGATCATCTGCGTTGAAGCTTACGACCCTGAGGCGGACATTACAGCTGAGGAAAGGTAAACTCAGTGCGGTGAAGGTTCTTTGACTACAGAATAAATGTTGGAAGCAGGATTCAAAACTGGTCCTGTTTTTTCAGGATATCGCATTGCTTCCTGGTCTGTCACAGAGGAGGTGACAAGAGTGTTAGTTGTTTACAGATGAGCTTTTCTCAGTAGTTCATCTACAGAAAAGGGTTCCACGCTAGGGAATAGAATGTGAAAACTACAGAGGTATGAAAGTGTGTGCATTTGTGTTCTAAGCAGAGATAAGGAAAGTAAGAGAAGGACATTTACAGAGAAAGGAAGCATTCTGTTTCAGATTATGTTAATTTGGGGGTGTTTATAGGTGTGTTCAGATTGGCAGGTTAATGACTTGTTAGAAAGATGAGTTTGAAGTTTAAGAAAGAAATAGGGGATTTGAATTTTAATGTATGTCATTAAAGCCAGGTAGTGGTTGGAACCATGGAGGCGGTGAAATTATCTAGATAGGATGTGTAGGGCCAAAATTCAAAGATCTGAGCAAGGAACCACAGAGAACAGGAAGATTGAGAGAGAACAGCGGGGGGGGGGGGGGGGGGGGGGAGGGGGGGGCAGCAGGAGAGAGCAGATGATGAAACCTGAGAAGAGTTTCAAGAAGGTCAAGGTCAACAGGGTTTCCCAAGGGGTAATTTGGGATCAGTACTGAAAAGACAATTGAACCTGGCAACTAGGAGGTCCTTGGAGAAATTGGTTACAAAGTTCAGTTGAGTAGAATGAAAGTTTCAAGAGGTTGGGACATGAGCAGGGGTGAAGAGCAGGAAAAGATATGACTGTGGGCTGCTCGTTTAAGTTAAGAATATCTGATTTCTTCTCTCTATGTGGTAGTGCCTCCCATTTTCAAGGCCCAGATCAAATGCAATCTTGTCTACGAAATTTCCCTTCACATCTCTTTTCCTCTATGTGTTTCTAGATGATTCTTACCTCCATTGTAATCCTGACCACACTCCAGTCTGTTTGTTGTTTGAGTACGGTTTCCAAGACTAGATTGTAGCTCCTTGAGATGTGAGATGCTCTTCTTGGGGTCACCATAGCACCCAGGCTTGCACACAGTGAGTGCTCACTAAATACCTTCCACCCACTAGGCACTCATGAAACATTTGCTAAATCGAGTTATTTAGAAACCAGCACCACAGAAAGCAATGTAAAGTCTTCCGAGGTTTACTTTTTTTTTTTGAGGAGAGGGAGTATATGCTGAGTGAATGAAATGCAAATAAGGTTTTCTGACTGGGTTTTCTTCCAGGTAAACAAACGGGTCTGTGTTTTAAGTTAGATAGCTTGGTCAACAATTCTTTCAAAACTTTAATGTTTTGACTACATGAAAGCACATAATTAGCATGCATGTCTGTTCAACTCTATGCTTTGTTCAATTTGTTACGGTTTTTAAACTGATTTATCTGGGAGTTTTAACTTTGTTTAGAAATGAGCTTTCGAGGGTTCCAATTAATCTCAATGTCCTGGATAGATCTGGGGTCAAGAGAAAAGGAGATGCTAACCACAAAGAGGAAGAGCACAGCCTGACAGTGTCCTAGGGAGACGCTGGACTTGGGGCCAGGCTGTCTGATTTCTGTGTCCGGCCCTGCTCCTAATGAGCAGTGCTGCCTGATTCGACTGCTCCACTATGTCTCGGTCTCCACTTCTGTAAAATACGGCGGTTAGACAAGATGTCTCTAAGATTCCTTGTCCTATTTTACCATATTATGAATCTATGAAAAACATTTTTACAGTCATATTCCTACCAAAATATTTCAACCCTCATGCTCACTACTTTCCAATACCCACGTGGCAGTGAACATGGAATTACTGAAGGAGACAAGCTCAGAACTGGCTCCCTTCCCCCCTCCTCCCTCTTAAACCTGCCTCATTGTCATCAGAAAGAACCAAATACAATTTGATAGCCCCAGTTTGATTCCTGAACCGTCAGCGCTCCAGGGAAGAGCCCGGTCTAATCTCTGCGTATGGCCCAGAGCCGTGGCTCCGACCTGGCCGCGCCCTCTGCCTGTTTGCCTAACTGCCCATTGGAGTGCTTGTCTGGGTTCAGTCTGCGTTCTGACCTGTTGAAGGTGAATTGCTCAGCTCGGCAGGTAATTCATGGTTCCTGTTTGTCGCTACTGATTTTAATTATGTACTGTATTTCCATAAATATTCTACCTAGACCCAGAAACTTTGAAAAGCACAAGAAATATGTATATATATATAAAACTGAAAATGAATATAATATGTATATATATATAAAACTGAAAATGAAAACCAGCAGCACAGAAGCAAATTCTAGCAGTGACTTCTTTGTTACATTTCTATCACAGTTTAGGTGACAACTACTGCAGCTTCCAGCTTCCTCAGTTCTGAGCAATGTCTCAATTGAGTCCTGGCAGTAAGGTAGGGGTGGATGGATAGTAAGAAGAACCTTCATATCTGATGTGACAGGACTGGTAGTTGTTTTAATGTGAAGACTGGCTGAAAATGGGAATCTGAAAAAGTGATGCCTGCACATCTCAAACCTTTTATTTTAGTTTCAACACCTGTGAGTGCACAATCCCGTTCCTGATCTCGTGATCTAGGGTCAAGGCCTGACATTTGCATGCACATTACCAACCACACCCAATTTCTCACCCTGAAGGTGGAGGGGAACTTAGGCCATTGTAAAGTGCTGTGAGCACAGAATCCTTCTAAATATTTTTAATAGTTTCCCCAGGCTTTTAATATTCCTTCATCCCCACCTAATTAAACACAACTTTGGAATCTTTCTACAGTATTCGGCCTAATTTTCATAGAATTAGCTCTCTTTTTTTCTTTCACTCATATTTTATTGGTTTATATAATATTTAGTTATATAAATTTAATAGCATGTAAAACTTTTAACAGGCTAAGGAACAAATTCAACATGCTTTGGCAGGTACAGAATACAGCGGGTGGTCACAAAGGCACAGGGCTTCTACTAGCGCCTGGGTTGGGCCACTGTGTTTTGTAGAACAAATGGAGTATGTTGGTTTATCCTGTGATTTGGTTAATGGAGGTTCCTTACAAGAGCATCACCTGCATCTTTGAAGCATCTCTTAAGCCAAAAAGCCAGAGGTACTCTTAATCTTACTGCAGGTCCTGCTCAAAATGGCCCAAGCTGATTTTTTTTTTTTTTTTGGTTTGGTGCTTACTCTGTTGATTGAGCATGCCCATGGGCTGATTTTCTTCCCTTTTTCTCTGAAGCCTGCTCATGGGCAGGTGCAACTGTCTCAATGTTTATTGTGCACTGAAATTACTAAAGTAGTCTTGGACAAATCTTTACAATTGTCATCACTGGTGGTAAATATTTTAATGTACTTACAAATGGGAGGTATTGTATAAGATGCTGAGAATGCAGACTATGAATTATGAGCCCTGCTCTTATGAAGCATAAAATCAGTTAGAAGGAATGATGTTTATGTGTACATATGTACACATACGTGGAAAGATAAGAGTGTGGATAATATATGCAAATTACCAGATGAATTGTATAGATAGTAAGGGCTATAGAAGTTCAGATGGACTGAATGTTATAGACCTAATCATGTTTTACAGTAAGGGTTTAAACCACTCTTATATTGTGGTATATTTGGACATAGGTGAGATAACTGGACTTAGACAAGGACATTCCAAGAGAGGATTGACATGAAATGGACAAGTCACTGGGTGGGAGCAGATGCAAGCAATTTACTGCATGTTCTGGAAAAGGCCATCCCAGATGGTAGAAGTCAGTGTTTTCAGCGTCTGCGTGCAGGCTGAAGGTCCTTAGGCCAGGGGTGCTAGCAAACACAATGTCCTGTCATGGGGCTTCTGCGGGGCCACTATTAAGATATTGGGTCAGGCAGGTGACTGTCAGAGGAGACAGTGCTCAGGCCATAGTGCAGGGGCTCATGGGGGCTGCAGCCAAAATGTAACTTAGTCCCATGTATTAACCAAATTGAACACTCTTGACATTATACACTTTACGAAGGAATGGAGGCTTGTTTTATTAGCACTAGAAAGTGTCAGAGACTTCCACTCTCCCACCCCTGTTTTGGGAAAGGAAACTTTTACGACTTGAGCTTTTTCCCTGAGGATGCATGTGACCAATGGATAGTGTGGCTCTTTCTGGACCAAAACTTGTCTGCTCTTAGCCCCTGACAAGTCTCCTCTTTAGGGCAGAACTTATAGGTGCTGTGTGCAGTCTCATCTGAAGAGGATGGGTAGAGCACATCACCCTAAACAGACTTGCTCCGTGACAATTAGAGCCATGAGTCCTGCCCTTCAGAACATGACTGGTTGCCTCCCACTCAGAAGCTTATTTTCTCCTAAGACAGAAGAACGGTTATGTGATTTTTATTGTCTTAGTGAGTTTATCTTATTCAGCAAAACATTTGGCCAATACTAGAAATCAAAAACTATTTCTAGCTGGGTCTCATTGATTCATTTATACTTTCTCTGATTCCTTGTATGATTTAAAGCAAACCAGAAGCTCAATCTCTAACTCTAAACAGAGTGGTATTATGTTCAAGGTGAAATAATCAATCACAGCAATATTCAGTGGGAAATGCTTTCACACTGAAAACCAGAGTGGCACCTGGTTTTCTTTTCTTGCATCTCTCTTGAAGGTGACCACAAAATACAGTATTACACAATTCCTTTATTTTAGGAGAAATTCCAGCCAGGCCTGAGATTAGGGTCTGCTAAGGGATACTAAGCCTAGAAAATTGAACTTTGATTTCTTTGTCCCACAGTCCATATGAATAGTTCCATTGTGCCTATTAAGGAGATAGGTGTATAGCTAACGCCTGTAGACCAGCCTAGGTGGCCATGTGAAAGGCAAAGGAAGCTACTTGGTGTCTACTGGAATCATCACTCCTCATGGGTGGGATCAGCAGTGCTATACATTTCTGTGGCTACTTGGGTGTCCTAGTTCCATATGTGAGTCTGTTGTGTTGCTTCTTTTATTGTGTCATCTCTATGAATTTCCCTCTTTGCCATTCAAAGAGCTCTATATCTGTTTGTTGTCTGTCTTCCCCATGAGGCACAAGGCCATGACTTTTCATAGATGTATCTATCCACAGTGTCTAGAGCAGAGTCTGCACGTAGAGGGTACTAAGTAAATATCTGCAGAGAGAGTATGTTCTTTATTTGTGTATATTGATATGGTCCCATCAATCCATTGTCCCCTGTGTCAACCACACACTAACAAACAGTCCAAGATGCCAATCACTGGTGGACAAAGGATTAGGAGAGGTCAGTGATAATTGCAAAGCAGGACCCTGCTTGTGTTGGACCTGGGACAGTAGATAGGTTCTCTAAGGTGGGTCAGCAAGAACTCTACTACCAGAACTAAGACTAATGGTTGATTCTAAATCCCCAGACTAAAGCTTCAGATCTTGGGGTGGACCCCAGTCTCTATATTAGAGCCATTGACCCTGAACTAAGATGAGATGCATGTCACAGGGACAGAAATCAAGACAAAGCATGATGGAACGTTTTTTGGGGGGAAGGTCATGTATATATATTTTTAAATTTATTTTTCAATTACAGTTGACATCAATATTATATTAGTTGCAGGTGTACAAAATAGTGGTTAGAAATTTGTATACATTATGAAGTGCTCGCCCCAAGTCTAGTACCCATCTGGCACCATAAATAATTATTATAATATTATTGACTATATTCCCTATGCTGTACTTTACATCCCCAGGACTATTTTAATTTTAATTGAATTTGTTGGGGTGACATTTGTTAATAAAATTACATAGCTTTCAGGTGTACAATCTATAACACATCATCTGTGTATTGTATTGTGTGTCCACCACCCCAAGTCATGCCTCTTTATAACTGACAATTTCTTCTCCATCTGCTTCATCTCTTTCACCCATCCTCCCAACCGGTCTCCTGTCTAGCAACTATCAATTTGTTCTCTGTGTCTATGAATTTGTTCCTGTTTTGTTTGTTTGTTTGTTAGATTCCACATATGAGTGAAAGCTTTTGGTTTTTGTCTTTCTCTGTCTGACTTAGCATGAAACCATCTAGGTGCAACCATGTTGTAGCAAATGGCAAGATTTCATTTTTTTTATGGCCAAGTAATATTCCATTGTGTCTATGCAGCACCTTTATCCACTCATCTATTGATGGACATGTAGGTTGCTTCCATATATTCGCTATTGTAGATAATGCTGCAGTGAACATAGGGGTGCATATGGCTTTTCGAATTAGTGTTTTGGGTTTCTTTGGATGAATACCCAGAAGTGGAGTTGCTGGGTCATATGGTAGAGTTTCATTTCTTTAACTCTTTTGGCCAATGTGATGCCTATGACTTTACTGGAATCAGCCATCTTTGGTCCTTGTGGGGCTGAGTGACAATTTAGTTGTTAAATAGCTGAATTGTGGACAAATAGTTGTCATTTAAATGTCTTTATTTTAAAAAATCACCTCAATATTTTTTCTGATTGCTCTGAAAACCACGTGTTTGATAACATATATATTTCCACATGATTCCCCAGAATACTGGCAGGAGAGAGTGCACAACTTCCAAAGCATGAATTTCGGGCACATAAACCATCATATTGGCTTATGGCAGAGGGACTCTCCCCATATTTATTCCATTAAACAGAGTTTTCTGGGTGTCTGCTATCCCACCAATCTCTGCTGCTCCACTGGAGAAGTGCCAGCCGCTCCTATTCCTTCCCCATAGGTATGGGGTCCATGTAATATATCTCCTGGCTACTGAGGGCCCCACCCCTAGGAAAGTATGTATCACAGGGACATCAAGGTCAAATATTGTGAGTCCTGTTCTATGTTTCTAATCTCCCTTCTGTATTTGCATCTCTCTCTGCCCAGAATTTTTGTGTTTTCTCTGAATTTCCAAATTACCTACTCTAAAGTGCCCATTTCTCTTTCCCAGCTGCTCTCTCATGTTTTTTATAAATAGGCCCAAGGGAAAATGTTCATTCAAGTCAGAAAGAGATTATGTCAGAGAAGAGAGAGATTTGGCAATGCTATTTAGAGTTGAAGCCTGTGATATTAAAAATATAAACATGCCAAGCAAGAGCTACAGCAGAAGGTAACTGAGTTCATGGCAGCCAAGAGCCAAGTCCTCTGGGCTGAGGACAGGCCAGGGGCATTATCGAGTGTGTGATCCAAGAGCTTCAGGAATTGATCACTTTTGTGTAAAAGAATTATTTAAGAATAAACTACCTGAAACTTGTTATTGTCACCCACTTTTTACTAGAGCTAGAATAATTAAGTTCATTATCTTTTGTGAAATAAGACAAAGAACTAGACACTTGGGGGAAATGAAAACTTTCTGCTTGATCTTGTCCAATCGATACAAACTCCAGGGGTCCCTGTCCAATTAAAAAATTCACAAGATCTCTGGCATTCCCACAAGCTTTCTGAAAATCTTAACATAAGTTCTGTAGCAACTGATGGGTTCGTCTGCTCCAGAAAACTAGCAGCCACTGTGCATTCTACATTTAAAAGGACATTGGGGCATCTGCCCAGGACACAGGTGAATAAATTCCTTGCTTCTAGAAGTATTAATGATGTCAGTAGTAATTTAGAACTTGCTAGGACTAACATTTTACCTTCAAGTTTGGAGTGTCTGATTCCCATGGACTTGTTATTTCAGTTTGAAGATCTGCATAATTCTTTACTGGTCTGAAACGATTTAGTTCCATGATTGATGGAGAAGTTTCTAAGTTTCGTTACCAACACATTTTTAAATCTAATTGAGCTAAGGACATGGTCTGTTTTTAGGAGACCATGTCTGATGTTCAACATTGCAGCCTCAGCCCCGAGATTTGCTTTTCTTCCAAGCTACCACATCTCTCAGTATGCGGTCCTGCCACCAACCTGGTTCTTCAAGTCAGTAACCTCTGAGTCGCCCTTGGCTCCCCTCTCTCCCTTGGTCCCCACACCAGCCCATCACCAAGTCCTGTTGTTCCTTCTCCTTAGGTATCTCCTGAATTCCTTTTCTTCTTCCCACCAACCTAATGCCAGCTATTCCTGTCTCTCCTGGACTATGGCAAAAGCCTCTTAGTACTCTTGCTGCTAATCTTGCTCCCCACCCACCCGCTACCCAGTATCCCTAAAGCAACATGTGTGATCAGTAACAACGCAAACTGTTGATGTCAATGCCAGGCCTAAAACATTTTGTGGTTAAAGTTCGGTAGCCTCAATGTGGCTTTCAATGTGCTGCATGGTCTGGCCCCTCCTTGCTGCTCCAGCCTTGCCCTTGCCTTTTCTAGCCATGTTGGCTTTCAATCAGCAACATGCCAAGCTCTTTCCTGCCTTTGGTCCTTGGCAGATGTGCTTTTCTCTACTGGAAACACTCCCATCCACTCCTCTCCCCTTCACCCGGTCAACTCCCGTTCAACTTAAAGATTCGTCTTACACTTTACTCCCTCAGCAGAGTCTTCCTTGTCACTTTAGCTCCATTGCAATCTCTTGCTTTAAGACTGTACAAAATACTGCACTTCATAGTAGCACGTCTCACTAATATTCTATTACTCTAGGCTTGTTGGGTAGTAGGCTTCATGAAGGCAGAGGTGGGTCTGTCTTGTCCACACGGCTTGAAACATATCAGTAAATATTTGTTGCACACATGAGGAATCATAAAAAGTGACCAATCACCCTTCATTAAATGGTTTTCCATGTAGAAGAAGCCTAAGTGAGCAAGTAAAATGGAAGACAGAGACCTTACCCAGGCAGTACAGAGCAGTCCATGGAACATGAAGGCAGCTGTGATCAATGCTAATTTGACTTCCAAAGTGAATTCCCCAAGTACAATAAAATAATTTAGTCTCCATGTACAGGTCACCCTTGAACACTGTAGGGATTAGGAGTGCCACCTCCCTAGTTGAAAATTCATGTAACACTTTTGACTCCCCCAAAACTTAACTTCTAATAGCCTACTGGTGACTGGAAGCCTATTGACAACTTAAGCAGTCGATTAACACATATTTTGTATGCAATATGTATTATTTACTATATTCTTAGAATAAAGTAAACTAGAGAAAAGAAAATGTTACTAAGAAAGTCATAAGGAAGAAAAATATACAGCTACTGCATTTATTGAAAAAAATCTGCATGTAGTGGACCACACAGTTCAAATCCATGTTGTTCTAGGGTCAACTGTGTATATATTTTTAACCTGAGTGTGACATCAGCATTCTGAGTAAGTTTGGTTTTAATTAGTCATCCTGTGCCAGTCCTTTACTGGGCATATGTGTTCAGCTGGCAATGGAAACGTAGTAGTCTTCCATGATGAGCCTTTCTTTTTCAAAAGTATTTTTCAGGGTCTGTGTCTTTCTTCACTATTTCCATATGCTTTTCAAACAAATATATGTTTTTGTGGGGTGGAAATGGGTTAGAGGCATACATCTTATACCATTTTGGTACTTAATCTCCTAAAAGCATTTTTTTTGGGTAACATGTTGAAATTTACAGCCATCCCAAGTCATAGTCCCTTTCAGAAATATTGCTGTGTAAAAAAATCTAAGGAAAAGATGAAATAGTTTGTTGGCCGCCACATGCTCCAGCCCTAGAATCGCTCTTGGTGACTTGCCTGGGGCTGAATCTCAGCCTCTGTATTTATGAAACTTTGCTGCCATAAAAGTGACTAGACGAGAAATGGTGCTGTGCTCGCAGGCCTTGCTTCAGTGAGATGGTCGCCATTTCATTACACAAAATACCGTGGATTTTGGCCTCGCCTGATTAGTACCAGCTCAGCTCCCTGTCACGACATTTGGCATTTTCAAGTAATTGTTACTGCTGTGGTTTGATAGAAACGTTAGCATCGTTCTTGCCTTGGGCAGCATCTCCTTGGGTTTTTCAGGGAGGAGGGATCCAGTGCAGCTTTAGCTGCTTGGAAGACAGATGGAGGCTTCAGTGGTTATGCGAAAATGGGGCGCTCCTCACACTCCTGGAAGACTTTGATGTTTTTATTTATCACCAGGGGGACAGTCAACGTCATCAGCGTGTCTGAATATATCACTGATGAATTTAATTTACCCTTTGAGTTGAGAATGATTTGGGGGAGAAATTTTTTCTTTAGCACATTTATGGTTTCATTATTTGATTTCTGGAAATATTTTATGTCTACTTCTTTGTTTTTCCTAGAAGCACCCTTTATATTAGGTTTGCTGAATCAACACTTAGCGAATCATCACAGCTCTCGAAACACCTTTCATGTAAATTGCATTGGCCATCTGTATGTTTTTCCTTTGCGTATACAGTAAACTCAGGGTTATATAGACCATTGTCCAGTTGATTGTCCAGTTTCTGAAGTATCTAGGTCCCTTGCCTCTCCTTTGCTTTTTCTTGTCTCTTTCTACCTCTCTTTTGACCGGTTCGATCTCTGCAGAAGGAGAAATAGGGCCATAGAGTCTACTATTCAGTCAACAGATGCTTACCATGTGTGCACGCCCAGAATTGCCTCTGCGTACGGGAGCGCACGGTTCGCCTGGGGAGGTGGGTCCATGAAGAAGTGTGTCCGTTCCAGAGGCCTTGTTATCAGGCTCTGCGGTGGCGGTTTAGGCTACACGAGAGGCGTGAGAGACACAGAAGGAAAAGGCAGAGCTGAGGACAAGCAGCATCAGGGAATGAGGAGGAGTTGGGGAGAAATAAGGTAGCGCATCACAGACCGGCAAGGGCCTGTTTTCAGGCTGGAAATTCTGATGGGCGAATGGCAGAAATGACTGGGGACAGAGTGAGCCGGACTAGGAAGGCCTTGGATTGTTGGACAGGGGCTGAGTTTGGGGACATGTAAGAGGACTTTTGACTTTGTGCGGTAGGTGATGGGAAGGCATTGATTTTGATCCAATCCCTGAAATTCAAAAGAATTGTGATTTTCTTGCAAAGGGCTTTGGCTAAAGTCTTGACAGCAAAAACGAAATGAAAGCTTAAAATTAAGTTTGGGGGCATTTGTCTATTAACTTTAAAAGTTTTAATTCTTCTGGTTTCCACAGATGACTGAGAATTAGCTTAATGTCATTTCCCCTTCTTTATTTTGCCCCATTGTATGTTCCTTGATAAGAGATCTGCATTTGAAAAGTTTTATGATACATCCCAGTAGGAAAATTACCCATTGTTGATAAATGTATATTTTTTAATCCTTGCTGTTATTGGAACACTGCTAATTTTGTTAACACTTTCTCAAAGGAAAAATGAAAGAAAGAAATGCCTATGCAACCCCTTTATTATTTTGTCTGCCCTTGCTTTATTCACTTAGCTGAGTTTTAATGGAAAAAGGGGGGCTGGCCAGTACTTTTATTTTCATGTGACATTTCAGCACCCCTCCAGTCCATCCCTGTAATGAAAATTGGCAGCCCTTGAGAAACACAGCAACCGTTCAGTAAAGAGCACCTGCTACATGGACCGTGAACAGCAGAGGAACCTCTGCAGCCCAAATATGATGCCATTCTTCCAATGTACCAGAGGCAAACCTGTTAGATGCTCAATGTTAGTCTCAGGGCAGGAGATGGGCAGGCCATTTCATCCCAAGGCCTAGTCATCCATCATGTTGCTCACAACAATCAGAAGTCTGAAGTGTGAAGGCAGTGATGCCTGAGGGGCATTATCAGTTTTCCTTTGGACTTTTCAGAAAGAGGTTAGGGCACAAGATGTCTTAACAGCATTAACATCAAAGATTATTAGGCCCTTAGCCAGTTTTTTTTTTGTTTTTTTTTAAGGAAACATTCCATTCACTGGTAGTTAAAGCAACCTCAGATTGATTTGCTCTGAAGAATAACTAAGGTGTGACTATTGTCACATGAGTGGTGTTTTAACAAATGTACGAGTACAATGTTGAACTTTGTAGGGGCTATTTTTGGTATCTGTATTTATTGCAGTGATGGAACCAATGATCAGAATCTGCTAGCGAGTCTCCTTTGGGAATTTTCTGAGATAGTACATAAGACTCACAAAATAACCACACTCTTTTTCCTTCAACTTCAAATGATGTCACCTAGCAGTGTTGCCACAGTTTTTAACCAGCTTTGCTTTGAGTGACTTTTGGCTGTCCCCTAAATAAGCTCTACTCTTAAAGCATGAGGATCTGCCATCAACGAAGAGAATCGAAAGGATGTGCTTAAGTCTATAATGGAAATTTTGTAAGTGGGTCCCCACGTGATTTTCATCAGTGGCAACATCACTGGAACTGCGTTGTGTCTCCAGATGACTGATTTGAACAAGAAAGAAATGCAACCAAGTAACACATTTTTTTGGCATTTGCTAACCAATAAGTGTTGTAAGGACAGCATGGGACAAACTGGGCGTATTTCTATTTCTGCTACCTGGGAGAAGTTACTAGCTATGAGAGTCTTGGGTTCTTCTGAGTAAAAGGGGGATTGAAATGTCCATTTCATAAGAATTTGTTAGGATTCAGTTAAGTGCAATGAAGTAAAACTGAATTAAATGTATGTATATTTATTTATAAGTACTTATACGTAGATGTCTATACATATTTATTGGTCCACCTGTCCGTCCATCCATCCATCCCATACAGCAAGAGCCCCATAAATGGTAGTTATTGTTACCAACACAAAAACTGTCACCCTAGTGATACCTGTGGGTTAAAGTGCTCGGAGCCTCCCTTGGCTCTTCTCTTTCCCCCTTCCCCTCTTATCCTTCCATGTCCCTTTAGTGTCTTCTTTTTCTTCTGTGTCATCATCTTCCTCTCTTCCACCTTTTGCTCTTATAAGTCCCTTCTCTCCTATAAGTGAAGACTGGGCTGGGAGTGGGCCTGCTCCCTGCACGCGCAGAGGAAGCGGGGACGGACCGGGTCAGCGCACCCCGCTTGGGAGGCCCTGTTTCCTGCCCATCTCCATTTACTCCAAGTTCCCAGGCCCCTCTGCTTCTGCTGCACCTCTCTAGAGGGAGGGCTGGGCTGCTTCTCTGAAGGGAAGGCATGGGTCCTCCATCGCCAGCTCCTCTCTCAGCACTTCCCCACGAATGTGAGGGGATATGCTTCATGATGCGATTAGAGTTTCTTCTATTTTTTCTTCAGTTAATTGGATATCAGGACTGTGATCCTCAGTCAGGGAGCCAGGACCTCCTAGAGAGGAAAACAGGATTTTTCTGATAAGAGGCAGTCAGGTTGTGTGCAGTTTGAGAAGCATGTTCACTATTATGATGCATTATTAAAACAAAGCCAAATGAAACAAAATATTGTGATTTTCTTAAATAAAAATGCAGAAAGTAAGCTAGAGAGACTAGTCTCACTTTGTGAAGTGACACTGCCTTTGGAGTGACAGAGATGATCAACAGGAAGTTTTAGTATCTGATTTTTTTTCATATCAGGAACTGCATGAGAATATTATATTCATCAAAAGGGGCTTAAATTTTTAAAAAGTACAAAAACTGTTGAGAAACATTGTTTATTTATGAAAGTTAAGCAAAATAGGCATCACAACCCAAGCAAGACCTGGAGGTTCCTGGGAGACCCATTCCTGTGTTTAATGAGAAACCAGCCAGCTGAGTCTGACAAGCCCCTTGTATTTGTTTGGGGCGTTTGAAGTTGATGTTAACCCGCCCATCAGAGAAAATGCACATGAAGTCTTAATTATAATCACCACTTTGTACTTCAGTAAGTAGAATTAGAAATCCCTGTATGAACTGGAGATATGGAAATGATGATAACCTCCGTTGGGTTTTTCTGTTTGTCCCAGTGTCACTGGCAATTTCATCATATCTTAGAAAAGATGAAACACTACTAGTTATGCTCAAAACCAAAAATCCTCCAGTTTCACTAACGTGAATCTCCCAGATATTGACACCTTGGATATTCAGTTGTGGACATGACACCTTACGCACCTAATGACAGAGACTTAATTGACTCATACATTAAAGGGCAGACAAGTATTTGGTACAGGTGTACACTCTGGAAGTCACGAACTTCTGATTGTAGCTCTTCTGATTGATTGACACTGTGAACTCTTTACATGGAATGTCTGGGTTATGGGGAATAACCCTGGATAAAGCATCATCTAATGGAAACAACATTGGATTTAAACAGACATGGGTTTGAATCTTGGCTCTGGCACTTAATAGCTGGGTGGACAGGGTGATATATCTAACTTTTTGAGCCCTAGTTTCCTCATCTATTAAATGGGGTTAATGTGACTCTCTTTGCAGGGATTTTGTGAGCTTTGAATGCTTGAAAAACATTTAGCAAAATACCAGCTCCACAGTGCAGTTCCAAAGCTCATTGTCATCATCTTCACACGGCTAACTTGGCTAACTTCTCTAGCTAACGTTGAAGTTTGACTTTTCAATAGTATATACAATATATTCATTGCTAACTCTTGTTTAGGGATAGATTGAATATGTTTTCAGTGCCCACCAATAATACATGATTCACAGGAGATGGGAAGTGGGCAGAGAAGCCAATGTCACTTTGCACTCAGCCCACTGATGTTAATGTTATGATACCCGAGCAAGGGGAGCTTAGAACCACTCACAAGATCAGTCCTAGCTCTGTAGTGTGTCTGTTCCAGCAGGTACAATGCAGCCTGACTGAGCCTTAGCCCCTTGGGCCTCTGACATTGCAGAAAGCCCTGCTTGTTAGACCACAGAATGGTTGGCACGATATAAGATAGGGAGGCAGACCTGATTGATGATGGGCAGAGCTGGGTGTGAGAGCTCTGGGGTTTGCTCTTGGCTCCCCGCCCTCCACCAAATTCTGCTGTGTATTATGTACATGTCAAAAATAGCATGCAAGTTTATTAAGGGTGGGGCCTGTGTCCTCTGGCTCTGTTCTCTCTTGTAACTCTTTGCACTCAGGAGAAACTTATTGACTAGGAGAGGGGAGAGGTGGCATAGTCTTGTAAGCTGGTTGGCCATTGATTGGCACCTGACTGTTGGGTGCCGACTCTTTAGCTGATTAGCTGTCTGGGCTTCTCTTGCTAAGAAACATGTGCCCTTTTTCTGATCCCTGGTAAGCAAGGGTTTTTAAAGGTTGGGCAGAGGAAGGGAGAAGAAGGAGATGGTAATCAATTATGATGATCTTTGTAAATGGTACAGGACTATGGTTTGGTAGGGTGAAAGATAAATCTATTATTGAAGGCCATGTGTGTGAATCATCTACTGACTTTTTCCACTATAAAAATATCTTTACTTTGTTTTTCTGATTATGTAAATAATACACATTCGTTTGAAAAATATTCACACAATGCCAAGAAGTATGAGGAGGAAAGTAGAGATCACCTGAATGTCAGCACTTTGAGATGGCTCCCATTAACATTTGGTGACCTATACTCTCAGGAAACTTTTATGCATATAGGTACAGAAGTATCTTCTGCAAATTCATACAAGTCACATTACAATGCTTTTTATTAAATTTGTGTGCATATTTTTTTCCTGTCACATTAAAAATGGTGCATAACCAAAGGGTTAGATTCCTGACCCTGGTTAGGGCGTGTGCAGAAGGCAACTAATCGATGTGTCTCTCTCACATCGATGTTTCTCTCTCTCTTCCCACCCCTATTCTCTCTAACAATCAGTGGAAAAAATATCCTCAGGTGAGGATTAACAACAACAACAAAACATTGGTGCATATACACTGCTCTGAGCCTTGCTTTTCTCAATTAATGTCATGCAAATCTCTCCATGTTAACAAGAATGGATCTAACTCATGGTTTCTCAACCTCAGCCCTATTGACACTTCGGGCTGCATAATTCTTTGTTGTGGAAGGGCTGTTTTGCCCACTGTAGGATGTTTAACAGTATTGCTGTCAGCTGCCTACTAGATCACAGCAGTACCTAACCCTCCACTGGCTCCTGCCCAGATTGTGACACCAAAAATGTCTCCAGGCATCACCAAATGTCTCCTGGGGCACAAACATTGTCCCTGGTTTAAAGCTACTGACCTGATTCTTTTCAATAGTTGCATAATATTCCACAGTACGATGTGCCACTTTTTTGGTAATCATTCCTTTCCTTGTGGTCATTCAGTTTGATTCCAGTATCTTTTTTGCCTGTCAGAATTATGATTTAGATGGGTGCTGTTCTTGGCCCACGGTTATTATTTAGGAATCTGAAAACTCTGCAGAGATAAAAACCTGGGCCTCTCCCTATGCAAACACAGCATTGGTGTGCCTGCCTGCATCACCTCATTCCTGGGTGGGCCCACAGAGTGAAGCTGGTGATGAGACTGTGGCACGTTGGGAGGTGACGCCCCATCTATTATGGGCAGGTGCTCCCCAGCTCCAGATAGTGGCTGCCCAGTGGGAATGAAGGCTCAGCATTACCAAATATTCTATTTTCCAAGAGAAGCTGGAAATTGATATTTTATGTAAAAAGCTTCCCCCAGTTTTTAAGGTTGAAAACATATTTAATTTTTTGGAAAACATTGAACAGGCTAAACAAAACAGTCTCCTGCCCAAATCTGGCCTGCTGGTTGCTGGCACAGAGATTTGTCATGATTGTGATCTCTGCCTTGCTGGGGTTTCAGTTCCTTGAGTGACTGATGGTGAGGATGTAGCACAGCTCTTTGGCTGTGAGCACTGAGCTACGACCCACATGTCTGCAGTGAAGCTTGCCTCCCACGAGGCTGCCATCCTCTCCTGGAGAGAGCTTGTGCTGTCATAGTCTCCACGTCCAGTGCTGTCTGAGCCACCGGGATGCCTGGCAGCTGCTGGCTTACCTGTTCTCTGGAGAATCAGGGTCCGTGCTGCTCGATGCCTCAGAATCTGCTGATCTCCAGCTTCAGAAGGTCTCTCCCTGTGCCTGGGGTGGCTCTGCGGGAGGGGTGTTCACTGGGATCGGGTGGCTTCCGGCAGCATGGAAGCTTCAGTGCTCTTTGGAATCTGTTGTTCATTTAGAGAGCATGTGGCTAATCTACTCGCCCGGTTTCCTTCCCAGGCAAAATGTTAGAACTGGAAGGGACATTAGAGATCCTTGAGTCTAACATTTCATTTCACACTGTGAAAAGCAAGGCTTGGGAAAGGGAAGCAGCCCAGCGGAGGCTCCACAGCCCTCTCCAGGCAGGGCGGCTCTCGCGCCTCCTTGCCTCCCTTCCCAGGGTTCCTTACCCATTGCTCCTAACAGCTGGATTTCACAGAAACCCCCTTTTTCTGTTTCTACTTTTCAGCTGACTTATCCGGTTGTCCTTGTTTCTTTGACTCGTCTCTGGGAGGCGACACTTAGGTACCATGTGTTCCTCTGAGTTTTTGCAAGGCTAATTAATCCCTCCCCCCACACCTTTCAAGACAACGACTTTGTTCCTCTAGTTTGGCATTGTTTCAAAGGGAAGCTTTTGGTTTGGAAATGGATTAGAGAACGATTTGTGCCGTTCTACTAGCTCAAAGACTAGATTATATCAGATTTGCTGATGCTGCCTCAATAAGTTCGACGTTGGGCTGGTGATGATTTTGAAGACGCAGCAACATGTGATAACTAGCGGGCTTTAAGTGGGGTGGGGTGGACTGACAGCTGCCCCTTTAGTTGGAAATACGCTGCTCTGCAGTTCCGATGGAGTCGACTTGCCGGCTCTCTGCACCCACAGCTGCCAACAGTTCTTAGCTGCTGAAGAAGGCAGGCAGATTGGGCAGCCCGGGAGGGTGCCATGTGCGGGAGCAGGCTTTCAGCCCAGTGCCCACTCTGCTGCCAGGATGCTGTCAGCACAGTCTGAGAAGCGCTTCAGCGACTGCCCACCAGCTTGACACCTGTGCTGGCCAAGGTCAGAACCCTCAGGAATCTGCTTGTTGGCGGTGGCGGCAGCAGAAGCGATGGCATGAGAAGAGACGTGTTGCTCCAAGAGAGAGGGAAGTGTGCTCAACTGCAAGTCTACGGTGCTGAACTCCCCTAATTCCTTCATTTCTCTGAGCCTCAGTAGTCTTAGTTGGAACACAGGGGCCAAACTAAATTACCTTTTTCATCTCTTAGAGGTGACATTAAAGCCAATTGCACATGGGTGCACATGCACACACACACACACAGACACACATCCACACACATATGATGTGTGTTTTATGTGTGGATTGAAATGTGTTCTTCCAAAATTTACTTGTTAAAGTCCTAACTCCCAGTATCTCAGAATGTGATGTTATTTGCAAATAGAGTTGTTGCAGATGCAATTAATTAAGGTGAGGTCATACTGGAGTAGGGTAACCCCAATCTAATGACTGGCATCCTTATAAAAAGGGAAAACTTGGGCACAGACAGGCCCCCAGGGAAAATGTGCTGTAAAGACTGTTACACTGCCCCAGCCTGGAAACTAACAGAAGCTAGTGAAGAGGCCTGGCATAGATCCTTTCCTAGTGCCCTGAAAGGAAGCATGGCCCTGCTGATATCTTGACATTGAACTTCCGGCCTTTAGAACTGCGAAACAATACATCTCTGTTGTCCAGGTCATTTGGTGTGTGGCACTGTGTTATGGCAGCCCTAGAAAACTAGTTCAGTATGTATAAATAAATAAAGAAGTCATACAGACACACACAAAATTACTTGAAATATTTAAGGCTCAACAGCAACCTATAGTATGTCTTGGGTAAGTATAAACCTGGCCATGGCCATGTGGGGTTAACTGGTTCACAGTAGCGGGCTGGGCTGATGGTGAGGCTCAGGTAGAAGGATGAACAGACTAGTCAGTAAGATCCCTGAGTGGCACACATTGTATTAGTCAGAACTACTCTAGGGTGTGGAGTCTCTAGATCTCTGCTCTGTGTATCCTCTGGGCCCACTTCTTTCTAAGCCTCAACTTAAGTTGATCCAGGCATTTCTAATAATACAACCAGCTACCAAAAGCCACACTACTGGTGATGGCCAGATGCTGGTAATGGCCAGAGACACTTCCCTCTTCCTTTTCATTACTGCTCCTGTGCCCCACCCACCTCTGAGGACTCAGAGATGTAAATAAGCCGAAATGAATGATTAGCTCAGTGCCACTGGAAGCTCAAGAGTATTCTGCTTCCAGAGTGGAGGATTCCAGAGATGAGTAATGTCTTACATACCTCTTCTTATATCTACTGTAGTCCAGCAGGATTCTGGGCAGTGGTACCTCTGGCTGAGCATCATTTTCAGGGCTCTCAGTGATCTTGCAGGGACTCATCTTTTAGATAAAGGGAGAGTCACTAAATAACTCCCGTCCCTAATAAACAGCCTGAGAGTGAGTGCGCCACCACTCAGCATGTTAACCATATTTACCGCCTAAGAGACAGAAAGCAGCCTGTCTCGTTTGATGAGGAAGCTGTAAAGTTTTAGTGAATGGGAGTAAATCAAGTCTTTGGTTTTCCTTGTAAAAATGTACTGCCTCACGCTGAGGCTCACCCTTTACTTGCGTGAGTGCCTTTTCATTCCTTTGCACAAATAAAACATGACTCGGGGCCATCCTCTAGACTAGATCCTGGTGCACTGGGTTCAACAACCAAAAAGTTCAAGTTGATATTGTGTGTTTGAGGATGAGGCCTGAGCACTAGCATGGAGCATCTAAAATACTTGTAATATGGGAAAGGCTCTAAGCTGAGAAACGACCAAACAAAGAGGATGGGGCTTCAAGATGGGGCTGTAAGGGGAAGGAAAAAGAAATATCCGGTTCAATTAAGTCTTCAAAATTCGATGACTATTATGCATGGAACACAAAAGGCAATATGAAGCATGAAAAGTGGTACTTTTATATCCTAAGGCTGAAGAACTCTCCGAAGCCCTCAATGTCACCCTCTAGGAGAGACGATGTGTGATCGTAAGTCTGCTGTGGCCTCTGAGACCTTTCCTGAGATGTTTACTCACTCCATGCAGCAGCACATCCTGGCCAGACGCTGGGTGGCTACTGGATGGGGTTGGTTCCCTGCCACTCTTTTCCCTACTCTTCAGAGTGCCACCCTCTGGTTTCTACAAGCATCCAAGGGAGGCAATGTGTCTAGCAAGAGTGCTCACCTGCATCTGGTGAATGAAATATTAAAATGGATTTGGGATACCCATGGTCTATCAGTACTGTGTTTGGCCAGGTATCAAATTTTAGCTGCTATTTGCCCAAAGGCATATAAATTACTATCTGAGGGGACAGTGGAGTATATGTCTGGTAGGCAGGGGCTTCACTTTAGCGATATTCACTTTTCTTAAGCAAGGAACTTATAGTCAGGAATCTGGATAGAAAGAATTATTTCTTGTGAATTGACTACCATTAATCAATTAAAATATATAAAGTAATTTATTCATTGTCTCCTTGTCTTCTTCCAGAAGCTTGAGACTAGGCCTTGGGTGAAGCTGGATCATTTGGGATGTGATCCTAGGGAGGGGAGTGAGAAAACTGAGTGAGACAGGGGAGGAAGAAAGTCAATATAATGGTTGATTATCAAGCTCATTGCTCTGAGAAATGGGAGCTCAGTTGCTCCAGATTTTCTGAGGAGCATGTAGACTAGAGACTGGAGTCTTTATTCACTAGCTTCCTTTCCTCACTGCTGGTTACCCTTAAGGTCATTACCTTCCCTCCACTTACGGATTGCATGCGTACATCAGCAAGGTGAGCTCCCAGGACTTTGGAGATGACCCTGGAGCAGAAGAATGCACATCAAACTCCCTGTGGGACACTGGACCTGGGAGCTGTCCGCCAAACTAGTGCTGAAACCAGATGTAGGCTGGGAGATGTGGCAAAAGGTACCAGAATTGTATGCTTACTCAAAAAAGGGTTTATAGTGGCTTGCAAACAGGCATATGTTAACATACATTTAATATATATTCAAATGAGTTAAAATGAGGGGTCAGTAGCAAAGTTATTATAAGAACAGATGGCATTTAATCCTATACACTTAGATGTGGGCCTCAAGTAAAGGCCTCTGAACTTTTTTTGTGTGGGAACAGCTCCTTTATGTTTTTTTTTTTTTTTTAAATATTACAGATGTCCCTTTTTCTCCCCAATGACCCATTCCACCTCGTCCCATCCCCCTCCCCAGTCCCTCTCCCCACCATTGTCCATGTCCTTGGGTTGTGCATATATGCATATAAATTCTTTGGTTATTCTCTCCCCCTCCACATAGCCCCCCCCCATACCTCTGAGATTCATCAGTCTGATCCATGCTTCCATGTCATTGAATCTATTATGTTCATCAGTTTATTAAGTTCTTTAGATTCCACATATAAGTGAGATCATGTGATGTTTGTCTTTCTCTGCTTGGATTATTTCACTTAGCATAATATTCTCCAGGTCCATCCATACTGTCCCAAAGGGTATGAGAGTCTTCTTCTTTACAGCTGCATAGTATTCCATGGTGTAAATGTCCCACAGCTTTCTTATCCACTCATCTACTGATGGGCACTTGGGCTGGTCCAGATCTTAGCTATTGTAAACTGTGCTGCTATGAACATCGAGGTACATATATTCTTTCCGATTAGTGTTTCAGGATTTTTAGGATACATTCCTAGAAGAGGGATCACTGGGTCAAAAGGCAGCTCCATTTTTAATTTTTTGAGGAAGCTCCATACTGTTTCCATAGTGGCTGCCCCAGTCTGCATTCCCACCAGCAGTATACTGTGGTTCCCCATTCTCCACACCCTCGCCAGCACAAGTTGTTGTTTTGTTGATGGAGCCATTCTGACAGGTGTGAAGTGATACCTCATTGTGGTTTTAATTCGCGTCTCTCTGACTATTAGCGACATTGAGCATTTTCTCATCTGTCTCTTGGCCATCCATATGTCCTCTTTGGAGAAGTGTCTGTTCAGGTCCTTTGCCTATTTCTTAATTGGGTTGTTTGTCTTCCTCTTGGTGAGTAGTATGAGTTCTTTGCACACTTTGGAAGGGCCTCTGAACTTTGAAACAGTCAACATGAAGAGGGAATCATGATGAAGCACAAACTTTACAATGACTAAAGGTAAAAAATTAACATAATTATTTCTGGTACTAAAATCAAAGAGAAACTTCTGTGGATGCTCAGAGAGGATGAGGGGATGCAATTAGTCACATCCTGGCTAAAATATTTAATGTCAAGCTTGGTGTGACTTTCATAATGTTGTTTCTTATGTTTAAATATAGGCAAAGAGCTTCCCCCAAAGCATGATTAGTAAAAACAAAGCTAAGGAGGGGAAGGGGATATATGGTAGAATGGCCCATTAATAGATGGATGATTTTAAAGAATGAACCAATGACTACAAGTTAGTCTTGCTGTGGGTCTGTTTCTTATCATTTGTCTCTCTTTTTCTCTCTTTCTTTTCTCAACTAACTCAGTCTTATCTCCTTCTTTCCTTAAATAGCAGAAAGAGCATGGGCTTTGAAGTGAAACTCAACTGTGAAAATTCACAGTAATTTATCAATTACTAATATAGGATGAAAAAATGTATTATCTTTACTTGTATATTTGATATTATCTTCATTGAATTATTCTGATGATAAAAGAAGTATAGTTTCTTTTAGAAACAGTTGAAAAAATATAAGAAAGAAATTTGAAAAACCATCTGCAATTTAACCATCCGTATAAAGAAATGGTGGTTAAACTATTTTTGTAATTTCCTTTCTAGATTTATGGGTACATAGTTAAAAAAAAAATTATATATACTGTTTTATTGCCATATCATTATGTTATGAATATTTCCCCATGCTAATGACTATATACTAACATAATCACTTTTAATGGATGCACTGTCATCCATCAAATAGGGTGCCATCATTTGTTTAATTATACATGATTATTAGATATTTAGATTGCTTCCAATTTTGGATTATTATAATTAGAGACATGATAAACATCCTTAGATATAATTCTATGAGTTTTTCATCCAAATGTTTCTTTAGAATCAATCCTTAGATTTGGAATTGCTGGGTTAAATGATGGGAAAATTACAAGGCTTTGATACACTTTGCTAAATTGCCTTTCAAAAATGTTGTATCCACTTATTCCCCTACCAGCAATGTATTAGCATGCCTGTCTCACCAAACTTAGGTATCATGGCAATATATGCATGATATGTATCATGGATATAAGCTAGCTTAGTCTAAAGTTAGGGACCAACCAGGGAAATAAAAACCACTA
This sequence comes from Miniopterus schreibersii, assembly GCF_964146895.1. NCBI lineage: Eukaryota > Metazoa > Chordata > Mammalia > Chiroptera > Miniopteridae > Miniopterus > Miniopterus schreibersii. Next base: position 68,235,797 of record NC_138108.1, on the reverse strand, counting down.
TAGGTATTACAGAAAGAGGAACTTTAATCCAGTCATTGTTTGCACAGGTGATGGAGTAGCTGAGAAGCCAAACAGGATGCTATGGACTAAATTGTGCTTTTCCAAAACTCACATGTTGAACACCTAACCCCCAATGTGATAACATTCCTAGATAAGTCTTAGGGAGGCAATTAGGTTTAGATGATGTCCTGAAGGTGGGGTCCCTCTTAATGGGATTAGCACTTTTTTTAAAAAATATATTTTTATTGATTTCAGAGAGACGAAAGGAGAGGGAGAGAGAGAGAAACATCAATGATGAGAGAGTCGTCATTGATCGGCTGCCTCCTGCACACCTCCGACTGGGGATTGAGCCCACAACCCAGGCATGTGCCCTGACTGGGAATCAAACCGTGATCTCCTGGATCCTAGGTTGATGCTCAACCGCTGAGCCACGCCTGGCCGGGCAATGGGATTAGTGCTTTTAAAAGGAGAGAGATGAGAGAGCTCTCTGTCTCTCTCTCTCCCTCCCCTTTTCCCACCCCTCCCTCTCCTTTCCTTCCTCTTTCCCTCCTTCCTTTCTCCCTACCTTTCACGCCACCTCTCTCTACTTCTCCCCCTGGTCCCTCCTTCCCTTCTTCCCTCCCTTTCTCCCTCTCCCTCCCTTCCCCTCTCTCCCCCTCCCTCTCTCCCTCTCTCCCTCCCTCTCTCTCAAGCCAGAAAGAGCACCGTCACCAGGAACTGAACTGGCCAGTACTTTGATCTTGGATTTCCTAGGCTCCAGAACTGTGAGAAATAAATTTGTACTGTTTAAGCCACCCAGTCCACGGTTTTTTGTTATGGCAGCCTGAGATGACTAACCCATAGGCTGACTCAGGTTACAGCTACTGGAAGCTACTACTCTCCCTAGGCTAGAAGGATGAAGGGAGATGGCAGCATTGTCAGCCATACCTGGGGTCATCTGAAGGAGGCTGGAGCCATGGCAGCCTGAGCTTTGGGAGCTGAAATAACAGAGGAGATGCAGCCTGAGCAGGAGAGAAATGGGGAGAAACACCCTGACCTTTTTTCTCCCTCCTGAGCCCCAGTCTTCAATCAGGACCTCTCACTGGCAGAACAATGTGAAGCCAGCTAATGTGGGGACAGGAGAAGGCTGCAGGGCCCTGAGACACAGAGCAGAGCAGGGAAGGGTAGGGGGGATGTGAGGACACAGAGCCAAGAATGCAGTGCATGCTCTGTGTGGCTGGCACAGTGTCTTTGGAAAGCCCTGCTGTCTGCCTGTGTATGGGGCATGGTTTTCCATGTTAGACCCAGCACAGGGCCAGCAAAAGCCATTACACAGATGCTTGACCCCTGTGGGCACTGAGGTTTGCACCCCCTGTTTTCACTAATGTGCCCACTTGAGATGGTGATGGGGAGGAGGGTGGGTATTTTAAGAGCGGAGACAGCCTAGGGAAAGGATGGGGGCTGGAAGGATATGCCACTGAAGTCAGTTTCTACACTTTTCCTTAGGTAGCCTGGTCCTCTAAAGGTGTGGTTTCTAAAAGACGTAGCCCTTGACCCTTACTGTTCCATATTACAATCCAGACAGGGAACAGGTTTCAAAGCGTGTCCTCTGTTGTGTGAGAATCTCTTTCACGTGCCCTTTCACGTGCATTTGGAGTGGCCCAAGTTAGCCAACATGATGTTCACCTGGGCTCAGCTTCATTCCTCATAAACCACGAAGCTGTTTAGACAGCTGCAGGTATCCAACCACCCTTGGCCTGGGATTCCTTTACCCACCAGCGCTCACACCTGTGAGCCCCCCCCACCCAGCCAGGCATCGTCACGACCACTGCGGGGACCCCAGCAGACATCTGACAGTGTGGACAGGAAATGAGGAAGCTGAGGAACTTCGCTAAAGCTGAGGGAAATGGCAAGGTGAGTCAGCGTGGCAAGGCGGGCCAGGGGAACCTGAACTGCAGGATTTGGGGGGCTCTTTTGGCTGTTTTACTGCAAGGCAGCCTGTGGCTGTTCCCTGCACGTGCGTCTGGCTAGAAGAGGAGTGCACCCTGCTCTAAGTTAGACAAGGTGCCATGTGGTGGCTGGGAGGTCACCTGCGGCTCCTACAGTGCCTAGACTATGGAGGTCCTGTCCTTATTTCAGAACCCTCTCATTATTTCAGTGTGTCTCATGCCAACACTTCCAAATGCAGAGATAAGTAGGCATTTCTGTGGCAGTCTGGGCTTCCAGCCTAACCTTTCTTACCACGTGGCTCCTGGGCTCCATTTGGATGTCCCATTCAATTTTGCTCATTTGTCCCTATTATTTTGGGATAGTGTGTTGCTTTAGGGTGGCCTGGTTTAGCTTGAGGAAAGCAGGGTTGGGGACAATCTATTCTGACAAGGAATGATTGCAGGAGCCACAGGCTCAGGAGCCTCCAGGGCAGGTGGTCCTGGGAGCAGGTTAAGCAGGCAAGGGGCTGGCTGGTGAAACCCATCTAAAGGGGCTCACTCAGCCTGAGTTGATTATAGGCCGTGGCAGCTCAGGCCCTGTGTTTCTGGTTGATGTCCCCCCCCCACCCCTAAGAAAACATGGAGACCTCTGTGAAAGTTTTCAAGTATGAGAAATAAGTTCTAAAAATTTGAAAATAAGGTGTGGGCTATAAAATCTACCTCTATGGGCAGCTTGCCATTTTAGATTTATGGAGTGATTCTTGTGCCAGGCCCTGGGCCGTGGGCAACACTAAGGTGAGTAAGGCAGTGTCTCTGTTCTGAGGGAATTCAGTGGGGAAACGAAACCACAAAACCCAACTCTGTCACAAGGCAGAGTAAATCTGAGATGTGCTGTTGGGAGAGATGCCAGGAAATGCTGTGGGTGCTCCAACGGAGATTCTTCTCATGGTATTTTCCTTTATTTTATGTTAGCGTGAAATATTAATTCCACTTTCAATAACTGGACTTCAAAATATAAAATAATGTATGCAATCTGTGGGGTCTATGGTATGTGGCTGGCTTAAAGGGGGGACTACTTTAATAATGAGGCTTTTCTGTCCTTCACTGAATAAATGCTCTGAGGAAAGGGTTTACACTTGACTGATTTCCACTCTGAAGTGTTACAGTGAAATTCCTGTGTAAATAGTGAAATAGGACTTTTAAAGATGGCTGTTTCTAGGCAGAGTGACTAATGAGAGAGGTAATGCCTTAGGATGGGTCCACATGCTCCTCAGCCCAGCCAGTCCAGAACTCCCCAAATGTAGAGCTTGCCAGGTGGTGGCAAAGGCAGGCCCAAGAGGTGTCTGGGGCAGAGCTTCGCTTGGAGGCAGATCCAGCTGGGTCAGATTGGGGGAGAGAGGCCAGAAGTCAGCAGGAGACCTGAGTCAGGACCTGGTGATTGTCCCATTTTCCCTGGAGCCCCTGGAGCCCTAGGCTCTCACCTCTTCCAAGGCTCTTCATGTGCAATATTATGATTACCAGTGTACTCCCCTACAGCGGGCCATGGGGTGTTGGGCAAGGGCGAGTCCAGTGTCTTCATATTCTAGTGCCTAGCAGATGGCTGGCATGAAGAGATGTATTGAATGTCAGTTGAATGAATAAGTAAATGATAAACAGAATAGAAGCGTAGGCAGGTGGACAGCATCAGGGAAATTCAGACGGAGGCGGTGGTACTGGCTGGCAGGTGAGAGCGGTGATGGGCAGGTTGGAGCTGGGAATGTGTGGACCCAGACCTGTGGCTGGAGGGTGAAGTGACTTGCAGGCCCTTGCTTTGGGGCTGAAAGTTGGTCATCAAGGCAGGACTCAGGCAGGAGGAAACACCAGCTGGATTCAGTTAGTGGGAGGGAGGGAGGAACAGTGCATCGCTTCAGGGTAGCAGAGAGCCAGGGGTAAGATTGGAGGCTCCAGCATCAAAGAAATTCAAGTTCGAATTTCAGTTCTACCTTTCTTTTTTTTATATACATCAAAAGGTTAAATTTCATTGAAAACCATTAAAGAACACCCAAATCAATGGATTTATGTCTTTTATTTGTGGATTAGAATTTTTAAAAAATTCTTTCAATTTATTTTTATTGTTGAAAATATTATAGGTGTTCCCTTTTTTCCCCATTCACCCCCTTCCCCCCCCCTCCCCAGGCCTTTTCCACACTACTGTCTGTGTCCATGGGTTATGCATATATGCATATAAGTTCTTTGGTTAATCTCTTCCCACCCCACCACCCCCGCCTTCCCTCTGAGAGTCGTGAGTCTGTTCCATGCTTCTCTGTCTCTGGATCTATTTTATTCATCAGTTTATTTTGTTCTTTAGATTTCACAAATGATCCTTTCACTAGCTGGGTGACCGGGCAATGGACTTGACCTCTCTGTGCTGTAGTATCCGTATCTCTTAAATGGGGGTAAAATGGTTCAAAGGATCAAATGAGATGCGAGTGAAGCACTCAGCCCCTGGCAGAGTTATTAAGGAAAATGCAGGGAGGGTTTGATTAGTCACAGGATACTTGATACCAAGACTTTTGAGCAGTAACCAGGAGCTGTGGACACAACCTCAGGCATTTGCAAACAATACATCTCCTCACCTTCACCCCAACCAGGGTGTTGGGAATAAATATATTTCAAAAGCTTCCTAGGAGATTCTGGTAACTCCCCCACCATGCCCTCTCCCTCAGTCCACATTTTATTCCCCCAAATCACTCTCACAAAACCAGTGTAGGTCTCATCTTGTTAGGGGACTTGACTGGGGGTGAAGACACAGTAGCCCCAGATTGTGTGGACTTTAAAGGGTATTGGCAGGCAGGGCCGATGCATCCATGAGACATGGAGCACACAGTGCTTGGGGCTCACAATACTTCTAGGGACCCACAGAAATGTTGCGAGTTCTTTTAAAATGAGAAGAAAAAGTGAACTTTCAGGTTGAAGAAAGTGGTTTAATTAATACATCTTTATTAAAATGCAATCATTTAAAAAATGCATTTTTCCCCTTTTTTAAAATTTTTATTTTGGGACGCAAGTGTCCCGCCAAGGCCAGAGTGACTAGGGCCCACAGAAGTCACCCATGAAAGTTGTCATGTGGCCTTGGGGACAGGGACCCCAGCAAGTCATTACATTAGTAGTTCTCTAAGGGGAACCCATGTTATAACAGAGGCCTAGCTCATTCTGCTGCAGCAGACTGAAGCAGCCTCAAGACCCCTGGACCCCACTCTCAGCTGTGGTTCTCTACCTGGAAGTAGGGTTGGAGGGCGAGAGGAGAAGGGGAGCCTGCTGTCCAAACTGGCAAATCCATCCAAGCATCGGTCAGTCCAGCAGAAAGCGAGATCAATTTAGCAGATGATCCAATCTGATTCTGTAGCCCAAATAACTGCTGGATTGATCAGTGATTTTCTATTACCGTCTATGTGTTAGGACCTCATTTAAATATCTTACACCTATAAAGAGAAGTGTTTGAAACAGTTTTTCTTTAAGCAAATGTGCTATGCCACTGTGAGATGTTACTGTGCATTTAAAACCCAGTTTCAAAATGTTATTTTACAAAATCATTACATAGAACTTCCACATTAAACACAGCATTGCACAGGCGGCTGATCTCCACTCTCCACCAATAAGCAGATTTCTTTAAGTAAATATATGATTTTCTTTAATTATAGTTAGTTGGAAAGGCAATAACTAAATAAAATTTTATCCCACAAAATTTATAGAGTAAAAGCAATGTTAAAATAATATTAGTGTTGCAGGAAAGACTCAGTGAAGGAGCAAATAGGCCGAAAATTGACAAATCCCTCACCTTAATAACTCACAGCCACTTGGTCAGGAGAGGTGTGATTCTTATCTGCATTTCCTTGCATTGGTGACTCTTCCAATGGAACCCAATAGTCTTTTAATACTCTTGTTTTGTCTCTACTGTTATTACTGCATGAATGATTCCCTTCACTTTCATGGTTCTGTAGAAGACTTTATCATTGGGACTTGAGGGTAAACCAAAGTAATTTTGAAGGTAATTTCCATAAATTGGTTTTGACATCAAAATCTAGATCAGAAGTTTCTCTCCTTAATTCCAGCACACTCTTTTAAAATATATATATCTTTATTGATTTCAGAGAGAGGAAGGGAGAGGGAGAGAGGGATAGAAACATCAATGATGGGAGAGTCATTGATAGGCTGCTGACTGGGGATCGAGCCCGAAACCTGGGCATGTGCCCTGACCAGGAATCAAACTGTGATCTCCTGGATCCTAGGTCGATGCTCAACCCCTGAGCCATACCCGGCTGGGCTAGCACACTCTTTTTAAAGAAAATATTTTGTAATGTCTCTTCCATCACCCTGAGAGAAATTTCATAGATAATCTAATCTACCTACTTATATTCATAAAAAATCAATAGAACTCCTTACCTGTAATAAAGAGAACATATGAAAGTTAAGTAATTTATAATAAACTAATATGCATTTCAAAATGTAAATGCTTGGGCAGGACTATATTAGAAGACATAATGAAGTTGTTTGCTTACACCTTTATGAAAAATTGCAATGAACACAAAATCTTATGATTGTGTTTTATTGGTAACTCTCTAGATACCCAAATGCCTTTACTTTCTTGCTGTTTTTTGAAAAAGACTTTTTTATAGCAATTGTAGGTTCACAGGAAAGTTGAGAGGGAGGTACAGAGATTTGTCATATACTCCATATCCCACACATGCACAGCCTCCCCCACTGTCAACATTCCCCACTACAGTGGTACACTTGTTACAATTGATGAACTTACACTGACACATCATAATGACCCACAGTTCAATGTTCATACTTGAGGGTGTATATTTTATGGGTTTGGACAAATGTATAATGACATGTGTTTATCATACAGAGTAGTTCCACTGCCCTAAAATCCTCTGTGCTCCACCTATTGATCACTCCCTCAACTTCACCCTTGGCAGCCACTTGAACGTTTTACTATCGCCATAGTTTTGCCTTTTCAAGAATGTCATATAGTGGGTATCATAGAGTATGTTACCTTTTCAAAATGTCTTGTTTTACTAAGTAATATGCATCTGAGATTCCTCCATATCTTTTCATGACTTCATAGCTCACTTCTTTTTAGTGGTGAGCAATATTTCATTGCCCGGTTGTAGCAAAATTTATTTACCCAATTATCTACTGAAGGACATCTTGGTTGCTCCCAAGTTTGGATAATTATAAATAAACCTGCTATAAACATCTGTGTGCAGGCTTTTGTGTGGAGATAACTTGAACCCCTTTGGGTAAATACCTAAGGAGCAGGATTGCTGGGTCATATGATAAGACTGTGTTTAGTTTGTAACTGTCTTCCACGGTAGCTATACTATTTTGCATTCCCATCAGCAATATATGAGTGTTCCTATTGCTTCACATTGTCACTAGCATTTGGTGTTGTCAGTGTTCTGGATTGTGGCCATTCTAAGAGGTGTGTAGTGGTATATCACTGTTTTAATTTTCATTTCCTTGATGACATAGGATGTGAAGCATCCTTTCATATGTTGACTTGCCATCTGTATATCTTCTTTGATGAGGTGTCTGTTAAGGCCTTTGATCCATTATTTTAATCAGGCTGTTGTTTGAGTTTTAAGAGTTTTTTGTTTGTTTATTTGCTTGCTTATTTTGAATAACATTTCTTTATTAGATGTATCTTTTCCAAGAGTGGACTCTTTGGTCTCTTCTTATAAGGGCACTAATTCAGTTGGGAGAACCCCATTCACGTGAACTCATCTAAAACCTAATTATCTGCCAAAGGCCAGGCAATTGCTATTTGGAGATAGAAAGTAGCAAATTGAGGGTTAAAAATGCAACACACAAAGTTTTGTGGGGGAGGGGGTGGGGACAACACAATTCAATTCATAGCAAAGAACTCTGGTAAAGTTCCATATGAAGCAAAATAAAATTTTCCCTGGTAGTTGTGTTCCTGAAAATGCAGTGTATATAAAAAATGGTGCAGAAATGCCTGTCTTTATAAGAGATGGAATTAGGTTCTAGGCTCAGATAATTTTAAGCAATATTTTACCCTCATGAATGGGAGGATTATTCATTACATGAGCCCACCCTTAATTTCTCTGCTCACTAATTGTCAGTAGCATCAAAAATGATATTATAAGTTTTCAAAACTCACTCCATTAAGAATAATTAAATAGATTTTTAAAATGGAAAGCATGTTGTTGGCATAGAACAGAAAAGGGAAGGGAGAAGGTGGTAAACTAACATTTCTTGGATGTTAGGACACAGATCACAAACTTAGAGAGTGAATGAGATTTTGTTCTCAGAACCATTTTGAAAAATTGAATTTGATGCCATTGTGCTGCAGTTGTCATCACCTTTTTATAGCCTTACATCTACTCTGCTTCACGTATTCATGTTACCTGCTAGTCTCCTAACAACAGTCGAGTTGTTTTTGCTGGGCTGTGGTGATGCAGCTGCTGAGTATCCATCCACTTGTTTAATTCCTGTAGCTGCCTATCCAAGTAGTTCTACGTTCTCCACTTACAAATGAAGAAACCAAGGCTCAAAGAGGTTAAGTAATCTGTCCAACTTCACACATCTTGTAAATGGTAGAGGCAAGATCTATACCTGTCGTTGCTTGAATCCAAAAAACTCCGATCTTTCTACAGCGTGCCTCTTTGATAATCCCACATCTGGCTGTGACGATGCAGCTCCTCTGAATTGATCTTGGAGAACCACCCTCCACACGGGCCTTGAAAATGGTGTGCTGATTTCTGACCCTGACATCTGGGACAAGAGAGTGGTGGTCCTTGGATAGGTGACACATGATCACAGGTTTTATTTTACCAAGGGAGACCCACAAACATTGAACTTGCATTGTGTTTCTTCCGTGCTAAGTTTATCCACTCCTGTTAAACAGCCCAACAACATCTGTAAAGATTTTTCTTCCCAGCATGCTTCTGTAAATAAGTCGTTTATCCAATAAAACCTTCCAACAGAGAGCATGAAGAACATGCTGTGTCCATAGGCCCTCAGTGTCTGTCTGTTCCTTCCAGGGATCCTGATGGGACAAAATGACCTCCCATCAACAATTGTGTTTGCTGAGGGTCTTGTGGCTTAAGAGGTTTTGGATGAACCTGGGCTTGCAATTCATTTGAACAATCCCAGGGTTCTGATTCTATCCTAAGGAATATCTCCTTGGATTTCAATAATGTAATGCAAGATGTTATGATCAACCCATTTCACTGGGTTTTCCTGTAATTATCTTTGGGAGATAAATCTCACAGGTATGAGAAAGCAAGGCTGCAGGATGAGCAGGATGGTAGTTATTTGTCCTGGCATTGGGGGCAATAATAACTATGGAATGTATGCATCAAGCACCTGAGCAGAGCTACCAGGATGCTAGAGTGACCGTGTTTGTACTTTGTGTCCCTGGACACAGTTGGCTGGACCAGGGATGGACACCTGGAATTCACTCTGGAAATTGGTAATTGTACCTGTGAATAGATAGCCCAAAACTGTTTATTCTTAAACTTGGAAGATATTTGAGGGGAGGTGTGAGAGAGGGTATCTTCTCCCATGCGAGGGGAGAGGCATAAAGAAGGGTGAGGTCTAGGATCAGAGAGAGGCAGGGGTGGGCACCCTTGCAGCTCCAGAGAGAGAAAGGAACTTCTGGAAGCAACACCTTGTTTCCTGGGAGTGCTTCAGTTGTTGGTTTTAGTCCCATGAGAGGCCCAGATACATATACAGTTCTTTGCATTAAGTAAAATCACTAATATTTAAAATAAATTCCATTTTTTGCCTAAGTAAGTCTGAGCGATTTTCTACTATGTTCAAGAAAACAATTCCTGATGGAAACAACTTGATTCTTGAAATATCTTACTTTGTTTAATCCTTTCAAGAACCCTTAATGGTAGGTGCTGTAATTTGTTTTACTGATGAAGAAACTAAGACTTGGAGCAATTGAATAACTTCCCCAAGGGTTACACAGCTAGCAAATGAAAGGGTGGAGAAGTTAAACCCACAGAAATGCCTTGCGCATCCTTATGAAGGTGAAAATAAATCCTTCTGCTTGCGTGACACTATTTCCAAAACACACGTGCTATACTGTCTAATCCTCACACTGACCTAAGGAAAAGAGCATGTTACAGATGGAGATACTGAGGCCTGGAAAAGTTAAGCACACAACTGGACCGAATCTGCATACATACATGTTTATATGTGTGTATACACATTTCAATTTTTAGAAATTGAAATTATCATCAGTATTTCATACATATGAAGAAATGCGCTGCTAAGGTATGAAGCCAAGTGGGATGGAGATCTCTGCGGCCCGCTCGGTGAGGGGAGTGAAATGTTACTAATGCGATGCCAGCTTCCCGCGGCCCCCCTGATCCCAGCCACCCCCTTCCCCAGGATGACCGACCCGTTGAGTTTACTGTCCTCTCTTTCATTACATTACTCTGTAACTGAAGCATCTTCGACAATCGATTCTTTAGTTTTGTTCCTGAACTTTGTCTAAAGAAACGCTGTGTGTATTATTTCTCAACTTGCCGCATCTGCCCAACATCCTGTTTCCGAGTTTCATGCACGGTCGTGGGGGGGTGGGAGGGTCCGGGGGGCTATTTCATTCATTTTCACTGCTCTGGAGCATTCCATCGCATGACTATGGCATAGTTTTCCATGTACTCTCTTATCCATGAACATTTAGGTATTTTTTCAGGCTTTTTTGCAGTTATAAACAATGCTGATTGGAAGTTATTATTTGTGCCCCAGGACACAGCTGTACGAGCTCCTCTAGCGCGTGTTCCTAGAGGTCAGGTTCGCTGGGCTGTGGGATATGTGCCTCTTCAAGCACAGAAAATGGTTGTCCAGATAACAGCGTCAACAATAAGCTGTTCGAAGTGATCGTGCAATCCCTACTCAGCAACACTCTGTGAGTTCATATTACTTCAGGCTCTTGCTGACTCTGGGTATTATTTGGTTTTAAAGTTTCTGCCAGTTTGGTGGGTTTGAAATGGCATATTATCTCATAAGCTTTACTCAGTTTTTATTAGCACATTTGAGCTCTTTTATCTATTCTGGGTATATGTGTTAACAAATTTTTTCTGTTGTGGCTTATATTTTTCTTCATTTTGTATCTTAGCAAATGGAAATTCTAAATTTTAATGGAGTCAAATTTATCATTCTCTTCCCTTTGGCGTACGGTTTTATGTATTAAAACATTTTTTTCCTGCTCTACAGACAAAAAGATACTTCCTCATATCATTTTCTAAAACTTTTACAAATATTTTGCTTTTCACACTTAGTTTACATTGAATTTGGTTTTTGCAAATGGCGTAAGGTGGAGTTCAATTTTATTTTTTCCCCCATATTCAGATGTTTTGGATTATTTATTATCCTTTCCCTACTTATCTGAAATGTCCCTCGTGTAATACATCAAGTTTCCATATATTGGTAGTTCTCTTTCTGAATTTTGAAGATTTCAGGGGTGAATCCCTCTCTCTCTCTCTCATACACATATATATACACACATTTATATGTATGTATGTGTAACACGTAGCTTTCTGTTTTCATGAAATCCAGTAGGGGAACTTTCCTTACCTTCTTTAGGAACGTCAAAGCAGAGAGTGGCTAAGGTGTTCCCCAAACCTAATCCCGCTCTTCTTTGGACGAGCTGCCAGACTTCAGTTCCCAGCCTCTCGCAATGAGATGTTTCCAGGTAGAGTGATGTGTGTCACCGCTGGAATAAAGCAGTTTAGAAGCAATTTCTCTCCCCTCTGTCCTCATTGGCCAGCTAAATATGGCAGACTTTGAGTCCAAGGGACCACGTGGGAGATCCTGACTGACAAGAAAGGCAAGTCCACCCATGTGGAACTGTTATATCACAAATATGATTGCACTTATATGTGCAATCTAATGAACAAAATAAACTAGCGAACAAAATAGAAGCAGACTCAGAGAGAACAGGCTGACAGCTATCAGATGGGAGAGGGGTTGGTGGCTGGATGAAAAAAGTGAATGGATTAAGCAAAAAGTAAACCAACCCAAAACCCCCTCCCAGAATTACCAGAGGGAAGGGGGTGGGGGTGGGAGGAGGTAGAAGGGAAAGGGGGATAAATGGCGATGAAAGGAGAATTGACTCAGGTGGTGAACACACAGTACAAACAGGCGATGTATTAAAAAATGTGCACCTGAAACCATAATTTTATTAACCAATGTCACCCCAATAAATTCAATAAAAATAAGCCAGCCAACAAATTTTGGGATCTAATGCATTTGTTATAGAAACTAATAAAGCCCTAATTAATATTTGTGCAATGATTATTTGGGTCTTGATCTCCATTATAAAACTTTTGATTCAGCTTTACAGATGCACATGCACACTAACTCTTTGGAATTTTAATAGACGTTTGTTAAATTAGTGGAAATAACTGATAAATTTATGATACTGTGTCTTCTTATCCATGATTATGATATATATTTCCATTTACTTAGGTCTTTTTAATGCCATTCAATAAACTTTTATAATTTTCTCAAATTTTATTAAATTTATTCCAACTTCATATTTTGGTTGCCATGACAAATTATATATATATATATATTTTTTAAATGATCCTCTTCTTATTTGATGCTTGTATATAGAAATACAATTAATTTTTACATAGGGATGTCATGTGATGTAACTTTGCCATACTCTTATTAATTACAAATCTGTTTTTTACTGTTTTTGGATGTTCTAGAAATGGTGATATAGGGCAACCTTGACTTGGCTCTTATTTCCAAAGGAATATTTCTAAATTTTCAACCTGAAGAATGATGTTACTGTAAGTTTTTGGTATAGCTAACTTTATTAGATATATAGCTTTATTTTGGCAAAGTTATCCTTGATTAGATTAGGGTAATTCTCTTTATTTCCAAGTTTTTAAGAAGTTTTATCAAAAATACTAAATTTTTATCAAATAATTTTCTTTCATCTATAGAGATAATCATACATTTTCCTTCTGCTGTTTTAATGTGGTTTACAATATTTTGTTTAGGTGTACTGAGTCCATGTTTCTGAAGATTAGTCTGCCTCCTTTTTTAAAAAATATGTTTTTATTGATTTTAGAGAAAGAGGAAGGGAGAGGGAGAGAGAGATAGAAACATCAATGATGGGAGAGAAACATCGATTGGCTGCCTCCTGCACGCCCCCTACTGGAGATCGAGCCCGCAACCCGGGCATGGGCCCTGACTGGGAATCGAACCAGGGACCTCTTGGTTCATGTGTTGATGCTCGGCCACTGAGAAACACAGGCTGGGCTGCTTCCTCTTAAAAAATTGTTTATTTTTAATTTATCTTTATTGTTGAAAGTATTATAGGTGTTCTTTTTTTTCCCCATTGTCCCGCCTCTTCCCCACTCCTTTCCTTTCCCTGGGCCCTCACCCCACTATTGTCTGTGTCCATGGGTTATGCATATATACATATATATTTTTTATTGATTTTTAGAGAGAGAGAAATATTGATGTGAGCAAGAAACATCGATCAGTTGCTTCCTGTACACTCCCTGATTGGGAATCGAACCCACAACCTTTTGGTGTACAGGACAATGCTCCAACCAACTGAGCCACCTGACCAGGGCTGCTCTTTTCTTATCTCATGTAATCTCATTCTCTCTTTTCTCCTTCAGGGACCTGGTAAGCCGCCCGCATTAGAACTTGTCATTCCCTCCTCTATGTTTCTTAACATCTCTTTTACACTTTCCATCTCCTTGGCTCTTTGGGCACAGTCAGCATAATTCTTCCAGGTTTATAATTTTTTTGTTCTTCTGTGTGTAGCCAGCTTTTTAAAGCACTTTTGTTTTTATTTCAATGCTTATATTTTTATTTTTTAAAGTTTTATTAGGTTCTTTCCCCAAGTCTTCCTAGTTACTTTTAGTAATCTCTTTTGTCCTTGCTCATATTTTGCATAACATATTTTAGTTCTTTAAACCATTTTATACACAGCTTTTCTATATTTTTATGTGGTAATTCTAAGTTATGGTACTTTGGGGATCATGCTTCTTGTTTATTTGTTCATTTGCTTGTTTTATTGGTTCTTACTCAGGGTAGGCTGTTTCCTTACATCTTTGATCATGTTTCTATTGTGGACTGATATTGAGCTGAATTTAACCTGAGGTTCCTGAGAGGTCAAGGCTGCCCTGCTTCCCCCTAGAGAGGATTTGTGTTTGCTTTCAACCAAAGCCAAGAGATGCTACCAACTTTGTTCTCTTCAGTTCCTTGGTTTGAAGATAATATAAGCTCAATATCCACACCCATGTGGGGGCAAGTCCACGGTTACCTGTATACAGAGAAGACAGAATGGTTATCACTGTTTCTCACAGAACTTTGCAAAGACAGGCAGGTCTCCTTGTTATCTCCATTGGCTGCAGACAGAAAATTTTTTCTGGTTCTTGCTCTTCTGCTGTGTGTGTGTGTGTGTCTGTGTTGGTGAGGGGAGCATCTCAAGTCCCTAGATTAAGTTTTGTTCTAAGTTCCCTGCATGTCCAACCATTAATTCCAAATTGTCCAATCCTTGGTAAGGGCATTTGATTATTTATTACCCTGATTTCATTCGCCTCCACTGTGTTGTTGTTTGTTTATTTGTTTTTGCACTTGGGAATTTGCCTGGGCTACGTTTTTTTGAGCTAAGCAATATTTTTAACTTCGTTGTAATTTATCCAACATCTAGTTCTTTTGGAGTGGTCTTTTTAAAAAGTTCTCACCTGAGGATATGCTTATTGATTTTTAGAGGGGGCGAGTGGGGACACTGATGTGGGAGAGAACTCGATTGGTTGCCTTCTGTATGTGCCCTGACCGGGAATCAAACCTGCAACCTAGGTATGTGCCCTGACCTGGAACTGAACCCACAACTTTTCAGTGTATGGGATGATGCTCCAACTAACAGACACACCAGTCAGGGGGCATGCTTTCCTTTTCTTTTAATCCTACTCTGTAGTTATCAAGTGGATGAAATCCAATTGCCCTTCCTGGGTTACAGCTTCATGGTCTTGGAGTTAATCAAATGGATCCCATCAATGAGAGGCCAAACTGGAGGACAGAGGAAGAATGTCAGAGTTCCCTGTGGCCCTCAGTGGGTTCATGACGCAGCCGGGGCTTCAGCACCTGCTGGAGGAAAGCTGGAGGCTTTGTTTTTTAGAGGCTTTTACAGAGGTATTTGAGGTTGATCTAGCAGCTTGTTGTTCGGTTTGCTTTCCTTATGTAGCAAGTCCCGGTTATCAGCCTTGCTGGTAAACTGGCTCTAACAAAGAGAGACAGCCCAGTGGACGTGGCTCAGCGGTTGAGCATTGACCTAGGATCCAGGAGATCAAGGCTTGATTCCCAGTCAGGGCACATGCCCGGGTTGCAGGCTGGATCCCTAGCAGGGGGCGTGCAGGAGGCAGCTGATCAATGAGTCTCATCATTGATGCTTCTATCTCTCTCTCCCTCTCCCTGCCTCTCTCTGAAATCAATAAAGACATATATTTAAAAATAAAAAATGTGTTAAAAAATAAATAAAAAAGAGCAACAGATCTCATAAATGGCCTATGAGTGTTTGTGTAGTACAACCTAGAACCCCCAGATGGTCAGGTCAGTATAACTGAAATCAAACAGGTGGTTTAGCATTTTTCTAATTTTTCTTTCATCTTGAAGTTCACTTTTAAAATGTGTACTTACGGTAATCATAACTAGATGACTGAGTGTATTCATGTGGCCTTTGGGTTGGGGTACAGTAGAAGGAGGGAGGGACCAGAGAAATGCTGAGGTGGGTGCACAGGAGGCAGGTCTTGCTTTTTCCAACCCGATAGGTCTCTGGAAACAACTCGGCATGATCTTAGAAAGCTGTTCTGCAAGACTAAGGCCATTCTTCCTTCCTTCCTTCCTTCCTTCCTTCCTTCCTTCCTTCCTTCCTTCCTTCCTTCCTTCCTTCCTTCCTTCCCTCCCTCCCTCCCTCCCTCCCTCCCTCCCTCCCTCCCTCCCTCCCTCCCTCCTTCCTTCCTTCCTTCCTTCCTTCCTTCCTTCCTTCCTTTTTGAAATACACCTTGCTATTTGGTGAGACATTCCATTACCATTGTCTACTTCATGAGAACTAGAGCAATGGTACCTTCTTGTCTATTCAGTCCCTTGAAAGTACAATTCTGGGATCTAATAGCAACCCAGCCAATTCTAGGAAAACCTTGTGAGGTGGAAATCGAGCTCAGAGGCTAACAAGAGTAAGAGACAGTTAATTAGAAATATAGCATATATTTTGTAATTTTACTAAGGAAAGATTCTCTGTCCATATGACTGGCTGAATTACAGAGAGAAAACTTTTAAAACAACTGAATCGAGTGATTCAGAGTATACAATATTAAATCCTGGATTTGTGGAAGCAATTTCTACTATTTTATTTATTAAACACAAGTCTGTTTGAAAAAGGGAGATGGTGATGGATGTGCGTTTGCCTTTTGGTGCCAATTTCAGGCATAAAATCCTTTTAGTACCTGGTAAAAGTGATCATAAAAATAATTCTATCTAGTGGAAAGTGTGGGCATGTGTGCAGGTACCCACAGTTACTAGTGGGTGTGGGTGTTTGAATATGTACGTGTGATTTAGTTCCTGTCACAGGGTCATCTTGTAGTCTCTGTGATTGCATGCAAATCTCACATTATCTGTCACTGGGAAGGTAATGGTAAACTGTTTATCCTCTGCTTACATTGCAGTGCTCGGTGATTATGAGCTCCAAGTGATGTACAATGCACACATCTTTATAGCCACGATGCAACAGCTGGTGAAAATGGTCCAAATAAAGCTTTCAGTGCAGTGCGCATAGCCCACCTGCACAGAGAACCCATATAACCTAGGAAGGTCTGGAGCTATTCCTGTAGAGAAGGATGACTCGGACCCACTCCAGGGTTTACTTCTGAAGCACCATCTGACCAGTTATTACTCTTGTAATTATCAAATCAGAAATCCTTGTCCCTGCCCCAACACTGTCCCTTAGTTTAGCTTGACCCCGGAGCTCTCTCCCCAGGGATAGTCACTCATCCAAGGTGCTGGCAGTGTGGGCACAGCAACAAGTTGTCAGACACATTTCAGGAAAAAGCCAAGAACAATTTCATTAATCTCATGGATGATCCCTCTCTCCCCATCCCCAGGAAGCCCCAAATATAATCCAACTGGGCATCTTCACATTCTATATGTTCCAGTGTGGGTGCTCCAAGATGAGGCAACCTGAAGTTTTAATTCCACTTTATTCTGAACTTTGGGACTTCTTGTAGTTCACGGAGCACATTACAGTATTTCATACCTCTCTGCCTTTGCGCATGATGTGACTCTACCAAAATACCCTCTCATCTTTTCATTAGAAAACTCCTACTTGCTCCTCAAAGTCCATCCTTCCCTATAAAGCTTTCCCTGTTTCTGACTGATAAGTACTTCCTTCTCTCAATAAATCCTGTCTTATCTCTTACTGAAAACATCCTAAATTTAAATTGTTATTAATCAGTAATTAATAGCTTGTCTTATCCACTAGACCATGAGCTCCTTGGTGGCAGGGCCTGTTTCTTATTCCCCTTTCTACCCTGTCTCTGTCCCAGCATGTGTTTGGCATGTGTACAGGCTCTTGAAGAGAATTAAATTCCACAACATGTGTTTATCTGTCATGGAAAGAGCTGCTCCAGTCCTTAGACCTCTACTGTATTCATATAAACCTCAATCATAACACAAATTGAAGGCAGCCCACAAATGGCTCATTAATCTCATTACTCTAAATTGTAAAATAGGCAGGTAGGCATTATTCATGGTCTTGGGTTGAAGTTAGAGGCCATTTCCATTAACTGGGTTGCCCACAGTTCAAGTCCATGGCTTTCCAGGGGCATTTTACCCAGAAGGACCACAGATAATGGTTTCTGAAAAGGATCCAAAATCTAGGTTATCTTCAAACAAGGCGAAATCTTCCTTGAGCTAACAGATAGATTTAATGTCTTGTTTTACCCTGGACTCCACTGCCTAAAATCTACTGTGGTTAAGCTGCTGGTTGAACAACTCCTAAGATTTATGAGTATTTTGGTGTGTTATTGCTACTGATTTTTAAAGAGCAAGCGATTTCCCACCAGTAACTGGAATCCCCAAAGGTAACATTCTCTGTGGATTCACAGCCTGTCAGATTCCTGGCCCTAGGGACTCAGCATTGTGTTCTGCTCGAAAGATGCTTGGGAGGAGGTAACTTCCTGCATTTAAGAGTTTCTGACTAAAATGATCTTCAGTTAAAAGCAGGCAATTGATTGTAATCATTCAATAACTATTCTTTATATTATAGTATTTTGTATTTTTAGTTGTTTAGTTTTTCAGGTAGATTTTCAAGTTATTTTGTTAAATTTTAGGAGAAATCAGCTATTATGATGATGATATAGTACTTGAGAAAGTGAAAACATTTTTTAAACACACCTACCTTCCTCCCTCCCTCCCTCCCTCCCTCCCTCCCTCCCTCCCTCCCTCCCTCCCTCCCTCCCTCCCTCCCTCCCTCCTTTTACAAAGGGCCTTGGACACAAAGATAAATAATTTGGAGTATTCTCAACTAGTTCACAGTATGGCAGGGAAGAGGCCAAATGAAAGGAAACTCAGTGACAAGGTTGAGAGACGGCTTGAAGAATGGATTGGACTCACAGAGAACAGGCACCTTAGCACATTTAGAGTGTGGTCCAGGAAGACATTTGAGAGCTGTGACCCACCTGCCCTGTCTTGTATCTCCAACAACACACACATTTTAGAGGCAGTGGGTCAGGCTCCAGGCAGGAGGAACAGCAAGTGCAAATGCTGGGAGGCCCAGGAGGAAATAAAGCGCGCTCTCTCTCTCTCTCTCTCTCTCTCTCTCTCTCTCTCTCCTTCTCCTTCTCCCTCTCCCTCTCCTCCCTCCCCCCCCCCCCCCAGGAGTGAGGGATTAACTCACGCTATATAAACAATTAGTAGATTCTTTGGAAAGGAGAGCACAGGCATTACAAATGGCAGCTGAAGCCAGATATTGGAGAAGATTGGACCCAGACAATGATTCTGGGGAACGGGATTGGAACACAGGCTGAATCAGGAGAAGCAGAGGACCACACTGACATGTGACTCCAAGTAACAGCCCAGCACGGCAGCAGCCAGACTCGGGCTTGACTATCCACCAGGGTTCAGCAGGTCATGCTCCCTCGGGTTTCTGGGTTCCAAGCCCTGGCCCAGCGTTCTACACATATCCCAATAGATGGGGAAGACGGTGGCAGTGCCTCCAGCTGCTACGAGAATGTGTGTGTCTAGGGCCTGGGGTGGGCCAGAGGGATCTTTAGCTCACAGATGAGAATGAATCTGGTAGTAGAGATGCAGCCAGACGTTCTCTGAATGAAGCCCGCCTCAGGGTTCTAATAATACTGTGTAGCACTTTTCTCCCAATGTCAAAGACATTTTTCTATTGAATTTTATTATTATCTACTAGGCTAAAAAGCTTCTTGAAATAATGAAATTGTGGAGAATCACTGGAAAAATCTCACTGATGGCAGGCATATCCCTGACAGGAAACTTCCCTTATGATGTTTTTATATTTTTTGAGGTAATTAGCAGTCTTGATGGATGTTTGGGGGGAAAAGTGCCAAAAAAAGTTTTGCAGTGATGGGTACATTGTACAGTGGCAGGAATTATTAAAATATTACAGTGAATGAATTTAATTGGTCATAAGTAAATGAAACTGAAACAGGTAATGGTGCTGAGACATAGGTTAACTCCTAAACCTTCTATGGGGCAAAGGGCGCTTGCTCACCCATCTAGCAGGGAGTAGTGACGAGTCAATGAAGACTCACAGTGGGTTCTTATTGCTAAAGAATCAACTGTCATCATCTGCTCCGTAGGCAGAGGGAAGCCTCTGCCCTGTCACCCGGAGGCCAGAGTCTTCTTAGAGAACCTGCTATTGCTCTAAGGAGGAGAAATGAACCTGGTAGCTAAGGCATACTAACCAAATATTCTATGCTGTGCTAATTATAATATAATTTATAATGTACCTTCCATTGCCATATAAGACATCGAAGCAGATCATGTCAAAAACATGCATGAAGGCACTGCCTCAGAATCTATGTAGGACACAGGGTTGAGACAAACCTAATGGAGCTTATATTCTTGCTGGAGAGAGAAGCAGTAAACCACTTATAAAATTGAAACACTTTTTATTCATTACTATTTATAAAGATGAAATGAAAGCTCAAAATAATAGTCTAAAACACCAGTAGGAGAAATGAATTTCTTATGAATTCTACAAAGGTCACAACCCGGCAGACCAGGCTACCTTTATTTGTCTGGCATAGTGCATTTCCCCCCTTTTTCCTGATTTTAATTAAATTGGGATGCCTTTAGGCAAGAAAAGTTCTTTCCAGTTTTCCCAATTACCCGTGTGTGCTGCCTGCCTGGCTCCTGGAGGCACCAGAGCCGTATCTCCAGGCCAATGTCTGGTGCAGAAGGAAAAGAGAGAGTTTTGAGGTGAGAGAGCAAAGGACCATATTAAGGCCAATATGGGAACCGTGGGCCCTAAATGGAGAGTAAGATTTGGAGAGAGAGTTTCAGGGAGGATTGGGCAGTAAATCCATCTTTTCTAACTTCTAAATCTCACATCAATTAAAATGTAGGGGACAATTTGAATGTTTGCTTTCTCATTTATGTATTAGGACGGGTTAGCTCATTCTGTGGTAAGAAACGTTCTCCAAAATCTCAGCAGCTTAATGTAACAAAAATGTTCATTTCTCATCTCTGCTACATGCCCAGTGCAGCTCACTTCTGCTGCATGCCCCTGTAGCCACGCAGGGACCCAGACTGAGACACAGACGTCGGTCTTTGAAGGTGGGCATGTGGGATGCAGCGGGTCCTCTCCAGGTCCTCAGCCTTCCTATGGCCTCTTTCCTAAAAGTGGGCCACCTGAGAACTCACCCCAACCCCTTCAATTGCCCGGGTCCACTTTTTAAAAGAAAGTATATCTTTAGCTCACACTCAGTTTTACTGTTGTCCCTTTCTCCAGGGTGTAACAAAGTCTCAGGAGCACTAAAAAATGGGGACAACTCGGGAGTGTGTAGCTCCTGAGGGAGGATCTTGGCAAAGAGACGTTAGCTGAGATGTACCGAAGAAAGCTGGTTTCAGAGTCATGGCCAGACACCACCTCCCCCACTTCCAGTTACCTTTCCATCTGCCTATTGATTGATTTGCTCATCTGCCTTAGGTGGAGAATTCAGAAATGAGATGCTTGTCACAGGGACACTTACTATCACATTGGCTTAAAATTTGAAAATGAAGCCACGCTTTTGTCAGAATGCAAACTCAACTTGGCCGACGGGTCTGGCAGTGAAGACCACCTTGCCTGTCCGGTTATGTGCAGTCGCTTTCTGTGAATTAAGTGAGCTAAACCTGCAGCGCGGAGGCTTTAATGGAAATATATTCAGAGCGCACACACAATATATAGCCTGAAGTCACACATCTTTTAACCATTACACATATGATAGACTAAATTTAAAAATTATAAGGAGATCTAAAAACTTTTTAAAAAAGTCTTCTAGGGAGTGTGCTAGCAAAAAATTACGTTTAAAGATGGCTATCTAGGCTTCTTGGCATAGTGCGGCTGGCCCCGCTGTAGGCTGAGGAGGAACCCCCCCCCCCCCCCAGGCAGCCTTAGGAGAAGAGAAAATGAGGCCAGGGAAGCGGGAGGAGTAGGGGAAGGCTGAGAGGCAAGTGTCACAAAGTGGCCCCTAGAGGCTCCTGCTGGGGTGACCAGCCTGGGCTAATGCACCCATGGGCCAGGTCTATTTTCTGAGGGCAAGAGCTTGCCTTTGGCTGCTCAGATAGCACCTCTACTGTCTCACCAAGGTGTGTGTTGTCATAGAGAAGACCAGCAAAGGTGACAGGTTTGTGCCTTAGCCCAAAGCCATCATCACTAGTATAAAAATAGCTCAAAGCTAGCATTCTGAATCTAAGGTCAGGGACATATCTGGGTAAGGAGAGCAGCCCTTAAACATAGATGTGTGAAAAGACCTTTGAAAACTCTTGTTGAAGACAAGGATGGGGAGCCAGGTGTCTCCAAGGTGCACCTGTCATCCTACTCCCTTCCCTCGGAGTTTTCTAGACAGCCTAGCTCACCCCTTGCTCCTTCTGGAAACTCCCAGGAGGAATGTCACTAGGGTAAAGACAGCAATTCTGAGGAGAAGATGACATCCAAAGCGTAGTCTCTGCCCAATACTTACATTTTTCTAATTTCTCGGGGAAAAATATTTAGGTGGGTTGAATATAAACAAACAATGATGGATATCTTGGCAGGGCGTTTTTTTCTTGTCTTTTTATTTTTACAAAGGAAAAATAATTAGAACATGTTAAGACTCATTGTTACCAACTTCGACTGTGAAGAAAAATTGTGAAAATAAAACAGGACCCAGGGGAAAAGGTGTTGGATCTTAATTAGTCAGAGGACTGAGCAGGGGAGAGGTAGAGTTCACCATGTTCAGTTTGTGCGGTGCTTTGGATTTGCTGTCTTAGAGCCCCCCGTCCTCAGGGCTCGGGTTAGGCCATGTAAACCTAGGCCCCTGCTCTGGGGTTGGCAGAGCTGGACAGGGGGAAAACAGGGCAGGCTTAGAAACTTAGGACTGAGTCAGCCAGACCCGGGCTCAGGCCTCAGTTTCGGTATCACTGGGGACTCTTAACCATAATAATTATTATTAATTTCTTAACAGTAATGTCTTCTAACACATTTGTGGAGTGCTTAAATGTGCCCAGCACTATGCTATCCTTTTTATATCTTATGTAATCTTCCAAACAGCCCAATAGAATCAATTCTATTATAAAGGCACAGGCTTAAGTGATGTGCCCAGGTTCCCATGGATGGTATGTCAGATTCTAGAAGCCACACCCGGGCCCTGCTGCCCTGGTCTCTTCACTGTGCTCTGGGAACAGCATGAGACCTCCTCAGTAGGGCTGTGAGAATTCAACAAGCCAGTGTGTGCAAGGCAGATGGCATAGTGACTGCCCTTTGATTGAGTTAACAGTAAGTGCTGACGACTGCAAATGCTAAGCACTGATACTGCATGCTTCCTGTGCACTCATAGTTGCTCTGTGCACCTTTGTGCATTTATTCATCCTTCCAGCAGCCCCATTAAGTAGACACCACTATTATTCTCGCTTTACAAATGAGAATATTAGGGCTTGGGGTGGTTACATAACTTGCCCAGGGTCACAGAGCTAATCAATGGTAGAGCTGGGATTTGCACCAGGACGTCTGGCTCAAAAACTCAAGCTCTGATTAAACAACACTATCTTTATTATCATCACTATAATAGGATGCATTAGTCAGGGTTCTCCAGAGAAACAACCAACAGGATACATATACGTATATCTAAAATTAGGAATTGGCTCCTGCAGTTATGGAGACTGGCACATCCAAGATCTGCAGGGTGAGCTGACAAGCTGGAGACCCAGGAGAGCCAATGGCGTAGTTCTAGTCTGGCAGGCTCAAGCCAATGTCTCAGCCTGAGTCCAAGGGCAGGAAAATGTCTCACTTCAAATACTGTCAGGTAGAAAAGAATTCTCTTATTTGGGGGAGGATCAGCCTTTTTGTTCTATCCAGGCCCTCAACTGATTGGATGAGACCCACTCCACATCAGGGAGAACAGTCAGCTTTACTCAGTTACACATTTAAATGTTAACCTCATCTAGGAGCACTCTCCCAGAAACACCCAGAATAGTGTTTGATCAAATATCTGGCCTTCCCTGTGGCCCAGTCAAGTTAACATATAAAATTAACCATCACCAATTCACCCTTTGTCAACTCGACACCCATATGCCTCTCCTTGAGCCACAATTAATCTCTAAATGAAGATAATATGAGGTCATAGTTCTTAACGCCGTTGTTTGGTTCATTTATCCTTTTCTTTTAAGAAAGAAGTATAAGGCTCTTGTGACATAGCTTTATTATATAATACAATTATTTGAAAATGTGCTGGTTTGCACTATAACTCTGCCTGCTCCTCTATAGCAAGAACTTGGCCTTTTTTACCTTTGATTCCTACAACTTTGCACAGTAAATGTGTATAAATGGAAATGAAGCCTAATTGTATATCAAACACTACAGTGATGCCAGAGTAAGGCAGCTCCTTTACTTGTAAATTAAAAATGGGGTGGAGTCCTGGACAGTGTAGCTCCATTGGTTGGAGCACCATCCTGTACACTGAAAAAGTTGCAGGTTCAATTCCCGGTCAGGGTACATAGCCAGGTTGTGGGTTCAGTCCCTGGTTGGGGTACGTACAGGAGGCAACCGATTGATATTTCTCTCTCCCTCTCCCTTCCTCCCTCTCTAAATATCAATTTTAAAAAATGGGATGGAGACAACACCGTATAGGCAAATGGAGACTGTAACTGTGGTGTAGTAATAGGGCCAAGGTCAGTGTTTCACAAGACAAGGAAGCCCTTCACCCCACTGAGGGGATGAAATCAGAATGGGGCGGGGCATCACATACAGGGGTAGCTTCCAGAGGAGGTAACACGGTCATATTCGAAACATACAAAATGGTAGGAAAGATCTAAACGAGATCTTTAGGAAAGGTCTGAAGTATAACCAAAGAGAGCAACATGAAGTAAAAATCTAGTAACAGCCCAATGAGAGACCATGAGGGCCTTTATATAAGTACTTAAGAGATGGTGCTTAATTTTCTCCCTTATGGGGATCTACTGAAACATTTTAAGCAGGTCAGAGGCATGACCTGATTAGCATTTTAGAAAGATCTCTCATGATGCACAGTGGATGGTGGATCATTTGGATGGGGACCCTTGCTGGAAAAGGGGCATTGATGAAAGGAATCTAAACTGAGCTCATCTTGGGCTCACTCCCGAGGAGGCGCTGATGGGCACTGTGAGAGCTGGGCCCTCCCCGGCCTCCTCTGCAGCGTGGGCATTGCGGCTGCATTTGCGAGAGGAAGGAATGTCTTTAGCAGTTGCACTTTGGGCTTGGCTGTTCAACTCCTCCATCAGGCCATTTGATAAGGAAACAAAATAAAGGAGGGCTGTCAGGAGCAAAGACCAAACAGATAGGTTAGTGACTACCAGGTGCCTCCTCTCCGTCTCCTGGAGATAAGTTTAGTGAAGGAGCCACTATCGGGTGAGCTCAGGGAGGGACGTGGCGATGTTACAAATGTGTAAGAGCCCATCTGGGGGCTGTTATCTCAGTCAGCCCCTGCCTGACGGATACAAGAAAGCGGTTGCTGGGGAAAACTTAAGCAGGAGGAAATAACTCTACATGAGAGGAGACATTGTGCTGTTCACATTATTTTTATGACTGTTGAGCAGGAATGACTAGTGAAGTACCAGAGAGACAGGCAAAGTTGGCAAGAACATGTAACCTGAACAGTGCATATCTTAACATGACTTGGTCCAGGCCGGGGAAAGAATTCTTGTCTAGCTCCCAGTGCCTTTTTGTTGTGTGGACATTAGGGAAGTGATTATGGAGAGCAATGAGACGTTTTCCTGTGACTGTGGGTGTATGCAATGCCCCTACCCCACCCCACCCTGCCAGTAGAGCTGGAGGGAGAATGCCACTGGGGTAAAATGTAAGGGGCACCATCTTGGGCTGCTTCCAGCGTGGAGGGTTAGTCCTGCAAACTCATTCACAGAACGACTAAGCTGTGGAGGAAAGTTGGAAATGATTATCAGCAAGCCCGGGCTGGATAAAGAAGCAGCATTATGGGGCAAAGTGTTTCCTCTTTCCCCCTGTATTTTCTGGCTTAGTGAGTGGCACTTCCATCTACCTAGGTACCCAAACCTGAAACCTCAGGTCACCCTGGATTCTTCACTGTAGTAGTCACCATGATTAATGATTTCTCCCCTGTGTAACCCATCCCCTGGAAGCCATCAGGGAGCCAGGCCTTTGAGCTCACCTGTCTGCAGGCCTGGCCCACTGAACTAACAAATCCTTTCTTTGCTGCAAACTCCTGTTCATGCCTCACTGGGTTTTGATGCATGCAAGCAAATGGACTCCTTTTGTCCAGTAACAGTTTTGGTGCCTAATGTGGGGCTTACCTTTTGCCTGTAAATTCATGGACCCCTGGCTCAGGGCTTTCCAAAAGGCCCCGCCTAGCAGCTTCCCAGACCTGTTGTCTTGGAGGTGGGGGTTGTATGACAGTCCACGATCAGGCACCCCCAACCTACGAGAGTAACCTCAAACTTTAAAGTTTTGCTAGCGAAATTAAATATTGAATATTTTGGATGTCTAGACCATATCCAAATAAGATAAAATGGTGAAACATTAATTACTGGACATAGGTTTATCTACTTTCTGCTTCTCATAGAGAAACTAAAGATATTTGGGTTTACTAATAAACATGTCTTGTACCACGTTAAAATTGTGCTATGAGGAAATATATATATTTTTAGAAATTATTAAATGTGCTCATAAATGTATCAATCTAAATAATACTAATTGCTCTTTTAAGTTATTACTAGAAACTGAGATTTCTAAGAGTTAAGATTTCTAATTAAAATGGAAAGAAACAGTATGTTTTTAATAATAGAAGGTATAAGGTATGGAAATACATTTTTTAAAGGACTCAAAAGAATGAGATTTTCCTAAAACAAGGTTGGTTATTTCTGAATGAGTAAGAAGAGACAAACTAAGAGGGACTAAGAAAGCTGTAGAAGGTCTGTGGAAAAAAATCTTGAAGGTATTTTATGTAGGGTTAAACTGAATGAGATTGAAATTTAATTAAGCAAATGAATTGAAATATCAAAAGTAAGTCAATGCAGAATAAGAGTTTGGTTTCTATTTACTTTGTTAAAAAAGTTTTTAAAATATTTTTTCTACCCAGAAAGCAGAGATTCTATAGTTTTTAAAAATAGTATTCTATTGTCTTGATCAGGTCCTTGATTTTAGTAAACACTTGATTTAATGGACAAAATTTCCAGTCCATTTGTCATATATGAAAATTAACACCCTGCTAATTTTAAAATGCTTTTAACCAAGATTTCTTATAATTAAATTAACAGGTTATTTTTGTGTTATTAATTCACTGTTATTTTTAACAAATTTTAGCAAATAGGCCATATGTTGCAAAAAAACACTGTAGTAATTTCACTGACATAAATAAATATTACATATCTACAACTATAGTCTACATATTTAAATCCAAGAGTCACTGCTTGTAAATAATGTTCTAGGAATGATTAGCCCGTGATCACACCGCATCACGTGGGGCAGTTGGCTCTGTTGTCCCTTGGTGTGACTTTATGCTGCAGTTTTAATGCCTGCTGTCGGGATGTTCCCATGTGAGCTTAGCCACACCCCAGCCGTGTGCATTTGTTTACTCTTGGTGACTGGTGAATGCACACATTTATTAGACCTATTCAGTATAAATTTAAAATTACAGTAATACACACAGGAAACTTTTCTGTGAAATTAAACTTTTCATACATACTTAATTTTAATTACACAAATGTGTCTGCTTAAGTAAAAACAGGTAAATTAATTTGTCAAATTTTTAACATATGCATTCAGAAAACCTACTTTATAACAGACTTCCAGCTTTAGCGGACAGCCCCTTGACAGAATTAGTCCACCATATCGAGCTTGTATTGTACTTAAGAAAACAATTTTCTGAATGCTAAAAACTAAAGTTTTGCTAACCTACAGTTTTATTTGATACCTTTTTATTGTCATTTTGGATAAATAAATAATTTAATAATGTTTCATAGTGGTTAAGATCTTTTTGGTCAAGTGTGTTTGACAAACTTCCCAGGGTTCAAATTTTAATAGGAGACTTTTCTTAACCTAGAAATGGCTTTGGGTTGTTCCAGTGGGCCCCTGGACCACCTCAAAGGATTTTTTTTCTTCTCTCCTTGCAAGGGAGAGGTTTTGAACTAATTAGACTATTTGATATGCTTGAATTTCATGGGAACTTCGTCAACTTAGAAAATAGTTGTGTCTTAGTGTGTATATATTCTTATTATTAAATGGATATTATACAGGGTGGAGCAAAAGTAGGTTTACAGTTGTGAGTACACAAAAGAGTTTATGCTTGTATTATTATTTATTAATTATTGTATTTTCCATATGAATAACTATAAACCTACTTTTGCCCCATCCTGTGTATTGGAGATTATATAAAAACATCCAGGAGCTTACAAAGCTCTGAATCAATACTCATTTGTAATTCTTGTTATCTTAAAATGTTATGTTATAGAAAAGCAAAGTTATTTGTCAATTATATTATAATAAGGTCTATAACCATGTCATTTATAAGTTTTGTCATTTACAGTCATTGCTTTACTCTGATACTTTTATGAGTATGTTTCATCTCCAGAAAGATCCATGAAGAGGACTCTGACTTACTCTGAAAGAGTTTTCTGAGACTAAACTTTCAGATCATACCTTTAAACTGAATGAAGATTTATAAAGCTCTAAGGAATAACTGGATTCATGAATGGCTAGCAAAGGATGAATAAGCAAGAATTAATGATAAGGGACTGAATGAACTTAAGATAACAATTTTTATAAATTTTTCTTGGAAATATTGCTAATTTTTAATCTTTTTGTTTTCCAGGTGTAAGGAAACTTGTTTTCTCTTTAACTACCTATGACTTAGAGCAATTTGATAAATTATACCTTTGTAATCAATACTGAATCATCTATATTTTTTCTCCCTACTTGATCCCTCTAGAAGTTTGGAGACCCTGAATGAGTATTATTATTTTCATTGCAATCTGGTAGTTTGCATAAACTTGATAGGAATATGTTATCTTTATAACAGGACACAATTGGAAATTGGTTTATTACCAAGACTTTGACTGGAATGGCCTATTTGAGAGAGACATGCATAGACTCTGGATGTCACCAGAAAGCTTAAGGAATTAAGATTGACTTTGGAAGCTGATAAAAGCTCTTTGAAGAAATAGCCAGATACCTTACTTACTTGGTTCATAGCCATCTTTCCAGGTAAGGAACAAAGGTTGCTTTCCTGGGAAATGGAAAAGGAAGAACCTTGGGACATTTTGGGGAACCCCAAGAACCTGAGGAACTCACCCAAATCAATGGGTATTACATACAAATGCTGATGGCAACTATGTGGCTTGGCTTCTTAGCCATGAGATGCTAATAAAAGTTCAATTTGGAGATTCCTTATGAGCTTTTTAAAAGAACCTATATGGACAATTACTGTTGTGTTGTACTTATGCAAATAACAGGCCAAATTTATTGAAATCAGATGTATACAATAAATTAGTCTTCACCTGGCTATCTGGGATAAAATGAGGGTGATTTTAGAGAGAAAATTTTTTTCAATAGAAATCATAATATCCAATTTTGGATATTAGACTCTTTTGATTAATTGTTTTTAGAATCTTATTTTTCACATGTGGACTGGGCTAGATCCTGAATTTTTCTAATGAAAGTGTTTGGCTGTAGCTCTCTGAACTTGTATTTTGTTTCCCCCCTATCCTTTGCCTTGGAATTATTGAGAACTACAACTTTTTTTTTTTTCTGAGTCTTACAGTTGCAGACCCAAGTAAGATGACATAGTGTAAACTTCAGAGGAATCATCATAACAGCTCCTGCTTGGGTGGTTTCAGTGACTGATGCTTTGTGAGCCACACAGAGAGCTAGCTTGAACTGGCGTCAGGACATTCATCAGGGATGTTTGGATTGCAGTCCAGGGGAATCGGTCGGATTGTCACTGCTTGCCTTCATTCCGGCAAAAATGAAGCTCTGAGCCTTTCATCTAGAGGTCTTCTCAACCGGCAGCCTTAAAGACTCAGAGACTAACTATGGTTTGCTCTGATTATTAGGGTACAGGTATCCTGGCCTATTGCTGCTTCTATCATTGCTGTGGTTCCTGTTTGTAAATCAACCCCTAGGAATCCCCCCCTGTAAGGCCCAGGGACCATCAAGGAAGCAATGGGCGTGTGATATTGTAAGAGCCAGATAATAGGAACACAGTAGAAAGACAAATCTGGCTCCATCTTATGAGCTAATCCTCCCTTATAGTTGAACCTGGACCCAACTGCCCTATATTCCTCAAGGCTGAGGAATGATCAAGAAAAGGGGGGGAAATTGTAACTGTGTGGGTACTTCATTT
This sequence comes from Miniopterus schreibersii, assembly GCF_964146895.1. Lineage (NCBI taxonomy): Eukaryota > Metazoa > Chordata > Mammalia > Chiroptera > Miniopteridae > Miniopterus > Miniopterus schreibersii. Next base: position 68,205,787 of record NC_138108.1, on the reverse strand, counting down.
CTTTAATGTAATCTTTTCTCCTTTCTTTTCCTTTGATTCAAACTGGCCTCAACCAGCACCCAAACTCACGTGTCTCCTTCTCCTTTTCGTGTTCACTTCCTTAATCATTAATCCCTCAGGGCCATGAGGTTCTGATCAGCACCCAGTAGCCTTAGAAACAAAGCCTCGTGTCTACTGACCACAAAGACAGAGTTTCAATCAAACTAAATATAACATCTAGGCCTCAGTTGTGTTTCAGCTCCAGGATCAGAAAGCAGCAAAACCAGAGGAAGCAGCACCGTGTCTGACATCAGGACCAGATGCACAGATCAGCTCTCCCTTACTCTAATACCGACTAATCAGTAGAGACCGTGGCCCTAACTCCTTTAGTTGCCATGATTAATGAGTTTTATCCTGTATAACCCATTCCCTGGAAGCCATCAGGGAGCCAGGTCTTGAACATGAGCTCACCTGTGTCCAGGTGTGAGCCACTTCCTAAAGCTAAACACTTTTTTTGCTGCAAACTCCTGTCTGTGTCTTACTGAGCTCTGATGCGCACAGGCAAATGGACCCATTTAGCCTGGGATCACTTTCTGATCACCAATCCAACCTTTTCATCTCACTCTCTTTTGTCTCAGGTACAATAATTCTTTAACTACACTGGGCCCTTCAATCTATTGTCCCTACTATTTTGTCACTGTTCATCTCCTCATGTCATCATATTCTTCTGCAGTTAAGCAAATTGTGATGTTAAGAGCATAGTCCTCCAGACAACCGAGTATGCCCAAGAATTCTGACACTAACCACACATTTGGGCATGTAATGAAGTGCCTCAGACTGGGTGGTTTAAACAATAGAAATGTATCATCTCACAGCTTTGGAGGCCAGAAGTCAAGAGCAAGGTGTTGGGAGGGTTGGGCCATTCTGAGGGCTATGTGGGATGATACATTCCAGGCCTCTCCCCTAGCTTCTAGTGTTCTGCTTGCAATTTTGACATTCCTTTTGACATTCCTTAGCTTGCAGAAGCATCACCCCAATCTGCCTTCATCTTCGTATGACATTCTCCCTGTGTGTGTCTGTGTCCAAATTCCCCTTTTTATAAATACACCAGTCATGTTGGATTAGGGCCCAAACATACTCTAGTATGACCTTACCTTAACTAATTATATCTGCAATGACCTGATTCCCAAATAAGGGTTTCTGAGGGTTAAGACTTCAACATACAAATTTGGGGGGAATACAATTCAAACCATAAGTGGGGCTTTCAAACCACCAGGTTTGGTAATTTGCTAGTGAGACTCACAAAACTCACTGCAAGCTATTATGCACATGGTTATGTTTATTATGGGGAAAGGATATATTAAAATTAGCTAGGGGAAGAGATGTATAGGTCCCAGTCTGAAAGGGTTCCAAACACAAAGCTTCCATTGTTCTCAGGATGGGTTCTCCTCCCTGCATTGATGTGTGACAGTGCCCACTAAGTATTGCCAGTGCAAGAAATTCATCCAAGCTTCAGAGTTTAGAGTTTTTATTGGAGCTTCATTCAGTAGGAAATACTGATTGATTGCCCATGTGGTTAAGTTCTGCCTGGATGTCAACTGATACCATGTGACTCAAAGACCCTGCTCTCTAAACACAGTTGGTTTTATGCAGTGGCCAGCAAGCCCTGAGCAATCTTGTTTCCATGAGGTCCCACTATGAATAACAAAAGACATTTATCACTGAGAAGATTCCAAGGGTTTAGAGGTTACTTCACAGTAGCCAGAACAAAGGCCTGACATCTCTCTTGGTGAGGCCAAATTCTTTATCACACAGCACCAATCCATCTTTGCCGGCTGCCCCCATTAACTCATCTGATTAAACCCTAGTCTAGTGAAATCCAAGTCCTCCTACTCTACGCGCACCCAAGCAGCTGAGCACTGCTGGAGGAAATCTCCGAACAGGGCAGACTGGTCACACTTCATGGCGACACATCTCACTGGGCACTTAGCTCTGACAGACACTCTGCTCTTCCTAGCACAGCCCCTGCATCTTCCCGAGTTTATGACTATACTTTTCTCCACATGCCCCATTTCTTCAAGCCTCTCTCTCAAATGATATTTTATTCTTCATTGGAAATAGCAGTTGCAATAAGAGTGACCTCATATTTTCTTCACCAAATCCATTAGCCTTTGAGCTTCTTTACCCGACATACTCTACCCTCATGACACAATAAACCCATCCAGTTCCATGGCTTTAAATAATATCTTCACCTCAATGACTCCCAAATGCCCTGGCTTTCCTCCTAATGCCCAATTCATGTACAGTAGCATCCCCCTCCAGTTTTGCTTTCTGTGGTTTCAGTTACCCATGGACAACCATGGTTCAGAAATGTAAAATGGAAAATTCTAGAAATAATTCATAGTTTTAAATTGCATGCCATTCTGAGTAGTATGATGAAATCTCATGCCATTCCACCCAGGATGTGAATCAGCCGTTTGTCCAGTGTATCCACGCTGTATATGCTCCCTGCCCCTTAGTTCCTTAGTAGTGATCTCAGTTGTCAGATAGACAGAGTATCAGTGCTTGTGGTCAGGTAATGCTTATTTTACTTAATAATGAACTCAAAACACAAGAGTAGTGATGCTGTCCATTCAGATATGCCAAAGAGGAGCCTTTGTAAAGTGCTCTTTTAAATGAAAAGGTGAATAGCGTATAGTAAGATATTTTGAGAGAAACCACATTCCCATAACTTCCAGTATATTGTTTTAATTGTCCTATTTTATTATTAGTTATTATTGTTAATCTCTTACTGTGCCTAATTTGTAAATTAAATTTTATCATAGGTATATATGTTATAGGGAAAAACATAATAGAGTTAACCCTTGAACAACATGGGGTTAGGTGATGCCGACCCTTCTTGCAGTTGAAAATCCATGTGTAGCTTAAGTCGGCCCTCCACATACACAGATTCCCAACCTCGAGTCAAAAATACAGTTGATCCTTGAACAACATAGGTTTGACCTGCACGGGTCCACTTATGTGCAGTCCTAGCTAATTATCAAACCTGAAGAGAGGGTTATAAGAATCCCTGAATTTGTAGCCAAGTTGGGCACAAGTACAAGTGGCCTGGGGACCTGAGACTTTGACTGGCACCTGAAGTGAGGCAGGTCTTGTAGGACTGAGCCCTTGACTTGAGTGGTCTGTGCTAACTTGGGGTAGATAATGTCAGAATTGAAGTACTTTATTCTTAACTTGTGGACCTGTGCTAAATCTAGGTAGTTAGTGTCAATATTGAATTGAATTAAATTGAATTGAGTTGTAGGATGCCCATTTTGAGACAGAGAATTAGAGAATTGGTTGGTGTTGGAATGATGTATCTGGTGTCAAAAAACACCACACAAAGTAGGAATTCATTGGCTTAATGTAGTGAATAGCTGGCTTCTTTTTTTCTCTCTCTCTTTTTTTTTGTTTTGTTAATCCTCACTGAAGAATATTTTTTCCCCTTGATTTTTAGAGAGAGTGGAAGGGAGGGAGGAAGGGGGGGAGAGAGACATTGTTTTGTCGCCTCCTACAGGCACCTGATGCCCGGGGCTGGGGATCAAACCTGCAATTCAAGTATGTGCCCTTGACCGGGGCATCAAACCTGCCACCCTTTGGTGGGAGGGCTCACACTCTAACCACTGAGCCATGCCAGCCAGGGCTGAATAGCGGGCTTCTTACCACCAGGCTTGCTCCAGAAAAAGGGCACTTCGGCTTGGTTTTGTCCATCAGGTGACATACAGAAGGGAGGTCTCTGTCCTCCGCTTGAGTTCATTACCCTCCTGGTGCTGCTGTTGCGGTGTCGGGGACCTGGTTCAACCTGCAGACGAGCAGAAGGAAGCGAAGAGAAAATGAAGGACTCCATCTTTATGTCTGCCCTTGTACAGACTACTGCCGTAGCTTCTCCCAGGACACAGCAATAGGCTCCAAATGCTACATTTTCTGTCACCCCCAAAGTTGTCTCCATCCATCAGACAGAGTGACCTTGCCAAAGATATGGTTAGGACAGCCAGTGGCTTCTTGTCGTTCAAGGCTCTCTATGGTCCAGTAAGTCTACTCTCCAACTTGGCCTTCTATGTTTCACCAGGACACTGGTCCAGCCACCTTTGTTTGTGAGTATGTGGTTAATGTCCTTTCTTCTCACTGGAGTCCTCAAGGTTAGGGGTTTTGTTTAATTTTGCTTACCATTTTTACCTTCAATGCCCATAAGAATGCCTAGCAAATAACAGATGTTTAATAAATATTTGAGTGAATGAATAAGAAAAGAATAAATGACATTCAGGTCACACCTTGCTGATACTAAGTTTAAGGCTCTCAGAAATATGCAGGTCAGAACAAGTCAATGAACTCTACACAGGTGGAATGGAAAGACATTTCTGTCATCGCATCAGTTTTTGCCAGTCTGCTGACGGGGGCAGTAACCTAGATGTTCAGGTGCCTGCTGTGAAGGTGGACTGCAGGCTTCTTGAAGTCATTACAGCCCATGGGCAGTGTGATCACCTCAGGGCTCACAGGAGATTCCTGGAATCCTCAATGATCAAACTCAATCACCTGCATCACAGCCTCCGGTCAATACGGTGCAGGCCAATTGAGTGACCTTGACAGATTGACTGATTTTTTTAAAAACTATTTTGTCAGTTTACAGGTCACAGTCTCCTGTTTGTCAAGTTCACATCATTACATTTATATTCTTTAGTGGGAAACGTACAAGAAGAAATTCTTATATCAGGCATTTTGTAAGAGACATCAGCTGACAAACATGACAGATAATAATTTGCAGATATTGATAAACAGCAGTACCCCTTATCCTCGGGAAATGCATTCCAAGACCCTCAGTGGACGCCTGAAACCACGGGTAGTTCTGCACCATAGATATGTTCCGATGGGTGGGGATGTTGCTTCCCCCTAGGTTGACACTGCATAGAGGGGAATGCTCTGCCTGAGAAAGAAGGCTTCTGCAGGGTGGGGGAATGACTCAGCACAGAGATCCTGGTGGCTGACCTCTCAGCTCCCCCTAGAGCCACCAACCCCAGATTCTCCTCAGGAAACTAAAGTTCACTCTGCTCTCCCTCTGCCAGAGCCCAGGGTGTGTTGCTATGAAAAAAATGTGTGCGTTGGCCCTTTAAGAGGGTGCCTGCATTTCCAGCTGTGTCTCCCTGGCAGACAGAAACCCTGTTGCTTTTCACAGCCAGATGTTACGTGGGTACTTTTCCTGGTTCTGGTGCTCTGGGCTGGGGAGCCCGGCTTGGGGCTCAGACCCCAGGCTGCTCAGGGGGAACCCCCCACAAATGAGATATCCCTCTGCAACTTCAATTGCTCCCCATGGGAGCCCGGCCAGCCCTCTCGCCTATCTGTACCTCCTACCAGTCTTAACGTGGCCTCCTCTTTAAGTCCTTGGTTATAAGGCTTCTCTCCAGCTACTCTTCAGTTCCTTATTCAGGATGATTTTTCTATACTTTAGTTGTAATTCCAGTTTGGTCCAGGGAGGAGGTGAGTGTAGCTTCTACCTAATTCACTGCCACCTTGGATCCACCCTGCAGGAGGATTTTTTTTTTTTAAGTTTTTTTTTTTAATATGTCTTTATTGATTTCAGAGAGGAAGGGAGAGGAAGAGAGAGAAAAACATCATGGAGACAGTCATTGATTGGCTGCCTCCTGCATGCCCCCTACTGGGGATCAAGCCCACAACCCAGGCTTGTACCCTGACTGGGAATTGAACCTTGATCTTCAGTATCATAGGTCAGTGCTCAACCACTGAGACACACCAGCCGGGCTAAACTTTTTTTAATGCCAAATTATATTGGTAATATGTAACAGGGGCACAGAAAATATTTTATACCCTTTGCAAATCTTCCCAAAATCAATCAAAAAAAGTGTTTGACACCATGTCACTTATATTTAAAAAATGAAACTTTATAAAAATCCACTCTATAGCCAAGATTTAGTTGCAGCCCAAGTATCCATCAGTAGATGAGTGGATAAAAAAACTGTTTACACAATGGAATACTACTTGGTGGTAAAAAAGAAGGAAATCTTACTTTTTTCAACAGTGTGGATGGACCTGGAGAGCATTGTGCTAAGTGAAATAAGCCAGTCAGAGAAAGACAAGTCCTATACAATTTTACTCATATGTGGAATCTAATTAACAAAATGAACTAACAAGTAAAACAGAGACAGACCTATAGATAGAAAGCTGGCTGACAACTGTGGGAGTTGCTTAGGGGATATGGGGGGAGTCGATGGAGGGATTGAGAAAAAAAGAAAAAAACCTCATGGGCAAGGACAACAGTGTTGTGATTGCTTGGGGGAGGGCTATGGAAGTGGAGGAGGGTATGGGGGGACAAACGGTGATGGGTGGAGACGACATGGGATGGTGAACACATAATACAGTGTGAAGATGATATGTTGTGGAACTGTGTGCCTGAAACCTGTATAATTTTGTTAACCAGTGTCACCCCAATAAATTCAATTAAAAATCCACTCTTAATACCTAATAATATGGGAGTAGTTAAAAAATGTGGTGCAGCCACAGAATATTTATGAAGAATTTTAATAACAGAGAAAAATGCTCAGAAGGATATTTAGAAGACAGAGCATGGCACAAAGCGGTAGGAAACATTTGATGTCAACTATGAAAAATATTTACATGCAATAAAATATAAAATATTTTTATGTGTAGACATAAAGAGAAAATGAAAACCATCATAATCTCACAATTCATGGTGCAAATATATGATTATGGTTTTTTTCCCAAAATTTCTTACTAATGTAAGTTTAGAGTATCTAACAAACAGTGGTTTTCGAGGTCTGGATTCCACTACTATCTTGAACTAGGTAATCAGGATCCGTGGGTTTCAGTTTGCTCATCTGTGAAGTGGGTGTAATAATGTATATAGGGCTGTTAGTAAGATCAAATGAAATAAAATATGTAAAGTGCTTAGTATAATGCATGACATGCAGTAGGTTTTCATAAATATTAGTATTCTCATGTTAGAATCACAGAATTTGAGAATTTCCAGTTCTGTGGAGCAGGTGGTGATGAGAGAGGGTCAGTGGCTATCTCAGTTGCATAGCTCATAAGCAGCAGGGCCTCTGGATTTTTTTTTTTTTTCTAAGCTGGAAGAAATAGAGTTCAACCTTGGATTGCTCCTGTTTTTTGAGTGTTTGGATGGTTTTGATGTTTTTTGTTAGTTTGGTTTTCTTTGTTTGTTTTGGCCATTCATCCCTGCAAAGCAGAGAAAATTTCCTAGAGTAATCTTTGATGCTAAAGCCAAGTAAATTACATTCTGAGGAAGAATTTAAATGACAAATACTGCTTCATATCAGTTGGGGATCACTGAGTGCAGGAAAAGTGACAGGTCCCATCAGAAGTTGGATTAATCTATGTGGAAAGTTAAGCTTTACTTTATAGCAAAGCAAAAAAGCATGTGGAAGGAAGGTCATAAATTTACCATTAGGCAGCCTACTAACTTGCATCTTTCCTCTGCGCCCCTCTTTGCCTGTCCAGTTTTTACACTCCAGTTCTATCAAATTAACCTTTGCTTAAAACCCTTCTTGGCCTTTAACTGACTATAAGGTAAAGCCTGAACACACTAGTATAGCCCAAGCCCTTTATAATCTGCCACCCATTTATCTTTTCTGCTCTGTGTGTTTTCTGTAGACCGCAGTGCTTCATCCCCTCATCAGCTTATCTGATAAACTCCTACTTATACTTCAGAACACAGCCCAAATGTCTCTAGACTATAAGTTCCTTGATTAGACTGTGATTTCATAATGTCTTTGACAGGCTGTCATTCATCTTTGCACTCTATGAGTTTGAATGTTTCAGCTACAAACAGCAGAACATGGTATGGTATAGTGGCTTAAACTGCAGGAATTTATCATCTCACTGAATAGGAAGTCTGGAGACGGTGGTTACAAGATTGGTCCTGTGGCTTGACAATTTTTTGTGCCCTTTTTTCCCTTCTGCCAACCTCGGCGGGCTAGCAGTGTTTCCTTTTGTGAGTATTTATAGCTGCAGCAGCCCCAACCACCAGGTTAGGTTCTGTTAGGAAGGAAACGATGTATGATTTTGGTAGGTAGGCCAGTGTGCGAATGCAGAAAGGCAGAAGTGGTGGATTGAGGACTTTTTGTATTGTGCCTCTGCTTTTCTGTTAATTGGGTAGAAATTTCCCAGAAGCTGCCCAGCCAATTTCCTCTTATGTCTCATTGGCTAGAAATAGGTCACATGGTTACTACCAATCCAATCTTGGCTGGTTAGGCCAAACTTAGCTTATCTCCTTGGTCTAGAGCTGTCTTCTCAGAAATCTGTTTGATGCCTGAACATAATGGGGGTTCTTTTACAAAGAAAAACATGTACATGTTAGATGAGTCACCAACAGCTTTTGCCATAAGAACCCGGTATTGCACCTGGTAGAACGTTCTTTGTAAAAACCTTCAACCTTTCTGTAGTTTTTAAATTTTTGGTTCTCCGTGTCTCCACAGGCTATTACTGTTACTATATCATTATTTCTGTTTCTATTAAGTTTCTGTTGTGGTACCTTAACTGCCCATCTACTTACTGTCTCCTTCATGGGACTGTGAACTCCTGAAGGGAGGAAACACATTTTATTTAGGTTTAGATGTCCAGCATTTAATGTGCATAGGTTCTCAATAAATGTTTGTTGATTGATTTTCTGTGCAACTGTTATCAATCTAATAATTTCTTTCTTTTTCTGTTGATGTTCTGTCTTCATTAAAGCCATTAGTGATAGTATTAGTGCTTAAATTTTCATGTGTTTAAATTTCACACATCTTGGGTCACCACCCTTTGAAGTGTAGACCTGGTATCTGTGATAAAGTCTGAAGCCCTCCTTAAAGTGACATTGGCTATATAAGGAAATTTTGATGGAAAATTTATTAATGACTTTTTTCTTTGGGGGAGAAAAACCTACACTTAGCTTTATCAGAGACAACATAAATTGAGCAGTTCAAATATTTCGTGTGAAAAATGGATTTTGTGCAACCAGCAAACCAAACCAAACAATAAAAGTTAATCCAGCTTTCTTGAAATGAAAGCTTCAGTCAAACTGATTTGTAGTTTGCATGGGGCTTCTATGACTCTTTCCCTCCCCTTTCCTCTTCTTCATTCCTCCCATGTATGTTTATGCTGGGAAAATATAACTATCTACAGAGGGAAGAGTGAGGGGCTGTCATTCTCTTAATGACCATGTCTCAGAACCTATGAAAGAAATTCCATGACATTTTGTGCAGTAGGCATATCTGTGCTGAGTGAGAGATCATTGTAACTTAATGTGGCATGCGATAATAACATATCACATCTTTTTCTTCTTCTGGAAAGCTTTTCCTATCCTACCCATCTGGGTTAGGAAACCTTTCTTTTAGTTCCCTGAACACCCTCCTTACTCTATAATTGTCTACAATGCTTAGCAGAGTGCACGTGCTAAAAAAAAATTGTCAAGTAGATAAAATTGTACAGTGGATATATATGCATTTCTGTATGCATGCACTTGTTTATTTAGCAAACACATATATAGCACTTATGCTATGCAAGGCATATTTCTAAATGCTTTATACATATTTATTAGAACTTTACAATTTACCAAATCACTTTTGACACATTGGCTCATTGGTTCCTCATTTTAACTTTAGCGAGCAGATGGATAGAAATTATCTCCATATCACAGCTAGGCAAACACACTGGGAGAGGCTCATCTACTTACCCACAATTACACAGTTTGCAAATAGCAGAGTTGGGACTTTAACCTACTTATTTTGACTCTCAGCCTAGTGTTTTGCAAGGAGAGCTCTGGTGGAGCCCCTGTAACATTTTGGGATTACCACATCTGTAATAAATAAAGACTATTTTGAGAATTTGTTTAAGGAAGCACAGATTTTTGATACACATTGAAAACCAATTTTTAGTACTGTCTTAGTTAGCAAGTGCGACATTAGTGCTACATAACAAATGACCCCAAAATTCAGTCTCTGAAACAACACTACAAATTGGCTAGGAGTTGGCTTATCTAGGCTAGACTTGGCTGGGCAGCTCTTCATAAAGTAGTGAGTTTGATGGGGTTTAGCTCCTTGAAGTAGCCTAAGCTTGGGGCTATTCCACACATGTTTATTCTGGGACCTGATCTTCGCCCTGGGAACATAGCAATGGGAGAAGTACACGAATTCAAGCCCAACTACACAAACCAATTCAAGCCTTTGGTTGTGTCATATCTGCTAACATCTCATTGGTCAAAGCAATTTACATGGCCAAACTGAATTCAAGGGAGGAAGCACACTCTACTTACCATGAGGTCAGAGCAAGTTACTGGCTAAGATCAGGTTTACTAGAGTGGGGATTTAAATTTCCACATTGGCCTGACCAGGTGATTGGGGTTCAATTCCTGGTCAGGGCACATGCCTGGTTGTGGGCTTGATCAATGACTCTCTCATCATTGATGTTTCTATCTCTCCCTCTCCTTTCCTCCCTCTGAAATCAATAAAGATACATTTAAAAAATAAAAAATAAAAAATAAATAAATTTCCACATTGAAGATGGGTGTGAGGTTGAAGCTGAATAATTTTGAACATTAATCTAATCTACTACAAGGAATTCCAAGTAGGGTTGCCAAATTTAGCAAATAAAAATACAGGGCATTCAGTTAAATTTGAATTTCGGATAAACATCAAATTTTTTTGTATAAGTATACCCCAAATATGGCACAGGATATACTTAAAATAAAAATATTTGTTGTTTATTTAAGGTTCACATTTAACTGGGTATCCTGTATTTTATCTGGAAATTCTAGTTTTGGATGAATCAGTTGCACTTCACAAGGTTAGGTAATGGTAAGAATATATCATTGACCAGATTAAGCAAAAAATACGCTCATGTTGATCTCTTCAGTAACTACTCTTCTTCCAGGATTGGTCTTGCTCCCAGACTTCCCTGAAAATATCACTAAGTATTTTAAGGAGCAGGATGAATGGAGCCCTCAAGGCCAGTTAGCCACTGGCCTTCTTACTGAGCTGCCAATAAAAGAGGCAATGGAAAGTGTTGGAGATTTTGTAATTATAAGTGATATTGGGGATCTAATCTGGACAGCCTGTTTCCGTAATCTCTCCCTGGGGTAGGATTCCAGACTTCCTACTTGTATATTTTGAGAGTATTTGTCTTTATCGTGGCTTTAGCCCCCTCCTCACTTACTGAGTTGGAGAAATATGGGTATCCTCAGTACCAGATGAGGAATGACATCCCCACTAACTGGCCATAAAGACCAAGCAGATTTCTTTTCATTAGGGGGCCACCGGCATTGAAGTGGTGTGAACTGCTTGTCTGGAATGAACCCCCTGTGTTCCTGTCTCCTTTGTCCCTTACTCGCAAATAACTATTGATAGCCTCGAACCTCTGCCATGGTTATTAAAATAGAAGGACAAAAGATACACCTGTGAACTGCTCAAGGGAGCCATTCAACGGCATTTGTTGAAGCAAATTACTTTGGTGTTTGATTGCTGTGGTGCAGCCACTGTGGAAATCAGTATGGAGCTACCTCAAAAAATTACAAACGGAACTGCCTTATGACCCAGCAATTCCACTTCGGAAAATATATCTGAAGAAACCTGAAACACTAATTTGAAAGAATGTATGCACCCCTATGTTCATAGCACCATTATTTACAGTAGCCAAGATTTAAGATCTGGAAGCAATCCAAGTGTCCATCAGTGGATGAGTGGACAAACAAGCTGTGGGACATTTACACCATGGAATACTATTCAGCTGTAAAAAAACAAAACTAAACAAAAAAGCAAGAGGAAATCTTACCTTTTACAACAGCATGATGGACCTAGAGAGTATCAGGTAAGTGAAATAAGCCAGTCAGAGAAAGACAAGTACTATATGATTTCACTTATATGTAGAATCTAAGGAACAAAATAAACTAACAAAATAGAAACAGACTCATAGAGACAGAGAACAGACTGTTAGAAGGGAGCAGGTAAGCAGACTTGGTGAACAATTTGAAGAGATTAAGCAAAACAAAACCAAAACCAAAACACAACCAAAAAAAGCTCGTTATACAACACAGTGATTACCGGAGGGATAGTATGGGGGGGTGGGGGGAGGTAGACTTGGCTTGGTGGTGAACACACAGTATACAGATGATGCAGTGTAGAATTGGACACCTTGAACCTATGTAATTTTATTAACCAATGTCACTCCAATTAATTCAATAAAAATTTTTAAAAATTGTGTGTGTGCCTGTTTTTAAAAGTTGGGAGTTAGAATGAAGATAAATAGCATGTGAGAAGTTTGGGATTCTTTTCTCCAAGCCTTGCTTTTCATCCAGAAATATTTATATTCCAATGTGAGGCCTGGTTTTTGTACATAATGCCAACCCCATAAACTCAGAATCTTAATTTTCATTTCTGCTGGGATTGGAGATGATTCATGGTTTGCAGGAGTTAGAGACACCAAAGCATTTTCTATTAACACCTGGAGCTGACTACGGAGGTGAGAGGCAGGTCTCGTAGAAAAAAAGATATCCTGCAGGAAAGAAAAATGTTACTTTTGTGCGTTTTTTTTTTCTTTCTTTTGTTTGCGAAGATGATAATTTTTTTCTTGAGAAATAATTCCTTTCTTGTTGCAAAATGTCACTGCAGAAACCTGTTTGAGAATATAGTGAATTTTTCTGTTAATTCTTTTTGCTGGGTTCACGAAAATATCACCTTAAGCATGTGGTAAAAATTAAGGGAAAATAAGCCATTTCGTTTGGTTTTATAAATGATCACATTCTTTATATTCCTCAGTTCCATGAATGTTACAAAGGAAAATTTCCCTTGGCTAGCTTATTAAATAAACATCTATTTCTAGAAGCAGTGAAGAGGAGAATAGGAAAAAAAGTGGCAAAATAAATGCACACTTAAGTCTAATCATTTCTCTGGGCAGCGACTGTGTCCTGGCAGCTGGGAGGCTCCTGGTCAAGAAGGCAGATTTATTCTCACAGAGGCACAGATCTTGGCCTTCTTGCTTTCATCCCTTTAGCCTACTAACTCTAATCACTTTTCAAGGAGTCCTGATAATTATTGAGTGGATACTAATGATAAATTTATTGACAAAGTAATAATACTAGTAATTATTGCTATTGTTAATCACTATGGGGAAGACACAGGACACTATGCTAAATGCTTTTTGTACTTTATCCAAGTTTTAATCCTCTAAAATTCCTAGCATGGAGGTGATATGGTCACATCTCAAGGTTGGGAAGGTGAGGAATTGGGAGGTTAGTAACTCATCTGTGGCTCCCGGGTTATTATGTAGTAAGCTCTAATTTGAACTCGGGCCCTCTGACTCCGAAGTAAAATTTTAAGCTCTAAATTATATCTTGGGTCTTGGTATTGGTGTAATGTGAGAGAAACTCTAAAATATAACCATGTCGCCCCTATTGGACTATGGCTTTGCTTGATGTATCATTTTTTCTGGGTTATATTTTGAGTCTTGCTTTCTAAGCCTTGGCAAGTCACACAATGTCAGGTAGAGAGTTCATGCCAGGAGAATTTTCCAGAGCCAGGGAATGAGAAGAAAGGTGATCGTGAAGAGCCAAGAAAAACAGAGGGAGAAAGAGCACTACATCCAAGACGGTGTCAACTGTCAAAAGTGTGACAATGTGAGAGATGCGGAGAAAAGGCGCAGAAAGATCTAGGGTGTTTGTGAGATCAGCTCCAATCTCCCCTTCATTGTGTGCATCGGGCATGACAGGCACTTGGTCAGCCCTGTTAAAGATCAGGTAGGGACCATGTTCAACATACTTGACCCTCACGGAGGGTTGGTTTTGTCTTCTCACGTCTCCGTGACCATTGCTCCAGTTCATGTGTGTGTACCATGGAAGGTGTTTCTGATGGGCATTAGTTACTTCCAGGTCAGCAAGTAGATTTCCTCTTGGGGAAGTACTGGGTTAAAGTTTTGCATCTCAAGAATATTTTTTGTTCATTTTAGTTCTGATGAGGATAATGTCTTTACCCATTTTTACGTTACCATGGATTACTCAGATATATCGATAGGTTTTACAATGGGAAATGTCAGAGCAGAAAAACAACAAGTCCATTAACTTTTGGGGCCAGCCCAGACCCAGGTCAGGCTCTGCAGAGGTGGGGTACAGGCCTGCCTGAGAGCACTGGGCACTTAGTGGGCTGGTAGCTCAGTGGGGCTCGGAAGTCAAACTTTCTACTTTACGATTTCCCACAGCCCATCTCTGCCAGGAACAACGCTGCCTTCACTTATCAGGTATATGGGCGGGTAAGAAGTGTGGGGGCATTTACAATACCCCAGTAGAAAATCATCCCAACCACCTAAAGGTCAGGGAGGAACAGTGTCAGGGCCCAGTGCGCTGTCCACTCTCAGATCTCTTGTGCCACCACTGGCGTGTCTTCTGTGTTGTGTCCTTTAGGCATGTTGCAGTGCACAGAGTGGGAAGTTCTGTAAGGAGGGTGGCTCTGTAGCACGGCTGGACTGGCTTGCCTTTTTATTAGTGTCCAGTTTCCACTGTGCCAACCAGTGGGTGAGCAGGCAGCATTCTGCTGCTCGGAGGTGTGGAGCCTGCTCTACCAAAGGGCACGTGCTGTGAACTGAAATTGGCAGAGGCCCAGAGACCCTGGCTCCAGGCACTGTGCCACCATCCAGATGGGCCTCAACTCTTAGTTAGTTGGAAAGCTTCAGGGAGAGAATTCCTGGATAGCTGACTAATGGGCATGGCCTTAGAGAACTTGAGAGATGACACTTCCCCTGCCTACTTTATCTTTCTTGGCAATGAGTACATTGAATAACAACACTGTCCAATAGAACTTTCTGCAATGATGGAAATGGTTTATATCTGTGTAATCAATTAATACAGTAGCCACTAGCCATATGTGGCTATTGAACACATGAGATGTGGTTGGTGTGATTGAGGAATTGCATTTTTAATTCAATTTAATTTTATTTCATGTAAATTTAAGTAGCCACATATGGCTAGGTGACTACTGCTTATATAAATGTACTTTGGGATAATTTTGTTATGGCTGGGAGATGGCTCGATACAAAACACACATTCATACACTTTCAGCATTCTTTCTACCAAGTCTATGCATATCCATCACTTCATTATCACATCCATTATCTCATAACACCTGGGAGGGTGATGTTCTTATTTTTCACATTTTTAGAAATGAGAAAACTGAGTTGCAGAGAAGTTATGTGTTTTATCTAAGGTTACTTGGTAAGCAAGAAGTGGGACAAGGGCTCAAACTCAGGCCTGCTTCTAAATCCTGAGGCCTGTAGGAATCTATCAAGAAAGACTCAGCCTCACAACTCTTGTCAGTCTATTGACCACATGAGTGGGACAGTCTTAAGGTGGTTCACCTGAAAAGCAGAGCCTGCAACAATGTTTGCAGAATTTATTTTGGAAAGTGATCCCAAAGGAACAGAATTGAGGGTCTGGATAGTGAAACAGGAAAGGAGAGAAAGCCAATCCAAGGGAATGTTATTGAGGGTAGGCAACTGGGACTCAATCCTGCAGGGCCATCTAAGAACCGTGTATAGTGCTCTTTAAAGTTGTCCAGCAGACACACTTAAGAGGGGAGCATTTGTCCACCAGCTCCTGTCTCCATTGGTCAAAGACCCCCTTATAGAGTGTTTGTTTATGGCCCCACATAGATGAGTGGGCATCCACCAGCTTCCCATAGGGTGGTGCAAAGCTACCCCAGGCAGAATGTAAGGAGCACCTGGTGTAGCTGAGATGAGGAGCTGTCAGGTTATCCCTGTGTGCTGCTGGCTACCACAGCAAGACTGGAGCTAAAAAGGAGGCTGAAAGGATATGCAATGGGACCTAAAAGATGTCCATAGGCCAAGGGAAAAAACTAAAATAACACAGCCGGGAAAGTCAGAACTGGGAATTAGAAGAGTCTATACAGCTCTGAGAATGGATTTTTTTTATAAAAATTTAAAACAAATGGGCCAAACCTTAGATGCTGTCAATGAGCTATATATAGTATACTTGGTTGCGAGCACAATGATATTACTTCCGTGCATCATGCATGGCACTGCTTTAATGTAAGGCATGATTCCTCCCATTACCCCATCTCTTCTCACTGACTTCTTTATGTCACCTCGATGGAGTGAGCTCAGGGAAACCAATAATTCAGTGTATTGCAAATTTAAATTGCTCTTATCTCATTCACTCGTTTATAGGCAACACAACATAGACATTAAGAGCATTGGCTCTGAAACCAGATTACTGGGTCCTTGCTCTACTACATACTAACTTTGTGGCCTTGGGCAATTGGCTTAACCCTTTGAGCCTCAGTTTCTTCATGTGGAAATAGAGGTAATATTACCTATCTTATAGTTATGGTGAAGATCAACTGAACACACACACACACACACACACACACACACACACACACACACACACACACACGGCTTAGAACACTGCCTGGCAGGTAGAAAGCACAAAATGCTTGTTTGCTATTGTTGGTTCATTCATTAATTGATAAAGAATTGTTCAGTGTCCGATATATATAGGCACTGTTCTCCTTGATCAGTGTGAATGCCTGGGTCCGACAGGGTCTTCGTTGCTCACTCCAGCCTTTTGAAATTCTTTATGCTCTAAATTTTCAGACTACCATCCTCTCCATCTTTTCTTCTGTTTTCACTGATTGATGTGCTACAAAGAATCAATCTGTTATGGGAACAATTAAAAGCCAAACTCACCGCACCACACTGCAATGTTAGTAGAGTTTGTATGCACAGTTCTGCCATTCCCCTTGGGTATTTTGAATTTATAGACATTCTTTATCCTGAGTTTACTTTTGGTCTCGGCTGTCTCTGGAGCAGTGATTCATGTAACTGTAGTACAAGAATCACCTTCAGATGGATCACAGCTGAATTTTGTGCCTTCAAATCTTTACTCAACCTGACAGTCCCAGATAGCACCCAGAAGAGGAAGATATCTGCACAGAATAAGTTGTCTTTTAGGACAGGAACTGCTAAACATGAAAGAAGCAAAGCCCTCCATGAATAGGGGTCAGGGGTGCTTCTGGGCAGAAACTACTGGTCTACCCTGTCACAAAATTATCCCATTTAGACCCAAATCATTCTTCTGGTGGCTGGAAACCTTAAGATTTCAGTTAGAAGTCAAATAAGTGTCTGTGGAATTCCCATGTATTGGAAGAGAACTCCTAGAACTAGACTTCTCTGTGAGAGGACTTGGGAGAGAAGTTGTTACTAGCATTTGAAACCAGAGTCTAAAAATTCATGGTGGCTGGACATCAGTGTCAGTGAGATGACCCCCTAGCGGTGCTGGGGAGCAGACCTGCTCTGCTTGAAATAATATAATTATCTCACTTGGTGAAAAGTGGAGGAGAACAGAAAGAATTCTAGAATTCAAGTCCATCAGCCAGACAGAAAGGCAAAAATGCTCAGCATAGATGTCCTGGGGGAAATGAGGCGATGGGGTCTGAGGAGCGCACAAGCGGTCCTGCTGAAAAAGGCAGCTGCCCCAAGAAGGAATTCTTATTATAGGACTAAAAGGGGATCCAGGGGCACATTCCTGTTGGTGATGAGTCAATGGGAGTTTCCTTTTGACTTTCTGGGTCTCAGGCTCCAGAGAGGCTTTGAAGATGGGAAGGCACAAAATCAGAACATGAATTCTCGAGGTTTGAGAGGAAGGTGATGTGAAAGTAGGGGTCTGACTTGCGTCTGGTCCTGTCTCTGCCACCAGCTAGGAGCTGTCTCTGCTACTAACTAGTGGTGCTGGGTGTTGATGAATCACTTAACCCTGTAGGGTCTGTGGAGACCTTCAAGTCTCTCTGATGAAAAGACTCATGGCCTGGAGTTTGGAGGTACCCCCCTCATTTTGTCCTCTGAGACATTGCCTGGCAGGAGCTCCTGGTGGCAAATGAGAAGAAATAACATAGACATGTTTGCTGTGATAAACCGGTGAAGCTGCCACAGTCAAGACAATAAGAAGCCACCAAATTCAGGTCACACACATTTCATCTCTGTAGCCTTCAGTTTTCTCCTCAGCAAATCGAGGGGATGGAGTTAGGTAACTTTTATGGTCCATCACAGATCAAATTTATGAGAATATCCCAAAGTAAGGGAAAGAGGAGATTATTGAACTGATGATTTTTATCTACCTCCTTTGTTCAAAAATGTATATTGAGCTCTAACCATGACTTAGGAATTTAGAGATCAACATACATGGTCTCTCCCTTAAGGGGCTTACCTTCACTTAGACAAAGTCAAGCAAACATCCCCTTACAGACAGTAAGGTGGTGGTTGTAAGGGAGAAAGTGATTCATCCTAAACACGGTTTTGAATGAGGGGTCTTATTTTGTTTATCTGCCGAAAGAGTTTACTTCGTTGCACCAGACTCTACCTCTGGTATTTAAAAAAATCAAAACTTTTAATTGCTAACATTTAAGCACACCGATCCTTTTCCTGGGAAGGGAGGTATTTGCTGAGTAGACAGCCACATGGCAAGAACGGTTGTTGAGCAAAGACAGGCACTGTATCTGCCTGAGAAAGGGAGCCCTGTCCTCAGTAGGCAGTGCAGAAAAACTGCAGGAGGCGAAGGGGAAAGGCTGTTAGCGTACCAGCTTCCTAATTAGGCACCATAATCATTTGTGAACTCCTAGAGCTCTGGATGCCATGCAAAGTTATGGGTCCAAATCCTTTGCAAAGCCAAGTAGAAATGGTCCTTAACTTACCACTATTTTGGAGCCTGCATACCTTGCTCTGCCCTTTGTCTGGGCACACAGACAGGAATTGAGAATTCTGAAACCTCTGGTTGCATAATACTATAAAACCAAAGGGAGCTGTGGGTGGAGGTCAGCTTCCTTCAGGAATCCAAGATTTCTCTGTTTCCCATTGATTTTGTCTGTGTTCCATCCATCAAGATGTCCTTTGACTACTGCTTCTCAACAATGCCCTTTTGTTCTTTCCCCTTCATCTGGAACTCAGTGAGCCCAGCTTGCCTTGCCTTGTTGCTGGTGTTGTCACAGTAAATTATGGCTTCTCTGAATTCTTTGCTGAAGAGTAGCTCCCAACCTTCAAGATTCATTTGTGTATTTCTGTCCACCTCTAATTAAAATGACAGATGTCAGTCACACAGGCCCGAACCCAGTGGAGGGAGCTGATAAACACCACTGATGCAAACTGCAGGTGAATACTGATGAAAAACACCATGGAAATATTTCTGGTAAAGAAATATTTTATATAAAGGAATTTGGTTAACTTTCTCCCCATGCTAATAGAAGTGAGCAGTGGTGCAGGCAATCCAAAAGTCAATTATATTTAATTTGGCCCTGCCTGCCATATGCTCTGTGAGGAGGCTTAGAGCGCAGGTAGAGGCTTCTGCAGGTGGCTCAGAGTCCTGAAGATTTTCCATGGCAGGGGCCATTTGTGATGTGTGAGTTCTTGTCTGTTGAAGGTGGAGCGATGTCTCAGTGCTCTGTGTGTATTTAGTTTAGTTCAGCAACATTTTAGTGTTCCTTTCAGCCTTAGACTCCAGCAGCTGTTGTCCCTAAGACTCCTCTTTGCCAGTTGGCTGTGGGCCTCTGCTTCTAGGAATGAGCCTCTCCTTGTCACCTGATGGTGCAGGTCTGAGCTTTATCCTTGGTCTTTTTCATTGTCCATCCCTCTGAGTCCTGACCAGTTACTCAGACTAATGCTCCAGGTTTCTCTAAGGCAGGACTGACCTAAACTCCATCCTGGGAGAGCCTGGTTTGTACATTCCAGAGCCCCATCTAGGTACCTCACCTGGCAGCTCAGCTTGGTGGCAGAGACCACCCTGGGTGGACAGATCACTTAGCTAATGACCATCTGCCAGCCAATCTGCTGAGCATTGTCTGTCACCTGGATTCTTTATCACCATCCCTTGTCCCCTGCTCGGGCCCTCAGGAACAGTTTATTGATCTATGTCTGAGGATGTGGTGTCTCCCCTGACCCTCTGCCTTGGGCAGCTGCCATTAAGATGAGATTGAAAGAACTCAGGGTCAGCAGCTAGCAAAAGGCTCCAATCTCCTGCCCCATTCCCTGCTTTTCAAGGGCCTCCCCCCACCCATAGGTTTTTCAAATCTTTTCCCAGTCTCCAGTTCCCAAAATTGAACCCAGACTCCATCTGCTTGAACTCTAGAAAGTCATGCCTGACATTTTAAAAATTTCTAAGTAAAATAAAAAAGAAGGGGAGAAACTATAGCACATATTAATGGACCATGACAAACATAGGCTACTTCCTAACAGCCCTCTCGATCTGTCTTTATTTTTAGAGTGTCCTCCTGCTGCTTTTACTATCACTCTCTGTTTGTTTTGGACAAGGTTCATAGAACAGGGGAGAAGGAAAGAGGCAGGAGGGAGTGTAAAGAAACAGTTTATTAGAAAGAAGAAATAAAAAATGAACCTAGTGACTGCCATCACCACAGCCCCAGCTAGCAGGAGCCTCATGATGCTCAGGTTTAGTGTCACACTTCGCCTGTGTGACCTTGGTTCTGAATTCCACTGTGCTGAGTCCTACGCAGGATGCTCCATTGTCCTTTGATGACCAGTGGCTTCTTTTTTATATTATTTTTAAAGTATATCTTTATTGATTTCAGAGAGAAGAAGGGAGAGAGAGAGAGAGAGAGAGAGGTAGAAACATCAATGAAGAGAGAGTCATTGATTGGCCGTCTCCTGCAAGCCCCTGACTGGGGATCAAGCCCACAGCCTGGGCATGTGCCCGGACCAGGAATTGAACAGTGATCTCTCGGATCCTAGGTCGATGCTCAACCACCCAGCCACACCTGGCCAGGCACCAGTGACTTCTTAAACTGACAAGTGACACACAAATCCCAGAGTGGTTGGAACAATAGGAAAAAGGGCAGCCATGCTCAATGTTGAAGTGTTGATTAAGGCTCTTTGGATGTTTGGCAAAACCATGAGGGGTTGAAAAATGGACTGCCCTTTGGAACAGGGACCACTGCTTCTCTGGAAACCTTTTCCTAGGTAATGATCACTCACACTCCTGGCTCCTGGTACTTCAACAAGAAACCAATAAATATTTTGTAGTGTCTTCTATAAAATGTGCTAGTAACTGGTGTTTAAATTTCCTAGTAGAGTGTATCATTTGGTGGTGGATATAAAATATTTACAAAAGAAAATATTAGAGAATGATGCTAGCTGGTATAAATTGCCAAATGTTGTCTTCCCATGTAGAATTGTTAGATTACAAGATTAAAGGACTGAATAAATTTTCTCTCCTTTATTACCTTTCCCCCCAACATAAATCTCAAACCACCTCCCACCCTATACGGACAACCACCACCAACACATAAACATTTGCCACCCTGTGACGTGAACATCACTGAGCTCAAGCCAGTTTCCTTATGATGCCTTTAGACTCCTGACCCTTAGAACTGCCCACTCAGACCTCTGTGCCCTGCTCTATCCAATATTGCTGGTTTTGTCTATCTATGACCCTTTATTGTACATATCTATCTATGGGTCCATTTTCCCCTTGTACATTGCCAGGTTTTTGAGAGTGGAGATCTTTCTTATCCTCAATGAGTCCTGGAGTAGATCTAACTAGATGTGTGTCCTTAGACAAATAACTTATTCCCTGGGAATCCTAAATTCCACATGTACCAATTGGGAGTTAATATTGTTCTTATTGTATTCCTAGTGCCTGTCATATAGTAAGTACTTAAGAAGGAATAGATGAGACACAAGAAAACATCTGCATTCTCAATGCCAGTGCAGCCGGGCTCAGACCTAAAAGGTTCTCAGTAATGTCCAATGAATGGGGGAAACAAGAATGAATGAAGCATGTGCTTTATGCAAGGAGGCTTCCTGCCTACATGGTTTCTAAATGGAATTGTTCTCAAGCTGGGCATAAATAGTGACGTCTAAAATCCTTTTTCAATTAAGCAAAAATCTTTAGACCTTTTTCTGATTCCTTGTGGAAACAAATGCAAACTTTGTTGAGAAGGGAGCACACACCCACTGAATAGTTCAGGAGGAATTGCTGAACAGGCAAAGAGAAGCACCAGTGTCAGTCGATCTGAAATTTGGGGCAATGCACCACCACTGGGCAGAGTTTCAAAGGTGGTCTGACCTTGCTCTGATCAAATCCCAGCCAGAGCGGGGTCCCATTCCAGCCCCCTGGTAGTCACAAAGACCACCAGACATCGTTTCTTTCTGGCTTTCTGACAGCACATCTGCCCCATATGAGAGGAGGTGAGTCAGGGTCAGGGTCTCCACTGTACACTAAAAATAAATGGGCAGTAAACTTCCCTCTAATATCCAATCAATTATGAATGAATAGGAAATTAGAGAGCAAGTGAAGTACAGAGGTGAGATTGGTAAAAGGGAAAATGGAAAGTAGGTGGACATGTTGGTTACTGCCTTCCCCCCCCTTCCCTCTTGTAACTCTGTCCTTCCTATGGTACCCAGCATCTCTGCGTCTTATAAACCCTCCTCTGGCTCTGCCACCTCCAGCTTGCTCAGCTGAATCCAGGTGGTGTGATACCTAGAGGAGTAGCCCCAGGGATTCATGACTGCACCCCAACCAAGACAGGCAGGGAGGCTATATTGGTCTGGACTCCAGACTTGACAGGACACTGGCATTCTGCTAGTTCCTACTCTCTGGCGCACACTCTGTATGCACTGCCCCGGATTCTGTTCTAAGCTGAGGACAACCACTGCCCTTTCCCCGACTCCATGCGATCAACCACAACAGGGCTCCTGCTGCTCTGTCTGACCCATAGATCAGACCCCTATTGATGGGGACACATCATTCCTCTTGGACAATGTAATCCAAACTGCTGACCTCTCCCTGCTTCCCAGGGCAGTGACCCACAGTTGTGTTGTCTCTCTGCAGATGTTAGAATTTCTTTATTTCTCTACTGCTTCCCGCTAAAGTTCCCATATGCCTTTAGTTAACAACCATTATGGACTGATTGTTTGTGTCCACCAAGATTCATATGTTGAAGCCCTAGCTCTTAATGTGATGGGGCCTTTGGGAGGTAACTAGGGTTAGATGAGGCTATGAGGGTTGGGACCTCATGATGGGATTTGTGTGCTTATAAAAAAAGACTCCAGAGAGCTAGTGTTCTCCCTCCCTCCCTCCCTCCCTCCCTCCCTCCCTCCCTCCCTCCCTCCCTCCCTCCCTCCCTCCCTCCCTCCCTCCCTCTCTCCCTCCCTCCTTCTCTCCCTCTCTCCCTAACCATGTGAAAGCACAGTGAGAAGGCCAGCAAGAGGAAGAGTTCTCACTCAAAAACAAATAGGCTAGCACATTGACCTTGGACTTCCCAGCCTCTAGAACAGTGAGAAAGAAATTTCTGTTAAGTCACCCAGTCTATGGTATTTTATTATGGCAGCTCTATCTGAGTAATACAACAACCCATTTTCCCTGGATTTTGCATAATCTGCTTTCTAATAGAAGGTGAGTTAGAAAAAAATAGGTAAAGTAAATTTCATGAGAGAGAACGAGAGCAATAGAGAGACAGAGAAATAAGGCTTAATCCAAAGTGATGGTGGAATTGTTGCGCTCTAATGATTAGTTACTGAGGGAACTGGCAGGAGGTAATGCAGATCCTCCCAGGCTCTTTCAAATTTCCTCACATAAATGGTTGGTTGGCTACTTTACTGCCAACCAAAACTGACCTGGTAAAAATCTATGTTGTAAATTAACATTTATAAATACTTTGCTCTGGTTTTTCCCTCATATCTCAGGGTTTTTGCTAATTTCAAATGACATTGCCTCTTCACTGGAGATTAACAAGATATGAAGCAATCCCAATATTTTAATCAGTGTTTGGGGATGATTCCTGCTGAATAGCAAGAAATGTGGTTCTTCTGGAAATCCATTTTTCATTTGTTTTCTCATTTGCATCCACAGTTTAAAGAAAATTGACTTTTCATAAAGTGAGTGATAATTAATCTTTGAAAATACTGCAACTGGTTGGCTGTATTGCTGTTTTAAAATACCTAATGTGTACCCAAGCCAAGTGGAGCTCTACTGTATGTGTGTGTATGTGTGTGGCAGGTGGGGTGGGGTTGGAATGAAGGGGTGAGAAGCGCAGGCTGAGGCATGCAGACGCATTGGCATTAGGCAGAGTGCCAGCTCAGCGGGGGGGAGGGGGCTGAGCCCAGCTCTCTGCAGCCCCGTAAGTGGTCCAAGAAATGCTGTGCTCCTCTGAGGCACTTCACAGTCTTTCTGCGAGTGGAGAAACTGCCTGTTCCATTCAGATTAACTGCAAGGCCAGACTGATGGATGGCTCAGAAATGTGTTATAAAAATTAGATTATAAAGGAAAAGATTTCATCTCCAGCAATATGATACTGGATGGGCTGATAAACCCCTTCAGGTATAGAACAGATAAAAATGCTAGACAAAATATTTCAACATGTATTTGTAAAGGAGGTGGAGCTGACAGCGAAGTAAGGGGAACAATTGAAGACTATAAATGACAAAAATACACTAGTCTACAAGGTAAATAAACATCGGAGCTGGTGATTGTCCTGAGGGCATGTGCTTCTGGGAAGGCATGGTCAAAGGCATTTTCATACACACCACACCTGGCTGTGTATATTAAATGGCAGCTCAGAGCTCTGGTATCCTAGAGTGTGGATTTTCAGTCATCATAAAGGGGACATAGTGTGCAGGGGATAAAGCTTGGGCCTGAACTGGATGGGAGGCTGGATTAGAAATTCCTGTACAAAGTTTCAATCCCCAAAATTCAACATGTTTGGTAGTTGAACTCTAATATAATCTGCCCTACAGAAGGAGAATTGTCCATCTCTGCCTCGGTTCTGTGTGGAGTGAAAAGGAAAAGACAGAGAACCCCACCAAGAATTCTTACCTCATATACTTACTCTTCAGGTCTGAGGATAGAGTTAATGGCACTTGTGTCACTAAAATAAAAACTCAAAACACACAAACACCTCAGACAGAATGTGCCCCTGATTTGACAGTGCCCAGAAGGGGTAGGCTGATGCACATGTAAATCCTCTGTGGAATTACACACAACACCCAGGTTCCAAAGTTTCAAGGAACTGAAGCTCACAGTCAACCACCAAATACACAAGGAAAAAAGCCACCATGAGTGAGAGTGAACAGAAACAACCATAGAGTCAGACTTGTGAAGAAATGGAAATATCAAAATAACCAGAGAGAGAATACAAAATGTGTGTGTTTCATATGTTCAAAGAAAGGCAAGCGAGGGATGAAAAAAAGGACAGAACATAAAACCAGAAAGATTTGGGGAAAAGTAAACAAACAGACGACTGAGGGAAAAAGAAGAGTAATTGAAATTTGCATACATTATGTACAGACTAACTAGCAGACTGGACACAAATGAAGAGAAAAATGAATGTTCCAGGAAGGAGATCTGAAGAAATCACCCTGAATGCAGTACGGAGACAAAGGGATGGGAAATATTGGGGTGGTTAAGAGACACAGTACAGTATGAAGTAAACCCTGCATCTACCTGTTTGGAGTTCTAGGAGGAGAGAATGCTGGAGAGGCAGGATTCAAATTTATAATAGATGAGAATTTTCTACAACTAGTGGAAAAACTGGACACCTTGAGTCCAAACTGGGGCAGTACAAATAAAATTGTAGGCTAATCTCACTCATGGGCATATACATAAAAGCCCTTGCCGAAGAGTTCCCAAATCCGCCCAGCAATGTATAAAGAAGATAAATAGTGCATTATGATCGGTCTTTGGCCATCTCGTTTTTTCTTCTAGGTCACTTTATTGCAGCCTATGGGATTTAAATATCACGTTTTTGCTGATGACTTTCAAATTTGTATCTCTAGCCCAGACCTCTTTTTTTCCACTTAGACTCAAGTATCCAACTAAGTACCACAGACATCCCAGCTAAAATAAGTCCAAGTGGAGCCCTTCAGTTTTCCTCCCAAGTCTATTTCCCTCACTCTGGTTTTCTTGCCCTCTCACTTCCAGCTCTGTTCCTTGACTATTCCCACCTCCCTTCCGTTCTTTTTATCTAATTTATTCCCATTTGTCCTTCACACCTCAAGTTCCTCCACCAAGAAATTTTTTCTCATCTACCTCCTTCCTACCCCTCAAGTCAGGGTTAATTGACCCTCCTACAATTTTCAGTGTAGCACTTACCATGTGGTATTGCAATGGTTGTGTACTTCCCTGTCTCTCCCACTAGAAGCTTCATGAGAGACAGACTCTTAATTATTGAGAAAACATCAGCTGTGAGCACAGGGTCTGGCCCTTAGTTGTCAATTTTTCAGTAAATAATAGTTAAGTAACTGAATGAATAGAGTAGGATAAATGTTTCTGTAGAGTGATACACAGAGAAATAAGCAAGTTCAGGAGAAAGACACAGAGGCCTATGCTCCACCCCTGTCTGAGAGCTACAGCCCAGGAATGTTTGAGCTGGCTTTGCTAATATAAGTATGAGCTTTGGCGACCTTGAGAGGAAGGGCTAGGGTATAAAGCTGAACATCTGAGATTAAGAGAATATCGTGAGCAAAAGCTCATGTAGAAAAACGTAAGCAACACATCCAGAGCAAAGAGTATGTGTCTGGAAAGTGTAGATATGTCTCTGGAGAGGTCAGGTTCTCCATAGCTTTGGAGGTCAAGTCTCAAAGGCTGGTCATTCTCCTTGGGCTTGAGGAGCCTCTGAAGGATTTTTTAAAGGGAGATTCATGTGGCTGGATTTATACATCAGAAAGATCAATGTGGAAGCAGCGAGGAGAATGGCCCAGAAGGGTATGGAACTGGACACAGGGAGACACGTGGCAGGGCTTGCAGCCATCCAGTTGATAAATGACAAGGGCTGAACAAGGGCAGTGATGGTTTGTTAGCAAGGAGGGGAGCTGCTTGTTCTGACCAGAGTGCTGCAGGAGGGAGCTAGTGATGAACCTGTTAGGACTGAATATTCTGTTAGGACTGTCATTTGGGAGCCTATCCAGCTGTCAGCACATTTGCTGGCCTGGCTGGAGCTAAGCTGATCACATTTGTGTCCCCCCAGAATCACGGCTGGGGTCGGCGGAGACACCTACCCCCTCCAGGAACCATCTGGAGAAGGTCAGTCTGACCTGAGGGATTTATTTTCATTAAAAAGTTTACGGGAGCACAAGTCATTGCTCAGAAAGAGAGAGCACGTCCGCTCTGATCCTTTCTGTTGTTCAGTGTCTTCCGCTGGGTTTATTATCGTTTTAGCACCATTCTTGATTTTGAAGCTGAAAACAAATAGTGGCCTAGATGTCCAACATTAGTTAATCGGAGAAGATAAGTTAACCCTCAGGAATCTCATATTGACGTTAAATTTAAGCCGTGCACATTTTTCTTAGCATTTCGAATGCTTTTCAAGGAAACTGGTGACTAATTGTTAAAGAGAAGATACACCTCATAGGTTGATTAATGTAGGTTGATTACATTCTGTTTTATTATCTCCCCTCTTTTCCCCCCAAAATAATGATTTAGAAAACACTAATTTCTTAAGCAAACACAGTAATCTCCACAGACTGTTATCTAAATATTTAATTTGCCTACTGAATCATACATCTGAAACGGTGGAATAAATGTGATTGAATTCATTAATATAGATGTTCCAAGACGAATATTTTCCTTGCTGCACTGTGATGTTTTTCAACGCAGATTTGTGTTGGAGGTCACTGGCTTTTAACGGCACACGTCGCTATCTCCTCTGTCTTTAATGGATAATGTTGTCGATACCACTAAGCAAACAAACCAAGGAGTTGTGTGTAAGTTCGGACTCTCAAGAGGAGGCCAAGTGAGTGGCGAGGATTAAGATCCGTGCATTCCAGCAGCCTCACCATATGCCCAGGCACAGCTTGTGTGTTTATCTGCACCCAGCCTGCCGGGCAGGGTCAGACAGGCCCCAAGACCTGCTGGGGGACTGGAGGAAATGATTCTTTGTCTAAATGAGTGTTAGGGCACCGCTGGCCTGGCTCAGTAGATGAGCATCGACCCATGAACCAGGAGATCATGGTTCAATTCCCAGTCAGGGCACATGCTCGGGTTGTGGACTTGATCCCTAGTAGGGGACATGAAAGGGGTGGCTGATCAATGACTCTCATCTCATTATTGACGTTTCTATCTCTCCTCTCTCCCTTCCTATCTCTGAAATCAATAAAAATCATATTTTTAAAAAAATGAATGTTAGGGAATCCAAAAGAAATCTAAGACTAAAGTCCAGTGTGCTATGCAAATGCATGTACTAGTTTTTACTGAGAAGCAATATTGCATAGAGGGGATTGACTTTGGACTCAAACTTCCTAGTTCCAACTGTACCTCAGTTTTCTCATTAGTAAATGGGGACCTTAATATTACCTGTCTCTTAGGGTTGTTGTGAGCGTTAAATGAGTGAATATGTGAAGAGAGCTTAGAAATTGCCTGTTGTGACATAACCAGTTTCCCCCTTTTTCCTTTTTCGCCTGTCCCTCTGGCACAGAGTCTGGCCTGAATTCAGCCCACTGACATTCTGAACCCCTGCTAGGTACCAGACCCCAGGCACTAGGAACACAGTGATAAACAAGATACACTCTCTGCCTCAAAGAAACCAAAGTCTGGTAGACAAGACAGACTTGCAAAAAGTAGATTCAGCTCTGCGTGATGAAATAACAGAAACAGATATAAGTTCCAGAGATAGTAGAGTAGAGGGAGGCTTGGCTCTGGCTCAGGAGGTTTACAAGGAAATGGTCTACATAGGTCATAACTATTCAGCTGGGTTTTAAGGTGTGACTAGGAGTTGGATTGTCAGGAGTGTGAGATGAGGGAGAGGAAAAGGGTTAAAGAAAGCAGGTATAGAATGAAGAATAAAGAAGGAAATATGCTATATTGTTCATTGTTTTTTGTTTCTTTGATCTGGCCATGAGATTTATAGTTCAGGAATCTGACCAGTTCTTAACATAGTGTGGAAACAGTTGCATGTCTAATGGAAGAGTCAAGCTGGTGGGTTCCCTCCTCTTCTGGGAACCGGCTACTGTTGTCCAGCTGCAGGAAACTGCCCTTTATAGACCACTGGCTTCTCTCCAAAGATGGAGTCTAGACTTGGTCCATTATTGGGCCTCTGGGATGATCTTCTGGCCAAACCAAATCAAGAAACTGTTTGCATATCAAATTCAAATTCTTAGCTATTCAGAGCTTCATTCTTTTTTTAAATTTTTTTTTAATTGATTTCAGAGAGAGGAAAGGAGAGGGAGAGAGAGACAGAAACATCAATGATGAGAGAGATTTATTGATCAGCTGCCCTCTGCATGCCCCCTATTGGTGATCGAGCCTGCATCCTGGCAGGCATGCCACCTGACCAGGAACTGAACCGGTTTTGTGGGTCATGGGCCAACCCTGATTCATGGGTCGACACTCAACCACTGAGCCACACCAGCCGGGTCAGAACTTCATTCTTTTGGGAGAAATAAAATGGCAAAATAATTGAGACAACTTATGGATTTCAAAATAGAACACTATTTCTGTGGATAGAAGACTAAATGATGGGAGTACCAGCTCTCACAATGAC
Organism: Miniopterus schreibersii; assembly: GCF_964146895.1. NCBI lineage: Eukaryota > Metazoa > Chordata > Mammalia > Chiroptera > Miniopteridae > Miniopterus > Miniopterus schreibersii. The sequence continues at coordinate 68,176,265 of NC_138108.1, read as the reverse complement.
TTTCTCTATTTCTTCTGCCCTTTGTCACCTGCCTATTTTTGAACATACTATTAAAGTAGGAACTAGATTAAAAAACACCCCAGATTCCAGTTTATTAAAATTAAATGTGTCACATATTACAAGTGAAAATACAATTTTCAGATGAAAACAGTTTTCTCTTCTATTTTGCTATTACTATCCCCACAGTCTCACAGTTGACAGTGTTAAATTTAAAAGGCTTTTTCATCCAGATATGCACAGAATTCGTATTGGGAACATTAGAAATTGGGAAGCAGGTGTCCTATGGCATTCTTGAGGAAGGAAGGCTGTGTGAAGGACCTCTGAGCCGACCCCGTGGCAACCACCCCTCTTTCCTCAGGTCCTGCTTGGCTGGATCACTGGTAACCGAGATGTTCATAGGCTACTCTTCCAGTGCTATGAAATATAAAATAATGTATTGTTTCTAGGCTGGCCTCATTCTGATTCCTGCTTCTATGTATTGGCAGAAGGAGAAACACAGAACTAACTAAATTTTTCCTCCCTAAATTTCTTTCTCATCTTGGATTCCCATCCTTAATGAGGCTGCCACCTTCCCTTGTGAGAAATCTGGGAGTCAGCCCTATTTCTCATTGTCTAATCTCTTGACCTAATGGGTGACTGTGATTTCCATCTCAACTTTTTTTCCCCCCACACCTCTCCCTTTTTTATTCTCTTATGGCTAGATGGAGGCTCTTAATTGAAAAAAATCACCATTTTTACATCATATGTTAAAACATCATTCATCTGGACTTCTGCGGTCGCCTATCACTGGGTCTTCCTGCCTTTGGTCTCACTGTTCCAGCCCAGATTGTGAAACTGATTGCTTGTTATATTTCAGTAGCTCTAAGACAAACTCTAAACTTCTTAATGTGGCACAAAAAGGCTTCTGTCATTTGGCCCCACCCTCCTCCCCAACTTCCCTTCTTTCTATTCCCTCACATATATCTATGTATCAGACATACTTAACCATGAGTAATTCATTAAGTGCGTCCTGCAGTCTCTCTTCCTGCCTTTGCCTATGTTCTCCCTGATGCCTGATTTTCCTTTCTTCTCTAATTTCCCTGTCAAATTCCTTCAACTCTTCTCTCTATGAATTCCTTCTTGAGTCATCTGTGTCAGTCACCTTCTGGCAGGAAATAGCTCATTCAAAGTGGATAACTTGAGAAGCGTTTTAACAAAGAGACTATTTACAAAGACATGGGCAGGGCGTGAGGAAATCACAAAGGGTAGACTAGTAGTACCCTGAAGCTCAAACAGGGAACTGCCATCTGCCCCCATCCTAGGCAAGGGGGCTGTTACAGGACCCAGAGACAAAGAAAGCCAGCCCACAACCACCTACCTACCCCCTTTGTGGGAAGGAAGCTAAGGGAACGGATACCCTGACCTCACTTTTTGCCCTCCCTTCAACCCCCTGCCAGCACTCAGCACTGGCCGAAACCAACAAGAGCAGGACAGGAGGGGCAGAGAGACTTGATGTAGATCATATTGGTCCGCCCCTGGGGCACAGGGCACAGGGCACAGGGCACAGGGCACAGAGAGTGATGAAGGAGACTGAGGAGTGGGTCTGGAAAGGCAAACAGAAGATATCTGGCACCTGCCCAAGCAGAAGTGATCACTTTGTGACCAGAAGGACCTGATTCACACTTCTCTTATTGCAATTATAACGCCACTTTGCAATTACTTGTTTGTGTATTTCTTCCCCCTCCCATGTTATACTCTTTTGGATAGCAGGAGACTTTTTAAAAAAAATAATCTTTGTATTCCTGCTGCTTACCACATGTCTGGCATGCAGCAGACACTCAATAAACATTTACCTAACTGAAATTGGTTTATCCAGACAACCATGAAGAAAGTGACAGCTCTGGAGGGTGAGAAAATTGACACTTCTCTTCTTGGATATTGGAGGGAGGGGACATGTCGCATGACACTAACAATACCTCTTTAAGCTCACTGCCTTCTTTGTATGGCATTTTTCACTTCTGTCTGCACTTCCTGCAGTCACTTGATCCATTTTTTCAAAGGATTCCAATATCTTCAATCCCTAAGACACAAGACAGACCATTTCAGAAAAGTAAGACTCATATCTTTCGGGTTTCGACCGCCAAGTCCTATCTGCACTTCTGCTCTGGTTGGGTTGGCTGAACCACTTATGAACTTTGAATTTCGTCCTGCTTGATCTTTCTTACATGAAACCTAGAGCAGAGTTACTCTGTAAGTAGCCTCTTAGCTATTTCCTCTTTGGAGTCCTACCCCAGTTTCTACTGGGTCCTCTTAGGTTGAGAGTATCCCAGGAAAAAACATCCCCAACCTAAAATATATCATCTGAAAGTAAGAGAGGACCTTCCCTTTCCCAACCTGCATTTCAGTCCTCAGTATGGAAGGTCCATGTTTAATATGATCAACAGAGTAGCTCCAGGTGGTTTTCCTTGTGCCCCAGATGCACATCTGAACTCTAGCTGGGTTTAGGCTGCAGAGGGAGAGGCTGAGGGCTTGGAGCCAAGCTTTGATGAATGGAAAAAAGATGGTCCTGAATGGAAAGAGCCAAACAAATTCCCTTGTCTAGTTTAATTTCTGAATGGAGTTCCTTAGCATGACTCTGGAGTGAGTTTCCTATCTTTGGTGTAGACTACAGCTCACTGAGGATATCACTGGAATTTTGTATGCTTTAGACTCCTGTTTTCTACTATTATCATCATTAAAGCCAACATATACTTACCGGGCACTAGACATTTAAAAATCTTTTTGCTAGGGACTGTCTTCCGTACATAGGAGGCATGCGTTAGCAGTGACTATAGTGTTGCACCTCAATCTTTTCCTCATGGAACAGGAGATGGGTGGAGAGGGGAAAGTGGTGATGTAGTTGAAGACAGAGAAGGAAGGAGCAGTAAACCTCTGGGGTGGGTGTGCTAGCTTGGGATTAGTGCTCTTGCTATGGACTTCCTGTCTTTTTCCATAAGCTATCTTAATATATTCTACTGTAATTGCTTTTTTAAGGATAACCCTTCCATTAGGATATCTGTCCATGAATGAAGGGACTTTGTCCTATTTATAACCCCAGTACTTAGCACGGTGTCTGACCCATAGCAGATGCTCAGAATTATGTGTAAAATAATAAATGTATACTGTTTGAAGAACATCTTTGTGCCAATGGGAGGCCTTCACTTCGTTTAATTAATGGGGCCACGTTTAGAGTGTGCTGGGTGTGTACTGTGGCCATGGGAAGAAAGATTCTTTTATTTCTTCTTTCGAAGGGGGATAAGTGTGCAAGTTATTTCCTCATACCTGTCTAATAGGACCCCGGCAGGAGAGATGACTATGATGCCATTTATTCATTCTGATTTGAAGGCTCTTATGGCCTCAGAATATCACTGCTTAGCACTTGGGTTAGTCATATTATCAGCCTCTGTCAAATGAAAATGTATATCATGTAGAAGCATGATGATTCTCTATGAGCCATGGACTTGCTAATTCTAACATCAGGTCAACTGGAGTAAAATGTGGGCCTGGGACACAGGATGACTAGGTTTTGCTAAAGGTGAGGAAGATACGGGAGCTTTTATATATTGGCGCTCAGTGTAGGGTGAGAATACAGGAAAGCAGTCCTCTAGGGGCTGAAAGCAGATTAGCTGGTCATGGGACTGAGGCGGAGTGGGCTGTCACAGCACAGCAGGTCTGGGTGGAACACTTCAGGCCGGGCACCTGGAGAACCAGGGGAAAGGAGGGTGAGAGGAGGGGTCTTTATATATTTCACATTTTACCTGGCATTCTGCTTGGAAGTTTTAAAGATGGGCTAGGACACCTGGGTCTACCTTTGACATCAATGGCCCTAAACACACACACACAGGCCCTGCATAAACCCAGATGGAAAACTGTGGCAAAAGCAAGCCTCTGGCCAAAATGGATTAATACAGCTCAACACGATCATGAGCACCTATTAAATATCTGCACAACACTGTTTTGGATGGTTGTGGGGCGTACACAGGGCATGTAAGACACCCACTTTTCCCCAAGGGATCTCACACTATATATAGTTTTTATTTTTTATCCTCACTGGAGGGTATGTTTGTTGATTTTTAGAGAAAGGAAAGGAGAGAGAGAAAGAGAGAGAGAGAGAGAGAGAGAGAAACATCAGTAGGTTGTCTCCTGTACACACCCCGACCAGGGATCGAACCTGCAACCTTTTGGCGTACGGGAAGATGCTCCAACCAACTGAGCCACCCAACCATGACCACACTATAGTTCTGAGGACTTCATAACAGAATATCAAAGCAACTACTTCTTTGCCTTGTTTTTAAAATGTATCAATCTTTGCTCAATCAATAAGATACACCATCTGCCTTCCCGACACTTGTCAGGGAGAATAACCTCAAATTGTCAGCTCTCTAACCCTTATCAGAATCCAGTCTGAGAGACGAGATATTGAAGGAAGATAGTCCCTAAGGAATGGTTTTCAAACTTTTTTTTTTTTTTTTTTTGGCAACAGGCCTTTTTCTTCCAGGGATATCTTACCTGGAAAGTCAGTGTGGAAAACTGAGAAAGGCAGAGGTGCTTTGATTGAGACGGTAGAAGGTCCTAAAACTCTTTAGCCTGTCTCTGGTCTCTGAGGCACCTGCATGTGGCCCTGATGCCCCTACCTAAGGGGTGCAGTTTGGAAGCCATGGGTCTAAAGAAATGCAAGGTCTTTACTCCTCCCCAAGTTCTGCCCTTGTAAACAGTGGAAAGGGACATCCAGGACCCAGTTAGCTTACCACGCCCAAATCTGCCTTCTCTGAGTTATGCCCTAAGCTTACCCAGAGGGCAAGAACAAGAATGACCTTATTTTTTTTCTCTCTTCTTATATATATATTTAAATTTATTTTTATTGTTGAAAGTATTACAGATGTCCCCCTTTTTCCCCTCATTGATCCCCGGTATCCACCCCCATCCTCCCAAGGCCTCTTCACACTATTGTCTGTGTCCATAGGCCATGCATATATGCATATAAGTTCTTTGATTCACCCCTCTCCCTCACCCCACTCCCCACCCCACCTTCCCTCTGAGATTCGTCCCATTGCTCCATGGTTCTGTATCTCTGGATCCATTTTGTTCATCAGTTTATTTTGTTCATTAGATTCCACATGTGAGTGAGATCATGTGACACTTGTCTTTCTCCAACTGGCTTATTTCACTTAGCACAATACTCTCCAGGTCCATATTTTTGAATTGATAGAAAAAAATTATAAAGAAAGTGTTACTTTTGTAGTTAAAAATAAAGCAGAAAGGACGATGTGATAAAAGCAGTATCTTAGGAACATGGATCTGGCACTGGACTTAGAATAAGTTGAAAATATTAGAGACTGCAGGGAGAGAAGGGGTTGGAGGCTGGAGTGTCAGCTAAGAGCGACTCCATAGACACTGGGACCAGGGTGGCAGCAAGTACAAGATGGAAGTCACTGTTTATGAGACACATTCAGTGTGAGGGCAGATGGATAGGGGAATAGTGGAGACATCAGTAGGACAAAGGACAGAGCTGCCATGGCAAAAGTGGCGAGAGCACCTGTAGGGAAATCCTGAGGGATGCCATCAGTGGAGTTTGTGGGAAGAGCAGGGCTCAGTGTCCTTTAGAAGTCAGCACTGGAGAGAGCCGCAATCGATGAGGCCATGCTCCCTTTTGTCATGAGGGTCACAGTGGTGAAGAGGGTGAGAAAGGATTGTACACTTGGAAGTGACAATATCGAACACTCACTGGGATTCTGGTTAATGATATAAGATACTTCCCGCACAAACTCCTCCTGGATGAGAGAGTTGCCTACATATGGAGATTCTCTGAATCATGCAATTTAACTAGATCCTAGTGATTCAATGAAAATAATAATTATTTACACTTGTATACATTGTGGGTGATAGATTGCTCCATAGATTTCACATCCATTTTCTTGTTTAGTCCTTCCAACAACTCTGGGAGGAAAGCAGAGCTCATAGTGTTTTGATTTAATGGAAAGAGATACAGACAGAAACTTAAGCAATACACTTCTAGGTAGCAGTAGAGTCAAGCCTTGGACCCAGGTTTTTGGCCTATAGCCCTGAGCTTGGTTCACCTCCTCACACAGGCTCACCAGTAGGGCTCTGCCATGCTGTCAGCAGGTAGCAGACTCTTCAGTTACTCAGAGTTTCTGCTCTTTTTGGTAGTCTGCACATCACTCTTCCAAACTTTTCAAAATTGGATATTGATGTTGGCCACTTGGCTCTAAGCACTGTGTTTCCTTTTTCCAATGTCTCAATTTTATTCATTTAGCTGGTATGTGGTCTCTCCTTACCCATATTTTACCCGCATTAGCACCATCTTGTGTGTCTGGGCTCCCGTTTAATATGCACAGGCAGGTGTGGTCCGCATGTAGATATCTTCCAGGGTGTCTTCCTTAAGCTTCCTGTCCTCCCATTCTCGATATGTTTGCAGGTCCTGTGGACTGTCTCTGGTTCTTGTCAATGCTCTTACAGAGGTGCCCTACATATTATGTGTAAATGTGACCTTTCAGTGTTTTAAATTGGCCTCTTTTCCTAGTAAAGAGTGATTCCTCTTGTTTGTAAAGCAGTGTGTGATTAAGCACTGTTGGACACAAGTAATCTTAGAGGTCAAGTCCAAACTCTCATTTTGTAGTTAAGAAGACAAAAGTTATGGAATTAGCATCACCCAACTCACTATGACTCAATTGAAATTTGAGCCAAGGAATTTTCTAATTTCCATTTTATTGCCTCCCCTATGTCCCTTTGTCTCCTTCCTAAATATATCTTTGTTTTCAGGAAATATATTTTCAGAGAGAAATTAAAATTAGAGGTTAACATAATTACCCCATAACATTTTATTGTGGTTGTTGCTATGAATGATCATGTTTGACCCTGATTTTGCCTGGGACCACAGAGTGTCTAGGGATATAGAAGACAGAGGCAGAGAATTAAGAGCCTCACAGGTGTAAAGGAAAGTTTTCAGTGTGGTAAGCAGGAAACGGGGGCTTGGAGCTACATCTGGCTAGAGGCATCCCTTCCCTTGCCTCTGGTGAAGGAAGGCCACACTGTCGCCTTCTCTTGCCATTCTATTTCCCCATCACCCTTGCACGTTGGAGCCAGTGAGCACACTATTCTGTTTCCTAAGAAGGATATAATTGCCAAAGGGTCGCCTGATCTCACCACCTGAGGCTGCCTTTTTGCAGTCACCCCAGATCCAACAGGAGATTTTTGGCGTTAAGTAGTTAGTTAGGTTCATCCAGTGTTGAAACAACACTTGATTTATGCAATTTGGTCACCTGGTAAAGTCACTGATTAAAAACAAAGTTGGCTGAACCTATTGATGTTTGAAACATCTGGCAATTCTCATCAGCACCCTCAGTCTGGCAGAGCACCAAACTAAGCCTTGCACCCATACAGTTTGATGAAATAATAAAGCATATGTATATAATCTTAGGTAGAAAGTTTGCAAGGGAATTCTTTCTAAATGAGATGGCTAGTGGAGATTTTCTCTTCTCAGAGAGGAAGTTGAGAGGGGAAACCTGAGATGGGGGTGGGGCTGGGCCAGCAAGGTGCTGCTTCTGTAGGTGAGGTGGGGAAGGGTTAGGCAGAGGTGCTTTTGCATTGCCCCTGGGGAGTCAGGCCATTGAGAACTTTGACTGGAGGCCTGGTTATAAAGCAGCTTATCACTATTCAGTGACTCATCAGTTCAGCTTAGTGAGATAGGCTGGTGGCGCACATAGCATAGCCAAGGCCTCTATTTTTGATATTTCATGGACAGAGCAGGCCTGGACTTTATTCCTCCCTTGTGGTCTTGGAACCTAAAACACCTAAGCTGACTATATGGAATTATGCAAATACAGTCTTGTTATCTCTGTAACCAAGTAGCCACAAGATCATTACTTTCTCTACTTATTAATAATGTTTGTCACTAATTCATTTATTCAACTTTGATTTTGAAATAATTTTAGATTTATAGAAGAGTTACATTTTCTCTCTCCTGGCCCCCTTCAAATATTTTAGTGTGTATTTCTTTAAAATAACAGTCTTCTCTAACATAATCACAGTACAATATATAAATACTGCTTTTCATCAAACTTTCACCATTAATTGTAGCATCCATCCATGATTCTTGCCATACTCACTTGTGAATGACCAATTTAGTGACTATCTACTATGTTTTGGCTTTTGGACCAGACACATAGATGAATATAACTGTTTCTAACTTCAGTCTATTAGAAAAGCAAACAAGTAAACAAATACATTACAGAGTGGCACGTGCAATAAGGTCAGAGCAAGGGTAGTTCAGGAGAGGTCAGGACAAACTTTGTCTGGGGAAGGGAAGTCAGGGAGGACTGCACAGAAGAAGCAATTTCTGGAAAGAATGTCTCCAATTTAGAGCTATACATTATGATGGCCCTGTACAATCTAGGCCTATACATTATTATGGGGATGGGAAGTACTAGCTATTCTAAATTGAAGATGTCCCTAAGTACCTGCATTTTTTAATCTTAATATTTCTCAGTGCTTTTAAATTTTTTGACCTCTCTCCACTGTAAAAAATATACTTTATATTTGTGGTGTGCATGTGAAAGCACACATACACACACACACAGAAATAAAATCTCCAAGAACAATTCTTAGTCTTACTATTTGTGATGTCTTTTTATATTTTCTATTCTATTCTGTTCTATTCTTTTCTATTCTTTTAATAAATGCAGAGCTAATATATTCAATATGTGGGAATGAGGATGTGGTGTCTATATTTCTAGCAAGTTACCTGTGTCATTCTGATGCTGACCTAAGATACTGGCCGAGGGAAAGGTGGAAAGTATTCTAAGACAGCAGAACTGGCACCAGGTGGCTCTGAGTAATAGATAAGTCAGTGGATCCCAAAGTTCAGCCACAGAAAAACCCTGCTCTGGCTTTTCTATGTTATATCTATGTCATCAGAGGGTTCATTTGCTGACTTATAGCTACTGGCACAGGGAAGGGAGCCATTGCCAAGATTCCTTGAAAGCTCAGCTCCATCAGTGCTTGTGGGTGGAAGGCAGAAGCTGATAAAAACTGTCCAGAAATGGTGGGAGAGATCTCCCATAAGAGAGAGGGAAGGCTGCATTGGTAAAGTGATTCATTCCATTCTGCTAATGCTTCATCCATCCCCATCACACTATTGTAGATGCTTAAGCTGCCGAGCTGAAAGGCAGTTGGACCTGGGGAAAAAAGCTTATGCAATCCTGTGGCTCTGGGAAGGGATTTCTCGTGCTTCTGTAAGATGCTTAAAAGTGTGGGTCTTTGATCAAGTGTCTGCTTACCTCTGACTGGCAGATACTTTTCCTCTTTGTAGTACATTTGACCCTAATAATAAAGTCTTTCAAGTTCCTGTAAACCAGGTTGTCCTTTATTTTAAAGTCACAAGACCCAAAGGGGCCAGAGCTACAGAAAAGGGGCTACTGACAAGCAAGAGGGGCATTCACCCAGCGGTCAAGGAGGAATATGGGGTACCCCGGAGACAGCAGCATGTGCAGAAGGCAAGAGGTGAGACACCGCCACACCACGTGAGTCACAAGTTTTGGAAATTGTGTCAGGAGGCATTTCTGGGGATCATGGAGGTGCTTTAAAATCTTGCCAAGGGGCCCTGGCTGGGTAGCTCAGGTGGTTGGCCTGTCATCATGTTCACCAAAAGGTGGTGGGTTCGATTCCTGGTCAGGGCATATACCTAGGTTGTGGGTTTGATCCCCTGGTTGGAGCACATTTGGGAGGGCACCGATCAATGTTTCTCTCTCACATAGATGTTTTTCTCTCTGTCTCTCCCTGAAAATCAATAAAAACATATCCTCGAGTGAGGGTTTAAAAAAAGTCTTGCTAAAGGGACCTTAGATTTTATATTGTAGTGATAGGCAGTCAGTTGAGGATGTTAAGAGGTAGATATGATCATGTATTGACTTCCTTAAGAGAGGGAAGTACAAAGAAGGAAAGGTCAGTTAGGTGGTAATTTCAATGGTTTTGATAGAGGTGCCAAAGAGCCAGAAATTGGGAGTGGCAGTGGGGGTGATGGTTCTATCTTCCAAGCACCTCCCCCCACCCTAGCCACCAGAACAGAAGGCTCATGAAGGGAGGGACTTTATTTTTCCTTCTTCTCAATCTAGACAGTTGCCTGTCATGTAGAAAAAAAAAAAAAAAAAAAAAATCAATGAAAACTTAATATCTATAGAATTTCATCACATTGTTCAAACAACTATATGGGGAAATATACCTTCCAGAATAATCATTTGGCCTAAATTAGGTGTTCTTAACCCTGGATGCTCATTAAAGTTACTCAAAGAGTTCTCTTAGGGTGGAAGCTCATGTTCCCAGGCCCTCCCCGTTACAACTAAAAAGCATAGTAAGTGTCCGAAAGGAGGAGGGATAACAAAGCAGTGCACCCTCGGGGCTCTTTATTGCCTCCCATGTGTCTTGAACTGCCAACAGGCATGGCTAAAAGGTCTCCGAGAAAAGTCAGTTCCCCTGGTTAAAGGCCTGATTTAGAAGGTGACATAACAAGAGAAAACCTTTTTGGCAGTATTGCTTTACTACAACTGAATGGCAATGTTAAAACCACACCTCCCCACCTTCTCTCCATCACCTCACCTGATCTGGCAAGAAGTTACCTTCTACCCATGCCTTCGGAAGCACATGTGCACTTGATGCTTCCATTGAGTGGTGTCCTTGAAGAACAGAGAACGAGCTTCCCTTCCCCACTGGCAGACACAGGAACGTGTGCCAGCAGGGTGTCTGCAGCGTGGAGCGAGGGCGAGCCTCCACCTGTCCCCAGCGACGGGAGGCAGAGGAGGTGTAAGAAGGGAGGCAGCGGACAGTCTGCTCCACTCCCTCCCCTTGGGCCCAAGGCAACCAGTGAGGAGCTGCGCCTCCACCTCCGCCCTGCAGCAACTAAAAAACAAACAGACCTTAAAATAGCTGAAATCATACAGAGTATATTCTCTGACCATAGTGGAATCAAACTAGAAGTCAATAACAGAAAGGCCACAGGAAAATCTTCAAACATTTAGAAATTAAACAATATTTTTAATAATCCATGAGTCAAAGAGGAAGTCTCAAAGGAAATAAAAGAACACATAGAACCGAATGAAAATGAAAATACAGCAACACAGCCACAGGAGTGCAAAGAGGGACATTTATAGCACTAGAGGCTTATATTTGAAAAAAGAAAATAACTTAAATAATTTAAGCCCTTATCCTAAAAAACTAGAATAAAAAGAACAAGTAGAAGAAAGAAAATAAATGTAACGGCAGATATTAATGAAATCAATGAAAACAGGCGAGAAAATTAATAAAATAATAAGTTCTTTAAAAAAATCATTAAAATTGATAAACTTCTAAAAAGATTGACAAAGATAAAAATATAAAACACACAAATCACCAATTATCATGAATGAAAAGAGGCTATCACTACAGGTCCCACAGCCATTAAACAGATAAGAAAGGAACACTAAAAACAACTCATAAATTTGACAATTTAAAAGAAATAAATCAATTTCTCAAAAACCATAAACTATCAAAATTCAATAAGATTAAATAATGTGAATAGTTCTGCAACCATTTACAATTTAATTTTTAAAAGCTCTGAAAAAGAACTCTCTAGGTTTATATTGTTTCACTGGAGAATTCTATCAAACATTTAAAGAAGAATTAACATCAATTTTATACAATCTAATCCAGAAAATATAAGAGGAAGGAACATTTTCCAATTCATTTTATAAGGCCAGTATTATCCTGATAACAAAACCAGACAAAGACAAAAAGAAAAAAGAAACAAAGTAAATAGACCAATATCAATCATGAACTTAGACACAAAATACTCAACAAAACATTAGCAAATTGAACCCATCAATGTATAAAAAGAATTATACACCATGACCAAGTGGGATTTATTCTCTAGATATGCAAAGCTGGTTCAAAATTCAAAATCAATCAATAGAATCTACAATGTCAATGAACTAAAGAAGAAAAATCAATTGATATAATCATACCAACTGGCACAGAAAAAGCACTACACAAAATCAAACACCCATTAATAATAAAAACTTTCAAAAAAGTAGTAATAAAGGGAAGCTTTCTCAACCAAAAACGAGCATCTACTAAAGTTTATTGCAAATATCACACTTAATATTGAAAAACTGAAGGATTTCTCTCTAAGGTTGAGAACAGCAAATATATCCATTCTCACCACGCTTATTTAACATAGTACTGGAAACATAATCCATACGTGGGAAAATAGATAAATTGGACTTCATCAACATTTAAAAATCTTTGCACTATGAAACACCCAGTTCAGAAGATGAAAAGATAATCTGCAAACTGGAAGAAAAATATTTGCAAGCCACGTATTCAGTAAAGACCTGGTCACTAGAATATTATTTTTAAAAAACTCTCCACAGTCAACATTTATTATTTATTTATTTATTTATTTATTTATTTATTTATTTATTTATTTATTTATTTTAAACATATATTTATTGATTTCAGAGAGAGGAAGGGAGAGGGAGAGAGAGAGATAGAAACATCAATGATTAGAGAGTCATTAATCGAGCCTGCAACCCGGGCATGTGCCCTAACTGGGAATCGAACCCCGATCGCCTAGATCCTAGGTCGACGCTCAACCGCTGAGCCACACCTGGCCAGGCCATAGTCAACATTTAAAAAATTAACAATTTAATTAGAAAATAGGCAAAGGATCGAAGAGGTTATGCTAACACATAAACACATGGAAAGATGTACAACATTGTTGGCCATCAGGTAAATGCAAATTTCAACCACAATGAGAGATCACTATGCACAGAATAGCTAAAATAAAGTATAATGACAATAACGAATGCTGAGAGGATGCAGAGAAACTGGCTCACTCATATTTTCTGATGGGAATGGAATAATATAGCCACACTGGAAAACAGTTTGGCAGTTTCTTATAAAATTAAACATGCAACTACCATATGGCCCGGCAAATGCACTCTTGGGCATTTATCCCAAAGACATTAAAACTTATTTTCACTCAAAAATCTGTACCCAAATGCTCATCTGTGCTTTATTCATAATAGCCTAAAACATGAAACAACCCTGATGTCCTTCTACCAGTGACTGCTCAAACCAACCACGGTACATCCATACTGTGGAACACTACTCAGCAACAAAAAAGAACAAACTGTTGATGAACACAGCAATTTGGATGAGTCGCAAGGAGTTTTGCTGAGTGAAAAACAAAGCTAATCCTCAATGGTCACATGCTATATGTTTTCACTTGTACAAAATTCTTGAGATGACAAAACTATAAAAATTGAGAACACATTAACAGGCGCCAGGGTTTGAGGGTGGGGTGGAAACGGGAGGCAAGAGGCTATGAAAAAGCAACAGGAAGAATCCTCGTGGTGATGGAACTGCTCCGTGTCCGACTGCCCCAGGGTCAGTACTGTGGTTATGATACAAGGGAAACTGGGTGAAAGGGAACGCAGAATCTCTCTGTATTCTTTCTTTCTTTTCTTTTTTTAAAAAAAAAATGATTTCAGAGAGAGAGAGAGAGAAACATTGATGTGAGAGAGAAACATTGATTGGTTGTGGCCCTGACCAGGGGGTCGAACCTGCAACCTGATTATGTGCCCTGGTCAAGAATTGAACGGTGACCCTTTGGTGCACTGGAAGATGCTCCAGCTGAGCCACAGTAGCCAGGGTTCTGCACTATTTCTTAAAACTGCATGTAAACCTGTAACTATCTCAAAATTAAAAATTTTACTTTGTATTTCCTCACCTGAGGATATTTTTCTCATTGATTTTTAGGGGGAGTTGAGGAGAAAGAGAGAGGAGAGAGAGAAACATTGTTGTGAGGGAGACACGTCGACTGTTTGTGGTGTGTGGACAGACACTAACCACTGAGCATCCGGCCGGGGCACAAAATAATAATTAAATATTTAAAACATCCAAGAAGCTTTATAAAATACTGATGCTTGAATTCCCCAAACATATTCCCCCTTTCCAGGTTTGGATGCAGTAGATTTTGGGTAGGGACTTTCCAACTCAATTTTTTAAGGTTTCCTGGGACTTGAGAACCTCTGGCCCCATTTTGAATTGGTTCCGTCGACATGATTGGGGAAGCAGCCTCATCTAACCTCAAGTTTATGTTCTTGCTTCCTCCAGTTGTGTCATTTCACCTTGATAAGCTTTCCAAGTGCAAGGACTGTGTCCATGAATCACTGGTATAGCGCCTAGCTCTCTCAGAGACACTTAAAATTCTGCTGCTGAGGATGCTGCTGCTGGCGGTGAGTCAGGTGGTAACAGTCATTAATCTAGCTGTACTTCTATTACCTAGTCAGGTAAACCTGAAGGATGAAATTATACAATTTTCATATTGGATCAGCAGGAATCTGAGAATGGGAAAGATAAATAGGCATGCTGCCTTCTCCTCTTGCATAAATTATAGCCACTGGCTTATGCATTCTGAACATATGTTTGGTAACTGTTCTGAGTTGAGCATATGTTGTTTTAGGAGATTATTTAAATCTTACTCTAAATCCAAAGAAATGTTTTCTGAATATAAAGAGGCCGACAAAGCACTCTGAGCAACCCGAGATGGTGTCATGAATTCTAGCCTGTGTTTTTCCCCAGTTGCTCTGAACCACGTACAGGTTTTCTGAATGTAATCTTGGTCATCTTTGTTCGTCCACAGTTCTTATGAAAAACTATTTTGCTGAAATGATTGGCTATTAATTTTAACTGTTAGTAACTTGTTTTTAATTAGGATTTTATTTTCATTATAAATACAAATGTATGGCTGTTAGGAATAGATAAAGATTGTTGTAGAGTTACTGATGGGGCCCAGGACTCACACACCATTTGTTGAGTGCCTGTCATGGGCCAGGCACTGCTAACATGCCCTTGGGATGCTGTGAAGTTCTAATAATTTGGAAACAAATATATCTTTATAAAAACTAATCTTATTCCTGGGCATCATGCATATTTTTTGGCATGTTGGGTTGATCAGTTTTAGCTTCTCCTTAAAAGTTACAGCTCTACCCTGGCCAGTGTGACTCAGTTGGTTGAGTGTTGTCCCTTGCACTGAAGTGTCACCGGTTTGGCCTCCTGATGGAAATTCTCTCTCCCATAGACGTTTCTCTCTCTCTCTCCCTCTCTCTTCCTCTCTCTCTAAAATCAATTAAGAAAAAAGTTACAGCTCTATAGTTTTCTTTTCCTTCTCATTTAAACGCAAAAATTACTACATGTTGGTTCCATCTCCAAAGCCCCCAACAATGCTCGCCATACTTGCATTAGGCACCTTGCCTTTTCCCACCTCTCCCTCCCATGTCCAGGTGGAATATCTATCTGTGCGCTGCATTCCACCAAGAGAGCTGGAAGAGGTCTTTCACCTCCTGTCCACAGCTCATTCTGTGAAGTCAGCTTATTCCGTCCTGTTCTGTCTTCTCTGGGATTTCACTTCATCAATTTTCACCACATTCCATTGGCCAGAAGTAGTCACATGGTCCCACTTAGATGCAAAAGGAGCTGGGAGATGTCGCCCTGGCTGGAAAGCCTTTTCCCTGGCCAAAAAGTCACTTACAAACTTTTGGTCCTCAGAGACACCCCTATTCCCCTCTGCCCCTCTGGTTACTAAATATCCATGTGCCCCCTCTTCCCACACACAGCACACGCTTGCTTCCCATAAGGGCTCATCCAAAGCCCTGTCTAGTCGCTGTATCGAACTCACAGCCCGTGATTTCTGGGTGATGTGCAGGCTCCCCATTAGGTTCAGATGTGGCTGTTAAAATGCTGTATCTTGACCAAGCAATTTGTGAACTAAAAGGACAAGTTATCCTTCCTGCTCCCACCCTTACATCCAATATGCCGTGGTGGGGGACAGGGTAACCTCAGAACAGACACTCATTGGGGAAAGGAAGCAAACGGGACACAGCACAGCTATGATCTTATGGAACCAGAACTGCGAGCATTTTGAAGGCCTCCTACCTTGATAGTGGGGGGATTTTCTTCATTAGCTCCAGATACTGCTCTCTGGGGACAGCTGCCTTATTCATTGTTCTTAGCTCCTGGGCCTGTCTTATGGATCATGTTTTGTTTTTGTTTTTTTTTTGCTTTCATTTACATGCCTTGCTTGGTCACATCTGAAAAAGGTGTTGAGGGGCATGCCCTCCTTGGGGACTGCATAGCTTTTACTCCCTTCCTCCTGCTCAGGCAAACTACAGGACCCAAAGGCTATTGTACTGCTGATAGTCAAAGGCTTTTGTTTGGCAATGTTTCTTCAAAACTCGGTCACCTTCTGGACTATTTGCTTGTAGTCACTTTCAGGGTCCTGTAAGCATGCCCATAAATTACTAGATATAACACTTGGCATTGATTTATTTCATTGCTTCCTCTCCTCCATGCCCCTTCATATTGCAACGTGATGATGACAACCTTAAGAATATCTGAAACTGTGTGGGACAGGTATAACTTTTTTTTAAAAAATATATCTTTGTTGGTTTCAGAGAGAGGAAGGGAGAGGGAGAGAGAGAAATAGAAACATCAATGATGAGAGAGTCATTGATTGGCTGCCTCCTGCACACCCCTGACCGGGAATCTGGCCCACAACCCGGGCATGTGCCCTGACCGGGAATTGAACCGTGATCTCCTGGATCCTAGGTCGATGCTCAACCACTGAGCCACGCCCAGCCGGGCACAGACAGGTTTATCTTCAACATGATCTTTACACTGAACCACTTTCATCAATCAAAAGAGGTTCTAAATGTCTGTGATTTGAGACTTTATTTTTTAAATTTCTGTTTTTTAGTGTTTGGAGTCTTGAAGCAGTCAGCTTTTCAGACATTCAAAGTCTTACGTCTTCGCTGTCTATGCTTTCCCATTTCTACTTGCAAGTCAGCTAATTCTTTCCAAATCAGCCTGTATTACACTGTTTTCCAGCTTTTTCTCTTAGAGCTGTAGACTGAATAGGCACATCTGCCTCCCTGGTCACCATATGAAAAAGTTTGACAGGTGTTTTGCTTCTACATAACACAAGCTGCCATCTTTCCAGCCTTTGATATCAGTTTTTGTGCCCCCCGAGAGCCAAGACAATGTCACATTGCTCTATTTCACTCTTCAATAAATCCTTAACTCCAATTGCCACAGACCTCACCAACCTGCAGGTACCAGTGACATCCCATTAATAATATTAACTCCGGTGCCACTGGAACATATTCACAGCCCCGCATAAAGGATCTGCTGAGCCCTGAAAGGTCTTCCCTGTACTTACGAGAATCATAATGGATTTCCAAACAGGTTGGCTTGCATTAGGCTGCTTTTGGTCTTCTGCCAGTATCCTCTGGGCACTGCATGTTGGTCCAGCTTCCATTATTTTCTGCTAGGCACCTGCTGGGCATGTCCATGTCCACTGGGCCATCTCCTGCTGAGCATCTCAGTTTCTGCTGGTGCTTCTCTAACTTTCTCTTCCATAATGAACTAAATTTCTCAGTGCCAAAGGAGTGCTGTCTTTTGCACTGATTTGTCCCCTACACTTGGTGCCACTCTTTGGTGTCATTCACAGTGCCTGTGAACCATGTTTCAAAATTCCCTCATGTACTTTTGCTCCTACAGCCTATTTCTGTGGCACTCTCTGCTCGTAGAGTTTAGACCACACCATCAAGCCTATCCTTGGTCCAGATGGGCCTCCTATACATACTGTCTTTGTCATCTCTGTCTCCAGTTACAGCCACAAAACTTTCTCCTATCTGGTCTTTTCCTTATTGATAAATCAGCTTATTTAACTGATCCCTTAAGATCCCTGGGTTAGTACCTTTAGGCATTTGAAAATCTAAGACTAGGCTCTCCCATGACCCCCTCTACAAATACATCGTGTCATGTGAGTGGATAAATGTTCTCTCTTCCTAGATTATCCTTCTTACTTTGTTTAGCCAGAGAAGACTGTTTGTTCAGTCTTCAAAACACTATTTCAAGGATAACCTTCTTGGTGACCCATCTCAACTATCTCCACCTGTCACCAGATAATCTCACTTTCCAATCTGTGCTAACTCAGTTTATAGCTTATTAGACTGATTGGTAAATATTAGCTTGCTAGTCTGTCTCCTCTATATTATAGTGAAATTCTTAAGTATATTCTGTCTCCCACGTAGAAGGTATTTGGTCAATGTTAATTTGTTTAATTTTACTAAATTCCCATCTCATCTCATCTTCCCAGGTGGTGGAGCCTTTTCCAACCTGGCCTCCCTCTGTTATACACCTGTGGCTTACCTGGCTGACTCTAGGTGGGTTGGGAAGTGAGCGAGGCACTGTGTGATTCTGAGAGCCACACAGCATGTAAAGATGTGTTTCCCATCCTGCCCCTTACTATCTGAGCAGTTGACTTACCCTTGATGAGTCGAGGTTTTATCTATTCCTAGTGTTCAAAACTCCTGAGATGATCAGTTTACAGAGCTGCATGCAGCAAGGAACCACACTTGTCTTACAACATTATTCGAGTTGTGACACGAGGCTCCTTGACCTCAGTCATGAGAAAACACAATACCATTTTGATCTAAAAACTGCTAGAGAAAGTAATTGTCCTCTGAAACCCATCTCAGACAGTGCAGATACCGACTTAATTTTCCCCCTTCACTGCTGTTATTTATGAGGCAGAGGCTGGGGAAGAGAGATGCTTTTAGATGAAAGGTGAAATATTCTATTGTGGAAGTCTGTTTTATGAGGAAGAGAAAGAGATATATAATTTCTGACTCTGGGTTTGCATAGGCACCAGATATCTTTTAAGTTACCATCTCAACACATTATTTAAGGCTCTGTTCTCTGGGATCTTGAAATCTTTTAGATATAAAGTCCTATCATTCATACATAAACTCTCCCCTAACAATCACTAAACCAAGGGCATTTTTCCCATGCATCTTCAAGGTTAAAGAGTTTCATTTGCTCAGAATGTATTTATTGAATACATATATCTTACCATAAATATGTTTTTAATGACATTTTCTTATCCTGTATTATTTACCACTAATTTCTTTAATAATGGTGCCCTTCTCTGCTGTGGTTTGGATTTGGAATAAGGACCATGAGTAGAATGGAGGATTTAAGAACAAATATGAGGGGGGGGGGAGCATTTCAGGGAATTATCCCAGTGG
Source organism: Miniopterus schreibersii (assembly GCF_964146895.1). Taxonomy (NCBI): domain Eukaryota; kingdom Metazoa; phylum Chordata; class Mammalia; order Chiroptera; family Miniopteridae; genus Miniopterus; species Miniopterus schreibersii. The sequence continues at coordinate 68,157,105 of NC_138108.1, read as the reverse complement.
CCCTGGTTCTAAAACTGAATGGTCGCTGTCACTGGCCTCACACCCCAATATTGCACAGGTGAGGTGATTGCTATAGGGATGGTGGTATCAGCAGGGCTGTTCAGGCATTTAAGAAGTTTTGTGGCTGAGGAAGGTCCCTTTCTTGCTGTCTCTTCCTAAATGAGGTGAGTCCTGAGCTGGCCCTGAGAGGACCTGAGGGTGGGGTTGTCACATGCTAAGAGGGATGATTGACAGAAGACAGTGATGGGCCAGGTAGAGCTTAAACAGGCTGGTGAGCACACAGTGCTGAGGAGAGTGGGGTATGGAGGAAGGGGAAGGGGAACTGGTAGAGACAGAAATGATAGAAGAGGGCCACATGTTATGATATAAGGCACACGTTCTTATGGAACTCTTCTGGAAGGTGTCAGAAGCCAGACATGGTCTCAGGATCCCAGGAGTGGCCCAGACTCCATTGTCCAAGCTGCACAGGAGTCAGGCATGGCCTTAAAATCTCCTCTTACCTCCTATACTCATATCCAAAACTAAAAGCTGACATCACCTGAAGCTGGGAGAAGCCATTGACCCCTGAAATATCCAGAGTACTAACCGTTGGGGGTGGTTGGAGCTGCCTGAGAGACAGAGTGTAAAATCTTTCTTCCCTCTTGGCCAGAGTTTCTCAACTTGGCACTATTAAAATTTAAGACTGGATAATTCTTTGGTGAGGAGGGGGCTGTCTTGTGCATTGTAGAACGTTTAGCAGCATTCCTGGCATCTGCTTCCTAATCAACGCCCTCACTTGTAACAAACAAAAATGTCTCCAGATATTTCCAAACACCCTTTGAAGGGCATGACATACTTTGAACCTGAATGATGACCCTCAAAAAACTGTTATTGCTTGCTGACTCCTGCACTTGGACTCCTGTTTCTGTGAATGGAAAACTCTCTGAGAAATGTAGACAGAGCAGGAAGGTGTGGGGCATTTGAGAAGAGCTGATATAGGGAGTTTCAACACACCTGGTTTTGAATTCTCTTTCTGCCGGGTAATGCCTGTGTGAATCTGAACAATTTACTTAATCTCTTTGGGTCTATTTTCTTGTTGGTAAATCATGATTTTAAAAAAAATAAATCACCCCATTTCAATGAGGCATTTTGAGGAGAGGTAGTGTATGTATATTGATTTGCACACAGCAGGTTTTCAATGAACAAACAGCAACAATTACTGTGGTCATATCACTCATCAAGAAGCTGTGTTTGGGGTCGTACTTAAACATTTGGGGTGGTACTTAAGAATAAGTACTTCAAATATGAGCCAGAGAAGAGGGCATTGTGGCTGTATCTCTACTACAGTTTATTATAACAAATATTACTGTAGACCTAACTTCTTATCAGAAATATGTGCAAAGAGTCAAATACAAAGACATGCAAGCCTAGGCCATGATTTCTAGGAGAATCAGAAAACCAAGCACCTGGGCCAAGTGAACAGGGCAGGTATCACTCACCTTTGGTCTCAGACAAAATGGGATTTGAGCTACACCTTTGAGTCCTTTTGTTAAGCTTTGAAGAGGAGAGAAGGGTACTCCAGGTATAGAAAAGGGAAAATCTCAGGTGTCTTTGGGGAAGGCAGGAGGAGGTGAGCGGCTCTGCCAGGGTCAGAGAAAAAGTAGTGCAGAAAGATGGGTGTGTGGCTGCTGGGGCCTGGGCTCATGGAGGACTGTCATTCATGGCCCACAGTGAGCGAGTCTGCCTGAGAGGGTGGTGAGAGACAGCGAGGGTCAGTTAAAGAATAAAAGCTCAGGTCCAGAGGAGACCCCAAAGCTGAAGAGTCAGATGGAGGCATGAGGGCAGTGAAATGCCCATGCATCTACAATCGCTGTTCAAATTACGGAGGTCTAAAACTCAGTTTTCACTAAATATTAATAAGGTACTAGTAGTTTAAATTACTAAAACATTACTGAATTTTTAAACCAGCTTGCCCTTTTCTCATTTCATCCTAGCTAGTATTGTCTTCTGTGATATTCATTTTCTTTTTAATCGCGGTGCAGGCTTACTGAGAATATACCATCGTTAGAACTTTTCATTTTATAGCATAGAAAATGCAACCTCATTTCATTCATAATATATTTTTAAAGAGCAATAATGAATCTCTTGAAATTTTTAGCTGGCTATTTAATGGTAGACTTACCTTGAGCTCAAAGTTCTTCTAGAAAATAAATGATTGTTCTATAAAAATGCACGAATATTAATTATTGCTGATACTAACTCCCTCATCCTCCCAGCTGCATGATTCAATTTGTTTAAAACATTACTCATCTTACACATGAGTCTGGGAATAAATAGGACAGGAAAGTACTAAATTAATCATCACCTCATTTCAAGACAGACTCTTCTATTTTCCTGAATGTGTTTTTAAGATTGGATAAGAGCGGTGATTCCTGTGTGACTGGTAGGAGGTGACACATGAAAAGAGAGACTTTGAAAGCTCACAGGAAAGCTTGCCCTGCAGGGTCCTGAGAGGGTGTGTGTGTGTGTGTGTGTGTGTGTGCGTGTGTGGTGGACGTATGGAAAAAGAGGAGGGGCCAGGGGCTAGATAGAGATGAGATATGGATCTAAAAGCAAGGGAAGGAACAATCATTGTCACTGAGAGAAAGGAAGAGGTCCTATCTCAGGTTCTGTAAAGATCAAAGTCACCAAATCAGCCTTAGAGAGTCAGATATCCAAGTACTCACTCAAGAGTATTTGAGTAGTTCTGTGTCAGGCACTACTATAGGCACTGAAGATATGGTGGGGAACAAATACACAAGGTTCCATCCTCTTGAAGCTTATAATCAAATGGAAGACAGATTTTATACACCTGTAAATACATATACGAGATGATTCTAGAGGGTGATAAGTGCTATGAACAAAATGAAATAGGGTAAGGTAATAAAGAGGGGATGGGCTTCAGGTTCTTAGGGTGAGAAGTGGAGAAAAATCTCCTCGTGTTTCTGGCAGGGGAGAGGAGAAGTAATCATTTTTAAATACATTCATAGTATTCTGTTTTGTTTTGTTTTTTACCAAAGTTCTTCCCTCAAGGAATACTATTTTACCAGGGTCTAACCAAAGTGGGTTTTCCAAAGCCTAACCAACAAGGGGTAAGAAATATATGTAACACCAGACTCCTCTAGCCTTCCTGGGGGGGAAAAGCTGAGATTCACTGGTGAAGGTCACAGCCTGGGTTGGACTATAAAACTAAGTTCTATCATAGGATTATAGAATGCTTCCTCTCCCCCCCACATCACCACCAAGTCCATGGGGCTCCAGTATTTTAAGGGGATTACAAGGGAAAGAACTGCAAGGCTCAGACTCTATTTAAGAAGATTCCTCATAACAACTAATGAAATTGAAGCAGTAATCAAAAAATTCCCAGCAAACAAAAGTCCTAGACCAGATGGATTTACAGGCGAGTGTTACTAAACATTCAAAGAATTAACACCTATTCTATTCAAACTATTCCAGAAAATTCAAGAGGAGAGAAAACTCCCAAACCCTTTTATGATGCCAGCATTATCCTAATCCCAAAACCAGACAAAGACACTACAAACAAAGAAAATTACAGGCCAATATCTCCGATGAACATAGATGCTAAAACCCTCACTAAAATACTAGCAAACCAGATCCAGCAATACATTAAAAAGATCGTATACCACTACCAAGTGGGATTTATTCCAGGGATGCAAGGCTGGTACAACATCCGCAAATCAATAAACGTGATACATCACATAAACAAAATTCAGGACAAAAATCATATGATCATATCAATAGATGCAGAAAAAGCATTTGACAAAATCCAGCACCCATTTCTGATAAAAACTCCCAGCAAAGTGGGAATAGAGGGATCATACCTCAACATACTAAAGGCCATATATGACAAACCTACAGATAACATCATACTCAATAGGCAAAAACTAAAACCATTTCCATTAAAAACAGGAACAAGACAGGGATGTCCACTTTCACCACTTATTCAATATAGTACTGGAAATCCTCGCCATAGCCATCACACAGGAAGAAAACACAAAAGGTATCCAAATTGGAAAGGAGGAAGAAAAACTGTCATTATTTGCAGATGACATGATATTGTACATAGAAAACCCTAAAGACTCCACCAAAGTACTACTAGATTTGATAAACGAATTTGGCAAGGTAGCTGGATACAAAATCAACACCTGGAAATCAGTGGCATTTTTATACATCAAAAATGAACTCTCAGAGAGAGAAACTAAAAAAAAAAAAATAGCATTAACCACTGCAACTAAAAAAATAAGATACCTAGAAATAAACGTAACCAAGGATGTAAAAGATCTGTACTCAGAAAACTATGGGACACTGAAAAAAGAAATAGAGGAAGATTTAAACAGGTGGAAGAATATACCATGCTCATGGATTAGAAGAATTAATATCATTAAAATGTCCCTATGACCCAAAGCAATTTATAGATTCAATGCAATTCCTATTAAAATACCAACAGCATATTTCACAGATCTAGAACAAACATTTCAAAAATTTACATGGAACCAAAATAGACCCGGAATAGCTGCAGCCATCTTGAGAAAAAAGAACAGAATGGGAGGGACCACTTTACCAGACATCAAACTGTACTACATAGCCATCATAATCAAAACAGCCTGGTATTGGTACACCAGACATATAGATCAATGGAACAAAACAGATACCCCAGAAATAGACCCACGCCACTATGGTTAGTTAATATTTGACAAAGGAGTCAAGAGCATCCAATGGAGTAAAGGCAATCTCTTCAATAAGTGGTGTTGGGAAAATTGGACAGATACATGCAAAAAAATGAAACCAGACCACCAGCTTTCACCATACACAAAAATAAACTCAAAATGGATAAAAGACTTATATGTAAGTCGCAAAACTCTAAAAATCCTGGAAGAAAACATAGGAAGTAAAGTCACAGACATCCCAAATAGTGTAATTTTCACTGATACATCTCCTAGGGCAAGAGAAACAAAAGAAAAAATAAACATATGGGACTACATCAAACTCAAAAGCTTCTGCACAGCAAAAGAAAACAGCCTCAAAATACAAAAGAACTCCAAAGTCTGGGAAAACATTTTTGCCAAGGATGTACCTGATAAGGGGCTAATTTCCAAAGCATACAAAGAATTCATACTACTCAGCAAGAGGAAGACAATCCAATTAAAAAATGGGCAAAGGACCTGAATAGACACTTCTCCAAAGAGGACGTGTGGCCAAGAGACATATGAGAAAATGCTCAAAGTCACTAGTCATCAGAGAGATGAAAATTAAAACCACAATGAGGTATCATTTCACACTTGTCAGAATGGCACCATCAACAAATTAACAAAGGATGTGTGCTGGCGAGGGTGTGGAGAAAGGGGAACCCTAGTACACTGCTGGTGGGAATGCAGACTGGGGCAACCACTATGGAAAACAGTATGGAGTTTCCTTAAAAAATTAAAAATGGAGCTGCCTTTTGACACAGTGATCTCACTTCTAGGAATATATCCTAAGAATCCTGAAACACTAATCAGAAAGAATATATGCACCCCTATGTTCATAGCAGCATAGTTTACAATAACTAAGATCTGGAAATAGCCCAAGGGCCCATCAGTAGATGAGTGGGTTAAAAAGCTGGGGACATTTATACCATGAACTACTACACAGCTGTAAAGAAGAAGGACCTCGTACCCTTTGGGACAGTATGGATGGACCTGGAGAATATTATGCTAAGTGAAATAAGCCAGGCAGAGAAAGACAAACATCACATGATCTCACTTATATGTGGAATCTAAAGAACTTAATAAGCTGCTGAACAGAATATATTCAATTACATGGAAGCATGGATCAGACTGACGAACCTCAGAGGAACAGAGGAGGGTGGGTGGGTGGGTGGATGGGGAGAGATTAACCAAAGAATTCATATGCATATATGCATAACCCAAGGACAGGGACAATGGTGTGGAGAGGAACTGGGGAGGAGGGTGGAATGGGTAACTGGGGAGAAAAAGGGACATCTGTAATATTTTAAACAAAAATAAACACACACACACAAAAAGAAGATTCCTCTAGGGAAACCCAAAGATAACAGAGGAGACAAATGTAAGGATACCTTTGACACCTAGAGCAAATAGTAAGCTGCCCTAACTCCTAGCCAGATACACATAAAACTTCACACTAAAAGCCCATTTGCTGCAGTTTACTTTACCCAATAATCATATCTGGCTTTCAAAAAAAAAATTACAAGGCATATGTGATATTGTGATATGATAAGAAATATGTATTTGGTCTTTGTTTCCAGTTCCTGGCATAGAGCTCCTAAAACCCTTGGAATCTCTGGAGTCTTTTGTATGCTAATGATATGGTTAGTGGCAGGGGAACCATAGATGGGGGCTTGTCACCAGAAAGACCAAGGAGATGATTTCAGAGTTGGAACTTTCAGCCCCACCCCTCAACCTCTGGGGAGGGGCTGGGGAGAAAGTTAATTGCCAATAGCCAATGATTTAGTTATGTCTATATAATGAAGCCTTTATAAAAATCCTAAACAACAGGGTTCCGAGAGCTTCTGGTTAATGAATACAGTGAGGTACTGCCAGGGTGGCATGCGAAGAGAGGGCATGGAAGCTCCAGCCTCTTCCCTTGCTCCTTGCCCTGTGCATCTCCTCCATTGGCTATTCCTTTAGAATCAATCAGTAAATGTAAGTGAAGTGCTTTCCTGAGCTCTGTGAGCCATTCTAGCAAATTATGGAACCTGAGGAACCCTTGATTTATAACTGATCTGTCAGACGTAGAGAAAACTCGGAACTAGTAGTTGGCATCTGGAGTTGGGGAGCAGTCTTATGGAACTGAGTTCTTAACCTGTGGAGTCTATACTAACTCTGGGTAGTTAGTGTCAGAATTGAATTAAATTATAGGGTACCCAGTTGGTATCTGGAGAGTTGGAAAACTGGTTGATGTGGAAAAATAAAATAAAAAAAACACCTTACACATTTGGTATCCGAAGTGCTGTGAGAAAACATGGATCATAACTTGACACAAGTCAATGGGGCATCAGTAGGTGGTGGCCCTGTTGGACTTTTCTAAGAAGATGACCCCGAGCCAAGGCCTGAAAGATGAGAGAGCCATTTGCAGTCAGAGGAAGAGTGAACCAGATACCAACCAGCAAAGGCAAGGCTCAGAGGTGGGACTGAGCTTTGCTTGAACAGGAAACAGAGACAGTGGCTGGTGGGGAGAGGGCAAAGGTGAGGTCAGAGAAGTGGGCAGGAACCATGCCATGTGGGATCTGGTAGACTGTGGTTAGAACTTGGGGTTTTATTTTACTTTAAACCAGGTATTACTAGGTCTTTCTTTCCCATGAACAAATCCACATGGCTGCTCAGGAAGACATGATATGGGCCTCTAAGGCGAGGTGGCCACTACCCCAACAGGGCTAGACTCTGCCCTCCTTCCCCTTCCCACTCCACAACAGGCCAGGCTTCTTTAGGACAGTTACATTCTCCTGGTGGGAAGGGCTGCCAAAGTAAAACCCCTATCAGTCCCATTACAGGCAACCACTGGCAGCAAACCTAACTTCCCCGTGAGCCTGCTGCACCCTGAGCCTCCTGTGGCCCTGCCTGTGGCCCAAAGACCAAGCTCTTGCCTGTTCTGCCCTGGACACAAGCTTGGTTCTCTGGCCAACTCTTCCTCCTGCCAACCTAAGAGAGCCTCAGTCTTGCCCCTTAATCCTCATTATTTTTTGACCCCTTTTGACAGTTATTAAGATAAGGAAGATCCTGATCTACAGTGGAGGGTCTGGTCCTGTTCTGGGCTTCGTTCTTTGCCCCAAAGTGGCTCCTGTTGCCACCTAGGACAGGGAGGAAGAAGCACGTCTCTATTCCTGCAACATCCAGACTGACCCTCAACCAGCCACATGTGCCTCTCAATCAGTGCTTGCGGCTGGCCTGGCTCTTCCTGCCACCCCTAAACCTTGACACCCCTGCAGCCAGGTAAAAAACCCTTGGAGCCGACCCTCAGGTATGGCTACAACAGATGACAAAGAGATAAATAGATAAACAAGTCAAATCAAATAATCATCAGGCTGCTGTCGTTCCCAGATTCTTTATTTTATTGATTGACTTCCATAGAACAGGCCTGCTTCTTAATACAGTGCATTTATCTGAGTATCCCAGCTGACAGAGGTAATCATGGGCCCGATAAACCAAGGGGAGGCACATTTATGCTCATAATATAGCAGATATTTACCTATTTGTTCTGGTTTACATTTATTCTTTATGAGCTATCTTTCCCTTTTGTGACAAGTTAAAGGTCACTCGCAAATATTTATATTTGCCATCCTTCATGGCTGTTGTTATTAATAATAACCAGGACCAGGGTCATAAGCACCACCATTCATTGAGCTCCTTCTACAAACCAGCATAATAACATGACACCCAGCACACCCACCCCACCCTGCTACACACACACACACACACACACACACACACACACACACACACAGACCTTATCACAAGGCTGCAGGGCAAAAACGTTCATGCCCTTTTTTCAGATTAGGAAACTGATGCTTCTAGATATCAGGCAATTTGCTCAAAGTTGCCCATCAGGAAAGCAGCAGAATTCAAACCTTGGCCTTTCAGAGTAAAAAAAATCAATGCTCTCTCAGGTGTTCTCAGGCTAAAGCCCCTGGGACCATGTGCAGAGGTCTGTGCAGCTGTGGGAGTTGTCAGTGTTTTGTCATGCCAATGATCGCAACAGGTCAAAAACACCACAGTGGGTGTCCACAGCATAGAAAAATGAATTTACTTTGCAACTAGTAAATATAGTAGTGGGTTGACCAGTTATATGAGAACATATCAAGCCACACTCCTGCCCCTTATGCAACCTATAATATTGTTTTTATTTTCCAAATTGGAGCCTCTGAATCTTCTGCTGGTCTGGGAAGTTTTCATCATGCCCCACCCATCCCTGCTGAGTAAAGTGTGTGGTGCAGAGTCAGCATTCTGTTGAGCGAATGACTTCTCTGCCACCTTATTCAGTGGAATTCCCTCCACTGCATCTCAGCCCTGGATCTACCCCGTGCTCAGTCCCCACCAGCCCCAGGACAAGCTCCCTCCACATCTTCATGCTTAGAGACTTTTAAAAGATCACCATACTTTCAAGTCAGTTGGTATCATTTAATAGTCTTCTAAATATTTATGCTAAACAATATTGATTTTTATTTTATTTTATTTATTTATTTTTCTTTTATTCCCTTAATTTTATTTTTGTTTAAAATATTACAGATGTCCCTTTTTCTCCCCAATGACCCATTCCACACCATCCCATCCCCCTCCCTAGTCCCTCTCCCCACATTGTCCATGTCCCTGGGTTGTGCATAGATGCATATAAATTCTTTGGTTACTCTCTCCCCCTCCACCCACCCGCCCCCCTCCATCCCTCTGACATTCGTCAGTCTGATATATGCTTTGACGTCATTGGATCTATTCTGTTCATCAGTTTATTAAGTTCTTTAGATCCCACATATAAGTGAGATCATGTGATGTTTGTCTTCCTCTGCCTGGCTTATTTCACTTAGCATAATATTCTCCAGGTCCATCCATACTGTCCCAAAGGGTAAGAGATCCTTCTTCTTTACAGCTGCGTAGTATTCCATGGTGTAAATGTCCCCAGCTTTTTTATCCACTCACCTACTGATGGGCACTTGGGCTGTTTCCAGATCTTGGCTATTGTAAACTATGCTGCTATGAACATCGGGGTGCATATATTCTTTCTGATTAGTGTTTCAGGATTCTTAGGATATATTCCTAGAAGTGGGATCACTGGGTCAAAAGGCAGCTCCATTTGTAATTTTTTGAGGAAACTTGGTACTGTTTTCCATAGTGGTTGCCCCAGTCTGCATTCCCACCAGCAGTGTACTAGGGTTCCCCTTTCTCCATAACCTCAGCAGCACAAGTCATTTGTTGATTTGTTGGTGGAGCCATTCTTACAGGTGGGAAGTGATACCTCATTGTGGTTTTAATTTGCATCTCTCTGATGATTAGTGACGTTGAGCATTTTCTCATGTGTCTCTTGGCCATCCATATGTCCTCTTTGGAAAAGTGTGTATTCAGGTCCTTTGCCTATTTCTTAATTGGGTTGTTTGTCTTCCTCTTGCTAAGTAGTATGAGTTCTCTGTACACTTTTCAGATTAGCGCCTTATCAGATACATCTTTGGCAAAAATGTTTTCCCAGACTTTGGAGTTCTTTTGTATTTTGAGGCTGTTTTCTTTTGCTGTGCAGAAGCTTTTGAGTTTGATGTAGTCCCATATGTTTATTTTTTCTTTTGTTTCTCTTGCCCTAGGAGATGTATCAGTGAAAATTACACTATTTGGGATGTCTGTGACTTTACTTCCTATGTTTTCTTCCAGGATTTTTAGAGTTTTGCGACTTACATATAAGTCTTTTATCCATTTTGAGTTTATTTTTGTGTATGGTGAAAGCTGGTGGTCTGGTTTCATTTTTTTGCATGTATCTGTCCAATTTTCCCAACACCACTTATTGAAGAGACTGTCTTTACTCCATTGGATGCTCTTGACTCCTTGTCAAATATTAACTAACCATAGTGGCGTGGGTCTATTTCTGGGGTATCTGTTTTGTTCCATTGATCTATATGTCTGGTGTTATACCAATACCAGGCTGTTTTGATTATGATGGCTATGTAGTACAGTTTGATGTCTGGTAAAGTGGTCCCTCCCATTCTGTTCTTTTTTCTCAAGATGGCTGCAGCTATTCCGGGTCTATTTTGGTTCCATGTAAATTTTTGAAATGTTTGTTCTAGATCTGTGAAATATGCTGTTGGTATTTTAATAGGAATTGCATTGAATCTATAAATTGCTTTGGGTTGTAGGGACATTGTAATGATATTAATTCTTCCAATCCATGAGCATGGTATATTCTTCCACCTGTTTAAATCTTCCTCTATTTCTTTTTTCAGTGTCCCATAGTTTTCTGAGTACAGATCTTTTACATCCTTGGTTACGTTTATTTCTAGGTATCTTATTTTTTTAGTTGCAGTGGTTAATGCTATTTTTTTTTTTTAGTTTCTCTCTCTGAGAGTTCATTTTTGATGTATAAAAATGCCACTGATTTCCAGGTGTTGATTTTGTATCCAGCTACCTTGCCAAATTCGTTTATCAAATCTAGTAGTACTTTGGTGGAGTCTTTAGGGTTTTCTGTGTACAATATCATATCATCTGCAAATAATGACAGTTTTTCTTCCTCCTTTCCAATTTGGATACCTTTTGTGTTTTCTTCCTGTGTGATGGCTATGGCGAGGATTTCCAGTACTATGTTGAATAAGAGTGGTGAAAGTGGACATCCCTGTCTTGTTCCTGTTTTTAATGGAAATGGTTTTAGTTTTTGCCTATTGAGTATGATGTTGTCTGTAGGTTTGTCATATATGGCCTTTATTATGTTGAGGTGGATCCCTCTATTCCCACTTTGCTGAGGGTTTTTATCAGAAATGGGTGCTGGATTTTGTCAAATGCTTTTTCTGCATCTATTGATATGATCATATGATTTTTGTCCTGAATTTTGTTTATGTGATGTATCACAGTTATTGATTTGCGGATGTTGTACCAGCCTTGCATCCCTGGAATAAATCCCACTTGGTCATGGTGTATGATCTTTTTAATGTATTGCTGGATCCAGTTTGCTAGTATTTTAGTGAGGGTTTTAGCATCTATGTTCATCGGGGATATTGGCCTGTAATTTTCTTTGTTTGTAGTGTCTTTGTCTGGTTTTGGGATTAGGATGATGCTGGCCTCATAAAGAGTTTGGGAGTTTTCTCTCCTCTTAAATTTTCTGGAATAGTTTGAATAGAATAGGTGTTAATTCTTCTTTGAATGTTTGGTAAAACTTGGCTGTAAATCCATCTGGTCTAGGACTTTTGTTTGCTGGGAGTTTTTTGATCAGTGCTTCAATTTCATTAGTTGTTATTGGGCTATTCAGGTTTTCTGTCTCTTCTTGATTCAGCTTTGGAAGGTTGTATGCTTCTGGGAATTTGTCCATTTCCCCCATGTTGTCCAATTTGTTGACATATAGTTGCTCATTGTATTTTCTTACAATCCTTTGTATTTCTGTTGAGTCAGTTGTTACATCACCTCTTTCATTTCTGATTTTATTCATTTGGGTCCTCTCTCTTTGTTTCTTAGTGAGTCTGGCTAAAGGTGCATCAATCTTATTTATCTTTTCAAAGAACCAGCTCTTGGTTTCATTGATTTTTTGTATTTTTTTTTTAGTCTCTATGTCATTAAGTTCTGCTCTGATCTTTATTATTTCCTTCCTTCTACTTCCTTGGGGCTTTTCTTGCTGTTCTCATTCTAGTTCTTTTAGTTGTTGTGTTAGATGCTATGAATTTTCCTTTCAGGACTGCTTTCACCGTGTCCCATAGATTTTGGGTTGTTGTGTGGTCATTTTGTTTTTTTCCATGAAGTGTTTGATTTCTTCCTTGACCTCATTGGTAACCCAGTCATTGTTTACTAGTATGCTATTTAGCCTCCATGTGTTTGAATATTTTTGAGTTTTTTTATAGTGGTTGATTTCTAGTTTCATGGCATTGTGATCCAAGAAGATGCTTGATATGATTTCAGTCTTCTTGTATTTGTAGAGACTTGCCTTGTGCCCTAACATGTGGTCGATTTTTGAGAATGTGCCATGCACACTTGAGAAGAATGTGTATTCTGTTGCTTTTGGGATGAGATGTTCTGTAAATGTCAATTAAATCCATTAGGTCTAGTGTTTCATTTAAGGTTTGTGTTTCCCTGCTGATTTTTTTGTCTTGATGATCTGTCCAGTGCTGACAGTGGGGCGTTAAAAGTCCCCACTATGACTGTGTTGCTGTCAATCTCCCCGTTAAAGTCCCCCAAGAAATTTTTTCTATATTTAGGTGCTCCTCTATTGGGTGCATAAATGTTTATAAGGGTTATTTCCTCCTGTTGGAATGATCCCTTTAGTATTATGTAATTACCATCTTTGTCTCTTGTTATGGTCTTTATTTTGAAGTCTACTTTGTCAGAAATAAGTTTTCTTTTCCTTTCCATTTGCATGGAATATTTTATTCCATCCCTTCACTTTTAGCCTGTGTGAGTTTTTTGCTCTCAAGTGGGTCTCCTGTAGACAGCATATCCATTCAGCTACTCTATGCCTCTTGATTGGCCCATTTATTCCATTTACATTTAAGGTTACTATTGATATCAACTTATTTAATGCCATTTTCCCCCTTTATGCTGATGTACCTTTCTCTCACTATTCCTTCTTTTTCTTAAAGCAGTCCTTTTAGCATTTCTTGCAATGCTGGTTTGGTGGTACTGAACTCCTTTAGCCTTTTTTTTTTTTTTTTTGTCTGGGAAGCTCTTTATTTCACCTTCAATTTTAAATGATAGCCTTGCTGGATAAAGAAATCCTGGTTGCATGTTCTTGCTTTTCATTACTTGGAGAACTTCATGCCACTTCCTTCTGGCCTGAAGAGTTTCTTTTGAGAAATCAGCTGTCAGGCTTATGGGGGTTCCCTTGTAGGTCACTGCTTGTCTCTCTCTTGCACCCCTTAATATTTTCTCTTTGTCCTTGACATTTGCCATTTTAATTATGATACACCTTGGAGTGGGTCTCTTTGAGTCCCTCTTGTTTGGAACCCTCTGTGCTTCCTGAACTTGTGTGGCTTTCTCCCTCACCAGCATAGGGAAGTTTTCTGTCATTATATTTGCCACCAAGTTCTCTATCCCTTGCTCTCTTTCCTCCCTCTCTGTCATTAATATAATGCGAATGTTGTTTCACTTTATGTTGTCCCAAAGCTCCCTTAGACTGTCCTCATGCTTTTTAAGTGTTTTCTCTTTTTGCTGCTCTGATTGAGTGACTTTTTCTACCTTGTCTTTTAAGTCACTTATTCTATCCTCTGCTTCAGTGAACCTGCTTTTAATTCCTTCCAGTGTATTCTTGATATCAGATACAGCATTCTTTATTTCTGTCTTATTTTTGTTTATGTTATGTATCTCTTTTTTCATCTTTTCCCTAAGTTCCTTCATCTTACCGTCTAGTGCATTGTTTTTCTCATTAAGTTCCTTGAATATCTTCATAATCAGTACTCTGAACTCTGTTTCTGATAGCTTGCTTAACTCCATCTCATCAAAGACTTTTTCTGGCTATGTTTCCTTTTCTTTAATTTGGGTTTTTTTTTTTTTCTTCTTCTTCTTTTTTTTTTTTTAATATACCTTTATTGATTTCAGAGAGAGGAAAGGAGAAGGAGAGAAAGATCGAAACATCAATGATGAGAGAGTCATTGATCAGCTGCCTCCTGCATGCCCCTCCCTGGGGATCGAGCTTGCAACCCGGACATGTGCCCTGACCAGGAATCGAACCCAGGTTGCCTGGATCCTTGGTTGATGCTCAACCACTGAGCCACACCTGGTCAGGCTGGGGGTTGTTTCTTTGTCTCCCCATTTTGGTAGGTCTTAGTGTTTGTATCTATATATTAGATATATTTGCTGTCTCCCAGTCTTGTGGGGTGGGATTTTGTCTTGTGAGTCCAGTGGAGTCCAGAGGTGTGTTTTCCTTATACTTCTGAGCTCTTTGCTCTAGGTGTGTCCCTTTTGTGGGTGTCATTTTTGTGGTTTCTTTATGTTCTCCTGTTGTAGTTGGGTCTAGATTGTCTTTGACCAGTCCTTGGGAGGACTCTCCTGTCAGGTTGGTTAACTGTGTCTCATCCCCAACCTTGTCGAGTAAGCTGTTTTATGGGTATTGCAAGTCAGGACAATACACAACTAAACTTCCAGGAAAGAAGGGGTATCTTACAAAATATCTTGACAGTCACAATGAAAACAACCCAAGTGAAAACAGAACTGGGAGAGTGAAGGGAGAACACACACACACACACAAACTTAAAAAAAAGAAAGAAAGAAAAGTAATGCTTAGAGAGAGAAAAGTATATTGTTGTTAATAGTGGTGAAAATTTAGAAAATAATAATAAAAAACTAAAATGTAAAAAATAGAGAAGTACTGGGAGATAATAGAGGCAGAGAAAATGTTCTGAAAGAAGGGCCAGGAAAAAATTAAAGGAGAGAATAGGAATAGGATAATAGTTGAAAATGAGAAAATAAAAATACAGTAAAGAGAAGAAAAACTAACAATTGAACAAAAAGACAAGAAGACAGACTGGAGGATAACAAAAGAAAGAAAGAAAAGAAGAACAAAAAGGAAAAAAAAAGAAAAGAAAAAAGTTATGCCAATGGATTAAGAGGAGAGAGAGATAAAGCCTGGGAAGGGAGGGAGTCTGGTAAGAGACTTGGTGGAAACTATAGAGGAAAGCAGTAAACTTGGTTATAATGATAAAGTCCCGGTCGTTAAGCAGGGATATCAAGAAAGTCTTTAGTAGAAGCAAGGATAAAACAAAACAAAGCAAATAAACAAAACATAGAAACAAAACTAAAAAGAAGCTAGGGAAAACAAAATTCTTTTATAAATAAAAGGGGAAAAAATTAGTTTAAAAATGTTTAAAAAAAAATTTTTTTTTAAATTATTATAAAATTTAAAAAGATGAAAAAACAAATAAATGTTTCCCCTTTCTCATCTTCCTAAGTGAAAAAGAGAAAACACACACACACACACAAAAAATTAAAAACCCAAAAACAAAAACCAAACCAAACCAAGAAACAAACAAACTAACAAAAAACAGAGAGAAAAAAAAAGACAATCAGGTGGGTTTCTTCTGGGCAGTTTATGTTGTCTGAGGGTCGCTGTTTCGTGCACTGATTTCAGTTCTCCTGGGAGGTGCTTGTGTATCAGCCAATGTGAGGAGCCGTCTAGGTTTGGCTCTGGTGTCCTCAGGTAGATGGTTGATCTGAGGCTCTCCATGAGCCACCTCCTCTTGTCAGGTATTTTGCAACCTTGTAGTTGCCTGGTGTTGCTCCAGAGTCTCCTGTAGAGTCTTTAGGGTGCAGGGTGGCTAGTGTAGCTCAGGGTGTCACTCCCCTTAGAGGTGTCGCTGTCAGGTGCTCACTGTGCGGGAGTTAGTCTCTGCTCCACAGCCAGCTCCTCAGTCCCTACCCTGTCCTCTGATTCTAGTTCCCCAGGCTCTGTCCTGCTGGAGCTTCAGGTTGATTTCAGCCTGTTGCCTTTTCTGTCTGGGCCGTTTCAGCAGCCTGGGCTCAGTGGGTCTGATTAAGAACCCATTCTGGTGAGCCCTTTGCCTGCCCAGCCCCCAGCAGAGTTTTCAGCGTTTCCTCCAGCTTCTAAACAATAGTCCCTGAGAGTCTTGTTCTTGTAAGGTCCTCCTGTGAGCTGCTCTCCTTCCCCCTCAGGACTGTGCCCTGGGGGGTGTCTGGGGCCTCAGTGAGCTGGGCCCACCCCTCTCCTGTTGGGGGCGGTGCTCCTGGCTGCAGGAGAGGCCGGCGGGCTCCGCCCCTCTCTGCCCAGCTCTGGTTGGCTGGTCGCTCGAGGCCCGCCCCTCAGACCGTCCACTGTGCAGACGCCAATCCCAGCCTCCGCTGGTCTGTCTGCGCAGTGCACGCGGGGAAGGTGGGAGCCAGGTCCACGACCAGGACTCACAAATGCACAAAGCAGCACACAGGCAGAGTCCGCCCTGCAAGGTCCCACCGCCCGCGCATCAAGGGCCCCGGCGGGAGGGGACCCAAAGTCAGCTCCACGCAGCTCCCTGCACTGCTGGTCTCAGCAAAGCTGGGGCGGCTTCAGGTGCCACCATGGTGCCCCTCAGGGCTGGTCACAGATCCCAGACTCCGTACTGCACCGGGAGCTCAGGGCGGGAGGGCTCCTCCCCTCCCCCCGTACCACGCAGATTCAGCGCTTTCTGGGGCTCAACACAGTGCCCCACAGGGAGGCAGGGGGTCCCCATGTGTGGCCGCTCAGTGCAGTCCTCTGGTCCCTTACTACTCGGGTGCCACACACTTTGGGACAGCCCTTCCTATGGTCGGCACCCTGAGCATTAGACACCGGTTGTATCTGCCATTAGAGGCTTTGTTTCCTCAGAAGGTGCTGATCCCTCCGGGACTCACCGCTCCCTGGGCTCCTCTGCCCCGTGCGCGGGGCGCTCCTTCCCCTCTCGTCGCCCCGGGTGTGGGATCCTCCACACTCCCGAGGGGAGGGAGCTTTGCAGCCTCCAGGCCTCCGGGCTCGGAGCCCAGCACAGGCTTCAGGGGGCTCCCCCTTCCTATGCCCCCCCTCTCTTACCAGACTCCGTGATGTGTCTTCAGTGCTCCCCACTCGCACGCTGTCCACTCAGGTATGTTTCTCTGGTTTTTCCAAGCTGGCTACGTGGGATTTTAGTAGGAAATCGAGTCTGTGGCTGGGAGCGGGGCCTCTGCTGCTTCTCACAGTGTTGCCAGCTTCCCTCTCCTCAATATTGATTTATTTTTAATGGGTAATCAGATACACAGTGTAAGGTTCAAAAGCTTCCAAAGGGTAGTTAGAAGTAAATCTAACTTCTGCTATTTCTTTTCTTTTCTTTTCTTTTCTTTTCTTTTCTTTTCTTTTCTTTTCTTTTCTTTTCTTTTCTTTTCTTTTCTTTTCTTTTCTTTTCTTTTCTTTTCTTTTTTCTTTTATTTTCTTTTTTCTCTTCTCTTCTCTTCTCTTCTCTTCTCTTCTCTTCTCTTCTCTTCTCTTCTCTTCTCTTCTCTTCTCTTTTCTTTCTTTTTTTTAATAGTTTATTGAATTTTAGAGGCAGGGGGAAGGGAAGGAGAGAAACATTGATGTGAAAGCACAGGCGCCTTACTGGGGGTTGAGCCTGCAACCAGGGCGTGTGCCCTTGACCAGGAACCTGCTGGTGCGTGGGACCACACCCAACCAGCTACGCCACACTGGCCAGGGCCAGCTTCTACTCTTTCTCATGTATCCTCATGTTTCTCATGTATCCTTGCAGAGACAGTCTGTACATATCTAAACAAATGTATGTGTGTGTGTAAAATTTAAACATACAATTTAAACTACCCCTCTGAGAAGTGCATGTGCAGTATGCTATCATATATATTAAAAACATTTCATTTAGGCTGTTTTTAATGCTAATGTACCTGATGGATTTACTAAATGTATTATTTAGACTGTTTCTAATGCCAAGGTACCAGAGAGATTTACTGAAAATTATACTGTATTATTTGATACAGTGCCACAAAAGTAACCATAAAATCTTTACTTTGGCTGGACAGGATACCAAGTGTTATGCAATAAAGTTGCTGACTGGCTTCCTGGTGAGCCCAATGGACTGGCACAGCTTCCAATTGTGCCTTCATAGGGTAAATCCAACTAAGATTATTCCGTAGTGCTGCCCATATAAAGAAATTCTAGTGGCCTCAGGCAGCCCCTGGTCCCTGGTTAATAATTCTGGCTTTCCTAATACCCTTGCTATCAGAAGAGCTACTGAACCAATTTGCAAGACACAAAAAAGCAATGGCAGAATGGTCAACTGCCTTAGCGAGTGTCAGGCTTGTAGAAAGCTTTAACTTTCATGAATAGAAAAATAACAAAGAAAAATATAAAGAGAGAAGTTTCATTTTAGAAGTCCAATGGGAAGCTTTAAAAAATTTTTTTTATTTCTTTTTTGAAAAAGAAACTCATGTTCCTCATGTTTTATCTTGGCTTAAGGTGATGCCCTAAAGTATGAACATGTCTCTAAAGTCATTTGTTCTTATAGGATGGAGGGTGTAAAACATTTCGTTATTGCAATCCTGGGGACCAGGTTCATTAAGAGAACCCAATAAAAAGAAACTCAGGTTAGAGAGAGGGGGAAGTGTTCTTTTTTCTTTCTTTCTTTTTTTTTTTTTTGTCAGGCTCTCTGACTTCATAAGGGATTTCTTCAAACAATCTCCTCTAACTGTCCCTAACTGGGAGTCTGCTTTTGTTGAAGGGGCAATGCCACACTCTGCTCCCCAAAACCTCCTTGGGAGAGTTAAGGCTCTCACCACGGAGGGGAAAAGGGCTATGTCTTGTCCCCGCTGTGCCTGAATTACCTGCCTTTAAGCACTATAGTAAAAAATGGTTGAGCCCCACCAGCGTGTCTCAGTGGTTGAGCATCAAACTATGATCCAAGAGATCGTGGTGGTTCGGTTCCCAGTCAGGGCACATGGCCATGTTGCGGGCTCGATCCTCAGTGAGGGGCGTGCAGGAGGCAGCCGACCAGTGACTCTCTCATCACTGATGTTTCTATTTCTCTCTCTCTCCCTCTCCTTTCCTCTCTCTGAAGTCAATAAAGACATATTTTTTTAAAAAAATGATTGAACCATTTTTATTTGTAGTCCTGTGTTCTATTATAGGTGAACAAATCTCTCAGTATTATCAAAAGCAAAGCACTCCAATTCCTCTGGCTTTGAGCCGCGTTGTAGCCTGGGGCAATTGCAAAAGACAGAGCTCTCTGCACCTGCACCAGTGTTTCAGTTCTGTGATTCCTCCCTCAGAGGCAGGTGGAGATTTCCACTGAAGCCACCTTGATGAGCCCAAGAGCCTTTACTTTTCCCTTTGTCCTCGAAGGAGAGGGAATTTGATACTTGATGCCTGGTGAGGCCTGGAGAAGGCAGTCAACCTTTGGTCAGAGGGAAAGGAAGGCTGTGATCCCATATAACAGGAGCCGGGGGTTAATTTTAGTCCAGGTTGGACTATGGCTATAACTTTTGACCGAGGACAAACAGAGGTTGTTTACAGCAGGGTCGTTTGTTTTTTTGTTTGTTTGGCTGCACTAAAAGTTTCTTCCTGGATACTCTCTCTGGGGAGGGAGGGCTACAGATGGAGGAGGTGCTTGATAAATACAGTTTACTTCCTTGTTTTTCTAGATGTGTCCACTTTCTTCTTGCTATTTCCATTCTAAGCCAGTTACCAGTTTAGTTCTGTGAGAGGAGCTGGGTGTGTCGAGCTCAGTCTGATGAATAGCTTCCCCAAGGGGATTGACTGCCCCTGAGAAAGAAGGTGCAGAAGGAAATGGAAGATGCTCTTTCACAGGCACGTGGCTGAACCTTGGTGCCCGGGAGACAGAGTGACCTGGAGACAGACAGGGGGATCCCCTTATTTCTGCACAGAATGTAGAGTGGCCCTGGCCAAGTGACTCCAAGGATTCTGACTCCTTTGGCATCTTGCTACTCAAACCTTCCAGAATATGGAAAGTTAGGCCCCTTGGCATTGACATCACAGGTTTTGGGTGGACACTCTGAGCTTCGTACACTGATAAGGGACATCCAAGTACTTTTCAAGAATCTATGTGAGATTCCCCTGAGGACTTTATGGATACAGAGGATGAGTATTTTGCAAGAAGTTATATAAACAGGTGGGAGAAAAAGCACGTGCAGAGAAATTAGGGATTTTGCCTTTAATGAGACCCTTTGTGCTTGTTCTGCTATGTGAATTGTGGTAGAATTGGTACAAGCTATCCAAAGCAGAGTCTTCAGCTTGTTGTTCCATACCTAGTCACTATTAAATAACGACATGAAGTTAAACACCAGTGGAATATTGTTATAGAGAGAGCATGTCCATTGAAAGGGAGCAGGGAAGAAACATGAAAGCTCTACTCTGATAGCTTATATTATGTACCACCCTGTTGTAAGCATTTCACATAAATGATCTCACGTAAAGTGATCCCAACAACCCAGTAAGGTCGCACTGCTAACCTTGGTTACAGGTGAGAAAATTAGATTTAGAGTTGTTAAGTAATTTCCCCAAAGCAACATCATAATTTGTGGATCTTGGATACGAACACAGGCAGTTCTCTCTGGTTCCAAAGACTATGCTTTTGATCACCAGACTAGGTTGCCTCCCTTATGATTGACCTAAAACCCTGTAATTCCCTAAACTGGGTTGGAAAGGAAGCAATAGTGGCTCATTCTCCAGGCAGGGGAGCTACTGGAGAATTCAACATTCTTACCTCCTTGCACTTAGCGGGTACATGGTCTAAGGTGCAGATAGCTATACTGATTTTTGCTGCTGTATCTAAGAGGAGGAGAGGAAGTGGGAGAACTGTGTACTCTTTTAAGGAAGGAGAGAGATGGGGAATTATTATTTATCAAATAGGTACTATGGGCAGGCATAGTATTGGACACTATATATATACTGTATTACATATGTATTTCTGGTGTGGACCCTATCTTAGGGCTTCAAGAAGGGCTCCTGGTGGCTTAACGGGGCTCAGATTAAAAAAACAACAACACAGAGCCTAGCAGCCTCTACATAAGGGTGTCTCATGCAAACCACACCTCAGGGAGAGTCCTGCACTAAGCTACCTGCCTCTGCACTGAACTGCCTACCTGCACTGTGCTTCTGCCATCTGAGCCAGCCTTTATAAAGGAGTTCCTGTAATTGCATTTCAACCAATACAACTGAGGCTTTCTCCCTCCAATTGGAGCTGTGCAGCGGTAGCCCATCAACATTTTCACCAACCAATCAGAGCAGCTCCACTGCCTTTCCACCAAAGACTGAAGACTGTTTCCCCAGGCGGGAGCCAAAACGCAGAAAATGAAACACAAAAGAAGTCTCCCCAGAGCAGAGTGGAGTGAACCAGCACAGCAGCAGAGCAGAGCAGAGCAGAGCAGGGCACAGCTGTCTAGCTGAAGAGGGGCCTGGCCCCAGGGCCTCCTGACAGCTGTGCTGTTTCGTAGTGGGTCGTGCTGCTTCATAGTTGAGCTGTAACAGGATTGGATTGTTCCACAGCTGTGCTGTATTACAGTTGAGCTGTTTGCACCAAATAAAGTTTCCTTCTTCACCACACCCCAAACTGGGGGTTCCTGTTGGTGTTGAGTTGATGCTGACAGCCATCAGTTGACACTGGTGAATAGGGATAAGTGAATCCACTTCTATGTTTTTGTTTGTTTGATTTTTGCAATTTCAAGTTCTTCATCAATGAATATAAAGCAACATAAGTGCTAGATCCTTGGCTCTTGGGGAATTTAAAAGTGTGTTGAGTATCAGTTCATAATTCTTCAATTCTATAGATTATATAATTATAATCATTATAATGCATACATATATATTTATTTTGTTGTGTATTATTAGAGTAATTTCATTCTGTGACTCTATAAACAACTGGAGGAAAATAAAAGAGAATGAAATCAGGTACTAAAATGCATGAAGCAGAACTAAGAATGCCATTAAGAGTTCATGGATGAAGGAGAACCATTGGCCAGAGTAATAGAGAAGACTCTTCAAAGGAGGTGTGACTTGTGTTTGACTTTTGCTGGGTAGAAACTTGCTTGTTGGGCTCTGGCAGACTAGCTTGCATTAATTAGATAACCCTCTCTCTCACCACCACCACAGGAAAAATTTAAAAGTATTGTTTAAAGGCATTGAATGTTTCTAAGACAGCAAAGACTTGAGGGTCCTGGAAGGAAAAAATAACAGATGCAGGTGTAACATTTGGCACTGCCTTACCCCTCAAAATACTTGCAAACTCTAAAGTAGCAGCTGAGAGGGGTTTTGGGAGAACAAGGAAATTAAGTATCTGCCAAGGGAGAAAAGCCCTCATAAGCACTTGAAGCTTTGCGTTGGGACCCTTAAAGGGCTACATTCTAGAAGTAAAGACAAACTGGAAATTGACCAACTCTCACAGGGATTGGAACTCCATCTAAATCAACTCAATCTCAGACTAGAAGAAGATCTCTGCTCCTACTTTAATTGCTGCCAAGCAATTCACAAGCAAATGTGAAACTTCTCTGAAGCAATAGAACATCAATCATATCCTCAACGCAATCATTGTTAATAAAAAAAAACCCAAACAACCCCCCAAAAGTAGGCATGGAAAAATATAAGAATTGACCAAAAAATCAACAGGACCAAAGTCTGTAGAAATTCGCAGAGAGAGCCCTAGCTGGTGTGGCTCAGCTGGTTGGAGCATCATGCCATGTGCCGGGTCACAGTTTCAATTCACCATCAGGGCACATACCCAGGTTGCAGGTTCTATCCCCTGTTGGGGTGCATGCAGGAGGCAACTGATCGATGTTTCTTTCCCCCTCTCCCTCTCCCTCTCCTCTCCCTCTCCCTCTCCCTCTCCCTCTCCCTCTCCCTCTCCCTCTCCCTCTCCCTCTCCCTCTCCCTCTCCCTCTCCCTCTCCCTCTCCCTCTCCTCCTCCCCCTCCCTCTCCCTCTCCCTCTCCCTCTCCTCCTCCCCCTCCCCCTCCCCCTCTCCCTTCCTTTCTCTCTAAAATCAATAAAAAAATAAAACATCCTCGGGGTGAAGATTAAAAAACAAACAAACAAGCACACACTCGCATAGAAAACCCATATATTTCAGTTAGCAAATTTAAGAAACTGCGATTACTGTGTTCAAGAAATTAACAAAATGGAGAATTTTCACAGAGAAGTAAAAACTAAAGTGTCAAATGGAAATTCTAAAATTGAAAAATATAGTAACTGAATTTAAGAACTTAATATTTAAGTTTAACAACCGATTAGGCACAACTTATAAGTTAAAAAAAAATCAGACTGAATTATAGGAGAAAAAATAATATACATAAAAGCATAAATGGTTTATGGAATGTGCTGAAAAGGCCTAATATTTAGATCAGAAAGTTAGGAGTGAGAGAATGGGTGAGAAGCAGTATTTCAAGAGCCATTGCCAAGATTTGCCAAAACTTACAGAACTTCAAGCCAAAAGATCTAAGAACTGCATCAAAACCCTTAGCAGGATTAATACAAGATACTCATGCCTCAGGACATCATAGTAAGACTGTTGAAAATGAAACACAAAGAGAAGATCTTAAAAGCAGCTGATGGAAAAAGAAATATGACCTTCAAAGAAATAATATCATACAGAAACAATGAAAGCCAGAAGGCTATGGTTGACATTGTCAGCATGCTGGTGGCAAAAATTCCTGCCAACTTAGAGTTCTATACCCAGTGAAAATATTCTCAAAAAGAAAATAAAGTAAAGCTACTTTTAGATTAACAAAAGTAGAGGAATTATTACCAAGAGAACCACACTGGAAGAAATAATAAAAGCTCTTCTTCAAGTAGATGGAAAATGACCCCAGACAGAAGTATGGAAATAAAGGAAGAAACAAAGAATAAATGGAAAGAATAAACATGTGGGTAAATGAAAATGCATAAAACTAATATATTAAATACAGCATTGGGTTTAAAGTATGTTTAAGACATGACAATAAAAGCTCAAAGAGAAGAAGGGGTGGCTGGAGTTAAAATGTAGTAAGATCTTTGAGTTGTCTAAGAGGTATATGTATCAGTTTAGATTTTAATAAGTTAAAGATTAATCTTGCCCGGCCGGGTGTGGCTCAGTGGTTGAGCGTCGACCTAGGATCTAGGCGATTGGGGTTCGATTCCCGGTCAGGGCACATGCCCGGGTTGTGGGCTCGACCAATGACTCTCTCATCATTGATGTTTCTATCTCTCTCTCTCCCTCGCCTTTCCTCTCTCTGAAATCAATAAAGATATATTTAAAAAAATTTTTTTTTAATTAAAAAAAAAATTAATCTTGTAATCTCTAGGGTAACCCCTTAAAGGGTAACAAATGGAGGAGAAAATTGTTGTATTTTGTGTTCACCCAGAAGCAGTTCCTGTGACAAGGGTTTAAATGCAAGTAGTTTATTTGGAAGATGACCGCCAGTAAAAGTAGGAGAGAGAGGGTATAAGACGGGGTGGGAAGGAAGCCAGTGGCATGCATCATTAAGTAAGTTACCCATGAGTGCGGCTGGGGCTTTATGCTGGGGAACACTGGGAGCCAGGATAAAACACTTTAGAGTTACCTCATCCAAAAGGTGACCCCACACTTACTTATTCGAGGTTGATAATTTCCTGACACTTCTGCCTGTAGGCATAGGGGACTCTGGAGGCCAGTGAGAGCTTTCAGAGGTAGAGTCACAGGTGCGAGCGGTTGGAAGTTGGGCTAGCGTGCAAGGAAATGATAAACTCCAAGAGGATGTGCATGGGGTAACAACAGATTTCCAATACCCAGAAAAGTGTGCACATGTATGAACCAAAGACACATGGAAATATATACATAGTAGCATTATTGTAATGGGGCCAAACTAGAAACAACCCGATTCTCCCAACAGGAGAGTAAATAAATTTTAATATATGCATGCAATGCCAATTATATAGCAATGAAAGCAAACTGCAGCTATAAACAAGAAGATGGCTGTCTCGCAAACATAATAGTGACTGAAAGAAGCCAGATGCTACATAATGCATATTGAAGATTCCACTGACATAACAGCTCAAAAATCTGCAAAACTACTCTGTGGTGTTAGAGTCATGAATAACTTTGGAGAGGAGGGGCTTTTTAACTGGGGGTGGGTGGGTGGATAAGAGAGATGCTTTCTGGGGTGCTGATGATGTTCTACTTCTTCATCTCAGAGGGCATTACACAAGAATGCTCTCTTTGTGGTAATTCACACAGCTGTGCATTTATGATGTGTGCCCTTTTTTGTATTATGTTAAACTTCATCTTAAAATGTTTATTAAAATGAAAAACAAATGAGCCGGTGGAGAGGCAAACGAGGTACAATGGCCCACACCAGTGACACTGTACTTGAAGCATCTCTGCCCATGGGGGAGATGTGGAAACAAACGGCCAATGAGAGGAAGTTGTGAATGAGCAGATGTGTGGGGAACCGCGAACGGGGTGGCCCATGGGGCCTGGAAACCGCATGGCAGCTGCTATTGGGGATAACAGGCTCAATTAGTAAGGTACGGCCGGTTGTGGGAAACTGAGGGATTCAGCCTTGACAGCACGGGATATAAATTCACTGTTGCATTGAAACTCCAGGCTCTGTTCCAGTAGCGCTCGCTCTTCACACAGAACCCCATTCATTAGACAGGAGAAATTACTTCTACTTTACTGACTTGGTAAAATGCATAACACGGGTGGGAACATCATGGATAGTGATGAAATTAAAACTAGCAATGATGGGGACCCTTAGTTACTTAATACAAAATGTGGACAATATTGCAAACCTTACCCGGTGGTTGTGAAAATCATTCCCTTGGGAATGTCCACCTTCTATCTTGAGGGCACTGAACTAGACACCAGGTAAAATACTGGGTTCAGTTATGTGAACCTGTCTGACCCGTGTCATGAATGGGGTGGAATTCACTATCTGTGGTTGACTATAAGAGAGAGTAGAAAGGAAAGTTCAAAGTAATTTAGTCTGATTTCTGGAAAGAAGTGTTTTGAATACAAATCTGGACAGGTTTAGTGATATGTGTTTGGGGCCAAGACAACATACATTTCAGGAGGCGCTGTTACTGTGAAGAGTGTGTTCTCATCTATCTGCCACTTTGTCTTTTTTCCCCTCTAACACGAAAGTCAAGGGAAAATTAAAATAGAAACTCTCAAGGGGGCAAGTAATGAGTATTCCGATTATTAAATATTCCTCTCAAGCTTTCACATAGCACATGGGGTTGAAACTGTTTCTCTTGAAATCCCATTAAGAGCAGAACAGCTAAGCCTGAGAATGGTACAGTGAAGTTTCCTGCCAAACCGTCCATGTCAGCCCCAACCCAAGGAAAGTGAAGTTCCCCTCTGGTTAGATTGTGACTCATCTTTGAAAATTAACTTCCTTTCTGTTAAAGTGACATAATGGATTCCCTGTAGCAATGGGCAATTTGTCCATGAGATGGTGTCTACCAAATGAGGATCTGAAGGCAGGATGGATGATGAAATTCGTGTGCATGTTCTGGAGTTGGGGAAATGAGAGATTTCTCTGGTTTCCAAAGGAGGAGAGGCTAGAACAGTGGAAAACTTTTTTTCATAGTAATAGAAATTCATATGAATTTAATGGGGATTTCTTATTTATTGACTATTTTTACAAGAACAGCTCACCTCTTATAACAAAATACTACTTTCAAATTCTAATTACTTCAATTAACACTGTCAGCAGAAATGACTAGACTTCAATTGATTGTCATAACTAGCTCCATGTTTTTGAGTATTGTTGCAAAACCCAAGGCCAGGTCTGCACAATGTTTGTTTTTGTAAAAGCCAGTGTCCACTCATGGTCACTGTCATAGCTGGAGGGAAGAGATCTGTGGACTCCCATTGCCTGCCTGCCTGCCTGGGCTCCCTTACCCTCCTGCCTCGATTCCACATTCAGTCCTCGGGGCTTCTGACAATGTCTGGTCTGACATGCAGGCAAGAGAGCACAATACAAACACATGGGCAGCATGGGGAAGTGTGACAAAGGAGCCCTCAACACAGCACTGGCGTATGAAAAGCAGGCGTGAAATTATTCCATGCTCAGGCTTAGGAACTGTGCAGGCTTTTTCTATTGAGCTCCCTGTGCTGGGTGGTTACAAGCCCCTCTTTGCTCCAGCTGAGGAAAGGCTGTCTAGGTCATCTTTGTCTGGCAAACCATTGCTAACGTGGAACACAATTTTCTGTCTTCTCTCTCTTATATTTTGCCTTGGCCCTTAAATTATAACTTACTTTCTGGGTTTCTAGGTAAAATGTGGTGTGTACCTGTGCGTGCGCAAAATAAATTAATAAATTCAAAAGGCTCCTGGTGAACTTCTCTGCATGGTGAATCACTTAGCTCTCCTTAGCAGAGAGATCTCCCGTGTCGCTGTGCCTTGCAATGCCATTGTTCCAGGAAGGAAACCTAGTCCTAGGAAATGCACTTTTATCTTCTGTATTTTAAACAAATTCAGCAGAGTGCCCTCTTCCTAAATACAAACTAACATATCCATCTAGGAGTAGGAATCCAGCTCATGTTTCCTCCCTTTGGTGGTAACTTCCAACTGCTCAAGCTGATTTTCCAGTGAGTATTTGGTGTAAAAGAATAGCTTTCCCTTTCAAAGCTCTCTCACTTCAAACACCTTATCAGTTCTTGAGGGTAAAAATCACAGTGTCATGGGAAACTGTGAAGACTTTTCAGGGGCAGGACCAGGGGGCAATTTAAGTATAATGTGTAGGTGCTGGCACCTTGAGTGACGCTCAGAGCCAGTGACAGCTGGTAATGCACGGAGCCCTCCGCTGAGTTTCACTTTCTTGTTGGAAGCAGACTAGAGAAAGGGCAGTGAACTCTTCTTTTTCAGTCTCATTTGAGCATTCCCTGGGTGGTGGTTACAGAACTCAGAGTGAGCCCATGAAAGCTGTGTCGTCACTTCCAGATTTTCGGTTTTCAGATTTTTATAACTCGACTACATATACTCACAGGAAGAAATGAAACACACATCTAGCAGGAGATATTTTTCCTCTTGTCTTTCTGAAGAAAAAAGAGAGTGGTTTTGGTCCCTAGTGTCCTGTAAGCTTTTTCAATAATAATGACAATGGTGATATGATGAACCCTTCCCTACCTACAAGTTTTAGGTAGAATATTCTTTGCTTCCTTGAATCCACAATCTTAATATAAATAACTCCAAATTTAAGTCCTTGGATATTTTTTCATCCAATTTCTGGCCCAGATAAACATTCAACATGTAGAAATTAAAAATTCCGTTCTGATTTCTCTTATCTGGTCATTAATTTATCCACCTACCACACATTTATTCACTATATTTTTACTTCACTGGACACTGAGACCAGCATGGAGAAGATGAAGTCCTTGCCCTCAAGGGTAGCAAATAATTACAGTACACTGTGGTTCACACAGTGGTAGAAGTAGCCGCTGAGTGACACGGTATTATGGAGAATAGAGACTTAGACCAGACTGGTAGGTAGATCAGTCTCAGAGAAGAACCTTTGTAGGAAATGACCCTGAAGTAAATTTTAAAGACTAAAATTTAGCCATGAAGAGTGGTGTCAAGCATTCTAGGTAGAGAGAACTATATGATCAAAGGCATGGGGCAATTGTACACATAGTGCTGGGAGGCAGGGCGAGGAGAGAAGTGATGCTGAAGAGATAGATCCTGGAGGACCTTGTAAGCTAGACTAGAGGCAGGCTGCTTTTAGAAAACTATTACTGACACCCATGTTGACACCCATAAAACTCTGAGCTACAGCAGTCTTAGTAAGATTGGTAAGTAAGGAAAACAGAAATGTGAAACATATCCAGGAGATAAACCCGGAAGAATTTAGTAGGAGAAGGGAAGATGAAAAAAGTAAATGATGCTTTCCAGGTTTCTTGCCTGGCTATCTGGCTGATGTTGGTTTTTATGTAGGGGTAAGATGATGATATAAATAGTTTGAGATCGGCTTAATTTGAGGTACCTATGGATATTCAGGTTAGCACCTCTCACAGAGAGTTATATTAATGAGTCTGAGGCTTAGAAGAGAAGGTCTGGCCTGGAGGTAAAAAGTGGTGGTCACCCTAGCTGGGTTTGCTCAGTGGTTAGAGCGTCAGCCCTCAGACTGAAGGGTCCCAGGTTTGGTTCTGGGGAAGGGCACGCACCTTGGTTGCAGGCTCGATCCCAAGCTCTGGTCAGGGCAAGTGTGGGAGGAAACCAGTTGATGTGTCTCTCTCACATAGACGTTTCTCTCTCACTGAAAAGCAATGAAAAAAATATCCTTGAGTGAAGATTAAAAAAAAAAAAATGTGGTGGTCAAAACCATGAATGTAAAGCCGATTGACTTATCCAGAGGAGGGAGAACAGAGTGAGAACAGAACACTGAATACAGAACAGTGAGGAAGGCCATCTTTTAAGGGTAGGATGAAGGAAAAGGAATGCATGAAAAAGTCAGAGTAGGACCATCAAAGGAGTATGAAGAAAACCAGGTAAGCACATTGTTAAAGAAGCTAAAAGAATAAATTACAAATAATAAGGGAGCAACCGATAAATGCTACAGATAAAACCTGAAATATATCCAATGGATTTAACCGATTTTAATATTCTAAGTCCCAACATCTTCTCCTGAAGCCAGTTCATCTTTTCCAAAAATGTTAGTAAGAAAGAAACAGTGGAAACCAGATACTTGCAGATGTGTTAACTGTTGTTTTGTCAGCTTCCTGCTGGGTGGTTTGCCTGGAAGACCAACCTCCCCACAAGGCTGCCGTCATAGCTGTGTCTCTGCATGGTTCTCTACCACATCAGGGTTTGTTGTGCTCTAAAAAGATGGTGTAGCAATTCCAGTTATCCAAATGAAAACCATGCCATAATTAGAGGTTCAAGTAAGTTTATTTTATGGATACTTATTAAAGGTCACTCTTCAAGCTCTCATGATTCATAGTCGTTGCTATCATGTACACAGAGTTGCTGTCCTACCTGGGGATGTCTAACCTTACTCAGAGTGATCCAGACTACTGCCATTTTAAACAGCCAAGTTTGTTTTCTTATTTCAAATTGTAGTTTTAGGGTTTCCCCTGACTAGTATGGTGGGAGCTATCCAAAGTCTGTCTCAACACCTCCAATCTGCTTCTGACTTAGGGCTCCACATATGTGGTGGGCATGAAGGAGACACAGCAGAAGTGTCCTGTTAAAGTGGTGGAAGATTCTGGCTACCTGATTTGTTTGTTTGTTTGTTCTTTCTGTTTTTCCCCCAGTTTCACTAAGATATAATTTACATATAACATTGTATACATCTGCGTACAACATGATGACTTGATATATGTATATATTATGAAATGATCACCACAATGAGTTCAGTTAACTTTCAACACCTCACATAGTTACATTTTTTTCTTGTGATGAGAACTTTTAAGATCTGCTCTTTAACAACTATAAAATACAATACAGTGTTATTAACTATAGTCACCATACTGTACATTACATCCCCAGAACTTATTTATCTTATAACTAGAAATTTGTATCTTTTAATCATCTTTACTTAATTCTTCTATCCCTACTCCCCATATCTTGAAACCACTAATCTGTCCGGTTTTTATGAGTTTGGTCTTTTTAGATTCCACATATAAGTGAGATCATACAGTATTTGTCTTTCTCTGCCTGACTTATTTCACTTAGCACGATGTCCTCAGGTCCACTTATGTTGTCATAAATGGCAGGATTTCCTTTTTTATGGTTGAATAATATTCCATTGTATATGTATATCACATTTTCTATATCCATTCTTCTGTTGACAGACACTTAGGTTGTTTTCATGTCTTGGCTATTGTAAATAGTGCTGCAATGAATGTGGGGGTGCAGATATATCTTTGGGACAGTTATTTCATTTCCTTCAGGCTTTACCCAGAATCAAAATTGCTGGATGATATGGTAGCTCTATTTTTAATTTTCTGAGGAAACTCCATACTGTTTTCTATAGTTGTTGCACTAATTTACATTTCCACCAATAGTTCGCAAGGGTCCCCTTTTCTCCACTTGCTCACCAACACTTATTACCTTTTATCTTCTTGATAAAGCCATTCTAACAGGTGTGAGGTGATATCTTTTTGCGGTTTTGATTTGCATTTCCTGATGATTAGTGGTGTTGAGTACCATTTCATGCACTTGTTGGCCATTTGTATATATTCTATGTGAAAAAATCTATTTAGGTACTTTGCCCACTTTAAAATTGGATTTATTTTTCATTTTTATTATTATTATTATTATTTGCTATTGGGTTGTATGAGTTCCTTAAATACTGGCTACTTTATTTGGGGGATGACCTTCCAAGACAGGGATGACTTGAAAAAAAATTGCTGTCCCCCCAAGTGAAAGATGATTTGCTCACATATGCAATGTCTGGGGTATCTTTTTGTACTTACTTATTTTCAGAACATACTGTTAAGATGGCTCCTTGTGTTGCCACTTGCTCATTCTGACTTGCTACTTCTCCATATGGTTTCCATGGAAGACATTGACAATGCATCAGAGGCTGATTACAGGGCTCAATTCAGTCTCAGAATCCTTGTCCACAGAACACTCTGGCGGCAACTGGTAATTAATCAGGCATCACATGAGATAACAGCTAGTTGCTGGCTGCAGCCTACTGTGTTCTAATGATTCTAGTGCTGAATCAGGAGCTACAGATATTAGGACAAAGCAAACACATTTATTTCCTAGGTTGTCATAATTAAACTGAAGAAACAAAATATATCTGAGTAATTGAAAGACAGTATTCAAATGTGTTCTCTCTGCAGGGGAAGGAGAATCAGAGTCACTATGTTTGATTTTTGACTCTGATACTCAAGTATTGAGCATTGAAGTGACACTACTGAAGGGCTCTTATAACCTTGGGAGCTATTATATCAGGGACTGAGCAACCTCTAAAGAAGTGGCTATCAATTTCAATATGTGTAAGAATCATGTAAAGAATTCATTTATAGTGCAGATTTCCTGAATCCTACCCCAAGATTCCCATCCATTTAATATGAGTGTAAGTCCAGGAATCTATTTTCATAAGAACCTGCTGATACTGATCTAGATGGTCTGAGGACTCCACTTTGAGAAATAGTGTCTTAGAGGAGTGGTCTCCAAAGCAGGGTATGTACATCCCTTCTACAGCTACAATCCTTTATGGAGCAGGAATACAATTTTAGAACTTTTACTAATGTTTATCTTTACAAAGGAAAGTTCTTTAACCTTTGCTAGTGATCAGCACTGGTGCCCTCATTGACCCTGTATGATAGTCCGAGGGTCATGTCTTGGACGCAATGTGCAGAATCCTGATGAATGGAGTGGGAGTTGATTTGTTCTGCTTTCTGAGATTTGGTCAGGTCTGTGTTGCCTCGGTAAGTGGGCTTAAGGGTCAATGGTCTTGTTTAATAAAACTACCCCTCCTACCATGGGCAGGTGGCTTAAACAGATATTCTATAAAGAAGCTGTGAATTGATGATAATGCCAAAGGAACATCCACAAGGGAGAAAAAGGAAATGGCCCTGCTTATGCAAAGCTCCTGGTCAGCTACATCAAGGATAAAATAAAACAATGACAATCTTGTCAGATGTGATTACCAGGAAGACTATTTGAAATATGAATATACAGCTACATCATTAATGAGCACACCTCCCAAAGTGCATGTCATGTCTTGGGAAGTTAATGCCCACCTGAGCAGCAGGGCAGAATAGCCCTTAGAGAAGAATTATCATTAGAAGAGTATAGTGCAGAGGTTAGGACACAAATGGTAGAGCCAGACTACTAGCTTTGAATTCAGGTTCTGGGGCTTATCAGCTGTGTGACCTTGGATGAGTTCGTTATATGTTTCACGATTCAGTTTGCCCATCTGTAAAATGGGCATTAATAAGAGCATATGCCTTGGGGGGCTATTATGAAGATTAAATGAGTTAATATGTGCACCATGCTTATACAAGTGCCCAGCATGTAATATATGCAATACAAATGGTAGTTTAAAATACAGTTTATGCGGCCCTTTATAGATTTCTATTTTTATACTTGGTATATGTATATTTTATTATAATTTGTAAATTGTAACAATGTCAGCAAATAAATATACTGACATCAGGGTGCATGTGTGGCTGACAGAGGTGAGGAAAATATCCATAGTCCGCTTCCCAGAAGACATGGTGCTCCTGCAGGCTTCCCAGGTCTCCGAGAGTACGAACTGTTTCTGACATCACACTGCTGGGCTTGGGGGCAGGGACTGTGCTGTTGGATGGTGCGGACTGGGTGTAAAACAAAAACATAACCACCTTTTCATAATCTTCTCTACACATCTCCTTGGTATATTAAACATGTCACTTTATTTTGCTTTCTTTCCTACCTTTTTATTCTAGTCCTCAAGTCTGTCATGCCAAGATATTACCTGGAAAAGTGTTTGGAAATGTGCTAGCTTGGAGTCACGGACTTCTGAGGCACTTCCCTGCTCCCCTGCCCCTTGTGTCCCCTCCACCTAACACCCGCCCCTCTGCTCTGGGGCCTGGGTTCATGCGCACGAGCACTCCCTGAACCAAGCATGCCCAGGCCATGTGACAAACATGCTCGAACAAACCCAGTTCTTCCCTTCTCCACTCAGGATGGCTAGGTGAGGCTGAATTGGTTTTCAAAAGCAGCATTACTGAGAAGAACATAAAAGGGGATAAACAAAGGAAACACCAAGCCGTTGAAGTAAATGGGAAGGTCCAATGTTTCTTTCTGGTCACCATTGACTGAACACACAGCCCTCTGTCTCCTTCTTGGCTTTAGCAAACTGCCACCGGTGGCTTCTGGTTGGGTGCCCTGTGCCTCTTCAGTGACTCTCTTCTTGTCATTGCCCATGGGTCAGAATCCAAGCTCTGTAAACTTTCACCTAGTTTTTCCATATTCTGACACTACCTTATGGACTCAGGACAGAATTATACTAAAGGACCTTAAATGTCCCTTCCAACGTCCTCTCCCCATCTCTCCCAATAGATGCTTCTCTGAGGCTGTTTTACTGGTCACTAAACACATCAGACTTGTTGCTCATCGCCTTTCCTTGGAGTCTTTCCCCCTTACTCCCAGCTGATACAAATCCTATCTGGCTTCCTCAGACCCCCTCAAATCCCTCCTTTCCCAAGGGACTCTCATAGACCCCAGAGATGGGTAATCTTTGCTGCATCTCAAGTCAAACCCCAGAGCTGACTGTCTACTTTTTCTGTAGAACTGCATCAGATGTCTCCATGCAGGGCTACTGGATCTGGAGCAGAGCCTTTGGGGGACATTTCGCAGGTGCCTTTCTTTCTAGTAACTGGTCAGCAACAACCATTGTTAACATTGCCATACCTTATGTATCACTGAACAACTGCATCTCAGGGTTAGAGGTGAATTTACCTCCTGCCTCCACCCAGTGTGTGAATCCCCTCTGAGCACCTCAGTGCACCACTGTCCATGTGCTAGAACACCTCACACAGCGGTGAACTCTCTCCCTCTCTAGGCATCTCATCCCCCAAAGCAGAATATCTTCCATTTATTTTAGAATTGGTATTGTATTCTGAATTTCAAGTCAGCACAGCAAAGAGTAAAAGTAATAATTGAACTCGTGATAAACTTGGAATATGATGGTGCATGTTTAGGCGTTCTGGAAACACATATTGAATATAGCTAGATTACTGAGATTTAATGTTTGTTCAGTATGCGTCCTTGGCTACTTTCTCCTCAAAGTGAATGTTGAAAGGTAATGTCCTTTGAAACAGATGGGCTTGTCTTGGAAAACGTGTCGCATTCTGGAATGGTTAAAGGCCAGGGAGGGCAGAGAACCCTAGTGCTTTGTCTGAAATCTAAACCTCTTTTTTGGGCATTGAAAGACTTAGGGAATGTAAGCTATTACAGTTTATTGGTGCAGTATTGACAATAGGCTTAGTACTGTGTAAAACACCAATTTACATTAGCTTTGCCTTTGGGACATACACACATGGTTGAAGGGAGGGATGCTTGCTGACAATGTTGATTAGATTATTTAAACACGTGGATATTTGTGCTTTTCTTTACTGTTCCTTGTTGCTTTGATATTGTTTTCATCTTTATAGCTTGTCTTAATCTCAGGATTCTTCAAAGGCCTGTATGAGTCATGTCTTCAGCTTTCATTTGCCCCGATTCCCACGTTAAGTCCCACTGTTGGCCTGACCTGCCAGCACCGACTCCTTCACTGATTTCTCTTTCTGTGCAGTGGGTGATGATATTGAGAGCACACTCAAGGCCTTAACACACTCCTTAGACATAAATATGCATCTCATTAAATACTTTAAGTGAGCTAAAAAATGAAAGACAAAAGTAGATGAGGCCTGGCCAGTATGGCTCAATAATTAGAGCACTGGCCCGAGCAACAAAAGGTTGTGGGTTCATTTCCTGGTCAAGGGCATGTACCTGTGTTGCAGGTTCAATCCCCACCAGGGCCTGTGCTTGAGGCAACCAATCAATGTGTCCCTCTCACATTGATGTTTCACCATCTCTCTCCTCTCACCCCCCTGCTTCCCTTCCACTCTCTCTCTAAAAAAATCCATGGAAAAAATATCCTTGGATGAAGATTAACAACATCAACAAAAAGTAGATGAAACTATGTTCTGTTTTGTGGTTGAATTGTCTTTCGCTGGTCAAGCAGTAACAACTGAAGGCAGGAGGTACTGCCAAATCCTTTCCTGGTATACAGAACAATGCCCTAACCGCCTCTGCAAAATGCCCATGTCCTAACCCCTAAACCTTTAAATATGTTAATTTACACTGCAGATGTGGTTAAAAGGGCAGACCTTGAGATGGGGAGAGTATCTCAGATTATCCAAGTGGGTCCAATTTAATCACACGTGTTTATGAAATGGAGAACCTTTCCCAGCAGCTGTCAGAGGGCAATGCTACTGTGATGAAGAGTCAGAGAGAGATTTCAACTTGCTGGCTTTGAAGATGGTGAAAGGGGACCATGAATCAAGGACTTTGAGTGACCTCTACAACTTAGAAAGGGCGAGGAATCATATCCTCCCTTAGAACTTCCAGAAAGAGATGCAGCCTTGCTGACCCTTGGTTATAGCCTAGTGAGAACAGTACTGGACTTCTGACCTACTGTAAAAAAATTAATTTGTGGTGGTTAAGGCACTAACTTGGTGGTAATTTGTTACAGCAACAATAGAAAGCTACTACACTGTATTTCAAAGACTGCATTGCAAGTAAATATATTTATAAAAGTAAGCATATTTTTCATATTTATTGGGGATGAGGTCATTATGTTCTGTACCTAGAAGAGCTTGCGGCAAGTCAAATGCAGCCTATCTCTGTAAAGCTGAATCTTGGGAGGTGCGAATGGCTGACTGCTCTAATTGCTATTTGTTTTAGAGTCATCCGGAGTTAGAGTGACTGGCACCTCTTCTATTAAGTCTTAGAACTCCTTGGCAATCGAGCAATTGAATATTTTTTTAGCATCTAAAAATGACCTTTCTAAAATGCTAACTGGATGACACTGCTCATCCTAAGTCCTTCAGCTGGTATTCTTTTCCTTCAGTAAGATCCAAGCTTCTTAGCAGACTCTGCAAGGCTCTTAATTGAAGAATTAGCCCCGGCCTGCTCACCAGCCTCCCCTTTGACCACTCTGACCGCTCCCTCTGTTCCGGCCACACCGTTGCTTGTCCTTCTGAAAGCCACCTCTTCCCTCTCACCTCCGTGACCTTGTCCATGCTGCTGCAGCTGCCTTCCCCATGGCTAGCTCCTAATTTATTCATAACTCAGCCCCAGCATTATCTTCTCTGGGAAGACTTCCTTGCTGCTGTCCAGCCATCCCCGATGCCCCCCTCCCAAGCCTTCTTACTCCTGTGCAACACTCACCTTCAGATCCATGCTAGCATTTGTCACACACTATTGTAATGCACACCTTGTCTGTATTTTGTACGCGCTCTTTATAGACCAGCAGAGCACCTTTCATCTCTCGCCGTAATGACTGCGCCTGCTTGGCTGGCATCCGAGAGGTGCTCAGGAGGAACTTGATGAACTCATTGTCTATGAAGGCTCCGCAGCCTTGATTGGGAATCAGGAATTTGGCTCAGGAATTTGGAAAGCACAGCGTTTTCTTTTAATACCTTACAGGTGGCCCAGAGTTTCCTAATTCTTCTTCATTCCTTCTCCCCTCCTCCCCACTATATTTCCCCTAGTTTGAACAATGCAAGGAGTTCAGGGGGGGAAAAGCAAAATTTGAAGTAAGCATTTTTAACCTGGAGCATAAGGACCCCTTAGAAATGCCATAAATGGGCTTTATGGGGACTTGCTGACTACCTTAAATATATACATTATTTGTATATATGTAAGTTTCCGGGAGAAACTCAGATCTTTTCTCATAGGCTCAGACAAAAGTGGTCCAAGGATTCTGTTACAATACAGGATGGCGCAGCCAAGGAGAAATATACTCACACAAGCCTTCCTCTGACTTCAGGCTGTTCCTGGACAATTTCAAGCGTCTCCCTTTTGGAAGCTTTTGTTGGCACATTTGGACCCCAGAAAAGAAATTGTTTTTGTTGCTGCTTAATAGGCTGTCTGAGGAGGAAGCCTTTCCAGAACGGTGGCCCAGGCTGATAGACCTTCCCAAACGGAGGGGCTGTGTGGTCCCTGACTCTCTTCTAGTGCACAGTGGCTGTTTGGATCGGGGAGGTTTAAACACATCAGTTACATGTGGCTCTACATTCTCTTAGGAGTGACAGGGGACTCTGAAGTGTCACTTAGCTTGACTACCTGCTTTGAAGAAAAATTTCATATAAACCATATGAATTGGACTAAATTTCACCCCATTTGTAAGTGTGCTTCCTCCACCCCTGAAAAGTGGTTACCGAATCCTACCGGGGGCATCCACAGTTCGAAGAAAACCAGAGATCAGTTGCTTGGAAAATGCTTTGTGTGTTGCCTCGCCCACCAAGCACAAGGAATTGGAGAGAGACAAGAATGTAACCATGGCTTTCGACCCTTTGGTTCAGTGGTGTGCGGTCTTCTGGAGCTGGGCACAGATGCACGCAGCACACAGGCACATGGAGGCTCTTCTGCAAATAAACCACAAAGTCACAAACGAGGGCACGGCATTGGAATACGAGCAAGTAGAGTAAGCGATCCCTTCCTCAAGGTCAATGTCTATGTCTCTGCGAACTCATCTGGAGGCTTGAAGAGACAATCTTGAAAATTGGTAAGTTTTTCCTTGGAGAAGAAGAGTTTTCTGACTGCTGCATCCAGCGCTCATCTAACATTGTCAAAACTGTGAGCCCAGGTCAGGGAAAAGCTGGCCATTCTGCCGTTCTGTCTGGGTTAATGGTCTGTCTGCACTGAAAGCCACATTAGTGATTCACTGGTGTGTATGAATCAGGATCGAAGACTGAATCCAACAATTTGAATCTCTTGCATTCATTTATTCATGGAAATGTCAGTTATTTAGAGCATCTACTATGAAGCAAGCATCATGCTGGGTCCTAAGATTCTTCTGCATCAGAGGTGGGGAACGTCTGGCCCACAGGCTGTATACAGCCCACGGAGTGATTTGGTCTGGCCCTGCCAAGGCAATCACAGGTGGGCCTCAAAATTCAATAAATCTAGGAGCTTTTTTCATAGCTAATTTTTAAGTTGATAATTTTGTATGGTCCATGAATGATGTTATAAATATCCAAACGGCCCTTGGCAGAAAAATTTCCCCACCCCTGTTCTAGATAGATTTGGCTACAAGGGGCCCAATTATTTTAGTAGAACAAATCAACAATTGCCTCTTAGCTTTGTTTATTCTGTTGAATATTAATTAATCCATATGCATTCATTAGATTCATATTAATCCCCCTCTACCACATGCAGAGTTAGGAGAGAGGTGTTGGCAGGGATGGAGTTGACAGAGTGCCCATCCTTAAAGAGTCTGCTGTCTACTGTGTAAATTTCTTTTAAGCCATCTTTGAGAAACAGGCCAGGTTATACACTATAAAGAAGTGTGTTTTTCTTCTCTTCTGCTTCCCCTTTCCTTCTGGAGAAAGATATTTATTATGGGTGCTGTTTCTAGAGTTTGCTTAACTGGCAGGGCAAGCTCAGTTTGGCTCTAAGGGGTTGGTGCTCTCTCACACCATCTAGGGTAGCTTTGCTTAAATTCAGGCTCACCAAGTCTTCTGGCTTCATAAAATCATAGAATTAGCAAACAGAAAATAATCTTAGAAGGTTATTTTACCTCTTCTTTTCTTTACATAGAAGATTATCTCAACTGGTAGATAGAACAGAATTTAATTTTTTCCATTCCTTTTGCTTATATTGTACGCATTGTGAATTACCCATGTATTTCTGAAGCCCACCTCCCTCTACTTCCCAATAGCCTTTATCCTGTTATCTATGAATTCTCACTGACTTTCCTATATTTTCTTGGAGCAAGGACTTTTCTTTTGCCTTGAATTCTAATGAAGCCTATTAAATCTTGGTGCTCCTTCCATTTGATAATCCTGTCCAAATTTTGCTTTCTTCCTGACATTGACTAATACTAACTATAACTTGAAGTCAACCTAATCCCCATGACTGGTGACTGCCCTTCTATCCATCACTGTAGTTAACACAACATGTACATGATTAAGTGCACCCGTAGAGTTATCTCCTTTCAGAGCCATCCCTTTTCCTCATTTTGTGCCACCTCTGCCTCTAAGTGGACCCCCTTGAGGCTAAAAACAAATCAGAACAGTATTCCATGAATATTTATCTCACTCTCCAGGGTCTCTGGCCCTGAAGATCATCATCGAATTGGAAATTTTCCACTTAACTACAGATAAAAGGATTTTAAGATCATGTTAATAGTGCTTTTTGATGTTGAGTTTGAGGAAGTTTCCTTACTAAAAAAAGGTCTTATTTAAAATTCCTCGTAAATTATAATTTCATTAACAAGTCACGAAAATAGAGGAAGATCTATGTACATCTGTTTGTGC
The DNA here is from genome assembly GCF_964146895.1 of Miniopterus schreibersii. NCBI lineage: Eukaryota > Metazoa > Chordata > Mammalia > Chiroptera > Miniopteridae > Miniopterus > Miniopterus schreibersii. Next base: position 68,117,006 of record NC_138108.1, on the reverse strand, counting down.
CATTTTAAAAATACTTATATGCTATGCATTTAGAAGAAAATATCCACTGGTTGGCTTGAATGGCCATTTCTATTTCCAATAGAGAAAAAAGTTTAGTTAGAGAGGGTAAAGGCTAATAAATCCTTAATATCTTTATGTAATATAATAAATAATCCTGACACATTTCCGTGGCAGAAGTCAGATACTTCTAAGTATAGATAAAGAACAGGGTGACGCTGTTCTGTGCTAGCATCTCATCTAGTGCTTTCATTTATTAAACATTTACCACATGCAGTATAATTATTAGTGTTCTTGTTTGACTAACTGTAAGCTTCTTGACGGCAGTGAATATTTTTCACTCCCTATCATTGCTTTACTGGTTGGAATACCTTTTGGCCGCAGAAGATGTGAAACTGACTCAGACAAGTTCATGCAAGAAAGGAAGTTCACTGGCTCCAGTATTGAAAAGATCCCAGACCCAGGCAGGACTGACTTCAGAGAATCAAATGATTTTTATCAGTACTCCCTCTTTTGCTCACTGCCTCTCATGCAGATTGCATATCAGCTGCATTTTCTCTCACAGAAGAAAGCACCTTCCGGATAGCCAGAGGAGATGGCCACACACAGCTGCTGTGGACTTGGAATGGGAATTTCTCTGGCTGAATTCTTCCAGAAGGGACTCGGATCCATTCACCTTGGGTTCCGTGCTTGTCTCATTGTGGCCAAGGGAATGGAGTACTTAGCTGCACATGCTTTGACTCCTGTGGCAGGTGGATGTGGTCAGCCTCAAGAAAACCACACAAAATGGGAGACAGATGATTCCCAAAAGGACGAAATATTGGGAAAAGAGTCACCTTGTTAATAACATAGTTTTTTGCATGTAAAAGATAATCCAGTAAATGTGAAAACAGATGGAAATATCACTGTGCTCACTCCACTTGAACTATTAAACCTGTCTCCCTCCAAGTCCAGCTTGAACCCCTTTTCCCGGATACCCTCAGTTTATCATAATTGTGTTTAGCTTTTCCATCATTGGGTTCGTAGTGGATATTTTGGGGCCTTTAATGTGAGAATGTGGCATTGTCTTGAAGCTGTTCTGTATTGCTGTCTTGCCTTGATATCTGACTCCAGTGTTGCAATTTGACTTTTAACGTATCTAAGAGGCTGTTACTAGAAAGAACTGTATGGCACGCCAACTTTGCAAACTGTCCTTTAATCTCAACATTTAAGATTTGGGGGTGAATGCACTCTGTCTGGGCTCCCTTTGCCACTGCTGACTGGTGATAGGAATTAAGCTAATGGATCTCCTTCACACCAGGCAGTGAGGAAATGATTCATCTTCCTTGCCTTATATTTCTCCATATATAGAATATGAATAACAGAACCTTCTATTCCAGGCTTTTGTAATAATACATTAAATCACATTTTATTTTATTGGCATAATAATTTTGACTATTTTGTCAATAACGAAAGGTGTCTCTCTGCTGTCCAGAGTGCTGAAGAAGGCCCTGTTACTCTAGAAACAGAGTGTAGGTCTGAGTGGGGCTAGGGAATCTTAATTTCTAACAGTAACCCCAGGCAGGTCTGTTACAAAGTTAAATTGATCATAAAATATTATATATGTGTGTGTGGGAGGGTTGAAAGATATAAGATAGAGAAGCGGAGGTATGAAAGATATAAGATAGAGAAGTGATCTTTCATACATATTTGCTTCATACTTCAAATAATTTCTATTATTTAATAATTCACTCACCCTGGCCAGATAGCTAAATTGGTTCAAGTGTCTTCCCAATGCACTTAGGTTGCAGGTTTGGTCCCTGGTCAGGGTACATACAAGAGTCAACCAATGAGAGCATGGATAAGTGGGACAACTAACCTCTCCCCAACCACTTTCTCTCTCTCCCCTTCCCTCCTTCCCTTCCATGGACAATAATAAAAAATAACTTACTCAATAAATAACTATTTGTTGCTGAGAAAACAAGTAAGACAAGATGCCTGGTTTACTCCTGGCTTGAGGATTATAGACAATGATTCTTTTTTTCTTTTTATCCCTTTATTTTATTTTATTATTTTATTTTATTTTTTTAAATTTTATTTTTGTGTTTATTTTTGTTTAAAATATTACAGATATCCCTTTTTCTCCCCAATAACCCATTCCACCCCTTCCCAGTCCCTCTCCCCACCATTGTCCATGTCGTTGGGTTGTGCATATATGCATATAAATTCTTTGGTTACTCTCTCCCCCTCCACCCACCCACCCTCCTCTGTCCCTCTGAGATTCGTCAGTTTGATCCATGCTTCCATGTCATTGAATCTATTCTGTTCATCAGCTTATTAAGTTCTTTAGATTCCACATATAAGTGAGATCATGTGATGTTTGTCTTTCACTGCCTGGCTTATTTCACTTAGCATAATATTCTCCAGGTCCATCCATACTGTCCCAAAGGGTACGAGATCCTTCTTCTTTACAGCTGCATAGTATTCCATGGTGTGAATGTCCCACAGCTTTTCTATCCACTCATCTACTGATGGGCACTTGGGCTGTCTCCAGATCTTGGCTATTGTAAATTGCGCTGCTATGAGCATCGGGGTGCATATATTCTTTCTGATTAGTGTTTCAGGATTCTTAGGGTATATTCCTAGAAGTGAGGTCAAAGGCAGCTCCATTTCTAATTTTTTGAGGAACCTCCATACTGTTTTCCATAGTGGTTGCACAATAGTTCTTAAACATCTACGCCTAAGATTCACATGGTATGCTTGTCAAAATGCAAATTACAGGATCCCATTCCCAGAGACTCTGACTCAGTAGGTGTGGTGTGAGATTCCCTAAACCTCCATTTGCTTGCATATACCCAGGTGGCCTTCAGAACACACTTTCAAAGCCAATGACCTAATATATGTGAAAATGCTCTGAAGTGGAATCATTATTCTGAGGAGGTAATGAGGATATTCTGTTTGATTTAACTAAAAGCACAGATTAGCAGACTTAGGGAAGAAACTTGCCACCCAATAATACGTAAGCCACTCCACAGTGGGTTAGAAAAATGCCAAATATATCATGGAGAAACCCAATGCCCTTGAATAAAAGTTCACAAGACAGGGCTGATATCAGCAGTTTTATTGCCAAGTGAAAGTGATAGAAGGGAAACCCTGAATCATTTCTATTGAGTTTCCTAACATAGAATTCTGCCTTGGAAACTTGCAGGTGAGTTGAACCTTTATCCTTCCAGTTTCTGGGAGATCAAAGGTTTAACAAGAGATTTTTCTGTCTTGAGATATCGATTCTGCCAAAACCCTTATTGGCTACCAGCTGCAGTTTGAGGGGCCTTTATTAATGTGTTGCTTTAGTTCCTATAGGTTATCCCCAAGATCCAGCAGTCTTACAAGCTATATTTCTGAAAGGAGTGGCTTATAAATTTATCCCACTTTTTTAATAGCCATTTCAGGTGTGCATGGCATTACCTGAATATAGATCATGCCCACCTTTTCCCAGGTCAGCAGCCTCCCTCTGCACTCCCTGTGTTGGAAGTGTTCCTGTTGGTGGCTGCATGACTTATGAGCCCTAAATGACTGCAGAGTATCCCTCCTTCTGTTCATCAGGAGACAGACAGGTCTTCAGAATTGCTCCAGGGTTTCTTCCGTTCTAGACACACTTGTCTAAAACAAAAAATAAAAATGAAAATTAGGATTGAATTTTTCTTTTTGTAAGGCAAATATTATGAAGGTGAAACTCAGTTGTAGGAACATTTGAATAATGAATATTTTTGAGAACAAAAAATCCAAAACACTATATACAAGCATCTCTTTCCACAAACAGTATTTTCTTTTAAATAATCTATATATCTGATTGCTTATATCCACCGAACTCAGTATTTTAGTAGATTCTGCTAAGTAACAACTTACAATTTTAACAATTTGTATGGCTAAATAAATAGCTGTATAAATCATTTATTTTAGCATCCCAACAGGTAATATAAAAACACATAAGCTGTAAATTAGATTCCAGTCTCCTCCCCAAAATATGATTTATCACCTTTATACACAGTAAAAATACAATTTTCATGTAATCTCAGTCTCCACTGTCATAATAGCCACCAATTAAACAAACCAACATTTTCAATGGGATGTTGCCCATAGAGACACTATTTACTAACTTGTATATTGCTGAAGACAACTGGATAAAGGATTTCTTAAAAATTAAAAGATATAACATTATAGAATAGGTTTTTCTTTTGAAGACCCTGAACACAGGCACATTGAAATGCATGAATTTGTTTTGAGGAATCTGAGATCCAGGGACAAACCTTGATTTCTAATAACCCTCTTAATAAAATCATAGCATCTTCTCTCAGGGTCAGTCAAGGTCTGTCCCTCTCCTCTCTTTCCTGTGTGTAAATAAAGATCACTCTATTTATTCATGGCTATAGCAAGGGAGTCAGCCACCATCACTTTGTGTTTGGCAGAGACTCAAAGCCAGGCAGAATGTTGGGAAATCTTGATGGTGTGAAAAGGAGATGATGTCAGTTATGCTCTGATTGAAAGTTGGTGGCACAGGGAAGCTAGAGGCACCTAACTAGAAATTATATGATTGGTTTAAGGAACAAATTTGGTTTTCTTTGGTTGGCCTTTGTCAGAAGAGGGGACAAAAAATAGGGAAGGTGATAGTCATTGACAAGTCCTGACTATTCTGGGCTAATTACTACAGAAGTTTTAGTTTGACTTTCTGGGCTAGTTGTTGATAAGTTCTGAGTCAGAGCTCTGTTGTCATATGTGGTCTACCATTGTTTGTCTGTATGTTCAGTCTCTTCTTCCTTCCTTTTAGTCATTTTCTCAATTATGAGAGGTTGAATAATTCATGGAAGCATAGAGATTCAGATTTCCCCCTCTTGAGGATTGTCTTAGTTGTATCCACAGTCAACAGTATTGTGAGATTTTCTTTGGCTTTTTATTGTTATATCATCAGGGCAATCATCTGATGAGAGAGCAGCTATACAGAAGCATTTAAGACTCTGGATAGAATGCAATGGTCTAGCATCATGGTCACTATGAAAAAAACAATAACAACTAATAATCCTTGTAAGATGCTTCAGAACCAGGAACTCCAACTGCCCAACCTATAGGCCATAAGGTATATAGCCTATTCTAGCTTGTCTACTTTATTGATCCAAATACAGCTAGAAGTATTAGTAACTATAATGCTAATTTAATTATAGCATAGTGAGCCAACAGAAGATCTAGAGCAGAACAATTTCCCGTCAATACTTGTGCCAACACATTTAGACTACTCTCTGTTCCATCTAGGGCTGAGGTGATATTGTTAATGACCTCTGCCAGAGTCAGTGATACATTTATTTCAGTCCTTGCTATTTGTATAATTCCCACCATTGGAAACACTGCTCTGATTGTTCACGTAAGGAATGAGTTAGTAACGACCCCAGGTAGAGTACCTGAGTAATCAAGGATGAGCCTCATTATGGAGCTCTTGTCGAGGTGGAATTTCCAGGCTTGATGATTTATAGAATTAGGATCTTTATGTATAGATAACTGTCAGAATACCATTTCTAAAGTACATGAGGTGTCAATCTGAGTCAAACAAGACCAGACATCCTGGCCACAAAGGAAGTAGTATTCTGGACTACTCGAATAGTAATCCTGGCATTAGGAGTAAAGAAGCTAGCTGTCCATGAGACAAGGTCAGAACCAAGGCCTTACAATAGCTGGGTTACATATTTGGATTTGTATTAGTCATGTAGAGTTGGCAATGATTTGGCCCACAGTGCTATAAATTGTTGCATTCAAATTTAGAATTCTCTAGAGTCTGATTATTAGATTGTAATAATTGGACTTTTTTTTTTCTTTCTGGGAAAAAAGGACACTCAGAAAGTCACAGATTGTTTTTTAAAGGTCATTTGTTCATGTAGGTGCACGTGTAAATGCCATCAGCTATAATTCCCTATGGTCTCATTTGATGAGACTAGAATTTCCCAAGGGGTTTTTTCATGGTGGTCTGGTGATTGATGACACATTCAACAGTCTGTAAGATTTAGAATCAGTGTGTTTAGATCTAACAATTATAATAAAGAGAGAAGAAAAGAGAAAAAGGTCATTATAGGGATGACAACTAGATGTTTATCAGAAATGAGAAGAAAAATTATTATAAGCAAGCAAAAGCCAAAACAAAGATTAGACAGAGGTTGTGGCTTGGTGTACCTGTCCATTATCTGAGGTCGTCAGCTTGTTTTAAAGGTGTTGGCTCAGCTGCATACTTCCAAAGATTGACTACTTCTAGGGAATCTATGAGGATCCTCCATTCGAAAGGCCCTATAGAAATAGCCTTCCAATTCAGAATATTTGGAATTGCTTCTTTGGTTGTCAAATATGAACCCAAGGATGGACTACCTGGAGTGTCACTGCTGCATTTGTTGTTAATGGTACATCATAGGTCTTTTCCAATGATATTTAAGAGCAGGTTTTTGTTGTTGTTGTTTTTATGTCTTTTCCAATACATAAAATCTTCTGGTTCAAGATCAAGAGGAGTGTGTTTAAGAAGATGTTGGGGAAGGTGGCCTTATCCTGCTGCTGATAGGATTGGGTATATTATATGCATCCCTTGCAATATTTTACCATAATTGTGTGCAGAAGGCCAGTGTCTAGTATCAGAGGTGAAATTCTAAATGGCATGGACCTTCTAGTTACCAATTCATAAGGGGATAACTGATATGTCCTCCAGGGACTGAACTGTGTGGCCATAGGACTAGTTGGAGTACCTGCGGTCAAAGGAGTTCAAGAGTTCCTGAAAGTTTTTGCTAATTTTAATTTAAGGATATTATTGGTTCTTTAAAATTTTCTAGAAGATTATGGGTGGTAAGGAAAATGTAGGTTTTGAATAAGGGGTAAAGCCTTACAGAGTTTTTATTCATAATGATTTTTATAAAATGTGGTCCTCATTCACTTAGTATAAAAGTTGGTCTGCTCTGGGTCAAAAACAAAAATCAAACAGCTTTTTAGCAACTGTAAGGGCTGTAGCTTTTTCAATCCATACTAAAAGGAGACATAAATAACAAAAATATATTCAAATCAGAGTAAAAGTTGAATGAAATTCATCTGTAGGTGTTCAAAAGGCCCTGAGGGTTTGATTCCTGGCGGTGTTCCACCTTTATAGTTTTTCCAGGATTACGTTGTTGACAGGTGACACATGACTTGCAAATAACTTCAGCGGTCCTTCAAAAGGTTTCCTACCAATACTGATTTACAACAGTATTTTGCTTACACAAGGAAGAGTGGGAGTTTTTTGAGAAATTTAGCTAATATTTGTTTAAAACCAATTGATGTTATCAAGTGGCTGTCCTGAGAGAACCAGAGATTATCTGAATGGAAGGCATAACCAGACTTTTCCTATTATTTTTTTCCCAAATGTTTCTGAGATTTGCCTTTGAGGATCTACATAGACTCATACCTTGGTTAAGGCCTTGCTTGGCATAATGATCTGCGAGAACATTTATTTAGCTTCCATGTGCTCTCTGTGCATAGGCCACAACCGTGATAGCCACCTCTGTAGACTGTAGAGTGCATCTAAAAGTTCCTTAATTTGTCCATTTTTGGTGGAGGTTCTAACAGAAGTAAGAAACACCCTTTGTTTCAAAAGCATCCCCAGATCATGTACTACTCCATACCTGCTCTCTGTATTTGCTCACTTTCTGGTCTTTGGCTAGTTGATAAGCTCTAGTAAGTATAATAATTTCTGCCATCTGGGCTGATTTTATCCCAGGTAGAGTACTTATTCGAAAGTAGAACTTAAATTAGTGATGTCATATCCCTTTGGTAACCACCAGTTTTGGTTTCAGTCTCCCATCAGAGAATAATAGCTCAGACTCCCAATGGGAGCCTGTAACAGATCTGCCTGAGATATAGATAAGTTCTTTAGAAGGTCCCCTTCTTCTGGTGGGAGTGGCTGAGTAGCAGAATACAGGGTGTGGCTTCAGTGAATGGTAATGCCAGGGAGAGGGGCATAATCTCCTAAGAAGTTAATTGACTGGCTGACAGTGCTGTGTGCCCTCAATCAGATGTAATGTCTGTACTGCACGAGGAGCCATGAGGTTCTGTTGCCCTAAGACAAGGGTGATAAGCCTTTGCAACAGGACAAGGATGAAGTCACAGTGAGTGAGGGGGTGTTGATAGTTCCTATGAAGTTGAATTAAAATCCCAAGGGCTTATCGAGACCTCTCATGCACAAAGGGCTTTTTGTAGTTAGGGCTGTCTAGGGAAGGAGGCTGTGGAAGAGCCTTCTCCACGTTACGGAAGACCTGTTCATGTCTGGGTCTCCAGAGGAGAAGTGCTCTTACTGAGGACTTGGTCGGTTCATACAGAGTTGTCACAATCTCAGAAAAATGGAGCACTTGTTATCTGCAATGTCTTGTTCAACCTAGAAATCCTCTCAGTTCTTGTTTTGTAACAGATCTGGGATAAGTTAAGATGCTTTTTAATATCTCATGGGAGAGTTTTTTCCCTTCTTAGGTAGGTGTGCTCTAAATAGTAAACCATGTGTTTTTGGCTAAGACTGTGAGCAAGAAAATGGAATCCTCTATACAGTTTTTCTTGCTTGCTGAACAGACAAAGGTCATCTACATGTTGTATTAGAACTGAATCACAAGGAAAATTTAGGTTTTTTAGGTCTCATTGAGGAGCTGGGAAAAACAGAAGGGAGCTTCGGGGAACCCCTGAGCAGGCCTGTCCAGGTATATTGTCCTCCCAGGTGAAGGCAAAAAGACAGTCACTGTCCTGGACTAAAAGCACACTTCAACAGTGTCCCACAGTGAGGCCAGTGGCTTTACTTACTAAATCACAGGGCTGGTATCATAGGGCAGAGAGAGATTTTTTTTTTTTTTTAAATACATCTTTATTGATTTCAGAGAGAGGAAAGGAGAGGGAGAGAGAGAGGTAGAAACAGCAATGATGAGAGAGTCATTGATTGGCTACCTCCTGCACATCCCCGACTGGGGATCGAGCCCGCAACCCTGGCATGTGCCCTGATGGGAATCAAACCCCGATCGCCTGGATCCTAGGTCAACACTCAGCCACTGAGCCACTCCCGGCCAGGCCAGAAAGAGATTTTTTTTCAGTTAAGGGCTTAAGGGTTACAGTTATGGCCTGGGACATAGGAAAATCTGTGGGTTATTTGAAATTTCTACCACCTGTGTGATATGTTTACTCCAAAGAAGAGCTGAGAAAAGGTGGTGGAGTTTCATATAGAAAGAGCAAGCCTCATATCTACCAGGAATTGATGAGGTTAACCATCTACATTTATAGTTAATTCATTTTCTGTTTGAGGATAAGGCAAGATATTGGGCACTTTTTCCTTTCTTGGGCAGTTTCATTGATGTGAACTTTCTGATTTTTCGTCTTGGTTTCTATTTTGCAAGATGGGACAGTCTTCAGTATCCCTTCTGTTTACAGTGCCTAAAGTGGCCTTGTCAATAGGTGATCAGTTTGGAAGTGGTCCACCAGCTGTTCGATCTGCAGGACCATAAGTCTGATTTTTGTTCTTAAACTCTTTCAAAATGCTCTGCCATGAGCTGTAGTTCAGGTAAAGGGATTATTTCCCATTCTAATTACTGTTTTTTAGTTAGGTCCCTAATGTCAGGTTTAACTCCAGTGACAAAATGAGATAAAAGAACTGCTGTTACCTCAGCACCTGCTTTAGCTCCTTAGTGTTGTTTGAAGGTATTTTTCTAGTATACCTTAAAATATCCTGTAGTTTCAAGTTTCATCTTTTATCTGTTTATCTGATTGAATTATGGTGCAAGCTAATTTTATTGAAAATGTTCAGGTGTGGTATTTAAAAAACTTTGATCTACATTCCCCTCTCACTTTTTGAGGGGATCCTTAGGTTTATTGTGGAAAGAGAGATCCTATAGGTCTCTTTCTGAGTCAGTCCAATAAACTTTTGCCATTCAAGATTTAGCCTCTTTGGTTCTGTCCAATATGTGTTCAATTTAATATAGATCAGGTAACCCTGGGGCTTATGCATCCAAAAAATTTCTAAAACCTTCTATGAATAGTTGATCTTCTCTGAGTATAGGGACATCTTTAATTATAGCTCTTAATTCAGCTTGGGTCCAAGGTTTAAGTTCTACAGTTTTTGCATACCTGCTGCATTGGAAGATAGAGCTTTAGAGGTAACTAGTATTTTAGAATCTTAGGAGAATCACTGGGAAAAAATAGAGAACCTGGACAAGGTGAAGGAGTTGACAAGTATGAGAGAAAGAGCAGAAGAGCTGGATGTAAGGAGACAATGGGAGGGCAAGGATGGGAGGATTTGCTAGGGGAATAAGTCTAGTTTATTGTTACTTACCATTGTCAAATTTCTCACTAGCTTTGGTCGCAGAATCTATTAGTAAAGTCATTTTTGATTCAGAATTCATTTGGTGGCCTCTGCCTATCAATCCAAAAATGCTACCAATGGTGACTAAGTAATCTTATTTTCTTTCTTTTCTGAGATCTTTCTCCAATGAACAATTTTGTCAGTCTCAAATGTTTCCTAGATTGGCCACTCTAAGGCCCAAATCATCCCTGGAGAAGTTGCACCATTCAGAAAGATAAACATAAAAATTAGAATTGTAATGAGAGTACATTCAGGAAACAAGAGTTTTTCCTGAAAGAGGAAGAGAAGTCTTCTTCTTTTTTTTTAAATATATCTTTGTTGATTTCAGAGAGAGGAAAGGAGAGGGAGAGAAAGAGCCAGAAACATCAATGATGAGAGAGTCATTGATCGGCTGCAGCCCGCAACCTGGGCATGTGCCCTGACCAGGAATCAAACCCTGATCGCCTGGATCCTAGGTCAATGCTTAACCACTGAGCCACGCCCGGCCGGGCGAGGAGAAGTCTTTGACTAGACAACCCTATAGGAAGTGACGACAGTTGGTAGAAGGGCAGTGCTTGTGTGCTTCATGTCTTGTGCACCTACCCTGATGTTTTCCTCTTCTGAATGCAAAGCCAATGATTTGCGCCCTCTGCAGGTAGAACAACAGAAAGAACTCTCTTTCTGTGTCAAAACCGGGCCCTCAGGACAAAAACCCCCCACAAACAACAACAAACAAGGAAACAACAAAGCAAAGCAAAACAAAACAAAAATCAGAAGGAAACCCTCATCGGGTTAAAGCACAGCTTGCTCAAACTTGCCACCAGCCTGGTGAGGAACTCACCAGTGTGTGGGGCCAGCTCCAACAATAGGCTTATAGAGCCTGTGCCTGTATTGTCCCCCGTCTCCTCATGAAAAGCAACGTTTTTAGACACTTTGACACAAAATGAAAGCGCAAAGGAGCAAAAGGAATGAAAAGAAAGGTCCCAATTCCATCAAGGATACCAAACAAATGGTTACCAATGGAAAAACCCAGGTAACAAAATGAGAATGAATAGCTGAGGGAAAACGTTCCAAGTGCAATGCTGGGTCCTCTGTTTACATAAAGAACTAAATACTGCACATTCTCTATCCAGTTAGTATTTGTAAGATGTACAGATTTTTTTTTCTGGATTATCAACTTCTGCTCTACTGGGTCATTCCCATCAGCAAGTAAACATGTAATAATATTTCCTGTATTTTACAAAGTCCTCCTTGACTGCACATGACACACACACACACACACACACACACACACACACACACACACACAGAGAGTATCATTCCATTCTGTTTTTCTCCATAGAAAAATGTATCAGAAGCTCTATAGTCTATATCCCGCAACTTCTTCCCCTCTTTAACTTCAACCCCAGCCCTCCCATTATCTCTTGAGCCCACTCTGACAAGGCTTCTTTCTACACCACTCCAGCAAACACGCTTTAGTCAAGGTCATCAGTGACCTTCACGTTGCTGGAGCCAATCTTAAGTCCTCACCTTGCTCCACCTATCAGGAGACGCTGACCCAGCTGATCACTTCTCCCTGCTTTGATGAGCTTTCGATAGCCAGGCCCTCTTGGCCCTCTTTCTTCCCCTTACCGCCTGCATCTCGTCTCTCGGCCATCTAAATCAACTCGGCTGCAGGGCTCAGTCTCTCTACTTCTCTTATTTTGCTATACTCTTTCCCTAAGTGACCTCAGCCAGTCTTCGTGGTTTAGGATTATATTATATATTGTTGAGTCTCATATTTATAGCTATAGTTTGGGCCTCTCTGCTGAACAAAAGCTTGATGCTTAATAACTTTTGTGTTTAATGGGCACCTAAAATGAAATAGGAACAGAAGTTCACTGGTGGTTTTTCTTCCTTGAACCCATTCCTTCCACAGTATTCCCCAGGTTAGCCTTTTGCTAACAGTCATTCAGACCCAAATCCTCAGCATCCTCCCTGACTCCTTTCTTGCTCTCCGGTCCACATCCGATTCAGCAGTAAACCTTACTACCTTAATCTTCAAAATGTATCTAAAATCCGGACATTTTCCACTGCCTCCTGGGCAACTGCAGTATCTCCCTAACTAATCTATCTACTTCCATTGTTCATTCCTTACATTGTAATCTTTATCCGAGGCCAGAGTGATTGTATGAAATCTAAACCAGATTTTGTCAGTCCCCTTCTCAAGGCTTATTAATGGCCCACCAACTCACTCACAATAAGTGCCAAAGTCCTTAAAGGCCTACAGTGTGTTCCCCACAATATTTCGACCTCATTCGCTAGCGCTCTTAGTTACTCCACTCCATCCACTCTATGTGCCTTGCTGTCCTTGAAATGTGTTAAGCATGACCCGAGGGTCTTTTCACTTGCCCCCTCAGCCCACAGTACTTCTCTCTTAGATGGCTGCATATTTTACATTCATGCTTCCTTCAGATCTCTACACAAATATCCCTATCAATGAGGCCTCCCCTGTCTAATTTGCTTAAAATAATCACTACTTCCATCCCCACTGCTCCAAATCACTGTTCTTTATTATATCAGGATATACCCTTCTCCCCACAGCCCTTCTCACCATTTGTTGTACTAGCTGTTTGCTTATTTATTCGTGTCTGCCTCCCACAACTAGAATGCACACTCCACAAAGGCAATGGCTTTGTTTTGTTTCCTGCCGTATCTCTTTGCTCACAACAGTCTCTAATATGGAGTTGAATGCATGCATGAGTAAAGCCATATCTAAATAAAATATTTAATAGGTGCCCATTATATGACTCTATTTAGCAACTATGTTAAATGCTCTGGCAGATCCAAAAGAAATTAAAGGCAGTTTGAAACTTAAAGACTAGATTGTAGGGGGGGAAAAAGTCTGGGGAATGATTGAGTTCTGGCTTGACTACAAATGCTATAGAAATTCAGAGGAGGGAAAGATCTTACGACTTAAGCAAGGAAACTTTCTGGAGGTGGAGAAAAGTGGCCTAATAGATATCCTGAAGCTGAGTGAGAGGACCCCAACAGGAAAGAATGTCAGTCATGTACCATCCCTACTTCCTATTGTGAAAGTGATCAAGGCCCGAAACTGAGCGGGCAGGGATTCAGCCTAACAAGGAGCCACATTTCTTAACACTCAAAATCTCTGGCTTTGGAGTTCTTTGGATAAATCATAATGATGTCTTCCGTAATGAGTCAATTTTTATTTTTGCATTCATTCATTTTTACTTTTATTCTCTCAGGTATTTATTGAACATTTACTTTTTACTCAATATTGTGCTAGAGCAGAGGGTGATAAAACATAATGTGATCTCTGCAAGATTTTACAAGCCCATTGAAGGAAAAACATACACACAAAGCAGCCAAGTAAAAGCACAAGGCAGCATATAATTACATGTCCAATGACTGGCAGATTCAAGGTCAATCTGTTTTTGGTGTGTCTTAGAATTCACTGTCAGACAGGTAACATTGCCTGTACCACAGAAGCTCTATGCCTTACATGAGCTGTCATACAACAAAGTACTTTGTATTCTCTAAAGTGTGACTCAAACATTTATTATCACTATCTGGAAGCAGGGAGAGGGTAGGTAATGCTGCAGAATTGATCTGTGCTTCCAATGAGAAATTATAAAGCTTGAGGATCATTAATATAAAGACCTTTAGAGCTGACCAACTTAAAACTGTAGAGAAAGGTGCAAATACGGAATTTGTAAGTCTCAGAGAGGGCAATGAAATTAACTTCCCCAAACTTCTAACACCAAATAAGAATATTTTAAATTCAGGAGCCAGTGAGAGTCCACTGTTTTCTTGAATTATTTTGGAGAAAATGCATTCTTTAAAGACCTTTTATGAAATCAAACTCAATAGGTACATATTTAACAAAGCCTGTTAGGCAACAGTGCTGTTTGTCCAGCACTTCTAACTCACTTTCTGCCTTCCAGCTAGAAGGGAGTTTAGTCGCTAATGTGTCCTCCTGGCCAAACTCAGGCTCCTCTAGCTGTTAGCTTTCAGGTGCGCCATCTTCCAAAATCCATATATTTGCAAGAATTTCGCCTCTGGAAATTGTCATTACCGGAGAGAACAAGTTATGGAAACCACTTTCTCTTCTTTATCAACAAAGTTAGATTGAATAGTTCTATTTCTTTTCATTTTCAAGAATTGATGAAATGGGGGGAAAACACTTGATTTTAGAAGCAAAAAATTGAGAAAAACTTTTTAATGCTTGAGAAAGTTCAAAGTGGAAAAGGGGTAGGGACATCTTGACACATACTCCTTAAGAATATTGATTTAAAACAAAAATTGATCCGAAAGCATGACAAATGTTTACTCTGACACCCAGTACAGTAGTAAAAAACCCAAATGTCAGGGTGAAAATCTGATGGGCTGCAACCTTAGTGGAAGGAGAGATAAAATATCTCATGTGACCCAGGGGTCCTGAAAATGCCTAAGTTTCTCTTTGCCATTTCTGTCTCTCTGATTTTTATTTATTCACCTCAATTGCACTCATCTAGGAAAGAGGAGGGAGAAGTCATTTCTACTACTAATGTTGCTAACAAAACTTTGCTACCCTTCAATAAAAGGAATTTTTTTCTTTTTGGTTGAATTAAACCTTTTAATATTGTACCTTACTCTCCTAGTAATAGATGTTCAATCATTAGGCAGCTACTTAGAGGTGATGAATCAGCACTCTATGGGAACAAAGGGCAGCCCTGCCATGCTAAATAGTTTTCCTTGCAGACCTCACAAATGTTCTTTAGGCCCCAGAATGTATTGATTTCCTTAGATGTGCTAATTTAGCAATTCTCTGGTTTGAAGGCCATAATTACAACACAATACACAACCTATGTATACAGGCTTATTGCAAGGAGAAAAACTTTTGCTTTCAATTTATTAACAGCAAGTGTACATATTTTTTCCTGCAAATGCTAGTTAGAAATCTACCTTATGCACCCACAAGGCTCTGTTATTAGAGTCTTTTATTAATAAGCTAAACAATTTCACACAGTATTAATGAGTTAGTGGTTATCCCTTGCTCTCTTTTATGGCTAAAATGTGCAGAAGAACTGGACAATTTATCTAAGCATGTGGATAACTAAGGTACATGACAGTTTTAATAATTAGTTTCCATCTATCTCTATTTTCATTGATGAAAATATGTTACACTTGATTTTCTCATTTTCATAGCTGTATCAGAGTTCAGAGAAAACAAATTAAACACAGTAATATGATAATAGAGCTGAATTATAGAGCATTTTCACTATAAGTGGATTTTTACTGCATGCTATGTACACTGTGTTTTTGAAACAATTACTAATACATGAGGAATAAATTATGTTGTTCTTGTTATCTTTTAGAATATTAATTTTATTTAAGGCATGGCTGCCTGTTTGTAAATGCTTTCTCCCTTGCCACTCTATGACAATTTTTTCTAAGAATCAATCGCATACCTATCATATGCTAGGTACTGCGCAAAGAATTTCCTCTTCTATCTACTTAGCTAGATTTATTAAGGGTGCAGGGGTGCTAGTGGAGGTGTGTGTATGTGTGCTGCCCTCTACTGGACTTGATTCCTAAATGAGTATTTGGGAGTTTTGGGTTTCTTCCTTTCCCTCCTTTTTCTTTCTTCTTTCTTTCTTTCTTTCTTTCTTTCTTTCTTTCTTTCTTTCTTTCTTTCTTTCTTTCTTTCTTTCTTTCTTTCCTTCCTTCCTTCCTTCCTTCCTTCCTTCCTTCCTTCCTTCCTTCCTTCCTTCCTTCCTTCCTTCCTTCCTTCCTTCCTTCCTTCCTTCCTTCCTTCCTTTCTTTCTTGGAAAAGAAGAGAAAAAGAATTTATGGAGGACTGTTTTTCTTCTTTATGTTACTTGCAGTTTTGGTAGGAGTAGGAACTGCATTTTATGTAGCCCAAGAGTCCCACAGTCTAGCATCTTGTAATAGTAGGTGCTCAATAAATGTTTGTTAAGTAAATAAAGAGCTTACCAGAATTTCTTCTTTTCCCTGATAGATGGAGTCTGTAGTTATTTAACCACAGAACATTGCCTCAACCTTGAAATCTATAATAGAGTCAGGTAAAGAAACCCACACATCTTAGAGATAGGGTAGGTCAATATAAGACCCCACACCCGGCCGGGCGTGGCTCAGCGGTTAAGCGTCGACCTGGGATCCAGGCGATCGGGGTTCGATTCCCGGTCAGGGCACATGCCCGGTTGTGGGCTTGATCAATGACTCTCTCATCATTGATGTTTCTGCCTCTCTCTCTCCCCCTCCTTTCCTCTCTCTGAAATCAATAAAGATATTTAAAAAATATATATATATAAGACCCCACATGTGAGTAAAAACTTGCTTTATAAATTTCAATATTAGTAAGTTGGTATCATAGTTTTAGGAATCTGGAAGCAGGAAGAAGAGTAGACACTTACATATCTGCAGAAAAAATTTACCCAAGTGGACAATAACGTGAGACAATGAATTTGGCTGTGAATCAAGCAAGTATATTAAGGAGAAAGATTACACTTCCATCAAATAATCTTGTATTTTCAGCTATATAGAAAATTTCACCTCTCTGAAACCCAGCCATCAAATAACAAGCAAGAGGGAAAGCCTTTTAAGTGTGCTCTAGAACAGTGTTGAAGGGATGGCTAACTGCCTAGTGAAATCCATTTGCATCATCCACAGGATGAAATTTTAGTGGGAGAATGGCTGCCAAGTCAGGGACTGAATTTTACCGGTCCCCTTGCATCTAGATATGGCCCTCTAGCTATAGCAGTCCCCAGCCGGTTCTCACCAATGAAATGAGAATGAAAGTGATGAGTGGCATTTCTACTCAAGTCGCTTAAGAAGCTGGTGCGCCCCTTCAGCCTTCTCTCCCTTCCCACCAACTAGAGCTGACAGCAGCCTGACGCAAGATGCAAAGAGGCTGGGAACCCACCTGCTGTATTCATGAATTAGATGGCATACTAGTGAAAAAAAAAAACCATTTTTGTATTAAGCCTCTAGGATTTGTTTGTACAGTAGCTAACATTACTTACCTCACTGTTCAGAAATATGTATTTAGTATATTCTTCTAGACTACACCAATATAGTGTACTGTACTTTAACGCCAATACTGTACTGTATTGTACTATAATACTTATACTCTAATACTAATAATTATTATACTATGCTATACTATACTGAACTAATATATTAAGGCAGAAACACATCTCTTTTAGGAAGACGCTCAAGAAAAATTTTTAAAATTAAAACAACAAGAACAAGAACTTTGGTGAGATATCCAGAGGACACATATCCTAGAGGGTATTTAATAGCAGGATAGCCCTGCAGTCTGTACTGGTCAGAACTGTGTAAATTTGGTTGTGGCTCAAGGAGGGGTGGCTGCAATAAAAAGAGGCGAGTCTAAAGACATATGGCTGATATAATATTGGATAGACAAATGCCTTGGTCTGAGTAACAGTGAGGCATCATTGAAAGTGTTAGTGGCACCCAGGCATGAAGGGAAATGGAAAAACTAATGCTCTCCATTTGTGTTAATTCATCATGGAAAAGCCAATTTCTAGGACCACTATATAGCTAATTCTCTACAAAATCAGCATCTTTATCGTCGATGGTCAACATCCCAGTAGTTTTAAGATATCTTTAATTAATTAATAACTCAGCTAATTAGTTAATGCTTCCTTTGCTATCTTGATTCCTTTTGTAGCGAATGAAGATATTTGCCTCTGTGTTTTAATACACCCGATACTGTGAGGAAACCTGATAGTGTGTTTTGCTGAATGTAGTTGAGATAACCCAGAGGGGATGCCTTGACCCCTGCAGTGTGCAAAATACATTTAATAATGAGGGGGCTCTAACGGAATTCTGGTGCATGCCCTTTAGGTCCATTGCTCTCTTCTTTTCATAAATGACCTTTGCATTTTTTAATAGAAAAAAGTGTACGTAAACTCTTACTTGTTGGATTAGAAGGTGCTCAAACATGTTATGTTTCTTTCTCTTCTTGTTCACATTTTATTGTACATTTTCCCCAGGGGCTCTTGAACAAGACCATGTTTATTAACCCAATAAAGAAATACATGTAATGCTGATCATCTACTTCTGACCTATAAGAAATGGGTATTTATTTTACTGGTGTAATGAAGTTTTATAGTTTCAGAATGTTTTTTCTCTTTAATGTCTCTTAGAGTCCAGGCTTTTCAGTTTCAAAAAATAAAAAGAACATGTTGTTGATGCAAATCCACACTCCCAGAGCCTTTGGCCTTTACGTAGCTTTTTGAAATTCTTCTCCCGCTTTTGTTTTCATTTTCTGGCCCACTAAAATGTGCTTTGTTGGAATTTTGCCTTATCAAACACTGCTTGAAATAAACTGGCCAATTGTTGGAGCAGAGGGATCATCTTATCATTTGGAGATGGGAATTATCATGGATTATAATGAGGTCGACCTGGAGACACAGACAGAAATGCATTCATGGCAGCTTTGTTGTAATTTTGCCTGGAGGCAAGGCTACAAACTAGATAACCTCCGGAGGTTCCCTGTAACTCCGTAATTCCACCAGACTAATCTCTTTGAGGGAATCCAACATTTTTTACTCCTCCTTTGAAGATTCTACTACCCTATAGTTTGAAAATATGCTTCTCTTTGTTCTTGAGCTATCAGAATATATTAGCAAAGAACAAAGTGGAAATTTTTAGAAAATTTGCGAGCACGAGGTCTACTTCGTTTTTTTGAAAGGAAGTGGGAAGGTGGAACAAATCTGTGGCTTCCCAACTTTATTTCAGTTCAGTTTAATTTGATAAACAAATACCAGGTGTCTATTTATTTGGCAGGTACTGCGGTACACAAATGAGGAAATAGGGCCTGGCTTATTTCGTAGGTTTGTTGTAAAGATGCAATGAGATCACAAGTATGCACAGAACCTGGCACACAGAAGGCCCTCGGTACATATTAGTGACTATCATCAGTAATAGGAAGCTGCTGGACGACTTGAAAGAACTTTGGACTGTAATGTTTTATGGATGTCAAGGTCTCAGTGTTTACAGAGTGTTGCTCTGAATGCTACTACACGGAAGGCAAAGTTGAGTCTCCCCCAGACCTGGGTTTGAATCCTGTTTATATCCTTGCTACATCACCCAGTGTCAACTTCCTTAGGGTTGTCAAATCAGAGTAAAGTAACGAGCTCATGGCAGGCTTGCATTCAGGAGAAATGATGGTCATGACTAAGATGCTCTAGATATGTCAGGCTGGGCCCGCCTCAAAGCAGAGCCTGAATCAGAGCCTCGGCTGTAGGTAGATGGCTCGGGGGGTGAGTCCAGGCGCTAGGAGTGAGGGGCTGGGAAATGGGGTAGGAAAGGAGGGAAGCTAGTGTAAGTGACTGAGTTGGCCACTGTTACAGGTGACATATTCACTCTTGTCAGACCAAGAGAGCCTTATGAAACGTGTCTCAAAATTGTCTAAAACGGGAAGTGTCTTAGTCAAGGCTCTCCAGGAAAACAGGACCAATATGATATGAAAGGAGACTCAATTTGAGGGGTTGGCTTGCACAATTATGGAGGATGCGAAGCCCCGCAATCTGCTGTTTGCAAGCTGGAGACCCGGGAAGGCCAGTGGTGTAAGCAGTCTGAGTGTGAAGGCCTGAAAGCCAGGGAGCTGATGATGGAAATCCCAATCTGAGGGCAGGGGAAGGTGACATGAGTTGCCCCAGCTCAACAGCGAGGCAAGAGAAAGATGGATTCCTCCTTCCTTGGCCTGTTGCTCTGTTCAGGCCGGGAATGGATTGGATGATGCCCACCCACATTACAGAGGGCAGATCACCGATTCAACTGCTGATCTCGTCCAGAAACCCCTTCACAGACATCCAGAAAGAACGTTGAACCTGGGCACCCCTTGGTCATTCGAGCTGGCATATAAAAATAACCATCACAGGAAGTATTTATTCAATGGCTCCCAGGCAGTGGAGGGCAGGAAAGGAGGGGTGTGGGTTTAGACTTGGGGTGCAGCCCCAGAGTGATGCTGACTGCTCAGAAAACTAGTTGTTACAGTGGCTCAAGCAAGGCGCGGGGGAGAAAGAATGTGGAATGGTGACTAAAGATGTCCACAGAGAAAGAAAGGTGGTCACACTACATGCTGAGTTAGGAAGAGACGCACACCTGTAAAGTATAAAATGCATTTAGAGGAATTAATAAACTCAGTTTCAAGTGGGGAGTTCAAGGATCTGCTGGCCACAGTAGCACGTTTCATTTGTTCCCACTATACATCCTTTGAACACTGTTCTCGTATCACATCAGCTTTTGGGGTTTGGGGAAATAAAAAAGAAAGCAGAAGGTTCCCAACCTTGAAGTGCAATAAAAACTCAGTAGTAGATCATTTTTGCTGTCTCTTCCCACTTTCTAATATTGCACAGCCCATTCTCCTGAAGCAGAACTCCACAAACAGGGCTCTCAGCTTCAGGTCAGTCAGCAAACCTCTACCTAGATGGGGAAAATGAAGTACAGATGTCTTGAATTGTAGCTCTGCTCAGAAAAGCATCCTCTTTACACATTTTTTGAACCAAAAAAATTGTTTAATCTTTACCAATTGGTGGAAAGTGATTTTGAAAAGAGATAGAGATGCCTTCTATTTTCCTTCCTTCAGAGCTATTAGAATTCACATTTACGGTAACTTTTGTTCTTTCCAGAGGCAAACCTTTATTCGCCTGTAAGAACAGTCAGCGTAATGCTAGTCTTCCCAGGTTCCCCGTAAGCTGCCATCGGGGACTTCTGTGTCCCTGTAGTCTGCAAGTGTGAGGGCAGAAGCCTTGGCCCAGAAGCAACATTTACAGCGAGAGAAAATTTGAGGCCATCACCCAACTGCCATCCAGCTTTGCTTTGAACATCGGGTAAAAGCAGTAAAAATCCACTAGTAAGATATACTCATCATTTAAAAAATAATCTATTTAGACATATAATTCCATACCTCTGAATAGGGAGCATCTCTAATCTAACCAATGAAAGAGTCGTGGTCTTTTATAACTTAGTGAAAAATTTAAGAATAATAAACTTTTATTACTTACTAAGAACCTAAGAGCTAAGTATTGGCTGAAAATAGTGAGGTTCTAACTTCCCCCCAAATTTCTAAAGTTTAAGAAAATCTGCCATGATAAGACTATTTAATATTTTGGAGATTCTCTTTCAGGAATATATAAAAATCATCAATCATATGATAGGTCTACTCTGACAAACAGAGGGATCGATTTATCCAAAAAGATGGGTTTAAATTAATGCTTAATTAGGAAGGAAAAATTAAAAATCTATAGTTGTATTAATAACAAACTGGCAGAACATGCTTAACATTAGCAATTGGGATGCTTCATTTTCCTCTGTTTCCAGCATCTGTGGTGTTCCTCCAAATTACCTGAATGCCTGTGAAAAACTCAGAAATTCAATCAGAAGATGAAAGACTGAAATGTCTTTTTTCAATGTTGTTCTGTTGACTTAAGAATAAGGCATAGTTTTCTGATTCTCACAGTAATGAGTCAGAGTTCTTATTTTCAGAAATAAAGTGAAGCCCTGGCTGAGTAGCTCAGGTGGTTGGAGTGTTGTCCTGTACACCAAAAAGGTTGCGGGTTCGATTCTGAGTCAGGGCACATACCAGGGTGCAGTTCGATCCCTGGTCAGGATGCAGACAGAAGGCAACCCATCAATGTTTCTCTCTCACTTTGATGTTTCTCTCTCTCTCTCTCTCTCTCCCTCCCCCCTTTCTTTTCTCTTTAAAATCAATGTTAAAAAAAGAAAGTGAATATTTGAAAAAATGCTGAGTGAATTGATGCCATTTCTAGAGTGAATCAGCAATACCTGTGTCTGCACAGAATTTTTAGTTCATCTCTCTTCACTGAAATAATTGGACAGTTCCAACAACAGACTTGAAAGATTTTGTAAGGTCAAGTTGAAAAAAGACAAACATTGTTTACATGCATTACATATCCATTGGGACTGAATTTTCCACTGTATTGACTAAATGACCTAATTAAGAGCTAGGTTTAGCGTCTGTCTGCATAAGGGTGACCTTCCTAGCATAGCCTGCGCACAGAAAGTGGAAGGCCAGTGTCCCAAGACATCTATTTTATGTGAGGACAGGGCCTTATTTTGGTGGACAGCCAGCTTCCTTTCTTTAATGTTGCTAATTGTGTCCAAGCTCGTGTTCTCCTTTTATTTCAGGAAGGTTGCTTCTCGCTTTGTATCTATATACACCTGGGAAATGGCATTTCTAAGGCTAAGAATGGTGTTCCTTTGGGAGCTAAATATTGGTCAAAAAGCCTTTCATCTCCTATAATTTTGGAGTTCAGCCTGAGTAAACTGTTGGCCTCATTTCAAGAGCTGTGTCTCTACCAGCCCGTCACACGGGAATGGCAAATGAAATATTTAGGTGGTGTTTTGGGAGAATTTCACCTATTTGGATATTTTTTATCTCCTCTTTCACACAAAACATCTAAACCAATGAATGCAGATGTTCTCTTAAGTTGGGCCCATTTGAAAGCTGAGCCATATACTTTCAAAGTGAACCGGTAGATTAAAAGAAGTGCAGTATTATGTTTTCCTCTGGCACTGCTTGTAGAGGTTTCATCTCCCTCCAGACCCCTGCAGACGTGTCAGGAATTGGCGATCAGTTCATTGTTACCAGCCTCTTGGAAGGATTCATTAATTTTATAACACAGCGTCTCTTTACAGGGACGGGTTCTGCAAACTGGGAGCTTTGTTTTTCATCTCGAGCCTGCTTGGCATGCTGCAGGAGTCTTTGGGGACACAGTTTTGTAGGGTGAGGTTCCTGTTTTAAATAATCCACACATCTGTTCACGCAGTGTCATCAGTAAAGCAAATCATAAGCCACTCTCAACAGAACCTGTAAAAGGCTCTCCTCCCCATCCCGAGCTGGAACTTATTCCTCCCCCAAGTCAACACTTATTCGGGCCCAAGAAAATGGTGTAAGTAAATTATCATGGTTATTAACATTTCAGACCATGGGAGACAAATGAGAAAAGATGGCTGGGCGAGGGACCCCGCAGATCTCTCTGAACTTTAGTTTCTGCATCTGTAAAATGGGACAGCAGTGCCTTCCTTATAGAACCCACATAATAATTGCATGAGATAGTATATGTAAAGGGTGAATGGGCACCCTCAATTTTTGGTCAATATTTCAGTCAACAGTTTTATCAGTTAGGATGCTTTGTGTTTCAGGTCGTGAAAATCCAACTCAAATGGCTTAATAAGATGATTTATAGGTCATATTACAAGAAATCTGAAGGTAAAGCAGGTCCAAGGTTGGTGAATTCAATTGCATGGGGATGCCTGCAGAGATTCAGATTCTTCCAACAGTCCACTGGACCATTTTTAATATTCTCATTGGGCTAATTCTTTTCACAAGGTAGTTTTTTTAGTTTTAGAGATCATATTTTCATTAAGAAATGTCCAGAGTCAGAAAATGGGGCTTTTTAGTCCATATATCACTTGTAATTGTTCAGTAACCTTTCCATCTGTCTCCCTCATGAGTAACTTGGCTACACTTGTGTCCTATGCCTTTAATCCCTGCTGTCTAGTCACTGGGAAGAGAAATGGGATAATCATGATCAGCATAAACCAAAGGTGATTTGTCCCCTGAGCCGGGCGCTGGAGATGGGACAGGCTCTGACTTCCTTTGGGGCACCTGGACATACCTATCTGATTGAAGTCAAAGTACCGTTAGCAAGATTTAAAATGAAAAATAGCTGTTGGACAGGCAACCTTACTATAGACTTGTCATGGTACCAAATGCTGAAAGAACACAAAAGTTGCTCCCATAAGGTGTAAGGATTAAGTCAGAAGAAACAAGAGATTTGAAGCAAACTCTAATGGAGTCTTATAGAGCATAGAGCAGTGCTTTGCAACTTTGAATGGACATACGAATCACGTGGGGATCTTACTAAAATGTAGATTCTGGTAGAGTAGGTCTAGAGTGGGGCTGAGACCTGGCACCTCTAACAAGCTTCCAGGTGGTGCTGATGTTGCTGGTGTGAAGGCCATGCTTTGTGTAACAAGGGCATAGACCCGATGTGAAGCTAGACGTGTAGGAAGAGTAAAAGCTGAATCATTCTGGAGTGCTTCCCACAGGTGGCAGGCTACTATGTGGGCTTATAGAATTTTGATAGATGGAGGAGACAAAAATGTATGCTTTGGGATCTTTTAAAAAAACAAATTTGTTAACCTGATAATACCAAGGAAATTAACGTGGCTATTCAAATACCAAAATATAGGCACACTTACAGGAAAGCCATGGCTCTTGGGATCACTTGCTCTTCTTTTCTTTCAATCTTAATGCCTGAAAAAGCAATAGACATGGTAGCAGTGCACCTGTATCCCAGAGCAGAACTGCAAGCTGATGAACTCAGCCAGAATTTGGATATATTTTAAGAAACAGTGTGGGCTTTGCCTAAAAGTAAACAACTAACCTCTAACTTTTTTTGGTGTTCCTTACATCTCAAAAGACCAAAACAAAACAACACCACTATCTTAATGACCGCACTTTTCCTTTGTTAATGCTATTTGTTTTATGAATAAGTTAGATGAGTCACTTCTTAGAAAATCAAGAATGCAATGAGGCAAATTAAAAAAACAACAGTGGATGTGTTCTTAAATTAACTTCCTCCTAAAAAGTCTGAATATATCTAGGTAAGATGGCAATTACAATAGTTGATGTTGACCAGTCAATAGGGCCTGAGTTATAATAATGCAGTTTTTCTTTTGGGGGTGTAACTGAGGACTCCCTGCAATCTCTAGAACAATAAAGCTGTAAGAGATTAAAAGGGAGGAAATACAGTTATGGAATGTCATTGATTACATAGCTAATTTGCAGACTGTTGCTTGGAAAACATATTTCTCTTCCCCTGTGAAGGCCAGGAGGCTGGTGTTTAGGAATATCTGGGAGGCTGTTTCATTTTTACATGGGTTAAAATGAACAGAAGTTGGAAATAGAAAAATAGAAGAGATCCTAGATCCAAATTCTGAGTTCTTCTGCATTTGGTGGCTCATACTTGGAACATTGTATTTTACTATTATGCAGTGTTGTTGATTAAATGAAAAAAAATAGGATTAGGTCATCAAAATAAATTAAGTTTGGAGATCAGGATGCTAGCTCTGGTATTACAATGAATTACCTGTCTGACTGTCAGTTTCCTGACTTGCAAAGTGGGAGAGTTGAAGTAGATAGTGTTTCCCAAACCTTCTGAGCATCACAGTAATCTGCACAAATTCCTTGGGCCAGCTGAATTAAAATGCCCCAAGGTGGGACACAGCAAATATGCATTTTTATTTTTTATTATTCTTTTTTTGTTTTTAATATTCACCTGAGAATATCTTTAGAGAGAGAAAGGAGGAGAAAGAAGGGTGGGGAGGGAGGGAGGAGAGAGAAAGAGAGACAGTGTGAGAGAAAAACATCGATCAGTTGCCTCCCATATGCTCCCCCACTGGGGATGGAAGCTGCAGCCTAGGTATGTGCTCTGACCTGGAATCAAATCCACACCCTTCTG
This sequence comes from Miniopterus schreibersii, assembly GCF_964146895.1. NCBI lineage: Eukaryota > Metazoa > Chordata > Mammalia > Chiroptera > Miniopteridae > Miniopterus > Miniopterus schreibersii. Next base: position 68,091,140 of record NC_138108.1, on the reverse strand, counting down.
GGGTATGGAACCAACTGAGCCACCTGGCCAGAGTGCAATATGCATTTTGAAAAGGCTGTGGGCTGACTCTTACAGAGCACTCTCTTCCCAAGTCAGAAGACCCCATATTTGGAAACCACTGGGCTAGAAAATCTTTTAAGATACAATTCATCCTCAGATCCTATGGTTTTAATGCAACAGTTCAAGTGGTACTTTAGGAATAGAGAATGTTGGAGAAAGAAATTATTTGGATAACCACAATAGTATTCTTAGATGATTAGTTTACTGTGAAATGGCTTTCCCAGTGATTGGCTCTCAGGATTTTGCCTCAGTCTTGCCCTCACCTCACCTTTGCCTTTGGGAATGCCCACCCATCCAAAGCAAAGCTGACTTGGAGGCAGAGAGGGGGAGAGAAACCAATATATTTATACTCACAGGTCCTGGTCTGCATTTATTCAAGCACAATTAAAAACAGTAGGGTTTCCCAGTTGACATTTGGTGAAACGCACAAGAGATTGTTGTTTTGCTTATTGCTTTGAGAGGCCTGTGGGGAAGGAAACGTGTTTTGATGAAAGTATAGTCTTAAATCTCCAAATGTGAAACTGTGCAATGATTTATGCATCAGTGTTGGTGCTAAGGCACTTTGTGGTCCACTCCAAGGACCACTGGGAGCAGGGCTCTTCCTGAGTTTCTTCTTCATTAGCTGCTGTGGCTGGATTTCTTAAAAAGACTGAACCTTTTCTTAAAAGGATGACACATTATGGTTGGAGTTCTATATTTTGGTGGTGCTTTTGCCTCATTGACTGTTAAAGAAGTGTTCTACAAAAGTTTCATTTTGTGGAAATACATCCAGATCTCATCAGGCGGATGGGCTTTCTCTGGACTTGTGCTTTAAACCAGGCCAATCCCCGGTCCACACAGCTGGTCCCCAGAAGCAAGGAGCTTTGCCATCCTGGCTGGCTTGTGTATTTGTGACAGTTGTCCACGTCCCAGTTGTGTTAGCTCCTCACCTCTACTCCATGCCCAAGTTTGTCTGGCTCCTGGCCATCCCCCTGAGTTGGATTTTGAGTGTTATTTGTGTCCCTCTTTCATAGACCCAGATTGCCTTCTTGTTGTATCTGCTACTTCAAGTAACCATCTGCTGAAGAAGATTCCAGCCACTAATATTACAGCCCTGATACATCTGTCCATCTTCCTCGCCACCCCCCTAATGTTTCCTATCTGTGTTTGTGCATAGGGACTGTTGAATGGGACAAAGTATATTTGTCTTATCTGAGACCTATCACAGCATTATGGAGCTAACAGTATAACTCACTGCCTCTCAAACTTCAACATGCAGAGGGATCAACAGAGGTTCTTATTAAATGCAGATTCTAATTCAGTAGATTGGGGTGGGATTTTCTAATACACTCCTAGGTCATATAATGTTGGTGGTCTGTGGAGCACTTTTTTCATAGGAAGAGTATAACTGATCCCAGAGGCGGCATAATATGGAGTATGGTTTTGTAACCTCCACTCTATTGACAGTTTGGGTTAGGTAATTCTTTGTTTTAGGGGGTATTCTCTGCCTTATAGAACGTTTAGCAATATCCCTGGTTTCTACCCACTAGATGCCAGTAGTGTTCTTCCTTCCCAAGTCGTGACCATCAAAACTGTATATCTGCCAAATATCCCCCCGGGGGTAAAATCACCCCTAGTTGAAAACCACCAGTATAGAGGTTATTATTAAAGGCTCTGGATTAGAATGCTTGAAATCAAATTCTGGCTCACCTATTTACTGGATGAGTAGCCATGGACAATTTACTTAACTTTTCTGTGCCTCAGTTTTCTTCCCTATAAAATGGGGATGATAGAAGTATTTGCATTAGGTATTCATAGAGTTGCTGGAAGGATTAAGTGATTAAATATCCATGAAGTTCTTAGAAGTATATGCATGTGCATATCAGGAAATTAATCAACGTTAGCAAATACTATCAACATTTTGCTCTGCACTGGCCTTTTCATTAAAGAATGCTAATTTACTCTCTAAAAATGTACTTTGATCAACCAAATATAAATTTTACATATACTTGAATTAAGACAATGTAGTTTATTTACTTACCTACATTAATACTGAAAAACAGCTCATTAAACATGCATCTTGGCATTTTGTATTGACTTCATTCAGTTCATCATGATTCTATACTCAGCACCTAAGGCCACTTGAAGCCCATAGAGCAGTGGGAGGTGCCTCTGCATCTGACTCTAACAGAACAGTGGCTAAGCTGATCACCACACAATCCAAGGAATTCTGAGATTTTGGAGAATCGTCCTGCAGTCTCACAACCTTCTCTCAGAGCTTACTGCATACATCTCTTCTGGTTGCAATAAACATAATAATATTTTCCAGGGTGACAGGGCTAGGACTTGATTTAGTGATTGACATTCCTCTATTTAACACCTATTAAAGCCACCTGTTTGCCTGGTAGGGTCCTTTGGAAGTCTTTCCTTTCATGATCAACACTTCTGCCAGGATGGCAAATAGTTTGCTTTGGGGAACTCTCTCAATCACGATAGTTGCATTATTATTTTTAAATCATATTATTCCCTGACCTTGCGCAGAACTTTAGGAATAAGACTTCTTTAGAGTTTACAGATCTCTATGTAAAGCATGGGACAAGAAAGTACAGTGCGTGAAAGGAAGTATTCACTTAGGGCCTTCCTACATGGTGATAGAGCAGCTGTTCATTTCAGTGGGAAAAAGCCCATTGGTATTTGATTTTATGTAGATTGAAAACAAATGGGTGAGGAGATAAAATTTTAAATTGTTGACTGAATTTTTCATTTGCTGTCACTGCATTGGGTCTCTAAGCAAAAATAAAGTGAGATTCGTAACAATCTTATTAGCCAACCATAGTCACACGTGGCCAGCGGTTGAGTGCTGACTGTGTGCTGAGCACTGTTACGCACATGATGTGAATTATCTTGACTTGATCTTCATTGCAAAACAATATGTTTTTATTCCCCCTTCCTCATTTCATAGAGGTCTAGAGAGATTAAGTACCTTGCCCAGGGTCACAGGGCTAATGAGTAATGGGCCAGCATTAGGGCTGAGGTATTTAAACTTAAGAGCTCCTTTTCACGATACCACCTCTATCAAGATTATGCAGTAATTGGTTTTAAAACTCTCTCAATATTCATACTCTAGATGACAGTAACTACACTCTGAATGTGTGAAATGAAAAGTTCCTGGTTCTTTGGGTTGAAGAATCATTTAATTCACATAAGAAAAAAAACCCCAACATATATTCTACTTGGGTATCATTGGCTCACTGCCCAGTTTTATTATCTATTTACTTTTTGAAAGCATCTCTAACAATATCTAGACTTCTTGGGAGTACTCATCTTCCCTAAATAGAATACTGTGTCTGCTGTCTGTTTACATTTTTTATAGCAAGAGAAGACTAATTTGCTGCTCTACCAGCTACCCTCTAATTAAAATGACTGTAAATTCAAAACTAGTGAAAAGTGTTAGATTGATAGCACTGCTCTGGGAAGCCACAGAAAGGAAGAGTAAACCTTTCCCTCACTTCCTGCCCATCATCTCTGCCCAAAACCTGAAAGGTACATTTTTAGAAAGGAGAGCCTAGTTTGTGGTCTGAGACAGTCACTCTAAAAATTTCCCTGAAAGCCCCAATTAGGAAGTGAAAGTATACACTAAAGAGGAGTTCAATTCCTTAGAGTTGTAATGATTAAAAGAGAACACACCTTTGGAAAAAGAGACTTCGTATTTATTAATCACCTTTAAACTACAAGGAAAGATGAGTTCCTTTTTATCTTTAAGGCTTCTTGTAAAGTCCAGGTTAGTTTCTTAATGATCCTGAGGAGTTAACCAGGAGAGAGTCATCCTCAAGACAATGTGATTTTGAAACTGATTGTAAGAAATGGGAATGTTTGGATTGAACAGGAGAATTATGAGTAGCCTATCATAATTATCCTGAAATATTTAAAGAGCTGTTATATTAGTATTAATATCTACCCTTTATCAACACCTCTAGGTATTAGGCACATTGCACACATCTCATGTAATTCCCACAACAACTTGAAGCTTTATGTACTATTATCACCCCCATTTTACAGATAAGGGAAGAGATTACAATGGTGGTTCAGGGTGGAGTCAGGACTTGATCCAGTTCCATCTGTTTTTACTGCCCTTTCTCTCCACCACAGTGCATAGACCTCTTTGTGAAATGGGGGCTTACGCTGATTCTTATGCCACAGTCAGCTCTTTAAGCAGGTTCATTACTAATGAGTCACAGTTTCAGGGTGCATATTTAGGCTCAGTATGTCGAAATTTAAAGTCAGTTTGAAGTCATCTATATTCTATGTTAAAGAATTTAGAATTTATTCTTTATCAGGAGGGAGCCATGGAAGTAGTTTTTAGAGTGGATTTGGAGATGGTAGGGAAAATAAGTCTATTATCTTATGAGAAGATTGTTATAATAGTCTAGGCAAAAGAGTCTGCCCAGAGTCTGAAGTTAGGACAGATGATAATGGAGGGGAGAAATTACAAGAGGCAGATTCCAGAGCTATTTAAAAGGTAGGCAGAAGGGACTAGTGATCAGCTGGCTGTGGTGGGTGAGATAGAAAAAAGAGTCGGGGATGTTTCTGAGGGCTCAGCTTAGGAGATGAGTGCCTGCTGACACTATTAACCTGGATAGGTTAGATAGGTTATAAAGAGAGACTGATTGGGGGGTCATAGGGAGGGAAGTAATGGATTTTGCTTTAGACTTGCTGCGTTTGAAGTGCCTATGCCACATCGAGGTAGAGATGCACCTCAGGCAGTTGGAAATAAGTTTAAAGCTTGAGAGAAAGGTCAGGGCTGGAGAATGAGTTGAGGCCCCTTTGGTGGACGGAGGTCCCAGGGAGAGCAGGAGGAGTGGCAAGACTAAAGAGCCAAGGACCATTCACACAGTAGTCATGTCTGTCCCTGCCATTTAGCAGGTGGTTGCTGGTGGAGGAGCACCACAAAGAGAAAATTAGATAATCAAGCCTCAAATCACAAGAGAACATGTTGTTTTTTTTTTGAGACTGTCTGCTAAATAAAGCAATCTGTGTGCAGCTGAACATTTCTAGTTTTCTCGTACAAAAGGCTCCCGATAGGACTGAAGCACGAGACCCTGGATCCAGGGACTATGATTCGGGTTGGCATTCTTGAGGCCTCTCCTCCCCCTCTCTCCTGTGTCCCTTCACCCCAGTGATCCGGGAGTTAACCCCTCTTTTCATAAAAATGATTTGCCAACTTTATTATGTTCTGAAGAATTTCTCTGTGTTAATGACATACCATCCTTGAAGTATGATAAAATACACAGGGAAGACATCAAGTTGGTGTTTTTTGTTGGTTTGCTTGTTTTTGTAGCAGCCTAAAAATTTTCCTTTTTATCTTTTTAAACACTTTTCTTCAACTGCAGATAGAGTGGTAAGAAGGCCATCTCGTGTGTTATCGCCCCTTTTGTTTCCTGACAAGCTGGGTGACCTTGTACAACACACCCCAGCTATCTGGGGCTCAACTTCCCTTATCTTTAAAACACAGGAATTGCACTATATTTTCTCTGAGGTATCTTTCAGCTCAAAAGTTTTGTGATTCCATAATTCAAGCCCTGCATATAAATGCCATTTAAATGTCATTGGTTAGATCACCAAAAGGCTAATAATTGTATAATCAAGGATAGATCAAATACCATTGAAATAAGGTTCCTCAAAGATTGAAAAAAAAGTTCTGGTGATAGAAATGAAGTAAAACGCTTTTTTTTCCTATGAGGTCTAGCCTCCAGTTTGGCATAAGCTCTAATTAAATTAAATCCTGAGAAATTTAGACAAGAAATATAGAAGACCTCCCTCCCTCTCCCACTAACTCTAAAGGTTATGAGATAATAGAACATGGTTTTTGGAAAATGTACAGACTTTTAAGAAAGTGCATAACTATTGTCTTGGCTCAGGCTGCTATAACAAAATAGCACAGTCTGTGTGGTTTAAACAACAGACATTTATTTCTCACAGGTTAGGAGGCTGGGAGTCTGCGATTAGGGTGTCGGTGTGGTCAGGTTTTGGGGAGGGTCCTCTTCTTGACTTGAAGGTGGCCACTTTCTTGCTGTTTCCTCACAGGGCAGAGAAACAGAAAGGGCAAGATATTTGACAACTCTCTACAAGAGCACTAATTCCATCATGGGGATGATGGGACCCTACTCTCATGACCGCATCAAACCTAATTACCTCCTAAGGGCTCCTCCTCCAAATGTCATCACATTGACATTTAGGGCTTCAACATATGAATTTGGGGAGACACACATTCCATCCCTAGCAGCTATCTTGCTAAGTGAGGTAAACTTAGCTTAGGGGGTCTGCTTTGACAGATAAGGTCACAGAAGTCAGACTGGACTGGGTAGTATTGTCCTAAAGCAACAGAAGCAATATCACCTGAGAGATGAACCCAATCATGGTTGAGGTAGAAGGCAGACTGTCTTAGGAGAAGCATGCCAAGAGGAACTGAGGTGATGGGTCAAAGAGAGGCCTCAAATGGGAAGCCAAGTTGGGGAGTCAGTGCTGGGGAGGGCCAGCAGGAAGTCCAGAGGCAAGCTATGAGAATATATTAAGGAAAACCTGTGCAGGATAAAGATTGATACACTGTGAGGCCCCACTACTTGTCCTGACAGTTTTTAGAAGCCAAGTAGAACCAGACACTAGAAGACAAAATGCTCTTAGTGTCTGGGCAGCCTCAGTCTAAGGGGAGGAGACAGCCAAGGAATAGAAATGACTTTTCTTCCTTGAGGGCTTCAGAAATTTGACCAAAGTTATGTAATGTTGTGGCACCAAGGTGTGCCTGTGTATTATGGCACTTTTACTTTCTATTTCTTTCGGTGGACTTGGAAATAGAGCTTCAGATCAGTCCTGTTTCTCACTCAATCACTGCCCCCACTCCCCCCTTCCCTTGTCATGAGTGAATCATCTTTCCAGAACAATGACAGCCATCACCAAAACTGAGAACTCAGTGTGACAAAAGGGCTGTTTTCACAGTTCTCTTGCAACATAATATAAAAGTTCACCATGTCAGGCACATCATCTTAATCACTGAGGTCAAGAGAACCTCTAGACGTGACAAGTAGCTGCCTCCTTAGTTAACTTCCTCCTTCTGATTGGCAAGCAGAAGACTGCAAATCACCAACACATTTCATTTCTTTAGATTTGTCTTCATGAGTTAGAAATAAGGATTTCAGCCTGAGTCTTTTGCATTAAAAGGATATGTACATGGAAAAGAAGCCAATGCTCATACTGAAGATAATGGTGAAAATGAGCATGGCCGCAGAGTTTCTAAGTGAACTGACGGGTGCACTTCTTCAGTTCACATCAGCTGGGCACCTACTCTGCGTGCCTGACACTGTGCCTCTAGGCACTGAGGGGTCCAAGAGTGAACCTGCAAACTAAGTTTGGCTGCAATAGAGCCTGCATTTCAGTGGCCAAACAGATACAGAAAGAACAAAATATCAAATAGCGACAAGTACTATGCAAAAAAACAAGCATGGGGATGTGACAGAGAGTGACTGTTGGCTACTTTATTTGGGAGTTCAGAAAGGCCTCCCTGAAAAAATGACATTAACGCTGAGATTTGAATGACAGGAGAGAGGCAGCCACGTGCAGGTCTGGGGGTGAGCATTCCAGGTAAGTGACAGAGTTGCCCCAAAGGCCCCAAGGCAGCACTGCAAGTGACATGTAAGGCTGTAGTCACAACACAGGACAGAAGGAGCAGATGACTTCTTAGAGAAAGATAGGAGCCAGACATAAGGAATCTGAAATTTAGTCTCAGTGTATTGGGAAATCACTGGAAGGTTTTAAGCAGGGAAAAGATTTTATAAATGTACTGTTCAAAAAGATCAGTCTGGCTGCTCTGTAGAAAATGGACTGTTTTAAGAACGAGGGTATGCGAAAGGCCATCCAGGCAGCTGCTGCTGTCACCCACCACTAAAGACCATGCGGCTTAGATCAGGGGGGTGGGGAGGAGATGGAGAGAGGTGGATATATGTATGCAGGATTTACTAGGGGCATAGAAATAACAGAACTAGTTCTTCCCATGTGAGTAAAATGTGAGAAAGAAAGAATGAAGGGTAACTCTTAGAGCTTGGGGTGGGGCAATTAAATGGATGGTGATATATATGGAGACAAGCAAACCTGGAAGAAAAGCAGGTTTGGGAGAGGGGAAATCAATGTTCCTGTTGGAAGAACACAGGTTTGGAGGCGAAACAAAAATCAATGTTCACTTTGAAGTACACAGGCGATGTCAAAAAGGTGTCAAGCAAACACTTGGATGTGGAGCAGGAGCACCGAGGATGCTCAGTGCTTTTCCATATTTTCAACCACTTTTCGTTGTTGTTTAATTCTCACCAGAGGGTTTGTTTTTTATTGACTTTAGAGAGAGAAGAGGGGAGGGAGAGAGAGAGAAAGATAAACATCGATGTGAGAGAGAAACTCCGACTGGCTGCCTCCTCTATGTTCCCTGAACGGGAATCAAACCTGCGACCTAAGCTTGTGCCCTGACAGGGGATAGAAGCTGCCACCTTTCAGTGTACAAACGACCTTCCCGACCAACTGAGCCGCACCAGCCGGGGCTCGGCCGCTTTGTATTTTGGCGAGGGGCTTGTGATGACTCTGTCCAATAGGCTATATCACTTGGGGCTGAAGCTCAGAAGAGCGAATTGGAAGTTCTCTACCATCTGTCCTGCTGCTGCCATAGCGTCCAGCAGCGCTCCCGAGGGCAGAGCCCTTTTCAGCCCTGGCCCCTGAGCTGGGTATGTGCAGCAGTCACCATTCCCTCTGCCGACCTGAGTTGGTCATTAAGGATGAGAGAGAAATAAGCCTTGGGTTAAGCCACGGAGATTTGGGGGTTCATATGTTACTGCAGCACAATTTAGCCTATCCTGACTACAACAACTAGAGAAATGGACTGAAGCATTTTCGGTAAAAAGATACTACCTAAAATCATGCGTATGGACATATTCATTTAAGGAAAAAGTATAGATGGAGAGGAAAAGGGAGCCCAGTCTGGAACATTCTCATACACTCTAAGGCACGGGGGTTGAACAAAAGAGGAAAGCCAGGATGGTGTGGGAGCTAGGACACTAAGAGAAGATGAAGTTTACAAATAGGATCCTCAGAGTTCAAGTCCTGAGTACATGAGTGTAAGGGATGCTTTGCAGCATGCATAGATGAGGCAAGGACAGTGTGTTTTCCCTAGATTGCTGGCTGCAAGAGGGAGCCTACGTAGTGATTTCTTAGAATGAAATCATGGGTGGAGCACAACACACTGTAAAAATGCTACCTTGATGAACTATTTCGAGCCAGCGGGTCACACAGCCAGAGGAGTTTTTTCCTGGCTCTGAATTTGGGCACATGCGGATGGCTTGAACCTGGGAAGGTTTTGCTGACTCATTCCACACACTGTTAGATGTTCCTCCTTGATATTTCCATTGTGTCCACAGGATGCCTCTAAGGCTTATTGTACTGCAATTTCAGTGTCTGTTTCCTCAGATAATCATCTCCTCCAGGATTCTCCCCGGTGCTTACAATGGTATCTGCCACAAAACAGATTCTCAAGTGTTTGTTCAATGAATGGACAGTCTTGCCTGGCACCTGGCAAGATCAACTCCCACGACCATAAAGTGATAAGGGTGTTGGCTGTCACAAACATAAGATGATAAGTGTTTCTGTTAATATCACATGGCCAAAGGAAACCTAACCCCCTGGTTCAGATTCTTCACATACCTCCTCCATTAACATGTACTTACTGAATGCCTGCTGTGCACCAAAAATGTGGATCGAAGGGGAAGAAAGGAATTACCTATCTTAGTCTCTACACTCAGGGAAGTAACAGTGCAGTTAAGAGGACTAGGCTAAGGCTATGAAACCATTTGAGAACAGTATGAGATGGCATACAGTTAATTGAAGTTGCATAGACAATGAGCATTATAGGGTTTGGTAATGGAAATAAATAGATAAATGCAAAATGAAATTAGATCTAGGACAATTTCTTAGAGGAGGTGGGACTTTGAGGGGAGGTCAGGTCTGCAGGGCTGTGGAGGGCGACATGGGAAGGTCCTGAATTAGAGCTTTGTTGACTTTGAAAGGACAGGGGAGGAGATCCTGGAAAACAGTGGAAAGGGTGTTATTGGACAGTGGCAAGAAACATGGGTGGGGCCAGATTAGAAAGGATTTCAAAAGTCAGTAAACTAGTAATTTATGTCATTCATTCATTTATTTATTCATTTATTCATTCATTGATTCATTGATGAAACATTTATGGAGTGTCTACCATGTGCCAGGCATGATGAGAGGATAGATAATAAACATTGAAACAACTACCTAGTAAAATTTCAGATTGTGATAAGTGCTATGGAGCAAAGTAAGACTGGAGGAGATACAAAGCGATGGAACATGCCATTTTCTATAAGGGAGGGTTAGGGAAGGCTTTTCTGAGGAGCTGAGCTTTATGAAGGGACCAAGTGAAAAGATAAAGAGAATAGTAGGTTCCTGGGAATCAATGTGATGTGACAAAGTCTATCAGGAAGATAACACATAATACAGAGGAGGGTGAAAAGTTAGCTAACTAGCGGCAAGAAACACGGCAGACTTCAGAAGCTAAGAATATGCTAGAAAGCTTTAGTTACAAAAGTTCTCTTTTATAAAGTTTCTTTTCAATATCATATGTATTGGGGATTTTTTGTTTCTTATAATGGAATATTATAGTTTAAATGATTAAGAAATAAGGAAAACCTCTTCCATTTGTTCCAGCCCACATGCCACACTCATGAACAGTGTAGCTTGTGATCTGCTAACAACACTGTCAGTTTCTGATGTTTCTATCCTTCCTACCTATAAAGGGACCTGCTGCCCATCAGATGGACTGGTGTCCTTGGAAAACAGAGAAATAGAAGGTATGGGCTCTCCTGCCCATCTTGTCAAAGGCAGGCCTGTGAGTATTGCGTGGCTTCTTGCCCAGCAGGAGAGGATTAGGATTGCCAAATCTTTGTATAATAGCAGGCTCTCATCTACATAACACCTGGTCTTTACAAACCCAGTCGTTATGGATATGATCCAAGTTGTCACTCCAGGGGTTTGATTATTTCCAAGTTAGCGAGAGTTGTTTCTTACATGTATGGAATTTGCCTGCCTGTGTTCCCCTGTTGAGGGTGAATCCAGTGACTGCCTCTCCTGATTTTGCTCTAGTTTGGTGATGTCAGGGAGCAGTGGGGAAGAAGGGATTGTGGTAACTAACCCTCCACCTCTTGGGCAGTAAATATCATTGGAGGATGGGCAGCCAAAAAAGAACTCGATGTCTGCTTGGAGGGGTATTCTAGGACAGGGCACAGAAGCTAAGGTCCCAGAGCGGGCCAAACGCTGAGCTCATCTTGCCACAGTATACATACATGACAAGAAAGCAGACCCAAGGTCCGGTAACTGAGATAAAGAATTTGGGATTTTGGCTGCTGAGGTTAGTAACTGGATGTCAGATGTGGGGAGAGGTGGGAAGGCAGAAGTAGAAATGAAGAGGTAAGTAAGGCCTTCCAAATAGCCATCAACCTGTACCGTTCTCTCCCTTTCCATGAAGCCACCATCATCTCTTGCCCGGATGATTCTTTTTGCTTTGGTTGTTGTCTCTGAATAGCATGCGAGCGATCTTTCAAAAGTCTAAATTAAAATATTATTTGTACTGATATGTGATATATATAAAATGCACCCATTTTAAAATGTACAGTTTGAGCGATGAAAAATTTATACATTATTGTAACCACAACTAAAATTAAAACATAGAACATTACCAACATCTGAAAAAAAAAAGGCTAAATTAGATCACATCACTCACAGAATTAAAACCACCCATCCGCTTACAAGGACCTGGGAGCTCTGATCCTGGTCTGCCTCTCTTCCCCTCTCTTCTTACTCTTCCCAGGCTCACTAGTTTCTAGCTACCATGGACTCTGATAAGTTCTTTCTGGGACAAGCTCTTCAAGTCATAGGGTCTTTGGTCATGTTATCCCTCTGTTCCCCCTTCTTGGCTGATGTCTGCGTATATGCGATGTAATGGTACCTTAGTGGTTAAAAATGTACACACTACAGACTGCCTGGCCAGATTCTAGGCTTCTACCTATTATCTGTGTGACTTTGAGTAAGTTGCTTAAACTCTCTATGCCTCTATTGTAAAATGGAGTTGATAGTAGAGCCTGCCACATGGGCTAGTTAAAAGGATTAAATGATACAAGTAAAGGACTTAGCACAGTGCTTACCATCTAGAAAAAAATTCAATAAATGTTGCCTGTTGTTGCCTTTGGGCCTCAGCCAAAACATCATTTCCTCTGAGAAGTCTTGCCTAAACCCGATCCTTCCTTTCCACTCCCTTCTACTACATTCCTTTTCCACAAAACTCTTTCCCTTCATTTTATATGTTTATAATCATTTGTGTATCTTTTGTTGTCTGATGCTCCTGTAGATTGTAAACTCCATGAGGGCAAGGACTCAGCCCACTGTGACCCTGAGTAATCAGCATGTTGTATAGTGCCAGGAACATAGCAGACATTCGAGAAACGTCTTGCTGAATGAATGACTGAGGCTACGGTTCAGGCCTAAGTTTGCGAATGCTGAGTGTCTGCTGGGAAACCCTTGGTGCTTCAGAGGGACTGGTCTGGGCCAGAAGCCAGTGGAGTTCCACTCCACTATTTTTCAATACATTATCTTTACGTTGTATTTAAGATTTTGACACATCAAAATCAAATTACCGGACCAAGCTCAAAACTTACATTTGTATGCCAGGATCAAATGCTCTTTTTTTGGCAAAAAAAAACCCTAAAACATTCAGATTCGCCATAGAATCTCATCCAACCTGGAATTGGCCTGAGTGAATTGTGTGAATGAGACAGTCACGGTCTCTTCCCCCTACTCGGTTGGGCCAGTGTAGACCTAGGCAATAACTTCCTGGGTAGTGGGCCCAAGATCCCGGCTCAGGCTTGCCTTTCTCAATTCTGTTTTAAACTGGGCTTCTTTATCTTTCTTTGTCACATGCCTTCTGTATCTCTTATTTGTTTAATGCTAAGGGTTGTCTATTTTATTTACATAGCACTTTCCCATCCAAGCTTGGCCCAGACTGTATGGAGAACATCACATTCAGAAAGAGCGTTGAAATATACACATAACAGGAACGATACTTTGAACCCCACTGCTATTTGGGTGGTATAGGATTACTTTCCTCTGGGGCTCCGCCTTGGTTCTCACTAGGGACTGGGTCCCAAGGGACCTCCCCCTCCCACCCCTCGGCCTCTTCCATTGTTCCGTTGTTTTGCTCCATCTCACAGGAAGCCTGGAGGTGATTGGAGCCTTTGGCATCTGTGTAGAGGGTTATGGAAATTTATAATCTCCAGCTTATTTTCCACGTTGGAACATGATCTGTTCCTTACATATTATAATGTCACCTATATATTTTAGGGCTGCCTCCTTCCAAATCCATTCTTTGTTCACTTTTTTTATAAAATCCCCCTTCCCACCCCCAGTCACTCTCCATTGGCAAGGTCTCTTTCCCTGCCTAGGTTGTCCTTTCAGTGTTTCTAACCTAATCTAGATATTGAGGACAATGCTTTTATTAAGGACCAAAGCAAGCTATCTTGGCAAGAAACTCAAACTATGTACAATATGTACTTAAAACACAAATGGGGAGTTTGAGCTAGACAGGTCTGCCTTTTCTTCCACCAGATTTGTATGCCGTTGAACAATGTCAGAGAAAGTTTGGGCACCTTATGCTATTTGACTATACTGAAATGCTTGCGGTTGGCAGAGTGCCTTAATGAAAAGTGACTAGTCCGTAGATTAAAGGAGTCAGTAAGCTAACAAAAGGTAACAACGTTTAAAGTTCATGGTTCTTTATATTTTAGAAATAATTTAGATTTAATTCTTATAAATTACTTATTTTTGACTTTAAGAGGTCCAGTGTCTAGGACATAATTACCATCTAGCTATTATCCTAGATTCAAAAAACAAGAGACCAAATACAAACAGTGTGACTGAGAGGGGGAAGTTACATCTTAAGAATTAAAGTATCCTTATGGGCACCCTAAGTGATCATGGATATAGAGCAAGGGGTTAATGAGAATGGGCTGACATATTAAATTAGAATGCATGTTGGCATCAAATTGCCAATCTAAAGAAAACTATACGTATCACTCACTGCCTCTGAAGAGGGAGGGGATATATGTCCATAAATGACATGCTCAGAAGTCCTGCTTGATGGCCTCTTTCCAGAAGGGCCATAAACACCATATGGTGGTTTGAGCAAAGTGCTGCCTTGGTTCTGGGGAGACTGAAATCTGGGAATCCTGGACATAACAGTTCAGGTAAACAGAAATGTTTTTCTTTGGCTGTCGTTCCTGAAGTTACTTAAGTGAGTCTCATTGGCTATTGATCCATATATATCGAGATTACAATAAAACATAATGGACCAGTTTTCCTTTCCTTGGACTCACAGGATTGGCATTTTATTTCTTGGGAGTAACAAATCAGGGTCTGGGATTGGGGAAAATTGTCTAGGATCTGGATGGCAGCTTATTTATTTTCAAGACGGTGATGTCAGAAAGAAAAGCATAACCCAGAGTGGGATGGCAATAACTCATGGGGAGAATAGCAATGGCTGTTTTAAATATTAAGTAAGGCAGGCCCTGGCCCATGTGGCTCAGTTGGTGGAAGCATTGTTTTGTGCATCAAAGGGTCAAAGGTTTCATTTCTGGTCAGGGTCAGGGTACATGCCCTGGCTGTGGGTTCTGGGTGCATCTTGGAGGTAACTGATCCATGTTTCCCTCTCACATTGATGTTTTTCTCTCTTTCCCTCTTCCATTCTCTCTCTCTAAAATAAAAAAAATAAGTAAAATAAAATAAACATATCCTCTGGTGAGGATTTAAATGCTAAGTAAGGCAGGCTCCCTTTCTCACTTTCTGAATCCATTCCCACAGCAAAATGAATATGAATCCCTCACTGTGGCATTCATGTTTCCCTTTTCACTGGCACTTACCTTCTTTTGATTTTTTGTGTGTGACAACCCTAGCTGCTCTATTTATCTCTTTAATTTAATTTGCTCTGTGGCATCAAGCTTTCATTTTCTCCTGATTATTTTGCTTCTTTTTAAGCACCCGGGGTGTGCCAAGCATTAGATAAAATAGAAAAGATACAATCCCTGCTGTCCCTGGACTCGCACATTAAAAGCAACTCGACAGGCTCAATATCCCGCTATTGGCAATGGGTAGTCCTGATGCTTTTCTCCCTTGCTCCCTTTAAAAGAAACTTCATCGCTCTGAACAGGCCTAAGAAGTTCCCCAGATCAAAGGTGTCAAAAACCAGGAGGGTTTGGAACAAGTGTCAGAGAGCAAGCAAAGGGCTCTCTCCCAGAGCTGGGACCCTGCTCCTGGCCTGCCCACCCGCTCTCTGCGCCCCTGCCCTCCTGGGGCACCTGGACGGGCTTCCCCGACTCCTCAGCAGCCACCTGCGCCCCCCGCCCCGCCGCCACCTCCCTGCCACCTCCCACGCCGAGGGCTGCAAACCCTGCGAAAAAGAGGCTTTCTCGGGTCTGGTCTGGTGGACTGGCAGACTCTGGGAGCCCCTGCCCATGGGGAGGACCCAGCTCCCGGCGGTCCCCCGGAGTCACCCCGGTTTCCCCTTCCTTTCCCACATGTCCCACTAGGATCTTTGTTTCTTTCCGTGTAACACGGAGCCCCCTCGTGCCCGGGGACTGCAGAGGAAGCGGGGTCCGTGGGACTGGGCGGGATTGTGCACTTTATGGCAGTGTCTGGGCGTCTGACGCGTGCCTGCGGGGGAGTGGAGGAGTGGGGGGCTATAAGCTGGGAGTAAAGCACCCCCACTCGCCATTCCCCGACCCCCTGCCGCCCATTGCTTCATGGTTCCCTGAGACCCCTGTCCCCTGGCCATCGGCGGCTTGGGTACCCCAGGCTCAAGTCAGCCCGAGAGACCCTCTCAACTGGTCCGCACCTGAACCCCGAAGCTTCAAAGTTGCGGAAAACAGCCTCGGGGAGCTGAGGAGCCGAGGCTGAGGCCAGAGTGCCAGGGCTCTCCCCCGGGGGGGCGGGCGCCCCGGCTCTTAGAGGGGCGGCGGCGGCGGGGGGAGGCGAGCGGGGAGGTGGGGACGGGCTGCAGGGGGCGCGGGGGGCGAGGGGCACCCCGCTGCCGCCGCTGCGCGGGCTCTGGGGACGCGCCGGGCAGCCAATGGCTGCGCAGAGCTGTACAGCAGATGGCGTCCGACTGCGCCGCTCCTTCCTCGCCCTCCTCCTCCTCGCGCCTCAGTGCTGAGCAGCCGGAGTCGCCGCCGGGCTGCCAGACGCTGGCATGGTGGTCTCCCGACGCTCACCACCTCCGTCCTTGCGCTCGGGAGGCTCGGCGCGGGGCGGCTCCCGGAGGCTGCGGCGGCGCGGGCGAGGCGGGTGAGTGCGGCGGGCGCCCGGCGGGCGCGGCGGGGGCGGCGGCGGGGGCGGGGGCGCCCCGCAGGCTCGGACTTTGCGCTTGCCTCCCTGGACAGCCTGCCTCCCCCCTGCTCCCAGCCAGACGCAGGAACTTGCTGGCGGAGCTGCTCCGTCGCTTCTGGCGGCGGGAGGCAGGGCGCTGCGGGAAGGATGGGCGGCCAGGGGCGCAGCGCCCGGGCGCTCGGGCTGGCCCAGCAGGGACACCCCGCGCAGGGACTTGGGCGCAGACCCCAGGCAACGGGGCTGAGTCGCGGGACTGGGGAGGCAGGGCTCTGTTCCTCCCACTTCCAGCTGGCTTTGGCGGGTACTGAAGAAGGGAGTCTCTGGGTCCCCCATCCTGAGCGGGGAACCGCGGAGCCCAGGATCTGAGGGCGGGGAGTTCTGCGGGCTTGGGCTCTGCAAACAGGTTGACTGCGTACCTGCGAGCGGGCGTTCAGTGCCCCCGGAGGGCAGCCGAGCTGGCCCAGAAGTTTTGCACCTTTCCTGACTGATCGGCGGGGTGTCAGGAGGCTGCTGCAACAGTTACATTTCCTCTGTCCCTGCGGGGGGCGAGGGGCCAGCGGGGGGAAATGGGAGTCAGGTCTGGCGTGACATTAGGCTTGTTTTTATCAAGAGAAAACTGGGAACCCAGCTGGAGAATGAGGGCAAGGAGGACACGTGTAATTTTTAAAGCATTACCCGTAGGCTCTTGCCACCTTTCCTTTCTAACATCTCGGATAGCATTCAAGTTATTTGAATATGCTAGTGGCACCTCCACTTTTGGAAGTCCAAATAGTTTTGAGTCTTTGAAGTTGGAAAGCTTGGGTGTGTGTTTGGGGAGGGGGGCTTTCAACTCTTTCAGCCTCTTTTTGAGACAAGGGGGGGCTTTATTTCAAGGAAAGGGGGAGTAGCCTAATGGTACTTTTTTCTTGGAAATCGTTCAAGCTTCCCTTAAGAGAGATTACAGTTCACTTCCATTTCCTATGGTCAAGGTGAAGTTCGACTAAGATTATGGCACCTGGGCATGTTCTCTGGAAAACTCCAGGGTTACTTGGTGCTCTGTTCATTGCCAGGGTGGTCGGCTAGTAGCCTGCAGTTTTCCATTTTTACCTGCATTTGTGCTCTTGTGAGTGACAACCAGGCTGGAGGAGCCCTCTTGGTGTTTTCCTGGAGTGTACCTGTGGGTGCTCTGTTATCACGGAAACGGTACCCCATGCAGGCTGGGTGCAGCTCCGCCAGGCTGTGAGGGGAGTGTGTGTGTGTGTGTGTGTGTGTGTGTGCGTGCACACACGTGCATCTGGAGCGTCCTTTTGACAGGCAATTTTAGGATGTCAGGGTGATACATTTATCTCCCAGGCAGTGTCAGGACAGTATGGGTTTGTTGGGTAGCTGGGTGGCAGTGCTCTCCAGGGAAGCCTCTCTATGCTCTAGATATACTACAGCTTTTTGCTTAAAGCTTCCTGAAAGCCACTTAGGATATTACTAACCAAATAAGAAGTCCTATCCCTCTCCAGTGGTGAATGAAAAGCTCATGTGTTTGCGGGTTGAAAGCTACATAAAGTTTTTCAGCTTTCAGTGGGTAGGTAAGCCAACTGAGGAGATTCCTGGGAATTGGCTTCCTATCCCTACTATGCCTGTGCACGTGTCCCCCCTTTCCTCCCCCCCAGCTGGGAGTTGAGGGCTGGAAACGCTTTGTGCAAATTTAAGAATTATAAAGATAATTCTCCTGTCCCTGTTGTCACATACACAGATACAGGTGTTGACTTCAAAAGTGTCTGTGCCCATTAGCACAGACATTTCCAGCGGTGCTGACACCTACAAACCACTCAGGGTTTGGAAGACTGGAGATTAATCCATGATAAGTGCTTGGAGATGTGTGGTCCAGGGAAGGACTGCCTGCTGCTGGTGGACTTGGATGGCCTGTTATGAGGGTTCATAACAAGTGGGATTACTTTATATCTACCTTAATATTTAAATCGATACTTGAAAATGATCTTAACAATGTTTCTTAACCCTCCATCATCCCATACCCCACTGCTTTTAATCAAAGTGTTTGCTTCTTAAAGAATTGAAGGGCTAAGAAGCAGAAAGACTGTTAGACAGGTAGACAGTAATTACTGATCATAAAAACAATATTAACACAGACTCTACAGTTTGAGGATTGCCATTAACTAATTGGCAACTAAAACGACCTTTCTTTTCTCTGTTGAATGTGCCTTTTGAGAGAAAGAAGGTAAAGAATTAAAGAAAAATGGTCTGACTAAACTGTACTTTATCAGGAAGGCTATCAGGAACTTGTTTACTTGCTGCAGATCCTGTTTCTGAGGGAATAATACTTTTATTGATATTTGTAAAAAAAAAGTTTGTCTTTAAATAACAGGCAAAAAAGCAGAATAGAAAATTAAGAGCTAAGTTAGTGGAAGAAGACTGTCCAAACAAACAAAAAAAATTCCAAAGCATGTCAATTCATTTTAATTATACTCCACAAACTGAAGCTGGAGTCATATTCTTCAAAGGAAAATAAAAACCTGCCAAAACTGTAATTTTGCTGTTCCACACACCTTTGTAATGATTAGGCATTAAAGTAATAACATCGTTTCCAAGGTTTGAATAGAATGATGAAGAATAGTTGACTGGTCCTATTGAGTTAAGAGTCAAAATGACAAATGATACAATATATTAAGTACACGATCAAGACAAACAGATAAAAAGATTCTGAGCGGTGATAATGGTACTACTGGTTGGAGAAAAGAGCAGCACCGTTAACAACACAGCTCCAAAGACGCTCTGCAGAAAAAGTGTGAAGGGTGGGCCTTTGACTAACTCGAGGGTATTTTAGTTAGAAACTTTTTACATAAGCCACTTAGATATGCTTTTGTATTCTTGGGATATGAATTACTCATAAGTGCTTTATGATTTTTTTTTTAATTTTTTAAAAAATATATCTTTATTGATTTCAGAGAGAGAAAAGGAGAGGGAGAGAGAGAGACAGAAACATCAATGATGAGAGAGTCATTGATCAAGCCCGCAACCGGACATGTGCCCTGACCGGGAATCGAACCCAGATCTCCTGGATCCTAGGTCGAAGCTCAACCGCTGAGCCACGCCCGGCCGGGCATTGTGCTTTATGATTTTAAAAGGTGTTCTCCACTGTGTTACGATAAAAGCAGCAGGTTCGTTCACTTGAACACCGAGCAGCTTCCTAAATATAACCCAGGTCCTTAATTTAGAGCTGTTAACAGGATTAATATCTGAGTGATAATTAGACTGTTAAACCTGGGAAAGGAGATGGATTTTAAATTCCACTCTCAGTTTTAGGAATTTAGAAGTTATGAGTTTGAGTGGGATCAGTATTGTAATAGATATGAAGCCTGTGGTCCCCTTGCTCCAATATGTTCAACATTTTATCTACCCTTTAAAATTTCTCCATTAGTTGGGATTATTTTGTTGGTGTGTTTACTGGCATTTTCATGGGTGGTTTTCATAGCTAAAAGTTGCTATTGATGAAAGCAAGCAAAGAAGATTAGGTGCAGTTCCCTGTCAGCTTGTATGTAGCTCTTGACTGAAGGGGAGACAGGGATCACAGTCACTGAGTTCCTAGGATTAGGCTCTCATTCTGAGCCATGTTGCCTTAAAATAGAAGTTATACAAAATAGAAGTACTTAGTTATTTTTTCAGTTGTAATCCACCTGTGATTTGTTATGAGCATGACACAGCTACCAGATCAAACAACTTATTTGAGGAGGAAACTAGTGAAATCCACTCGTGTGGTGTCTTTCGGTTGACTTCTGGAATCAACCCTGGAGATGCCGTGGGAGAGATTTCCACTGCTGGTGGGGCCTCAGAGTTATTGCAGGGGCGGAGAGTTCAATTCAAGTGTGGTTTATAAGCTGAACAGTTAAGTCATCCAGAGCATGGAATAACTACTCTACTTTTTAAGAGTTTGTGTATATGCTTTGGTGATGAATAACACACATTACATTTAAAAGCATCACTATTCATTCATACTAGCTTTTAGACATTAGGAATTCTTTAAATTAATGGATGCTAAAAGTACAACTCTCTGCTGTGATGTGGAAATCTGTAGAATTTTTTGAAGTCAAAATAAAAGAGGCCCTCCTATCAGAAAAGGTTGGACATTGACCTAGATGTACGGATCTGTAACAATGTGGAAATGCTCCTACAGGGAACAGAAGGCTATCATTGTTGCACTTAGGTATTTTGCAGCAAGGGACCGGAAGCTTGCTTTTGATTTTGCCTCTCTAGGCATATTTTAATTATGAGCCTCTCGTAATTAAATACACTGCAGCTAAAAACAGAATCCTAAGTAACTAATGCACAAACAATTCTTCAGTGCCTTGACTGGAGAGGAGCTCTTTGCCTTCCACTTGCATGCATGAGGGTTTGGCTGCAGATCTGTGCCCTACTGTTATGTCAGGGAACAACAGCTCATTACTCTGGACGAGTCACAATGTTGAGAAAAGTGCTCAAGTTCACGGCAGTGAGACACCAGTGCCACGGTCTTAGACTATAGTTTTGTAGTAATGCATATTTTAATTTTGGGGTTTTCAGGTGGTTATTTTTAAAAGCATACTATGCAGTACACATAAATGAAAATTTTTAATTAAAATAAGACTAAGGCTTGCAGTAATCTTGCCTTGCAGAGTTTGCTTCTGGGCTCTCCTCTATTGATTTCTGCCTTTCGTGCTTACGTTAGACATTTTCAGGGTGATTTGGCCAGTGTGCACTGACACAGGCTGGTTATAAAAATATGGAACTACCTCTGTATCGGTAGGTAAATGGGTGCTGTGTTAAGCCTCCTGAAGGGCATCTGCTACCTCAGTCCTACTGACCACTCCCCTGAGACCTCTTAGATCATTTCTTGTTACAGTCACTTGGTATGGCAGGGGGGCTGGGACCCACCCCAGGGCTGTTGTTGGAGCCTGTTCTGACTGATTGGTGCTTGAGCCCTACCACTTCGTAAATATTCTTTATATTATCCTTTGATATTTTTACCCATAAAATGAGTAAATACAGTCATTGGCATTATCAAGTAGTTGAACTTGAAATCTGTTTAACTTTGCATTTTATTTTTTTATGTCTAACATTTATATCTGTTAAAAGCAGTTAAGTGTTATTTGCATCTACTTATATCCCTAAAGAGCCCAAAGTTACCTGGATACCTTTTAGTTATCAATTCACTTAAAGCCACTCTATCTTCAATTTCATTTGCTTTCCTCAAAAACATAAAGTAGCCATACTAAGTCATAATGGAAAGGGGCAGAGCCAAATTTCTCCCCCAGGCCATCTGCCAGAACTATATACAGCTTTCTGCCCCATAGCTGTCTCAGACCACCTAATTAAAATGTATGTGTATGGAAGTAGTTAAACAGGCTTTTTTTCCTTTGGAGGGGAAAAAGTAATTGTTTTTCCCATTTCTATTTCTAGTCTTCAGAATTAACTCAGTTTATTTGCATCAACTTTCATTCATTTTTGTGATTAAGTATTGTTAACGGGGTTCGTTTCACCCGAATTGACCCTTTCTGTGAGCTGGAATGTCTGCTGACCAGTCACAGAGAGGAAAGGGATGTTGATGACTTTGCAGGCCCTTTAAGGAAAATTCTCTGGTTGTTTCTTCTGGATCTCTTCTAGGTTAAACTAAATGCAAACACTGCTCAGTGGGCCCTGGATAATACAACTCAGCTTTTGCTTCTTTCTTAAACAGAAAAAAATAGTGTTCCAGATCTTACAACAAATTTACTCATGCCAGTCATGAACTTCGTATTACCCACCTTCTACGAAGCCTGTCTCCTTTAAGTCACTCACAAGATCCACACCTATTTTTTAAAAAAAATATGTTTATTGATTCTTTTGAGAGAGAGGAAGGGGGAGGAGAGAGAGAAACATGATGTGAGAAACATTGATTGAACCTGCAACCTGGGTATGTGCCCTGAGTAGGAATCAAACCGGTGACCTTTCGGTGCACAGGACAACGCTCAACCAACTGAGCCACACTGGCCAGGGTGACCCAGACCTATTTTAAAAGGCCCACAGTGCTGCTTTAGGCCCCCAGCTTCCAGTTATCCAAATTTCATCTGTTAGTCAAGACCCAGTTTTAATTATACTTCCTCTGAGCTTTCTCTGATTACACCAATTCACAAAGCCTTTTCTCTGTCTGAAGAACTCAGGTGGTAAATTCTAATTTTAAGGTTTGATTGAATCTATTTTCTTATTAGCATCTAGTTGTGGAGTTCTGATAGGAGAGCATTTGAATGAGAAAGGGCATCGCTATCTACTGAGAATTCTGGAAAATGTTTGAGAGGAGAATGTGATACAGAGAGGGGCTGGGTGATAAGCGCCTTTCGAGGATCTCTAAGGCAAGACTTAACAATAGCCAGGTAGGCAACAAGAGTGGCTGCTAATTATTGATTATCTAGGCCATGCTGCATCTGGGCTGGGTGCATTAGAATCAGCATATCTACTCCTCACAATAATGTTGCAAAGTGGGTTCTATTATTTAGTCCCATTTTTCATACTAGGAAACAGAGGCTGAGGGACCTTTGGCACTTGGCATGAGGCCAGTGCAGCTGGTTAATCACAGAGCCAAGATTTGCATTTCAGTCTGTTGGCTGCCAGGCCCATTTTGCTTCTGATACACCAGACTGCCCTAGAGACTGGAGTTTGGGTCATCAAGTTTAATCTTACCCTCTGCTGGAATTCCTTCCAAATGCAATAGTGTGAGCACACATGTACACAGACACACACACACACACACACACACACACACACACACATACACATACACATACACACACACATACACATACACATACACAGCACTCACTCACTGCCAGAGTCTCACACACAGTGGAGATGACTGACTGGCAGAGCATTGCCGAATCACTTCTTCCTGAACACAGATGTGTCATTTGGAAATATGGGAAAAGGCTGCATTTTGATTTGGCACAGACCTTATGCATGAAGATTATAGTATCTTAGAATTTTAAAGAGCTTGAGGCATCTGTATATAGAAGTGTTAGCTTCCCGAGGAATCACTGGAATTCAGTCAACCCAGACATACTCAGGAAAGCCACATCATATTCCTTTTCACTAATGGCTTGTCATTAAGATGGACCTGTTCTGAATATGCACAGCGTTAGCTTTGAAATAAGCACAGAGAGCAGGAAAAGGGGAAGAGCAGTCTTCAGATGGAGTGAGTGGACTGGGAGTGGCCTTGGTCACTCCTGTGATTGGGCTGAGCCACCTGGTCAGGTGAGTGCCCTTATCTGCCCTCTTTGCTCCATGTACATCTTGACAGGAAAGTGTCCTTGGTGGAAGGGGACAGCTTTACGAAGAAGAAAAGGATGGTTCTTTGGTTAAGCTTGTCTGAGAAATTGTTTCTGAAGGTCTGTCTCTTAAAAGTGTTTTGCTGGGTCAGCATGAGTTCCCTTGGTATGAACTTCCATAGGAATATATAATATCCCCATTTCTGATATCAAAGCCTCATATCAGCCTCTATAGAAATATACTGTTGGAGTAGGACCAGTTTCTCTCCTTGTCTCTGGCACAATCATATGTAAAGAAGCTCAGACGATTCAAAATTGTACAGAGGTATTTTCAGTCGTTCCAGGAATGAACTTCTCCACATTCAGAGCTATCTAGGAATGTGATAGGCCGGCTTGAGGAAATGTGTGTTCCCATCTTTGGGGGTATTTAAACAGAAGGCAAATAAGTACATGTTAGGGTACTCTACAGAGAGAACATGTACATTGAATGTCAATAACAGATTTATTGAGCATATACTATGTGCCAGATACTGTTCTACATCTGAAATCCTCTCAAAAAGCTTGGAGTCAATTGTATTATTATTATTATTCCCATGTTACAGATGCAAAAATAGTCAGACCGGGATCTGCACTCAGGCAGTCTGATTCTAGAGGAGCTTTCTTCAATAGAAACTAAATGCAAGTCTCAAATACAATTCATATATTAAATCTTAAATTTCCTAGTAGCAACATTGAAATAAAGAAAAAAAATTGAAGTTAAGTTTAATAATATATTTTATTAACCTAATATATCTAGGATATTGTAATTTTGACATGTATTGATTACGAAAAAGTTATTAATGAGATGTTTTAAATCTTTTTTGTACTAAGTCCTTGAAATCTAATCTACATTTTACACTTACAAACACCTCTCAGTTCAGACTAGCCTTGTCTCAAATGCTAGAAGTAGCATGTGGCTGGTGGCCACCACATGGGACATGCCTGGAACTCGCACCATGAGTAATTCCACTCTACTGGCTGTCTTTTGCCTGCTGGTTTCCTTCCAAGGCATATATATCATCTTTGCACATGTGTTACCATTCACCTATTTATTAACTTATCCTTTAAATACCACATGAATAATCTCTTTAAAGACTTAAAACGTTTTTATGATTTCTCTCAGGAACACATTTATTTTTATTTTATTTTATTATTATTTTTTAAAGAATATGTTTTTATTGATTTTAGAGAGAGAAGTAGGGAGAGGGAGAGAGAAACATCCATCAGCTGCCTCCTGCGCACCCCCTACTGGGGGTCGAGCCCACAAATTGAGCATATGCCCAGACCAGGAATCAAACCGGCGACCTCTTGGTGCACGGAACAGTGCTCAACCACTGAGCCACAGCGGCCAGGGCAACACACTTACTTTTAAAACCTATGAGATAGGAAGATTTCTCTGTATCTTATATGTAAAAAATAAGCCTCATATGCCTTTTGTTTATGAGGATGGAGCGTATCTAGGTTGTTCATACGTATTATGGAATCACTGTACCCTTCTTGTGTACAGGCTAAATAGTCCCAGTTTCTTTTGTCACTTTTGGTTTGGTTTGGTTTGGTTTGCTAGTGTATATGTGAAGCCTGGTGCATATGAAATGGCATAGCCTAGGATCTGCTTATCTCTAGTAAGAATGAGAAAGGAAAAATAATCTTTACCTAAAGCTGAACTTAACCAGTTTTTCTCAATTACACTTGATGGGTGTTTCTCAGGCCTCTTTTTCTGTATCCTTATTGTGATTATTACAGTCGGAAATGACATGTGGCTCCCCAAAGTGATGTTTCTGATCAAATTGTAGTCATTTTTTGGTAGGTTTGATGCATTTCCTGGCAGGTAGAATTCTTCTCAGTTATCTGAAGGGCTTTTCTCAGGTTGAACTTCTGGCAGTAACCTACCCTCTGGGCTGTGGATGCTTTAACTGAAAAAGCAGAATGCGACATGTCTTTTACTGTGTGTTACATATGAAAAAGTCCCATGCTTCCTTGGTAAGGGCAAACTCTATTCAGCTATACACGATACTGTGAAACATTTTAATAATTCCAAGTGTCTGTCTGGAGGTGAGGGACCTATTACACAGTTAGCTTAAATCTGACTTCAGTTGCTCATTAAAAGAAAAGTATTAAGTGCAAGGCTTCAGTTGGAAACAAAGAAAAATTTTAAACTTCTTACGGATGAGTTTCCTTAGATGGACTCCAAGGATGTGTCATCTATTATTATGTGCATGAATATTAGATATTTCATTTGGATTATAGAGTTGGTGAAATCAAAACATCTTTCAGGTGTTTTTGGGTGTGTGTTTTTTTAATAACTAAGCAGTTTTCACACAGTAAGACAAACCAGTGGAAATTGCAAGATGCATTTGTTTGTAAGCTTTACGAATAAATTCAAAGAGTACTTATTGAGCACCTACTGTGTCCACGGCACAGAGTGGATGAAAGCAAGTATATGATGCCAGCCCCAGTCTCCAGGAAAATGCAGTCTAACAGGGAAGATGTGACACGCACCTCCTCTGCCCTTGGCAAAGCCGACTCACCTTGTTTATATATGTATGATATTTTACTAAGTAAAAGCAGAGCATGCATCTTATTTATATTTGGATCTTCAGCACCTTGCGGAGAAGAGCTGTACAATAGGTGTGTGTTGGATTAAATGAAAATGGTATATTAACTTAATTTACACACGTGAATTGAAATATCGCTTTAATGCTATATTTACAATGGGAGCATCTATATTAAAATCTCATTTTAAATGATGAAGATGAATACAGTCTCATCCCAAGCCCTTTGCCACTCCCTGGCTGGATCTGCTCTGCTGACTCCAGCTGGTAACTTCTAACAGCTTAGCTGCAGTTGAAAAAGATGGTTTTAACCTGAGGGAAGTGTGGGCCTCTCTTTTCAACTTGTCAGGGTCATATCAGGATTTAACCTCAGTCACAGATTCCTTCAGGGTACCAAAAACAAAAACAAAAGCAAAACCCCACAACTATTTTGTTTTGAGGATGAAGAACTTGGCATTTAATAATGCTAAGTAATCCTTGTAAGTGTGCATACAGGAGGTGGGGAATGGGGTGGGATAAGAAATATATTTACATATGGCTGCTTAGGGCTTCCAATGACTATTGAAGAATATAGAGCTAGCCCATATCAGGAAGAGCACTTTGTATTTGTGAACAAAATGAATCAGCTAATGATTGGCAAGGCTACATAACCTACAGAGGTGGGGCCCCCTCGGAGTGTCTCATCAAGTGATAGAAAGTGCTGCATTGCTAGTTCCCCAACTTGACCAGCTACGGAGAAGTTGATGCAGACAGTGAAGGCATCAGATCATCAGGAAGACATTTCTTTAGCATTTTATAGGCAAGGACTTCAATATACTTTCCTAGATTAAAAGAATTCTTTTCAGCCTACCATGTCCCTCAAGGAGAATTTAGCCAGTGGTTACGTACTGTTTCTATGGTATGCAAGGCACTATGCTTGGCCCGGTGGGGTGTGCAGTCATTCCCAAGAACTGGCCATGCCCTTGAGAATTTTTCATGGAATTCAGTGGAAGTAGGAGAAAAAAAGAAGGGTGCTTCAAAGATTAAAGTTGCACCTGCGGGGTTTTATGGATTAGTAGACACAGCATGGGAAGGAAGAAATGGGGCTCCCTGTTGACCTGTTTTTCTTACAGTTTTCCCAACATTATTTCTGATTCTCTGTTATATATGCTAGTCCTTAAGGCTGGGTATTTGTATTCTCTTTAATATAACATCTTATGTCATATAGTGTTTTGAAGTCCATGGCTTACAAATCCCCTTCAAGATTCATTAAAAACAACAATAAGCTCTCTTGCAGCCTGGCAATGTGGGCAGATGGGCTTATCTCTGGTTTACTGGTCTGCATAGAACTTTATCCCAATCTCAAATTCTGTGTTTTGAAAACTTGTGATGCTCACAGTCTAAATAAAGTGAGACCCAAATCCTTATAATCTAAGGTAAACAGTTTTGTCCTGGCATGTGTCAGTGTGTGGCGGGGAAATGTACACAGGAACAGAATTATCCATTGATTTGGCAACAGGGTTGGCAAGCACAGATGTTTGGTAAATGCCTACAAGATAAGAGCATCTGAAATAGCAAAGTAGTCAATCAGCCCCAAGAACCGAAAGCTAAGAGATGCTCAGAATAGTATGAAATCATTCATGCTGTCAAGGCTTAAGATGGGAACATAGAATGATGGAAATTTGGTATGGCGCACGCTTAAGCACCCCCCCCCCCCCAAAAAAAGAATAGATATACATATTCGAATGATAGGAAAGTGATAGCAAATGCAAGATGAGAGATGACAGGAAAAGAGGAACAAAGGAAGGACATTATTCAACTGAAAGGGGAAAAGCATTCTCAGCTGTTGCGACTAGACCTGTGTTCAGAAATGTCATTTAATTGAAACCAACAGATGAGCTGATTAGAAGGGAGTGGAGGAAAAGCCTTGGGAAAGAACATGTACTCCCCAGAGATTGAGCCAGTTGCAAAGATGGGGGAAATCTGTATAACTCAGTCAGATTATGCATTCTCTTGGATTTGGAGAAACTTTATTAAAAAGAGCAAAAACAAATGGGAGAGAAATGAAGCAGTGGCTGACATAGCGAAATTCAATGCTAGGTAGAATGTACAAGTTCATATGTAGAATATGCAAGCCCAAGTCTTTCCCATTTAAAACAAAGAATCTAGCCTGGCCAGCATGGCTCAGTGGTTGAGCATCAACCTGTGATCCAGGAGATCGAGGTTCGATTCCTGGTCAGGGGACATGCCTGGGTTGTGGGCTTGAGCCCTAGTCGGGGGCATGCAGGAGGCAGCCAATCAATGACTCTCTCATCATTGATGTTTCTATCTCTCTCTCTCCCTCTCTCTTCCTCTCTCTCTGAAATCAATAAAAATATATTTAAAAAATAAATAAAACAAAGAATCTACTCTTGACTCCCCTTCTACTTACCTCATCTCTTGCCTTCCTTTCAAATTGTACCTTCCCAAACTAGTAGAATTTGTGACTTTCTCCCCTGCCTGGATTACCCAGCCTGGATTCTACCCCGACTGCTCCAACTGAAATAGTTCTTACCAAAGTCACAAATTACTTCCCAGATGTCAAATCCAATGGCGAGTTTCCAGTCTCTTTTTATTGTGATGATTAAAAGAAGAATCTTAGTATACTAGAGAAGCCAAGAACGAACTGGCAAAGTTCCCATGATCTTGCCATTTTGATTCTCTCTTTTAAAGCTGCCAGAATAACTACTGAAGATTTAGACAAGCAAAATGGGCAATTTTGGACTAAATGTAAACTGGAAAAGATTGAAATGTATGGCACTTTGCCAAAAAGAATAGCTCCAAAGTAAAGTTGAAATTGGAAGATCAGTCTTTGGAAATTGAGCAAGACATGGGTAAGTAAAAGGAAATTTAATTAGAATTTATTAGTAGAAAATATAACAAACTTTTATGCAAGATACCCTGTTTACTCCACAGGGGTGAAGGGATACATTGCTTAGTACACAGACATGTTCCCCTTCCTTGGAGTCTTTGAAGCCTGAAGAAGGAATGCATAGAGATAAACATGCACTCAGACATGAGCACCGAACTCACTGGTCCACAGTGTGGAGGAATCTTGAAGGGTGTGCTTGGAGAATATTCCGGTTGCCAGCATTGCCATTGAAATCATCTTTCAAAGACCACTCAGTTCCCTACCTAATAATTGCTGGTGGGTAGCACTTATCAACTACATTAAAAAATGACTGTTTACAGACTCTAGGTTTATTTATTCAGAAACTGTTACTTTAAGAAAATTCAAGAGTGAGGAGGGATGGAAGGGAATGTATGTTAGGTCAGTCCTTGTAAGAGAAAAGATGCACTAATGCTTCCACCACTGTCAGGAGCGGACATTTATTAAACCCCTGCCCTAGTCCTGTAAGCTGCCTCTAAGGTCAGTGAGAAACTCTGAGCGCCGAGGCACTCTGCAGGGAAATTTGTTTAGAGAAAAAGAATGCATCAGCTCATCTTTTAAAAAGACTCGGGCCATCGAGGCGTCCCCAAAGCACCCTTTCAAATCCAACAAGTCAAGCAAAAGTATGGCTAATGATATGCTTGTGTTTGTCAGCTCTGACATTATGGCATTAACTAAAATTTATGATATGTTGGAGTTTATATTAGAGTTTTATGGTGTGCTTTGTGTGCACTTGAGTACACTGGATCTCATTCTATAATATCTACATAATTATTATCTCATTTAGGGGACATTTGTGTTAAATGGTTACCAGAATATCTTGTAATTTTTGTTTTGTGACATGTTATTGAATATGTGTGTATGTGTGTATGTATGCATGTATATAGGTATGTATGGTTCGTGTGTGTGTGTGTGTGTGTGTTCTTTAAAATGCCAAGTCCTTGATCAGGAAAACAACCTCTACTTATAATTTATAACATTTTTCCTTTGGGAAATATAATCCAATTTATGACCCAGTTTCTCAGTACACATTAGAGCAGAAAGAAAAGTGTCTTTGTTGGCAAGTGGCATTAAATAAATATTGTTATATTGTAGCTTAATTTATGTTCTGAATTTTCTTTTCTTATGAGTATTGTAAGTGCCTTAAGGTCCCAAACCTTGTATTATATTTGGGTTCTCTCCATTATGCTGAGCACATTACTGTTTATATAGTAGGAGCTAATTTAAGCATTTCTTAAATGAATCATATTAAAGTAAGAAAAAAAAAACACCCTTGGAAACCTTATTGAACACAGGTAATTCTTGCTTTGATGATTTAGCATTCCTTTAGGAACTTGGAGCATTCCCAGAAACACTAAGAAAATCAATTACCATTGAATGGCACTACAAATTGTGTTTATTTAGGTTTTCTGGGGTTTTAGACATACAATAAGTGGAATTTTACTATATATAAGAATAGATATGCATGCACGTGGATCCATTCAGTCTACAACAATTCCATGGAAGAATGCAAGCAAACTGGCTAATGATGTAAATGGTGCCAGTCCTATGGAAGGACTGATGTCAGACCTGCTGCATTATATTCAGAGCACAATGGAGAGAAATTATAGATGAGCACAGGAGAATGGTCTGAATCTGGGTGAAATTTAAAGGTCAGAGTTAAAGGAGTTGATTGGCAAAGGATGCAGACTAGCTGTCCGCCAGATAGACACGTGTGTGTGTGTGTGTGTGTTTGTGTGTGTTTGGCCTGCTTTGATCTCTATGCCCCCAACCCCTACCCCATCTGAATGTGATTTCCTCTATGCAGGGTTAGAGGATCCGACTTTGCCCCAAGCCTCACCACTCCCCAGCGTCTGTCATTGACTTGCTTTTCACCTTCACTGTATGTAAAGGACACCCCTCCCCAGTTATTCCCTGGAGTAATGAGAATCACCTTACAAAGTCTTTCATGTAAGCTTCTCTCAAATGCTTAATTTTTAAACAAGTATTTAAGCAAACTTTTAGATTGTTGATCCAAAAATCTAATCTCTGTGGTCTAGCATTTAAATCCATGAGGTACTTACTGCTTCTCATACTCTTCAGTGAACAATCCAAGTCACAGTTTGTTAGGGATCCCCAGAGTTTCCAAGCCCACAGAGGTATAAAACAAGCCTCTATTTCCACCTAAAGTTGAAGAGATAATTCGTAGAAGGGATACCCATAGTGAAGATAAACATTGATGCCACTAATGCATATAAAGAGTGTGCATAAAATACTTCATGAAATGTGTGAACAGTCTTTTAAAATCATCGTATGATTTCATGTTATATGATTTTAGATGTGCATGTATAACAAGATTAATAACTTAAAATGTTTACAAGTAGATATTTTCAATTTCATATCTATATCAGAGAGAGAGAGCGAGAGAGCAAGAGAGAGAGACAGAGAGAGAATCATTCAATTTGGCCCAAAACCCAAAACAAAATATTTTGCATTTTATCATTGGGAAAATAGGAACTTGCATTATATTTGGCCAGCTTATCACTTCCCTTGGAGACTTGTCCAGGTGCCCAGCTCCCTCCTGTTAGTGCAGTGTGGCCCCTCACCAGTTCCCATTTCTGGAAGTCTCCACAAGCAGCCCCTGTCTGCTCTCTGGCCTCCTCCCAGACCAACCTTCCTGGTTTCTAGTTATCCTGCCTGGCTCACCTCCAGTTCCTTGTACCTATGTTCTGCTCACTCTCTCCAGGGCAGTGGCTCTGCCCCACGGCCCATTTTATTTTAGTACATGATTTCATAGCACCATTGCTCTTTCCTTCAAAATATAGTCAGTTTTATTATAATGCAACATATGCATTATAAAAATCACCATGTCATGCAAAATGGCACCATAAAAGTCACAGGGCTTATGGAAAAATGGGGTAGGAGCACAACATTCAAAAATTACCCAGTGACACATTAAAAAAAAGGCCACCCCAGCCAGGGGGTTTAGTTGGTTGGAGCATCGTCCTGTACACCACGAAGGTTGCAGGTTTGATTTCCGGTCAGGGCACCTACCTAGGTTTTGGGTCCGATCTCTAGTTGGGGCACCTACAGGAGGCAACCAATCTATTTTCTCTCTCTCAGCTCTCTCTCCCTTCCTTTCCCCCTTTCCTCTGTCTCTAAAATCAGTGAAAACATACCCTTGGGTGAGGATTTTTAAAAAAAAGATCGGAATCTAATACAAAATGTTAGTATGCTTTTGTACATGTAAAATTATTAATGCATAAGGACTTCAAAATATTGTATTTTCTCTTGAAAAAGACCTGAAGTTTACTTGTGGAAGTGGGCTTTGGAATGGCTGCTGCTTGTGAGAGGTTGTGAAGTGGGGGAAGGAGGGTTGTCTGAAATTCTTTGGAGAGTTTTACCACCAGACAGTGTGGCCCGAGGTGACCTGAGGTCCTTGGAGGAGGGTCCCTGGTTTGGGGCCCCTGTGCATTCCTACCTGGCTCTGTTCAGCCGGGTGCAGATTTTTGCTCTTTTCGCTCGTTCATCTAGAGTGTCTCACAGATGCAAATGCTTTATAAGCAAACACAAAATCCTGTTATATTCAAATTGTTCCCTAATATAGCAATTTCACAATTTTAAAATAAGTTTTAGAACTGACTGTACACTGTTGTAAAGTTACACTTATTTGTGTTATTTTCCATGAGTGCCTATATTCCCTTTTAGATTGGACACTGGAAAGGTGTGGCCTGGTTTGCTCACCTTTGCAGCCATGTGGCCTGGCCAGTGGCAGGCACTTGACAAATGAATGATTGACTCTTTTCCTCTCATCTTCTACTTTCTTGGGACCCTTATGCCTGGTGTATACCTTATGAGTGAAAAGCTTATGGCTGATTATAGCTTAGTGTGTTTTTCTACCTAGAAAGCAAAAAATTGGGATAGTTTCCTAATTATCCACATGGTTCCTGTATCAGGCAGAATTGAGCTGGAAAAACAGAGCTCATGCCAGGTTGCTCAATGGAGGGAACTGAAGATGGGCACTCATTCAAAGGGTGTTTTTGAAAGCTAAAAATAACCTAAATATCTGTCCATGGATGGATGGATAAAGAAATTGTGATTATATATATACACATACATACATACATACATACATATATATATATATATATATATATATATATATATGCAGAATGGAATATTATTCCACCTTAAAAAAGGTGATTTTCCATTTGCAACAACATGGGTGAACCTGGAAGAAAATGCTAAATGAAATAAGCCAGACAGAGAAAGAAAAAAACTGCGTATCTCACTTATATTGGGATCTAGAAACGTCAAATACATAGAAGCAGAGAGTAGAATGGTGGTTACCAGGGGCAGGGGGGTGAGAGAAACGAGGAGATGGGTACAAAGTAACAGTTATGTTGGATGAATAAGTCTAGAGATCTAATGTACAGCATGAGGACTATTTGTTAATAAGACTGTATTGAATATGGGAAATTTGATGAGAGTCGATTTCAGGTGCTCTCATCAGACACACACACCGAAACCGTGAGGAGAGATGTTAATTAGTTTGACTGTAGCAATCGTTTCACTATGTATATTTATGTCAAATCATCATGTTGTACCCCTTCAATATATACAGTTTTTATTGAAAACAAAAACAAACGGGGTGGTGAGGCAGTTCCGAGCTCGGCTATAGCATGAAGCTGCCACCCACTGCAGGGCTGGAGAGACCTGTGGGTGAAGTTCTCTCACCAGAGCCGGGGGCAGAACCACCCAGAGGGACCTAGAGCCACAAGGAGTCACAGCCATTGATGAAAATGCTGCTCATAGGGGGTTGGGGGTAAAAAATACCCAGTTTCTCCTGTCCTACCCCCGATTTCCTGCCAGTGCCTCCCATGTAAGAACTGAACCAGAAGCCAGTGGGCCAGGGAGTCCTGGAGTGCAGTTTGCAGGAACCAGCTCCCTGCTCCACAGAGCAGAGCAGGGCAGAGGTGGTGAGCAATGGGGCAAATGGTGGGCATGGACCCACTGTTTTATTACCCCCCCTTCCAACAAATAAATTGATCCGTGGTATCAGTGCTGTCTTATGGATCACTTTGTGAAAGGCTCCTCCATCAATTCATTAAAAGAAATACACAACTGTTAAGACTTTAGAGTTTCGTTGAGAGAACTTATTGGCTAATAGGTTATTTATTTTAAAGTGAGGTGTGGGTCACATAGATCCAGCTAACCAGAGGGGAGCAATGTGTGCCATGGTGAAACTTTTTTCCTAATGAGTCACAATGCAAAATATTTATTAAAAAGTGAAGTCTCTCTCCAGCTTCAAGTCACAGCAGCAATGCAGTGCCTCTCACCTTTGCCCCATTTTATTTTCCATGCAGTTTTTGGCAATATTGTCCTCCAGA
Organism: Miniopterus schreibersii; assembly: GCF_964146895.1. Taxonomy (NCBI): domain Eukaryota; kingdom Metazoa; phylum Chordata; class Mammalia; order Chiroptera; family Miniopteridae; genus Miniopterus; species Miniopterus schreibersii. Next base: position 68,056,492 of record NC_138108.1, on the reverse strand, counting down.
AATTATATTTCTAGCTGAATATTAAAGTATTCTCCAGGGCAAAACAAAAGTAATCAAAATGGAGCTTTTACAAAGAACAATTTTGAGCACAGATTTTCCCTGAGACTGAGGACGTCCTATTTGGGCTGCCTTTTTATTTAGTTCGTTCCTTGTATTATTTAGCACAGCAAAGCCATATACTGCAGAGGTAGTGAGGAACTATTTTTTTGGTAAGATATTAAGGGCTCATGCCAGTGAAAAGACTATACTTACTGTGTAGACTGCATTCTTTGTTTTTGTAAAATATACAAAGACATTTAAAATGCACAAATCAGAGGCTTTAAAAGTCACTGACTAATTCCTCCTTATGAGGATGAGGTGTTTTGAAATAAAAAATGCAATTGAATTTATGTAAATGCATCTTAAATTTCAAAAAAAAATTGATTTCTTTCTCCATGTTCTAAAGTTCTATTTCAGGACTAACGCTTAGTTCTGAATTTCCGAGGCATTATATGCACGATACCTTTTATGTTCTTAGTCTATAAAATTGCCATCATGATGAAATATTTGTTAGCCTTCCCTCTGTTAGTAGCACTGCGACGTGCAATTTACAAGGCAAGTTACACTGACATCCACTGGCTCTGTAAACGAGCATACATTATACTAGCTGTATTATTTTTAAGCCACGTACTTAAGAGTGCAAATAAGTAGATAGATTTCTTTATTTTACTCTTGCGTGACAATCTCTATTTTCAGAATGCCTCTCAGCCTAAAGGCAGAATTACGGGTTAACTTCTTCATGCCTGTTTTTTTCTCATTTGATTCCCAATGCTCTTGCTTTTCTCCCCCGGGTGGCACGTGTTGTGGGAGAGGTTCCTGGCCCTCGGGAGGCTGCCGTGGTCTGAGCTGGCGTCCTCTGAGATGTACAGCCTTTGCTGGTCGTCGGGCGTTGTTAGGCCTTCCTCACACTGGCCTCTGCAGGATACCCCAGTTCCCACCTGCTAGCTCTTTATTAGGTCCATCCCGCCCTCCACACAGGATCCTGTATCATTCGGGGAGGCCCTTCCTGTCCGCTGTCCTGCCCTGCTTGTCGCAACCCTGCCCTCTTGGTCATGAAGGCCGTGTTGGCCTGCTCCCCTGTGTCATCAGTTCATGCAGGACTCAATGAGGCACTTCAGCTTCCCTGCCAATTCCTTGCTGCCCTTGCTTCCCAGGCTTCCGGGCCAGGGCACCATGGGGACAGTGAAATGTAGGGGTGGGGGGCCACTTGCCATTTCACAGGGCCCCAGAAGGAAAGCAGGACATGACTTCTGGGGCACATACTGTTCTCCTTCACCCCATTTCTTAGAAACACAAACTGTGTCTAACTGTTCTGTTTCTCTTTAAATGTTTTGGTGTTTTTCTCCAAAAAACAAACATACAAGGCCCATTTTTAAGCCTAAAAGCCAAAGATTTGAGATTTCTGTTTCCTGATTCTCTTATAGACTCCCCCTTGAAGCAATGCACAGTTCAGTAGAAGTCGTTGGGATTGTGAGAAAAGGTTTTCTAGTCCCAGGCAAGAAATTCAATAAAGCTTGGGTGAGGGAGCCTCAGTGAGCTCCCAGTGCACTTTCTTAAAGCACGTTGTGTTACTCTTGGGAGCCTATTTTCTCACCTGTAAAGGAGAGATTATAATACCCAGTTTATATGGTTATTATAAAGATTAAATGGAGCAGATTAGGTCAAGTGCCAAACCTAGTGATCAGTCAAAAATACTAGTCCTTTCCCCTCCACTTTTCCCTGCTCCCTTAGTTTGGAGACAAAGGTGTAACTGATGTAGATACACAAAGATCAAATAAAATCAGAAAGCCAACTGTAGGCTATGATCTAAAGTATTACTCATATATCTACTTTGAGGCAAAACCCCCCCCAAAAAATTACAGAAGTAATTTTTAATTAGATAATACCAATAAGCAAAAATAAGTAAAAAAATCACCATATTCCAACATGCAGAGATTACTACTTTTTTATTTTATTGTTGTCACTATTACTGATGTCCCCCATTGTCCCCCTTTTCCTTTGTCCCCTTCCACCCAGCCCCCCACCCCCGGCCTTCACCACTTTGTTGTCTGTGTCCATGGGCTATGCATATATGCATGTATGTTCTTTGGCTAATCTCTTCCTGCGCCCGCCACCACCCTCCCCTCTGAGATCTGTCAGTCTGTTCATTGTATCCATGCCTCTGGTCCTATTTTGTTCATCATTTTATTTTGTTCATTGGATTCTACATATAAGTGAGATCATATTGTATTCGTCTTTCTCTGACTGGCTTATTACGCTTAGCATAATAATCTCCAGGTCCATCCATGCTGTCGCAAAGGGTAAGATTTCTTTCCTTTTTACAGCTGCATAGTATTCCATGGTGTAAATGTACCATAGATCTGGAAACTTGGGCTGTTTCCAGATCTTGGTTATTGTAAATTGTGCAGCTATGAACATAGAGGTGCATATATTCTTTTTGGTTGGTGTTTCTGGAACCTTAAGATATATTCCCAGAAATGGGATCACTGGGTCAAAAGGCAGTTCCATTTTTAATTTTTTAAGAAACTGCACACTGTTTTCCAAAGTGGCTGCACCAGTCTGCATTCCCACCAGCAGAAATTACTATTTGTAATATGCCAGTGTATATTATTCACTTAATTTCTCTCTCTCTCTGTACATGTACATATATATGTACATATAAATTTGTAAGTTAACATTTATCTCACTTAGAACCAAAGAATGTTTCAGTTTTCCAAGTTGTCCCCAAAATATCTTTCATTGCTGGTTATGTCAGTCAGCTTCCAAAAGAGCATCACATATTCTTCCTGTTTGATATGTCACTTAGCACTTCGTCTAAGAGCAGTCTATTTTTCAGCGTCATTGGCTTATTGAAATTTCCCATCTTCTGGGTTTGTCCAGTTGATTCTTCAAGGTGCTGTTTAGCTTATTGTTCTTGACATTTTGTCTAAAGTGTTTATTAATTTTGTTTAACTTTGCTTCATTGGTGATGCTTGAGATTGCATCATATCAAAAGACTTAATTTTAGCAATTTAAAAATTAAGGACTGGATTAGCGTGGTGACTCTGATACCTCCATTGTACAATTATTTGTCTTCCCGTCTGTCTAGTAAGCAGCATGTGTGGGGTTGTTTTGGCCTTATATGAATATCTAATTCCCCATCAGCCATTCACCTAACAGTTTTTGCATCAATTACATTGAATAAAGGTATTTTGAATAAAAACAAATGGCTTGACATGTTATAAGGATAGAGATTCACATGACAAATATTATTTAAAAAGTGGCTACATGAGCTTTTTCCTGTTCAATTTAGGAAGGTGATTAGATCTTAGTAGTCTCTAGATGAGGTCTGTCTTGGTAGCCAAGACACACAAAATTGCCAGAAATATCCAGCATTGAGCCTAAAATTCAGAAGAAAGTATAGGGGGCTTTTAACAAAGAATGATGCTGATATTGTGTCTGGAATGAGTATAAGGGGAGAATAGAAGTTTAGGAAATGATGGATTTTGTAGTCTAATATATTCAAAATATTGAAGGCACCTTAAAAAAATTAAATCTAAGGTGCTTCTAAAATTGAAGTTGGAAGACTCCTTTTTTTCCAAGGAAAGGCTTAATTTGGAATACTTTTTCTTATATCTGTATAGTACACGTTTAAGTTCCAAATTTTTATGAACTCTGACAGTTCTTTCATAAGTCCTCTCTTTTCAGCTCTCCAGTTGTAAATTATTCTTTCTGTTTGCCAGGAGTAAATTACCCTGTGCTCTGGCATTGTGACCACTTCCAAGGCTGCTGTGAGAATTAGGGGGTATTGGATTCTTAAAGAGTTTCAAAGTCTGGGTTTTAGAAACAGGCAGCTTTGTAAAACATTCCTGGAGTGTAAGTTTAGAAGAGGAACCGACTTGCTGGCTGGTTTGTTGCCTTGAATGACAGGATTCAAAATCCTTTGGAGAGTTGGAGTAGAGACTGAAGTTTTCCTGGGGAAATATAAGGGTTGATGGTTTTAGAAGATATGATCAGTATGTCATTGTATTATTACCTTATTATTGATTGTGTTATTAGAAATTCATTGCTGTCCCTTGTTCCATGGGCCTCCCATACGTAGCTTGGGCAAGTGACATGCTTTGGCCAATGAAATTATGAGTGCTATTTCCAAGCAGAAGTTTCAGGAACCATTGTGCGGTTCAACTAGTGCTGTTTTTCTCCCTCTTCCCTGGGTCTTGCGTGTCCTAGATAGTGGTGGCTCTTTCAACCTGGCTCTTAGATCTGTGATGAACATGTACTGTATTTGAGAAATGAACCTTTTTTGTTGTTGGAAATCACTAAAATTTTGGTTTGTTTGGTATTGCAACCTAACTTAGCCTAAACTGAGTGCTACAGAGGAGAAATGAGATGCGTGAATATAATATAGGATTGTGCTGATACCAACTACAGTTTAGGATTGAGAATTTTAAAGGCAGTGATTCTTTCTGCAGAGTTGATTTGAAAGCATCTGGCTTTTCTGTTCAGCTCTGTGACTCAGTGAGGTAAGCTGCCAAACCAGAGTAGAGTTCTAGTGCCCATTGGGAGGGACCTTAAACTGTCAGAGTCGTGTCTAGCACCACAAATCACAGTTGATTGCTAGAATGAGAAAGAACTTTCTCTGACTGGAGCATTATTCAACTCTGAGGTTAGCACTAGTGATGTGTTGGAACAATTAACTGAGAGTGAGCTGGGGCTTTTTAATTATTTTTCTTTCAGATATGCTATTTGAGATAGTTATTTGAAATGCAGTGTCACATTATGAAATAACACAATCTGCTGCTTTTATAGTCACACAAATTAATTTTCAACTTAAGTATAAATGTCAGCTGATGTATGTCATACTCGGCTTAGAAAAAATTTCTTTATATTTGATTTTTTTTTCTTTAAGAGAAAACATGCTCAGAATAAACTGTGAGAGCTGTGAATTGAGAGGAAAAACCAATCTCTCTTCAATTCAAATTAATTTCTCAGAACTGAGCAGGATAAATACTTCTGCTGAAGTGTGTGCCGTAATTACAAACCTCAGGGATCCTAGGTTTTATGGCTCATTTTGAGCATGCCAACCTGTGTAGCATGAGCTAAGTTAACCAAGTTATCTACTAGGTGGTTATAAGTCATTATTTTGCATAAGGAGAGTTACATAAAAATTAGGAATTAAAGACATCACTTTTCAACTTACCTGCTTGGATGAAGTTGATCTTCAAAAGGATGTTTTTCTCAGCAATTATTTTGCCACATATTGGACATTTCTGAATATAGGTAATTCAGGCAACCAAGAAACAGATGAGCCTCTATAACTTATAATTGAAAATTAGGCTTCAGATTAACTTCATTAGTATGCAGCTGATAAAGACGTATGTATTTATTATGTGAAATGACCTGTAGATTTGCATATTCAGTACAAAATAGGTTCTTGGAGGTATAAGGATGGTTAAAATCACTATTTAAAGGGATATTAGTGCCAAGATTTAATAATTAAAATGATAACAATTTGGTTTTTAAAGTTTTATAGTTTTTGAAATTGCTTCTAGGCCATTTCCTTCCACACTTCAGTCCTCAGCAAACATAATCTTTTTAGCATGAAAAAAAGTACAAATTTTCCGATTCTAAAGAAATGATAATCACTACTTAATTTTAATTTAAATAAATAATTCTCATTCAGTTCACTAAGCAGCTCCTGTGTGTTGGTTGCTGTGCTAAGCTGGTGATACAAAGATTAAGAGATTTGTCCCTTATCCTGAAGAGGCTTACAACCTAATGAAGGAGGTAGACACTTGAAAAATAAGCAATGCATAGCTTAATATATTATATGATGAGGATATTATAGAGGAGAGAGTAATTAATTTATTATGGGGAAATAGGGAAAAATGAATAAAACATTATGAAAACTCATATTATTTTCAAAATTGGCTTCTGCATCTAAACAAGAACAAAGTAACAATAAACATTATAACATCTTTGTGTAGGGGATAGTTTAGAGAATGAAGAATATATAACTTTTTTATTCCCAGTTCTTACAGTATGTGACATTGTACCAGCCATTGGTTTTTCCATTTCAAGTAACAGAAAGTATGGAGCCCTATGCATAGGTTTCCTATGCTGTTTTATTTCTCACATCTATCTAGGGATCATTCATGGCCTGGGGAAGGGAGAGGGCCTTGTTCTCAGGGACTTACCGAATTCTAAGCTCATTCTTCCTGTCTAACTCCTTGGCTCAGGGCCCACCTCTGTATTTAAGGCTAGCAATTGCCAGTATGACGCTGACTCTCCTGAATCTCCCTTTCCCTTATAAAGACACTTATGATTACATTGGGCCACCTGGACATTCCAAGATAATATTCCTGTTTTAAGAACCTTAACTTTGCCCTGTTAGGTAACATATTCATCAGTCCTGGGGATTAGGCCATGGTCATCTTTGTGAGAGCTGTTATCCTGCCTAACACACCAGCGTATAGTGAGATATTGTTATTTTTGTCTATTCTGACAATTCTTGTCTTTTGATTAGTCATCTATTTATATGTAATACAATTAATGTGCTCACATGAGCCATCTGGCTGTTTATTTTCTATTTGTTACCCTCTTTTCCATGTCTTCTTGTGAATTAAATAAGTATTTTATTATTGTATTTTTTCCCTCTCCAATCTTTTTAGTTACGCATAGTTGTATGACTTTTTAGTGGTTATGCTAGAGATTTCAATAGGTATCCATGACATTATAGTCCATGTTTAATGATTGTTTTTATCATATACATTTTTTAAAGTTCTTGTATACTAACTCTGATACCCGGGTCACACGTGAACCTGCTCCTGTTTCTTTTCCTTTTGATTGTCAGTCTCATTGGCATATCGGATACACACGTAACATCTTACCCTTGCTACCTTCTTCCCCCCCTAGAACGTGTTCTTTCCTTTCTGTAATTTTAGTTTATCTAGACTTCTTTTCTCCCACAGATTTATGATGTTTTAAAAAATAATATTATTATTATTTTAATATATTTTTATTGATTTCAGAGAGAGGAAGGGAGAGGGAGAGAGAGAAGCATCAATGATGAGAGAGTCATTGATCAGCTGCTTCCTGCGCGCCCCCGACTGGGGATAGAGCCCACAACCCGGGCATGTGCCCTGACCGGGAATCGAACCCCGATCTCCTGGATCCTAGGTCGATGCTCAACCACTGAGCCACACCCGGACGGGCTAAAAAATATTAGTTTTGAAATTTATCCTTTTTTATAGTAGTTGCAGCAAGACCTCAATAGGTGTCCACGTCTCTGCAACCATCCTAAAAGCACAAGTTAGGCTGTTCCATTTCCGAGGGAGGAAAGTTCAGAGGACTGCATAGAGCAGGGTGGGCAGATCATTAGGGACCTGGTACGGACACTGGACTGATCTCAGGGGTAGCATTAGTTGGTGTTTGCAGACACTTCACTTTTGTTTTTCTATGATTCTAGTAGTTTCTTCCTGGAAAGGCTTTAAATTTTGACATGGCATGTATTCCTGCTGGGAACTGTGGAACTTCCACAGTAGACTCTATGGTTATCTCATTCCTACCAACCTGAGAGGTTCTGTTTGGAAACTAGTCTACTTGTACCAAGGACCCATTGAAATCTTTTAAGAGTGGATTATAAGAGTTGGGGATTACCCATAGGTGGCAGTAGAGAGACATTTAGTTATAAAATCTTATTCAAGCTCTTCAGTGATTAATTACTAAATTGCTATATTGAAATATTCCCTAGTATTTTAACCTTTATGGTGCTAAACAATTCTGGGATTTTTGAGTTTCTCTAAAGTTAACGTTTGTGTTGGAAAGAGACTCTGAAGTTACAGGTTAGTCACAATATAAATTCTATCAAGACCAAGGTTATGAACTTGTCTCTCCTTAAAGAGCTTCCATTTTCAATGTTAGGTGGTGTTTGTTTTTTAGCAATTTAAAATTATAAACATAATTTGCTCTACTTCTAATTTGGGACATTTATGAAGAAACCCTGCTTAAATTTTGGAAATGTTTGTCAGAATATAACATTGTCAGTTTTACTGGTCAGAATATTAAGATACCATATTTGATGACCTGCCCAAAAGGGAAGTGAAATTTCATTTGTTTTTGTCAAAAAGGAGAGAAAGAATGTCAGTAATAAGTGAAGTGTCTGGGGTATTTTTTTGTAGAAATCAAATTTTGTTCACTCAAGAGCCTTTGAAGAACAATAGAGTAATTACTCCTGTGTGCTACTGACCTTCAGATACTGGAACAGGTTGTTGGGAGAGGATGAGAAATTTATTTCTGGGAAATTATTCCTGTCTTTACTGGCTGGTTTGGATACTCATCACTTCCCTTCACCCCCAAGTCAAGGGAAAGATTTAAATGACCACTTTGTCTAGCTCTCTCAAGGCCATGAATCACTAAAATGCACAAATTAATTATATAACCTCTCTGCATTTTGGATTAATGGACTTAAAAACAATTGGAGAGCACATAAGTCTTTTCATAGGCAACTTCATGATGAACAGTCCGAGAACAGACATCGTTCTAGTGAAGTCTCACTAGTGCAGATGAAACATCAGAGTAAAGATCATGGAGTAGGGCTTATTTAAAACAGGCGTGTTCATGTATTGCAGATGAATAGGCCATTGATTACACATAATGATTGTTCATGATCTTTTGAGACTGGTCAGATAGAAGGCAGTACAATTCTGCACACATTTTAATCATTTTTATTGAGTGGTGGCACTTCTATTTTTCTGAACCTTTAGGGGGACAGTTCATGGTTCTCCTTTTAGTTGGCCTTCCCTTTCTGCCTTATCATTTAAACAAAGCATTCAGCCTGATATCAAGTTATGCTGGTTCCAAGGCATTCACACCTTATAAAGAAAATGACATTTCCAAGTAGCCTCTACCATATGCAAGCACTTATAGTTATTTAAAACTAGAACTTTCATAAGTTTGTTTGTTTGTTTGTTTGTTTTTGCTTACCTATACCAAAGGGGCTGGTGAATTTTCTGTCTTGCCATTTAATATATCTGACTTTTCCTTGGATGTGATTATACACAAGACAAACCACATTCTTGTAAAAACTGGTGTGTAGGACTACTAAAATTATAAGCAAAGAATCTAGAAAAATTATACATTCTATTAAGTTTAATGTTTCTCTCATGCTATCTTTTATGACCATTTTCCACTTGGAATATCATTTCTTGAGCCCCTACCTGAGACTCAGGGATGCCTATTGGTTGACACAGTACACTGAGCTCTAAAATTATACCTTTTATCAAAATTAATTTCTCCAGTTTGACTGTCTTCCGTCCCTTATTAGAAGAGCAAGATTCAGAGGCTGGATTTCTCAAATCTTACATGTTAGCAATTCCCATTTTACACATTAAGATATACCTGACTTTCTCTTAACTGTGGACTAGTCTTAGCTGACTAACCACTTGGGAACAGTTCCTTGAAAGCCTGTGTTCAGTTCTTGGGTTTCTTTGTAATGGTGTAAAGTTGCAAGGATTGCTTTAGACTCCCACTGACTAGATTTTGAAAGGGAGTGTGGAGGGTAGGGGAATATTTCAATATTCTTTAATGGGGTCACTAGCAGTATTTTAGATGGGATAGTCCTGCACTCTGTAAGACTATTCTGCATATTCCAAAATGCCTAGCATCCTTTCCTCATTCTAAGTGCTAGTTTCTACCTTCAGTCAACCAAACATGTCTACACACACATTCCCAAAAGCCCCCGTGGAGAGGTGGTACACTTTCAGGCTGAGAACCAATGACCTATCAACACTGTACCTAAAACAAAAACAAACCAACAACAACCAAACTGGCCAGTAAACATTTTTACTGTCTTGCATAATCAACATTAGCTAAAGCCACACCGGCTGACTACTCTCTCTTGAGTGTATATAAAACAATAATCATTTGTTTGCAGTTTACCCAGACTATTTCCTTTGAAAACTCAGATTCCCATAAACTTTGATTAAATAGACAGTAGAAGTGGTTTAGTAATGTTTTCACCTTGGTTTTGTAGTCTACACTCATTTCCTAACTTTCTTTAGGCCTTACCTAGAGATTCACTTGCCAGTGTTAGGCATCTTGCCCCACTACACTTTCATATAGCTGCTTTCATGTGAATCTGAGATTTTGGGGGTTTGTCTAAAGTTACCCTTTGCAAGCTTCCTTGATGAGGGAATTCTTTTTTCCTATGCTTCTGTACCAACAAACAAAAGAATATCTTCCATCTAAATTTGCCATGTAGGATAGTGCTCAACACTTTCCTGGTAGCTGAATAAGAAAAATGATTTATTTACATATAGCAAGAAAGACATTGGCTGGCTCTGGGATTTTACAATAATGTGATTACTGACCTGCACTGTAATAGTCCAATTTCTTAGTACAAAATACATTTGGAAGTGTTTTAAGAGATTGAGAAAATCACTTTAACATTTAAGTTTCATAAATGTTACAAATGTTTCCTTTTGAACAGTTGGAACCATTAACTGGAGCCTATTTATTTTAGTGCAGTGACAAAAAGATTCCCTTACTTAGTCATCGATAGTTTCCATAGATCGCTTTTTTTTTTTTTTTTGCAGTCTGATTTCACCTTCAAACTCACTGACCTGTGCTCCAAGCATGTGAAGCATGTGTATAATTTAATTCAGGTCAGTTCAGATATATATAAGTCATTATCTTATTCCCAACCAATCAGCATTTGATTTTTCAAAGTTACTTTTTAATTTCTACGAGTGCACACACACACCACACACACACACAGATATCCAAGCACATCTCTTTTTGTATATTACACATGCTCTTTTTGTCACTATGGAGTACTTCTCCTGGATCAGTGTTACTTTGAAAGAAATACAGAACTTTCATAAATTAGAATATTGCTTTTTTAATGGCATTGACAGAAATTCCTATATCCCCAAGTAAGTTATTCTTAAGAAGCCCATTCTATTTAATTTATCTCTCTATATATGCAAGGGCATCTCTATTGTTCTAGATCCCAAGGTGAGTCTGGGATCGCTTCAGTTTCACTTCTGCCCTGAAAAACATGAACACCATTGAGTCACTGTGCAAATAAAATAATTGTGTGTTATTTTTAAAAGGATATTTAAAAGAAGAAAGCATTTTAAAACAAAAACAAATAGAGTTTCCTTTGAGATATATATCAACTCTTGGTGGAATAAAAATATTCTGATAAGTGGTGGTGCATAGAAATTTGATTTCACTTGAAAAACAATTTTATGTACCATGATTTAAGGAAACCCTAACCTATCTGTATCTGAATTCTGCACAGTTTCTGATATTACATTAGGTTCTCTAATCATTTACGTAGTATATTCTCAAAAATATTTTTCAACTCCAAAATTTTGTTCTTGCATTATATTTACATCAGCTTCAACTGTTTTTACAATAACTACTTTTTTGTGGCTACCTTCTGTAAATATCATATTAAGGATGTAGATCCTTGGCTTCGACTGGATTTGAAACCTATCTCTACTATCTCATGGATAATTTTATCTCTCTGTGCCTTTTCTTCAGTTTCTATCAGTTGGTGATTATTTTGTGCTATATTCCCCACAAAGTGGGTTTTAATATTGTATGACTTATTGCTGCCAAATCAGAATAGAAAATTTTAATCAAGGGAACCTGAAATCAAGGGAAAAAATGGGTGTTTTCATCTGTTAATTACATAGCTGTGTGAGAGTAATATATGGTTCAACTTGTATCAAACCTGCTGAAATTATATTTTGGAAATAAAATTGTTGCCAGTGGAAGTGGTGGTGGTGCTGGTGGGGAGGTTCTCATTCCTACCTGTTGCTTGTGGGAGTGGAATTCTTGATATATCCCAAGAAAAAGAATTTTCTGGGACTTGCATGGGAGAGCTAGTGATTTTTCTTTGTGTGGAATTAAATCCCTAAGTTTCCAAGGTCCCCTCTCCCTCAGTCCCACCATACAAGAAGTTAGCCGTGGTATCAATGGGGCTAGAATTAGAGTCAGTGTCCAGAGCTTCTGTTCCATGACTGCATACTCCAGTCCAGCATCAGGCTAACTTAGCTTGTGTTCTGCACTGTAGTCCATGAGTCGATTTCATGTGGGGTCTGCAGGGCCACATGACTATGGAGGAAGCAGGCCAATGCAAAGAACCAGGAATGAGAGAGCCCCATGAGCCAAGAGTCACAAGCAACAAGAGCAATAAGCGCTAACAGTCACAAGAGAAAATTCCTTTGTTTAGGGGATTACATATTCCCAAATTTTTGTGGGCTTTCAGTGGCCACAGCCATTTTGGCCAACCATCTCTGTCCCCATTTTTGACTGACAGTCAAGTACCTTCCCTATGTCACCCCAGCTTCACTGCTCATGTGTCTATCTCCCCTTTGTTGGACCCCTTCCCCCAGTGATTTGTGGGGAATGGGCTGGTGGCTTCCTGGGGAGTGTAAAGTTGCAGCTTTCTGGTGAAGCTGCCCAAATGACGTGCCTATAACATCTGGCCTCCCTTTTGATACTTTCCTATTATTAATAACTACATAATTGTAATGGTATCAAAATGTTTGTAAGATGAGCTAACAAGTAAATGTAGATTTGTGTGAGCTTCTATACTTTTCTTATGTTTTTCATCGTAACATTTTGGGATAATAGGCTGAGCCCCTGTAGGAGTTCACTGAGAGAAAGAGGTAACACAGAGAGAGAGAGGGAAGGAAAAAGACATAGAAAATAGAGATAGATACATAACTTTCTAGATTTTTTCTTCCTTTTTTAAAAAATTTATCTTTATTGTTGAAAGCACTACAGGTGCCACATTTTCCCCTCCAATTGACCCCCTCCACCATGCTCCCACCCCCTCCCCAGTCCTTCACCCCGCCATTGTCCGTGTCCATGGGTTATGCACATATGCATGTAACTTCTTTGGTTAATCTCCTCCCACCCTCCAACCCCTTCCCTCTTCCCTCTGAAATATGATTGTCTGTTGCATGCACCAATTTCTCTGGATCCACTTAGTTTGTCAGATTTTTTTGTTCATTAGCTTCTTCTTAAAGAAGACCCTTCAACATTTCATGTAGTACTGGTCTGGTGGTGGTGAACTCCTTAAGCTTTTGTCTGAGAAGCTCTTTATCTGACCTCCAATTCTAAATGATAGTTTTGCTGGGTAGAGTAATCTTGGTTGTAGGTTCTTATTTTTCATCACTTTGAATATTTCTTGCCATTCCCTTGTGGCCTGCAAGGTTTCTGTTGAGAAATCAGCTGACAGTCGTATGGGTGTTCCCTTGTAGGTAACTAATTGCTTTTCTCTTGCTACTTTTAAGGTTCTCTCTTTGTCTTTAACCTTTGTCATTTTAATTATGGTGTGTCTGGCTGTGGGCCTCTTTGGGTTCCTCTTGTTTGGGACCCTCTGCGCTTCATGGACTTGTAAGTCTCTTTCCCCAGGTAGGGGAAGTTTTCTGTAATTATTTTTTCAAATAGGTTTTCAATTTCTTTCTCTCTTTCTTCTTCTGTCATCCCAATAATATGAATGTTGGGCCGCTTGAAGTTGTCCCAGAGACTCCTTACACTATCTTCATATTTCTGGATTCTTTTTTTCTTTTGCTCTTCTGGTTGGGTGTTTTTTGTTTCCTCATGTTCCAAATTGCCGATTTGATTCTCAGCATCCTCTACTCTACTGTTGACTCCCTGTAAATTATTCTTCATTTCAGTTTATGTAGTCTTCCTTTCTGATAGGTATTTTATTAGGTCATTGATGGTCTCACTTGTTTTCGTAATACTCTTACTAATATCCTTGAGCATCCTTATAACCATTATTCTGAACTCTGTATTTGTTAGCTTGCTTGGTTCTATTTCATTTAGTCCCTTTTCTGGAGATTTCTTCTGTTCTTTCCTTTGTGGCATTTTTTTGGCCTCCACATTTTGGGTGCTTCCAGGTGTTTGTTTCTATATATTAGGTAGAGCTGCTATGTCTCCTGGAATCTGTAGAGTGGCTTTGTGTAGTAGGTGTCCTGTAGGGTCCAGTGGCTCAGCCTCCCCAGTCACCTGAGCTGGGCCTTCTAGTGCTCCCCTGTGTGGGCTGTGTGCACTGTCCTGTTGTAGTTGAGCCTTGGTTGCTATTGGCGTCACTGGGAGGAACTGACCCCCCAGGCCAATCGGCTGTGAGGACCAGCTGCAACTACGGCCAGAGAGCTGCTGTGCTGGAGACACCCCTATGGAGCAGGATTGACTTCAGTGGAGCTTTGGTGTTCATCAAGTGCGCCCCTTGAGTGTGTCACTTGTGGATGTGGTAGGGTTGTTATCCAGCGTGGTCGAGTCTGACCACCAGGTGCACTGTCTCTGGGGCCTCCCGGGAGGTGCAAAGTCAGCCTGTGCCAGTGCCTTGCCCAGGGCCACTCAGCATGAGCTACACAGCAAACCATAGTTGGCTGCTACTTGTGCTGGGCTTGGAGGTGTCCAGGAGAGGCCAAGCTGTGAGCCAATGCAGGCTGCCTCTAGTGCAGGGCCTGGGGCCACCTATCAAGCTGTATGGGGCCCGCTGCTGCTTGTTTGAGAGATTTTCGGAAAGTCCTAAGCATGAGGCTGGAGAGGCCACTTGCACAGAAAAGCCCCTGGAAATGGCCTGCATGAGCTGCAGGTGGGGAGGGGCGGGGCCTCCGGGAATCACGGGGAGGGGCCAAAGGTGTGAGTCAGGTGCTGGCGATTCAAACATGGCACCTGCCTGCTGGCTGTGTGCGGGGAGGACTCGCCAAAGGGATAATGGCCTCCGCCAGCCCTTCTGCCTGGGAGGAAGCCGCCCCTCTACCTCTCGCCCGGATCTCAGGCAGGTTAGTTCCCCCCCGAGTGTCCCGGGTCCTTTCAGGCTGCTGCCTGGCGCTGGGCTCAGAGGGAGCGTCCGAGTGAGTCCGTGCCGGGCCCTTTAAGAGGAGCTGCTGGGGCTCCCGCAGCCTCCGCAACCCTCAGCAACAGTCCCCGCTGGTTTTACAGCCCCGCTGGTTGTGGGGACGTCTCTTCCCAAACCTGGAGCCCTGGGCTGGGGGCCTGCTGTGGGGCTGGGACCCCTCACTCCTCCAGGAAACCTCCGTCGCCAAGATGTCCTTCCCGGGTTTACCCCGAGGCACTGGCTGCGGGCCCGCACCCGCCCGCGTCTCCTCCCCTCCTCCCGCTCTCGGTGCTTCTTCAGCTCCCTGGTTGTAGGGCTTCTGTTCAGCCAGATTTCTGGAGGCTCTGTGTGACGGTGGTTCTGTATTTTACTTGTAATTTTGATGTGGTTGCTGGAGGCGGCGGAGACCGCGGTTACCTTCACCGCCATCTTCCGCCCCCCCCCACCACCTAGATTTTTTTATTTTGAGCTTTCTAGCATCTCAGATAGTACAGAACTTTTGTAGCTCCACGCATATGCTAGGATCTTGAAGACTTTAATATTTTGACCAATGCAGTTCCCTGAGCTTATCATAAGCTCTCCCTCTTAGTCTCCCGAGTAAACTCCTACTCATCCTTTAACACACACCTAGAGCCGCCTCATGAAGTCTTTCCTGACTCCCTGGTAGACCTGGGTTTTTTTCCTAGTTCCCCTCATCCTCTCTGCACATGTTCATTCTAGAAATGGGCCTGCATCTTGATGGTTTACGTATCTCTGCCCCCCAGTATAGCTTATCACTTCGAAGGCAGAGAAGTAAATTCCGACAAATGATTTATCTTGTAGCACAGTCTGTCATGACTGCTGGAGAAACAGGCACGAATAACATTTTAGTTTAGATTTCTCATTTTATAGATAAGAAAAAATGAGGACTCCCAATGTTCTATTTCCCTTCAGTAGACTTGGTTGTATTTAGAATTATTTGACTATATCAGATGGACACATTTGGAATAAAACCATTTTAAGAAAGAGGGATGCCCATCAGTAGATAAGTGGATAAAAAAAAAGCTGTGGTGTATTTATACCGTATAGAATACTATGCAGCTGTAAAAAAGAAGGATCTCTTACCCTTTGGGACAGCGTTAATGGACCTGGAGAATATTAAACTAAGCAAAATAAGTCCGTTAGAGAAAGACAAATATTCACATGATCTCACTTATATGTGGAGTCTAAGGAACAAAATAAAGTGATGAACAAGACAGAACCACAGACATGGAAGCATGAGACAGACTGACAAGGGAAGATGGGAGGAGGGCAGGTAGAGATTAACCTAAGAACTTCTAAGCATATACGCATAGCCCATGGACACAGACAGTAGGCAGGTGAAGGCCTGGGGTGGGGTGGGAGATGGCTGGAGGGGGGCACAGGGGGAAAATGGGGGACATCTGTAATACTCTCAACAATAAAATAAATTTTTACAAAAAAGAAAGTAAAAAAAGGGATGGTGGGGCTGGCTAGCCTGGTTTCTTCTCCAGCTTTTCAGAAAGCCATTCTCAGCCTGAGGTGGTTTCGATCATCTCTTCAGATGAGGTTCACACAGTGTGCTGTTCTCCCTTCTGCTCTTTGTTTCAATATTCTTTGGTTTATCATCTCCATTAGCAGAAGAAAAATGGCAGTTAAGCAAAGGAAGGGCCCATTAAGGGGGCCCTAACAAGTGTAAGAGAGCATTTTGAAAGCAGGGGGGATGGTTTGAATAGTATTGTAATGCAATTGGCAAAAGGCAGTGAGTGGAGTTGTGTCTGAGGGCTGGGCTGTGATTGTATAGCTTTGAATGGCTGAAAGGAGGCAGCAATTTGCAGCACATGCTGTGATCTGGAGGGCTAGAACTAAGAGGAGACTTCAGAGAAGGAAATGATAGTATCTTAAACCAGAGCATTATTTCATTCCGGTCGCATAATGTAGACACGGTAGTTAAACGGTTATTGTAGAGAAGTGGCTTATGCATATTTAGTGAGCTGCTTGTATCGAAATGAGTGGCTGTTACAATAACACAAATGCATGTGTGGTTTCCCAAACAGTTAATAATTGTTTAATAAGCAATTCCTTGTAAACCCCCCTGAGTCATTATAACTGGGGTAGAGATGGATTATTCCTCTCCATTATTAGGGACAGAATAAAAAATAGCTGGTAATGAGGAAAACACTTTAAATATAAGGGGAGCATTAAAGGGGTAAACTGCCAATTACCATCACAAGAGATTTTCAAAGCTGATAGAAATGTACCATGTGGGAAAGGAAGTGAGAATAGCCAGAGGCAATACAATCTCATGAATCCTCAGAGAATTAACTTTCTTTCATTTCAAAATAGATTTAGCAATATACGTACAGTGAAGGCAAGTGGGAAAGCTACGCACTAGCGAGGGAGCCGCAGTATTTTGGCTGAAGTACTGACTTCCTTTGTAAGAGGAGCAGTGAGCATAGTTTCTCCTGATTTCAGTAATGTACAGAGCAGAAGTGAAGTCTACCAGTCTTGAGGTCATTTCTCCTGAGAGGGTAACACAATATTCCACGCACAAAATGCTGTAATTGCCTTAGGACAACCCAGTGCTATGGTCCTTCAACCATCGCTACACGTGTATGTTGACTGTAATGCCTTTTAAAATGATTTATGAATTAAATTTTTATATACATGTGGCATTTGATCACTGTTTTTGTACCCAAGGGTGGGTCAAACCCACTATGATTTGTCTACAATTAAATATTAAGCAACCCCCTAAATATTTAATTCACCAGCTGAACTGCAACAGAGTGGTTTAGAAGCGTGAGCCCTTCCTCTCACAGGGACACTGCTGTACAACCAACTAAATTATTAATGCCATTCTTATTATTTAGATCTTTATTATCACCTAATAATGGGTGTGCTAGGAAGCATTTCTCCCGCAACAAATAGAGCTAATATCTAACAACAGATTCAATGCTGCTGTTTTTCAGAGAGTAAATCTAAGCTCTTATCTTTTATGAGCCATGGGAAAATAAAGAAAAAGATGCTTATTTATAAAAACACTTGATAAACTGTCCAGTAGTATTCTCAATATTATGGATTTCTACTTCCTGGATTTAGCTATATCGTGGATCAAATCATATTTCCTGAAATATAAAAACATATATAAAAAAAGACATATTGATTTGTTTTAAATTTTTAGCAAGCATAAAATAAGTTGATATAAAATTAACGTCTGAGACCATAAAGAGAAATAAAAAGCAAATTCTCCACCAAAACCCTAATCGTGCCATTGTGGTTGAGCTTTAAATTTGATGCTGGTTTCCTGGCAGTCACGCCTAGACTGAGGTATGTAACGGTGGATTGCAAAACCCTTGTTATCAGGAAGGGGGGAACATGCCAGTTTTAAAGGTAGGCATATGTCTGCATGCAATTCTAAAAGAAATATTTTCCACAGGACCGTGTATAGAAGACTTTGGGTGTGGTGACAATTAATGTCAACAGTGGTGGTTTCATTGAAAAAGGCAGATGGAATTTTTTACTTGGCTGTTTAATACAAAATGAGATTATATGCTCTTATACAAAGCTTGGTCAGATATGATCTCTGTGACCACTAGTTTACCCATTTATAACTGTGTGATCTTCAGTAATTCAATTACCTTTTTATACTCAGTTTTCTCATCTGCAAAGACCTTCCTTGTGGAGTTGTTGCAAGGGCATAATGAATTCATGTGTATAAGCAGAGGCTGAAGTTCGTTGTCAGTTCATCTCTTAATCCCTTAGCCCCTTAGCACCAGTGCTATGGATGGTTGTACCACCCGTCGCTCTCTTTTTCATTTGAAATGTATCCTTACATCTATGAATGCTGGGGAAAATAAATCTGATTCCTTATTAAATTCAAGGCCATGAGGATCAGTATGAATATCAAAGTTTAGCTTGAGGTGTTTTGATAATGTTACAGTGCAGAGTGCTAAGATCTTGGGCATTCTTCCTTGAAAGCTTCAGCTGGTATTGAAGAGGAGGCTGTGGGTCCTCTTACTTACAGAAAACCTGGAGCTCTGAAGTAATTGGCATTTCTTTTCTTAAAGTCACTTTTTCTGTTTGGGTACCTTAAAAAATACATTTAAAGTACTTTCTGTTTGGGTACTTGTTTTAAAAAGAGAAACTTGCTTAATAAGACTGATGGGTCTTGGTGCTGTCAGAAATTTCCTTGGGGCCTGGAGTCAGGGCCAGCTGTTTAGACTCCTCCAGATTTACGTATCTTCTTGGGAAATGGTGCCCCCTACAGTCAACTGATGAAAACGGTGGTCCAGAAGTTGGGCAACACAGAGCCCTTTTCCAGCTGGTGGCTAAACAAACTTATGTTAGAATTGCATGACATCCACATAAGCTGAGCTAAACCTTCAAGGACTTGGGCCATGACTTCTCTTCTTTCTCTTTTCCTAGAAAAATACTGAAAATGCAAGTGATTCCGTACAGTCCTTATGTTGGGGGAATGGATCAAGTAACAAGCAATGTCTCTTATCAGCTCCCTTCAACTGCAGAACTTCTGTTGGAATAGATTCTTGTATATGCGACAGTTAAACAATCTAGTGAGCAAACTTGAATATTTTTAGGTTCGCTTGAATTAAAAACAGAGGGGAAAATACAGTACATTAAAATAGCATTTTTGTGACCTGACCACTGGGGTGGGAGAGAGGCGATCTGTTTTGTGAGTTTAGATAGAGACAGCTCTAACTCTAAAATGGTTACACAGAGAAGGAGCCTTCGTAGGTCCAGCAAGGAGTCAGTGGTAGTGTGTGTAGGTAGAGCAGCTGACCAGTTTCCCCAGTATGTGGAAGAGCTGCTGTTTGCCCCCTCAGACTCCCCTTTGTTTATCTTGCTGTGAACTTCAGGAGAGAAAACCATATTGGTTGCTTTCTCAGTCTCCTTTGCCCACTGGCTTCTGACTGGATTTGGTGAGTGGGGGGCACCTGGGTGGGAGAAAAGTAAGGTTGGAGCCTTTATTGCCCTGGCTTCCTCCCTGAGGGGTCTACAGTTCCTTTTGGGTGGCCTTCTTCCCCTGTCTCTTTTTCTTGGGCTTTGGTAATGGCTCTGCCCTCTGGTCCTTTAGGTTGAGGTTGGAGATGACTGCTGTTGCCAGCTCCGGGGCACTGCCCTGTTCCTTGTGGCTTCTGCACACCCAGGCAGCAGCTTCATAAATAATACTTTTATTGAACCCTCCTCATATTACCCAGTTCCAGTGCGCTATCTATGCCTGCCAGGGCCTTGGGCTGCTTCTGTCATTTACTGTTGGTGCCACCTAGATGGTGGGCACCCCCCCAACGAGATTCCATCTAGGGGTGACTCTGGTTTCTGCTAAATATGGCCAAGTAGAAGTTGGCAAAGGCATTGCCAGAGGGAGCTCTTATTCACCTGCAGGTTGTAATTGTGGGGCTACTTCTTTAGAATTGTGGAGTCAAAACAAATTTTGCTTGCCATTTTCAGCCCATGGTATTTTAGAATGTTTAGGAATTATATACTATGGGGTCAGAGTGGTGTACTGGGTCGAGCATGGACATGGAGTCAGGAAAACAATAGGTTTGAATTCCACCTCCCACTTCCCAGCTACATGGCCCTCAACACTTTATATAATTGTTATGTCTTCGTCTGTAAAATGTGAGAATAGTTCTTGGCTCCTAGGACATACATATTTAATCAGTTGGGTGTGTGACCTCCAGAGTGGCTGTACCATTTTGCATTCCTACCACAATGGATGAGTGTTCCTACAGCTCCACATCCTCACTAGCACTTGGAATTATCAGTTCTTTAGATTCCTAGAAATGCCTAAATTTAAACACATGTATTTCCTATTTTTAACCATTCTATAGCTCCTGGCCACAGTTAAAACTACCTAGGGTCATCTGGCCTTTTTTAGATCTGTGTCCTTGTGCTGAAGGGTTGACTATGTTACCTGTCAACTGTAGCTAATTTTCTTTCAGAAGTCAGAAGTGCCTAAGGTACCTTTTCAATGTCTGTGAAAATTAGTTTGGATATGTGACTAAGCCAGTGCTCATTAGGAACACTAGTTTCATATAGTCACTGATACATCAAATGTTTATTGAATATCTACTGTATGTTGGGACTTGGGGATAGAACACACACACAAAAATGACAAGGTCCTGGTAGTTATAGAGATCACATTTGTGTGTGGGGGAGTAATTTTTCATATAAATATATAATATTATAATAAATATAATAATATAATATAATATAATAAATATAATATAATATATAATATGTAATGCAACACAGTACCATATAATACAATATAAAGTAGTGATAAGTGTTGTGATCAAAGCAGAGTCTAGGAGTTTAGAGAACATTGGAGTTTTAAGAGGAGAGGGATTGTCAGGGAAAGGCTCACTCAGAAAATGACTGTGCCCAGGTATTCAGGAAGTGCTGAGGGAATGAAGTAAATGGATGTGCAGAGGGCTGAGCATCCCAAGCAGAGGGGAGAGTCAGAGTGGAGGCCCTAAAGGGGCAGGGTGCCTGCCGTGTTCGAGGAGCAGTGAGGAGTCCAGTGTGGCTGGAGCTGAGTAAGCAGAGGTGGTAGGACATAAAAATGGAGAGAAAGTTGAGCTGGGTCTTTTTGGTTTTTGTAGATCAGAGTTTTTCAAGCTTGAATGTGCCTGGGCATCGCCCGGGCATCTTGTTAAAATGCAGGTTCTGATTCAGTAGGTCCGGGGGTGGGGCCTGAGATTATTCATTTCTAAGGAGCACCTGGGTGATATCACTGCTGCTGGTCCGTGCACCACACAGTGAAGAGCAAAGCTGGAGTCTCTGCTCACAAATTTATTATGAATGAGACTCTAAGTCTGAGGAGGATCCTGAGCGTGGGAATGATGTGATTTAAAATTCAGCCTCCTCTGCCTGTTGTGTGGGGAGAAACCTCTGATTTAATGAGGGACAACGACAAGGGACCGGCCAGGAAGCTACTGCCGTCGTCTGGGTGGAAGTTCGCATGCTTGGTCTTGGGTGGCGGTAGTTGCAGTAGGAGAAAAACGGCAGCGAGCACAGTTGTGTAGTTTGTGCGCTGCCCAAGGTACCAGCAAACAGGCAGGCTGAGCGGGCAGTCCAGCCGCATTCCACGTGCCAAGCCTTTTCCTTCGTGACGCAGCAGCTGCGAGGGAGACACCCTTGTTGCAATTCCTTCTCTGGGAAGGGAAGGGGTGGCTTTTGTGACTCCTGCAAGGGCAGGGCTTGCAGCCTGTGCCTGGGGTTAGAAGCCTTGGATTCCGCTTAGAAGACGGTGGGTAGTTGATGTGCAGAGAAGAGTGAGACAAAAGCCTTTCTCTCTTCGTTTCACTTGTACTGTCATGTGCTGCTGCCCGAGTTCACGGCCCACGAAAGCGTTTCCTGGAGAGCAGAGCAGGCGCACAGGAGCTGTGCTGAACTTTGAATTTTCCAGAGAGTAGTCTTTCAAAGAAATTGCTCCTGTCAGGGAAGGAGGAAAACACACCGAGTCATTTGTTTCAGGCTTCTCTCCGTGAGCACATAGGAGTGAAATCTCTTGAAAAACGTCTCTCTATGACTATAAAAGCGGTCACTAAATATAAAAGAGGAGAACCAGCCACCTATGCCAGTTTCCGAATTGCGTCTGGTAGTTAATCTCCCGCTCCCTACTGCAGAGGTGGTCTGAAGGTATGTCTTGTCCAAAAATTTAGCCATAAAAAGATGCATCGTGTGCTCTGTTGCTGCTGAAATGCTGTGGCTTCTCTGAGAATGTCTTCATCAAGCTGGGTGTTGGATGGTGCTTACGTTGGGTTCCTTCACAAAAGGCAGCTTTGCCCTTATGGGTCTGCTGGCAGTGTAGTGGGCACCGCTGTGGATGTTTCCCAGTTGTGTCCTTTGGTGCTATGCACTCTAGCTGGTTTGGGTGGCATTTTTACTAACTTAGATCAACATGGTCTGATCCTTCAGACATCTTCCTGCAGATCATGCATTGGTACCCTGCCCAACCTTCTTGAAACATACAGAAATAAAATGTGATAATATTGTCGTAACTCTTGGGTTGGCAGTGCTCCTGAAATGGATTGAGTTTCTTCATGGGGGTATCATGCTTGACTTGTTCATGAACATAAGGTGATAGGAACCATGGCAACAGAAGTTGGAGAGGCAGCAGGTCCTGGTGAGTCTCATTTGCTCCTCAGGTCTTCTTTGTTGAGCTGGATCCTATCCATCAACTCCTTTCTAAAACAACATGTTGAGTGCTGATAAATGTGGCATGTGAGCCTGTCATCAAGATCGATCCAGAATTCATTTTGTGTTCATTTAGATAGGAGCTGGAACTAAACTCTCAGCTGCAAAACACAGTCTTGGATACAGAAGACCCAACACCCAATACCTACTGAGGTCAGACATACAACAGTAATGAGCATGGAGGCTTGTGTGAACCTGGAGAACATGACATGTAGCCTTCAGAATAAGATGGCCACTACTGAGCACATGCTGAGGGTCACCACATACAAATGCAGCCCCTGTGTGGCCGTTTGGAGACATTTCAGCAGAAGCCAGAAATTACAAGTCTTCTGTATCATCTCTCAGTTTTTAAATGTTAGAAGCTAATTCAAAAAGATTCTACACGTTGTTCAGACCAGTTGCTCTAGACCCAGGAAACCATGTCTAAAGGCTTGATTCAGCCACTGAAAGGCTGTTCTTAAGCTCAGCCATAGTGTATGAATGTCCGTCTTTTTCAAATAAAGTGTTTTAACAATAAAAATAAGCTAATGAACTGAAAAGGAGCCGTGGAAAAGAAATTTTCACAATAAATAAATAATTCTCGTGAGCGGTAGAATTACTGTATATAATCTAAAGAGGTAATCTGGTGGTAATTGCTGAGCATTATCTAGATAATAAATAATCCCAAGAAGTCAGACAGCAAAGCTCCACAGAAAGGAAGGTGTGAGTCCTCACCCTCACTGCTCCGCTATCTCACTTGGCAATTATTTACCTACCATGCATGGTGCATTTATTGTAAGGCCCGAGGGCCTTCAAATGAGAGAAGTACTACTGTCTATCTCTACTTAGCAAGTTTGCAAAATGAATTCCAGATTCTTAACCAAAAAAAGGTGGACGTCTAGTCCAGGCCATGTCAGGAGTGTCCATTACAGGGGGCACAGTGGAGGAGAAGAGCCCCCACAGCCAGGACTAGGCTTTGCATTTGAGAGCGCCCTTCCTACTCCCATCGAAACTAACATAACCTGAATTACTAAGGGCTGTATGAAGGAAATGACTTCTTTAGAGCAATATTCTTTGAACATTTCAGAATCATCTGAATCATGTATAAGTGATTAATTCATTCTAAATACAGTTGAGCTTTGTTTAAAAATATCAATGATTTAAAACATCATTCTAGAGCCCTTCGAAGGTTGCTGGAGCACACTTTGAGTAGCCTGCATTTCAGTCTAAAAATGGTGATTTTTCTTCTTGTTCAATTGGCCAACACCTGATCATGTTATTTGCCTAATGCTAGTAATGAAAAAATTTATGGCATGTCAGTGAATTATCTGAAAAGAACATTAAAAATTTACAGCACTAAGCTGACGATTCTGATAAGATGTTGGTGAAAAAGCTGTAAGCTAAAACTCCGAAGCTGAGCAAAATGATAATTATATTAATAATAATAACAGTAACAGCTACTGCTAATTGAGAAGTTTCTATATGCCAGGCACAGTGCTAAATACATGCATTATCTTATTTATTCATCAGAGCAACTCAGAGAAGTAGGCATCAATATCTACATTTCTCAGATGAAGACACTGAAGCTTAGAAACTTGAAACAATTTGCTGAAACTTTGAAACGAACGCATAGCCAGTAGAGTGGAATTCAGCCTCAGGCCCATTTAACTTTAATATCACCACCATGCACTCTCTAAGTTATACTATTAATAACCAACAGCATTAGTATTCATGCTTGAATCTTCTAATTGAGGATACCATTGTGTTGTGGACTATCATATGTTTTGCTGAGCATTATTATTATTAATAATTTTTTTTGTTAATCCTCACTGGAGGATATTTTTACCCTTGTTATTTAGAGAGAGTGGAAGTGAGAGAGACACATTAATAAGTTGCCTCTCACTCACGCCCTGGGATTGAACCTGCAACCCAGGTACGTGCACCTGACCAGGAATCAAACCCGACCCTTTGGCGTGCGAGCCCATGCTCTAACCAGTTAGCCACACCAGCCAGGGCAACTACATTATTTTTGAAAGTTCACATGAGCAGGCTGTATTGGGTGACTATGAACCTGTGCACATATATCTGATGAAGCAAATGAGCAACACTGGCGGGCAAGTTAAATTTGCCAACTATTATGGAATCAGTTGGTTTTCAAGATAAAATAATACTGTGATTGGATAAAAGTGTGTCTTATGTAACATGTTTTTCTTCTGTTTAATTACTCTTCCTCTTTTTAATGACTTTCCTCTCTGAAGCCTCATCCTAGCTTCTTTTTGATGAATATGCAATGATTTTCCCCCAGTAAGCCTACATTGGGTTTGAAGGAAAAATATTGACCTATGTGTCAAATAGTTTTTCCTTTTTATTATTACTCTTAATTAAAGCCATTTAACCTGCCCTCAGACCTGCTGTGATTCGCTGGAGACCGCTGCGCATTCAAACCCTTTGGATTAGCCCCACAGTGTGATGACAGAGCTCACGTTGGTTGGAAAATTAATGATGGTTACTTCTCACTTCCCACAAGGAGAAAAATGAATCAGCTGCTTTTTGAGACTACTTACACACACGGAATTGACAAACAGCTCAACTGTGTTTACAGTGGTATTAGTTTGACAACAGTTGAAGGTTTTTACCTCCTGCTTTCAAATATGAACTCATACAACTTTGAATGTGAACTGTAAAATTAAGAATAATATTTATGAAAATGCTATGATTTAATTTAAGTGTTAGTCTATCTTTTTTTTTTAGCAAGCTCCACAGAAATATTTTTTGTTGTTGTTTGCAGAGACATAGAGTGAAATGATGGCCATATTCTTCAGAGTGAGATTGCTTGTTATACTATGTAATGTGTATAATCAGCTTATTTCTATGCTTCTAACACTATCACATTTCTCCTTTGGATTTCCTTAATTTTCACATTTATCTCTTCAGTTTACAGAGGGCTTTTCTCCTTTGATTCTCAGAAACATTTGTGAGTTGAGTGATCCCTATTTTGCATATAAAGATTTGTGGCTCAGCAAGGTGACAGGGTGACTTGCTCTCTGAGCTTGGAGTGTGCAATGGGGCTGGTGACCTCAGGCTTTTCCACTTGGGCAGTGGCAGCCCCTTGAAATTCTCAGTATCTCCCAGGTTCTGTTGCATAAACTTCCCAGAGCTGCCAGTCAGGAACTTTGACTTCTATTTTTCTTTGAACTTTGAACTGAATTAGAATTTCCTTAGAGTGATTATTGAATAACAGTTACATGAATTGCATACATTGATTTATTCCTAGGTGAAGAGGCCATAGAAATTTAAAACAGGCCTTTAATGGGAAGAGGAGGGAACATTAGAGCTCTATTAGTAATGTACACTCACTCAGTTCCACAGTGGCCTTGCTCGTAATTATGTATGTGTGATTAAATGACAGCAATTCTAGTTCTTGTTATAAGTCTTTTTCAAAAAATATGTTTTTAGATAGAATACGTGTTCTTTTTGCCTTGATAAATAATATTTTGTATATGCAAAGAAATATTCAGGAAAATTTATTACAGACACTTGGACTTTGGCTTCCACCAGTTAGTTATATGAGCAGTAAGATTGCCCACCCCGATGGTCTGAGAGAGAGGGCTGCAGACTGGCCTGTGAGCCAAATCTAGCTTTCCATTTGTATTTGTATGGCTCTTGAGCTAAGGAAGTATTTTATGGTTGAAAATAAATCAAAAGAAGAATAATACTTCATGATATGTGAAATTAAATCATATTCAAACTCTAGTGTCTATGAATAAAGTTTTATGGGGGACAGTTCATTTATTTATGTATCTTCTGTGGCTACTCTAGCAATGATGGGGTTGTGTAGTCGAGCCAGACTGTATGGTCTACCAACTCAAAAATGGTTACTATTTTGCTCTTTACAGGAAAAGTTTGCCAACTCTTGATCTACAGGAAAGTTATAGGAAAGTATATCTGTATTGCTTTAAGTACATCTTTTATGTCATAAATAAAAGGTATTGTCTCTTGGATTTTGGAAAGAAGCATAGTATTCATTGATCTACAGCAGGACTTGACTTAAGTAGGCCAGTCAGACAGAAGGGTGTTAAACTTTTGGCCTATTCCAACGGCTGCCCCCCTCCAGCCTTCATGCCTCTTGGTGCTATAAGGGACACTAATTTAGACTGAGACATTGCTTCTCTTGATGAACTCGAACTATATCCAGGTCACCTATCAGCACTTATTTGGTTGAAGTTTCCCATTGGAATTGATGGCAATAATGGAAACATATGAGATAGTTTATTAGATGCTTATTTTTCTGTGATCTGCATATTTATTTTAAGATATATTAGAAAAATTGTTACAACATCAAACTCTTGATTTCATGAGTGATATGAGATTAAAGGATGTGAAAACATGAGCTTCTTTAAAGAGAAAAGTAGAGGGTAACATAATATGTGAGTTTGGTAAATAGTTTGAGCTTAGTAAGCAAAGTTTGGAAAACTCTACTTAAAAAAAAATAAAAGCAATAAGGTTATGAGTGTAGTTGGAAGATTCTGGGCATATCAGAGAGACACAGAGGTAAATTTTGACTAGAGAAATGAGACGAGGGATTGCCCAGCTTAAAGTAAGGCTCATCTTTTAGTGGGGACAGAGAATCAGGGGAGGGAGATCAGAATTTGATCTGGGATTATATGGAACATGAAGAAAGCATTTCTCTGCACCATGTTCTTTAGAGTCCATTCAGGTATTGAGTGAAGTGGTGTTAACATTATTTCATTAAATCTGATTGTATTTTATGGGATGCTTGCAGATATGGGGATTGGAAAGCTTGAAAGATGTCTTCTGATAATGTGTTTGTTACATGCATACATCTTATGAAATGAGAATATTTTTCCTCTTCAATTGGGTGTCTTGGTTTAATAGTTTATTGTTTAAGGCTATTTCATAGCTTGAAACAAGGAATTTAATAGCTGCATAGGGTTCCATTGCATGAATGAAACAGTTTAATTAATTCTCCTTAAATTTTTATATTTTTTGTTTTGTTTTACTATGATAAATGATACTGAGATAATAACCTTCATCCTTAGTTACATTTCTGATAATTTCCTTAGAATAGATTTTTACACAGGGTTCCTTAGATTAAAGGGTATACACATTTGTAAGATTTAAGGTGTAATACCAGTTGTCCTCCAGAAAAGCTGTACAAATTTACATTTACACTGGGAATGTGCATGAATGCACAGTTTGTCTGTCTATATATCTATATCCCTATATCTGAGAAAAGTTTTATAACTTTTAAAATATAGGATTGGCATAGTTCTCATGAATATTATAGAAAAGACTTATTTATCTGTTGTTATGATGAATGAGAATCTTTATTTCATTATTTTCCATAGACTTACTGCTGGTACAATGGGAAAACAGTTATTTTTGGTATATTTTGTATATGGTTATATTGCTGAACTCTCCTATTCATTCTAAAAGTATTTAAGATGATTCTCTCCATTTGCATTTAGGCAACAGGTTAGAGTAGATCCTAGGAGCAAAAATCTTTTAACTTTCCTCTCTGTTTGTGAAGATGCATGTGAAAGACTCTATTGGTTATTCTTACCTAAGCCTAAAAGCTATGCACTTAAGTAAGATGATGATCTAATTTGGGTGAATACACCTGAATTAATCTATAATTTTGGATGCTTCCCTTTAAGAGTAGAACTTTTAGAAATATTAAGGTCTTGTTTGGTGTTACTTGTCAAATTTGTTTTAAAGAGAGAATATGATAATTCTTAGAAAACAGTTGAATTATGTTCAACATTACGAAGAACCTGGAATGGACTAGGACATGGCTACGGTTCCTTGCTTCTTTTAGCTTAAAAGAGAATTTATGTTTTAATTTAGTTTTTCAGCCTCTATGTGAAATTGTTTAACCAGAGTGTTAAGGTCAATGGTATAATAAAATGCCACTGATTCCTCATTTCTAATTTTTTTTTTCATTTAGCAATGTCCATTGGCTTTCAAATAAGTTGATTTTTAGGGGATTGGATTTGGCTGCTTATAGCTCTAATAAAATGATGCTGGTATAAAGGAGAATTGTCATTTTAGGTGCTATCAGGCTTTTATGTGCTTGATATCCTGGCATCTCAGTGAAGACGTAGGTCTTTATGCATGGGCGAAAGCAGATTTAATGAACATGAGAAGCACTGTGAAGCTGTGTGCTTAATACTTTGTTTTGCTTTTGCTTATTTCTTCTCAGTCTTCCAGTGTCAACACTGGGAACAAAAGGACCCAAGCTTGTGTCCTTAAAAACCATATGATGGGCAAATTAATCTTAGTCAAATCGTCATTTATTGGGGGCTTTGAACGTCAAGATTATTATAATTTTTTAAGGAGACAATGTATAATTGTGTCAATGCAATAATAATATACATACAGGGTGGGGTGAAAGTCATTTACAGTTGTTCATATGGAAAATAATACAATAATAAATAATAATACAAGAATAAACTCTGTCTCAAGTACTCATAACTGTAAATCTACTTCTGCCCAACTCTGTTTGTTGTTGTTTTCTGCTCAGTACACCTTCCTTAGAATTAGGACCTTAACCTACTTCTAGAGAGAATCATCACTCATTCATTCCCTCCCTGTGTCCTATGACAGGATTGGCCTGACTGTCCGGAGTGAATTTGTGACCTTGTCTGTGTCCGAACATTCTTCCCTTCCTCTTCTCCCTTCACCCCTCAGGGATTTACTCAGGATTGGACCTGAGCCAAGCAAGCATATGATCAAGGTCTCAGGACTTGTCCTCAATTGATTGGGAGGAGAGGCACTCACTTCCCTCCAGGGATGACTGAACAAATACAGTGAAAGTCTGGATGTGGGATGGCCATCAGAGCCACCTAATGGGAAAAGAAATAGGAGGCAAGAGCTAGAGAGAGACAGGCTCCCAGGGCCCTTGTTTTAGCTCCTCAGTCAGCTTTGGCTGAAATGAGCTCTACCAAGGATGTCAATATTATATTGGCTAATGCATTTCCTTCCCCCCTCCCCCTCTTAATTCAGTGTAGGAGTTTAGGGAATGTTTGTTCAAATGTAAAAGGAAAAATCCTGAGAAATCTTCTGTTATTCTGCTCTGGCCACATTGGCTCTTTTTGTCCCTGAGACATATGAGGAACCTCAGGCCATTCGCATTTGCTTGTCCTTCTGTCTGGAAAGCTCTCCCCTTCCCCATGGCTCTTGTCTTCACCCCTTCACATCTGTGCTGAGATGTCACTCCTCAGGGAAGCCTTCCCTGACTTCCTGTTTAAAATGGAAACATGCACAGTCCTCCATTATCCCCCTAGAAATGCTTTTTAGCATCCAAAATCCCTAATTATTTGTATGTCATCAAAATCCCTCCACCTCCACTGAAATATGAGACTCTTAAAGAGATTTGTGTCTGTTTTATTTTTGGTGGTATTCCTAGCACCTCACATGGTTCTGAATAGGGTGAGTGCTCAACAAATATTTGTTGAACTGTATATAAAAATGATAGGTAATTACTCCAGAGATTACAGTCAAACCTTGATTCTCTAACATCTCCCATCTTGAACAGTTGGGTTCTCGACAAGTTGTTCACAGAAAAAATGTCTCAGTTGTTGAACAAAACTTTGGTTCTCAACCTGACAACCCTTTCATGCTGACACCTGTGGATCAGTCACATGTCTCTCAGGAGACAAAGGAGAGAATGCATGAATATGAGTCAGTTTACCGCTAATGTTGCGTTGTTAACATCTCAGGAAATTGTGTTGTGAATGTTTTTGTGGTTTTTGTTTTTGTTGTTGCTTATTATTATTAAATACATACAGTAATTCACAATGGGTCCTAAGAAGGTTAGCGATAGCAGCAAAGTAAAAAGGAAAGTTGTGAGAACAACGATAGAGCTTAAAAAAGAAATAATTGCAAGGTCAAAGTGTTTATTTGTAGATTAAACAGTACATTAGAGATGCACTGTATATAAGAAAAGTTAAAACAGGGAATCATTTGGGGGTGTAGAACAGATTAATTCAATTTATATTAATTCTAATGAGGAAAATGATTCAGTTTTTGAACAAATTGCTTCTTGAACAGCCTTCCGGAACAAATTAAGTTTGAGAACTGAGGTTCTACTACTCATTAACTGCAAAGGGAAATTGATAATTTATATAGTGGAACAACCTGAAGAACAGCATGTCAACCAACTGCCTAAAGTCAGTGTCACCAACGATGTGATGAATGATGTCACATGCCTCCTGATGTGATGCACTGAGAGGACACAGTATCATTTCTGTGTTATCTTGCCACAGAAGCAAGGAAACATAAGAAAACATCAGATAAATCCAATACGAGGAGCAGTCTACAAAACAATGGGCTGTTATTTTTCAAAAATACCAATATTATAAATGAAAAGGAAAGGCTGAAAACCTTTCTGGGTTGAAGGAAACTAAAGAAATATGGTGATCAAATGCAATGTGTGATCCTGAATTAGAAAGCATTGCTGTGTTCCTTGTTGGGACAAATTGAAAGAACTTAAATATGGGCTATAAATAAGATAACAGTAACATACCAACATCATATTCCTGAATTTGATAATTGTAATGTGATTATATAAGATATTTTCCTTGTTCTTACAAAATAAACACTGAAGTATTTAGGGGTAAATTATCATGGTGTTTGCTACTTTCATATATCTTTGTATCTGTAGCTATATGGTTGTATCTATAGCTAGCTATAATCTGCCTGCCAATCAATCAATCAATCAATCGAAAGCAAAACAGCAAATGCCACAACATGTTAGTAATAAAAGAATTTAAATGTATAAATGAAAATTCATTGCATTAAAAAAAAACTGACAGGTAAATTGCAAGAATAATATTAGGTAGGACCATATAAAATTACCAATTTTTTGCCCTTTGTGACTTATAAAAATGACAATTTCACATAGTTTATCTAATACTCATTACTTTTCTGTTTGATTTTTTAAATGCAAATTAAATAAAAGAGGGAAAATATTGTGGGTATGGCTGAACAATATTTACTTAGTAATGTATTTACGTGAACCATTTCCCCCCCAGTAATTTATATCAGCTTGACTTTTTAAGACCCCATATTCCATGAGTTCAGGGAGAGGAAGAAAGAAGATGTAGAGTTGCCAATTAGTGGCTTCTCAATCCCTACTGATAATTTGTCATACTTGATATTCGTTTATAATCAGTGAAGCTCTAAACTCCTTCCTGTACAATTAGTTGCAAGCCCCCTGGTCCTGGCTCATCTGAATGTGTCTGCTGGGACTGGCTCACATGGACTCCATTCTCTCTCCTCCCTCCCTATCTCCTCTGGTCCCCGGCTCCTAAGCAGCTCGTGGCTGGGTGGGTGTGGGGTGTGGCGTGTGGGTAGGTAAGGAGGCCTCTTCTGTGAGTGACAAGCACAGCAGCTGGACTAACTGGAGGAGGTGCCTTTCCTCTGCTATCATGAGCCTCTCTGGCTGGTGCTGAAGACACATGGCTGTGACTTCCGTGGGGTCTACTTGCTCTTTTTGATTGTGGTCGTCTGTGAGTTTCTCCTGCCTCAGTGTTCTCAGCACAGGTGCTCTGCCCTGCCTCCAAACTCAGTGACCTCTAGGGGAGCCTTTATGTCTTTGTATAACCTTCTCCCAGTGATACCTGCCACAGCCTGCCTTTGATTGTACATCTCCTTGCTCCCTTGTGAACCTAAGCAGGGCACAGCCTTGCAGTGTGCGTGGGACCAGATAAGAGTTCAATAAATGTGTGCTGTCTACGGAGAACACAGCAAATTACATCAAGACATGAGTGGCCTGCAACATAATGAGATGGCTTGGCCCTGGATCATGGATCAAGGCACATCACTTAATTTCAAGCCCCTCTGAAGAGGGGGCGTGAGCCATGTTCGCAATCAACAGG
The DNA here is from genome assembly GCF_964146895.1 of Miniopterus schreibersii. Classification (NCBI taxonomy): domain Eukaryota; kingdom Metazoa; phylum Chordata; class Mammalia; order Chiroptera; family Miniopteridae; genus Miniopterus; species Miniopterus schreibersii. Next base: position 68,023,504 of record NC_138108.1, on the reverse strand, counting down.
ACAAGGTGACCGGGGCATAATTTGAGGACGAACTGGGAGTTACAAAGAGGCTATGTAATCCCCTCTCCTCCTGTATTTCCCTGAACGATGCAGGGACCAGCGCACTGCCGTTCTTGGTGAGTTCACTGGCCAGTTATGAGGACCTTAGTGCTAAAACCCCGTGTAGGCCTCCACAGAACCTGCTTTAGGATAATTTAATTTCACGAGGAATTCCTTAGGCGGTGTGTGTCGGTGGGTGTGCTGACATACAAGAGCCCAGGAGCTTTCTGTCCCCCCTGGAGGTATACATGCCCACCCTCCGGGGAGCTCCGGTGCTGCGCCCACCTGGGAGGCTACTAATGGTCCTTCAGTAAAGGGTACGTGAGTGTCAGGCTCTCCTTAAGTGCCTGAAACACTTGGAGTCATTTGGTACTCAGCTCAACAGAGCAAATTTGTGAAGTAAGCATTATTGTTCCCATTTTACAGATGAAGAAACTGACACTTAGGGAGGTGACTTGGCTATTACATTCTATGGCGAGATTTTGACTCTAGCTCTGACTGATTCAAAGCGTGTTACTCTTATAAGCCCTGTCTTAAAACATGCATAAGTAAGTCTAATAAAAGAAGGAAGTGTCCTGAAGAAGGAGCTAGTGGAAGAGGGCCCAGGCATATGTTCACTGCGCTTAAGCATCGCCACAGAGTGTTTAAAGGGAGATGCCTGTCTCAGGCATCATGGAATGGGGAGTGTCATCTTTTTAAAGCACTCCAGGTGATTCTGATGTCCTTACTGCCCTAGAGAATTAGCTAGATTTAGCCCTGGACATTCAATAAACTCTTTATTCTCGGTAAACATGAAAATTCAAATTCATCTTGTGGAATACTGTTGGGGACCTTACCTTGAGAAAGTTTGGGCTCTAACTGCAAGGCAATATGATCAATAGCACCTTCTTTTATGATTTGGGTAGTATTTAGAATGATGGTGGCACAGCACATGCTTTCTGTTAGTTGGCTGGTAATTTAATGTGGAAGAGATGTGTATCCTCTGGAAGAGGTACATTACCTTGTAGGATGTCCTAGTATAAGATGCTTTTTCAAAGATAAAGGCAGAGGTAATGGATAGCTGAGGAGAATGGGGCTCTTAGTACTAACATTTAGAAATTCTGCAACTATCCTCCAACGTGGGCCATTAAGACAGCTCATTTGAAGATATCCAGCGGCTAAAGTACATTTCAGTACGTTCCCTCTGAATTCTGGCCCGTGCTCTTTTTTCCTGAGACAGACGGTACTTGCTGTGGTTAGCAGAAAGCAGACTTCTTTTTAAAGGGATAGTTCAAAACGTATGCTCGCCTGCTTACAATGATCAGTTAACCTTTCCTCCCCACGTCTCTCTGCTTCATGAGGTCTTCTGTCTTTTGCCAGTGACTTTTTTTTTTCATTTTTGAAACTTAAATCTTCATACATGTACTTTTTCATGTGAAACCTGGCCTAGCTTTTACTTTTCATGACATCCCCATTTGTTCTCCATTCTTCACACAGGTCTCATTTAGCCTGTTTATTACTCTGGCAAAATTTTCTTTTCTAAAGTTCATTTTTATTGTCCTGATGTCTTTCCTCTTTTTTTCAGGGTTTAGAATCTATTAATGTGTACGTGCTTTTTACATTTATATCCCAAAGGGATTCCTCTGTGATTCTTTACTGAATTAACATAGAATGTCTGAGTCAGTCCCATCTTTTAAGTTGTTCCTTTTGGCATTAGGAAATTGATCAAGACACAGAAAACAATAGATCTGATGGACACTGATCCAGTTGACTAGATTGTCTGGCAGATTTTGTGGTACGTTATTCCTGCCATGAGGATGATGGCCGTATCGATGAAAATCATTCTTAAGATGCCCACTGTGGCTCAGGCACCGGGCTGAACATTTTGCACCTGTCATCTCCTTTATTCTTTATAACTATGTGCTGAGCTCAGTATTTTTGTTTGTTTTAGAGAAAGAAAACAAAACACTTTTTTTTTTTTACTAGTGTGTGTGTGTATATGTGTCTGTGTGTTTGGGGGGAAGGTATGGAGGAAAAAGAGGGGTTAGGGGTCAAGGCAGAGCCTCCCAAGAGGACACAGACAAGAATAAGTGTCACTTGTAGCTCTGTTTAGCCTGATAATACCAGAGGGATTGTTTCATGGGGTCCCTTCTAACATCAAGACACTGACCACTGCACACCTGCCTCAGGGTGTCAGAGAAGACAGGAATATAGATTTTAATTCTTGTTCTGCCCTGATAACCACAGTGCAATTAACCCATCCTTTGTGGATTTTGTTGCCACAGTATAAATGAGAAAGTTTCACATAGAAATACTCTGGGGCTGTCTTTACGACAGAAGGGCCAGACTTCTGGTGGGGAGGGGTGGCAGGAGGAAAAATAGAGTAAGGAGAGGAGTGGCGAGCAGACCCTGAACTTTAAATACTCTATTAAATACAAAATCTTAAAGTGCTATTACATATGAGGAAACCGAGGTGAAAAGTGTTAACCTAAAAATAAAGGCCACTAAGAGGCAATAAGCATTTATTTGAGATCAAAGCAATAGGTATTCGGGAAGCACCGATTCCAGCAGAAGCCCAAACAGTGTTCCGTTTAGGAGACAAAGGCAAGGGGTGTTTCTGAAAAAGGCAAGAGAGACAATTACATCAGAAAAAGGAAGGCATTTCTGTTGGTGCAGATAAGCTAACATAGTGACACTAATTCAGTGTTTTTAATTTTCAGCCTAGTAGCCATCACTGGGTACTCATAGTATCTGCTTTCGTGTTACCCTTGTCAACAGTTGTTTGGGATCCACTGTTGCTTTAGGCCCAGTTAAAGGCTAATTTGCCCTGTCTCAACATTCCAGAGGTTTGAGGCATTAGACCTGCAAGGCAGTTCTCTGGGGTGGCAGTTCTGACTCCATTTTAAAGTGGCTCCTTTTATATTATTTTTTTTACAAAAGAAGTTAAGAGACTTTCCCAAAGTCCAAGGTTGTATGTAGTGTAGCTGAGATGTGAATGTAGATAGTTGGTTTGGACATGTTTTGTCCCTTTTCTGCTTTTCTTTTTTAAAAAAATTATATAAATATTAATCTTAGAATTTTTATCTTTGTTCCACGTAAGTGCTTTCTAATTATTTAATGTCGTCTGAGGCTAAGCTCTGTTTTATGTTCATGTCCACAAGATGATTTTCTGTTATGTGAGCTTGGAAGCTCATTTGTTTTTGGACCATCTAACATATAAACCCCAAAGTGATTTGTTTTAAAGGGCTATTTCTGGAGTGTTGACAAATTGTTTTGTGTGGTGGGGCTTCATCTTTTGAGTGTGCGAAATATAATCAGTGTCTGACTGATTAAATATGTTACTTGAAAAATATTTTATAGGGTTTTCGAACTCTAATACATGGCCTGCTGTCCTGCTTCTGATAGTTAAGGGTGGATGTAGAAACTTTTAATACATGGTGTGTCTTCTCCTTGCTGATAGATGCTTCTGTAAAAAATGGATAAGGTGATGAGATCAGAATCAACTGTTTCTTATGCAGAACCTGCGCTTGAGATGCATGTTAAGTCCCCAGCTATGCATCTCATTAACTCGCCTGGCAGTTGGGGATCTGCATACTGACTTTGAGAATATTTTATTACTGTATTTTTCTAAGGGAGGTTTTACATTTGCCAAAGAACTGAAAAGATATGAGTCTCTATAACTCAACTAGTTGCATATTATGATCAATCTGAAAAATTGCCTCTGATTACCTGGGGACATCATGAAACTGCTAAGCTAGATTAGGTTTCTGGTTTATTTTCTTAGTGACTGGATCCTGTATGGTTTAGGGGAAGGAAGCGCATTGAAGACATTTTAAAAACGTTACTTCTTCCTACTTGGCTCTTTTCTTTAAAGATCTTTGTCTACCGTTTGTCCTTTAATTTTTGCTGCAGTTAAAAAGTAAAATGAAAAGACAGTTGTGGCCATTTTCCCGTAGACAAACTATGAAGAAAAACAAGTTATTTTTCTACTGATGCTACAATAAATTATCCTAAACATAACAGTTGAAAATGAACAAATTTATTATCTTATTGACCTGTAGGTCAGAAGTCTGCTGTGGGTCTCACTGGGTAGAATCAAGGTGTCGGCAGGCTGCGTTCCTCCCTGGAGGCTTCGGGGGTCTTGCCACTTTCAGGGACTGCCTGCCGCCTTTGGCTCAAGGCCCTTCCTCTATCCTCAGGTCCAGCAACAACAGTCCAGCACCTGTAATGGTTCCAGTTTCTCTGCCTTTTTTCCTCTCATTTCTTTAACTCATCCAGCAAAGGCTCTCTGCTTTTTAAGGTCATGATTAGATTGGCTCCACCTTGATAATCCAGGGTAATCTCTCCATCTCAAAACCATGACAGCTGCAGTGTCCTTTCTGCACGTCAGGTACCATTCACAGACTCCAGGGATTAGGACATGGACACTGTGGGGGCTGGGGCATTCTTCTGCCTCCCTCAGGCTCTCCAGTGTCAAGACACAGATTGCAAAATTTTAAGTGTCAGGGTTATCCTTTTAGTTATGAAATTAAACACTCTGAAGTAGACTTTCTGAAATGTAGCATGGTTGTTCATAATCATTTAAATGAACTCCAGTGAACTAGATTGCAGGAAATGGCAGATATGAAAAAGGGAGGCTCTATTTACTAAATGTCCTCAGGTTAAGAAGCCAGCTCCCTAGGATTATAATTGAGAAAATTTGTTATGGCCACTTGTGGTTTAAAATTGCCTAGTGTGTTTGTTATAGCTCCCACATAAACCGTAGCTCCCGAGCAAACCGAAGGATGTGAATCTGACCCGCCCTCCCTTCCCGGGACGACCCTGCTCAGTGCTGAGCCCATGGTTCCTCTTTCATCTGCTGATTGCTGCTGGAGAGCTGGTTGATTACCAAGGAACTTCAGTGGGGCTGGTCAGATTGGCCGAGGCTCAGACTCTTTTCCAGCTTCAGCTCTCGCTTCCTCTCTTCCACTCCATGTCAGACTGTCCAGTCTTACTTCCTCTGGAAGGTAAGGGGAGCCTTTTGACCTAGCAAAGTCTGCTGTTAACATCTTCAGATGCAACCAATAAATGGAAGAGGAATTTTCTTAGCAATAAGACTTTCCACCCTGGCCAGGTTGGTCAGTTGGTTAGAGCGTCATGCCAATATGCCAAGGTTCTGAGTTCAATCCCTGGTCAGGGCACATATAAGAGACAACCAATGAATGCATGAAAATTGGAACAACAAATCGATGTTTTTCTCTCTCTCCCTTCCTCTCTTTCTAAAAATCAATAAATTAAAAAAAAAAAAGGCTTTCCTGGTGGCCCTTAAATCACACTTCCTATCTTCTCTGTACTGAGGGTTGCTGCAAGACCAGTGAAGGGAAAAAGAATGATTTGACGTATTTTAGTAAGAGTCTTGAGCATAGTATCTGCCTCTGGGTAGACTTATTGATTCATTGCTCAGTTTATACATATATTTATATTCTTATCTCTTTAGGGACAGAGTTTCTGACTTTTCTTAGCACAGGGTATGTGCTGATAAATAGAAACCTAGCCCGGCCGGGCGTGGCTCAGTGGTTGAGCATCGACCTAGGATCCAGGAGATCGGGGTTCGATTCCCGGGCAGGGCACATGCCTGGGTTGCGGGCTCGGTCCCCAGTGGGGGGCGTGCAGGAGGCAGCCCATCAATGATGTTTCTATCTCTCTCTCCCTCTCCCTTCTCTCTGAAATCAATAAAGATATATTTAAAAAAAAAAAAAAAGAAACCTAGAATTTAGAAGAGCAGAACAAGAAGATGCTAAATATTAATGTAGCTAATACAGTTTCTGTGATTAACAAGCAATTTGACCCTAGAGTAACCGTAACCGAGAGAATCCTGAGAAGTCACGAATGCCTCTGGCAATGCTAGGTCAGCTCCCGACATATCCAGGATTTTTGACCCAATTTTTCAGGGAAGGGGCTGTTTGCCTCTCATTGACTTGGAATACACAGCATAATAAAGAGTGTCACAATATGCAAAATATTTAGAAAACTCACATTTACGGCATTCTGCTGTCCAGACTTACGCAGGTCAAGATCCTGCAAAGAAAGATTAATAGATATTAATCTGGGACAAACAGAACAAGAATCATACGGCCTTAAGCAGCAAGGAGAGGGAAAGAAAAGATTAGTTTTCCAGGCTAGATGAACGGCAACGATTCATCTATACACGGAGGGATGAAAGTGAAGTGTTACTGGAGGATAGAACATTCCCCAGAGGGCCAGCCGCGTTGCTCGTGTGTTGCTGCAGTTTAGTGGAGGTTGCAGGAGGGTGATGAGTCCAGAAAGGGACCTCAGATGCGGGAGTGAAAACCAAGCAGGAAGCAGTGTTAAGAGTGTGTCGCTGTCTACTTTCTTTAGTAGAAGATACAGGCGAATTTCTTGAGTTGATACGTACGAAGATGCATCAGTTGCCAATGGAAATAAGATCTTTAGAGACAGTTACAGGGACAGGAAGGAGAGGGAGGAAGAGAGAGGGAGTGAGGGAGAGAGAAGGAGAGGGAAGGAGCGAGAGCTAGCGAGCAGCCACACACGTGAATAAAAGAAGGAACTCATTTTATACTTTGTTTTATTTCAGATTACAGACATTGAATTTAGCCTATTTTTTACCTTTATAATTATTCAGGGGAGGGAGTACGGATTTCTAGTAAGCGATACGAGTTGTGTGTGCGTGTTTTGAGTGTGTGTTTGTTCTTGTGTGTTGTACTGGTGGACATGTAGGAGCCATGAAGTGAAGCCACGAGTGAAGGTTGACATATACTTTCGTCTTCACCTCTTGATCCTCAGAACCTCCCTCAGTGCACCCTCATCTGTTACCTGACCTCTCACTCCACCTAAAATTGCTAAGGTCCCTGATAACCTTCATATTTTGAAGCTCAAAGGCTTCATCTCACTTAACTCTCAAGATCATTTGGCACTTACGATCCTCTCCTTCTCAGAACAGCCTTTTCTGTGTTCCCCTCTCAGTTAATGGCATCATCATTCATTCTGTTATGCAAATCAGAAGCCTAGAGCTATCCTCAATCGCTCTCTCTTCTTAATATCTGTCAGCAAATTCAATTCTCTTTGCTGCCTCCATCTCCACAGCCTCCACCCTAGTCCAACATGTCCTTGCTTCTCATCTGGTCTGCTGAAGTTGCTGTTTACAATATCTACCCATATTCATTCTAGTCTAGTTCTATTCCTTTCCCCACGTAGCTTCCCGAAATGCACATCTAAAGATATTATTACTTCAAACTGAAACTGCTAACATGGCCTCCTGGGCCCAGCATGCCTGGTCTTGACTTCCTCTGAAGCTTCGTATTGCTCTCCTTGCTCTTTGCATACTGGCCACATGGCCTTTTTGCAGTCCCTAGGACCTGCCAAGCACCTACTTGCCACAAGGCCTTTGCACATGCTATATCCTCGGCTTGCAATATCCATTGCCTATTCTGTTCCACATGGTTAATGCCTTTTTGTCCTTAGATTTTAGTGTGTCACTTCTGGGATGCTCCCTTGGAATTTCCTTACTAGATTCCTTCTCCCTTTTATCTCTCTCATAGCAGCACTAGCCTGTCCTATTATTGACTATTTCCTGCCAGATTGTAAGCTCCATGAGAGCAGGAACTATGCCTATTTTTGCCCCTGACACAGAGTGTGCACTCAGTAAATATTTGTTGAATGAGCGGAACCTTACTTCCTCTATGAAGTGTACATTAGCTATTCAGACCATAAAGTTCCCAGCTTTCTAGGTTGCTCCAGGATGCCTCCGTTAATTAGGAGTCTTGTTCTCTTTTTCATGGATATTGGGGTTTTCTTCTAACGAGATAGTGAATCCTATAAAAAGAGACTGCAAGTGTTCTGAGAACAAGAAACGTATCCTAAGCTTTAAAAAGTCCTCCACCGGCCGGGCGTGGCTCAGTGGTTGAGCGTCGACCTAGGATCCAGGCGATCAGGGTTCGATTCCCTGTCAGGGCACATGCCCGGGTTGCGGGCTGCAGCCGATCAATGACTCTCTCATGATTGATGTTTCTATCTCTCTCTCTCCCTCTCCCTTCCTCTCACTGAAATCAATAAAGATATATTAAAAATAAATAAATAAATAAATAAATAAATAAATAAATAAATAAAATAAAATAAAAAAATAAAAAGTCCTCCACATGCCCAAAACAATTCTGAACACAAAGCAGGTTTTGTACCAAGTCTTGGGGATTGATTTCCCTTTGCTCACATGTATGTGAACATTCAGCCATAAATAATCATTTACACATGGTGTGACTCTTCTTGGCTTGCTCCGCCAGCCTCTTTATTTGGATGTGGAGTTCATGGGGATAGGTGAGAAGTGAAAGTAGTCCCATTGACCTTCACCCCCTTCTCTGTGGGAGCCTTATGGAACCGAAGAGAGAGCAGTCTTCAGCTCTTCACCCTTCAGATCAGGAGCCTGAGACCTGGAGAGAAGACGCTCTTGCCCTACACAAGGCAGGTGCGCAGTAAATTGGACCAGGTTGCACAACTAATTAGAAAAAAAGCTGTGACCATAACTTGGGTCCCCTGACTCCAGGCTCATTGTTCTTTGTGGGGTTGTCTCATTTAAATTTAAAGGAAAAAAGATCAAGTTCTCATTAATAGGATGAGGCACACATGCTGGGAATGGAAATTAATAGGGCCTGGGAAAGCCAGGGAGATCCCAGGGGGAACATATGTGCATGTAGCCTAAGTCCGATGAGAGAGGGATGGGTTATATACTTGGTGAAACCATTATCTAGACTTTATTTTTGTTTGAAGCATATACATTATCTAATTTCCTTATGCCTTGCTACTTTAATTTTTATTTATAGAATAATTATACATTAAAACATCCTTTTAAAATCTCCTATGCTCTTGGCTCCTTTTACCTTTTTTATGTATTTATTATAAGAGCCATACGTTGTGACTCCACAGAGTACTGCAGTCTGTAACTGTGAGGGGTTGTGTGTGTGGCTTAGTCGATGTTCACACAAGTCTCATTGCCTTTCCTCCTAGACCTCTGTTCCTTTTGTTTTCCTAAGAACCAGATGTCATTTTCTTTCTTGTGCCCCCATGTGTGAGGGCACCCATGTGTGCGTGCACGTGCACGCGCACACACACACACACACACACACACACACACCAGGTTGTGCATAAACAAAGATTGCACTGAAAGGAAATACTGTGACATATGGTACCTGAAAATCCAGGGTGTCAGCGGCAGCATGGTAATCAAGGGTGCAGATGTTTGGCATTTGACAAATGAAATTTTCTGTGTAAAACTGTTTTAGTACATTAAGTTAAAAGAGGGAAAATTAGCTGCATATTGTAAGGAATGTATCTTTCCATCGAAAAGGAATGAAATGGGAGACTTAAACAAATGTTAGGCCCTCAGTGATCTTCTGAATATGTTTTTCCAAGTTCTCAGATTTCATTTTTATTTCCTCTCGGGGGTTCTTTGCTTTGTCTTCGATTGTCACTAACCTGAAAGTATTTGGAAATAGAGTTTCAATAAGAGACTTTAATGTTTTCTTTCTTCAATGTCAAATTTTACTGTAAATGCAAATTTTTTCTTCGCTTTACCCTTCCAGGGCTTTAGCTCCTCATGTTCTCCCGGTTTCTAAAGCCGCTTTTCCTTCCTAACCGCCTTCACTTAGGTATTGGAAACGAGCAATGGCTTTTGTTTCACACATGCTTTATTGGCTATGTTATTGTCATTGAATTTAGCTTGATATACAGTTCTTTGCTTACTTGCTCCCTGTCCAGAACTGCTCCTTGTTTAATGTTTGCTAAGTTTTACTCCCCCCTGATTGTAGATCTCTTGAAATTAGGAGTTAGATCTTGTGGTAAGTGATTCATAAATACCCTTTGATTCATTTTTAGATTGTTTTTAGAAAAGGCAGGAGTCGTATTGCTTAGCAGAAAATGACATATGTGGATCAATTATAAATACATAAAACAATCATCAGCTGGTAATTGCTATCAATAAAACTAGTCAGCATTTCTTCTTTCCATCTTCGGAGCTGTACCCCTTAGTGCCTAGTTCGCCTTGTTTGGATGGAGCTTCACTTTCTAGGCCTGCAGAATAATGCTTTTCAGGCGTGTTCTCTTTGCTAATGGAGTTTTTAAAATCTTCTTTTTATCAGAGGCAATTCAAAATGCTCTTTCCTAATAATAGCTTTTAAGGAGAAATAAGGATCTTAATTAAGATGAAAATATACATATTTAGAAATTAATATTTTTATATTTTCATTCATCTTTACATTTGACCCTTACAACACACAGTGCTATAGGTAGGCAGATGTTTATATTCTCTTACGATGATGAAACTGAAGTACCAAAGGATCAGGCAAAGGCCATTTAGCCGTTCAGTAGCAGAGCTTGCGCTTCAGCGCAGTCAGCTGGCTTCAGCCCCTGTGGGACTTCCTCTATGCATCCCCAGTATGTCTTTGGTAGAGTAGCAAGCCTGTGAGTGGGCACAGGCATGCTTGAAGTTCCATACAAAGAGGAGTTCTCCAAAATCCGTGATGAAGACATTTCTCTACGGTAAAGGACATATGTGTTACACTATTTTGCCTGGCTGCGCAGGCTTGATCAGTAGTCCATGGACATCCGCTGTTGGTGGACCTGCCACAGGTTGGTGTACCAAAGAGAAAGGTTCGGCAATTAGAGTCAAGTGTTTTGGAGGCCTTAGGAGAATTTGAGGCTCTACCAAGTGTCACCCTTTGGGAGTATAGTCCTTAGTGCTGGCAGATGACCCTTGGTGTGCCCTAGTGGTCTTGAATCAAGGCTTCTCCTTCCTCAGAGTGGGCACAGCCTTCCTCATGGGCCTTCTCCAGGTTTCCCAGGACACTTTGGATCTCTTTCTTTTAGGATCCTCCTGAAATAATTGTCTGTTCTTCTCATTTAGCACTAAGAAAATGAACCAACTTATTGTTTCTGTAAATGTTCTACTTCCTCAAGTGGATTTAAGGTCTTGTGAGGATGGAACCATACTTATACTTTTTGTATTACCAGTTTGGCCACAGTGGATGGGATAGTACTGTCCCTAGTGGTCCAACCTCTTTGTCATTGGTTGTCCCAGTCTCCAATCTTTCATATACCATTAAAAAAATATAGTTATCATTTGTCTTGCATCTAGCATATAGCAGGTACTATGCCAGCTAGTCTCCCCATTTTAGAGTTGAGAGGCAGCAGGTCAGGAAGTTAAGTAACTTGCTCAAGGTTATCCAGTAAGTAGCAGACTTGGGATGTACTCTTTCTTCTACCTTGCTGTCTCTTGAAGTCTGCCCGGAGTCCATCCTCTACATATAACTTTAATCTTGCTTTTGCCTTTACTTTCTGCCTGGGAATATAGGTAGCTAAATAAGAATTTGTGGATTTTCCGGGTAAAACCATCACTTTTAATAATCTCTTAATGAGCTCTGTCATGGGTGATTATTATACAGGTAGAAATTAATCCTCTAAGTTTAAAAGTAAAGGAGAAATAGGTGCACGGATCTTGATTACTTTTTAGAAACAATTAGCTATTTGGTACTTTTAATGATCCACCTTTTTTTCTTTTTAGATTTAAGACAATAATTAGAGGTAATCTTGGCTGGATAGTATGAAGCATCAAGTGGGGGGTCTTATAACTAACAGTTATTTGCAGTGAATGTTGTTAGGAATATCCTATTTCATAATTTTACTTTTGTGTATCCAAGTCACATTTCTAAAAATTGCTGATTTAGAGCATGGTTCATAGAAGGAAGTGTTTTCCACTCAGGCAAAGTACAGAAGGTGAAGCAGAATAATTTAGACCATCACAAAGCACCTTTTTTTCTCGTGTGCAATAGGTCCACTTGCTTAGTCTTTGATGAGGGCAGGAATGAAAAGAGTTTGAGATCTGATGGAAGGAAAGTTTATTGAGACATGGAAAGTCATTTTAATTATAATAAAAAATTAACTATATTTTTATTGTTTGTCTAAAAGGGGTGGCATACCCTCCATAGTCCTACAGGTTTTTGTGACATTTATTCCTGGAACTTTGGAGCTCACTAGTGTAGCCAGAACTTTTTCCTTCTGAGTTGTTCCATGAGTAATATGTAGCTAGCACACAGCAGTTATGACCACATTGCTTGTCAAAATAGTGAAGTATTTCCTTATTGGTTCATAAAAGTCACTGCCCCAACCTGCTGAAATGTCTCATAATCCAAGACCTAAATAGTTAATGTCCAGTACATTAGAAGCCACTGAGGACCCTGCTCCCTTCTGCAACCATCCTTTTCTTGCTAATGTTTTCAGTCTCAGTCTTGGCTGCTGTTATACAGGCTCTTCGCTATAACATGCAAGATATGTAGCTCGGTGACCTGGTTCTTTCCTGCTCCTTTCCAAGTTCAGTGTTGCTTTTTAAATATGTGTTTGTTTGTTTTTCACAGACATTGTTCCAATTTAAAATTAGTAGTGGCCCAGCCAGGCATGGCTCAGCGGTTGAGCATTGACCTAGGTTCCAGATTGCAGTTCGATTCCGGTCAGGGCACATGCCCGGGTTTGGGGCTCTATCCCCCGTCGGAGGCATGCAGGAGGCAGCCGATCAATGACTCTCTCTCATCACTGCTGTTTCTATCTCTCTCTCCCTCTCCCTGAAATCAATAAAGATATATTTTTAAAATAATAATAATAAAATAAAATTAGTGAAATCTTCTAATTAGTAGATAGCATGCCTTACAAAGCCCCACATATCTAGGCAAAAGCGAGTAGAACAATGCCTGCTTTTGCTTTCTTGTTTTGTCAATAGTATTATTTTCTGAAGGAATGCATGTAGGTTGACTGTGTGAAAAATTTGTGGAGTTCTCTGCTGGAAGTATTTAGAATTGGGGATCATAGGTTTATTTCTATGAGGGTAGATGTAAATATATTCTATAGGTGGTTGAATTGCTTTGACCCTAGGATTTCTTGAAAGAAGACCAAATTGGTGGCTTCTGACAAATTTGTGTTACCTCCTGTATTTTGTATAGCAATAAAATGTTTTAAATCATTAATAAAACAAGGTTGGATATAAATACACATTCAGATATACCCATTGTCTCATTTTATCCTCATAAAATCAAGGAGAAGTTGCTACTATCTGTGACTTTTGGAAGCCACATGCTTCTGAGCAGTAGAACTAAATCTGAGACCTCAGATCCGCCCCAGAGCCCACAAGAAACTGCTCCCTGCACTCTGATATGGGGCCATCTCCCCATGATCAGGACCCTGTCTACATTAAAGGCCATATTTCAAATAAAGTACTTGTAAAGTTAGGAAACAAAACAAAGAGAAACAAAAACGCCTGTTTAAATGTGAAAAGGGGATGCTGCCCTTGTGCTTCAGTATCATTTACAGAAGGAGAGGGACCAGGGTAGTATTTTGAGCTCTTTAATTGAGTGGAGGTATAATTCTCTAGTGACTGCTAAAGCATATTTATTTAGTTATTGAAATAGGATTATTAATGCTAGCTTGCTTCTTAGGAGATGTGATTGAATGTCGAGAAACTTTTACATTAGGGATATTGATGATGTAGATTACCGTGATGTAGAACGAGAATTCATTAAGTTTTGTTGTCCTGAGGAGGCTCTGGCTGTGACATCTGTTCCTCTATTGATGTCGGCAGTGGGTTAGATGACTTGTGTACCCTTTCCTCTCTTCACTCTGTGGACAACCTTTTGAAGTGCATCCATGTTCTTCTTGGGGAGGTCATTTGTTTTAACATTTTTATGCTTAGGCATGAAGAACATCTAAAGTATTATCTCTTAGACATTTTGTTTCCCCACAAACAATGGTGAAGTAAAAGACTTAAGTACATTTTTTTCTTTCTGAAGAAACATGCTATACTTTCTGAATGTTCTTTCCTCAAAAAGAGAGCCTGGTCCACATTTGAGATGTTAGATAAAGGGCTGTCTCTGTCCTTGCTATTGATTAAAGAACACAGAAGTTTGGGATGCATAAGGACAGAAAATGACTGAGAATTAATGTCTGTTTATCTTTGCTTTGGGGAAAGAAATTAAACTAATCTCATCGAAGTTATTTAGGAAGTTTCTGACTGTACTCTTTAATCTTTGTTTCAGAAAACAGCAGCCTGTATTATTAAAAAGGCGATCACTGCATGTGGGGAGAGCATTCAGCTGGTGTCTGTTTTCAGATATGAAATTAAAGAATTTGAAGTTAATTTCAGAGATAAAGGAACTGCTAGTGAAAACAGTATAGGCCATTTTGGAAATGTTATTACATTTTTAAAACATATTTATTCAAAAATGTGTATGTGAGCTGCTGTACAAACATCCTATGGGTATAATGCCAAACAAAAATTTCACTGATGCTGAGCTGAGCTTCAGCTACAAATTGGATAAAGATAGTCATTTCATCTCTCTCTTTTCTTTTGAGTTGGTACATATTCAACCTTTGCCAGAGTTGAGACAATAGAATTGAGAAGCTTTTTTTCCATCTTCATTGCCAGGAGGTGTGTGCGCACACATCCATACACACACAATATTTTAATCTCAGATTGATTAGTTCTTTAGTTAGCAGGAATGAGATGCATTAGTTTTTGTGCATTAACATTTTATATACAGTATAATAATTGGTAAAACTACCTTGCAACCTGACAAGGGAGGTTAGCACCTCACTGGATGTCCTTTTTCCATTTTTCCTGGATCCCAATCCTTTGTTGGCCTCTGAATGTTGGATGCTCCAGGGCTCAGTTCTTGGACCATTCTTTTTCTCTAACTATATTCACTCCTTAGGTGATTTAATCCAGCCCGATGGCTTTGTGCCATCTATATGGTGAATATGTCCATTTATTTTTTTATTTCCAGGCCTAATAGACTTTTGTGTCCACTGTTTATTGTACATATCTGCTTGGAAGTCTAAAGTCATCTCACACCAACTTTGCCCAAAATGATAACCATTGATTCCTCCCACACACCTACCCCTTCCCATCTTGCTCCTCTCTTGTCTTCTCCAACTCAGTATATGACGTTGCCATTCACCCAGTTGCCCAGGCTAGAAAAAAATCTAAGGGTTAGTCTTGAAGTTTATCTTTCTCATCCATTCCACATTCAGTCCATTAACAAGTCCTGTCAGCTATACTTTCAAGATATATCCCACATATATTCCAAAACAAACCGCAGCAGCTCTTCCTAGATTGGACTGGCTTCATCTTTCTCAAATATCTCTTTGTGTACACTGTTAACCTGATGGTGGTCAGTATAGATCCTCTTATTCAGAGTGAACCATCAGAAATATAGAACTAATCCTGTTGCCCCTACCTTCCAAAGGCTTTCTGCCCTACTGGGAAGGGATTTCAAGTCTTTACCATGGCCTTCAAGGTCCACTGTGGTCTGGTCATTGCCCATTTTCTTTATTTACTTCCTACCACTTTTCTTCTGCTCCCACTCATTCACTCTGCTCTAGTTATACTGGCCTCTCATCCCCCACCAACTGCCACCTCGGGGTCTCTGTTCCTGCTGCTTGCAATGCTCTCCTCCAGATATGTGCATGGCTTACTCCCTCGCATCATTCAAAGCTCCTTTCTCTCCTCCCACAGCCTGCAGGCCTTCCCTCCTCATCTCATTCAGAACTCTGTTCTTTGACTACTTTAGCTCAAATAGCAACCTTGTCGCTCTCCATTGTTGCTTAATATTTTATAGTACTTCTCATTACCTGAGGTAATATTGGTTATTTCACTTATTTACTCATTGGTTTCTTGGAAAGTATGGAAGCTCCACTTGAACATAGCATTGTGTGCTTCTCCAGCAATGATGCAATGATACCTGGCATATAATGAGTGAATGAATGAATGATATGATTAAGTTCATCTGTCTTCCTTGATATCCTTGCCCATTCTCTAATTTTCATCTGGTGATGATTTAAACTGTCTCTTTAGTCCCCATTCTGTGTTGCTGTGAGCACTCAACAATGTTCTGGTCTCTTTAGGATAGAGACACAACTGATTCAAGGGGCAATCAAAAGAGCATAATGATAATAAAGAAACTCAGAACTTTTTCTTTTGCCAAACTGTAACCTCCGAGATTATTTTCTCACTGTGGACTAATTATTTTAAGCTTTGACACTCAATATCCAGCATTGACCTTCTTCCTCTAGGGAAATTCTTCCTTCCTCATCTTAGGAGATACTTTACCTTCAAAGTGTTGAGTGTATAGGGAAAAGACTTTCAAAAACTGACCAATGCCTCTCTTTAACACATTGGTAATGTCATGCATCAAACTGTTTTATATTTCCCTTTTTATGCTGGTTCTATGGGGCCTGATAAGCATCTAGATCTTGCCTGTTTATGTTGGTCTTGCTAATTTCATGGTATCCATCAGTGAAATCAAACAGGTCCAGACAGATGCATGTACCTGAGTTAGAGTCAATGAGCTTTAAAACGGCATGTCTTATACATATGTGTATATGTATTATATACATGTCTTATTTTAAGAACATGTGTTCAATAAGCATTTATTGAGTGCTAACTATGTGCCTGATATATTAGGGTCTAGGGACAATAAAATGAAAAGACATGGATTTTAGATTTAAGGAAAACCCAGTCTAGTAAAGGAAACAGGCAGATTAAAAAAATAAGTATAAGGCAGATTGACAGCACTGTAAAAAGTATGTATAAGAATACAGGCAGGGTATGGAGCAGGGAATTGCCGATTTTATTGGGCAGTTGCAGATCAGGTCAGGGAAGGCTCTTTGAGGAGGTTACCACTGAGTTGGGGGTTGGAGAACAACAGCTTGACAGGCAAACAAAAGGGAAGAGGTACAACCAAGTTATTGGGGCAAACATGGCAAGTTTCAGGGATTCTAAGTAAATTTATATAATTAGCGCACAGGAATTTTGAGGAATTGACAAGAAATGAGATTGTCAAAGTAGACAGGGTCCAGATCACCAGAGGCCTTGGATGGCTTAAAAAAGAGTTGGAACTTTATCTTAAAGATAGAGGCTATTATAGGGTTTTAAACACAAGAGGGGTGTCATCTGACTTGTATTCCAAGGAACTTGCTCTGGGTGTCCTGTGGAGAACTGAGTATATGGGGATGTGCCAGCTGGGAAACTAGGTAGGAAGTGACAAAAGATGGTAAGAAAAGAGGCATGCAATAAGTAAAATGATAGCACAGGATGGATATTAGGGCTGTGGGAAATGAGAGAAAAAATATAGAATACCTAGAGTTTGATTGGATATTTGGTGGTGCTATAAAGAAAAGGGAACATAGCAAGAAGAGCTTCCTATACTATCATTACTGCAGGTAGCATTTATTGAGCACATGCTATGTGCCGTGCCTTTTTCATTCATTATCCATTAGCCCTATGAGATAAGACTAATTACCATCTCACATTCTGTGTACTAGAAACTGGAGCTCCAAGGGGTTAGATGCCTTAGCCAAAGTCATACAATGTCAGAATCAAGATTTGAATGCATTCTGACTCCGTATCTGCTTTAAAATATTTTAAATTTATAAATTTAATATTTAATATAATTTAATTTTAAAAGTAATGAGCATTCATTGTATAGATGAGGAAATATCTGAAAATAGGAACAGGAGAAAATGGTTATCCAAGTAGGGTCTTGCCACACGAAAAGTCAAATCTTGGCTTATTGTTCTGGATGAATTTCAGTGGGAACAGAAAGACATCTGAAGGTTACATAGTTGGAGTTGAATATATGAGTCTGGATCTCAGACTAGCAGTCAGAGATAGAGGAACACATTTGGAAACTATCAGTGGAAGGGTGGCAGGTAAACTACATGAATGGAGAAAATATATTTAAAAAAAGAATCATACCAACCAAACCTTTCTTACTCTTACAACTGTATGGACACTGACTCCTTACAAAGAAAATAAAGGTTTAGATTTTGTCCGAAGAATTGAAAGGATCAGTTTGTGTAGGCAGATTGGTATGGATTCTTACACTTATAAGCATGATAAACCTTTCTCAATGATCCTGGAGATTTCTAGTGTTTTCCAGTGTTAGTCTGTTGCTAATTTGTCAGTGTCTCCTGCTTCACCAATATGGGACCTAAGTCATTTTCCCAGGCTAATTGAACTCTAAAAATGATACTTTGAGGAAGCTAAGTCTGTGGAAACATGAGTTTGTAAAAAAGAAGGACTTAAAGACAATTGTTTTTAAAGAATAGCTCACACTCTTGCTTTATCACTTCCTTTTTTATCCAAGTGATTTCTGCGTTCTTGGGAAAATATCTATAGTCAACATTGCTAAGTTGGGAAAAGAAATAACCACACCAGGTTATTTTATAGATGTCAAAAGCTACACAGGAAGTAAAGAATACTATGAGATACTAACAATGTGAAACATTTTGTGTGCCTTGTACCTTGTCCAAAAATAATTGACTCATTAATCTCAACTATATCAATCTGGTCCCATTATCAGGGTCAAAGATAGGTTAATTTTAATAAGCGGTTGAGTATCAGTTCACAGATAGGCATGCATTTAACAGATATTATCTTAGAAAGGAGGCAATAATTAGAAAAATTATTTTTAGGTGATTTCACGAGAAAATGCCATAAGTGAAACCCTCACATTCTACCTCAGGATTATGAGGCGAATAAAAACTGAACTGTGTTCCTAAAATTGACATTTGGAAGTATAGCAGAAAGTAAATTTCTCTTCTCTTTGGAAAAATGTTTCTAAAAATAATAAAATATTTTCACAAAGGTAGCAATAATTTCACCCAAATCACAGAACAGTGGGGGTGAAGAAATATGGGTGTTCGACCTCATGTTGCTTTAGCTTTGAGTCCTGACCCCAGCCCTGCACTATTTGGGCACGGGATTTAATTGTTACAGGTCTCTGTTTCTTTCTCCATGAATGGGGCAATGATATATTTCACAGACTTATTTTAGGGAATGAACAAGAAAATATATATGAAAGCATCATGCACAATCCTTCATGTACTGTAAACTGTTCAATAAATAATTTTTTTCTTTCTGAATAATGAAATCTAATCAGGTACATATTGGCATGTTCTCCCTTTCCAAAGAAAAATGTTATTGTAATTTTGAAGTTGAGCAAAATAACTTTTCACTCATACAAAATGGTTTCTTTCTTTTTGCTTTTTTCCTTTGCTTTTGACTAAGACATTGCTCTCTCTCCTTTCATTTTACTGAACAGATTTAAAAGCACTGTTTATACTTCTGTTGTCAAGGGTAATCATTCATTTGAAGTAGGTAATGCCCCATTGTTACAGTTATTGGTGCCTATTGGGGGGAAGTTAGAATTTTATCAAGTCTGTTTAAACATCACATTTCTTACATTTCCCAAGAGGAATTCTTGCTTCATCTAAAATTCTCTCTGATGGTTCTTATATTAACAACCTTATTCCTCATAATGGGATTGTATTCATGAGTGTCCTTTTCTCCTGCATCATAACCACCCCACATGCATAGGGACACCAGAAATTAAAAGAAAAAAATGGAGAAAAAATACTAAATAAGACATTTTTAACATTCAGGAGAAAATTAATGAGAACTGACTCTATGCCATGCACTTTCTTACAGGTGGAGTTTGATAAATTAGACAGTTATTGCCATGCTCCAACAGAAGATGGATACATGAAAAACCAATAGCAAACACAATGTCATAATGGAGGCATGTATCTGCTCTTGTAGATTTCTAAAGATGACTCATGTGCAAGAAACTTAGGACCTGTTGTGTTTCTCTGTACTGGGAGGGTAAGGAGGTACCCCAAAGAGGGCACTCTGACAGTACTGAGGGGGCTGCTTACTGCTGCATTGTCGTATAGTTGGTTCTTGGGTACTCCTTGTTGTTTCCTTTAAGCTCTAGGGATTTTCTCCAGTTTGCATGAATCCATGATCCAACAGCCATGCACTGTCCCCAGCTGTGAGGACAATGTGTAAAGTGACAATCAAGGGTCACCTGTTGTGGATAGCAAACTGTACTCTGAGAGGTCAGAATCCTGACTGGGACAGAGTGCATGGTGCTTTCAATCTGCTTTGGCCAGAGCTCCAAGACTCTAATCTTTTTTAGATGTCAGTTTTCTGTATATGGTTTTGTCCCTGACACAGTTGTATTAGTTCATGGTTCATTCAGGCAAACAAAAAGCATTCTAGATATTTCAAACAGAGAGAATTTAACAGGGAGGTGGTAACATAGGTGATGGAGAGCTGAGAAGCTAACCAATGGATAGTGTGGTAACTACTAGGTGACAGCTGGGAGCTACGGACATTCCTCAGTCCGGAGCAACAAGGTTGAGGGAGAGGTGTTGCCAGAGCCCAGGATCTGGGGCCACTTGGTGGAAGGTGGAATTATGGCTGCCTGTGTATTAGATGCTGGATCTACAGAGGGCAGGATGCTCCAGCAGGAGCTGGGAGCAGGGGAGAGCAGCCACCCGAATAGAGCGACAGAAAAAGAATACCCTGACTTCATCTTTTCTCCTGATCTCTAATTGCCTCCTGTTGGCCAAACTTAGGGAATTGGAAACTGGTTAAAGGTACTTTGTAGGAGAAGGTCTAAGATTCAATCTAAGCCCAAACAGGTGCTGAGCACAGGCGGACATGGAGATGAGCCCTCCTTCATGATCAACTAGCTGTAGGGAATGTGGCCAGCAGATGGCCTTCAAATGTCAGCTCCTTCTGTTTGTCTCAGCCACAGAGGGGCTGAGGTCATGCCCAGTCAGGGGCAGCTCACATCTGGTGACTGAGCTAGAGAACATACAAAGACCTGGTCATCTGGGCTCCAGGGGGCACAGCTTGAACAGCAGTTTCTCACCAAAGCTCCCAGATGTGTTGGCCAAGACTTCGTCAAGCGTGAACACCAGTTGGACTTCTCTTTCTGCCCAATTCCCCTTCCTCTTTTTTTTTCTTTTACAGGTAAATGTCTTATAACCCAAACTCCATTTCAGCACCTGCTTCTGGATAACTTGAACTTGGACACAGGCATACTTGTCAACTCCAACATCAGGCATGATCCAGGGCAGAAGGAGAAAAGGACAGGTTGTGGATCTGGGAGGGGAAACAAGATGGGAACTCTCTTTATACATTAAAGAAGCAGCAGAAAAGGGAGAGTTCCTTGAGCACTGGAGCAGCTGGGCGAGTTATCAGGGAGGAATGGAAGGATTGGGAGGTTTGAACAAGTGGGTAGCGGTGAAGGGAGGATTCCAGAAGAGATGAAGAGCTCAATCAAAGGTGTAACATTAGGAATTATTATGTTTAGTGCAAGAAGTAATGCCAGAATTTAGGACCTGACATTGGTACTAAATTCTACTCCAGGGAAGGACTAGAACCATGATAAGAAAAAGAGGTATTTCTTTTAAACTGTGCAGCCACAGCATCTGGGAAAACATATTTCCTAGTGCGGCAGAAAGAGACGTACAGATTTTAAATAAGCTTTCCAATAAGATTTTGTATACAGGTTCATTTTTCCCCATACAAAGCTTTAATCACAAAAGCATAATTGAGCCAGGTAGAAAAAAATCATTGTTTCACTACTAATTCTTTTTATTCTCTGGGGTTTCACATTAGAAAGGAATAAAATCAGAACAGCACTCTTATAAGCAATACCATAATGGAATGGTGTGCTAACCCACTACGCACTTGGGTTTAGGAGATGCATTGTCCGAGGACACAAGGCAAGACACGCTTTTTTGGTTCTTCCAGATTGGATTTAGGTTGTGACCATGACTATGCTGAAAATGCAAATAATGTTTTATGGCTATGTTGAGGAAGAGAGGGTTATCATCAAAAGTTATTCCTGAACATTCGGGAGCTTAAGTTGAATGTTCTTACTGATTTCTTGGGATATTATACATTCCTAGGATATGTGTGTGTACAAAAGGAGAATTTGGACCATCCTCAATACTGGCCAGGGTGCGGGTGGTCTAATGAGGGAACTCTGGTGAGTGAGTCAGGCATCTTCCTGTCACTGTCCTCATCATGGCCCTGGGAATACTGGCTAGATTCCTGAAACCAACTAGGGAATTTCAATTTTTATTAATGATGGATGCTTATCACCAGGGAACAAATCATGAGTGGAAAAATCTTCCTCATAAAATGAGGCCTCTGTTGCCATGGATTGCCCCATCCACAGGGATGTGGGCTTCAGAGAATGAGCTTCCAGTGCCATTGCCTCTTCTGATAGGAATCTATATGTGGTGGCCAAGGAGACCCCAGGTACTGAGACAGATGCCTGAAAGCCACTCTTAGGATTCTCTCTTATGCTTAGTTTCATGTGGGAAAGGAGCCATGACTAGGCAGTGCAGTCATTTTGTTCATTAAAGAAATGAAAACACTTTCTGCTGCAGTCATTTGATAATAAAATATATCTATACTGCAAGAAGCAGGAGCAACACCCTAGTACCTGCCCAATTTTCATTAGCTATGAAGCTGATGCTCAGTAATGATGAGAATCATTTATAGATGCCCTTGTTTTATTAAAAAGCACTTCGTGATTCCATTTTAACCTTACAGAGTGCAAGCAACAAAGGCGTTGTCATAATTATACATTGAAAATTGCCCTCTTAGGATATTACTGTTTTACTCATGTGATGTAGGGTTCAGCAAGAACATGTCCAGAGCTTGGTATGTGGGAGAGGAAATCACACGCTAAAGCACTGTATGGGTTTTATGATACACAGATTCTGTAGTAACTTTAGGACAGCAATAGAGTTTACTGGCAACTCTCTTTCATAGGACTTCATTTAAATGCAGTAAACACCAATAATAAAAATAATGGTGAAAATTTGAGATTTCAGTTTTTATCCATCTCTATGTAACCATATGGGTTATTCAGAGTTTAGGTAAAGCTTAGCTTTGGCCACAGGAGACACATTTGAAAGGGCTTTAATCTGGCACAATATTTTTATGGTCCCTCCCACCCCCTATGAGGAGGACTTTTACTACTGAATTAAATGTGGGAATGAAGATGTATTGTAAACACATGTTATTTTGGATGGAAATAAATAGATTCTCTTTGATTTGGAATAAACTTCTGGCAAAGAAACCTGCAGCCCTATTGAGGAAACACTGCGGCTATTCAAGTTGCCTCTGTGCTGATTAAAGTCATGGAGAAGTGAGAAAATGCCCGGAATGAAAGTCAGATTTAGTCGGTGGAATCTGAGAGCAGACCTTCGAGGATGGAAATGGATATGCACTGAGAATTGCTTGATTTTAGCACTGTCTAGAACTCTCTGGAAGGCACTCTTTGGAGTCATAAGTAAACCTCTTTTTGTTGTGTAGGAATTGTAGGTTGAGAAAGAATATTTGAGGGGGGAAGGGGGTTGGAGATGCTTTCTGTCTCCTACATCAAAGGGGATGGATATTCCTGGGAGGGGCACCATGCCTTTCAGAGGAAGATTTTAGTGGCCAGTTTAGAAACAGATAAATATATGTCTGGGTTTAGTGTTAACTTTGAAATGGTAAAATACGTGATTTATCATATACAGCATATGAATTGCAGTTCTTTAAGAGGTTTCTCTGGAGTAAGTCTGAATAAGAGATGCATGTATACAATTCTCAATTGATTCTCAGTAGAGGCACAGAATCCTTGAACTTGATACGTTCTTTCTGTCAGTTCCCATGCAAGGCTGTCTACATAAGTCTCACCCCTCAAAACCCTGTCAAAGAGTGTGGATGCAGGTCTTTGTTGTTTGAGAATCTCATGGTTGTCTGATTTTTACTTGAGACACTGGCAGGGTTATTTCTCTACTTGAGGCTTGTGCTTAGTTTGAATGAACATGTTCAAAGCAAAACATGGAATTCTAGCACCATGCAGCCCAACACTGGCTTATTCATAAATTCTTATGGGAAAACGCTTGGTAAGGTAACTGTTCATTTGAGGATTCTCTCCATGCCATATAGGTTGTCTGTCATGGAACTTTGGGCTGGAAGGAACCTAAAAAGAGATCACGTGGGATGCCCTTCTCTGTGCTTTGATGCACATGAGTGCAGAGACCATTATTTGTAGCATCAAAGATGTGAGGGAGCTCAGAGGTCTAATCCAGATGAGTTCCTTGCACAGCACGCCTCTGGCAGAAGCGGCCAGGGCACTACAAGTAACACTGGGCTGTTCTCAGGATTTGGAAACGGAGGCTCCTATTATGTAACCCAGTGCTCTCAGCTCTAGCTTGCGTCAGGATAATCTGGAAGGCTGTAAAACAGATTGCCGGGCTCTACCCCGGAGTTTTTGACTCAGCAGGCCTGGGATGAGGCCCTAGAAGTTGCATTTCTAACAAGTTTTCAGGTGCTGCTGGTGTAGAAACCATACTTTGAGAACAAAAATATAACCTGTAGTTTTGGATAGTTCCTGAGATTGGAAAATTAAGAAAAGATCATATGAAGAAAGATGCTAAGTTAAGTATGCAATATGAATTCTAATAACTTTCTCAAGAATGCTTCTCAACTGGAAATCATAATTTTCTATTTTATTTTGATTATGAATGTATTTGTTGAGAGCAATGAAGACTTAAAACCTAAGCACATATTGTATCTTTTAATTCACTTTTTGCCAAGAAGTAAGTCAGTCAGTCATTTGAGAAAGCTGTGGGGGTTTTAGTTATGCAAAGCTCTGTTGAGGATGAAATATTCTTATTCTCTTGAAAGCTGTGCAGAAACACGTTATATGGAACAAGGGTTTTAGTGGTTTCAAAAATCATAATTAATTTCTCACTCTGTGGTCACAAATTCCAATTTCTTCCTTTCCCTCAGTTTTTAGAGATTAATAACATTGACAACAATAATAATAGCAGCTCCTGTTAACTGCATGACCGAGTGTCTTTTTGTGTCTCCAGGTCTCCCAATAACTCTGCAAGTTAAATGTTTTTATTCCTATTTTCCAGATGAGGAGATTGATGCTGAGAAATGCCATGTAACTTACTGAAAGACATATGCAATTTGATAGTTTTGGTTGTAAAGACTTGTATTTTCTCCATTACAAAACATTCCCCCCCACCCACATGATATATCTGTTTCCTGAAGCATTTTGTCTTTGCTTATGTCAAAATTGCTTGCAGGAGTTTTAAGATACTCACATGTCGAGTGCCGACTAGATGGTGCACATTTTATATATGTGATTTCATTTCTTCCTCTCCATACCCTGCAAGTGAAGCCATGCTAACCTCATCTTGAGGATGAGAATTCTGAAACTTCAGGGGAGTAAGGGACCTACCTAAATAATTTGAGGAGCAGTATTTGAACCCAAGTCTTTCTGGCTCCTAAACATGTACTCTTTTCAAGACACCACAGTGTTTCTCTAAGCCTTGAAATAATGACTTTAACTGTTATTAAAGCTGATAACTGAGGTAGTTAGTTCAGACTTACCCATGGGCAGAATGGGACGTCTTGCTAGAGAGAGTTGTGGGTGGGAGGAAGCCTTGTCTCCGCTCAGCCTCCTTGGTAAACCATCAGGGGCTGGGAGCCTGACACTTACCCATTAGTGTTTTATCACTGTAAATGCAGCCTTGCTCTCTCCAGTTGTCCTCTGCAAATGAGTCCCCCCTCGGGAGGGCTAATGCACTAAAATACCCTCCTAGACTGCCTTTCATTCTCTGTCGAAATAAGCCAAGTAGTCTTTAGAAAAAAATGTTCAGATATTTTTGTTCCAGCATATTAGAGAAATCCATAAAGATAAAGCAAATAATATAGCACTTGTGTGTATAGCACCCAGCTTCATTAAATTGTTATAATTTTCCCTATTTACTCCAGAAGATTTTTTAAATACTCTATTTATTCTTAACATTGGAAGCCTCTTTGGTTCTTTGTCACAAACCCATTCTTTGTCACCCATCTTCTGAATTAAGCACTAGCCTACATTTGGTGTTTATAATTTCAATATATATTTCATGCCATCATTGCATCTATATGAATTCATTAAAATATATTCTCCTGTTTGATGCCTGTAAACTTTACATAAATAGCTTCATACTTTATGCATCATTCTGCAGTCTGCTGTTTTGCTTAGCCTTATATTTTTTGAGACTTATCTATGCTGATCAATGTAATTTTGTTCATTGATTTCACACTGTATAACGCTGTATTGTATTAGCACACTAACACTGATTTATCCTTTCTCTTCTGAGTGGCCATTTAATTTGTTTCCATATTTTGCTAGTAAGTAGAGTGATAGAGTGACATTTTTGTGTATTTTTCTCCTCGAGTATATTTGAAAGATTTTTCTAATATGCCTAGAAGAAAGGTAAAACTAATAACTTAAGATACTTAGAAGTGGAATTGCAGGGCTAAAGGGCACATGCATCTCTGACGTTCCTAGGTGATGCCAGTTTTCCCAGAGGGTTGTTAAGAGTGGACACCACCGCTAGCAGTTTATAAGAATTCCTTATTGTAAGACTTTATAATATCATATATTTAAAACTTTTTCAGTCAGAGGAGTATAAAATCGTATATTAATGTGTGTTAATTTTCATTTTCCTAATTAGTAATGTTGAAAATTTTTTCATATGTTGCTTGGTAATGGGTAAAGGGTGATTTTATCTACTTTGAAGCATTAAAAAACTGTGTTCCAGCTAATGTTTAGTTATATTTTAAATATACTACTCAATTTTTGTCAATTTTTTTGCTCACTATTACTTCTTATATCCCACATATTCTCTGTATTTTCACGTTTCTTCTTTCTGAAATGTATTCTTTAATAGGCTTATTAATTTTCCTAGTATTCTTATGTCTAAAACTATCTTTGTATTGAGTTCAGGCAACAGTGATAATTTATCCAATGATAAAATCAGAGGTTTAAATTTATTTTTTCAACCATTTAAGGATCTTGCTCCATTGGTTTTTGTTGTTGATGAGACCTCTGCTGTTAGAATGACTGTTCCATTACAGATCATTCCTTTTCTCATTCTGAAAATTTAATCTTTTTTCCTTTATTTACTGTTTGATGTTTTTTTACATGTCCAGATATAAATTTATCTCGTCTTTTTTGATATTTAACATACCTTTTAACCTGAGGTTCTGTGTCTTTCCTAGATGATGCCAAATTCCCATCTGTTTACCTCTGTAAGGATTCTTGCTCCTCAGACCTTTCCTTTTATTCTGTACCTACTCTCAGTTGCATGTTATACCACCTTCATTCTACCTTCCCTGTCTCTTAAGTGCACCTTGTTGTTGCCGATTTCTCTTTTGCCTTTGAATTGATTCTGGATGAATTCTTATAATATTTTCTGATTATTTAAAATTTTCCTTTTACTCTGTGTAGGCCAGCGTTTATCTCATCATATTGTTAGCTACTGTTTCTCCAAATCACTTTCCAATTCAATGGCGTAAAACAACTATCTGTTATTATTGCTGATTTGTCTGTGAGTCAGCTGGAAATCAGCTGACCTTGGCTGGGCTCGGTCGGTGGTGGTGGCTTTTTTGCACGTGTTTCTCATGTTTTTTGAACCAGGGCCTAGAGAGGGATGTTCTTCTCATGGTGATTTGAGAGGAATCAGAAAACAAATGGAAACACTCAGAATTTCTTAAGGCTTAGTCTTGCATCATTTATGACTCTTTCTACCAAACAAAATAATTCATGTGGGTTGAGCCCAAAGTGAAGGAATACAGAGCTACAGTCTGCCTTTATGGGATGAATTCCAGAGTCAATGACAAAAGGTATAATAACCATGGGGAAAGTTGAAGAATTGAGGCCAGTAATGCAATCTGCAACAAATATATATATTTTTTATTTCTGTCCTAGCAGAATACTAGCCCCCTAAAGATGTGTCACACTCTAATCCCTGGTGATATGTTCTATTTGTAGATTGAATTAGTGTTATGGTCCTTAAAATAAGGAGATGATTCTAGGTTATCCAAGGGGCCCGATATAAGCTCATGAGCCCTTAAAAGCAGAGAACTTTCTCCAGTTCAAAATGAGTACTGTGGCCAAAGAGAAAGGCAGAGAGAAATAGGAGAAAAGGCAGACAGAATCCAAGTTTCCCCAGGGCCAAACCTAGGCCTTGAACTCTAGACAGCATATCACAGAAATCAATCTGCGTTCTTTTCATTGCATAAAATCAGGAGGCACACTACGTTGACCACCAAATCTGCGCTGATGCTAGCCTTGATTACCTGGCCAAGATGGTATCTGCTAGATTTCTTAGCTTTAAAAATGACCATTTCCCTTTGTGTTTTATTAGCATTTTGTGGGAAGACACTGCCACATTATGCCATACCGCCACTGATCAGGTTTGGCATCCATTGATGATCCTGCTTCTGTTAACAACTACCACCACGATTGGCAAATGGTGATTATCATATTTCACCCTTTTCACATTTGCCGCTTAGTATTTTGGTGTGAGAAAGAATTTTCTCTGATTTTCTGCTTGGTTGTTCATTCATTTATTGTAATCATATCAGCAAGGAGACTTGGATTCCTGTTTTGTTCAGCAGGGTGTAGTTCTGTACTCTCCTGAGTTTGTTGGTCTGTTTAGGTGCTCAGATTGTCCTAGATTAGCCTATGGTAGATCTTCAAGCTGGTTTACGTCCCTTTAACATAGCCTCCTTACTCGTCGAGTAATTCCTTACTTTCTGGCCTAACAGGGTGTTCTAGGCTGAGCTTGTCATCTTGTACTTTTTCTGACCCAGCCTGGAATCAGCGATTTTTCCTGCAGGATGGTATTTTAAGACCAGATCGAGACACTCAATATGTTAACTGCTGCTCGAATGCTATTGCTTTTAGGATGACTGGATATCATTGCTCTCGAGAGGAATGTCATTTCCTCTTAAGAAGCAGAGCTCATCCTCTATGAAAAATCATTTGATGTATAAGCATTAAATAAAACTTTAAATTGGTTATATTGATTTTAAATTGCCACCAATTTAGAAATGCGAGTTCGTGGAATTATGTGACTGAGATTAGCCAAAGAACATACATGCATAGCCCATGAACACAGACAACAATGTGGTGAAGACCAGGGGAAGGGGGCGGCGGGGGCTGGGTGGATGGAGGTGGGTAGAGGGGGAGAAATGGGGGATATCTGAAATAGTGTCAACAATAAAAAAAGTTTAACAACAAACAAAGGACAAGACCTTGAGTTGCCAGAGTGAGGCTCTCCATGTGACATTTGGTGTGTCCACGCTGTGCTGAGCTGTGGGGTGGAAGAGCTCTGACTGCACTGGGCCGATGCCCCCATGGCTGGCCACGCGCTTACATTTCCACCAGGTGCAGCAGTAAGGGGCTGAAAGCAGCAGCAACTTGTGTTTCTCTGTTTCCTTACCTAGATGGTGTTAAAGCAGATGTCCCTTTTCCAAGTCCTTCTAGACATCCTATGTGTCTTTTTTTCTCCCTTGTTTAATTTTGCATTTGGATCTATCTTATTCAACACCTGTGAAATGTTTCTGTAGCTATATGAAATTTGCTGGCATACTATATCTGGAATAGTGATTGGGAGGTTCATCAGATATGGGTTGCTAAATTCACACGAGACAATTCCAACAAAATCTCACACAATAATCAGTTTTTCAATAATTTGAGGGGGAAAATGGAGTCATGTCTTTTATAATAACGCTTTCCATTGTTGAACATTGATACATTATCTTTTCTCTGTCCAAACTAAATCTTGTCTCCTGCACCTGCAGCTTAAGCCTATTTCTTGCTGTTTTAGCATCTGTAGAGAATAGCGGTTTGCCTCCCTTGTCTATCTGCTACCCATTATATTGCTTGAAGGCGATTATATTCATTCACTGGCTGTCTTCTTTTGTATTCTGAAATATTTGTAATTCCTGTAGCCTTTTTTCCTAAGCCTTTTTACTCTTAACTTTTTACTCTGGATGGGTGTAGCATTGCAAACAACTGTCTTAAAAACATAACACTGGAGAAAAACATAATATGGGAGCACAGCATTGGAGGAAAATAATTAACTATTTAAATGAATAGAGATTTGTTATTTAGAGATACTAATTAAGACAATTTGAAGGTAATGCTTTTTAAATAAATAGCTTTTTAGGCTTGGGTAGCACATTTTTTGGAATTTTTTTCTTTGGGTATTTAAAATATCTAGTTTGAAGAAATCAACAAATAATGAGAAAAAGAGATTCATTTTTTATTTAAAAAGGAATCTAGTTCTGTCCAATGATCAAAGGGTCTAATTTGGGAATTTCAGATATGTAGAAATGTGGTTTATCCCAGGCTTGCCTTAAATTGCTATTTCCATTGTCTTCATTCCACATGCTATAAGGCTGATGGTCCTTCACTTTTTTGTCCATTTCCAGATCAACCTTGAGCATCGTGCGATGGCTTAGATAATATATCAAAAGTATGTTCTTTTACACAATACACACTATTTGGGTAGTGATACTTTGCTTGACAGCAGCTTCTGCCAACACTGTATTTTATTTGTATGATCTGAAAGTGATGCCATTGTGATCATGTAGCTCTGTAAGTCCAATCGATCTGTGTTTTTATTTTTATACTTCTTTTGCATATGTGTTGAATGCTACCTTGGGAAATTGACCTAATATTTCCAGGTGATGAAGTACCCTTTCCTTCCCATTATCTGAATTTCTCTTGCCACCCAGTGTGAAAATGGAAAAGAGTCTTAGTCTGACGTCCCGTAATATCTTCCCATGGTGCATCCTTATTGAATTATTTCCAGGTGGATGCTGCAGATGTTCATCAAGTCCCTCCCGGCTTCCACTGTTAATTGAAGCATAATGGGAGTGACAGCAGGGAAGGACAAATTACGGGAGTAGAGATACAATTTGAACTCTGCATTCTTATGACCTTCATGGAAACTTGGGTTGGGCTGACAATTTCTGTGTGTTTTTTTCACATGCATGGGAAAGAATGTGAGATTGTTTCAGCTACAATATATCAACGAACTAATGTCCTCTGAAATTAGTAGTGTCTTACAGTTGACACCTATTATCAATCAACTTGTCATTTCTTTAACTGTGATATGTTAACAGGTTACTAAACCAGGAGTTATAAGTCCTAACTATTAATCATGGCTTTAGCGAAGTCACTTAATCTTGATGAACTATAATTTCCTTGTTTTCAAGAGAATAAAACATTATCTATGTGAAATGATGCCTGCACATGTTTGGAAATTATTTTTGAAAGGAGATAAGCATTACCTATATACTTATTTTAAAAGTCATTTTAACTAGAAACAAAATTTTTCCACTCAAATAATTGGATTTGGTGCAGAAGGTGGAGTCAGAGCTGGCCAAGTTTAACAAACACTGTATTGATGTGCTAATAAATGACAAGTGTAGCAACCAACAGTAAGGGAAGACACTACATTGAGAATATAATTGACAAAGTTCTTAGAAATGAGTTCAGAGTAAGGGTAAGTGGCAGTCACCAAATAAGATGACAAGTGAAGGCATTGACTGGAGAGGTGGGATGGCTACAGATGTAACCCTCCTACCTGTGAGTGGCATCCAAGAGAGAAGAATGGTCAGGCACACACAGCCTCAGGATGTTTTTAATGCTTATTGGAAAGAGCCATCCTGTAAGCTCATTTGTGCTTTATTTTAAGAGAAGTGGTATGAGCACAAAAGAGAAGCACAGAACTAAAATTGTCAGGAAAGGAGGGAAGGAAGAATTCAGACGCATCAGTTGAATTATAGAGGGAAAGACAGGAGGGACTGACAATCAGTTCTCCTGTTCTCAGTGGATGACCAGAACAGTGAGAGGAACCAAATCACTCCAGAAATGGGAACTGGAAGAGTTAAGTGTGGAACCCGTTTAATATTGGAGTGGATTGAAGAAGATGGTGCATGGTATATTTGAACTGTGGAGGGTAGTATCTCTAGAGGCCAGGGAGTGCAATGAGGCAGAACTCAGAAGAGAGAGATGTGAGTGGAAGGAACATATGATTTTTGATGGTGAGCTTAGAGCAATCCGTGGTCTCCTCTACCCTCCCCCACATTGCCTGGGTGGACCTCATCCAACCTCACACTATTTATAGCTAATGCCTTCCAAATATCACCAGCTCTCGGCTCTGCCCTGAACTATAGATTCATGGGTATAATTTTATATTTGTCATCTCTACTAGGATATATAATAAACACTTCAATTTTAACATCTGAAACTCAAGTCCCACCATCCCTCCTTTCTCACATGTGCTCCTCTTACCTCACAGCATTCCCCTCTCTGCTAGTTGCAGTTTTTTCTTTCGATTGCTTATGCCCCAAATCTTGGAGTCTTCCTCCCTTCTTCACTTTTACTCACATCTGTCCATCAGCAAAGCTCGTTGGCACCACCTTGAGAATATTGCTAGAACTTGACTAATTCCTGCCACCTTCACTCATAACTGCCTGATATCTAGTCTCCCCTTTTTTATATTTTCCCCTCTTGAAGTCTATCCTCAACACAGCAGCTAGAGAGATCCTGCTAAAAAATGTCATATTATGTAACTCTTCTGTTCAAAACGGTCCTGTGGCTCCCTATCTCACTCACAGGAAAAGCCACAATTATTACAGTGCTCTACAGAGGCCCTAAACTAATTCTGTTGCTTTTCTGGCATCATTTCCTTGATTTCTCCTTTTGCTCACTTCACTTCAACTTCATTTGCTTCCTTGCCTCAGAACTTGGGCACTTACTGTTCCTTCTGCCTGGAACACTATTTTCCAGATATCCATATAGTTCACTTCTTATCTACTTTAATTTTATTTTGTTTACTGCGATATATTTATCACTAAGAACAATACTTAGTATATAGTAGGACTCACTAACTATGTATAGAGATAGTTAAATTATTTTGAAGAGCCTCCTGCTCTTTCCATACTGAAATCTCTCCCTTGGAGAGCTGCCCTATTCTCTACTTTTATGAACTTAACTACCAACTTAATGTGCCTGATTTTCCAAATCATAAATCTAACTTTGACTCCTCTCCATTCCATCTCTCCCACTCTCTAATAGACATAGTGACTTGGATGTTATTTTATATCATTATATCAAACTTATGACAGAGCAAAAATTGTCATCACTTTTAACTATTCTCCTTCCAACTCTGTCAGCTTGAGGCCTCGTTAGCTGTGACCATCTCCTTTTTGCTCCAATGTGCACTTATTTTTGTTACTCCTCTTGCTGTCTTTTCATGTTTCCATTTCCACACTGGTCACTCCATCTACAGCAGGTCTTTACATATAAGCTATTGCTCTACTTTTCTACTCTGAGCTCATCTTCCTTAATCTACCCTGTGTGTCAGTTATATCCTGAAGTACAGTTTTATATTGCCACTTGTTGGAGAAACACTTGATCACCTCACCATTGCCTGTTGAGTAAAATCAGAAACTTTTATATTTCAGACCATTTGCTCTGTGGCTCCAATCTCCCTTTAAAGCATTATCCCAACTCATAGCACTTTACTTCATGTAACTGCCTCCTTAAAATTCCATGGGTGGCCCCATGTTCCAAACTTGTCTAAAATCTACTTATTTTTCAAAGTCTTCTCTTTGAATTCATTCTAGGAACTCCTGGGATGCTGGTAGTCTGTGAAGGGAAATTGGCACTTACATAGGCTACTTGGTTTAGTTAAGTAAATCTGTATTTGTTATACATCCAGTAATTTAAAGTAGTTGGTAAGCGTCCTAAAAAGATGGACCATGTGCGAATCTTGATGGTTTCACCTGAGCCCAGCATGCTGCTTTGTCTCTGCACTCTGATGTTCACTAAATATTTGATGGTAGCAATATCTGATATGAAATGTGTTCGAGTAGGAGCAGAATCATGGGATTCTGTTCACTATATTTTTGAGACATAATATCATGGAGTTAGGTGTGTGTCAGATTTTAACAGCACTCAAGGGACCATTCAAATCCTTTTGCACTAGAAATTCATATAATATTAAATGAAATAAACTGGCAGTTGGCTGGGACAGTGACTATCACTGATAGAATTTGGCCTCACTTCTCTGAATGGACAGCCAACTGGAGCTGAGAATCTTGGGGAAAGATATTACCATGGATTTCAGCTGGCTGAGGGGACTAGGAAGAGGGTCCCGGTGCTGGTGCAGCCATGAGGAGTAGGAAAGCAGGAGTAGACATCTTGATCTGTTTGATTGTGAGCTTTCATTATTGAATGTGTGAGCAGCTTCAATAAAAATAAATCAAACTTGAAAGAGGCAAATTGTTTATATTTACTTTAATTTTCACGATAAAAGATATAAAAGTTAACCTGCAACAAGGCTTGATTTTTTTACAGGGACCATGAAACCCAAGGGTCTGCTTTCTGTCTTGCTCCAGGCATTTCCATTAAAAGTTGATAGTGACTCTGTGTTTAGATGAGCTTTGTGGAGCACAGAGGAGTGGGGGAAACACAGCCCCTCTGCTACTTGGAGGAGAATGGCTGCTGGGGAAACAATGCTTTTTAAAGTAGTCATTAAAGTTTCTTTCGCAGCAGATTATTTTCCTTCCTGGGAAAACATCGCTTCACTGACAAATTGCCCAAGTCCACACAGTGCTGTGCGATGGCCTCACTGAGTTCCCTTCTTCAAGGAGGCAGCGGGTGCCTATTAAGCACTCAACATGTGCTCCAAGTTGTGCCCTATTTTGTGTTGGGTACACACAGTATGTTCTCTGGGTTTTCTTTAAAAAAACATATATATAATTTGAATTATACATCCTAATTAAATTTTTAAAAAACTTGGATTAGAAGACAAATAAAATCTCTGATGTTTCTGCTACATCAATACAGCTAACATTCTTAGTATATTTTTTCCAACAAATGTAATGCATAGATTTTTTTCCCTCATAATTTTATTCAAATATAACATAACACTGAGGTTTTATCAACTTATCATATATACGTTTTTAAAATTTTTATAATCTTTGTAATTGTATAATATGGCTACAAAATACTCCATTTAGATGATAGAACAACATTAATTAATCATTTCCTTATAGAGTAGATTCTTAGGTTACTGTCTTTCTTTTTTTTTTTTTTTTTAAATATATCTTTATTGATTTCAGAGAGAGGAAAGGAGACGGAGAGAGAGAGATAGAAACATCAATGATGAGAGAGTCATTGATCGAACCCGCAACCTGGGCATGTGCCCTGACCGGGAATCAAACCCCGATCGCCTGGATCCCAGGTTGATGCTCAACCGCTGAGCCACTCCCAGCCGAGCAGGTTACTGTCTTTCTAATAAACATTGCTATGTGTCTAATTAACATTCATAATAAGTCCTGATATGAATACAGTGCACAGGCTCTGCCCCCCCTTTACGTAGGGCTCTTTCTAGAGCAGTTGCCGGCTCACCCAAATCTCCTTTACCTGGCCGGCTACTAGGCACCAGGCTGCTAATGGCTTACCTCTGTCTGCCCTTCTCCAGAGAACCACCCCTCGCCTTCCGGAGGCTTGTCCTGAGAAAGGGACCATATTGATGAAGGATGGAAACCATGAATACTGGGAAATGATTGTAAGGGAGCTGGACATGTTTAGCCTAGAAAAAGAAAACTTGGAGTTTTGTCAAGGGTTCATGCATGAGAAATACTTTAGCTATAACTGCAAGAGAAGTGTTTCAAGATGAAGGGCTTTAGATAAAGAAAGGAAAGCAACTATTGGTGTTGAGATGCGTGTCCTAATAATTGGAACTATCCAAAAGTGGAATGGGCTGCTTTGTGGGGCACTGAATTACTTCCCTGTCATTGGAAATATTCAATTATCTCTAGGAGTATTAGAGAAACTTTGAGTTACAGAGATCTCTTTCAGTATTCTTTTAATTCCTTGATTTTTAACTGTTTGTGTCTGGGCTATCATTTTGCAACATTGACTTCAACATTCATTTCTTGTTGTGCTTGTGAGCTAGAAGAGATGCAAGAATTGCTCTACTGGAAGAAGAGGGCAGGTTTAGAAAGACAGTGGCATGTACTGGAAATTGCTCAGTTAAGAATTGATATCATCACTGTATTATAATGATGGATATGTGTCATTATACATTTGTCTAAACCCATCAAATTTACAACGCCAAGAGTGCATGCTAAGGAAAACTATAGACCTTGGATGATTATGATGTGTCAATGTAGGATCATCTTACTTAAAGAGTGTACCATTCTGGTGGGTTATGTGGATAATGGATATGCGTGTGTGGGGCAGGGGAAATCTCTATCTTCTCAATTTTGTAAACCCAAAACTGTCCAAAAATTCATCTTTTAAAAAGTGGGAGGAAAAAGAAATGATATCATTACTGGAAGCTGACATCACCGATTAAAACCAGTGTCCTTCTCATAACACTATAAGAATCATTCTACTCTATTTTTGAAAATAGTGACAGAGACTTGTGGAAGTGCAGCACCTGCGCTTATCTAAGCTTACTGAGCACCTGCCCCATGACAGTGGCATGCGCTTCTAAAGCAGGTGGAAGATTAAGGTGCATCTGTGGCCATAGACAAAGTGATCTGAGTAACGCACAAGGTGACACGTTGTGTTTCTTTTTTGTCTCAGTTGGAGGGGTGGGAAGAGATTATTCAAAGAACTTATATGCATATATGCATAACCCATGGTCACAGACAATAGTGTGGTGAAGGCCTGGGGTGGGGGGTAGGTGCGGGGTAGAAGGGGTCAATGGGAAAAAAGGGGACATCTGTAA
The DNA here is from genome assembly GCF_964146895.1 of Miniopterus schreibersii. Taxonomy (NCBI): domain Eukaryota; kingdom Metazoa; phylum Chordata; class Mammalia; order Chiroptera; family Miniopteridae; genus Miniopterus; species Miniopterus schreibersii. The sequence goes on along the minus strand of NC_138108.1, from coordinate 67,986,961 downwards.
TAGTTTTAACAATAAAAATGAATTTAAAAAAACATGTACAATTCCACATGAGTATGATTTAATAAACTTGAATAATGAATTTAACCTCTGGTTCCCCAAGAGTATTATAAACACTTATGGAGCGGGTGCAATTGTCATTTTTTCAGTGATTTTCCCAAAAGGGTAGAAGGGACATATCTTTTTTAAACATTTGTGAGAATGCCTATTTTAGTTTCATTCTTGTCACTTTTCTGGTTCTTCATAAGCAAAAAACCTTGTATTTGCACTAACACATTCTGGCCACTTCACTTTTGTTTGGATTATTTTAAGAAATTTCTGGTATTTCTTTACTCTTCATCACACTTCAACTTTTTATCCCACAGACATTTCTTCCTGACCCTCAGGTTTCAGAACATTGTACCTTTTTTCCTAGCTGACAGGTCATGTCTATGTTGCTGTTAATATCCAGTGCCCTGATATAGCAAATATCAGATCTGTAGAAGTTACATTTTGAATTTTAATAAAAATTACTATGCAGAGACATATTAATTTTAAGTGCTCAGGTCCTTTGAAAGCGTCTGGAAATTCACTCTTAACTGTAAAAATGAGTGATTATTTCTAGAGATTACAAGGCATCTGACAGTTCAAGACTGTTAATCCAGAGGTCATAAGTCATTTAATGTCTTTCAAGAACTTTACTGAATTATTAACTAATGTTTACTTGTTTTATTAAAATACCTATTTGGAATTTCATTTTCCGTGTGCTGTTACACTCAGAAAACTCCCTCCTTGGGGCTTTAGAGATCCTCCAACATTACACTTGCTGGTACTCATTCCAGCTGTGGAATTGGCAAGTCTAGAAAGTGTTAGCAAAGGCGAAATGTTGGTAAGGTGAATAGTAAATGTTAGGTGTCTCAGAGAATCTGTGAGAATGGAATTTTGCACTTTTTTTTATGGCAGGGGCATAACTGGAATAAATATTTTGTATGTGTTTGAGGTTACTGGTTTTCCTAGTCCAGTTCTTTTTGGTTCATTATAATTTTATTAAACTAGCAAGTACCCTCCTGGATCCGTTTGCTTCCTTCATTCCTTCAACATTGAACCATGCACCTATTGGGTCTAGAGACTGGGCTGCAAGCTAGGAAAATGAAGAGAAGAACACATGGCTCCCGACTTCAAGAAACAAACTTTTGGCCACAAAAATGGAGTTGAGTCTTGTGTGTGTATGTTTTAAGGTTCTATAATAGTAAGTATAATTATAAAATATTTCTTAAAATGTGATGCTGTGAGAAAGCAACATTTGTCTGCATTGAAATATTTTTTCTTAGCCTTATTGAGGTATAATCAACAAATAAAATCGTATGTATTTAAAATCTACACATGATCACTTGATATACATACACAATATGAAATGATCACCACAATCTAGTTAATTAACACACTGTCCTCTCACATAGTTACCTTTCTGTGGTGGGTCCAGGAGGGGGGTGAAGTATTAAATAGAAATGAAAAGAAGCTCACTTTTACTTTCCTCCTATGTAGGCTGTGTAGATGGCCAGAGTACCTAGCTGGAGGTTACCTGTATTTCCCTTCATTCTGTGTATGAATCACAATTTCTTTGTGGTTTTGGATGACATCTTCCATTTAATGATTAGAAATCATTAAATCAGCCCCATATTGGAGTTTTTTATATGTCTTCAACTATTTTGCAGCCACTCTAAATATTTCAGAGTCAAATCTAAACACTAACCAGTGAAGTTCTTGTAATTTCTCATTCCATTCCTTCTCCTGGATTAAGCCAGGTAATCATTTTAAGAAATGCCTCTTCATCTTATCAGATCCCATTTTTTATGTCAATAATTGGAAACATTCCTAATCCAAGATTTCTGAAGACTTTTTTTTTCTTTTCTTTTTTTTTTTTTAGCAGAACATCTAGATTTCTTTTGTTTGATATGAAATTTATTTCACTTTCTTCGGTTGCAGATTTAGAAATCACTGTTTTTCTTTATCGTATATTGACTCTTTTGAAACTGCATGTGTTTAGCAACCAGATATCCCAAGAAAATAATTAAATTAATGCCAAGAATAAAAGTACATACATATGACATTATTAAACACAAATTTCAGCCATCCTCTTGGCTGTCCTAGGGGATCACTGCTAACATTCAGTGGACACTTCGGTGGTCACCATTGGCTCACTTGCTTTCTTCTAAAGCCTGTGGGTCTCTGTGCAGTATGGAGCCAGTTCAAATGATGCCAAGTACAGCTTGCAAGCGAAGAAATGGCTTCTCATTCCCACACTTTACCGACAGACCTTTTCCCTCTTCCATACTCGCAGTTTTCTCTATCCTCATAACAGAAATTGGAAGGTTTAGGCAGCAGAATGGTTTGAAAGAATACACTGTACAGTAGTTTTAGTGAACTGTGGGAAATAGTAATATCATTCCACAGAAGAAATCCATCGTATTGCTATTTAATTAAAATCTTTCTGCTGATGGAAAGTTCTCTCTCTAGTGTTTTCTTTAATGCATTCATGATGCATCTGTCTGGGCTCCCTTGCTAGAGATATCTTTCATTATAATCCACTTATCTAAGTTTGTAATTAAACTTCTAAAGTAAAATTTCCAGAGGCAAATCGCCAGAGTGCCCAGTGAACTTGTCTTCTTTCTCTGAGAGAAATCACTCTTGGAAAATTTTGGTTTTGTGTTTCGATCATTTTATTTTATTATTTTAAAGTTGTGTGTGTGTGTGTGTACATATATATACACACATGGATAGTGTAGTGTGGTGCATGGAAATGAAGAGCGTTTTTTTGTTTGGCATCACCAATTTCTGCCTGTTTCTGTGAAATTAGAGGTAGGTGGCATTGCTTAAGTGAATGTGTTGCATTTTTTTAAGGTTGGAAAGTAGTAAATAAAATATATTTCGAGACAAGTGCCTTGAGGCCCTGTTGATTTATTTAAAATATCTAGAGAAAATTAAATAAAACCCTTAGAGAAGCTAGTAGAAATAATAAAATTTGTTTTCCATTGGCCAGGTATGTTCTTACAAATATCCTTGTGGTTTATTCAGTAAAAGAACCTCAAAATGCCTTTTGCATTTCAATTAAATTTGGAATGCCCTCTTTCAGGTATTACTTTATTCTTTGGGGAAGAATAAGATGAGACAGGATTTGAGTCCTTTCTATCAGATCTCCTGAATCTAATGAGAAAATTATTACTGGTTAATGCCCAGCCATAATAAACAAAAACTTATCAAAGATAATGGAGGAGGCTGCTAGAAATTTGTATAGGCTTATAAATGTGCTATTTTTTTATGTCGACTGTGGACACATTTTTCAATAAGTTTCTTTGCAACAGTAGATACATAATTAATCAAGAGAACACAAAGCGATATTTACAGTTTATCTGGATAATTCTCTTGACATTAAATATTTATAATCTTACATTGCAGAAAATATTACTGAGTAATTAAGTATTTTTTAATTTCAAAGGTCAATAGCTTGAGAAGGGGATGTTATCTTGTTGACACATTCTAGGTGTACTGAATTCTTATAAAGCTCTTTAGAGTGATTGTTATGTATAAGCCTACAAAAGTCACTCTCTCCCTCCATTTACATATTTATGTATATTTATATTTATATGTAAATACAGATATATGATATATCTTATATATTGTATATTTTTATATATAAAACATATTATAAATATATATTGTTAAACTTGGTTAAAAGAGATTATTAAATTCCTGCAACTTCAAGCAGGATGGATTATAGACTAATATCATAAGGTAACTATTTTATTTCTTAAAATATCTACAGAAGTAATTGCACTGACTTTATTACTCTTTCTAGAATGCAGTGCTTTCAAATTGAAAGCATTTTCTTTTTATAATTAACCTAAGCGCCCCAGATTATAAAGATTTTACTTTTTCTCTAGTGACTACATTATGTATTTTCATATTATTTCCATTAAACTATTTAACTTTTTTTTTCTACTTTATGAAAAGAGTGGTTTTCCTCCACTTGAGGATTTAAAAAGTGTAGACAACATATAACTTTTCTATTCTTTTGCTCTTTTGGGGATGGTAGTGTGGTATGTTTGTAATTTATTTATAAAGTAAGAGGAATTTTTCAGTTGTTTACCATCACCCAAATGATTTTCAGGGTTTCATAACTACTAAATTAACTTTACTGAGCACAGAGGAGGGAATTTAGAAACTCAAACCAAAAGAAACTGATTACATGATAAAGTTTACCATTGGCCTGTGCAAAACTAACTGAACTGTTATTTGAGAGATAACCTATTGTTGTTTTCAGTTTAAATTATTTCCATTTTTCTGTAAGCTAAAAAAGTTAAAATGGCAAATCTGTATTTTAATCAACAATTTTCTTTTTGCTTTAAATGCAAAGATTAGGATTCTGACAGCATGTTTTATTGAAGCAGATTAGCATTCAGTAGTGACAGTGGTTGTTGAATAATAATGTAAGAAAGGTCCTGAGATGAGATGTAGGAAATTACACATTTTGGAAGCCATTCCTTTCAGATAAATTTTTATTTTATTTTATTTTTTTTCATAAGAGGCAAAAACTTTGTTTGGAAGTCATTTTGTACTTTAAAAAAGGTAAATGAAAGTCCAGGACCAGATGGCTTCACTATTGAATTCTACCAAACATTTAAAGAAGATTTAAAACCTATCCTTCTCAAACTTTTCCAAAAAATTGAAGAAGAGGCAACACTTCCTAACACATTTATAAGGCCAACAGAACCCTGATACCAAAGCCTGGCAAGGGTAACACACAAAATGAAAACTACGGACCAATATCTCTGATGAATCCAGATGGAGAAATCCTAAACAAAACACTAGCAAATCAAACAGAAGAGTACATTAAAAAATAATGCATCACAGTCAGGTGGGGTTCATTCCAGGGGCACAAGGTTGGTTCAACATATGCAAATCGATCAATGTAATGCACCACACTAACAAAACAAATAATAAAAATCATATCATCTTATCAATAGGTGCGGAAAAAACATTTGATGAGATACAACATCATTTATGATGAAAGTACTCAATGAAATGGGTATAGAAGGACAGTACCTCAACATAATAAAGGCCATATGTGACAAACTCTGAGCTAATATCATACTCAGTGGTGAAAAACTGAAAGCTTTTCCTCTAAGATCAGGAACAAGACAACTCTTCCCACTCACCTCTCTTACTCAACATAGTTCTGGAAGTCCTGGCCAGAGCAATAAGGCAAGAGAAAGAAAGAAAAGGCATCCAGATTGGGAGTGAAGAAGTAAAAGTGTCACTTTTTGCAGATGACAGGATGCTATACAGGGTGGAGCAAAAGTAGGTTTAGAGTTGTGAGTACTCAAAACACAGAGTTTATTCATGTATTATTATTTATTAATTATTATTTTTCATATGAATAACTAGAAACCTGCTTTTGCCCCACCCTGTATATAGAAAACACTAAAGACTCCACCAAAGAACTATTAGAAACAATAAACAAATGCAGTAAAGTTTCAGGATACAAAATCAATGTATGAAAATCTACTGAATTCTAACAATATTTCAGGAAAAACAAAACAAAACCAATTCCTTTTGCAATGGCAAGAAAAAGAATAAAATACTTAGGAATAAACTTAACAAATTCTGTGAAGGACCTAGATACTGAAAAATACATGACATTATTAAAAGAGATTGAAAAAGAAACAGTGAAAGGAAAGATATTTCATGTTTATGGATTGGAAGAAACAACATAGTTAAAATATTCATATTATGTATGTTCCAAATGTTAGGATTTTATACATTATTTTTAATATATTTCAGGTATATAGGCTTTTCTGGCCATCTGTCTCTCATTGTATGCTAACAAATTTTCATCAAATTTATGACCCAAGATCAAGAAAACTTAACTAGAAGATCATTTACAAATGTAGACTCGATAATGCATTTATTCATTTAGTAAATCTTTATTGAATATCTGCTGTTTTCCAGGTGATATACGGGGTATTGGACATATAACAGTGAGCAAGATAATATATGCTAATAATACCTGAGAAGATGGAAATAAACCAATAAACAAATATGTACTAGATTGTCAGGTATTTACCTTTTCTAAGTGTTACAAACAACAAACAGATATCAAGAGGACAGAGTGATTGCAACTGTGATAAACAGCTGGTGGTCTGGGAAAACCTTTGAGAATAAGTGAGGAAGCAAGCCATGCAGATGCCTAAGGAAAGTGGCCCAAGGACCGTGAGAAGGTGTGACAGGAACAAGGCCATGGGTCTGGCTAGAATACCAGGTGGGCAGCAGTGAGGAGATGAAGCCAGAGTCCAGCCAGCAAAGCCTTTCGGTTTTATTCTGTGATGGGAAGCCATGAGATGTGTTTTAAGGATGGGAGTGCATTTTTAAAAAATATTATTTTGTATTTTCTATAAAGAATACGTAAAAGGCAAGCAGGAGTGAAACCAGTTAGGCTGACACAGTAGCTCAGGTGAGAAATGATGGTGGATTGCTCTAGGAAGGTAGTGGCAAAAAAGATGGGAAAGGTCGCCCGGCCGGGTATGGCTCAGGGGTTGAGCATTGACCTAGGATCCAGGAGATCCTGGTTTGATTCCCGGGTTGCTGGCTTGATCCCCAGTCGGGGGCGTGCAGGAGTCAGCTGACCAATGATTCTCTCATCATTGATGTTTCTCTCTCTCCCTCTCTCTGAAATCAGTAAAGGTATATTTTTTAAAAAGACGTGTCTTGGTACTGCATAGATTGTGAAGGTGTTGCCAACTAGGTTTGCTGATGGATGGTTTTCAGATGTGAGAAAAAGGATTTCAGGACAATTCCTGAGCTTCTGGTCTGACAAAGTGTGGTGTCATTATTGAGATAGGGACACCGAGGGAGGAAGGGGGCTGTAGGCTACTTAGGCGAATCATGAGCTCTGTTACACATGCTACATGTGAGCTGCCTGTCAGACTTCTATGTGCAGATGTTCGGTGGTAAATTGGGTGCACAGATTCAGGAACAAGCCAGGACTCTGGGAATGCATATGGAGAAATGGGAATCACGAAGCATGGTATTTAAAGCTGGGGGACTCAGTCCAATCACTTGAGACATGGACAAAGCTAGAGAAGGAAAGGAGTCTGAGGACAGAGTCAGAGATTAATTTAGAGGTCAAAACGAGAGGAAATACTGGAAAAGGAGACTGAGAAGACATGGCCAGTGAGAAGTAAAAGCGAGGAAAGCTTGGTGTCCTTGTCTCAAGTGAAAAAACCTGAGTAAGAAAGAGGGCGTGGAAGATTTGAGCACCAACCAGGAACACTAGGGGGGCAACGAAGACATGGTTCCACGAGGCAGTGAGATTTCCCGTGAGGCGGCGATGAGGTAGTTCTAAAATTATAACCATATGTCCAGAGTAACTTCAGAATCAGGGAGGGCTTGACACTGCATAGAACATAGCTCCATAAATATGCTCTTATTTTGGACTAGGCCTGTATAAATGGATGCTTTTCACTGGGGGATCTGAGACAGCTTACCAGAGTAGCTGCTACCTTTCTTCTTTACATATAGCTTCTCACACATGAAGTGCCCTTTCTTCGCTGCGGTGACACTTAGGAAAAATGACAATAGATACATGCTACTTTTCTTAGAATAATGCATGTATTACCTGAAGAAGTCAGTATAGGGAAAGAACCAACCTCACCTGCTTAGAAACAGGGACATCCACATTCGGGTCGACAGAGTTCCAGTGTGCTGCTTGAGCCCTGTGAGGAGCTGTGTAGAGGCACACTCGTACCCGACCTTAGGCACAGGGACACGGGTACTGCAGGAGTCATAGTTGCTTTCAGCTCACATAACAGAAAACACACAAAAAATGGCCTAAAACAAAGGCACTTATTTCTCTCACAAAGCAGAAAGTTCAGAGGTTGACAATCCAGGAGAGCTGCTGAAGCTCTGTGATGGCACCTGAATCTCAGGCTCCCTCTGTCACCCTGCTCCGTGATTCTTAGTGGGTGGCATCCTTCTTCATGCTTTCAGGGTGGCTGTCATACCTCCAGGCATTGTATCTGTTTTTGATGCAGTGATGATGGGAAAGGAGCCAATGGCCAAGAACCACACTCCCACACTTTCTCCATTGGGGTTTTATATTGTTTTTTAGGAGGGAAGTTATTCCCCCTTCCCCGTCCGCTTGAAACCTTGCAAATCGTTGGCCGAAACAGTCATGTGGCCACTCTAACTGCAAATAAACCTGGAAATGTCGTATATATAAAATCTCTATTTACATATTTAATCAGGGCAGGAGGACATTCTGAAAAAGTTGTAGAAGAAAGGAAAAATAGAGCAAGGTGTAGTCTTCAAGGTTTTGTCAAACCTGTTTCAAGCCCTCTTTCTATCTAGTATGTCCCGTGGAAAAAGTATGTTCAGAGAGACGTCAAATTTTGTGTAGACTTTGTGCAAAATTTTCTGTGGCCGCATTACATGAAGCATACCTACTGCAATTATTAATACAGTCACCAAAACCATAAGCTTGTATATTTTTATGATATGCTTGCAGGAAACTCGTGCTTAAATTGATGTAATTTAGAGTTCTGCAAAGTGAGGTCATGGAGAAAGAGGTAGGTGGTTAAAAGACTTGAGGAAGCTACTAAACTTCATGTTGTTGCGAGGCCAGCGGTAACTGTCTCATGAAATAGAGATAAAGCCCGTTTCCCCCTTCACGGGTCGGTGTGAGTCTTTGATGGGCCCTTGGTGCAGAGCGCTTTTAGCTCTTCAGAAGCAAGGCGCAGGTTTCCAGGGTGGGCGGCTGGAAGGTCCCCTCTCGTTCCTCCGCCACAGGGCAGGACTGCACTCAAACCACTCCTTCAGTATTGCCAAAGACAGAGTTTTTCTGAATTTTGAGAAAACAATCACAATAGTAAAAATGGTAACCCTTCAGTGAGCGCTCATTCTCTGGCTGACGCTCTTCTAAGCACTTTCTATCCATTATTTCATTCCATCCTAACCTGCTCAGGGTTATGGGCTCACTGTCGTCCTCACTGTGTAGATGAGGACCCTGAGGCTCCGAGCCCAGGTGACCCGCCAGGGCCACCGCATGTGATGCAGTAAACAGACCGGGGCTGTTGTGTCAGCCTGTTTTGTAATCCAGCTTTGACGTTTTCTGGCTGAGGTGACCTTGGAATAATTATTTAACATCCTCATGATCAATCTCTTTTACTGAAAAATAGGAATCATTGCTCACAGAATTATATGAAGATTAAGTGAAATTATATGTAAATTGCCTTGCAGAAGCTTCCGAGAGACATGGTTAGAAAGGATCTACATTTTCAGGGTTATGGAAAAGGCCTTGTGTCGATCCTGGGTAACGAAGTTCGTCTCTCTCATTTCAGAGGAAGACCATTGTGATCACTTGCAAACCACTTGCTACCTCTGTGACCTTGGACTTGTCATTTAGCTTTCCTCATATCTAAAATGGGGGAAAATAGGAATAACTACTTCATAGGGCTTTGGTCGGTTAAAGGGAAATGAAATACTTAGGTCGATGTTCTGTATATTTATAGATTATGAAAGATGAAGTGGAATTTACAACATTGCAGTCAGAAATGAGGCAGATAGCTGAGGAAAAACAAATGCTTCTCTGCTTTCTCCAGAGTATTTACTTAATGACCACCTGCATTGGCGACTAGTTGGAGTGGCCATCCTGGCCGTTGGGTCTGCCTGGACAGTGGGTGTCCTCACCTCCGGCCCCTGTTCCCCAGCCGTCTTTATTGAGCCATTGTCTCTGCGCAGTTGCCATGAGATGGCACTATGGGGATAGGGACTGTCAAGTTTGCTTTTCTCCCACTTATTGCTGTTCCTTCAGGCTGAAAGCAAATTGGAGCAGTTTTTATTTTATTTTATTATTTTGAGTTTTGTGCCTTTTAAATATTCAAGGACTATGATGATAAGAATATGTTTAAGGGAAAACGAAATGCATATGAAGGATAACATACATTTTTCATAGTTTGAATGGCCTTTAAATGATTAGAAAACTGAGACTAAAAGGAGAAACTGTATTTTTTATTTGCTGGTAGTATTCATCAGTTTAAAGCTAACCTTGCAAATACACTTTAGATGCTAAGATATATAGTAAATAAGTGGATTTGGAAACTCAGCGACCTTCATAATATAAATTATTCATGCCATCGTAGGTAGCACATACTTCTTGCATAATAAATATTTTTACCGTAGTTACAGCATTTTTACATTTATGTTATACAAACAGTGGAGAGGAATCTAATTGTTTCTTGTTTCCTCTCATTTTATTGTTAACTCTTGTATAGCTTTGCAAGTAATGGACGCAAGAATGACTCTCAGTGTCTTCCAAGGAATACTTCAGTGAGTTTCAGGCACTTTGACAAAAGAGAAGCAATACAGCTTAGTGGAGTAAGACCAGCTTCCATCCTGCACTTTCTATCAAAGTGCAGAGATTCTCATTTTACTTGTGTGTGTAAACCATGCAGCATAGCAAATTGTGGAAACTTCATCGAGCCTGGTTTCCCATCTTCTGTCCTGAGGCTTCTTGGGAAAAGGGAGGTAATGAGGTACAGGGTTATGGGTAATTCAGATACTAAAAATGTGTGGGTGTTTTTAGGAATAGGCATCCTAAATTTAAATGCTTTTGTTTATTTTCTTAGATATGCAGTTCATATTTTTTTTGTCAAGATCAGTCTTGGGTTTCTACTGGCACTATCCATGTTAGTCAGTGGTAGCAGAGAGACATGGTGACTACAGGAGTCTAGAAGGCTCTCCAAGCCACTCATCCCAGGGATCTTCCATGGAGTGGTGGATCCTGGCTTAAATGAACACAAAAGGAACCATAAAGGTGTTTGGTCCCTTGGCAGAGACCATACATGGCTCTGAACCAGTGAGGAAGCTTTTGAGGAGACTAGCATTCATGACGGCCTATGCCAGGTTATTTTAATATGTGTCTGATTTTTGCAGTTAAAATCCAAAGATTGAGGTAAAATTTAAAGTATTTATATATAGATTATTGGCTAATTATTCCAGCTCATGTGTGGTCTCACTGGAATTCCTAATTCTTTTAAATATTTTTTGGCTTCCCACCTATAGCCATTTAGAGTACAGCAAGTAAGCTTTTGGTCTTCCTTCTTTTCAGTTTACATTTTAATGATTTTAATATGTTTTTATATATGCTCAATGTATGTCTTCCACTAATGAGAAGGAACAAAGTCATCTTTTCTACCCTGGTGACTTCCTGTCATAGAAGAAGTAGCCTCAGTAGAGAGCTGGTTCTGCTAGCTAATTAGTTTCTTAATAATAATAATAGCAGCTTAGGATCAACTACCCTAAAACACAAATCATCACTTTTATCAAAACTCTAATATCGCAGTGACTTATATTTATCATTATACAGAAGACCAGTTCATTTGCTTTCCTGGGGGTATATTTTTCAACTATTGTTTTGTAGGATTCACTAGGATCTTATATCGTTTTATTGGGGTGATATTTAGATTTTTTTTCAGCTGCCTCAATGGTGTCTTCTAAAAATATCCAGACTAAAGTCTTTGAATCGAATCTATGTTGTGAAGAATTAATCACCCATATGTGTGTGTGTGTGTATGCATGTGCATGTGTGCATGCCTGGAGAAAATTCTATGTTGGTTTCTGAGGAAAATAATAGGCTGGCTTTAGTTCACCTTTCAGCAGACGTGGAGTTAATATCCATTGAGATGAAACACTTAGGCAGACTTTAAAGTATCATTATACAATTTCTAAAGCATTTGTTGTGTTGCTTCTTAAAGCATGTAGATTTGACATTAGCAACATGAAATATCCACAGTCTAGGGTGCATGTGTGTGCGCGTGTGTGTATGTGTGTGTGTGTACAAAGATGTCTTGGGTAAGTGGGCACAATTCACATGATAGATAGATGCTAACTTACATGGAGCTTGTGGTGGGAGCTGAGATTCCAGGACTTCTTGATGGAAGGGAGAGTCCTTCCTACATAAATCCATAATGACCTTGTGGTCTTGTACACTCAGCAGAGCAGGCCCTAGCAGGTAGACACACATGCCGTGGCTGCACCCCACTCTCAACCACTCCGGGGGTCTCTGAAGCACTTCTTTAGCTCCTCACAGCTCCAACTCTGATTGTGAGACGTTTCCTCACCTAGAGAGTAGGAGGGAGAGCACAGATTATGCTTCCTGATTGTACTGTGCTTGTTTGCAAATTTCCATGTGTGCAAGTGGCTGGAGTGTCCCTGGGTGTGCACACAGGCCAGGCTGGTATCCAGTGGGCTCTGGACAAGTCTCGTGGCCAGAACAATTCAGGTTGTGGAAAAATACTTACTTAAAAAATGTTTTCACTTTTTCTGATTCACACATAAATAACCATATGAGTTAGCAATAGCCTTAGAATAAACTAAAATTAATATCCATATTGCCCAACCTTTAGCAAAACCACAGTTGTGGTAAATCATAATCTTGCATATTTGCTATAGAGAAATGTGGCCAATTCAGTTCTCTAGGCCCGAAGCTTTTTGAATTGTGTCCAGTAATGTCCCAAAGGTTCCATGAAATATTTAAACAGGCCCTTGAGGACAGAGTCAAGCAGAAGAGCCCTATTTTATTTCTGCTAGGGCACTCCACTTTTCACTCCTCGATACTGCTATGCAATACAGAAGTTTGAAGAAAAGCTTCTGGTTGCTTATGCAAGTATTCTCTCCATCTCTGCATCAAGGCAGGCCATCTGAGAGCTGTATACTTGAATTTCATTGCTTGACTCCCTGCAGAATCATTTTTACTGATTTGTACTTTGCCACTCAGCCTTGCTGTGTTCTAGGAGTGCTCCCAGACTCCACTGTATACAGATTTCCCTTATCTGCTTTATTGGGGAACATCATCTGTGTTTATGAGGACTCTCGGGGTCAATTCCATCGGTGCTTTTGAGCAGGGCATTGGATTCTTCTAAAAAAATAACAAAAAAAGAATACATTATTTTCTCCTATATACATCATAGCTGTAGTAGCTACTTCTTTTCTTTGGTTGCTAGGAAGTGCACAGTCAGATCTCCCCCCCCCCCCCCACTTTTAGCACGTCCGTGGTTATACATTCAGGGGTAATAACTTCTACCCTTGTTATCTTTTTATAGTTCAACCATTTTATTGCTTTTTACCTACAACTCTTGATTTATTTTTCTAATGTATGTATTGTGGCAAGTTATTTCAGATCTTCTAACTCCAGGAAGAATTTCCTGATTATTGTTTGGAAAATTCTACCTGGATATCTGTAGGCATATCAGACTTAATATTCTCTAATGGGAATTCTTTGTGTCTTCCCTTTCAAACTTGCCCTTCTTCCTGTTTCTAGCTAGTCTTTTGCAAATAACTCCCCTGGGTCCAGTCATCTAAATTTGCAGTCTTGCTGTCTTTTTAAATCTTCTCTCTCTCATATCCCATCTAAATCCTTTTAATCCAGCCTCCACGCTACCTTTCAAATTTCTCCTGATTCATCAATAGTCACCTAGACTAGTTCACGAGCTCCCCAACTGGCCTCCAGTTCTCTGACATCGCCCTCCAGTAATCCATGCTGCACACCGATGTCAGTTTTAAAAGTCACTTGCTCTCCTATAATTTTTATTGCTATTTACAGAATGAAGCCAAATCTCTCACATAACATTTAAGGCTCTTTATAACTTGCTCCCCAGCCTATATTCTAATCTCATCTCTTTCCATTCCTCCCTCCCCTTTTGTGTCTTTCAGAGCAGTCATCAGACCACTCTCCAGTCCCCAAACACAAAATACATTTCACACCTAGTTCTCACAGCCTGAAATACCCTTCCAGGCACCTTTAAGCACTTATGTTTCCCTAAATCTCCTCTCGAACATTATTTTGTGTGAGATCTCCCTCTCTTTTTTCTTACTACAGAAGAATTCATTGCCTCCCCCTCAATCTTTCCATCTCATTTTCTTAACTACTGTTAGAGTAGTCCTCACCCTATTTTAGACTTTGTTGTGTATGTATATCTTTTCCCCCTTCTTGAGCTGCTCAAGAAGGTTGGCTGAATAGAAGGTGGCAATATACTAGGTATCTGCCAATGGTCCTTTTAAAAATCAAAGTAAACTGAACAGGGGACTGTGGAGTTTCTAGAATTGATAATTCCTTCATAGGATACGGATTGAAAATGTGGCTAATTAACTGCTGGCCTTAAAAATGTTAATATTATACATACTCTCCTTATGTAATGGAACATTTGTAATGCCATCATGATAAAAGTCCTACCAGTCAAAGTGAGTTTCCAGAATTTCTGTACAGAAGAAATTGATCTGATTTTCCTTTTTCTTTTAGGAATAGGCAAGTCAAGAGGCTGCAAAGCTGAAGAATGTTTCCAAAGGGTAATTTGGCTGTCACTTGCTGGGCATGGAGGAGCAGGAGGAAGCTATTTCTGTTCCTTTCTCTCTTGCTGTCCCATGCAGCTCATTTGGAAGGCAGGAAGGCTAATCAGTTCATCTGGAAACCAGGTAGGAAGGTCCTGGCTGCTCCTTTTCCGTCAATGAGAAAAATATTATTTCTGTTCTTGCTCTTATTTGTGCATAGTGGGAAATATCCAGAGAGGAAAATAGAGTCTTCATTATAATAAAACTTACATTTGATTTTTATCCCTGCATAATTGTCACCTCCACTGTGATGCCTGTTATCCTGAATTTTCATGTTGTTGTCAATTAAAGATATGATTTCCATAGTTACACCTGCTTCTCCTCTGTCAGCTATATCACTGCTGTGTAGCACACTTGGAGCAGAAATGACAACTGAATTTAGCTGATATCTTTGGCTAAAAATGCTTTGGACCAGCTCTGTATGCCTCTCATTTAGGGTACAAACTAGTTAGCTATTTATTATTGAATACTCCCTGTAAACCTGTATAGATTTGGGAGCATGAGAAATTATCCTAACAACTTGGCTCATTAGTTGTGACTATGAAGTCACTTTAATGTGTTTTATACAAAACTATATTAATAAGTTGAATTCAGTTTGGGAGGCTTTCATATAACTTATGTTCTTTTCTAAATACTTTGTTATTTGGCTATAGAAAAGATCTGTTGAATTTAATTTTAAAGGCTAATAATTTATTTACTTGCATTATGACCTCAGACATCTTGGCTCTTTGTATCATTCATGTTTTTCTTTGCTCTAGATTTTAATTTTCTTAAAGTTCTACAATCAGATCATTTAAAATATTTATTACTGTTTCAAGAGTCCATTCTTGCGAATACAGATAACTTATATTCTTAATATCTTGGAATGGGGAAAATGTGATGTTGTAGAAGATGTATGGTCCTCAAAGGGTTTTCATTTTAGTCTCATCATCTGTAAATTAAATAGACTGCAAATGTATTGTGTCAGCATGAAAATATGTATAAAAGGATATTTATAATATTTAAATGACTTGCAAAAATGAAAGTAAATTACGCTTTAAAGTGTATTAAGTAAAAAACCCAGCACCATTAGAGATATAGTCTGGAGGAAATTTAATTGCATTAAAGCCACTATAAGTTAATTTAATTGTGGACTCTAATATCACATTAGTGATTTACATTTTTTACCATGGTGGTTTTCAGAAGCTTTGGAAATAGTTCTAAAAGTTAGTATTGCATGTCTATAAATCAGGCTATTTTGCTTTAATCACAAAATACTAAATATTTGTCAAGTTTAAATAAACACATATATGACTATACTCCTGTCTAAAGTTCTCAAAAAGTACAATTAAAATGGAAAGTAGCAAATCTGAAACACGAAGGTATCAACCCTGAAGAATAAATGATATCTACTAAGACAGGCTCCTGGTGGCTAACTGGGTTCAAAATTTAAAAAACAACCTAGCTGCCATTTTTGCATAGGGGCATCTCATGCAACCGCACTTCGTGGAGAAGTTGGCACTGAACTGCTTGCCTCTGTGCTGAACTGCCTGCTTCTGCATTGAACTGCCTGCCCGCACTGTGTTTCTGCCTCCTGAGCCAGCTCTGATAAAGGAGCTCCTAGAGTCCTATTTCACCAACAGACTGAGGCTTTGCCCATTCAGTGGAAGCTGTGCAGCTCTGGCCAATCAGAGCGGCTCTCTTCTGATCAAACAGGACAGTGCCTTTTGAACTAATCAAACTTGGAGGATTTGGAGCCCTTATTTGCATGAGGCTGGACCAATCAGCGACCAGGGGTGGGGACTGCTGTCCATATAAGCCAGCTCCCCTGTGGCTTAGGGAGCACACTCCCTTTATACCTGAGGATGAAGGATGCATCTCCTGGCTCAGCTGAACCTCCAGTGATGTCTCACCAGAGCAGAGCAAAGCAGACCATTGTGGAGCGGAGCAGTGCAGTGCAGTGCAAAGGAGACCAGCAGGGCAGAGCAAACCAGACTAGGAGTGGAGCTGTGCTGTCTAGTCAGAGAGGGGCCTGGCTCCAGGGCCACCTGGCACCAGAGCTGTTCTACAGCCTTGCTGTTTTCACAGCCATGCCCATGCTGTGTCACAATTGGGCTGTTTTGCACTGAATAGTTTCCTTCTCCACCGCCCCTCAAACTGGGGATTCTTATTTGTTTTGAATCATTGAATTGGTACCAACCACCATCGGTTGACAAAGGAGATGTTTTAAGAAAATGGGCTTATTTTGCACAAAATTTTAAAAGTAAGTTTGCTTTTCTAAAAGTTGGTCAGTGGAACAAGATGGTACAAATCCACTCTACTGGCCAAATATCTTGATAAGTATCAAGCTTAAGCTTCTGAGTGAGAGTCCTTCCCATCAGACGCATTGCAGTGTTCAAAATGAACATCGGTGTCATCACTCTCAGTTTTCCTGGTAGTTGTTCCATCTATTTCTCCTTCGTGTGCCTTATAAAAGGTAATATATATGTACATGTATATATATATTTTTTTCCACTTGATTTTACTTTTGAATTACAAATTTATTACTTGTAGTTGACCAGATATTTTTAAAGTGGAAAAATTTAAAAGATGCAAAATTAAAAACAGAAGTTCATACCCATTTGTGTATATAAATCACACAAAGCACGCACACAAAAAATTACTATTATCATTAATTAAGGTTCTGCCAAAAAAAATAAATGGCACATTTAAAGTAGGTAATTGAGAAGAGTGTAATAGAATTATTTGCTATAGTGGGCAAGTGTGAGCAAGGTTTAAGAAGAGCTTAAAGGAATTGTAAAGTGCCCCTAGTACTGTGTTAATCTTTATGACTTCTGGGCGTGCAGGGGCAAAGAAAGAAAGTGGCTTTTAGAATACGGGGAGAAAACTTTATGGAGAGGATGCTGACAAATGCTGTGGTTAGAGGGATGTGACCAACCTACAGTAAAAGTAGGAAGGGGACCAAGGGAATGAACAACTCTTGTCCTCACATCTCCTGCCAGGGCTTCCATTGGCTGATTCCAACCAGAAGCCACAAGGCAAGGGAACCCACTGATGGTCCCACAGACAGCCTCCTGGGCGGAAAGCATGGCGGCATGTGGATATGAAGACGCCAAACTTATACATACGTATATGTGCGTGCCTACACACACACACTGGGCTTCATACAGTCAGGGTTATGCTCTGCATCCCTTTTTTCAGTTTGCTTTTATCATAATGTGATGTCTTGATGAACATTACTTATTACTTCACATGGATCGATTTCATCTTTTAATGGTCGCATAGTATTCTTTTGTATTTTTATTCAATAATTTATTTAACCAGCACCCTATTACTTTATCTTTTTTTCCCTATTGCTTGGAATTTCAGTGTTTTTTAGTGTTTTGCTATCATAAATAATGACATACATGCAACATTATTGTAAAGGTAAACAATAAATAAATTTGAGGAGTCATATGTCCTAGAGCAGTTCTGGGTCATCACTTCCAAAGACAACCCAGCATCTTAGAATCTATTCCCTGCTTATGGATGAGTTTATTATACTTCATTTGGATTTTTTTTTAAAAAAACAACACAACACAAAACAAAACCATAGTGCAGTTGAAATTTGCTGAATTTTTTTGGAGTGTGCTATCAAGTCCAGCCATCCAGATCCAATGTAATCTGGAATTGAACAGATTTCCATGGAGACCCAGTTAAATATACTTTCTTTTTGAAACCTAGAAACCATTTTCTGGTTTAGATTGTAGTGTCAACCACTTAAGCTCTTTGCTGGATTCTGTTGTTTTCCCCCGAGTCCATAGGTTATACGTTAGTCAACCCCATCCAATTTAGAGGCATTCTTAAGTGAGGCCTGGCTTTGGATAAACAAGGACTGATGAATCCTAAGAGAGCGGTATCTATGTTGCTAAGGGTTTCTGTTCTCAGGGAGAGACTGGTGAGCTGTAGGCTGTAGGGTCGTTGCTCTGGCAAGGTTGTTGAATGCCTGTCATCATTGGATGCCATCCTCTGATCTATATTTAGTGTCAGACAATCTGTCATAGGTGCCAAGAAAGAAGAATCACGTTGGCAAGGATATCAGATAAGGAATAATGTTGGTTGTTTAAAGTAAATATAACTATTCATGTCTGCACACTTACAGAGATGAACGGGCCATGGTTTCTGAATTCACAGTAACTAATGGTTTCTAAAAAAATCCCTTAGTATTTACTCTAAGAGACTTATTCATTCCACTAACACTTCTCAGGTCCTTACTATGTTCCAGGTACTGTTATGAGCACGTGAGATAAATCGAGAATAAAATAGACAAATCCTCGGTCCCCATAAACAGGGTAAAAAGCACAGTCAAGATGTTAAGTAGAGAGCATGTTAGATGGTGTTAAGTAAGTGCTTAGGAAGAAAGATAAGGCAGGGAAGAGGGAAAGCAGTGATAGACAAGAGACGGAAATTTTAAGTAGGTGGGCTATACGGTGCCTCACTGAGGAAGTGAATTTGAGTAGAGACTTCAAGGTAGTGACGGAGCCAGTCATGGGGATATCCGGGTGAAGAACATTCCAGATGGAGGGAACGAGTCAGGAGGCCCTGAGGCAGGAGCACATGTGGCATGTTTGAGGACCAGAGAGGGAGCCAGCATGCAGAACAGAGGGAACATGGGGATTGTGACTGTAGATTAGGTCAGAGAAGAATAGGTCCGAAATCACCTATGTCCTCTTAGGTCACAATACAATTGTGGCTTTAGCTCTGGGTGGGATAGAAAGGCGCTGGAGAGTTTTGAGAGAGTGGTGACATAATCTGACTTTCCTTTTAATAAGATCTTAATAAAATCATGTGGGCAGTCAGTGGAGAAAGGTGGAAGAGGGAGGCCAATTAAGAGGCTACCACAGAAATGAGAGGCGAGGTTATAGCTTGAACCAAGGTCAAGACAGTGAAGGTGGAGAAAAGGGACTGAACTTCGGATATATTTAAGGCTGAGTTTTCTACCAGGAGTGATTTTTCCCTGTAGGGGACATTTGGCAATATCTGGAGATATTTCTGATTGTCACAACTGGGGTGTGCTCCTGACATCTGTGAGTAGAAGCCAGGGATGCTGCTAAACATCCTATGCACAGAACAGCTCCCCACGGCAAAGAATTATCAGGCCTCGAAATGTCCATAATGCTAGGTTGAGAAACCCTGATTCAAAGTAAAGCCACCCAGATTTACTGATGTGCGTGTTGGGGGGAGGGATACAAGGGTGATGCTGACTGTGAAGGAGCTGGTGTGGAGGGAATATTAGGAAGTTGGTGTTGGATGTGTCAAAGTTTTGAGACTGTTAGAAATTCCTGTGGAGTTGTTGACCAGGTAGTTGGATATGTGGGTCTGAATTCAGGAGAGATGTAAATCTGGAAGTCTAGCAAAGAGGAAGAATTTCAATGTGTAGCTTCAGAAATGAAGTGGTAGCCTTGACTCTGTATATATAGAGGATATGTTTCCAATGTACCAGCTTTGGGCCGAATGACATTTAAAAATATTGTAAAATACACATAATGTAAACTTTACCATTTAAACCATTTTAAAGTATGCAACCCGGCGACATTTAGTATATTCACAGTGTGATGGAAACTTACCACTATGTAGTTCCAAAACATTTTCATCTGCTATGAATAATAAGGGCTGAGAGAAAAAATGATCCACATCTGTCTCTTTGTGAGAGGTTCTTTTAGTTGTCTTAGGTCATCCTAAGAGATCACTCTGGAACACTAGAGAGATCTAGAGCCCTGTACACAGGTAGGCCCACACTCAGACCCTGCCTCTCAAGAGAAGAGATATAGGGAACCTCTCCGAGCTCCATTTATCCACCTGAAAGTGAGGGTAATAAACACTGCACAGGACTATTTTAAAAATTAAGTAAAATAACCTATTGAAATACCCAGTGTTGTAGTGGCTACTCAATAAATGTTAGCTATTATTTGTCATTATTATGTAATAGTTTGATGTTTAAAATACTCTTGCTTTTATGCTGTATAATTTTTGCATACTTTGCTCCTTAGGCACACAGAAAAGAAAGAGCTGTTAGATAGCTATATAGATTTTAATAAATTGTCAGAAGTAATTTCACTGCCTTTTTAGGTCTAAAACTTTCTGTATGACAGACTCTTAGAAAGTTTGAATTTCAGTAGCTCTTTCACCTTGAATAAAAAGGGTCGGAATAATGACCTGTGTTCTAAGAACTAAGTAGGTAAGTTGGAATTAATCTTCTTGGAAGAGAAAAAAGAGACTCTGAAAATGACAGAAATTAAAACAAAAGGAGCTTACATAAGTTAATATTTAATTATAGCTTAAATAATAATGTTTTCATTTTGAAAATACTTTGAGAAAAAAATTATATATAAAATATATGCATATTTTAAGTTTAGGAATCTTAGAGAAAATAAAATGTTCTTAGTGGGGAACTAATTTTGAATATGCGTTAGAGGTCCATGAAATATTTCTTCTGGGAATTTGATTAAATTGAAATAATTTTAATTATTTTTATGGATATTAATTTATCTCAGAGGCATGTGGGTAATGAACTCTCAGTGGTGTTATTTTCATGATACCAAAAAGCATAGGCGTATAGGGCATGGGATTCATGGCTGAAAGTTCTAATTATTTTTTCTTAGAGACGATAAGTACTAATTTTATCATGCCCCAGATAAGTCAGAAAAAGTCCATATTACCTGCATAACATAAAATAAATAACTCTCCCATTTTTTCCTAAATACTATAATGGTATTTTCCTAAGCACTATAATGTAGGCTCCCTGAGGACAGAGATCTTTGCCAATTTTATTTATTGATAAATTCCAAGTACCTATAATAAAAACAGCTGTTGCATAAGAATTCCTAGTGCATTAAAGACAGAATGAAGGCCACTGGCTTTTTTGGTTGTTGTGTGTGCGTGTGTGTGCGTGTGTGTGTTTATGTGGGTTGAGAAGCGATAAGACTGAAGACAAAAAAGCATGATCCTCAGTGTTCAGACCTTGAAATAAATGTTCAGGAGATAATGTACAATATGAATGAAAACCAAAGTCACACTTATAAATCAGTAAATGTGAAAGTAAGCCATCCATATTTCCTTACTGCTTGGCTCCAGTACCATTGCCGATCATCTGTGGGAAACGCTTTTTAAATAAAAAGAAATAGGTGCTCAAAGGTAGCAGTTCAACTCCAGTTGTTACGTTGAGATATAGTTGCCTGTCGCCTGCCAGCCTGTTTCCACAGAGGCAGCCAGTTTCAACGCCTTTTGCTATTTGTTCATTTTCGTATTTCTATGTGATATAGTCATGATTGATACTTCTTGAATTATAAATATTAAATATTGATATGATATTGTGTTCGTTGAAGATGTACCTCTCATCTCCCTACCTACTTTCGTTTTTATTACTGTTTCTCTTCAAAAATAGCTACATCAAAACATTTAAATCGTTGAGCAGCGCTTATATTATGTTTCTATAGCTATTGTCCTCTGCTGAGCCACGCAGGGCACGATGCTTCTGCATCCTTTCTTTTTAGCTCTTTGCTTTACACAGAAATTTAAAAAACTCTAAAAGCTTCATCTTTTCTTTTGCTTCACCTTCTTTGGACCTACACGCCCATTTTTAATTTTTCTGACATACTCATGCACTGTTCCAAGCTGTATCGTATGTTTCCTTCGGGAGATTTTTCCAGAGCCCCTGTCCCCCTGACTCAGCCTGGCCTGCTGCGGAGCTGTCATCTTTGGAACCCCCCTGCATTTCTCATCTTAAACCCGCTGCTGGACTTATCTTGTAGAACTGCTGAAACAGGGCACTTTGCAAGTAATTTTTCACATCGGAAAGGGTCCCTGTGCCTGTCAGATACCTGACTGATAGCTTGCGTGTGGAGTTCAAGGTTAAAAAGCATGTTTCCTTCAGGATTTTGAAGGAAATTCTGTGCTCCAGCTTCCAGTGTTGTTTCTAAGCAGTTCTATGATCTCCTCTCTTTGTATGTTACCTGTTTGTTTTCCTCTGTGGACTTCTCTTTTACCCGTGAAGTTCTCGAAGTTCATGATTACATACTTTGGGGTGAGTCCTTTCTCCGGCACTGTGTCGGCCACTAGAAGGGAGTTTCAATCACTGGCCCATGTCCCACAGTTCCAAGGTTGCTTTTTCTTATGATCCCCCCTCCCCCGCACTCTATTGTCTCTCTTTCTTCTGAAACTCCTTAGACAGATGTTTCACCTCTCTAACTGACCCTCAACTTTTAGATATTTTCCCTAGTTTTTTTTCTTTTGTGTTTTTCTAATTTCTAAAATCTTTATCCTTGAACTTTCAGCGCTTCCGGGGTGTTTGCTCTGCTCAAGAATGTCCTCAGAGGAGTTGGATTTTGCCCTCTGTTTTCCTGCAGAGATTGAGGAAAGGACAGAGGAAGGGATTGGGGGGATTAATTCCATTTATAGACTTTTAGTTATTTCCCATCAAGCCACACACCTTACGCCTTCCTACTGTCTCTAGGTCCCAGATCTCTGAGTTCTGCAAATATAAATTGGCTTTACCTGTTGTTACCAGACTCTCCTGTAGGCACCTAACCTTCAGCTTCCTTTATGTCGTCAGGTTGCTCACTCGCCTCTGTGCTCTCCACGTTCCGGAACTCACGGCTCCCTGTCCTCTACCTCCAGCCCTGTGTTCTTAACCCTATTGAGCTAATACCTTTTAATACCTTTACTGTAATTTCACTGGGGAATTAGGAGTTTAGGAGGGAGTGAAAATACGTATTTGTCTCATGTCCCCAAGTTAATGGGAAGTCGTCTCTCTTATTCTGTCATTTCTACTACAGGCTACTTATTCTGGAATAGAAAGGATGTTGAAATGTGCTAATTTTGTGGTGATTGGCTCAGTTATTCTCTTTGAGTTTGTGCTACTAAATGTCTACAATCAAATTAAACAGAACCAAACATTGCTCTGGTTAAAATTTTAAAAATACTAATTCACATGTTCATTGGCTCTGCCTGATTGGGGTTGGACAGAGTGTTGGATTGGTGATTGACATGGGAATGATCTGATTTCTCCCTGGCCTCCAGGACATCAGTGGAGACATCCTCTATGACCACCTGGAAATAGTTCCAGCCAACTTTTTCTTCTATGGCAGAATTATTAACTTAATATGAATTATTCTTAACGAGGAAAATGCAGGATTCTGTGCAAAGAAATACCAAAGTCAAAGATGAAGATAAGTCAGACCTATCTAAATAGGGCTGAAATAAAAATAAAAGACTGAGGGACAGTATTGTGAAGTCATAAAGCAGCCTTAAAAGCTTGCCTTACAAACATCTTCGCGGTCATGACCTTATCTACCATACAGCACAATTTTGGTTGGAACTAAATAAGGAAAAAAAAAAGCCTACAATTTTGTGTGTTGCTTATGGATTGACTCAATTCACTTGATTATTTTGATATTTCAACAAAGTTCTCCAAACTTTACAGCCACAGATGGCATCTGTGCTATAGACATTAGTGCCACAGGTGATATCTGAGACTCAATCAGAGAAACAATTCAAAAAGTGTGCATTTAACACCCCTTACCTTTACTACTTTCTTTAATACTATGTACTGTTTACTTTCTTAGCAAAAAATGAATATGAATTAACCATCTCACCCATGTTTCTTTTTTTTAGTTACTTTGGTAACCAAACTGTGGTTAATGTAGGGCCTGATATGCTATTACCCCTTATATTGATCACTTTATTAATAAACTATTGTGGAAATAAGTAGTTTTATCACACAATGTTGAGCTTCACTCATGGGTACAGCTCACTACAAAAGTAGCGTAAGAAATGGTAAGGATAACATATGGACACTGGTTTTGTGTTTGTGCGTATTTTTCCTCAGGGTTAATAATTTTTTAATTGAACGCAGCTGCTCAGAGATTTTTGTCGCTTAGCATACACACTATGTTGAAAAGAAGTGGCTGCATTTTAAATTTTTTTTAGAAAAGCATTTGAGGCTTAACTACTTAGCTGTATTTTTAGAGAGCTTGTGAATGATAAAGATGCTGACACTACATGCTGGGCAGGGTGCTGGAGTTCAGAGCAGGGCACACGGAAGACTGAGTGCTAAGCTAAGCCAGGGCAGCCTCACCTTCATGCCTTTGCTCGCTCATCAGTAAGATGGGGCTAAATGAGAAAATCTGGGTAAAACATAGTTCATATTCTATAGTACAGGCTCAGAGTACATTTTCTATACTGAAAGCAAATATTACATGATCAGAGTTGTAATTAAGTACTCAATTAGTGCTACTTTTTATTTTTACTTAATGGTTGCTACTTTAAGAGACACAACTCCTTCCCATGTTCTGACGTGTTGGACTAAATGTCAGATTATTTAGTTTGGATATATAAACATACACATGTAATAAATATCATTTCTCTTAAAAGGTCATTTGATATTATTTTTCTTCACTTTAAAGTTTATTTTCTCAAATAATTGCTTCATTTTATTGCTTATTTCTATGACATTCCTCATGCACCTTAGCTGTTTCAAGTATTGGACCTCTAATATTTCCCCTGACATTTCCAGTCATAACAGTCTATGTTATTGTTTTCAAAGCAAGGGCTGTAGGATTCTATCGGGGACAGAATGCAATCTCAAAGATTTCCTAGGAGCCAAGAATGTGTGCCCTGTTTGACCACACCAGCCTTTGAACTTAGAGGGGTCCGTAAGATTGACTCCTTCCATCTTCAGGCCGGAATTGAGCAAAAGCATGTGATGCTTTTCTATTTGGCAGTAGGTCAGACAATTATTATATTATAATACCTTTTCTTTTATTTGTCTTACGTGGTCCTCACAACACCTGAAATGTTGTAGGTAGAATGAGGATCTCAGTTTATCCTACAAAGGAAGAGACTGAGTGTGAATAGCATAGACACTGAGTGATGGAACTGAGACTAGCCCAGGGCCAGCTCCCTAGTTGAATCTTCATTTTGCGAAGGTCTTTGGTTTTCTGTTTTGAAACTGAATTGAGAACTGCTTATGATGTTGCTGTTCTCAGAGAGTTTCATGAACCAAAAATATTATCAATGATCCAGATAAATGTTTTATGATAAGTGGAGGCTTCTTTTTACAGCATTTTATGGTTACAATACTAGTAATTTTTAGGAGGAAAGATTGGTTATTTTTAACAACTTTATTGAAGTATAATTTATATACCCCAAATTTACTTATTTAAAATGTACATTTCAACTATTTTAACTACATTTACTAAGTTGTGCAACCATCCCTGCAATCTAACTTCACAGTTAATCCCTATTTCCACCCAGCCTTAGGCAAGCACTGATCTAGTCTCTGTTTGTATAGATTTGCCTTTTCCAGAAATTTCATATAAATGGAATAACACAGGATGCATTATTTTTGGTGACTGGCTTCAATCACTTAGCATAACATTTTTGAACTTTATAGTATAGCATATATCAATATTTCTATATTGCTGAATACTACATAGTCTATTTTATTGATATAGCATTTTTAATCCATTCACAAGTTGATGAACATTTGGATTGTTTTCTCATTTTTGGCTGCTACGGGTAATGCTGCTATGAATGTACATATACAGGTCTTGGTGTGGACATACATCTACTTTCATTTTTCTTGGGGTTAGAAATGCTGGACTCTATGGCAAATAGATACTTAACATTTTTTAGAAACTGCAAGCTATTTTCCAAAGTTTCAATACCCTTTATATTCCCATAAGCAATATATGAGTTCCTGCTTTTACATAGTCTTGCTAACATATTATTGTCTGCATTTTTGATTAAATTCATTTTAGTGGGTGTGGAATAGTATCTGATTGTGGGTTTGATTTGCATTTCACTAATGAGTAATGATGTTGTCTTTCCATGTATTTATTAGTCATTTGAACATTTTTTTGGAGAAAGGTCTACTCAAAGCCTTTTTGAATTTTCTTTTAAATTGTGTTATCTTTTTATTGAGTTTCAAGAGTTCTTTTAATGTTTAGGATACAAGTCCTTTACCAGATATGATATTTGCAAATATTTTCTTCCAGTCTGTGGCTTGCCTTTTTAGTTTTTAATGTGTCTTTAAAGCAAACTATAAAGGCTTTGAATTTTTAAGTCCAATTTATCAATTTTAAAATTTATGGATTGTAGTTTTGGTCCC
Source organism: Miniopterus schreibersii (assembly GCF_964146895.1). Classification (NCBI taxonomy): domain Eukaryota; kingdom Metazoa; phylum Chordata; class Mammalia; order Chiroptera; family Miniopteridae; genus Miniopterus; species Miniopterus schreibersii. Next base: position 67,960,416 of record NC_138108.1, on the reverse strand, counting down.
ATAGCTAAGAAATCTTGAGTATTCAGGGGTTTTCTCCTGTATTTTCTTCTAACTTTTTTATAATTCTAGCGCTAATATTTAGGTCTATGATATACTTTAAATTACTTTTTGTATGATGTGGATAAGGGTCCAAGTTCTTTCTTTTTTGCATGTGGATATCCAATTGTATTAGCATCATTTTTTGAAAAGACTATACTTACCTCATTGAACTGCTTTGGCATGTTTGTGAAAATCAACTAACTGTAAATATAAAGGTTTATTTCTGGACTTGAGCTCTGTTCCACTGATTTATGCTATCCTTATGCCAGTACTACACCCTCTTCATAACCAAAGCTTATCTTGATAACTTTATAATAAATTTTAAAATTGGAAAGTAAAAATCCTTGAACTTTTTTCTTTTTAAACATTGCTTCTGCTATTCTGAGTCTTTTGCATTTCCATTTCAGTTTTAAGGTCAGATTGTCAATTTCTGCATGGAAAGCCTGCTGTAATTTTCATACAGATTATGATGAACCTATAGATCAATGTAGAAAGAATTGCCATCTTAACAATATTGAGTCTTCCAATCCATGAACATGGAGTATTTCTATTTCTTTCGTGTCCCCTTGTAATATTTTGTAATCATCCATGCACACACCTTTGTTAAATTTATTCATAAGTATTATTCATTTTCAATGAGTTCTCTTAATTTCATTTTAAGATTGTTTACTGCTAGTACAAAGAGATACACTGATATTTAATATACACCTTGTATCTTGCCATGAGTGGTTATTAAGCTTACTATTCAGTGTTTAAGCTACTCCCTAATTTAAAATTGATAATACTGGGGAGCTATCTAAAATTTTCTGGACTTTTTGGATATTAAATATAAGAGCAAAACTTGCTTGCCTGCCTAACAGAAGCCTGTAGTGTGTTAAAACTCACTTGGGATATGACACTTGGGTCCTGAGCCTTCTAATGATCACTGCTATCTCTTATGTCCAGAAGTCCTCTCCTAGCGCTGTATCACGGTGAGAATCTTTTTTTCCAGCAAACAAATCAATAGAACAAAAATCCCTTAAATTGCCAATGAACCATGTTAAGGAAAATACTCTTAGTGAAATAAATAGACTATTAAGACAACACAGGACCTGGTCTTTTAGCTTATATTGTTGAGAGTACCTGGTTTGAGAGCTATTGTGATTCTGTTTCTTAAAAGTCTGTTCAAAGGCCAATCCTAAAGCCTATGTCTAGGGCTCTATAATTCTAGATTTGTGGGAGTTAAATTTCTTGTTTTTGTTTTAATATTTATCAATATTGTATATTATTATAAACGTCAACTACAATTGATCAGTCAACTCTATGGCATAAAAGTGTTCATTGCATTCTTAAATGTGATTTTAAAACTGTATTTTGGCACTGTAATTTTTCTTCTGGGGACACGTGTCCAATTTTATAAGATAAGTCAATTCAACAGTGTATTTCAATTAACATAAATCAGTTTTGTATAAGAACATGCCTGTGGTTTCCAGTAAAGCACAGCTATATTTACTTAGTGGGAGGTTTTAAAAAGTTCAAAAAGTAAAAGTAAATGAGAATCTTGTTCATTACATTTCAGTGAGTTTACGTTACAGTTGTAAGTGGGGTTCCTAAAATTGCTGGTGGGAAAATTTCAGGGTTTTAAATAACTAGAAATTCATATGTTTGATGTTTCCTGGCACTTATAGTAAGTTCAGAGAATCAGATGGATTCTGATCTTCCTAAGAGAATATTACATGTTGAGTATTGTAAATTGATTTTAAGATCCAATCGTTGAGTAATTTAAACCAAGTGTAAGTTCTGTAGTTGTTAACATGTTGGGAATGTGCCAGTAGATGCTTAGCTTGCAGCTTTGGTAGTACAGCTCCCTGCACATGAGCATGCCTTGTATGTCTAGACATGAAAAATCACTTTTCAAATTAGAACTTAATAAAAACTTTCTTGATCTGAACACTAGGCTCTACTCCCTGAGCGATTAGTGGTTTCATTTCTTTCTCAGCAGTTGGGTAATGATTATGGCTCCAAATGCAGTGAGAGTGATAAAGAGATTGATTAATTTCACTTGAAAGGGCATATGTTCAAAGAGAATCCAATTGGAACACCATGAATGAAGATCTGACATCTTGGCGGCCGAGAGTTTTACCCTTTCTCTGTGTCCCACTGATGACGACAGTGGGATCTCCACACCAGCGGGATCTCTATCCACTTGGTCTATAAAATACCAAGTCTTGCTTATAATGCTGTGTGTGAGTGTGTCTGCTCTTGATGCCTTTCTCTGTTTTTGTAATAAGCTATTTGTGACAGTTAAAAAGTTTCCTTTGTCTCTTTAACCCTAGAGCTTCCTTTGAGTTGTTTGTTGTTATTGATCAATACAAACAACGTTGCCTCTAAACTAGGGCTTAATTTAGAACGCACAGTACACACCCACATTGTAGGACAAATCCTCTCTCTCCATGAGTAGGGAAACATTTTGAGTATTAAAGCAATGCGACTATAGAGAAAAACCTTTTATTACATTTTATCAAAAACAACAAAGTGTCTGTTTACTTACTGCTTTATCAGCTTACATTTATGTGATACTTCATGTTTCCAAGGACACTTAATCATAAATATACCTTTCCTCTACCACTCTTTTTCATTTCCATGCATTCTGAAACATTTTAAGTACTTTTGACAATTTAGAAGTGATTGAAAACTTACTTTTTAAGAAAAAATTAAAACATCAAAACTGGTGGGCTAATCCCTGGCCAGTGTGTCTCAGTTAGTTGGAGTATCGCCCTGTACACCAAAAGGTCACTAGTTTGATTCCCAGTCGGGGCACATATGGGAGGCAACTGATAGATGTTTTTCTCTCTCTATTTCCCTATCTCTTCCTCCTTTTTAAAATCATTAATAAGACATCCTTGGGGGAGAATTTAAAAAAATGGTGGGCCAACATTTTAATGAAAGAAAGGTAAGTATGCACAGCTGTGATTTTAGCATGGGTCTTGAAGTTAATGAGTTTTGTTTCTGAATCTATAAATGAGTAGGTGTGTATTCCTGGGTAAGCAAGCACATGCACCCTCCTTTTGGGAAGTGTTTCATGTACAAATCTCTATCATAAGACATGAGGTGAGAGAAGTATATAAATTCATGATACTACTTAGAAAACTCATAACTTTTATTCAGTGCTTCTGTAAATCCTGAGAGTGTTGTCATTCCTTGGGTTTTCTGATTGTTTTAATAGAGAAAAAAATATTATCTGAAATATCTTAGGTTCTTTTTCTTGCCTTTATGCTTGAATGCTAAGATTCTATTCATGCATCCAACAGTCCTTGATGTCACTCTGTGACAGGTGTTGTGCTGTGAGAGTTACATGGTGGAGCAAGACACAGCTCCTGTTTCAAGTAGGAATTTCTTGATTCCCAACTTGGAGCATTTAGACCACCTCCCTCAAAGGCCCAAAGTGAAAGAGCACCAAGAAGAATTTCCCTCTCAGTTATATTAATGCAAAACTTTGCATGTCTTAAGAATATACCCTTTCCTCAGTGTTTCTTATTTTTTTTAAGGCTCTAGAATATTATCTGAGAAGCCCAAGTGCTTCCTAATGATTGAGTAATGGAATAGACGATAAAGTTGTAAAGGATGGTAACAAAGCAAGTGGAAAGAGGATGTTGGAGAAGAAGAATTTTATGGATATTGAAACATTCTCAGAGCTTAGGTCAAATTTTTAAAAATTATTGGAGAAGTCACTGTAGTTCTTTAAATCCTTCCGATATTTGGAAGACGTTTCCATGAGGGTGAACTTTGACAAGAAGAGATTCCCCCAGGGAGTTATATTGGTAACACTCAAGAAAGAAACTGGGTTCTCATCAGAATTTTTGCAAATCAAGAACACATTATTTTTTAAAGAAAGTTTTTTTGAAAATCAGTTTGTATTCAATATTAAAGCCAATGATACATTAAAAACTAGGCTTTACCATATTTCATTGCAGCTTTGTTAGAATCTCTGGTTTGTTTGCCCATGATTGATTTTGAAGTGGATGAGCCAGCTTTCAGTGCAGGAGAATGATTTAATTATTACAGAACCCAAGGCCCAAAATCAGATTTGAAGGAATGTTGAAACAGTGTTCAGAGTGAATTAGTGAACAGATGCACAGTACATATTGCTTATGTTGCTATTTGATACCCATGTGCTGACCTAAAAGTAATGCATTTCTTTTTATATCTTCTTTTTTTTTTTTTTAGGTCCATCTGATTTTATTTTGTTTCATTTTATTTTATTTTTTTCCTCTTAGGTTTTTAACTCTAAATGTCAAAGGGTTGAAGTTAATTTGCCTCTTAATTTGGAATGAGTTCACTTTAGTCTCATGGTGGAAATTCTGAGACTGCTGAAGAATCTAGAGCTTGGAAAATAGAGGAGAGGGCAAACGCAGGCTATCTGATTTATTGGATGGTCAGGGACTGCGTGTTAAGGTAGTAAAACAGAAGTCTGAACACCAATGTCAGTACTGACACCAGAGAACAGCTAATGTGCAGTTTATTACTCTGGAAGTTTCCTAGGTTACTCTGATTGTGTAGATGATTATGAAACATGTATTTAAGCCAATGTTTTCAAAGAATTTTAGAGTTGGAAGGGACCTTGCGATGATTAAACCCAGTCTTCTCAATAACAGATGAGCAAGCTGAGGACCAGGGAGACAGGTTGTAGCAACGGAGACAGAACTGGGACACATGTCCTCTGAGCCCATCCTCCTTGACCATTTCAGGTTCAGTTCACTTTCTTCATCCATACGGGCCAGTGATGGAAAGTACCACAGCCTGGCCATGAGTGAGAAGATGGTGGGCTTGAGAGGTACACATTCCGCTTTTTTTTTTTTAAACCTCACCTGAGGACATGTTCATTGATTGTTAGAGAGAGGGGAAGAGAGTGAGAGAGGAACATAGATCAGTTGCCTCCCGCCAAGTGCCTGGACCTGGGCCAGGGATCAATCCCGCAACCTAGGTATGTGCCCTGACTGGAAAGCAAACCCACAAACATTTTCATGTTCAGCATGATGCTCCGACCAACTGAACCATGCCTGCCTGGGCCATATTCCCCTTTTTATAGTCTAAATAGTAGGGGGTCATTAAAAATGGGGACTAAGTCTATGAATTCAAAGGAGAGTTTTCAGGAGAAAGAGCAGGTGAAAGAATGCAGCAGATTCTTCCATCATTAGACAGAGGAGAAGCACCTGAGAGACGGGGCCAGCATTGGTGACTCCAGAACCTGGTGAACAGAAGTGGCCACTTCAGAATATTTACATGGGAGAAAACTTCATTTTAACACCAACACCAAGAATGGCCAGCATTGCAGTTTAGCCCAGCATAGAGGCATTTTGAAGCTGGATGAAACTGGCTTTGCCTGAGCTTTGTTCTTACCAGGGTGTGGGTTTGGGCTGGTGTGCATCCTCTGCATGCCTCAGTATTCTTCTTAGCTCGGAATTCCGTCCCTCCTTCACTTAATAAACACTTATGGAGCATTTATTATGGCCCCTAAAAAATAAGGTTATTAATATCTAAAAAAATCCCCAGAAGGCTTTTTCAAAATATGAAATTGGGTATAACCTACTGAAACACTTGGCACAGTGCCTGGTATGTGTAAATGTTCCATAGAAGATAAAATTAAGCTAATGTTGAACTCTTGGCAAAGGAGAACCAAGTTGGCACATGAATGAGGCTTCCTGCTCTGTTGCAGAGGCCCTCTCTGACCTGGCCAGGAAGCTCAGGGGTGGGACAGCTGGTGTGAGACAATAACGGTGCATCCCAGTTAGGGAGAAGCCGTGAGTGGTCTGAACACCTCCAGGAACCTTCAGTGATTGGCCCTGGGATTTCACAGAAAGCTAATTTTGGAACAGATGAAATAATTTGGAAATAGGAGTTAGAGAAAGCTGGAGGAAAAATTGCTTCCGTTTGATGTAATTTGTTATTTTCACTCACCTGAGAACTTAGGTGTAGTTCTGCTGGTACCACCTCCCATTTTTCAACTGAGAAAACAATCTGGGAGGCAGAATTGACTCTTTGATTGACACCTTGGCCTTCGTCTTCACATTTACCTAATGTGATCCTCGTAGCAACCCTATGAAATTTGTATACGAGTTTTGTTTTCCTACTCCATGTGGGTTGCTTAAGACACTGCAGAAAACCACTGGTAGAAGGGAAATGAAAATTAAGCTTTCCAGATAAGTGGTTGAGTGCTCTTATCATTACGCTACTTAGTTTAATAGTGAAATTTCACAGAACTTAACTCTACCTCCATTCCTTCAATTGACTGTCAGATATTTATGAGACATTTCCCACGGAGCTTGCCACATTCTAAATCCTGAGGATATGAGGATTATTTCCTTTTCTATACTCTAGAGAGTTTACCATCTAGTTGGTGGTGTAGCACCTAAGCAGATAACTAATGGAAAGAAAAGCTAACATATATCAAAAGCATTATGAGAGTACAATGATTACATGAGAAATATTGCTTTTAACAGTGGAAAGGAGCTGTAATAGTCTGTATAGCAGGAACTATGCGAAGTGTTTAGCATGAATTCTGTTGTTTATACATTAGAAAGACTGTTCCATTGATCACAAATTAATAGCTAGGATTATAGTCAACCTCCCTAATCATGGTAGTGCTTGTGTTCCCCAAGCTTCCATAGAGTGTTCTGGTGCCTAATATGATATAACTTTTGGTTGTAGACAGAGAAACCAACCATAACCAATTTGAGACAAGTTCATCATAACATTGAGACACATTATTGTTATGGAAAATCTGAAATTGAGGGAGCACATAGTCCTGTGAAAAGATGGCAAAACAGTAGAGGGAAGAGGGCATTTGAGGCTAACATCAGAGCCTCTTATGTTGGGGAAGAGAGGGAGGTGTATAGGTGGCCCTGAATGTTGACCAGTGGGAGATACTCGTGGCTAGTAGCAGAATCAAACTGTGGGAGTTTGTTTGCCTGGGCAGCCTTGCAAGTGCAGACTGAGGTTCTAGCTTATTGCTGGTGGAATTCAGTGTCAACCTTGTAGCACATTTAACATGGTCTCCCCCCACCTTCCTCCTCTGTTCTGCTTTTCATGATCCCTTTTCTCATTTTATTCCCATTTCCCAGTAGAGGTCTTTAAAAATATTATTTATTTCCTCTTTTGTCCCATTTCCCTTGTTTGGAGGGAATTTTCAGGGACATCTGAGGTTTGGGGTGAACTCTGTATTCAGCTGCAGGAAGATACCCTATGAGAGCCTCCTAACTTTAAAATACCTAGTCTTCCCAAGTGTGTTCAGAATATCAATGAGAAAGAAAAAGAATATGTATTTGTGTGTGGGGGGGGGGGAGAGAGAGAGTGTATACGGGGAGGGGAGAGGGAGGTGTATGAGTGGGGAAAGTGGACACATTGGTTTTCTTGCACTTGTAGATGCTTCCTGGTAGAAAAAGGTAGATTTAATTGGATTTATTATGAAAGGGTGAGGTCACATAAAAGAAATCTGAGATTTTTGGGGGTCATCATATAGCTATTATGGAAAGTATGGAGATTCCTCAAAAAATTAAAAATAGGACTATCCTATGATCCAGCAATCTTACTTCTGGGTCCATATCCAAAGGAAATGAAGAAATCACTGTCCCAAAGAAATATCTGCACCTCCATGCTCATTGAAATATCAAATACAGTAGCCAAGACATAGAAATCATCTAAGTCTCTATGGACACATTGAATGGATATAGAAAATGTGATGTGTATGCACAGTGAAATACTACTCAGCCATACAAAGGGAAACCTTGCCATTTGTGACAACATGGGTAGACCCTGAGGGAATTAGACGAAGTGAAATAAGTCAGAGAAAAACAAATATTGTATGAGATCATTTATATTTGAAATTTTTAAAAGTACAGAAATTTTCTACATAAATAGAAAAATGATTTCCATATGTGTTTTTTTTTGTTAAAAAAATAGACAAAAAAGGAAGCATGACATACAGTTAAGTTGTCTTCAAAATTTATTTACTGAATCAGTGACAAAGGTAGAAAACTGATTATTTTTAAAAATTTAAGTGAAAATTTAAACTTTTCATTTCCAAATCTGTACAAGTAGGTGCATTTCCATCCACTTGTTTGTTCACCTGGCTTGGATCAAAGAAATGTTTGATAACCAAGAGTGAAAATACAAAATAAAACAAGAAAATGGTAAAATATTAAATAAGAACCATGAGATAACTTTAATTGATTTAATGCCTAAATAGTTAAAACTGTTATTATCCTAATAATTTTTACCTCTAGAGGTAATGGACAATTTAGATTCATGCACTGTTTTATCAATAGTGAAAATCTACTTCTTTGAATCTGAAAATTTTTATTTGGTTTTAAGAGAAACTCAAGTAGTAATTATGATCTCAAATACTGGAATATTGTCTTTTTTTCTTCTTTTGAAAAGACAACTGCTGTATTTCACTGGCCTGCAAAGATTTCAGTTTAGAAGCTTGTGTATTTGCTGCTCAAGCTGAAAAATAGAGGTCACCAGCATTAAGCAGCGGGGTGTCTCATTTGGTGCAGTATTTTAGGTGATGGGGATGATAGTAGATAAAATTTGACGTGGGCAGCTGTATTAGATGAACGAAAAAAAACACATGCACATTTACCTGAAGTTTTTATATTTGCCTGAAAATTTAGTATCTTAAAGTTCTCAAAATTGAGTGATTCAGTTTCCATTTATTTTTTTCAGAGAATTTATTGGGCAGGTTTGATTTAAACCATTTCATATTTTTAAAGAGTTTTAATAATTTTTTGTAGAATAATATTGAGTATGACTGCCAAAATTTGCTTCCAAGGCTCATTTTAAAATCTCTAGCGCTACATAAGACACTGTGTCATGTAAAAATTAATAATGTATAAGAAAAATCTTACACAAATTCCAAGAAAATGTGCTAGAAAAAAAATAAGAGCAATAGTAATATTTATGTTGCTTGACCAGTTATTACATCCTGATCGTTTTTACATGCTTTATTTCACTGAATCTTCACAAATATCCTATGAGATTATTTTCTCTATATTACATGTGAAGAAACTGAGTCACACAGTGAGGTGTGTAGCAGAGTTGGAATTTGAACTAGAATATTATTAATAGCAGATTTCTGCTCCTAAACAATTGCTTTCAAAACTGAAACACTGACCCTTTTCGACAGCATGGATGGCCCTGGAGAGCATTATGCTGAGTGCAATAAGCCAGTCAGAGAAAGACAAGTACCATATGATTTCACTCATATGTGGAATTTAATGAACAAACTGAACTGCCAAGCAAAATAGAGACAGACTCATAGATAGGGAGCAGGCAGACAGTTGGGGGGGGGGGGCGGGAGGAGGAGTCTGGGGGAGGTGGAGAGACTGAGCAAAAAAATGAGAGAACTCTTGGACTTGGACCACAATGTGGTGATGATTGTGGGAGTGGAGGGGGCTGGGTAGAGGTGTTATGGGGCATAGAGGGGATAAAAGGTGACAGGAAAAATAAAGTAAAATTAAAAAAATAAATTACAAAAATGAAACACTGCGCCTCAGTTGAAGGTCCATCGTGAACCCTGGTGTCTCATTTGGAGGAGAACCACCTCCCCCGGGGCCCTAAGGCGATTGTTTGCACACATATGGCTGTAATACATGCTACTGAGTGGACAGACAGAGGAGAGCAGAGTTTCTGAATGAGTGGCGTCGCACTTAGTTAATTGCATTGGCTACATCAGTAACGAGCTGCAAAGGCTGAGTGAATTAGTTTTCTATATGGGGGGAAAAGCAGGACATTTTGAGGCATGGATATTGTGGATTATTTTTTCTGAATATATAAAAATGGAACATCACTTAATAAGTAAATTTATTATCATGGGAACAATGGGGCACATTAAGTAAAAGTGGGACTGCCCTAGAAAATGCATCTGAATTGTCCCTTTAGCTATGGCAGCGATTTTTAACCTGTGTGCCGCACGGATTTTTAAAACATTCAATACCTGACTACTTAGGGGCACTGACCTCTTTTCCCTTAAATTGTCAAATGAAAAAATGACAACAGCCAACACAACAATAGCCATCCAGTGTGAATGAATCCAAATTATACCTATATTTTGTCTGATCGACAAAAAATATATTTTTTGGCATGCCGTAGAACTTTAGTAATTTGTTTCATGTGCCACGAGATGAAAAAGGTTGAAAATTTCTGGGCTATGGCACCAGAGAGTAGAACAGGAATGAAATGTGTGGTTTAGATGCCGACAAGATGGCAAGATTGGAGAGGGGCTGGAGAAAGGAGGGATGGGTGAGGAATGAGACAGAGTCAAGGGCAGGGAAAGACAGCAAGAGAACATGGTTTGTTTTGTGCATCGCTGATGAGGGCCGGTGCCGATGTCTGCACTCCTGGAATAGAAACCGCTTGAGAGCATGACTATTTTTAACTGATCTTTATCCCTTACAGTTTTGATTCTTGAGTCTTACTAGTTTTTGAGCTCAATAAATGTGTAGCGAACAGAAGAATGAATGCATGACAAAATACACACATGGCTTTGGAAGATTCAGTTTGAGCTTCTACTTAACTGAGAAATCCTGAATATTAATCAGGTTGTAGCTGACGTATAGTCCAAAATTACAAGTGCATGGCACTGTTCATTGAGGGCTTGTGAACATGTCCCACCCATGTTCAAAAGGAATACATCAGTGGAATCCATGTGATGCTTTAGTATTGGTAATATGGCCAAGCTATTTAAGTCCTTTTCGGTTGTTACTGATATTTTTCTCTGGTTGTGGTTGCTGTTACTGTTCATTTTTCTGCATGATTTCCTTGGGGGTGAAAACACATTACTGGCATAACGGGACGACTTGCCCAGAACCCTTAGAGAAGAGCATGGGATGGAGTGTGGCTGGCAGGGGAAAAGGCAGTCAAGCTCTTCGGTGGATATTGATGGCAGAGGCCCCTGCAGTCTGTGGGGCGGTATCTCTCTTGGTTTGAACTATAGTACTTTTGAATGCAGAACCTAGGTTTGGGGGCTCCTGGAACAGTTTCTTGGGAAAGAGGAATCAAATAGTATGTCTGTGGGGAAACTCTGCCAGGAGGCAGAAAACGGCTTGGAACTACAAACGTCTTGTACAGTGTAGAGTAAACACAGTGTTGAACAAGAGGTGCAGAGCAGAAGAGCCAAGAGAGGGTAAAGGGAGGGCTCAAAGAGGGAGGACTGAGAAAGGTCAATGCACAGATGCTTCCGGAGCTGGTTCCTGTCCCTGGTCCTGTCATTCTGGAATGTGGCACACTTCTAGTGATAAGGGACCATGTTGGGAGAGGGACTTAGTCATCTCCATGTGGGATATATGATACCAATATATATTGGAAACTAAATAAGTTGACCCTCAAGAATGTTTTCTTGTTTTAAAAATGTCTTGTCTTCGGCTGAGCGTTGCTCAGCGGTTGAGCAACAACCTAGGATCCAGGAGATCGGGGTTCGTTTCCCAGTCAGGGCACATGCCCGGGTTGCGGGCTCGGTCCCTAGTAGGGGGCGTGCAGGAAGCAGCTGATCAGTGATGACTCCCTTATTATTGATGTTTCAGCTCTCTCTCTCTCCCTCTCCCTTTCTCTCTCTGAAATCAATATATATATATTATTTTTTTAAATAAATAAAAAAATAAAAATGTCTTGTTTTTTATCATGAACATGGGTTTTGTAGTTATTTGTGATTGTATAGACATAGCTTCACTTGTCTAAAAATTAGTGACCCTGGAGCATTAATGAATGTTATGGAAATATTTGTTTATTCAAAGGCCATATTATATATGGGGAGAATCAAAGTCCTTTGCATATACGAAGTATTCAGGGGTCATAATGTAGGTTCTGGAAACACAAACATGAGTTTCAATGCTGGCCCTGCCATTTGATAATTATATACTTTGGGGCAAATTTCTTAAGCTCTCTGTGCCTCACTGTTTATATATAAATTGGGCTTTATGGTACTGGGATTATGAGATTCAGTGAGATAATATAGTTCATGGTTTGTTCGGTAACAAGTACATAATAAAGGATGATGCTAAAGGAACTGGGGGAAATATTGATTTTGGTCAGCAGTCTAATTTAGCTCTGCTTTTGGGGATGTCACATGCTGCTCTTACCTCTATGGGCAGGCAGATGTGTGTGATGCTCATGGAGATCTTTAATGTTCATGCCCACTGAGAACATTTAGAGTGATGACTATGTTGATCTGACCCACATTCACATTGAAATGACTCTTTAAGTGTCATTCATTAATGATTTTCTGATCATCTTTCTATTTAACGAAATTGATAAAATTGCTTTCACTGTTTCTTTTGGGTTCCTCTGGAGATTTTATTGATAAACTCTCCCTTAAGCATACATCCAAATTAAATGTGAGAATCTGCAGCTAAAAGAAATTGCTGCAAGGCAGTGATTCACTAGGATGAAAATCAATAGCAGTTTCATTAAGGAAGGAGAGATAGTTTAGACACACTCCTACCCAGCCTGTGTCTTACTGAAAGGAGCGTTTGTGGATTATGTCTTTCCTTTTGTGTGTAATGTTCATATCTTAGTAACATGGCTGCTGCATAGTAAGATTGTATATGTCCCTTCACATCTGCTGGGTCTCTCAGGTAGAGCTTGACTTCACATTTTGACAAATGGACAGGCATTTAAAGTACTGTTTCTTTAATAATGCATGCCATGCTGAGCCTACTCCTACAGGCGAGCACTTCACAGTCACCAAACCCTGCTGATGCATTTGAATTAGTTAAGTTCCCAATTTCTTTCTAAGCATGTGCTTTAATTCCTTCTTCCTTCCCCTCTATTGCTTGGTAGATAGATGAGGAGATGGACAGATAGGTGCAAGGACATATGGATGGTGGAAGGCATGCAGAGAGAGGAGAGGAAAGAAGAAAGGGAGGCAAGGGTTTAGCAGAGTGGAATATGTGCCTCTAGCTGTGTGCATTCCTGCTGCAGGACCCTGGGCAATTAGTCATGCTCTCTCTGCCTCAGTTTTATCACCTGTGAAAGGTCACAATAGTTCTGACCTCATAGGACTATGAGGATGAAAATGAGTTATGTGAAGTGTTGCTTTCAGGGCCTGTATCATGATAGGTACTATACAGCTATATATTTTGGAGCTATATTATTAGTCACGTTGAAACAAGAAAGAGATAAAGGAAATAAAATAAAATTTTAAAGATACTATTTTACATTAGAACAATTCAAGATGAAAATAATTGCATCTTAGCTAAAAGGAACACAAATATGGCTTTTGCGATATCTCAGATGGGAGTTGGACGGTTTGGGTAATACAGTGTCCCAAACAGAAGATGGTTTCGTTCCAGGGCGGGATCTTAGGTAAAGGGAGACCACATCTAAGCAACAGAATGAGGTACCAGTCTTTTTCAAGACATTTAGGTATTGAGGAAACATTCACCTGGGGACCACACTGTACTCTGAAAATTCTTTTCCAAATCCTGATGAAATGGTTAGGTTTTTAGAAATAATCAGGACACTCAGTCCAGAGTTAGAGGACTTTATCATGAATTGCTTCATGTCCTGTATCATGTGAAAATGTGGCGATAGGATGTTGTTTCTCATGTGATAGCAGCAGGCAATGTGAGTATCATAGACTTTTTCAATGACTTTATTATGAAATGCTCCTTCAGACTCTCAAGAGTTTAACTAGTCCAACCAGTCTTTAGTTAGAATATTTCTCTCAAAGACTTGTGAGATTCACTCAGTAATAACGAAGTATAATTGCTAACATCTATTACTTTTTAAAAACAACCAGATACTGTTCCAATTGCTTTGCATGGACTTTTGTATTCTTTTGTCTCACATGGATTATTAGGAGCTGGGTGCTATTACTATTTCAATTTTATAGATCTAGACACTGAAGCACAGACAGGTTAAGTAACCAGCCCAAGGTCACACAGCAAGTCAGTGGTAGAGCCAAGATTCACACCCATTTTGATTCCAGAGCCTGGGTCCTAAACCTTATATAAGTGCTTAATATTTTTAAATGATTATAATAAAAATCTAGTATTAAATGTAGCAAAAAAAAACAAAAAACCGTTCTGTTCACCATGACAGTTTATTTCCAGGTTTGTAGTTTTTTGTCAAGTGCGTGTACTTGAAGGACATTTAAAAGCAATTGCAAAAGTAACCAACCATCTCTTTCCCTTCAGGTATAAAAGGAGATAAAGAGCCACTTTTACTTTGCCTAATAATTGTTTAATTTCTTTCCTTTTGTTGTAAACTTTGCTAGAGGGAAGAAGGAAAGGTCAGTTGTGTTGTTGTTTTTTAATCCACTTCTAGTTATCCCCCCCAAAAGTGCTGGAAGAGCAAATTTCAATGTGCTTCTTATATGTGAGATTGTTTTGACTGTCGGTGGCCTGTAAGGAACTGGGTGCGAAAAGCATATATTCGTTTTTGCCTTTGATAGTCAATGGGAGTATTTGGTCTATTGATTCAGATTGAACCTTGTGGCCTCGAAAGGACTTGGTGGCTGCCTGCAGCAGGTGTGGTAAGAAAGGTGCTATGAATGGAGGCCTAGCATGGTATGCAGACTGGACTCATTTCTTTACAACAACAATGAAGACACTATCCCTGTATTGCGGATGAGAAGAGCTGGGCGTGAGGAAGGTCAGAGATGTGCCCAAGTCTCACAGTTCATGAGCAGCAGAGCTCAGTGTTGACCTCAGATCTCTGGGACGCCTGCCCGCCTCCCACCACCCTACAGTGCCTTCTATTCTAGTCCAAGCGTGTGATCTAGAGAGTGCTTCATCCTCACTGCTTCTGGCTGGGCGTGAACTGCAGCTACTACCTGTGGCAGTTTGGCTGGAGCGCCCCACCTTCTCCTGTCCCCCGTTGGACCCCGACAGTCAGCCGTGTGAGGAGGCTGCTTGGCCGCTGCACCGGGCTCTGCTGCACGCTCTCGGGCAGGGAGGCAGGAACCAAACAGCACTTAACACTCCACTGCGGAGAAGGGCCCGAGTCCCGACGCTGCTTGTCAGGGATCAGTGGTTTGCTTCTTTAGTAAGGAAGTTGCACTTCTTTGAATAGGGCCCCTGTCTATAGAATGTATGATTAGAGTTATCAGCCTGTGTTACAGGCTGCACTGTTATATCTAGAAAAATAGCGTTCACATTGGAGAAGGGTTTTATTGGTCTCATATAGGAGGAGATTCATATAATCAATTAACTTTCATGAGGAGCATTTTGACTTGGTATGATTTTTATAAATGATGACATCGTCTAGTCTCAAACTTTGAGGCACAAAGTTTGATGTCATATGAAATCTTCAGTTTGAGATAGGGGCATTACCAGTCCCCACGTTGTTCCTGTTAGTAAATGGGGCATGTGCGCATTGGCACAGTGTGAGTAGACGTTACTTAGCCTATTGAAACAGCAGTCACTGGGGTTTTTCAGTGGGAATGGGTGAGGCTGACTGCTGCATGGTTTTGTCTATGAACTCCCAAAGCCAGCTCTTGTCTAATTGAGTCAGTGAGTCAGCTTACATTTATTGAGCTCTCAGCTGGGGGTGGGGTAGAGCTAGGCATTTAAACCAGAATTGAGCATCTGCTCAGCGCTTAAGTAGCATGAGCCTGCAGACTCCGCTTGTCTAATGGACCCTCCACCGCGCCTCTGCTATTGAACAGTGATTAGTTTACAGATTGGGGCATATTTGGTTTCAGTTCAGTCTGTTTCCACAGATGAGGCCCTAGTATGATCACATCGAATGAATTATTTAAGGTGCAGTGTCTATGTAACCTGAGCCATAAGTAAAAGTTGGCCCACCGTCTGCTCTGTCACCCCAGAGGACTCTTTATTTTCCAAAGGAAATAGTCCACCTTGTGAACTGACATCATCAGAGTCATTAAAATTCAAATGCTCCTTGAGCGATTTCTTTACTTTGGCATAAAGTCTCAAGTGCAATATCCAAAAGCTTTAACTGAAATATAATATAATGGCTCAGGGATAGATGGCAGGAATTCTATAGAACACTAATGCAGTCCTAAAACAGTGTTTCTAGTTGGGGTCTGCAGACATTTGAATCTGTAAACGCCATTAATGTCCACTGATTCTGAAAAGCTCCAGTTGTATTGCTTTCACTTGTGAAGTTAGCTTGGATATAAATACATTTAGCATGGACTTTTGGGGAAGGTGAAATAGGCTACAGACATTATTCTTATATAATCTCTTCAGTTTGTATGTGATGAACTCTGAGTCTAGAAATAAAATTGACTGGTTGAAGGTCATAGGGTTTGAACCAGAATCCAAGTCCCCTGACTTCTGCAAGAAGCTTTCTGTCACATCATCTCCTACCTACATAATTCTATTTTAGTAAAGAATTAATCTGGCTGGGCGTGGCTCAGTGCTTGAGCATCAACCTAGAATCCAGGAGATCGAGGTTCGATTCCCAGTCAGGGGCGTGCAGGAAGCAGCCAATCAATGAGGACTCTCTTATCATTGATGTTTCTGTCTCTCTCTCTCTCTCTCTCCCTCTCCTTTTCTCTCTCTGAAATCAATAAAAGATATATTTAAACAAACAAACAAAAAAAGAATTAAAACCTAGGTGTCTTTTGTGTTCATTCCCCCACTCTGGTTGCAGCAAGTTGGAAACAGAAAAAGAAAGGGGAACGGAATCCATCTCCCCCTTCCTCTTGGTGAATCACCTTGCTAAATATAGTTGCTGCATTCTATCTCTTCTTGTCTGGAGGAGATCTGTTCCAGAGCCTGTCCTCAGTTTCTCCTGAATGCATGTAATGAAAGCACTGGGGAGACCGGCAGGTGACAGCACCCCTGAAGGGACAGGTCTGGTAGTTACAGACCCATTGCTGACGGGTTTATAACTCACACTCCTAGGAGGGAAGGATCACAACAGAAAGTGTCCACAGCTTTGTTTCCACTCTGTTACAGGGGTCTGAATTCCAGCTGTGGGCACCAGACTGGGGAACCTGGCCTCTTTAGTGATTTGTCCAGAGGTGTCACTTTAAACTGGCTCCCCCTTTAAAGAAAGATATCTCAACTCAATCAATGGAGTTAAAAGGGATGTTAGTTTCTTCAAATTGATGTCTTTCTTTTCTTAGTATATACCGTGCTGGTCTTCTGACCTTGGCAAATAAAGCAGACAACCCCTGACACTGGTGCCCCGGGTGTGGATACAGTGGGCAGGAGTGCTGGCCTTGCCTGGCATGCTCTTCAAAGAGGCCCTTCCCCCTCAGGTCTTCCCTGTTATGCACTCAATTTAGAACTCCTTTTCAAGTGGCTTCAGTATTAGTCCTTTAAAGCAGTGCTTCCCGAGCCCCAAAGCAAAACAATTTCCCAAATGATGAATTTCTAAAAAATACATGCAGTTTAGGATAGCGGTAGTAAATAATTGGCAATTCAATAGCTTTAGTTCCTTTTACTCCCTCGAAGCCCTTAGCTAAAGATGGCACTCACATAAAACAACAATAACAGAAATAGCTGCTTAAAACTAATTCATGGAGTACAATTTTTCTTTTGCCAAAATATATTCTTGATTCTTTCCTGATAATTTGGCTAGCCCCTGCAGTATCTAAGGAAGCAGTTTCCCTCCTAGTGTTCCCCTCCCTATTTGTCCGTACTTCTTTGAACCTTGCAGCAGTCTGCTTTTTTTAAAATTAATTTTAGAGAGAAAGGAAAGGAGAGAGAGGGGGAGAGAGAGAAATATCAATCGGGTGCCTCCTGCACACACTCCAACCAGGGACCAAACCCGCAACCTGAGTATGTGCCCTGATGAGTGGAACCAAACCAGTGACCCTTTGGTGTACAAGACAATGCCCCAAGCAACTGAGACATGTTGGCCATGTGATTTTTGTTTTTTCCCCCAGCAGTCTGCTTTTTAGGAGCCTGGCTTGCTTCTGTCTGAGGACCCAAATCAAATTATGCTAACGGCCATTTTTAATGTAAGTTGATTCTCATAGGAATGCTTACCCCCCAATAGATTTATTCTAAATGAACCATATCATAACCCAAAGGACTAAATCTATAATTGTGGTGGGCAGGCTTGTCCAAATTGAAGTTCAGGACTTTTCATTCTGGAAACACATAACACCATATCAGTAAGCAGCTTACTCTGCTATGTGCAAGACGACTTCTACATACCATATACTCTGGATTTCATTTCTTTTACAAGGTCAGACCATAGGCTGGGTGAGATGTACTAAGCTGAGGAAAGTGGAAAGCAGTTTGATTATAAAGAAGGTAGAATGTTTGGAATTTGTTCCAGATGTTTACTATTGGCAGTACTGTCTTAAGGATGGGAGGGTAATTTCAAATCAGCATTTTCATGATTTTCTAGGTTTTTAAGATTCCTAACATTGCCTTAATTATAGGATTAATTAGCATGTTAATGAAAAATTTATTAGATGATGGAATTCCTAAAACCTCTGTTTTTGCAAACCATTATTTGCAAAACTGAACACTATAGCTTTAATTACAATTAGCAGAGCAACTGAACCAAATTGCCCCTGTCCCTAGATTGTGAGAACTCAGATTTCCCTTATCTTTCTGACTGGTTATACCTTCACACAGAGATGGCTATTTTCCTTAGAAACTTCCCAAGCTGTAAAGATAGGTTGGAGAAATTGGATCCTGGGGCTGCTTTTGTGCATTTTGGTATGCATTTCTCTTTAGTATTTACTATCTAATCTTAGGTATAATTTTATACACCTTAGCAAAGGAATAAAAAGCCCCAGTGCTCTCTACAATATTCTTTCATTTCTCCATCATTGTATGGCCTCTTGGTTCTTGGGTACCTGTTCCCACTTCTGCTGGATATGAGCAACCAAATTCAAGATAACTGTCTACCATCACCTTTACCATGCCCACTTGGCTGCCTCATCCACTATGGGAATCACTGCAGCTGTTGTCTGGCCAGAATGGACTGATGCCACGTCGACTGTAGCTTGTCACATGATTATGTATCATATTGTCTGCGTTTCTTCCCCACCTGATTCTACTAGAGCTGTGCCCCCCCCCCCCAATCAGTTTCTCCAGGCTGGAAATCTTGTCACATCTAGCTCTTGGAAGGTGGTGGAAAGGAGAAGGGAGGTGCGTCCAACAAAGCTACATTATTTTGGAGGAGAGCATCCACTTAGGTGGCCATGATGCAATTTCCAGTTGATAATCTTCCAACCTATCAACCAGAAATTAGACTTAGAAAATATAATGAACTTCTTTATCTCAGTTTCCATTTTTAGTTTATCCAGTGAGCTGGAAACATAGGTGTGAGATATACATTCTGTTTGCTGTACATGATGGAGGAACCCTGATTTGTTATACTTAACTTTTAATGTAGATAACCTTGACAGAATTCTATATTTTTCTAAAATAAAATTCTGTAATGTCCTCTTTTCCATGACTATTTCTCATCAAGCTAGCTCTATCCCACCTTTCCATTAAAACAGGAAAGCCAGACTTTTAACCCTCTTCTTTGCATGTCACTTTACTTTAGCCAACTGCTATTCTTCTGTATGTTCATGTGAATTCATAATTGTTTAGTGTTTTCTTTTTTTATCATGATAAAAAACATAGACTAATATTTACCATCTGATCCAGTTTTAGGTGTACAGTTCAGTGGTGTTAAGTACATTCACATGTTATGCAACAGATCCTCAAACTTTTTCATCCTGCAACATTGAAACTCTATGTCCATCAAACATAGAGTTAATGAAAAAATGTTAATGAAAAAATTATTAGATGATGGAATTTAAACATAAAGTTTAGTGGATATAAACTCTTCCCTCAGCTCCTAGCAAGCAGCCACCTTTACACTGTTTCTATGATTTTTGTCTACTTTAGATATTTCATATCATTATATACTGTTTATCCTTTTGTGACTGGCTTAGTTTGCTTAGTAAAATATCCATGAAGTTCATCCATGTTGTAGCATATGGCGGGATTTCCTTCTTTTATAAGGTTGTATAATATTCCATTGCAAATGTATTGCACATTTTCTATATCCATTCATCTGTCATGGGACGTTTGGGATGCTTCAATCCTTAGCTATTGTAAATAATGCTGTGATGAACATGAATATGCAGACATCTCTTCAAGATCCTGCTTTGAATTCTTTTGGACATATACTCAGGAATTGGATTACTGGATCATATTGTAATTCTATCTTTAATATTTTGAGGAACCCCCCATATTCTTTTCCCGCAATGGCTGCTCAATTTTATACTTCCACCAACAATGTACAAAGGTTACAGTTTTCTTCCAATCATTGCCAACATTTATTATTTTCTGTTCAGCTAATAATGGCAATCCTAATGAGTGGGAACTGATATATCATTGTGGTTTTGATTTCCATTTTTTTAATGATTAGTGACATTGAACATTTTTTCATATGCTTGTTAAGCATTCATGTTGTTTTGGAGAACTGTCTATTCAAGTCCTTTGCCCATCTTATATATCAAGTTATTTATTTTGTTATTGTTAAGTTGTACAAGTTCCTTACATATTCCGGATGTTAGCCTCTTATCAGATATAAGATTTGCAAAAATTTTCTGCTATTCTGTAGTTTGCCTTTTGACTCTGTTGTTTCGTATGGTGCGCAGCATTTTTTAAGTTTGATGTACTTCCATTTGTCTATTTTTGCTTTTATTGCCTATATTTTTGATGTCATATCCAAGAAACTACTGTAAAGTACAAAGTTCTGAAGATTTCCCCCCATATACTTTGGCCAAATGTTATCATTTCAGTGCTTACATTTAGGTCTGTAATCCATTTTATATTAATTTTTGTATATAGTGTAAGATAAGGGTCTGACTTCATGTTTTGCATGTGGATATCCAGTTTCTCCAACACTGTTTGTTGAAGAGACTGTCCTTTCCCCATTGTGAGGTCTTGGCGTGCTTGTGGGAAATCATTTGCCTATACATACACAAGTTTATTTTTGGGATATCTATTCTGTTACTCTGTTTCAGTGGTGTATATATGTCTTTATAGCGGTTATTTTGCATTATGTTTTGAAATGAGGAAGTGTGAGAGCTCCAAATTTGTTATTCTTTTTCAAGATTATTTTGTCTGTTTGGGCTCCCTTGAGATTCCATATGGGCTTCAGGATGGTTTTCATGTTACTGCAAAAATGTTATTAGAATTTTGATAAGGAGTGCCTTGAATCTGTAGAGTGCTTTCAGTAGTACGGACATTTTACCAGTAGTAAGTCTAGCAATCCATGAGCATGGGATATCTTCTCTTTTGTACTGTCTCTGATTTCTTTGAGCAATGTTTTATAGTCTTCAGTGTACAAGTACTTCACTTCGTTGTTTGAGGGTATTACTAAGTATTTTTTCCTTTTTGACACTGTAGTAAATGGGATTATTTTCTTAATTTCTTTTTTGGATTGGTCGTTATTAATATATAGAAACACAACTGAATTTGGGGTGTTGATTTTGATCTTGTAACTGCTGAAATTATTTATTAATTGTAACAGTTTTTCTTTTTCTCCTATGGAATCTTGAGATTTTGACATATACCATAGTATCATCAGTGAATAGAGATCATTCTTTTCTAGTTTGGATGCCTCCTATTTATTTATTTTTGTATCTACTTGCTCTGGCTAGGACTTCCAGAACAATGTTGTATAGTAGTGGCAAGAATGGGTCCCCCTGCCTTTTTCCTGATCTTAGAGGAAAAGCTTTCAGTCTTTTGCCATTGAGTGTGTTGTTAGCTGTGGGCTTTTCATATACAGATTTTATTATGTTGAGATAATTTCCTTCTATTGAAACTTTTTTGGATTTTTTTTTTATCATGAAAGAATGTTGAAATTGTCAAATGCTTCTTTCCATATTATTTGAGACAATCATGTGGCTTTTGTGCTTTATTTTGCCCAAATGGTGTATTACATTGATTGATTTTTGTGTGTTGAACCATCTATGCATTTCACATATAAATCCCATTTGGTAATGTGCTGTTGAATTAGGTTTGCTAGTAATTTGTTGAGGATTTTGCATCAATATTCATCAAGGATATTGATCTGTTGTTTTCTTTTCTTAGTGTGTCTTCGTCTGGTTTGGGTATTAGAGCAATGCTGGCCTCACAGAATGAGTTTGGAAATGCTCACTCCTCCTCAATCAATTCTTTGGAAGAACTTGAGGAGGCCTGGTGTTAATTGCTTTCTAAATGCTTATTTGGATGCTTTTCTTTAGGAAAGCCTTCTTGTCCTGGCTTTTCTTTTGGGGGAGTTTTGATTACTGTTTCAATCTCCTTACTATTTACACTTTTAAAAAAAGTCTAGTGACACAATTTTCTTGATTTTCCCTTCCTCCTAAACATACAACCCATGTATTATATGCTATTGCTCATGAAGGAAAGGGATATGACGTTCTCCTTATGTAAAAGTGTAAAATAATTTAGGAATGCTAGGCAGAGTCCTGTAAGTTTTCCTAGCACTCTCACTTTCCTTCCTCTCTGCAAATAGCTTTTTGATCGTTCGTGGGAAAACAAACAAAAAACAATAACAAAAAAAATCAGGCAACATATTTACCCACAAGGTCCATGCTACTGCATTTGCTTGTGTACATGTTATTTCCTCCTTCCCCATCTGAGGCAGGTGGGCCCCTCCTACTATTCTGGTCACATCCCTTCCCCTGGAATCTCCTCCTTGATAGTCTCTTTATTAACTTGCTCCAATAAATGATCTTACCCTCTTCTTACATTGACACACACTCTCTCTCTCTCTCTCTCTCTCTCTGTTCTTTCTCTTCATCTTTTAAAAAATGCTTTTTTCTTCAACCTTCACTTTTCCCTATTTACCACTGGAATCGCTACAGTAAAATCTTGAAAGGCAGGCTTGAAATGCGGTACTACAATAGTGTGAATTCAAAATTCTTCTCCCCTGCTCATTTGTCTTATGATGTTGGGCAACTTACATAAACCTTTAGAGCCTTTCCTCTCTTTATTTAAAATAAACATAATGACAACAACAGTGATAATACCTCCCTTATAAAGTTGTAATTATAAAGATTATCAAATATACATGTTGGTCTTGGCTTTTTTTTTTCCCCCCCAAATATATCTTTATTGATTTCAGAGAGAGGAAAGGAGAGGGAGAGAGAGAGATAGAAGCATCAATGGCGAGAGAGTCATTGATCGGCTGCCTCCTGCACGCCCCCGACTGGGGATCAAGCCCGCAACCCGGGCATGTGCCCTGACCGGGAATCGAACCCCAATCGCCTGGATCTTAGGTCAACGCTCAACCGCTGAGCCACGCCCGGCCGAGTGGTCTTGGCCTTTCTTGACATTGCTGATGCATTCAACACTGTTGCAGTATTTTCTTCATGGAAACTGTTCCCTCTCTTGAAAGCCTTTTTCTCATTTTCTTTCTACATCTCTCAGGATTCATTTCTTTCTTCTGAGTAAGTCCATTTCCTTCACTTGCCTTTTAGTGTCGTCATTCCTCAGGGATCTGCTTTCAGCTCTCTTTTCCCCCGTGCTCACTCTACTTAAGTTCTTGCACTCAGAAGCACAGCTACACTTTAAATATTCATGTGGGATTCAGAACACATACATGGCAGATACACACACATACGTCCAAATTTCTTGTGAAATCTGCACATGCTCATGGCCTGCAGATGTCCCTTGGATGCCGCATAGTCACCTCAAACTCAACTGGTGCTCACCGGGGCTCATCATCCCTCTGAGAACCTCTGCTGCCCATCTCGCTTGCCCCTTCTGGGAATTCCTGTGAGCTCTGCTTAGCCATGCTGGCTCTAGTAATAGATAAGTCTTCCTCCCAGCCCACTACTCTCTAAGTCCCTTCCCCTTATCTCTGTTCTAAATGTTCCTGTTATTTCTCCTTGCTGTTCAAATACGTTGCTGCCCCATTCTTCTTTCGGGGTCTCCTTGTCTCCACCTTTTGAATTAGTTCAAACTTATATTTATAAAATGCAAACCTGCTTCTAACACTTCCCTGCAAAAATCCTATAGTAATTCTCTTCCAGTTTTAGGATAAGTCTGAATTTCTTAAGAGCAAAAAAGACTCCTGAATTATCTTCTGCCTCAGCTTTGTATGAGGCACTTCATTGTGTACAATTTTGAGTAGTTTGGGATTACTTGTCTCTCCTCGAAGTGCACATCTCCTCCTTCATAGCTTTTCCCCTCCCCTCTGCTCCACCCCTACTCCCGGTCTCCCTTTCTCTCCCTCCCAGTTTTTGACTTTATCTCTACATAATTAACTAGTTTTAATCTTTTAAGAACAGCTAAGACATTGCCTTCTGTGAGCTCTTTCCCGATCACTCACCTCACACATACACACTTGCTTAGAAGAGGAGCAGCTCAGTGGGGCACCCAAGTATGCTAACTTCTAGGGGAGCTGCTTTTTATTGTTAAGCCTGGTTTGAGTTTCAGGCAAATAGACTTCTAGAACACTAACAAGATAAATTTCTTCTGCTGCCACTCCACTGGAGTATACATTTTTTGACATTTAGATAATGTCCTGAGATCCTTATTAAATAATTGGCTTCAGGGGTGGAGCTCTTGTTCAGTATTGAACAGGTGGTCACCTGCGTAAGTAGCCAACGGCTTAAATTTGAAAAACTGCAGAGCATTTACTTAGCATTTTGGGGAATGGGTGTTTCGTTTTGAGAAAGGTTGACTTGAACCAAGTAATCTCTGCCTCCAGGGAATATTTGCCTTTGGTCTAAACAAGTAGACTGTAGATAGTCAGGACTGACTGAAGCAAGACATCGATAGGGTGCAACTATTGCTTAGGCATGTAGGAATGTTGATGAAGAGTAGAGATTTTTCAAATCAATATTTGACAAGAGTTATTTCAAAACAATTGTTTCTTCTTCTTAAGGGGTAGTAAAAGCCATTTTGATTGTCAAAACACATTGAATTATATCCATTCTTGTGTGCATCCTCTCCAGGTCTGGAGGTTAGGAGGGAGGAAGATGGGAGAGGGTGAGAGGTATTTCGTACACATTTTTTTATTCTGAATGTCACCCTCAATCTGATTTTTTTTTTTTACAACTTTGCTTATAGCTATATAGTTTTTAATATTTTGAAAGCATTTGTATGGTATTTGTTTTTTAGTGTAACCCACTGCATTCTATGCTTGGTTATCTTAAACCAATTTATAATCATATGTTAACAAGATTATGTGACTATATTCCTGGTACACCCTGAAGAATATATAATTAATGGCCCGGATTAGAAGAGACATCCTTAATATGAACAGATAATCACTTCTTTTTGTTAATGATTTATTTTTAACCATTTTATACATAAATTTAAATCCCTAGCATTCAGAATTGAATGGTATGCTTCTTATTTCAATTCAAGAAAGTCTAATATATAAAAAAAATGTTTTTCAGAAAAAAAAACAATTAGTTTTAAAAAGAAAGTCATAACATATTTATTAAAGATTTTTAGGAGCCCAACTCATATATAGCTACAGAGTGGGTTGATAGCAGAGTCATAAAATATAATGCATGCAAAAAGGAAAAAAAAAGCTATGAAAAAAATCACGCTTCTCTTTTTCCCCCCTTTATTTTAATCATAAAAAAATCATGGAAATTGTTCTATAAACATGAGTGAGCTAAAAAATATTACCAGAGTATTAGTTACCGGAGAAACAGAAATGAAATTTGGAGCTGAGATTTATCATGGCCTCACTTTAATTTGTACTCCTGCTGCACTGTAAATGTAATAACCATCACCATGAAAAATGCAACAGATTGATAATACCATTGAGTTTTAATTAAAGCACTGAAATGAAAAAGACCCAGATGGATAGCTGGGAAATGTAGTTATGCTTTATGAAATATGCTGGATTGCCCATTTGTTCTGTTTCTCATAAATTGATGCTCTGCCAAAAACTAGTGTCCCATCAGAAGATTTACTAACAATTTTTCATTGAAGTTGATAAAACAGATGGTTGCTTTAGTTTACTCAATTTTGTTCTGGAACACTTATCACTCTAAATCAGCGCTTGTTCACTTTCCTTATGGCTTCCCCCTCTGCAGTCCCATTTCTGAGGCTTCCTACGTAGAGATCAATAGGGCCAAAGTATGGACAGCTTGTTTTCCTACAGTCACTGGTCTGATCTATTTCTTTCAGAATGTCAGGTATTTTCACCTAATTTCTAGTAGGTTTGAGGTTCTGTGGACTTATAAGTTAAAAAAAGAAAAAAGAAATGACATGTTAAGAAGCCATCAAGCTGGAAAGTTTTTATCACTCCTGGAAATAGCAACGACTGACATTGGTTCAGTTAAGACGTGAAGAAATGGTGTTTTTCTTATCAGCCTGATGTAAGGATGAATTGGCTACTTAGGATTCAGGAGTTAAGGTTTTCAAATGTTTTTAGAAGATGGTTGCTGGTGTCCACAGAGGCAGACTGCTGACCTATTTATGAATGAGAGCACCGGCTCTCCCCTGTGGGAGAGTCTCTTGCCATGAAACGATTGTAAACATGTGCAAATTTCCTCTCTTTGACTCCCTTCCTGTCACATGACCATCTGAAGATGGCCTTTATTCAGTAGCAGAATTGGACTTAAATGCTGAGTTAGAAACATAACATTTCCATGACAGCTGCAGAGAAATGAGATAGATGAGATTAATCACAGAACAATTCTGTTTGTTTTTATCCCAGGGTTAACTATTTCTTTGTTTTCAGAGGATGTGATAATCAGGTATTTGTTGCTCAGTGCCCATTATGCCCAGCACTGTGAAGACCATGTCTCTACAGACAGTATCTTAGAGGAAGAGGTTTCTAAGTTGTGTCTGTGCTTGTAAAGCGCTTATCACCTAAATGGAGAGATGGCAAAACAATTAGGAAATAATAAATTATTATTACATATCTCGGATTATTATTATTATTATCTTGGATTGTAAGAATTCAAGGAAGAACAAAACCAACATAAGCTGCATATAAAAAAAGAAAAAAAATTGGAGCATTGCATTGTAAAGGTTGATTGGATTTGGAAATGAGAAAATAGACCAGTTTACCTAATGAGATTAACATAATTGGAGGCCTGAGGGAGAATTGTTGTGATATGACAAGAAATATTAAGTACTTGAGAAGAATGGTTCATATTAAGGAACAGTAGTGGGTAAGGATGGCCGGATAAAGGAGGGCCAGGCATTGAAATGGCTTTATGGCTAAACGACAGAGGTTTGATTTTTTTTGACAGG
This sequence comes from Miniopterus schreibersii, assembly GCF_964146895.1. Classification (NCBI taxonomy): domain Eukaryota; kingdom Metazoa; phylum Chordata; class Mammalia; order Chiroptera; family Miniopteridae; genus Miniopterus; species Miniopterus schreibersii. The sequence goes on along the minus strand of NC_138108.1, from coordinate 67,933,228 downwards.
CCATGCCAAAGGTTCTTGAGCTTGGAAGTAATCTGAAAGGGGAGTGGCAGGAAGATGAATCTGAAAATGGTACCCAGCAAGAAAGCTATTGTAGTCATCCAGGCTGTTAGATTTATTTGAGGAGTGCATAAAAAATGTAAGAGTATATTAATTCTAGAAAATGAGGAATTAAAGATGCCAACATGGTGCATTTATAAGCCAGTGTCTGTGTCTGCTCAGGGTGCCCACCCAGCCACTATTGGCTGAGACCTTGTGCCCCTCAGTGCTGCTCAAGCTGGTTCGCTATAGTACATGCCCCTGGATAGAGTAATTTGGCTAGCCATGAGTATTTAACTCAATATGGGCCGATAAAAGTGTTTTCCCAGAATGTTTCCTGATTGTCCTAGTTAGGAAAAGTCCTATATTCACATGAAGCTATTAAGATATACCACTTGTCTGCCTGACACAGTTGTTAGAGTTTTGTGGAGCAGCAAGCCTGAGACAGCAAAGCTAGCATGCAGAAAAATGTAGTGATAAGATCAATGACTAGGTGGTTGGAGGGATGTATGTGCGTATGTATGTGTGTGCATGTGTATATGTATTTGTCTTATGCATCCAAATGTGCATGCATTAGTACAGCCCTGGAATATAAGCCTTAACTAGCAGCATCTTATAGATGAAGAAATCATCGCTCAGAGAACCTAGCAATTTGGTCAAGGTTAAATAGCTACTTACACGGTAGATTGAGAATTGACACCTAAGTTTGTCTGGTTCCAAACCATTGCCCTTTTCTTCTTATGAGATTGCCTTTCATCACAATGGTGGAGGGTCATGTTCAGACTAAGTGCTAATTTATGCTGTGAGGGTGCATTCTCAGCAAACAGCCATGGTAGCTTTGCTCTGTGCTGTAGGAAGGTAACATTTTTTTCTCTTTACATCCATGGGATTCTCAGTTGTACGAAACACGGAAAACTTTTTACTCTAGAGAAAGTGTCACAAAGAGTGTTTAGTCAAAGCCTAGCCAAAAAAATCTATATCAGCAATATTATAATTTATAAAATATTCCATGTTAATAACAAAAAGTAGACTATATTGTTGCCAAAACAAAAAGCAGGGAAATTAAAACTAGAACTGGTGTTTAATGTACAACACTTTTCGTAGATAGGCATATTTAGTTAAAAGGTTTTAATAGGTGGAGAAACAGTTGTAGAGATTTCAAATGACATTTTAGTTACTTTACAAATTATTTAATGTAGACCGTAATAGTTCTGATAGATTTTCAATTACATTTAATGTAGATTTACTGGATCTAACATCTTAAAAATTACATTTAATATAGATAATACTGGTTCTGATACTTATTTAAATTATATTTGTGAATTTCCTTTGTTGTTGATATAGTTATACACCATTTATGGCTCTTTGGTATAATTTTCTAAAGTCCTGTTACCAGAAATAATACACTTATTAGTGATGATTTACCTGGATCTGAACCCTAAAGTCATTGATCCATTTTTAACTCATAGAGTTCAAAGAGTGAGATAAAAGGAAGGGTAAGGAAAGACCTAAGAAAATTATTTTCCTAAAGAAATTTATTAAAAGTTGGAAGAGATTTAGTAATTGAAGAAAATGGATCCTTAGATATGTGTATGTCTGAAAATTGATTTCTTGAGTTGAAATTACTTGAGTCAAGCAGGGAGATATAGAAAGAGTGAAAAATAAAATGTGAATTTTTAGAGTTGGGGGAGAAATAAGGTAGTAAGGAAACAAGAGAGATAAATAGTTCCCCAGCCTGAACACCAGGAGGTGGTAATATCCCAGAGAAGCATGAAGGGCATATATAGGCTGACTGGGGTGTGCATGCATTAAGAATGGTAAAAGACAAAACAAAAACCCATGGTATTTGTAAATCTGATTTCTGCTAGGGAGTATCTTAATTTCAGGCTTTATTCATAGGGTAATCATTCAATTTATAGATTATCCATTTTCTTTTTGCTTAACATTTGACTATTTTGTTGTATTTTTAATACACTCTCAAGTAGGTTACGTTCAGAAAATGAAAGATAAGCTCATATCTATTGTGGTTACTACCTAGTGATTGTCATAGAAAATTGTTGATTGGTTAAGAGACTCCACCTAGATTTTTTTATCATTTATAGATTTTAATTACATTACTCTCATTTCTGTAATCACTATTTTTCTCTCTCCCCCTCTCTCTCTGCTCCTGGTTCCCCCATCCTTCAACATTATCACAGAAATGAAGCTTCTACTCTCTTTTCATATTCTAATCCTGAATTGCATTAATCTAATTGGTAGTGAACCTAATTAAAAATTTAAGCAATTCCTAATCTCTTCTGCTGACTCAAAGTGTCAAGTAAATAAGCAAGTATGAAAACACATGGATCTTCCAAATCCATGTAGAGTGGGCCATTAACTGAGGGTCCCAAGCTCCAGGTGCATTAATTTTCCCCTCTTTGGAGAGATCAGTTCAGAAATTCAGTTTGTCAGATTGCCTTTACCTACAAACTATGTTCACACACAAGACATTCATCTAATTAAACGAGAGCCTATTAAATCCACAAATTAGTGTACAAAGTAAGAAAACTCATATCTTATTAGTTTTAAAACCTTTTATCTAATTCCTCTTAAGTTTTTTTCTTCCAGAAACGTTTGTAGTAAAAATCAATTGCAAAGCGTTCCAAAAATTGCTGATCAATAATTGTTTTCTAGTCACTGAGAAATTCATTAACTTCTACACTTATTGCATTGCCACATTTGTTATTGAACTCTCTCCTAATCACCATGTTATTCTTGACTGAAAACACATTAGCTATAAAAATTCATAAAATGAGAAACACAACATTATAGAGACTTTGTTTAGGTAGAGTAGTTAATGGATTGTGCAAGACAGTGGAACACTCTCATTTCCAATAAAAATAAATTTATACCCTCTGTTGTTTTACACTTAAATATGAATGACTCCACTGCTTTATCCTCGCACAAACAAATTATTGCCAAATCAATTTGTAGACCCACTGAGTTTTTATTTGTCTGGCAAAATGTAGGAATTGCAACTTGTTCTGTGAATAAAGATAGATAGCAGTTGTATATGCACAGGGGAAATTCATTTTCACTAAGAAGAGATTATTAGTCAGTATTAACTTTAGAAAATCAATGTAGTGTAGCAAAAAGAAATTAGGCATACCTAAGTTATTTTAGTATTTTAACACAGAATTCCCTTTTCCTCTGGGTTCATGTTAAATTTTAATCATTTTAGCTTATCAAAATTCTACCAGTTCATTCCGTAAAAATGCTCAATCTGTACTTAGATTTTTATTCCTAAATCACATCACAATTTTAGCTAGTGAACAGAGAGCATAATACTAATTTATAATTCATGATTTCAAGGGCACTCAAAAAACTTTTAAAATTAAGATGAACGTAAAAGAAATTTATAGTTTTCCAAGATAAAACTACAGTATTTATGCAGAATATGTTTATGAGAATAGGCTCATGGATCGAAAGGCAGAGTTTCATATTTGGACTTAAAATCATCTGAAGACTTTTAGGAAATGATTCAGATATAAAACTACCTTCTTTTCTATGTTCTAACCTCAGTTAATATTTGTACTTATGCATAACTCTGCTGCTGCTCCTTTTAGAATATCTCTGGATAGGCTTTGGGTCAGACAGACCTGCCTGAACATTGATTGTGCCACCTCCCAGTGGTGGGGTAAATCACAAAACTTTTCTGATCCTCAGCTTTTTCATCTGTATGGTGGCGGTCATGAAGCCTGCATCACGGTATTGTGATGAGGGTTTAATGAGAAAAGTCTATAGGAAATGTTTAGCACATGCTAATATAGCATAATTAAGCTACTTTTATTGTGTATTTTTATTTTTATAATGTAGAGGATAGAGCTAGATGGAATATATTGCATATATTCTAGGATTCACCGACCACTAGCTACTTTAATCCATTTGTCTATCAACAGAATGAATGGGTTTAGGGGTGAGTGTGTTTAACTTGATGGAAAAAGCCCATGGGCTGAAAGACAGCAGTCTACTGAGATTCAGATACATTGTAAACTCAGTGTCATTTCTCCAGGACAAAGAAATCACATGTGACTAATATTATTTACTCTTCCCAAAGCTGTGAGGAATGCTAAGCAAGTCTGCCATAATTTGGAGTAAATAAGAACCTGAGGGAAGGGAAGGAAAGTTAGACTTTGTGAAGATTTCCAGGGAGAAGAGTAAAGGAACAATGATGATCGGGCTTTTTTGTATAAACAGAGATATTTATTAGATTTTATAATAATTATGTGATGTTCATACCTTTTGGTATATATAGGGATATTCATTAGATTTTATAATAATTATATGAGATAATTTTGAAGACTCTTTAGTGATAATGACTATCAAGGCCATCAGCCTTCCTTACTTTTATTTATTTTTTTCTTTTTAAAAAATATCTTTATTGCCCGGCTGGGCGTGGCTCAGCGGTTGAGCGTCAACCTAGGATCCAGGCGATTGGAGTTTGATTCCCGCTCAGGGCACATGCCTGGGTTGCAGGCTCGATCCCCAGCAAGGGGGGCGTGCAGGAGGCAGCCGATCAATGACTTTCTCATCATTGATGTTTCTGTCTCTCTCTCTTCCTCTCCCTTCCTCTCTCTGAAGTCAATAAAGATATATTTTAAAAACAGGAAAGACAGTATCTTTATTGATTTCAGAGAGAGGAAGGGAGAGGGAGAGATAGAAACATCACCACAACCTGGGCATGTGCCCTGACCTGGAATCGAACCGTGATCCCCTGGATCATAGGTCTATGCTCAACCACTGAGCCATGCCAGCCTTCTTTTCTTTATTGTTGTTTTTTTAAAATTAAATTAATTGGGGTGACATTGATCAATAAAATTATATAGGTTTCTAGTGTACAATCTTACGTTATCTGTAGATTGCATTGTGTGTTCTCCACCCAAAGTCAAAGGTCCTTCTGTCACCATATATTTGATCCCCTTTACCCTTTACTACCTCCCCACCTTTCCCTCTGGCAACCACCATACAGTTGTCTGTGTTTATGGATTTTTTTGTTTGTCTTGTTTGTTCATGTGATGCTTTCTGTTTTACATCCCACATATGAGTAAAATCATATGGTTCTTGAATCTTTCCATCTGACTTATTTCCCTTAGCATGATAATCTGAAGATCCATCCATGCTGTTGCAAATGGCAGTATTTCATCTTTTCTGATGGTTAACTAGTATTCCATTATATGTATGTAGCATATCTTCTTTATCCAATCATCTATTGAGGGATACTTTGGTTGTTCCCATGTCTTGGCCATCATGAGTAAAGCTGCAATGAACATAGGGGTACATATCTCTTTATGAATAAATGTTTTCAATTTTTTCAGGTAGATAGCCAGAAGAGGAGTTACTGAGTCATATGGTAACTCTATTCTTAATTTTTTGAGGAACCTCTACACTGTTTTCCCTATTGGCTGCGCCAGTTTACATTCCCACCAGCCGTGAATGAGGGTTCCTTTTCCTCTCCAACCTCTCCACACTTCTTCTCACTTGTCTTGTTGATAGTATGTATTCTAACAAGTATGAGTGGTATCTCATTGCAGTTTTGATTTCCATTTCCCTCCCTTTTAAAACAGCATTGTTGAGATGGGTTCACATACCATAATACCAACCCATTTAAAATATTCAGTTTAATGTTTTTTAGTAAATTGACTAAGTTGTGTAACCATATTTTAATTTTAAAGTTTTCATCACCCCAGAAAGTTTTCTATATCTATTGGCAGGCACTCTCTACCTCCCTCATCCAGACACAGGCAACCAGGACTCTACCTCCTGTCACTTTCCTTATTTTTGAGCCTATCTCTTGCATGTCCTCTGGTTAGCATTTCTACTCCAGCCACTCAGGTTTACTCTAGTTCTCTGTATGTGATTTTGCTTTGCTATCTGTTCCTTTTTCTCCCATTACCACCCACCTCCACCTTGCTAACCCTGTCTCTTTCCTGTTCTACCTGTGCACACCCAATTAATCCCAGTTCACATCTCCTCTCCTCTGTGAACCCTTTGCTGATGTCTCAGGATGAATTCATTTATGTCTTCTCTGCCCTTGGATTGCTCCAATTGGCAGACATATTTTATACAGTCTTGTTTCAAGTCTTCTGCTATTTTAAACTGAAATCTTATTTAATTGTTCCTATGTTGGCATTATTTTCTCAAATTAATTACAGGATGCTTGGCCCACGTGTATCCTACAGAGTGTTTAATGGGTCTTATAAGAGTTGATATTCAATAAATAGTTGTTGATTTTTTTACTTTAGAGCACAAATTAATATTAACTATCATCCTTACTCATACATTAGCTTGACACAGTTGCCCAAATTTGGGTCTAAGTCACCTTCACTTCCTTATAATGCAAGAGTTCTGCTTCTTGGACCTATGGTAGACACCTTTTATCCAGAAAAACCTATAGACTCACTTGTTGCAGTTGAAGAGCTCTCGAGTTTAAGTATTAAAGAAATAGTTGAGTGGAGCAGTTGCTTGATTCTGTGATTGAGTGAATAAAATCCTTAGTTGAGCATGTGTCCTTAGGAAGGTGCTCCCACATAGGTACGGTTTGTACCAAGACATACTCTGCTTCTGTCTGGTTTTTATACAGGCTGGATAAAGATAGAGAAAAAAGAGAAGAGTACTTTGAGAGGTGAAAGAAGTCCACAGAAGTGTATGAGGGGCAGAAAGGGGTGAGAAGCCCAACTCCCTTTGACCTGGGCTGTTTGGGAATCTGCATTTGGCCTCCCCTGAAGGGATTGATGGTTTAGGAGAGCTGGAGACCACACTTGGAGAAACCAGGCTGGGAGAGAATGAAGTCCTATCCTTGCCAAACATCCGAGTGTGAGATTTTGAGATGAGTCGGGGCTGGAAGGAGAATGCTAAGGCAGGGGGGAGAGAGAAGAGAAAGATAAAGAACCTGGAGACTGAGGAGCCAAAGGAAGAGAGAGGAAATGCTTTAGTATGAGTTTATCCCTCAGTGAAGAGTGGGGTAAGGCATTATTTTATTTTTCTTTTCCTTCATTTAAAACTAAAATCTTAATAGAGACCCCTTCCATTTCTCCTCAAATAAAATATTTTAAAATATATTCTATATAAATATATACATATTTTTAGGTGTTTGGCTTTTATTCGGGCACTTGTGGTATGTAGGACCTGAAATAAATGTTCTCTCCCTTTAGTTTGGAGTCAAAGAAAATATAACATTCTCTGCTTTCGTTGTTGTAGAGATGAGACTTTGTGTTGAAACACATTTTCCCTTTTTCCCTCCCATGGTACATGACTGGGGAGATTGATGTTTGATGCTGCAATGTGTGGACAGAGCTTTTGAAAAAATATAAGATGAGGACCCAAATTGATAAGACTTCTATTGTGCCCATGTCTATGATAGAGTAATTTGATGAGTAAACCACCCTGACTTTGTGTGGTATAACAGAGGTGACTGCTAAAAGAGAATATTATTCTTGTGCAGACTCTCATCATTAGAGAATTAACTTGAGATATAGGAAACTAATATAACCCACACTGCTATAGAAATCTGGATCAATCCATGAGACTTGACAATGATGACGGGAAGGATTTTTCATAATTCCTTTGCTGTTGAGTCTGTATTGGCCACTAGCTCACCTGGCCATGCAAAACACGGTTCCATGGCATCTTCTCCAGGTGTCTTCTTTTCAAGCTGGTTGTATTAAAAATGAATCTCCCATCCCTTCCGTTGGCTGCATCAGCTGTCTGGTTACCTGGGCCTGCGTTTCTGAAGCTGGCCTTCTTAGCTCAGTTCCGTTTGTCTCCCAAGTGCAATTAGTCGTCATGTTATATTGAAAATTTCTTCAAATTACCTTGGCATTCTTATTGCCACCACCCTAGCAGCAGCCTCCAAATTGTTCTTCACTGTCTTGATAGGACCTTTTCCAATCAATTCTGGAATGGAAGATATTGTATTAATTTTCCCCAGACACAGATGCTAATATGTTATCATGCCATTGGGATTCCCCGCCCCCCCCATTACCTGGAGTAAACAGTCCCATTCACTTTCACATGGCCTACTGGCCTTTACAATCAGATGCCCTGTGATTGTCTAATATAATTCCTGCCAAGTTGCATCTTTCCTTTTACATTGAATGTGGTGTACACATTCCCAGTCGCCAGCTATTTCCTGAGTCTCAGCTCATCTCTGTCTTCTCCACGAAGCCTTCCTTTCTCTCTGACCAGTGGCAATGATCTTTTCCTTTCTGAACCACCGTGTGCATATTGTCTATTATAACTATTACCATTGTGCTGTATTTGCATCTCACCATCTACTTCTGAACAGTTCGCTCTCTTTATTTTGTTTCACAGACACAAACTGTATCCTGAACTGTGTGCAGCCATCTAGTGAAAGTGCAGCATCAATTACAAGGAATCCCCAGGCAAGGGAATTTAGATTATTTAGTCCCCCACCACTGCCCCTGCCACCACTCTCTGATCCTGAAGTTGCCCATGGTGACCCTAAGCTTTAGTTTTTGTGTAGAAAGGACAGCATATATTAATATGTCTGTCATTCTAGCGAGGAAATCCTTCCTTCTGTATAATAAATAGGGTCTGAAAAACTAATCCTCAGATAGTTCATTTTGGATGCAATCTTAATATTGGTGATTGTATGCAGCTAAGAGAAAGTCTTTCTTCTACCAAGGAAATTATTTAATGCTTTGTCACTCTCTAGTCATTGTTTCCAGCTATTACCAAAATGAAAAGCAAACATGGTAAAGTGAGAGATGGCACTGACATTCTAGGCAGTTAGAAATATTTGGTTAATTGAGATTTTTGAAGAATTATTGAGATTATTTTTCTTCTCATAGGATATAATCTATGATATATTAAATCTGACTTTCACCTTTTAGAAATAATTTCTTAAGCACACAGGGGAGAAATCAGGTTTCAAATGATTTCTTGAATTTGTTGGAATGCTTTAATAAACAATGCCAACTTTTTATTGATGTAAAATTGGTATATAATACTATATTAATTTCAGGTGTACAGTGTCATAATTTGATAGTTGTATACAGTACAAATTGATCATCAAAATAAGTCTATAGTTACTTTGTCCATTCCCCAAACCCATCTCTCTGTTAACCACCAATTCTCTGTATCTCAGCCTTTGTTTTGTTTTTTTAGTTTCCCATATATGTGAAATAATAGGATATTTGTCTTTCCCTGTTTTATTTATTTCACTTAGCATAATACCTTCAAGTTTCATCCATGTTGTCTTAAATGGCAAGATTTCTTTTTTTATGGCTTAGTAGTGTGTGTGTGTGAGAGAGAGAGAGAGAGAGAGAGAGAGACATCTTCTTTATCCATTTGTCCACTGACGAACACTTAGGTTAGGAGATAGGTTCATTAAGTAATTTAAGACAGAGAGATACCACTAAATATTCTCTCTCACTACACTCCTTGTTCCTTAGTATTGTCACACACACACACACACACACACACACACACACACACACACACACACATTCACACGCAAACACATTCAATTTAAGTAGTTTGTTGATTAATATACTCTGGAAATGTATTTAGGAAAAAAATACAAGTTTAATTCTAATATTGTGAAGTCTAATAAAATACCTATTTTTCTGTACAGACATACTGTCAGAATTCATTTTATATGTAAACTCCATTCCTAGTTATTAAATTTTCTTATTCCAACTTCCTTTCTGTTTTCTGTCCTTCATCGTTTGCTGATACTATCAGAGCCACAGAATAGTGTTTTATTAGGGAGAATGGTCTGATAGTTTTGAAGGGCTCTTGAATTCAAATATTTCAAATAGACTAGTCACCAAGGTTATCATTGCTCTGTGGTGGTCAGCAAAAAGAACTGTTAAAATTTCAACCTGAATTATAAATTAGCTTTTCTCTGCCATTACAGTGTGCTTAATTCATCATCAATATTATTATTTTATAGCCAGTATATTTAAAATAAAGATGGACCAGTAAAAAAAAAAAGTACTTATAATGAACTTATTCAGATTATATCAACTAAATATATTTCACTGGGTCATGATATGGAAATAATATTAGATGATTCTTTATCAAGGTAATTGTTTTAATGAGATTTTTTCCTGCACTTGAATATGATTAATGTACTGTAGCTTCTAGTTCTCAGTTTCCATGAAAATATAAATGCACTGAGAGACATAGTCTGTACAGAACACTTTCTTGCCTGTAAATTGTTTGCTTGTTAGTGTAAGTTATTGGATTTACTTTCCTAGAAATAGCTGAGATGATCTAAGTATAGGCTTGTTTAGTGGCAGAAGACTAATCTTTGGAGAATTTTTTTCATCTGAGTAAGACAGTAAATCTTCTAAGAGGCCCAAATCCATTTTAATATTTTTACTCTTTTTGAATTATTATGTGAAAAAGCACATGACTTACCGGTCCTTGTAAAGAGGTTTTCAGAGAACCTAACATTGTTCTTGTATCTTACACTGAGTATGGTGAATAGAGGGGTATTATGTTTTGCTGTCTTGTCCATGTTCTCTAGGATCGCATATGAAGACCTTGACCCATTTCACCTCTGACCTTGGACAGCCTATCAAGTTTGAGTCTTTAGGAATTACCTTGTAGAACATTAAGAGAGTGGGTTACCTTCTCCCTTGTGTATATTTGAGATTTGCTATTAGTGGGGATAAAAAATTCATAAACCACTTTGAATTACCATTTCATATGGATTCTCCCAAAGAAAACGTTTATGGTAACATAACTTTAGCCAAATAACTGTAGATAAGTCCCATGCTATTTTGGACATCCTTCAGGAAAAACAGTTAAAGGCCAAGGTGAGTAAATAAATATGTAATATTGTGTTGGTAACCTGGAAAAATACTTTTTTTGTTACTGATCCAATAAAAAGTGGCAGAATATTATGAAAATAAAGGAAAAGTTTGTAGAGAAAAAAACAACAACAGTAAAATAAACATGTTTGAGATCTTTCACTTACAGTTTTTAACTTGTACTTTGAGAGGATAGGAATGGACAGCTAAAGGCCCCTTTGTACAGATAAAAATATACTTAGATGAATTTTGTGGGAAAGACAAACTTCTTTACTGAACTTCAAAGCTAGCTAACTCTCTCCAAGACACTGCTGCTTAATCCAATTACTGGAGTCTAAGGACCCATTAAGCTATTTTAAAGAGCAACTATTTTCAGCCTCAGGAACTTCCTTCCACATTACTCTACAATGTTTTCTACTCAAGTAAAAAGGGATTCAGACAGAGAAACATTAGAAAGAACTGTATATCCTTACACTTAAACTTTACTTGTACATGTAGAGATTACTTCTAGGATTATTTCATTATTATCCCCTAATGTAGAAATGTATGAGTCATTAGTAAGGCTTCCCAGGGGTCCGTTTTCGATGGAGCAGCAGAGTGAAAGAGAAATGACCCCCAGAGCCACATTGACCAACCGTCACTTTGCTCATAAATTAACCTCATCAATCCTAAAACACAAGTAAACCCAAAGTCTACAAATAAGCATCCATTCCTAAAGCACCAATACTTCCTAATCCGCAAATAGCCTTTTTATTACCCCGCCCCCCATAATCTCAGGGACACAAGATCTTGTTTCCTATGCCCATTTCTCTCTAAGGTACTGAGAGGTCAACATCCCCCACATTTCTAGAGTTGGACTTTAAGAGAGATAAGAGATTTACTTAGTGACAAATCTGCCTTGCTGAATCATCTAAATAGTGATGTGCTTTAGGATTTTATTTTAGAGTCCCATTGTAGGGATGAGAGAGTTAGATGGTTCATCCCACCATTCACTCAAAAAGTAAGTAAGTTGCATCATTTATTGACACTTCTAGGTGCTGGGGACAGTCATTGAGTTTGTAGTATAGTCATCAGATATTTAAAAATCATTTGTTATTCATTATGGAGTCTCACTTGTGATATGTGCTTCAAAAGAGAAAACTGGGTCGCTGTAGCGGGGAGGGCTAATCTGGTGTGGGGCCCGGAAGGCTCCCTGAGGAGAGGATGGTTAAACTGAGATTTGAAGAAATCCATCAAAGGGTAGTCAGGTGGAAAAAGGGTGAAAGTGTTTTGCAAATCCTTCTTGGTCAGCTCATCGCAGAGTGATTTTCCTCTTCATTTGAAGTATTGACCAGTTAGAGACTCTGCCTTGTTTTTTAAGATATCACTTAAGAGTTTCCTTTGCTTCGTCTTAGATTGTTCCTCTGGCCTCTCTACTGGGCTGTAAAGCGATGCATTTCTGGGTTCTCAAGCTGTAGCCTGCAGTTTCCAGATACTTTTAAAATGTTTTTATTGATTTCAGAGAGAGGAAGGGAGAGATTTAAACATGGATGAGAGAGAAACATCGATCAGCTGCCTCTTTCAGGCCAGCAACCAGACACGGGCCCTGACCGGAACTGCGCTGGCGGCCTCCTGGTGCCTGGGGTGACGCTCAACCAGCTCAACCACACAAGCCGGGCGTAGATACTTTGGTTTTTATTGATCAATTTCATATGGTTGTTTGCAGTAATTTCTTTGTGTCTTTCAATAGGCTCTGGAGTTAAATCATTTTGCTTTTTATCAATAGATTGTGATCTTGCTTTCTTAGTTTTCATTACCCTTCAAGGTCACATATCTGGAATGACCTATCAGAGGGGCCCTAGGACCTATAGGGGGCAGACCAGTCACACTAATGGTGTAGAAACGAGGACCACCCACCAGCGAACCTAACTGAGTCGCAGTGCGGGGAAAGCTGCCCTTACTTGAAAAGATTTGAAAATACAATTGTGTATAATTTAAGGTAATTTTCAGAGAGCTGGAATACATATATTGGGCCACCTCAACAGAGCTAATGTATAAGTGGAAATTTAGAAAACTATTGTTTGCCCGGATCTTTAACTGAGTAAGTTTCAGCTTATAACATCAAATATTGTAACTTAATTTAGAAAATCACCTGGCTAAATTAGCCTCACTCCAGGAGGGAATTGGATTTGATATGACTAACATAATCTACGCTGTATAGATTCTTCCTATGTGTTAATAATAGCTTCCCATGTTCCTTAAATAGGAAACTCTCTGAGCAGCAGATATGCCAGCTCAGGAAATCCAGCCACAGAATCAGCCGTCACAGTTCCTTTAAAGTGGCAGCTCCCTTTAAAAAAAAATGGTATCAATTAGGTTTAGGATAAGGTTATGGTGGTGGTTTTTTTAATCAGATTTTAAGTTGATATAGAAATTTCTTAGCATGTTGTATATAAAATAAATGAATATAAAAGCAGGGCAAAATTGAGGGCTTTCATTCACTGGAGGCAGTAGAAAAGAGGAATATAGAAACTATGTTTTCTTGAGCACAAAAAACATTAAGGTTCTTCCTCTCAGGTGTAGAAATTTAATTAATAGATCAGGCATGGAGAAAGATTAAATTTACCCTAAATGCTTTAAATATGTAAGGAAGCCAGCCACATGAATCCGGAACTAAACCTTTGATCTCAAAGGTACTTGGCAAAGCAGACATGACTGGTTTTTAACTTAGTGTCAGCAAAATAAATTATTTAGCAGCGTACGATGCCAGCTTGGCCCTGAGTGAGAACGGATCTTAACATTGGCTGAAATGGAAAATGTGTTTGCCTGTTTTGCAAACCTGGGAGAGATCTTCTGGTTGTTTGTGCCTGGAAACATTACAAGTTTGCTTATTGGTCTGACCCATAGCAGACCTACCTTTCTCTTTTACCTGACAAAGTGTTCTATGGTTAGTGTGCCATGAGAATTTACTGGGTTTAGGCAGTGAGTGGCCTTTTGAGGTTTGGCCTATCTAATCTCAGTTGCCCCTTCCTCTGGTGACAGTAGCTCAAATGCCCTCTGTCTTCCTCAGATTGTGTTCAGGAGGGGCTCCCTCCTGGTTCCAGACAGGAGTGTGCTACTTGGCCTGGCCAATTAGTGTCGACTACATTTCAGTCCACAACAGTCCTCGTATACCATGGTGGTCTGATAAGGCTGTAATGGAGCTGAAAAATTCCTGTCGCTTAGGACATTGCAGCTGTTGTAATGTCTGTTCATATATCAATGCATTACTTACTGTAACTTTTTAACCTTATAAAATTAAAAAGTTTATAAAGTAAAAAAGTTACAGTAAACTAAGTTTAATTTATTACTGAAGAACTTTTTTTATAAATTTAGTGTAGCCTAAGTGTGCACATTTGTGCAGTGTACAGTAGTGGACAATGGTGTCCTGTGCCTTCACATGCACTCACCACTCGCTCACTCTCACCCAGAGCAACTTGTCCTGCAAACTCCGTTCATGGTAAGTGCTCTATACAGGTGTACCGATTTTTATCTCTCACACCATACTTTTACTCTACCTTTTCTATGTTTAGCTATGTTTAAATACACAGATACCATTGTGTTACAATGACCTACGGTATTTAGTACTGTAAGATGCTGTGTAGGTTTATAGCCTAGGAGCCACAGGTATACCATATAACCTGGATATGTAGTAGGCTCTACTAGGTTTGTAAGCACATCCCATGATGTTCACACAATGATGAAATCACCTGGCAATGCATTTCTCAGAGTTTATCCCTGTTGCTAATTGACTCATAACAGTACTTTCTGTGTTGGTTCATTTAGCCTGGGTCTTGGGCTGGTGTTGCCAAAAAGAGACATGCTTTTATTAATGAAGAATTGAGTCAGAGAGGACATAGGGTAGTCCATGTGCACAGCATGGAGGAGAGCAGACCTGGAAGATGGAGAGAGACTAGGCCCTGCTGGCGCTCTGTGAGCCTAGGAGCCTGCTGTGGCTACTGTATACCTCTTAGTTACATGAGCCAATACAATTTATTGTTATGTTTCTTTGCCATGACTATTAATCAGTATCATCATTAATTATTATAGTTAATGCTTCCTTTTTTAATCTTATAGCAGAATCCTGGCAAATATAGTTTTATTAGTCTTCTCACTAAAACATTCATTTTTCTTTGTGGTTATGCTGTAATGAACCTCCTGAGTTTTGTATTTTGTATCTAAATTAAAGGACTCCTTATCTGAACAAATATGGACTTGTACATTTCAGAAATTCAGATAATACTGTATATCATCACTTTGTGGATAAAGTATGAAAAATTTGAGATCAATGATAGCTCAAGGCCTGAGGGATTATTGATTGATTGATAGCCAAGGGAGGGGGTGGTGGTGGAGGGGGGCAAAGGGTGGGGAAAAGGAGACACCGACAATTACATCAATATTTAAAAATTTTAATTAAAAAATTAAATTAAATGAAATTAAATTCAAAATAAAAGAAAGACAGTATTTGAATTATGAGAATTAAATTTGCATTATTGACCAGATACTACTTGCTAACAATGTGCCTTAGGGCTGTTAGTAGTTTAAATCCGGTCAGTATTTTTTTTAGCATCTTGAAGTTAACCATTAATGCGGGTATTTATTAAATGGACACAAAGCTAAAAGGGGTTATTAATATCTTGCATATCTAAATCAGGATATTCAAAAATCTCCAATAACTAGAATAGTTACGTTTATGTAACAAGATGAACTCTGAGCTCTGACTTTTTATAATGGTACACACTCGTACGATTTGTCAAGTCTGTTTTCCATATTCATTACAGCATTTTATGTATAGAAAAACAAATTAATATTTCCATCTTAACTTACTTTGCAGAAACAAGTTCAAATGTAGAAGTAATGAATGAAGGGATAGTAAGAAAGATATTTTGGAATTTCTCAAAACGCATATACTGGAAACTCAAGTTTTTAAAAACGAAAAGCAAAAGTAGCTCTAAGGATTTCTCTAAGATCTATAGTTGTGTCCTTCAACTAAACTGCAGACAGCATGGGCGCAGGATGAAGGACGCGTGGGATTTATCTGCAGCTTGGTGGAAATACTTGAGTGCTTTTAGCTGACTGCAAGCAGTGTATGATTTAACAGCCGGGGGTGCTGGCCGAAGTGGTTTATCTGGACGCCCTGATTCAGAGGTAGATTAGTTCATCCGGATGCAAAGCCCAGAACTTGGGAGGCAGCAGCCCTTTCATTCTGTGACAATGAAGCTTGTCTGAAGGACCCGGGAGTGTGGGCCTTGCGCCTGAAGGGTACTGACAGAGGGTGGGGCCGGAGGCAGGAGAGGGCATAGGTGAGAGGCCCTGTCACTATTCCTGGAGAACTGGGGGCGTTTGCCTGGAAGAAATGAGGCTCAAGGTGAGTATAAGTGTCTTTAAATATTTGAATGATATTTATGTGGGAGAGTGAGCAGATTTATCCTGAGAAGCACTGGAGGGCAAAACTGGGCACACATTTTTGGAGGCAGGTTACTAAGCAGTCTAATGGGCAGAACCGCCTAATGGGCCCAGAACGCGTGGGCTGGGTTTCCTCCAGGGTGGGATCCCACAGGTAAGCCTCGGAGACGGTAGCGGGCAGGAGGGGCCGTGTGCCTGCCTTGTGGGATGCCTCGGCCTGGGGTTCTCGCAAGTTCCTTCATAAGTGGAATTGGTTCTCTGTGCTATCGGCTGCAGAGTTACAAGGAAACCTCAGAGGTTAGATGCTGTCTAGGGGTCATTAGCACATCCTAGGGCGGGAGCTTCTTTGACAGAGACCGTTTCAGCTAATTCGCTCCTGCCATGGTGACTTTCTTAATGATTTCCTGCTTCTTTGTCTGATGGTGCAGCTTTCTTCCCAAACTCCTGCTTCTGGTCCCCTAGGAAGGTAGAAGTTGAAACAGGTAGGCTGCGGCTCTCCTCTTGAACAGCTCGGCACCGTTTAGTTCCAGTCTCAGCATTTGTCCAAGTGAATTACTGAACGGGCCTCGGACGGCCTACCTCTCCTTGTTACAGCAGCAATTCTCTAAACACGGGTTCTGGAGAAGCCTGCTACTTTCCGCATTCTCCTACAGTTACCTGGCTGCCAAAACACTCATTTCATGAACTTTTTCTAATAATATGTTTTATTTAGTCAGAGAATCATCTTGAGTTTCCCTGTTGATTCTGTAGCAGGGTGGGCTGCACTTTAAGTTACTTAAAGACATTATGTCTCCAAAGTCAAAGGTCTTTTAGTCTGAAATCTGGGTGATGAGAAATAAAATACACGACTAAGCAGAGGGCGGTGTTCGTGCCCCTACCAGTTACCTCCATAAATATATTGCAGAGATAGTTAGAGGTGTTTTCGTGTGTATTTGGTTAAAATAGTTCTGACATATTTCCCCAACTAGAATTGAGAACTGGCAAGAAAGAGACTCTGGAGGGGACTTCAGAAGCAGGAAACAGGTGTCACGTTTAGGTCAGGATCCAGGACCCCGGACTGGAGGAAGGCACGCTTGATTCAGAATGAAAATCACCCAGAACTGAGAGCTGAAATGCTAGCCCTTCTGAGTGATGGTTCTGGGTTGTTTGTTTGGTGTAATATTGCAGGATGGATGAGCCATCTCTCAGATACTCATTTGACGGCATCCAGTGGATTGGGGCCTGGACTGGAACAGTCTTAAAAGTCTCTTCCAAATGTCCAGTCTCTTTGTTCTTTGTCCGTCATTACTGGTAACAACAGGGATGCTTTGGGTAGGGAATATCTTTAGCCTTTCCATGAGCTTTTTCAGCTGCACTCCATTCTGGGACATGGGTAATTTCTATGTTGTTTCTTAGAAGTCTTTTCAAACAGCAGCTTTAGCACACAGCCCCGAATGTCAGGCCTTCCCCATCCAACAAGTTTCCTATCTTGAATCTCTTTATATTTCCCAGCTGCCACTGTCCCTTATGGTCCTACAAACAGAAGAATGGGGGGTGGAATGTGGGCTTATAAGGGGAAAAATTAACAAAAAAAACAATGACATTTTAGAAAATGTGAGATCAGGAAAGTTTTGGAAAATTCTCAGGTAAAAAATTAAGACTTTTGCTTTTGATGGAAAGTGTGTTGGTATTATTGATATTTACACATATATTCTTCAATGTAAATAGTAAAGCTAAGAGGAATGTCCAGAATGGGTCATTATTGGCAGGACTCGGTGCCCTTTACCGTGGATGTCTTTAAACAATCATGCCCAACTTGAAACACGGAAGCACTTATTGTTATGGATTTATTGCTTCCTTAGCTTTATATTTAAGGAAGACAAATGATCACAAAGGAGAGGAGTCTATGTGGACTGTTCAGGAACAGTGAAATGTGGTTAGAACCGTCTTGGATAATAATGGACAGGCATAGAAACCTCATGAAACTTTCAAGTACTATATCGACAAGGGAATTGGGAACTAAAGAAAATTAATTTGGGTATTTAAAAAGATTTCTTAGATTTTTGTAATGTTATTAACTTCAGTAGACAGAATAATGCCCCCACCGCCCCCAAAGATGTCCATGTCCTAATCCTTGGAATCTCGCAATATGGTTGTTACATAGCAAAGAGGAATTAAGGGTGCACATGGAACTAAGGCTGCTAAGAAGCTGAACTTGAGATGGAGCGAGTATGCTGGATTGTCTGCATGGGCCCTATGAGTCAGAGAGAGAGGCAGAAGAAGGGTGAGGGTCAGAGTAATGAAGCATGGGAGACTAGATGCTACTGCTGGCTTTGAAGATGTAGGGGAGCCATGAGCCAGGGGGACACAGGCAGCCTCTAGAAGGTGCAAAAGCAAGGATTTGGTTTCTCCTTTAGAGCCTCCAAAGGAACATAGCCCTGCTGGTGACTTGATTTTAGTCTAGTGAGACAGACCCCTTGCAGCCTTCTGACCTCAAGAAGCCTTAAGATAATAAATTTGTGCAGTTTTAAGCCATCAAGTTTGCAGTAATATGTTATAGCAGCAATAGGAAACGAATAAATTATTTGTATTTTTAAAATTGTTATCTGTTTCTCCACGGTATATATTTTTGTGGCAATAAAAGTCCTAAAACTTGAAAACAACACACCTTGCCTTTGGAAGCAGCAGAGTAGGTATGGCTCGACCCTGCTCCACAGTCAATCTTAAGTGAAAAGGAGGGAGCAGAACTTCCAGAGTGACATGTATCAGGTCAGCCACTGAAAAGAGAGGAAACAGTCTCTGAGGCTAGTTGAGTAGAAGAAAGGGAGGAGGCAGGAGCTGGCCTGTGCTTCAAAAGCTACACTAAGACTTTAGAAACACTCACAAGATGTTTAAGGAAAAATTGTCAGTAAAATGATGTCAAAGCACTACAGAAAATAATACATATTTCTGCTGAGAAATTTAACTTAATAAAAATAAATGATTTATTACTCTTCTTAACTAAATAACAGATTTGTGGGGATATATATATTTTTGCCAGTTATAAAATATAAATAGGATAAGAAAGAAGGAACATAAAAAAGCCAATTCTTTAAGTTTGATCATAACATTTATTTTGAAATCCAGGTTTTGTTGTTGTTCATTGTTGTTGGATCAAAGTAGAAGTTCTAATAGAATGGCAAACAGAGATTATATTACTAATTCTGAATATTATATTCCAGAGATGGAGACAATAGTTCTTTGCTTTTGGGGGGTCAGAATTATGTGTGAATACTTGACAAGGAAGAATGTATGAATATTCACCTTCCCTTTCCTGTCCCTGCCCTCGGTGGAAGACTTTGGATTGGTCTGGTCGACACTGCATGTTCTCTAATATCCCTTCCACTCCACCCTTCCATTTATTTTGCAGATCAGAGTAATGAGTAGAGAAGAACAGAGAAAAAAAGACAGGCAGTTTGTGTTGGAAAGGCTCACGATTTGCTCAAGAGAAAAGGAGGGTAATGAAGGCAACAGAAAAGGGAAATTAAGGGGGAAAAGCAGAGCCCATGTCAGCCTTGGTCAAGAGCTTTTGATTGGGAGAGTTGTGAGTTAATTGTGGTGAAAGGTTTCAAATGTGTCCCTGAGTGAGAGAGTTAGTGAATGGCAAAAGGAATGGCATTTGGGTGCTTTGAATTGGATCTCCTCAAGTGTTTTTGAGAAGTGTGAATGAATACTTTTTTAATTATTAGACCTTATATATGTGTGTTAATGTGATAAAATGGTGAGACTAGACCACATGAAGAACTGCTATTCATTTGAGTTACAACTATTTGTATCACTATGATATCATTTGGTAGAAAATATTGCTAGTCCGAGTGGTTAAATCCAATCCTTTATCCACTCTACAGTTGTACCCTTGCTTCTGAACATAGCTGGGAAAGAATCCACAATTTTGTTGCTCAATGTTCTCAGTTAAAATTCCATACCACAAAATTCCCATAGGCACTCAGTAGTACCTAGAGGTCCCATCACACCTACTCAATAAATTCATTTTCTCATGCCCAAGACAACTGTTTCATGTCTTCTTTTCTTAAATCTTCAGCACATTCAATTCTCCTTTCACTAAGAAGGGAGTCAGAAGGGTTGCGTTGTCTTTAGTCAACTTGCATCTGTGCTAGGCCTTACTGCCTTTCCCAGTGGGGTAATTGTTTCTCCTTCGGGCTAGGGTCAGTTCCAACCATATGCACCAGAATCTACCCCCTCTAGACTTTTTAAGGGCATCTAACTATTCCCCTTATTTTGACTCATTAAGTCTTTCCCTCTCTACTGGAACATTCTCATCCTTAAACACAAATATTCAGTATTATCTCCCGCCCCAAAATAAAAACATCTCCACAGCAATCAGCCCATTTATCTATATCGCAAACCTCCGTAGAAGATAGCCTTACTTCCTCAGTACCCATTAATGCTTTTACCCACTTCAGTCAGATATTTTTTCACAGTGGTCATTTGAAATTGCCCTTGCTGAGGTCATCATTTGAAATCCTATTGTCAGTTCTCTGACCTCATGTTATTTGACCTTTCATGTGACACCCTTCATTTGCCTTCCTCTTGATACGTCTCTTTGACTTGGCTTTCAGGACATCCTCGGCATTTTAGGCACTGGAGCTATGAACGCAACCTAAATTCTTGCTCTCATGTGGTTTATATGAAATGAGAGAGCTTACAAACAAATATATATAAGAAACATGGTGATAAGTGCTGTGGTGAAAATAGAGTATGAGGATGGAAAAGGAGTGCTCAGTGGTTGTAGTTTTAAACAGGAGAACTAGGGAAGATGGCATTTGGGCAAATATCTGAAGGAGATGAAGGAACAGCCAAGAGACAAGAGCTCTGGGTGGAGGGGACAAGTGCAGAACTCTCCCTTCCCAATGTGTCTTCTATCTCCTTCACATTGATGAACCTGTTTCATGAAGTCCACCATTGGCTTTTTAATTGTCAGTGGCATTTCAAAGGCCCTTTCTCTGTTTATTCTCCTTGACATCTCTGTTGTATTTGGCTCTACTAGTCTTTCTTCAACCACTTTTTTTTTTTACTGTTCAATTGAGATAATCTGGTTTTCCTTTTGCTTCTGATTTTTATTTGTCTTTTATTATATTGGAAAGCAGTTGACCCTGAACTACAGGGGTTTGCACTGCACAGATATACATGGATGTTTTTCAATAAATATCATATTGTTTTTGATCCATGGTTGAGTTCTGTAGATATGAAGGACCAACTGCATGCACTGATGTACACCATTTGAAATCTGGCACTTGACCATCTGTGGATTTTGGTATCCAGAGAAGTCCTGGAACCAGTCCCCCACAGAAACCAAGGGACAACGGATGTAGTTAAGTTTTGGGGAGTCAAAAGTTAGAGTATGTGGATTTTCAACTGCTCAGGGAGTTAGTACATCTAACCCCTATGTTGTTGAAGGGTCAACTATGTATCTTTTTTTTTTTTTTTTTAATATATCTTTAATGATTTCAGAGAGAGGAAAGGAGAGGGAGAGAGAGATAGAAGCATCAATGATAGAGTCATTGATGGGCTGCCTCCTGCACGCCCCCAAGTGGGGATCTAGTCCACAACCCGGCATGTGCCCTGACCGGGAATCGAACCCTGATCTCCTGGATCCTAGGTCGACGCTCAACCGCTGAGCCACGCCCGGCTGGGCTCAACTATGTACCTTAAAAAAAAGTTATTGTGGTAATAACATAACATGAGATTTACTCTTGACAGCTTTTTAAGTGTAAATGCAGTACAATATTATTAACTATAGGCACAAGGTTGTACAGCAGATCTCTAGAAATTATTCATCTTGCATAGTTGAAACTTTACAACTGTGGTTGCCAGAGGCTAAGAGGAGGGGGAAATGGGGAGGTGCTAATCATAGTCACTTTTTTTTAATGTCTTTATTGATTTCAGAAAGAGGAAGGGAGAGGGTGAGAGAGAGAAAAAAAAACAATGATGAGAGAGTCATTGATCGGCTGCCTCCTGCACGCCCCCAACTGGGGTCTGAGCCTGCAACCCGGGCATGTGCCATGACCGGGAATCGAACCCCTATCTCCTGGATCCTAGGTCAATGCTCAACCACTGAGCCATGCCCAGCCGGGGCATAATCACTTTTTAATGGTTTAATTTCTTTCCACTTCTTAAACTTGTGAATTTCTTTCACTTTCTTTCTATAATTCTTTTTCTATATCGTTATGGTATATAATATGTTGGTGCTCAATATGATTTTGCGCTAAATTCCTTAGAGATATTTATCACTTCTCTAGATTCAACTCACTCTTCTATGTGTGTACCATCATTCTAATGCTGACCAAACTTTTTTCCTGAGTAAATGCTCTACTTTTCCAATTGGGCTTTTTTACTTGTTAATCAGCTTCTGTTTCATTATCCTCTCAGTATTTAAAATTGAACAGAAGTCCCCATCCAAAATCTCTTCTTCTGGCTGCCTTCTTTCTCTTGGTAGCTTTGGGGACCTTGCTGTTTACACCAAATCTCTCTTAGCTGGCTTTAGCTTTACTATCTTCCCCCAAATAAAATTTATATGAATTCTTTCTGAACAATATTGTTTGAGTCAGTTCCTTTGTTTTCATTTCTACTGCACTATTTTAGCTCAGCTTATATTTTTTTGTTTTTACTGCCACAGTGGCATGGTCTATAAGCTATGTTCTTTTTTTTTTTTTTTTTTTAATTCTCACCTGAGGACATGCTTAGAGAGAGGAAGGGGGAGGGGGAGAGAGAGAGGGAGAGAGGGACATCGATCGGCCACTCCTGCAACGGAGCCTCTCCCGCCTGGCTATAAGCTATGTTCTTTATCTTTTGTTTTCTTATGTCCTATTCAGCTGATGAAAAATATATGATTCCATCAAACGATTTCCATGTTGTCTTTGCTGGTCTTCTAACTCTACTCAGACGGGTCTGTTTCATGTCCTCTGAATACACTATTAAGCACCTTCCCTATCCTGAAAGACTTTTTCCTTCCTAATTCCTGTACATGTTCCAAGACACGGGTAAAAAGGGATCGCTAGTTGTGAGTGATTTTCTCCTTCCACCCATCCTATCTGTATATCTATCTACGGTCCCATCAATCCATCTGTCTACCTACCTACCTACCTACCTGCCTACCAACCTACCTACCTACCTACCTACCTACCAACCTACCTACCTACCCTTTCTCCTCTTGTGATAAACTCTCTGGCTGTTATCATCTCTGGAGCTCATTTAGCCTGACCTTTTATGTAGCTGCGATTCCCTTTATACATGTTCCGTATCTTGGCTAAATTTTAAGCTTCCTGGGAAAGATAATGCTGCTTATATTTTATTGTGGCCTTTACAATGCTCAGCATGGTACCTTGCAGGTGGGGGGTACTCAAAACAGCATTTCGTGGTTGGCTATTTGAAATAAATTATTGCAATGGAACCAGTATTTTAAGCTTATTGGGTATCTCTACAGAAATGTCACACAGGGGTATTAAATTCAAAATGTCCAAGCTGTTCCTACCGTCTCCCCCACCTCGCTCGGGCTCGGGCTAACTTGCTCACCTTCCTCTATTGCCTCCCCCAGTTAAATGGTGCATTTATCCTGTCAGTCTCTTGAATACAGTCTTGAAGACATCATTGCCTTCTCTATTTCTCTTTGTTGTTGTATCCAATATTCACCAAATGTTACTGATTCTACCTCTACTATGGTAACCTCAGTCCCATTTCTCCCCCTCTTCTGCCATCGTTTAAGACCTTGGGTTCTTTCTCCTGGGTCATGCAATAACCCATTCCTCATTCCTCTGCTTTTGATGTTTTCTTCTCTCAGTCTTTCTTCTTATTTGTGTATTATAAAATATTTGTATATTATTTTATTTTTGTTAAAGAAAAAACACATATAAATGCAAGTTTAAAGAATAATTGTTGAGTTGTGCTACAACAACTTAGCCTGAGAAATAGAATTTTGCTTGTGCACCATGGGCCTGGTCCTTATCTGGATCTGCTCCTCAAACAGAGGAAAGCACTTTCCCTTATGTTTATAATGTTTTCATTTCTTTCCTTTAGAGTTACCACTGATGGATGCTTCCCTAAAGAAAACGGCTTAGCTTTTAACTTTATGTAAACTTTATGTAAATAGAATTATATCCTATATGGGTCTTCTGTGACTTGCTTTTTTTACTCGAGTTGTTTTTTCTGAGATTCAGCCACATAGTTCCACGTTGCTGTGTGTTTTTATTGCTGCATAGCATTTTATTAAACGGATATTATACAATTCATGTTTTTCATTCTATTGTTAATGGTCAGTTTTTACTCTTGCAAATAGTTCTGCTCTGAACGTTTTAGGAATGTATCATGATACGGAGGTGCATGAGTTTCTGTGGGATTTGTATTTTGGAGTGGATTTGCTGGGCATGTATACGTTGAATTTACTATTGATGACAAGCTCTTTTTCAAAATGACAAAATCAGTTTATACTTGGTTTAGCATTATAGGGGTATCTATATTATTCATATCCTATATGTGGTATGAAGCTTAAATTTTTTTTTGGTTTATTATGTGTGAGTATATATTTGTTCAAAGACATGTACTTGTGATTAGTGATAAAGTTGAGGATCTTTTCATGTTTATTAGCCATTTGGATTTCCTTTTTGCTGAATACCTGTTGAAGTCTTTTTGCTTATTTATCTATTTTGTTTTCATTTCTTATTGTTTTGTAGGGATCTCTTATATGTTCCTGGATGAGCCCTCTGTTGGTTATATATAATTCAAGTTACTTTCCTCTTGTGTCTTTTTCATTTCTTTGTAGTGTCTCTTAAAAACAGAAGTTCTTAATTTTAATGTGGAAAAACATCACTAATTTATAGTTAGTGCATTTAGAATCTTGTTTAAGAAATCCTTTCCTACCCTGTGTTTATGCAGATATTTTCCCATATTATATTTTGGAAGTTTGTAATATTTAGGTCTTCATTTCATCTTTGATTGCTTTTTTGTTTAAGCTTTAAATGGCAGGCTATAGCATTTTAACTCTTTTCGGCTTGCCCCCTGGTTTCTCTCTTCTCCCATCTATTTCACACCTTGCAACCAGATTCATCTCTAAAACAACAGGTTAGATAACTTTTATATGAGAAGCACACAGTAAGGAGTAACTAACTGGACACAAAATACTAAGAATGTTCAATTGCTCAGAGAAAACAGCCCAACGTTTTTACCCTAAAATTTAAGATACGTTTTTCTCTGAAAGCTCTTCTTTACTTTCTTTCTTTCTTTCTCTGATTTTATCCTTTTGGACTCCTTTATATCTTCTAAAGTCTAGCTCATTTTCAAGACCTTTTAGGTCTCTTTGGTGAGAAATGTTGGCTCTACTCTTATATCACTTCATTTTGTCTCTCAGCCCTGGTTAGAGTCTGTCTCCATTTCCAAACTTACCTTTCTGTAGTTACAGGAAAAAAGATCTTGTTTTAAAGTTTCTTATGCCAGTGTCTCTCTCCAATAGGTTGTCAACTGTTTTGGAGCAAATATTTAATCCTAATAATTTTTGAACTTCAGAGAGCATCAACCATAATGCTTTACATGTGGTGGGACCTCAAAAAAGTGTTTTTTTTTAAATCAATTTGTTCATGAATTCATTCTATTTATTTTTCTTTCTTTACATGAGTTTATAACAATTATCTAATATGAGTAAATTCTGCAAAAATATTTTGGGAAAATAGTGAAAGTGTAAAAGAAAAGAATAAGTAGAGACCTCCAGTCCTCATTTGTTACCCTGCTCCCAGGACACATCAGGCAGGATAGAAACGGAATAACCTCTGAGGAAAGACCTAGCAGTAGCAACATTTGGGAAACCTACGTCTCCCTACAAAAAGCCACCACCTATTTGCCATAAGTAAAGCCACCGGCTTACAAGCTTCCAGTGAACTTTTCAGTGTTCCACGTGTAATACAAGGATCACTGTACATTTTAGGAAAACCTCCAACATGAGCTTCATACACTGGGACAGCAGAACAACCACAGATCTGCAAAAGGAACTTCAGGAAGTAGAGGCAGTGATGGAAAAAATATTTTTATTTATTTTTACTTTTATAATCCTCACCCTAAGAGTGAGGTTATTTTTCCCATTGATTTTTAGAGAGAGTAGAAGAGAGGGGTTGGGGGGTGGGGAGAGAGAGAAACATTGATGTGACAGAGACACATCAATTGGTTGGCCGGGAATTGAACCTGTGACCCTTCGGTGCCCAGGTCAATGCTCTAACCACTGAGCAACGCCGGCCAGGGCAGGAAAAATATTTTTAAAAGTTGTTATAAACAGAAATAGGAGAAAATATTGAATCCATGACATAAGATTAGGGTACTTAAAAACCACTCAGAACATCAAATTGCTTTTGAAACAAAATAAGAAAAAAGAAAAAATATAAGAGAAAAAAATAAAAACAAGTAAAATATGAAAAGGCATTTAAAAATCAACTGTAGAGATCTAACATTTGATAAGTGATAATTTCAGAGACACAACTTTTAAAATGCTGATAACATAACAAAATAAAAACAAGAAATATATTTGCAGAATTGAAATATATCCACAACTAGTTTGAAAGATCCTACCAAGGTCTAGCTCAGAAAGGTAAAGGAAACAAATCTATTCCAAAATACATATGATGAAATGCAGAATATCAGAAATAAAGAGAACATCTTAAATTTTTTTAAAGAGAAAAAGAGAGAGAAAAACCCCAGCTTATATACCAAGAACTGGAAATATAATTACCTTGGATTTCTGGTTAGGAAGACTGGAAGCCATGAAGTAATATATCAAAGCTTTTAAAATAGTCTGGTTAGGTCCAGACTATTTATTAAGCTTAACTGTAGAATACAGAGACTTTTAGACTCACATGTTTCAAAAGTTGACTTTTTTCAGGAAGCTATTTACTAATGTGTTCTAACAAAACAGTGGAGTAAACCAAGAAAGCAGAAACTAGTGGAAAATATTCTCTACCAAAATGAAAAACCAAACCAAACCTGTGAGCCTGCTACATGAAGGGGGAGGACAAAGGGAACTTTCATGACCTCGGAGATGGGAAATTGCAAAACTATGGCTTGCAGGCCTAAAAGGCACTGGTCCAGCTTGGAGCTGGAGAAAGGAGACCCCATGGAGGGAGCTCCTTAATTAAAATGTGCATTGATAGATTATTAGGTATATTTATGGAGATTGTATGTCTTGGTTTTCTTTGTACAATCCTGATTTATACCTATGGTTCTGGCATAATCTTTGATAACACATACTCTCACTCTCAGAAGTGGTCATCCCATATTAACCATTGTCACCCCAATAAATTTAATAAAAAATAAAATAAGTGAATTTAAAAAAAAGAAGTGGTTATCCTAGACATATCCTACCACATGAAATATTGCCTTGAAAGTCTCAGATGGAGTAGGCACAAAGCAAACTAAAACTATGAAAAATGAATTACATTTCAAGAACATTGAATATTGCATAGAAAAGCAAATGTAATCATTTTTATCACTGACCAAACCTGTGTGAACACAGAACATAAACAATGAATCATTAATTCAACCAAAAAAAGGTAATAAAATTATATCAGATGCTGGAGAGAGTAGCTGAAGGGTATTCATTAAGATACATTCAGCTGTAATAGGAAATATCAACTCAGTTTGGCTTCATCAAAGTTTGACTTTTCCATCTCACATAAAAAG
This sequence comes from Miniopterus schreibersii, assembly GCF_964146895.1. NCBI lineage: Eukaryota > Metazoa > Chordata > Mammalia > Chiroptera > Miniopteridae > Miniopterus > Miniopterus schreibersii. The sequence goes on along the minus strand of NC_138108.1, from coordinate 67,905,257 downwards.
TTTGAGCTCGGAAAGCTCCTGCCACAGTGCCTGCGGGGCTGGGCCCCACTTCCCGCTCAGTGTTTGGTTCTCTCTCATTCCTCGTTAGCCTCAGGCAGATAGGAAGACGTGTGTGCAAGTTCCAGGCCTTACATTCAGTCCTGATAAAGTTCAGGAACAGAAGGAAAATCACCTCCGCTGAATCTCTTAGGGCCTAGGAAACCTTTCCCAGTAACTCCGCAGAAGCCTCCGACGCGTCTCCACGAGCAGGGTGGGTTCCAGGCCCACACCCAAAACAAAACACTGCCAGGGAGGAGGGACCACGACCAAGGGCACAGGGCCTTAGCCGGGAGTGTGTTGGATAAGCAGCCAGTGTTTTCCCCTGAACTTGGGGTAGGAGCTGTTTGGGAGTAGTGAGAGCCGTGTCCTTACCCTCCGATGCATCATGTCCAACACTGAGGAATTAAGATACAGAAACATAAGTGTACTGTTTAGAAACCTGATGGTAATTACCAACAGAGATAAAAACAATTTCTCTGGGGAACAGGCAGGAAGGGCAGAAACAAATTTCTTTTTATACTTCATTACATTTTTATTATTTGATATTTTAAACAACATGCATGCATTTATTTGATAAAAATATTGTTTAAAAATAAAATAATAACTATTAGACCTAATATAATGATCTTAAGTAGCAGCCTAACATCCCATTACACAGTTTTCTATAGCATTTAATCAATCCCTTATTGAAATGTATTTAGGTTGTTGAAAACTTTTATTATTGCAAATCATGAAGAGTGACCCTTGCTTATTTATAATATGATTCTCAGTGCTTGAGCTGTGTCCCAGACCAACTGAGTCAATACTTTTTTGGAGAGTGGGGCAGCTACGTAGACATGGGCTAATTTTTAGAACTCTTCCGGTGATCTAGTGAAGACCCGCAAATGAGAATCGCTGAATTCAGGGAGATTCTTCTCCCCGCTTACCCCTCACCCCCCAAGATCTTAAAACATTTAATGTCTGTGGTAGAAATTGAATCAATATTATAATTATATAATTTATTACACCAAATACTCTCTTCCGATCTTCTCTCATCTCCAGTCTTGCCTTCCCTGTCACGCTCACACTCCCACCCCCGTGTCTCAAGATAAGGAATTTTAGGAAGCCCTAAGACTAAAATCAGGGGATATTGTTTCTCCTTTCCTTACTTTATTTCGTAACCAGGCTTATTCCAGAGGAGCAGAGGACGTCCCATCTGTACTGGCCGTTCTGAGTTAGGTGCTTCCTAACTGACCTTGCTCTCCTTTCAGGTGTGTAATGAATACCTTGTCCAGTGTTATGCCCCTCACACGTGCAGTTCTTCATATTCCCTAACGGCCCCAGCTTTTCAAGGTGGAAGACAGTTTCAACTTTTGCATTCTACTGTGGCAAATAGATTGAATTTAAAGTCTAAATATCTTTGTTTTTCTTTATACTTCACTTTTATTCTTGTGATGGAGTTTTTAAAAAAATAGTATTTGTCATTACAGGACATGCAAACTTCATTATTTTCAAGAATTATTTGTGAAAATGAATTTCCTAGTCTTCAACAGTATTCGCTCTATGATTGTACCAGTAGAAAAGTGTTTTCAATTTACTTTTTTTTATCAAACCAAACTTGACAGATACATTGTACTGCTATGCCATCTGTAGCAAGTTGCTGTAATTACCCATCTGTTCCAAATTGCTGTTTTGTTAGCACTTTCTTGCATTTGATGTTTTGCATAATTAAGTTTATTAAAATAACACCCTTGAGTTTTAATATTTAGGGTAATGTTTTTGAACTCTGGCATTCTGGAAAGTCCAAGTTAGTATGTGAAGTTTTGATAAAGGCAGATATTTTAGTCTCAATGATGTGTATTGGTTAGGGAAGCAGTATTTTAAAACTAATGGATCATAAATAATGCTTTATACAATCACATATTTCAAAAGGTTTTTATACTTTAATGAAAGACTGAATGGAAGTGGTTAAGTAATGATGATTCTGATTATGTTCTTTTTACATTACAGTTTTAATAAGAATTTAATGAATGTTCATCTGAACTTAAAACATTAATTTCATATTGCCATTAATCATTATTTGCTTTTTTGCGTTGTCTGTTGTTTCTATAGTATTTTGGTATTATGATTTAAAATGTTTTTATATGGTTTGCTTCAAAATGTGCTATTTTAGTTTTACTCATTACAGTTTGTATTGAGACATATGTCAAGGGGTGAACATAACTTTTTAGGTAAAATTTACTCATTAGGCAACTCAAGGTACTGAAGTTCATTTTGAATGGAGATTTTATAGTTTATATCTTTAAGATCTAAAAGAAGAAATATATACTTTGCTCTTTCTGTGATGTTTTATATAAGGGTTTATATAGAATATCATAGTTTTAGAGTTATTTTTTATTAGAAATTGATTCTATGTTTTTATTTGTTATTTATTTATTTTTTAAGTAAATATTGATTTCAGAGAGAGGAAGGGAGAAAGAGAGAGAGAGAAACATCAATGACGAGAGAGTCTTCATTGATTGGCTGCCTCTCGAGAGTGGGCACGTGCCCTGACCAGGAATCGAACCTCAATCTCCTGGATCCTGGGCCGATGCTCAATTGCTGAACCACGCCTGGCTGGGCAACTCTGGTATATTTTTAAAATATTCACAATCACCTGGTAACCCTGGGTAGAATGTTACATTTGGTGAATAGTAATAATGATAATAATGATGTAAACATCTACTGAGTGTGTGTCACATGCCAGAAACTATGTTGAAGAAGGAAAAACCTGTATTATTTCTTTTAACCTCACCAAAACAAAAATAATAATAATAACATCTTAAATATATATTACTATTATATTTAATTTATGTGAGTGGGCGGAGACTTAGAGGTTATGTAACTTTTCCAAATTCACACAGGTCTTATGGCAAATATGAATTGATCCAGATTGTGTGTCTTACTATGTCTTATACATTAAATAATTGTTCTTTTACTTTTTTTTTTAATATATCCTTATTGATCTCAGAGAGAGGAAAGGGGAGAGAGAGAGAGAGAGAGAGAGAAACGTCAATGATGAGAGAGTCATTGATCGAGCCCGCAACCCAGGCATGTGCCGTGACCGGGAACCGAACCCTGATCGCCTGGATCCCAGGTTGACGCTCAACCGCTGAGCCACGCCCGGCCAGGCAATAATTGTTCTTTTAAAATGTATTACATAGTATGTCAACCAGTCTCCATTCAAGAAATAGAAAATACTGTAGACATTTAAATTAGAATGAGTTTAATATACATATAGAGAAACTGAGAGTATCAAGTGGGCAAAGAGATAGCCCAGAAACTGTTAACTGTAGAAAATGGCTATCACTTCTAGGGCTGGAGTAACAGAAGGAAGAGGTGGTGCTATGAGAACTTAGGAGCTCAAGGAGTGGCGACTATGGGGCCTGGACTGGAAACTCCCAGAGGTACCATCCTGCAGGCTAGCTATAAAGGGTGTGATATGAACCGGTGAGTGGAATTGGCTTCTAAATATAGAGGTAGTTGGAATGCTTCTCCTGGGTTTCTTAAGGAAATATCACACAGCACGAGTGTTGCCATGATTTTTTTTCTTCAGATGAGAATATTGTAAATTATCTGAGAATATAAATCACAGGGTAGATCATCATATGCCTTTGTAAACCATCATTCTAGAAAGTTTATTTCTTTCATTTTGTCAGCTAGCTACCACTGGTAAAAAACTGTGGCTCCAACAGCTTATAATTTTGGAAACAGGACCAGGGCTGTTTTGACACACTAAAGACTTGTCTCGTGGGTTTGGGGAGTAACTTTGTGCCATCCTAAACTTTAGAGATGTTGGTGGCAGCAAAAATATTGACTATGCGTTATTTAGCTCCCCTAAATTTAGCACCTAGATTGTGAGAGCACCATGGTGTTATCTCTCTCCCTACCTGTCAGTAATCCAGAAAGGGTAGTTATCGATACCTCCATTTCTCAGTTGAGACCAATTAGATTCACAATGGTTCAAGCAACGTTTCAATATGTGTCATACCTACATCTGTCCATTCCATCTGGCATTCAGAATATATGCTAGAGAGCAAATAAAAGAGAGCCCTTTGGCAAAGTTGTTTAGCCAGGGTGATGACTGTGACTGCTGCAGAATCAAAGATTGGTGTGTCCTTCTTGGGAAAGTAGGCTACGCCTATAGCTATTTCATGGTGGGGAACCATCAAGGCTATTCATTTATTTAGTGCCTTGATGAAAGGAATATTTTTTAAAATGGGAAAAGTAGGGTGAAAGCTAAATCAAATGGAATAAATAGAATAGGAACATCATAGGCAAGACGCAGGGCAGGTATTAAAGGCGAGAAATAAGGACATTTTCAGCACATGAAGATAAGGGTGAGGCAGCCGTGAAAAGTGAAAACATAAAATTGGTGATGGGGTTTCCAGAAAAGGCAGGGAAGCCTGACGTTCGCACCATCCTTTCCACCACACAACACAGACCTCTAACTTCAGCTCAGGCTGGTGTCATTTAACATGGTTTGGGTTATTCTATCAACATTTCACAGAGCTTAGTAATTGCATCCTTTTGTATTTAATCAAGTATAGGATATGTGTCAAAGATTGTACATCTAGCCAGTTTCTGTTTGCCAAAAATGATTTAAAAAGAAATTGCATTGTTTTTGGAGTGAAAACTAACTTTTCTGGGAACCTCTGGCAATGCTAGCAAGTGGAGACTTTCCCAGATCCTCAGATTAAGTTGAGAGTCAAAAGACAAAAAATTATTTTTACATGGAGTAGAAATGTTGTCCCCTCAAAACTGGAAATCAGAGGAACTCAGCTGATTAAATTCAAAGACTTCATTTAAAAAACAACAAAGCTTTATTGAGATATAATTTTTACATTGCATAAAATTCACCCATTTTAAGAATACAACTTGATAATTTTTGGTAAGTTTATTGACTTGTTCAGCCATCACAAAAAGCCAGTTTTAGAACATGTCCACCACCCAGGTAAGATCCCTGGTGTCCTTTTGTTGTTAATTCCCTTTCCCATTTCCAGTCCCAAGTAACCACTAATGTTCTTTCAGTCTCTACAGATTTGCCAAATGCTTTATCTAAGGAAAGCAAGTTGGGCCAGGAAGCTCTTAGGTTGAATTTTGATGTCACTGGCCTCACAAGTAGGTCGGGATGCTAATTATAAGCCCAGGTACTACAGTCAGAATTTTGTAAAAGTCTTGGTTTTTACCTGTAATATAAGAGAGTGGCCTTGGGCAGTGGAAGAAACAATACCTAATCTGAATTTGTTTCCAAATCTGACAGGGACAGTTGAGAAACTTCTTTAAAAGGTAGTTTAATTCATCTCTTTCCCACCCTCCTTCCTGCCCTTCCCTCTGAGATCTGTCAGTCTGTCTCATGCTTCCATGTCTGTGGTCCTACCTTGTTCATCCTTTTGTTCATTAGATTCCACATATAAGTGAGATCATGTGATATTTGTCTTTCTCTGACTGACTTATTTCGCTTAGCATAATACTGTCCGGGTCCCTCCATGCTGTCCCATGGACACAGACAACAGACAGGTGAAAGGCCTGGGGTGGGGTGGGAAATGGGTGAAGGGGGGCAAAGGGGGGGATGGGGGACATCTGTAATACTCTCAACAGTAAAATAAATTAAAACAAAAAAAAAAAGGTAGTTTGAGATGGTCGATCCTTTCTCTGGCTAGAGTGCGACCTCAGGTGACCTTGTGTGGGAAGACTGGCCTTCACTTATGTACGAGTAAATGGATTCCATGTGTGGGGAGCTTCCGCCTAAGATTGTCCTTGGGGTGGCTGTAGGCAAGAGAACTTGTCCTTACCCTCTGAAAATATTGGCATTTTCCAAAGAAACCTGTCTATAATCTTGAGGAGCCTTTCATGGATTTCCAACTCTGGGCATGTGAATTTTGACTCGCACATCGGTGGTGGCCAGTCTTCCAGAGTAACATCATCCGAGGTCATGCTGTTGCCAGAGAAAGAAGTAAACAGGCTCAAACTATTTTTTAAGGAAGTTTCTCAGCTCTCTTGGAAGATTGGAAGCAAGGGTCCCATAACTTCGTTTTTCATTCAAAATGTAAATGAATTGCTCCTGCTCAATTCAAAATCAAGTCTGTCATTTAAAATCTCCAAGAAGGCTTCGCTGCCCTAATAGCTGTCCCTTCCCTCATTCATCCATTGGACAAGATTTCGTCATTGTGAACATTGTTCTAGATGCTGGGGACATAGGTGTGAATAAGAAAAACAATGTTTTTATTCCTAAAAAGTTTACATTTTTAGTTGTGGGAGCGAATAATCAAGAAATAAATAAGGTATATTCAAGCAGAGGTCAATAATAGAAAGAAATCAAAGCAGGGTGTTGTAGGAATGGTGGCTGATGCCGGAGGTGGGGTAATAGAGATAAGGTGATCTGGGGAAAGCCTCTACCAGGATATGGACATTTCAGCTCTGACTGCCAGCCCTGTGAAGACTTGCTAGACCAGCATTCCTGGCAGACAGTGTAGCAGCTGCCAGAAGTAGCTGTGCATGAGCTTGGGGTGTTTGAAAGACCAAAGCAAGATCGGTGTGGCCGCAGCTAAAGGAGAGAGGGTGTGATTCAAGATGAGGCCAGAGGCTGCATGTAAGGGCTTTTGGAGTTTATTCTAAGTGCAATAGGAAGCCATGGGGGAGAGAGGTCATGATATGATCGGACTTACATTTAATCCAGATAATTCTAAGTGCTGTGTATAAAATGGAATCTAGGAGCCACTGGAGGAAGCTGGGGCATCGCTTTGGAGATGATCATGATAATGGCTTGTATTAGGGTCATAGTGCTTTCTGTTAGTTTCACACATGTTCATACTTAACTTGATGCTTTCTTTCTTCATTCTTTGTGCATCTGTCCTGATAATGACATATCTTCTGCTTTATTTCCTTTACGTTTTAAGCCAAGAGTGCATGGCTTACCTAAAGTGGGAACGACTTTAAATCATTGAGTTAGAAATGTTTTTAGGGAGAGTATAGTGCAATCCCCTCATTTTAGAATTGAGGCAACTGAGGTCAAGAGGGAAATCAGAGACTTGTCTGAGTTTATATATCTATTTAATGACAGAGCCAAGAATAGAATTTAGGACTCCAGGTTTCTCATCCATTGCCCCTTCCACTAATGTCCAGCCTGGTTTATATTCTCATAAAATGTACTCATTTTAGTATTCTGAGATGTAGGGGTTAGATGGATTGGCCAGTGGACAAAGAAGCCTGAGTTAACAGGATAAGCTGGTGGAGTAGATCATTCATTGTGTCAGCCCAAGGTGATCAAGATGCCTGAGCGAGGATGGCAGAGAGTCAGCAAATCGACAGGACTTGAAAAGGTCAGAGCGATGAAGTCAGCAGATGGACAGAACTGTAGGAGGGAAATGCCAGGCAGAGAGCAGATGAACCTGAGACTGTCTGAGGGCATTACGGGACGATCAGCAGATGGGCTGTGCCAGAGCATGGGGTGAGTAACACAGTCATTGACACTAATTACTAGTGATGGAGGTGCTTTGCAGAACATGGGGGAAACGGCCTTATTTCATAGGACATTTGCTATAATGATGGGCGAGTTCACAACAGCTTCCCACATTAAATGCACTGAATTAAGGAACCAGTGAAATATTTGCAGTTTTCTCTTTTTCTAATACCATGTTTGAGATGGAGATACCAATTAGGATACAACACAGTACCTGGGCAATGGCATTTCTGCTGAGCATTGAGCCTTTTCACAAATTAGAATTCCCTTAAAAGTAAAATATTCAGAAGCAAAACAATGCATAACATGACAGATGAGGTAATTTTGTAACACAAATCAGCAAGTAAATTAGGAGAATCAGATCTGGGAAAGACATTGAAACTGTCACATCATCTCTGTTGGCAGAGTTGGATACCAAAAAAATAGAAATAAAATTAAAATAAAAAAAGGTGGTTATATGTTAAATATAAAGAGCTTGGACAAGTATGAGATTCAGTAGAAAGGCTGTATATTTATCCTGATCAGAAAGTTGTAAGTATATAATTTAGCATTTTAATTCAAGAGGTTTTTTTTGAGCAGTTATTATGGGCCAAATGCTGTGCTGGGTTCTGGTGATTCAAAAGTTGAAAATGATAGGATCCCAAATCTCCAATCACTCATCGAGGTAGAAAGTACACATAAAAATGATTATAACATAACTGCTGTAATAGAGGTAAGTAAAAAAGTGTTTCGGTCTCATGAATGATAAATGTCTATAATATGAGAATAAGAAATTAAAATATGAAGGACAACCGTGATCTTGAGAAAGATGGGTTGGCTAAATGATATATTTGCAAAATAAAAAGCCCGTCTTGTGGTTACTTCTGTGTTGTTGGCAGTCATTAACTTGCCTGGCCGTGCAGTACTTTTGACTTCTGTACTAATATCACTTTGGCTCCAGAGTAGCAAAAAACTAAATGGAAGCTGGACGATTCCCAATGCATCTGAGTAGCTGGAGGAGTTGGGTAAATTGAGTGCGTGCATCAGTTTGTTTGTGAGCATTTTCATTTGCTGCTCATTTATAAGGCAGCAAGAATTAAGACTCTTCTTAGCTAATTTTCTGCATTCTGTCCTCATAGCCAATTCTTTCATCCCATTAATTTTTCTTCTGCCTCGCTTCTTTAAATTCTTTTATTTCCTCACCACTGCCCCAAGGCCAAATTAAATTTGTCAAGAGTATTTTGGAACTCAGGGCCATCAACTTTGAATGCCAAACCACAACTGTTGGGTTTTTACAATTTTCAGAAGCCTGTCTGGCCCTAAAACAGGATTTCTTATTTGGCTTCTACCTTCTCCATGAGTCACTTTACCATAATGAAAATTACAGAGTCCCCTTCAGCAGTCACATAAGCTACAAACTCTTGTTCATGAAAACCAATTAAAGTTTTATCCCCATTGTCTCTCTTGCCCAGCACACCAATATATAATTTTATTTCAGACTTGGAAAAAAATCATTTAGTGGATTGACATAGCAATAAAAAGACATTTTAGATCAATCATGATAAAAAGCTTGACTAAAATGTCTTTGTTTCACAATAATCTTTTTTTTACCAACACCTATCTTAAATGACTATAGTATGGGGTCTGTAAAATTTGTTCTCTGGCAAAACTTTCACTGTTGTAAAGCTGGAACCAATCCAAAGGAATTTCCATCTTAAGGTGTGATTTTGGTTCTGCAAAAATCATGGGAGCCCATTTGTTTCTTGGTAGTCTAGCTATATCTGACATACATGCACATTACTGTGGGATCTCTGGGCAGTAGATCTGGAGATAGGGGTTGAGTGAAAGAAGTTTGCTTGGGAAGCGCAGGAAATATCCATAAGGAGTGGGGAGGTGATGTAGGAAAGGAATGTAGCCAGTAAAGGTGAACTATTAAAAGCAGCATTACAGTGGGTGCCTGGACCTTGACCCAGAGGGCAGACTCTGGGGAAAAATGCAACATATACAACTGAGGTCTGAGGAGGTAAGACAGTTGCATACTAAGTCTCAAGGCATTTGTTGAAAACTGCCCTGCCTCTGGGGGTGTAAACTCCTTGGAATTCCTGACCTGCCATGCAGTAGCACCTCTGCACAACTAACCTTTTCCTCATTCCAGAAACAAAGGTCAGCTATTGGTGATTGGAAGCCAGCTGATACCAGCCCACGAAACGGTCCAGGACAATGTATGGGCCATTGGCAGTGCCTGCTGTAATGCATTTGTCAAATTTTAGATTATCTGGAGATCTGCCGAGTAGAGGGAACAAAGTTAAATCCAAAAATCTTTGCTCTTTTTTTTAAGCCAATGCTTCTGTCTTTCCCCTCACTGATAGTTCAATCGAGATATTTCTCCCTCTCTCTACTCATGCTCTTGCGCTGTAGGAGACACACAGAGCAATCAGGTAGGGGCAAAATGAAGGGAAACAGAGCTGCCCGAATGGTTCACACGCTGGAGAAGCTGACCAGGAATAATGAGCAGTTGTCAGAAAGGCTTCTGCAACTGAGAGGGCGCTTTAGATCTTTCAGCTGTACATAAGAACGGATCATCTGTTCACCGTCATCGTTAATGGCGCACATTTAGTAGACGTCTCTGTTTGAATAGGACACTTTTCGGCAGTACAAAGAGCAAGTCGAACCAACGTGCGCCGTCTCCCTTGGAATCTCAAACCTGAGTCAGACACCGAAATGAGTATAAAAGCACAGTCCAGAGTACACAAAATAAAATGCCCAAGGGCGATGAAGAGTGAAGTGAATGGAAAGCAAGCCAGTGTCATGTGACAAATAGGAGCAATATCTCGCCTCATGGTCAGGAAGATAATACTGAGTGGTAGGGTCTTTAGGAAAACAGAGAACTTGAGCCCTGTCTAACGCAGCCAGGTTGTCCTGTGGGGATGCGGCCCTAGTGTTAAGGATCATCCAAACTTCCCGTAGTAGGTGTATATGGATGTTCATGGGACACGGTCGAAAGTTTTAAATGAGAAGGTAATTCATACACGTTTAAAATATGTTGTGGCTGAAATATATTGAGGCCGAATGAAACACATTTACAGACCAGATTAAGCCAGTAGATCAAAGTCAGTTGAAGATGCCTGACAGAGACGTACGGATAACAGGTGACTTTCATTGCCGAAGGCAGAAGAGCTGTGTGTCTGTGTTTGTGTGTCTGTGTGTGTATGAGAGAGAGAAGATGGGAATCACGTGGTGTGCTCATGCATTTATGTAGGTGCATATATGCATACGTGCATGTTGAAAAGGAGAAAAGTATATTTTCTGGGATGATCAGTAAAAAGGAGAGCAAAGAAACTGTTTTCCATATATTTCTGCCATTGCAATTAGGTTCTCAGTTCAAGGCCAACTCAAACATTGCTGCATCACCAACTCCTTGCCTTTATTGGAAAATATTTTTGCAAGACGGAGTTTTGGTGAGTAGGTGGATTCAGAAGGAATTCCATAATTAGGTTTGGCATAAGGTAAGGCATTTAAATTGCTTTATTTTGTAAGATAGAGTTTGTCGAGATTTGTAAGGACTTTAGATTGTACCTTGGGAACAGAAACAGCCTATATTGATAGTTCCTGGGCACTGAGTCCTAAGATAGGTATTTTGCCTTTGTTCTCTCACTTAGTCCCAGCAGCAATCTTGTATGGTGTCAAGGAACCATTTTAGAGAAGGGAAACATACATGTTTCCCTCTAAACATACATGTATACAAAGACCTAGAGTTCAAAAAACTTGATCCCAATTATAGAAATAATACACATCAGTACCAAGGCTCATGCACTTGAATGCATACAACCAGTGCATAAGGTTTTCTAAGCAAGTATGCCTACATTTTCCTGAAAGTAGGAAAATAGGCATTTGTGTGTATTTATGTATGACATTCATAAATATGTATGACATTCAGCCTGTTTGGAATATAGGTTGATAAGTGTTGCTTGATTTTGAGCATGTGCCTTTCATGATGAGTGAGCTAGCCTGACTCTGGGTTACTCCCAGGGCTCATGTGTCCCTTGGAGTCTTTATCACTGATTAGCTAAATTTTCCACCCCAGTATCAACAGACATCTCAGCCAACTGAAAGCTGGCACCTGGGGTGGAGGGGGAGGATTCATCTTACCCAACCCAGAACTTCATGGCTGTGAATGGCTTTCTCTGAGCAAACTCTGGTGGGGACTGTGATCAGAAGGTGGGAAATGTACATTTGCCAATGAGTGTTGAATGTGATGTGTCATCAAAGCAACAAAGACTGAGATGGGCTGGAAGTTGGAGTAGGAGAGCAGGACTGATGGAGTTAGCAGAGCAAAACTCACAGGAAAGGGCAGAGACCAGCAAGTCTGCTGCCCTGAGAAATGTCTCACTTCTTGCTTCTCAGAGACTAAGCTTATATTTCCTGCTTATATTTCTATTCTGTTCTCCCATTCCCCCCCCCCCCAATACCTATTTTTAATTTGATCTAGTCTAACTATGTTTCTGTTTCTTGAAATGGAATGGCCCCATCTAAACAGACATTTCTTGGGCAAGTGTGATGTGGGGTCAGTATTGAAGCCTTCACTTTCCTCTTACTGGGAAAAGAACAGTATGAATTGTCCAATAATTAAATCTCATAACTCCATCTTCTTAAGGAGACAAAATCTCATGCAGACCTCATGAGGTCCGGTGCTTATTATCTGGTTATCATTTTAGAGAGGAAACTGAGAAAAACTTGTCAAAGGTAGACCTCTACACGCCATACTGAGGCATTTTTCTCTGGGCTATTTATGTTAATGCTTGGTGTTATTTATAGATGGGTGCAATCAGGTCAGAGTACCTGTTGTTACTGAGACCAGAGTCAATAGTGGTGTGTCCCACATTATAATGTGTTTTCAATCCTTATTTCCTTTTTTAAAAAAATGTATCTTTATTGTTGAAAGTATTACAGATGTCCCCTTTTTCTCCCCATTGACCTCTTCTACCTCTCCCCTTGCCCCAGGGCTTCACCACACTATTATCAGTGTCCATGGGTTGTGCATATATGCATGTAGATTCTTTGGTTACTCTCTCCCCACCCACCCACGCTCACCTTCCCTCTGAGATTCCTCAGTCTGTTCCATGCTTCCATGTCACTGGATCTATTTTGTTCATCAGTTTACTTTGTTCTTTAGATTCCATACAAAAGTGAGATCATGTGACACTTGCTTTTCTCTGCGTGGCTTTTTCGCTTAGCATAATATTCTCCAGGTCCCTCCATGTTATCCCAAAGGGTACGAGATCCTTCTTCTTTACAACTGCGTATTATTCCATGGTGTAAATGTCCCACAGCTTTTCTATCCACTCACCTACTGATGGGCACTTGGACTGTTTCCAGATCTTGGCTATTGTAAACTGTGCTGCTATGAACATAGGGGTGCATATATTCTTTCTGATTAGTGTTTCAGGATTCTTAGGATATATTCCTAGAAGTGGGATCACTGGATCAAAAGGCAGCTCCGTTTTTAATGTTTTGAGGAAGCTCCATACTGTTTTCCACAGTAGCTGCCCCAGTCTGCATTCCCACCAGCAGTGTACCAGGGCTCCCCTTTCTCCACACCCTCGCCAGCACCTGTCATTTGTTATCAATCCTTATTTCTTGATCCACCAAAAATTTTTTGTCCTAAAAAGGATTTAAGGAATCTTTTTTTTTTTTGCTTCATCTCACATAACATTTTGTATCTCTGAATAGCACCATATAATTTAAAGATGTAATAGTATTATTTGCAGTTACATTGACTTTTTCATGTATTAATCCTGTGTGTGTTGACATCTCTGCAGAGATGCTGGGGTAGCATTAATCTCTGTTTTTGCTGATCTTTCTGTGCACAAGGCTAGCAGACTGGAAGAAGTTACTTCACAATTCGATACATAATTGGAAGAGACATTGCAACTATTAAATTATTAACAAATGAGTCAGACTGTGTTTCTAACACGTGCCCTAGAAACACACTAAGAACACAAATTTGTGCTTTTAATAAAATAATCTCATCATTAATCAATAATTTTTATTGGGCACTCTTGAAAAGAGTGTGTTGGATGCCAAAACATATATCTAACAAATGGTTGAGAGAGTTTTTTACACTATTAACGAAACATTGCACTTTCTCTGCTGTTGGACTGAATTGGAAACATTTATGATTTAACTTTTGCAGACCTGAGTGATTGGAGAATGCTTAGGAAACGCATTTTCTAAGCAGGGATAGAAAATGTTATTTTTAAATACTTATTGTTGAAAATCTATAATACTTTTTTGTCTTGTCTTCTCCTTGGAAACAGTCTAATAATGCAGCTGATAGCTCTTTGGCTTCAGGATCTTTTCCAAGCATACCAAATTAGTTGTAGTAAACATCCAGGATTATTAGAAAGTTGAGGAGTGTAATAGACTGTGCTGAACCTGTCAGGCTGAGAAAATCCCTAGTGTTGAAAGCTGCTCTTCTCCCTCCCCTTTCTTCTCTTTTATCTATTTCTTATCTTACTCTTTCTCCTCTTGTTTCTTCAAAATCCTACATACAAAATTGTTTCATTGACATTTACTTTATTCTTCTAACACGAGTACAAATATAAGACAAAACCCACAGGCTTGAGAGATTTGTCTAATTGGGGATTAAAGTATAAAATATCTCATGCAATTATAGCCTTGGTTTTGCATGGATGTTGTCATATCCTAGACTCACTGGAGATAATATTTTGAAAATATTAAACCAGTGTGGTGTATTACCTTCATCTACTCATTTTTCTCCTCCAGCCGCTTTGGAAAAGGCAAAGTGGGTACATAGGCACCACCGGAAGGTTGAGGAGACGGTGATTGAGTCGTCAAGTCTCAGAGCAGACAGAGGACAGTGATCTCACGCCTAGGTCCTAGTTTCCTTCAGTCACAGCAAAATAAAAAATGCTTGTCACAGGGAGGGCCCGGGTCAATGGCTCCTTGCCTAGCCAGGTTGCTTATGTCCTGGAGGTGATTCAGATATTCCCTGCTGGATTGATGGGCTTCTGGACGGACGCTGAGTTCAAATCCCAGTACCACGTAGTTTATAGGGCACAGAGCTTAAGCTGCGGCACTAGCGAGGGGGGAGGTGGGGCAGAGAACTGACCTGCATGAACTTGGAAAAAAACCAGGAATTTGCCAGTCACACCTTAACAGACAGCTTCACAAGGCGCTCAGGATAAACCAGACCTTCCGGATACACCGATCAATGACCCACGTAAAATTCAAGGGGCCCACCTAATTGCCCTGGCATCACTTAAGCTTCCTGCTGCTCTTAAGTTGTCATTTTGGGAAGGGGAAGCATTAGAAACCGTGAAAGCCTATAATTTATCCTTAAAAGACAGAGTTTACTTTCTAAAGTAATCTCATGATCAGAGACTAAAAGACCTGTATTGTAACCTTTAAAAGTTCATACTTTCGTCCTGCCTCAACATCCTCATAAACAGGCTGTGAGCTCCCTGCCCAGGTGACCGGGTGCACCTGTGGGAGGGACAAGGCGGGCCCCTGCCACAAGTTCTCTCTCCTACCCTCCCCTAACCGTAACCTAGGGACATTCAAGTGCATGGATGGAATCCCTTTGCACTTTTTCTATTTTACCCCACCCCGATCCCCAATAGAAGCACCCCCGAGTCCTTGGTCTCTTTCCATCTGCTTGGTTGAGCCCACTCCCTTGGCGCTCTCCGGTGTGGCCCCCTTTCTGCGTAAGTGACTCTCTCTCGGTTTTTCCTGAGCCCCTCCTCTTGTTTCCTCTTGTAGCCACACCTCACCGATCATCTCAGAAAAGAATAAAAACAAGATCAGAAAAAGAAAAGATGACACCCTTCTGAGCAAATTGAAGTTGTTTTCCCCCCTTGCTTTCATGGGATAGGAATATGTTTTCCTATATATTTGATTGTAACGTATACATTTTAACCCGCGACGCACAGTGAGACGTCCGAGGAAGGGTGCTGCTCTTCCAGTGCCCATGCTGTGGGGGGCGCTCCTGATGGCAGAGGCAGCTTTGTAAAGTCCGCCGAGGAATGAGACTTGGAGCACAGAGCTTTACAGTGTCGAGTTATGTGGAGTGTTGCGTGACAGCCCCCGGCCCCCTTTTGAGAGGGAGAGGGTATTTGCCGGCTTCCTGGCATCGATGTACAAACCTGCTTTCTTTTAGTACATAGATCCCTCAAGAATACTGCTGTTGATGACCCCTTTCAGGAGAATACAAAGTTCGGGTGTCAGATTCTCAAGTTCTGAGTATAAAGCTGTTTCCAAGAGCAGAAAAATAAGGAATGGCTTTGAGAAGCTTAAAAACCACACTTGCTGATGGGTAAAAGGAGTGATTAGTGACATTCTTTTTTCTTGTCATCGGCTATTTTACACTCATTGAAATAACAATCTCTCTCTTTCTCTCTCTTCTGCTTTCCTTTTCATCAAATCTTAAGCGTGGGTGAAGATCCTGTTCAAGATTCGTCTCTTTGTTGGTCTTAGCCAAACACTCTGTCTGTGACCTTTTCAATATCTATTTCGTGTGTTCCTTAGTTAGGGACTAATTGTCTTTGACCTCAGGAGTTACCAGTAGTTACATGAGAGCTTCGTGTTTCCTCGGGAGACTCGGGAAGTTGCATGGAGACAGCAACCGTGCCTTGTGATCTCGCCCTGCTCTTCCGGGCACCAAGGAGGTAACTCAGTGACTAACATTAAAACCATACAGCTATCCCCAGTAAACAAGTCTTTTAGAGATTCCCAGTGAATCCTTTTAATCAGCTCTGTGAAGTCATATTTAGTGAAAAGCTGAGCATGATGAATTTATGTGTTGACTGAAAAAAAAAACGAAACTAGGAAGGTTCTGGGTAAAAGTGGAGAATGGCTGATTGGAGTCAGAATTCTTGCTATTTGTTCAAGCACGGCGGTGGTTTTGATTTATCCTGTTTGTGCAACCATGTGGACTTGGCTGAACTCATCCTAGAAATTCTGGAAAACTGTGGCAGCAGGTAAGGGATTAGTTACTTCACCAAAACTAGAAGTCCGTTCCCCTACCCTCCTAGCATAGGATTTGGGCATCTGTCTCACCAGCAAACTGCTATGAAGCTGCAACATTGTGGAAAGAAACTCATAGTATTTTAGAAACCTGAGCATACTGTTTAGACTACATATTTCAACTAATGCGCCTCCCCGTTAATGCCTCACTAAATTCCAGCTGGGAGGTAATTTTGGTGAAGTAGAGGTTGTGTGCCAATTTGTGCTTTTACCGTTTGCTTTAGGGCTTAGTCAAGAGAATGTATCCTGTGCTAATATGTTCAGTTTGGCACTTTTTGGAAGTGAATAGAGAACAGTTGGAGTTCCAAGTTGAAGTGTGTGAAATAGTCCAGATATTTTAGGGTAGATTCCAATTCAATGGAGAAATTTTATTAGAGAGTCCTATGTGAAGACAAATTACATTTACTGTCTTTTCCTAAGTTGTAACGGGAATGTCGAACTGCAGATACTGGCTACCAGTTTCTCTCCAGGGGAGTTAAAACCATTTCATGAGGCTGAAGGAGCAAACATACAAAGTTAGGATGTCATGGACAAGAGAAAAACAGTTGCCTTTACGCCCTGAAACTTGCAAAGCAGACATGTTTACTAAGCCCACCCCCCTTCTCTCCCCTAAGCTTAACTTTTCAAAAGTAAAAGTGACTAAAACAGAATTTTGTTATGTGACCTAGAAATTATAGATTTTCCTGTGTCTCAGAATTTAACTGGGGAGCTGTGTTGACATCATCGAACCCAGAATGTCTTGAAAGTCTCTTAATGCTTAATGCCATTAAGGGGTAGCATATTTGACCATGCGTCATGACTGTGACTGCTATCTTTAGCACCGAGGAAGGAAAACTGATCCTGTGGGGTCTGATTATTAACTCTATTATTATGTTCCTCGTGTACTCATGAAACTGTTTGGTAATGCACCCATCATTTATTTGTATTTTATATTTTGGAAGCATTGTTACAGGTTAATTGGCTCTATTTTTTACAAGTTTGCATCACTAATACCAATAAAAACCTGTTTATATTGTTCTTCTGGGATTCTGATTGCATTAAGGAATGATTAGTCCTAATTAAGTTCTGTAGTCTCTGCTAATTACAATCAAATAAGACTTTACACGAAAATGTGAAATTATGCTGAAGTAAATGCATATTTGATCATTAATTAGAGAACTACCAGGCATACTTTTGCAGATGTTTTATTTATTTTTTATTTTTTTACAAGAAGGGATCCTCAACAACCAGCCATTGCATTTTGAAACGACCTAGTTAATTATGAATATGAATGATGTTTCCTTCTTTTACTCCTCATGAAAACAAACTCCTCAGCTGTTCCTCATCTGCCCTCCGGGTAGTAATATTATGTTTACATTATGGAATAAAAATGAGAGGCTGGAGGTTTTAAGAGCATGTGTTCTGTTATCTTGCCTCCTTTAAGTTCTGTGCACTGGGGTCCTTTCCTGTTTGGCATTTATTTCCCTGATTCCTTTTTAATGCTGTGGATTCATCTGGACTCTCCTGCTTGAGGTGATAATGATACTTCTACAGGTGCTTCCCGTGGGTGGTGACAGCTCAGGAAGAATACTCCTTTGCCCTCAGCGCCTGATTTCTTAATCTTTTTCCTTGTGAGGATGGCTGACCCTCATAAGTAAATGAGGGCAGGGTCCACGGGACAGAATCCTGCTTTCTGGCGACATACGTCTTACTCTACCCTTCTGTAGGGATCACTAAGTGAGGCAGCGCAGCTCCTGGTGCAGGGAGGGATCTTAAATATTAGCCAAGATCATAATTATTGTTAGGACTGCACTGCATTCAGTACTGCTGGGAGTTCAGTTTTAGACCAGGTCCTTGGGTTTGACTTCAGGAGGAAGAAATATTTCATCAGAATCCTCCAACAACTTCACGTCCTGTCCTACACTCGTCCTGCTTAGAGATGCTCTGCGTTGGCAGCGAAAGCAGTAGCAGCGGCCAGACCCTCTTGGCTCCTTTCAGGCCCCGGAACGCCCACCTGACGCGGTGCCCAGGGCTCCTGCTCAAATCTCTGACCATTTATCTATGTTCTAACCTTAATCTACTTTTTCTAAACTCCTTACTCATCCATTTTTTCACTCCCACTGACTTTTCTCTCCTATGTATCAACCCGAGAGCTATTTTTCCTACATTTCTGACTTTTTAATTGCATTTCAATTTCTTTGTTCCCCTTTGTCAAACTTTCTCCTTTTAAAAATAATTTTGCTCATTTCTCAGATGCTGTCTTGATTATTTTATTCCTATATATATTTTGCTGCTGCCCTGTCTTCAATTGAGAAGCTTATTTCCAAGTCCCCACCTCCTTTTTCATCTCATTATTGTTATTTCTCTCTAAATCCACATTTCAACCCAGCAGGTATGAGTTTTGCCTCACACTTATGACTCATTTCTAGCTTTGGAGTTTTGTCCATGGCTTTTGTTTTGTCTGAGATTTCCTCTTTAACACTTTGTCAATATCCACTCACCCCCTTTTAGGTTCTCCTCAAAATTATTTTCTCCCAAGAAGTTTTACATTAAGATTATGAGCTATGCCTCCTCAGTGAACTAGAATCATAGAGCACTCTCAGTATCTTTGAGATCATGTAGTGAAATCTCCTCATGTTACAGATGAGGAAACTGAGCTTCAGAGTGGGTCACCTGAGCTGTGCAAGATTATGAGACCCTTCGGTGTCAGAACAGGACCTACGAGACTCCCAAGTCCATGCCCTTTCCTTTCCCCTGCTGTATCTCAGCACATGTATTTCCTCTTTGGTCTTATGGTTTGTTTTTTAACAATTTCTTCATGTAGGTGCCCGTCCCTCCCTCCTCTTCATTATTTTTGAAGTTCTTGAAAAACAGGGACCATACCTTTTGACTTTTACTCTTTGTCTTTCATCATTTTCCATAATATCTAACACAAATTGAATTCTTAACAGGGCTCACTAAATATTGTGAAATAGCATTGTCCATCTCTCTCTAGCATTTTTTATTTTCTGTTTCCTGCCTTAGTTTATATATATTGGACTCCGTATCATTGTTCCTATTTCTTCTTTATTCCCCTCTCTTTTGCCTTAATACTTTCTCCCACAATTCCCACTTCTTTAAAAATTACATTTCTCTGCATTATATTAACTTTCCATTTTGTGCTCAGTTTTTTTTTCTTATTATATTATCTAGATTTCAGTTAGAAGATAAAAGGTAGGTAGGTAATGGCTCTTTTTTTAGTGGATGGGAAACACAAACCAATAGCAGGGGTGTCAATTCTTGTTGAAGTCATTGACCTTTATTCACAGTGTCTGAGTAAGTTAACCCTCCATGTACTAACTCACTCTTTTATCTAATTGACTGTAGTTACCTCATAAACTTGTCAAATCTTTAACATTTTTCACTAGGAAATATCTTCACTTACTGATTTGTAAGTCACTTAACAACTATATGGTGATCTGCCTAATGGGAAGAATTGAACTAGATGCAGTTTTTCTATGTTGATGGAATGGAAGCGACCATATGCTGCTTTTTATAAATGCTTAGCATACAGAACTCAGAGATATAATTTGATTGTCTTGGAGTCATGCTCCTTTAGAAAAATCTTGACTGAGGGAGGTTGAAGGTTTTGCTAAAGAAAGTGGGGAGGACATTCCAGGAATGAGAAATGGCCTGATTAAGTGCTTAGAGGGGAGAGGGGAAGCAGCTTACTGTGTTTTCTTGTCTTTAAAAGAAATTAAAGAGTGTACTAAAAAGATAATAGGGGTATAATAAGAGAAAAGTTGTTCAAATTCTTGAAGTCAACGACCAATGATCTTCTATTAGATATAAAGCAGAAATATAAGGCTTCTCATGACAGCCACTGAAATACAAAATCATTAAATGAAAGTGTCCCTTTCTCTGTAGAACTGAAAAGGCTCTCACTTTCACATGAATTTCTTTAAACTGCCCTCTTCAGATGACCTTCACCTGGAAACATTCTTGTACGCACCTATTTACCTATTCACCATGTACCCACTCTGTGTTAGGGCTGCCTTTGTGTTCATCAGCTCATCAGTCATCACAGCTAATTCTGAACTTGACATCACCAGTTCCACCTAATACACAGGGGAGAGTTGCAAAGCAGTGCAGTGACATGTCCATAGTTAAACAATGCATGTGGTACAACTAAGATTTTTAATCTGACATTTATCTGACCTTACAGCACTTTAATTTCTAGGCTATATTACTTTTTTTACTTTGAAATTAAGTTTTATTTTATTTTAAATTTTATTTTATTTTGTTTTTCCCCATCGCCATTTATCCCTTCTATGCCCTCTTCCACCTCCACCCATCCCCCTCCAGCCCTGCAGTCACCACGCTGTTGTCTAAGTCCATGAGTTCTTTCTCTCTTTTTTATTTTTTGCTTAATCTTCCACCCCTCCTCCAATACCCCCCTCCCCAGGGCTCTCGGCCTGCTCTCTATCTATGAGTCTGTCTCTGTTTTACTTGGTAGTTCAGTTTGTTCATTAAATTCCACATATAACTGAAATCATATAGCACTTGTCTTTTTCTGACTGGTTTATTTCACTTAGCATAATGTTCTCCAGGTCCATCCATGCTGTCTCAATTTTTTTTTCCTTTTAATAGCTGCATAGTATTTCATTGTGTAAATGTACCACAACTTTTTATCCACTCATCTACTGATGGACACTTGGGCTGCTCCCCAATCTTAGCTATTGTAAATAATGCTGCAATGAACATAGGGGTGCAGACATCCTTTTAAAACATCAAAATTAGAAGTTATTACACAAGTCAATCATATAAAACTCTTTGCACAAATAATTAAAGAAGTAGTAATATTTTGCCACTGTAAAATGTCACACAATTCAAATCATAACTTAGATCTTCAGTTGATTCAAGTGTTTTATCCTACACAATAAGGTCTGGTCAGTTATAAGGTAAAATTTCTCCTCTGGATATTCTGTTCTTAATCACATCTCTCCTAATTGCCATAATCTCACACAGTAGGATAGCTGGCCTGGTGGTGATTCCAAAGTGATTGTTCCAGTCTTTGGCCATTTTTATGTAGCCACTTGTGCCCCAAGTTGTACCTCAGCTTTTCTTAACAATCCAATACTTATTTTTTTTCAACCCTGCTCCTTCAAAGCCATAGCCACGGTCTCCGCTGCTGCATTCTGGTTCATAATAAATGCCTTTTTTATAAAACTGGAAAGACCTGAAGCTCACATTTATAGCAGCAGAGATGGGCCCACACTTGCCACTGCTTTCCTAAGGTCATCTCCTGCTTATGATGTCCACGAAGCCAGTGCCATTGGCAGCAGAAAACTCAGGTTTGTTTTTGCAGGATTCATCTCTTGCATGATGTATGTAGGATTCCTCTGAGTCCAGGCCTTTGTTCTCCTCAGCACACTGGAAGGCATTATCCATTAGGCCACCATTGCAGCCCTCACTGCCTTGAGCCTGAAAGCAGTCCACCAGGTTCTGCTGACTCCCTGAAACAAGTTTGCCAGTTTTCTGGAACATCTATCCTTCAAGGGCACCAGCTGCACTAAAAGCCCAACAAGAACCACACTGACCCTGGTCCTTCACAGGAGTTACATAGCCTTTCTCTCTCCAGTCCTCAGATGGGAGGATCTCAGCAGAGGGAGGTTCTTGGAACATTTCCCCGTCCTGTGCTCTGGTTTTGAAGGCCATTCTACACCTGCCTGAATTCTTCATGGGTCACCAGAGGGATCCGTCGCCATGGTGAAGCTGGGTTTCCCGTGCCGGTGTGCCTCATGGTGCCCTTGGATCAGTTTCGTATTCTCCCACACTGCGCTCCTCCATCCATGTTCATTCTCGCTCTGGAGTTTTCTGCGTGTTCCCCTCCCCTGGCTCCACTGTGCAGCTAAACTGTGACCTGCTCTTACAGCAGCTGAGCTATTCCCAAAGAGAGGGAGTCAGGAAGAGTAAGGGTTCAAGCTTCCAAAACCTGGGGCAGGAGCCCCCCAGGAGCGCCGTCGGCACGTGCGAGCTCAGGGATCTGCAAGGCCCCATATTGCTTCTTGTTACGGAAAGTATCGTAGAGATACAATGAGTTCTAGTCGCAAAGCTATAACCTGTCCATTCTCTTCCACTGATGCCAAAGCAATGCCCTTCCCCCCCACCTCAGTCTGCCTCCTGAAAGTAACTGTGCGCTCAGTTGCCGTTACAACTCTGCATTAGTCTTGATTGTGCAAAGATAAAAAGTTTCTGAAAAGCCAACATTAATTGATAATTTTGTAGGAAATTATTTTTGTCATCATTCAAAAGAAAAAATGTCATTATTATGAGAATTCAGAGATGGCTTTGTGTAAAATTAGAAACATGCACATTTACACACACACACACTCAAAACACTCATTATTCTGGAAGACACACTATAGCTCTTTTATTCTAAAAATCACATTATTTTTCTTAAGAAAACAATTACTTATTTAGGGCTTGGTGAACGTTATTATAATCTATCAATGTGCCCCCATCATGGATTGAAAAAAAGTCAGTAAAATACAAAAGAACAGGATACTTTACTTCACTTCTCAGGGAAAATTACATATTTGATGATGGCCATTATAAAAGGCACGAGGAGATTTCTCATTGTGGCCTTAATTTGCATTTCTCTAATAACTAGTGATGCCGAGCATCTTTTCATGTTGGCCTTTTGTGTATCTTCTTTGGAGATATGTCTATTCAGATCCTTTACTCATTTTCAAAATTGGGCTTATTTGTTGTTATTTTTATTTTTGCTATTGAGTTGTATGAGTTCTTCATATATTTTGAATATTAACCCCTTATCAGATATATGGTTTGCAAATATTTTTGACAGTTTTATAGGTTTCCATTTTGTTGCTGGTTTCCTTTGCTGTGCAAAATCTTTTTAGTTTGATGTAGTCCTACTTGTTTATTTTTAATTTCGTTGCTTGTGCTTTATGTGTTATATTTTTTAAAAAAATCATTGTTAAGACACATGCCAATGAGCTATATTACTATGTTTTATTCTAGAATTTTCATGGTTTCAGTTCTTACATTTAATTCTTTAATCCATTTTGAGTTAATATTTTTGAGTGGTATAAGATATGGTTCCAGTTTCACTTTTGTTTGTGAATATGCAATTATCCTAGGGTCATTTATTGAAAAGACTGTCTTTTCTCCATTAAGTTATTCTTGGTTCCCTTGTCAAATGTTAGTTAACTGCATATACTTGGGTTTCTTTCTGGGCTTGCAATTCTATTTCATTCCTCTATTTGTCTATTTTTGTGGCAGTACCATGCTCTTTTGATGACTATACCTTTTTAGCTTGAAATTGAAGTGTGGTGCTTCCTGTTTTGTTCTTTTTTCTAAGGATTTCTTTGACTATTCAGGGTCTTTTGTGGTTCCATATATATTTTAGGAGTGATTTTTTTCCCCCTGTAAAAATTGCCATTGGATTCTTGATAGGGATTTCAATGAACCAACAGATTCAATGTCATAATTTTTAGAATAGTGATCATTCACCTCCTTAGTTAAATTTAAGTATTTTTGTGTGTTTTAGATGCAATATAAATGGGATCAATTTCTTTTGCAGAAAATTTGTTGTTAGCGTATAAAAAATGCTGCTGATTTTTTATGTTAATTTTATATCCTGCAATTTTACCAAATTTATTGATTAAATCTAACAGTTTTTTGGTTGAATCTTTAGGATTTTCCCTATATACAATCATACAGTCTACAAATAGAGACAATTTTACTTCTTTCTTTCCAATTCTGATACCTATGATTTCTTTTACTTGTCTGAATGCTCTAGCTAGGACTTCTGGTACTGTGTTGACTAGGAATGGGAAAAGTGGCCACCCTTCATGCTGAGATATGTTCCTTCTATGTGTAATTTGTTAGGAGTTTTTTATCATGGATGAATGTTGAATTTTGTCAAATGATTTTTCTCTATCAATTGAGATGTTTATATTATTCTTTCCTTTCATTATATTAATATTCTCTATCATGTTGAACCATCCTTGCATTTCAGGGATAAATTCCACTTGATCACAGCAGATGACCTTTTTAATGTGCTACTGAATTTGGTTTGCTAGTATTTTACTGAGAATTTTTATATCTATATTTTTCAGAGATATTGGCCTCTAGTTTTCTTTTCTAGTAGCAACCTTTCCTGGTTTTTGGTATTAGGATAATACTGACTTCATAAAATGAGTTTGGGGGTGTTCCCTCCTCTTCAGTTTTTGGAAGACTTTGAGAAGGATTGGTGTTAATTCTTATTTAAATGTTTGATCAAATTCACCAGTGAGGCCATCTCATTCTGAGTTTTTCTTTGTTGGGGAGTTTAGATTACTGAATCAGTGTATTTACTATAATTGATATATTTAGATTTTCTTTTTCTTCCTGTTTCAGTCTTGATAAGTGATTTGTTTCTAGGAATTTTTTTTATTTTTTCCTGGGTTCAGTTTGTTGGCATATAGTTGTACATAGTAGCCTCTTAAGCTCCTTTGAATTTCTGTGGTATTCATTGTACTTACCCCATTTATGTTTATAATTTTGTTGATTATTTTCCCTGTTTTCCTTGGTTAGTCTAGCTAAAGGTTTGTCAAGTTTGTTTATAATTTCAAAGAACCAACTTTTAGTTTAATTAATCATTTTTATTGTTTTTATGTTCTCTATTTTTTAAATTTTCTGCTCTAATTATTATTATTTTTCTCTCTTCTGCTAACCTTGTTCTCTTTTAATTCCTTAAGGTGTAGAGTTAGGTTGTTTATTTGGAATCTTTCTTGCTTCTGAATATGTGTTAATTGCTATGAACTTCTCTCTTAGAACTGCTTTGGTTGCATCTCACAAGTACTGTTACTCTTTCCATTTTTGTCTGTCTCAACAAATTTTCTTCTATCCTCTTAAATTTTTTCTTGGATTCATTGGTTGTTCAGAGAGTTTTTAAAAATTCCTATGTGTTTGTGAATTTTCTAGTTTTCTTTGATTTCTAGTTTCATACCATTGTGGTCAGAGGATATTTGGTTTGATTTTAATCTTCTTAAATTTGCTAAGACTTGTTTTGACAAACTTGGGTTCTGAGTGTTTCTGCTGGTAATGTTCTTGGGCAGGTGGGCCTGCTATTATGGTCAATTTTGAGGCAAAGCAACTGTTTGAGCTGTGAAGATAGGGATTGGGGGTGGTACGCCACTGGTGGAAAACAGTTGGATAGGACTGCTGACTTGGTTTCCTACTAAAGTAAGGCTATAGGCTGGCCTCCAAGGATGCCTGGATTCTCTGGTCAGGCTTACTAAATGGTTGGAACTGGATATTATATTCAGTTGTGGATGGGGCTATGAATTGGCTTCTCTTCCTTGGTAGGACATCAGGATTGGACCCATGGACTGTACAGCTCAATGTTGGGGGACCCTAATTAAGCAAGAGTGTGCACTGAATTCTCTGGTTAGGCAAGGCCAGCACTGCTGCTCTGCAGATAATGGAAGCCATGGTGTTCTCAGTTCAAATGCCACTGTATGTAGGGCTGTTTAATGGGCTGTGCACATTCCTGAATGCTCTGGTTCAGTTTCCTCGTTGGGAATCATGAGGCTGTATTCAGCAATGAGCAGGGCTATGTTTTGATGATGAATTAGATTTCCTGCTGAGGCATAAGTGAAAAAGCAGCCCCAAAACCAAGTACATCTCTTTGTTGTCTTAACTCAAGCTGACCTGTACCCCAAGTTCCCCAACTGAACAGGGCCACCCAGTTTCCTCTGCAAATTATCAAGTGCTGCTGGCCCACAGAACTTCCAGGAGTTGTTGCCAGTCCTTCTTGTCAGATGGAGCCAAAAGATACTCTCCACAGAGGGTGGTGCTATGCCACATCTCCCTTGCCTGAGTGTGGACAAACTTGGCATTAGGGTCAGCAAAACTCCTCCTTTGAGGATCCAAGTCAGGCAGATCTGCACCCCACTGAGTTCCCTTGTCAGAGTGTGCCCCCAGCTTGGTTCTGCAGATGAGCAAAGCTACTGGTTGGGATTACTTCTTGGACACTGCAGGTATGAACTTGATCTGCCAAGTTCTGTGTGCTGGTTATTGCAGCCCCTCCTCACTTCTCCATTGTAGTCGATTTCAAGTGGTTGAGCCCCCAGTGCATTCCTTTAATCCCATTGATGTAAGATCAGAGTAAGGGCTCCTACAGAACTACCCACAAATCTGGGGGGGGGGGCTCGTTGTTCCTCCTGAGTTCTCTTTTCCCACTGGAGGAACCAGAGACTCAGGGAAACCTCTCCTTGTGGTGCTGCTTTAGTCTGGGGAGGGGCAGTGCAGTCAACCTGTAGGCCCTGGCTTCTCTTACCCTTGGAATGCAGTCTTTCTTGGTCTCTGCAGTGCAATGGGGTACTTCAGCCTCACCCTGGGTGACGCTGTCAGTGGTGTCTCATCCTTGAGAAGTTGTTCATTGTTCTTACTGTGAAGAGGAGCGAAATCAGGAAAACCCCTGTCACCCTCGTGGTGACCTGTTTTCACACTTTTAAAAGAAAATGTTATTTCAGTACTCAACCAATTTATTTTGCCAATAACTTTTCTCTTGAGCCAACGAATGTTTATGAGCCAGTCAGTTGGTGGAGGTGAAAGAATCTGAAGCCTGCCAAATCATGTCTGTTGTTTGATGTTTGAATCCCCTAAGGAAAAGGGATGGAGTGTATGATGCAAAAAATGTCATCTGCTATCTTCTTTCCCTAGGGCAATAGCTCTGCTTTGCCATCAGGGAAACTGCCCATCCTTTACTATGGTGGCCTGGCACTTTGTGACTTTTCACATCAGTTCAGCTGTGAGATGTTAGAATGCTTGGAGACAAGAAAGCATGTGTTGGCCTTACTGTAGGAAGAAACTAAGATATCTTAAGAGAAGTAATTGTATTCTGATGTTGTTGTCTACTCCGTGTCATAATTACTTCTTCAGTTGCCAAGTTTCATGAATTTAAAGTTAGCCAATTAATTTGTCTTCTATTGTAGAGAAAAAAGAGCCCACAAGCTAGGCTTTTTTTTTTTTTTAATACAGAGAAGAGGAAGAAAAGCTATTTTTCTAGATTCTTTTGTATATATTTTAAATAGCACAGTCACATTATATTATTAACTTAAGTTTCACCTTCTAAAGATTTCATTTTTGTCTCTACCTTATAATTGAATCTAATAAAGTATTGACCAAATTACATAGCTTTGGGTGTTATCAGAGTGTAGAGAGAACTCATTTGAGATTTTATGTGTGTGTGCATATATTTATGTGTGTGATATGTACACATTTGCGATAAATCATAATTTTCCATCTTTTAAAAATTATTAAGAAGACCGGACCTAATGATATTAAATGGAGAGCCAGTTTCATACTTTTAAATATTAAAGTAGCAAGAACTACCTCAAAAAATGTGCAAACGGAATTCCCATCTGAGTCATTTTAAGGACTAAGTGTGGGAGGGGTGTGAGAAGCAGGCACACTTGATTGTGACGGGGCCTGATCTGTGTGAAGCAGGTGAAGATCGCCCCCTGTGACCCTCGCACTGCTTGTGTGAATAGCGAGTCCCTGCTCTGCTCTGCACCCATCCTCCAGCATCAGCGCTGAAGAGAAAACAGCCGAGTCTCCCAAATCCTTTCAGAAATAAGAGGGGGTAACTTAGTAATTAAATGTTTATCTCAATGCTGCTTAATACTGATTAAACAAATATGAATTAATTGAATAGTGTACATGTCTCATTTCATGTTTGTTGACCATTTTACATTTCGCAATCTGCATCACTTAGTTTTCAGTGTTCCCTATAGCTACATAGTTACAACATATTCTTTTATCTTATGGATTTGA
Organism: Miniopterus schreibersii; assembly: GCF_964146895.1. NCBI lineage: Eukaryota > Metazoa > Chordata > Mammalia > Chiroptera > Miniopteridae > Miniopterus > Miniopterus schreibersii. The sequence continues at coordinate 67,876,909 of NC_138108.1, read as the reverse complement.
ATATTTTTGAACCAGCACTCATGGGCTTTATGAAAACAGTGATTTCAAAGGCTGGAATATAAACAATTTAAAGAAAATTTTCCATATAAAAAAATGTAAATTTTACTCAAATCACAATTGTACAAAACACTTTCTTCCTAGCTGTGTAGATGACAAGCAGATTAATGTTAGTGTCCTGTTAGTTTCAAAGGTATTACATTTAAATCTATTAGGGTAACTTTAAAATTTTTCTATGTCACATTATTCATATGACGGATAGTGAAAATTGGCATGCAGACAGACATTCACTCCTGACTGTAAATGTGCAGGCTGTCTCAGTCCAAGAGGGTAAATATTCACGTGGTGAAAACAGGCAGTAGTTAAATCAGACATTTGTCACATTACGGGGAGACTTTGTGGGCAGTTTAAATTACATCTGAGAAAATATAGATGACTAACATGCATGCCAGTTATTACAGGGATGTTTAAATTATACTGTGAAGCATTTCAGAAATTAAAAGTTTCCTGTGGATTTGGATCACATTACCATCCAATAGATGACTGCCTAATGGAGAAATGGAGGCAGGTGCTTTCTGGAAAACATCAGTGTTGCCTAGTCTAATATAGTTCCATATCAGGGAATAAATAGCTCACAAAGAAAGTTCAAGTTCATGGAAGATAGCTTGTAAAGTATACATCAGTGAAAGATAAATGAAATTTATGACCTGGTCAGACCTTACATTCAACACTTGGGCCATTAATTGTGGCAAAAGTACAGCATTGTGAGATAACAAATACAGTCATGGTACACTCTTGTACCATGTTAGTGGTCACATAACAAAGCAGAAATTAAGGCAAATACCAACAGTGATGTTTCTATAGGAATCATATTGCCAGTGAAAACCTTGGATGAAGAACTCCAAATGATTAGGCCAAAAATCTTTTTATTTGACTGTGAACCACCTAAAAACCACTTTCCTTCCAGGTCAATGGATGTTATCATTAATTCTCTTAATATCTGTGAAACAAATATTCATTCTAGAATATTAAATGATATGTGGACTACTTTTCTGAGCATGATTGATATTAGTTGACTTGGTTTCAGCAACAATTACTTGGAGGATCCATATATCCAGATAAATTTTATATGAGGTTAAGGCAATAAGATTTAATGGTTTCCTATCTAATCCATTCTATTAGCAAAGGCATGAATAACCCTTGTATTATCAGAAAAAGACTGTATCCTACTTTGGACTGGATCAAGAAAATACAATGTGACCAAAATTTTGATCTGCACTTTATCTATTTCCAAACCTTCTATTTCTCTGGAGTTAAGCCTTGTTAAATGATGTAGTAACAGAGGAGTGGGTAGAAGTGCATCTTAATGTCCTTTGGCAGACAGCGAGTCAAACATGTAGAAACAAATTATTTTAAGAAGCCCTTTTGTGAAGAAAAGTTTAAAAATTGAGAAGGAAATTAGCTAAGGGGATACTATAAACAAAATCATTCAGCCCAAAGGGTACATTATGTTTTCAGATGTCGTTTTGTAAAATGTTTCATTAGCTGTTAATGAAACTGAACTTATGACCTGCTTAATAAACAACACAAAGTGCTTGGTGTATTTCTTTAGTTAACCAGATGGAAGTAAGTTTTTTCAGACTATTGACTATGTTTTTTTGTTTGATGTCGTTTATTTCTCTGATGAGTGTGTGTGTGTGTGTGTGTGTGTGTTTCTAATGTTATAAGATAGAACTCTGATTTTTTATAAGAGACTAATAAAAACCCTTCTATTTGCATGGACATCACAGCTCATAGAACATTTTGTTTTACATAAACGAGGAGATTCATAATAAAAATATCATTGTTTATGAAGGAGATAGTGATAGTTCATCAATTTTACCTATTGTTAACCAGTGGAGATTAAATGACCTTAAAGTGGTCTCCTTTCATGCTTTCATTTTTTAACTAAAGTCCTTTGTTCCAAATTCATGTACAAACTACAATGTAATCTGTTATTTGAAACATCAGTTTGGTCTGTTCTTTAAATGTTGACATAAAAATGCTTCTGACAGTCTCTACACTGAAAATGCCATGTGGGTTGTTTTGGTTTTTCTGCAGATAGGAAGGAAAAGAATAAGTTAAAAATCATTGGCAGTAAACTCCTTAAGTCTTTGATGTGATATCTGGCACCAGCATTAAAAATCCAGATTAATTATGACATAGAAATGATGTTAATTATCAGAGAGTAAGGGTAGAGAACGATGCTTTCCTCCGTGACTCTCAGGAGTGGGGACTCAGGTACTGCATTCCTTGCGCTCCTGCTGCATCTTAGATATTGTCAACTATGGGGCTGATCATGTTGGGATGTCATTATTTGCATGCCGTGAGTCCTTGAGGGCAGGGATTCTTTCTTTTGGTATTTGAGTCTACACCAGGATTTCCCAAACTTGGCACTACTGACACTTTGAACCAGAAAATTCTGTGTTGTGGGGCTGTTTTGTGCATTGTAAGTTGTTTAGCAGCATATCTGGCCTCTGACCTCTAGATTCCAGATCCCCACCAGACCCCCAGTCTCCAAATGAGGACTAGCTTAATGTCTGGCACATTGTTGACATTTAGTAAATATTTTCTGAAAAAATAAGTGCAGTTATTGATGTTGCATAAAACAATACCATCTTTACTGGTGAACTCAGCAATTTGTTCTGTGTTTGACTGCTTCTGAAATTGTCTTTTAGTCATGTCAGGGTGATAAAATGCCTCTGATTTCCCAACCCCAATTCTCTTGTGTAACTTGGGAGAAAATCGGGTGACTTTCTCTTCTCCACCCGCTCCCCACCCCTCTCATCCTCCCCATGCCTCCGCTTGAGGACATGTGACTGTGCAATGCTGGCGAACTGCTAATAGCAGGTCATCTCACTGTGTAGACATCTCAGCGCATTTTGATTCGAGGAGTTGTGGAGTGCATCCCAGTCAGATATAGAGCCATGCACAGACACCCTCCCACCAGCAGAGGTGGACAATATGAGGAGAGTGAAGATAGGGCTCCTACTTCAGTTATGGATGCACTTCAAATTAGTAACCTCTGCTAATCTTCATATCTAAGGGGTCAGCATATATTTACAAGAATCTTATTTTCACTTTTCAACTACATGACTTGGCACAAATCTGTTAAGTTCTCTGGTCTGCTGTTTTCTCACTGATGAAATAGAAAGAACAGTTATATCTACCTTCCTGCCACTGTTAGGGGCCTCTGCTGTGCTCTTCCAGCTGACTCTCAACATTTTGTATGGAATACTCACACTTGGTTATAATTACATTTTCCATTGCTTGCCACTCTTGCTGGCCTGTAAGGTGTGCATGTAAGGGGCAGGCTCAGATCTCGGTCACAGTGTCAATACATATTATTTCTCAAATAAAGGAATGAAAATGCTTTGTAATAGCATACACTGTATGAATGTTAGTAACTGTCATATAGACATTCAATAGGTATTTAATGAGCACCTACTTTACAAAGCCCAGTTGGAACACTTCCTAGGTCGAGAAATACATACAGCAGAAAACAGATTTAAGTGCCTACCTTTCACAGAGCTTGCATTCTAGTGGGCCGGGCAGTCAATAAGAATTGACACCTCTATTAATTATCTGTCTTCCTAATTCCTGCTAATTATAAATGGGTACATGCTATGAAAAAATATAGTGAGATGAGAGTGACAGGAAGAGGCTATGTTATAGAGAGTGGCAAAGAATGACTTCTGAGAAAGTAATTAACATCGTAGTTTTTATCATTATCATGATTAACATTATCATCAAGGTGATGCTATTAGTCTTTCATTAGTAGAACTTGTACTTTGATTCATTTTTCTAATAGTGATGCTGAACTATTTACATTCTCTGACCTGGTTCCCCTTGAGACCAATAGTAGGAAATGGGGCCTGCGGTAGATCTTATCACTTAAAAATGGGATTTTGACCATGCAGTGGATTGAACCTGTGGCCTTACCCTAGTTAGTCTGCATATGAGGACCTCTATAAGAAGGCTTTGCCCCTAAATTTAGAAGCAGATTATACACTATTTTTTTTCTAAACAGTTCCCCCACATTGATTTTTCTCTTGGTTGGTATAAAGAAAGCAACTTTAGTGAGCTACTAAAAATCATTTTTAAGTTCTCCTTGTAGAAAGGTTTCTAGGCCTCAGCACTTTTGACATTTTGGATTGGATAATTTAGTTGTGGGAGGTGCTGTTCTGTACATTCTAGGATGTTCAGCAGCACCTCTGACCTGTATCTCTAGATAGATGCAGTAGTACTCCCTTTCTAGGTATAATAATTGAAAATGCCCCCTGAAGCAGAGAAATGAATATTAAAATGCCAATGAGCTATCACCTTACACCTGTAAGAATGGCTATCATCAATAAATCAACAAACAACAAGTATTGATGAGGGTGTGGAGAAAAGGGAACCCTTTTGCACTATTGGTGGGAATACAGATTTGTGCAGCCACTGTGGAAAGCAGTATGGAAGTTCCTCAAAAAATTAAAAATGGAACTGCCTTATGACCAGTGATTGCACTTCTGGGTATATATTTGAAGAAACCTAAAACACTAATTTGAAAGAACATATTCACCTCTTTCTTTATTGCAGCATTATTTGTAATAGCCAAGATATGGAAGCAACCCAAGTGCCTATCAACAGATGAGTGAATAAAAAAGCTGTGGTACATTTACACAATGGAACACTACTCAGCCAGAAAAAAGAATGAAATCTTACCATTTTCCACAGCATGGATGGACCTAGAGGGTATTATGATATGTGAAATAAGCCAGTCAGAGAAAGACAAATACCATATGATTTCACTTATATGTGGAATCTACTGAACAAAATAAATGAACAAACAAAAGAGAAACAGACTCATAGATACAGAGAACAGACCGATGATGGTTGACAAAGGAGAGGGGGAGTTGGGGGACTTGGTGGAAAAGGTGAAGGGATTAAGAACTACAGATTGGTAGTCACAGAATTTTCATGGGGATGTAAAGTACAGCATAGGGAATATAGTCAGTGACATTGTAATAACTGTATGGTGCCAGGTGGGTACTTGAAATATCAGGGGAGTGACCACTTTGTAAAGTGTATGACTGTCTAGCCACTGTGCTAATATTGGATGTACACTGTAATTGAAAAGTAAGATTTAAATTAAAAAAATGAAAAGAAAACAAAATGCCCCCTGAGGGTTAAAATCAGCCTCAGCTGAAAACTGCCGCCTTACAGGAACCTCCTCTGTCTTCCCAGCTGTGGCACGTGGTGTTTCCTGGTGTTTCCTCCAAGAATTTTGCTGCCCCACTTGTGTTTGCTTGTGCAGCACCACGGGCTCCTTTCTTTGAATCCCCCCATCCTTTCAGACCCAACTACAACTTCTCCTGCAGCATAGAGCCTCCTCTATGAACCGCAGCCTTTCCTACCTTTCTGCTTCAGAAATCACATCCCAAGTCTTTTCTGTGTATCGCTGACATTTTCATCCATTGCTGAGCTCACTGTTGTTTACTGAAAGGTTTACGTTTTTTTTATGTCAACTTCATTATGCATTCATCGAATGGAGAGACTGTACCTTGATCACCTGTGCATCTAAAAAATACTTGGAATAAGGACCCTCATTAAGTAATGGGTTGAATTTAGCATAAACAATCTTATTCACAACATTTTACCAACAACCTCATCCTTAACCAGGAGAAGTGACAGATAAAACAAATGGTATGGTTTTTGTAATAATCATTTTGGAAACTCATTTTTTTAAACCATTGTTTAATTCAAGTATAACAAGTGCCATGGGGCTTTAGTAACTGATAAGTGGTGAAACTGAGTTTATGGAACTACTTTTTCTGAAAGATTTCACCCTAGAGTGGTCCAGAGTTGGAGGGTCAGAGCAGTTTACGCAATGGTCTTCCAACTCAGCTGTAAGGCTCACCTAAGGGTTAGTTAGCTCTTTATGCGAAAGATGGCTCAGAGAGGACTTGCCCCAAGCAGCCAGGCTCCTGCACTGAGGTCCAGCCGCTCTGCCCACTGCCATCTCCAAGGACATTCCAGAGCTGAATCTGCCTGCAACCATCCTCATTACCAATGGATAAATGTCTCCTAGGAACCATTTTAAAAAATATAGCTAGTTAAGACCACCGTGTACTTGGTCATCTTTGGTAACAAGGTCCTTTGAGGAGAACCTATGAGAAGGGGCATCCATTCAGGTCAATCAAACATGTGTCTTTCTAGAAGTCGATGGTTTTGTTTAACTCTTGAAGGGAAGGTTCATAGGAAGAGGAGCCTGCACATACAAGTCTTTTCTGTCTGAATACAACTTGTTATTCAGAGTATCTTTTTATTCAGTAAATTCAGTATTCATGTGGCATTTGGGTAATGACTGCACATTGGAGAACCAAATTCAAAGTCCTCTTAATGACAGTTGAGAAGTGTAGGATACTACAGCTTTCTAACACCACATGCTGGTGTCTCCATCTCCCAGTGTTCACTCCACCTAAGTGATGATTGATGGGCATTCTGCTTTCATTTGCACATTTAACAGAATGCATAGGGATTCCGGGAAACATGGGCCTATCTCCTACTTCTCATAAATAATTCTTTTTGATTGTAAAGCGAATTGTATTATTTCCAAATATAATAATGGGATCTAAACTTCCTGGGATATAGACTTTCCTAAGAAATGCCCATGCAGAGAAGAATTCACAGATCAAATGCTATAGCCATTCAGATAGATTCATTTTAGTCAGGATAACCCTGCATGAAATGAATATTCACTAAGTTCTTTGTGAGGGTACAGTAAGGGGCTAGGTTATAACAAATTGATTATTTTATGTGCTTGCTACTCTACATATAGCAATTCAATGGATCCTAAACACAACCTTTTGTGAGATTTCCCTGTAGAGAATTCCCTTTTGGGGTGCCTGTCTTTCCACAGTCCCATCTTTAAGATTCCTGCCAGCCCACTCCCCACTTCCCTCAAGGAGGGCTTTAGGGGCCAGGCTTCTGTATTTGACTTGATGCCCCTGGCACAGAGCTGGGCCACCCAGGGGCTTTCCTGGGAATTAGGAATTAAGGTTCACAGAAACTAGTTAGTCTCTGCTGATAACTGTTAACCTGTGGTCATGGAGAGCCACGGTCCATCACGCTCATATTGGGAAAGCAGAGGTAGGAAATCACAGCCACAGAGAGAGTAATTGTTTTCCACATGGTTTCTGTTTCCCATACCTGGGAGACCTGACCACTCGTCTGGTAAGCAGGTTCCATATCATCACCCTCATCCTTAAAAGAAAATCATCTTATTTTGCTTGCACCAGTTGACGGGGTTTCTGCCAGCAGCAGAGACTTAAAGAAATTATTTCCTCTGTTTTCTTAGTGAGAAAAGTGAAGTTCAAAGAAGCCAATAACTCATCCAGAGCAGCGCAGCTAGGGTGCATACAAACCAGGATTCAAGGCCTGTGCTCAACCTTCTGATGTCTGCAACTATTTGCCTGGTCGTGGTTTCTATCAGCACAGTTTAGTGTGGCTGCAAATTATGTTGCTGACTAGATGTGTTGTGAATGGTCTTGTGATTGGGCACTGGTGTGATCTGGGCCCTTTCCTTGGTGCTGCTGAACATGCATGCAGCTGGGCCCATTGCCTACTGAAGACATGCTTCCTCACCTGCAGGCCGGGACTGACAGTTCTCCCTGCCGCTTTCCCACACTGCTCAAGCAATGCCTGCTTGCTTAAAGCCGTTCCCTCAGCTTAGAGTTTTCTAGCATTGTCAGCCCTGGAGCACTTTTATTTGGTCCATAAAAATTTAAATGCCTTAGTCAGCTCAGGCTGCTATAAAAAATGCCCAGAGTCTGGGTGGCTTAAACAACAGGTATTTCTTTCTCATAGTTCCGGAGGCTGGGAAGTCTGAGATCAGGGTGCAGGCATGTTTATTCGGGTACTGGTGAGGGCCCTATTCCTGAGTAGAAGATGGCTGCCTTCTGGCTATGCCTTCACATGACAGGAGAGTGGGAGGTGGGGGTTCTGGAGAAAGAGAGAGAAGGAGGGGAGGGGAGAGAGAGAGAGAGAGCACTCCTTGGTTTCTTCTAAGTGCATTAATCCCATCATGATGACCCCACCCTTATGACCTCATCTAACCCTAATTACCTCTCAAAGGCCCCACTTGTCAATACTATTACATTGAGGGAGGGTTAGGGCCTCAACACATGAATTTTGGGCAGACGCAAACATTTAGTCCATAACAATATCCTATTCTATATACAGTAAGGAAGAGGTAGATTATATTCCCTAATTAATTTCCATTTAATGTCCTCATTAATTTATCAGTTGCACACTGATACCACACAGGTACACATGCATTGACACCACATCTAGTTCTCTCATGCTTTGCTCCAAGCTCCTCTGGTCCCCTTTTGAACTTCCCGTCCAGGCTGCTCAGCATTGGCCTTTTCTTCATCTGCTCCCTTAGAGCGTTGCTTGATCTTCATGGTCATAACTACAAGGGCTGTGCTGACTCAGCTGTGAACTGCCCTGGCCAGTTCACCAGAGTCAGATTGGCCCTCGTGATCAGTCCTCTGCCTCCCTCAAAGCTCATTCAAGCCATGTTTCCCTTGCTTTTATGCTCTAGGCCAACTAGGCGTCTTTTATTTCCTTAACTACACCATCCTCCCTCTCCACGTCCCTGGAGCTTACACATGCTGTTCTCCTGCCTCACTCCTCCTCACATCCCCCATGTCCTCGTAGAGGCCTTCCTTGACCCCACGGCTTGGTTCTGTTTGGTTGAATCTACTTTTATCTCATACTTCCTGCCTCATAACACTACCACATATTAAAACTGATTTTAAAGTGTATATCTCCCTTATTAAACTATAAAGTCCCAGGGAGCAGTGACCACATCTTTTGCTCAGTGTTGTGCACCCAGCATCTATCACACGTCTGGGCGCACGGTCATACTAATGATAACTAAAGTGGAGAATGCCAATCTCTTGTGAAGCACCAGGTATCTAAGAAATGTGGCTTTTATTTATTGCTATGAATCAATATAATTTTTCACTTTGATTTACTCTGATGGACTTTTGGGAAATTTCAACTTGGTTAAACTTGGGGACTCCTTCCTCCCGGTGGTTTGTCATAATATTGGAACTTCTCTGGTAATCACTTGTGTCCACAGAGGTTACTACTGAGACATCCATTGTGTCTGCAGCTTCCTGGTGCTTTGGTGCTATGGATGAGGTGTCCATCCACTGGTGAGGATGGACACCTCAAGAACTTCTGAACCCACCTTCCCTGACATACCATATCTGATATGAAATTCCACATGAGTTTTATTCTCCTGTGACAAACCGTATTTAATTCCTTGAAGGGTGCAGTGAGTGTTATAGGAGCCGAGTCCTTATTACAAAAATCATTCCTGTACCATTAGTCCTACATTAAAGAGTCTCTTTCTAATCTCAGGAAACTCCTCTTTGCCTCCTGGTTCTCTGAGATTCTTTATTTCTTCCCTAAACACCAGCACTCTCTTTTTCTTTCAAAAGTAGACTTGAATGACCTATAAATTTTAGAAACTGAACTAATGCCACGCAAAAATTAGCTCCCCGTTTCTTGAGAGCAGGGAAGGCTTAATCATCAAAACCTCCCAGGAGATGAAGAGAAATGGAAATATTTGTGTTTCCTTCATCTAGTGCAGCAGTGAATGGTAAAACAAAACAATTAAATTTGTATAATGAAAAACTGAATGTTCATATCCTGCTACTAACATTTGTTGAATGCCTACTGTGTGTCAGACATATTGCTAAATGCTTTACTTGGGATCCTCACAGGAACCCTTTGTGATCTAATCTATGAAGACACAGAGGCTCAGAGAGGTTCAGCCATGCCTCAAAGTCACAGAGAGGATTCTAGCCCAGCCAGCCTGACCTCAGAGCCTGCAAACTCACCTCCATTGTTGCTTCCCTTCCCAAGACTGTTCACATAAAGGAGACCCTGAGAGCTTTCCTAACCAGCTAATAGTAAAAATGTATTTTTATTTTCTAAAGTCAAAGAATAACAATAAACATGAGAGTTTTGGGGTATATAAGAATATAGAATCCAGTAGACTTCAGGAGACATTTTTGATAAATGTCAACTGTCACCATGTCTCTCCAACTACATCTTTTATAAAGCTGCAGTTTTTGACCTCAGTTCCAATGTCAGGGCATATTCTTGGTAAATCAGACAAACATTGACATCTGAATGTGAAACCCACTCCCCGTTGCACACGCCTTTCCATGAAAACTGCTCTACAAGGCTCCTGGCAGGGAGCGAGGCTGTAGTTATTTTTGTCTTTATATCTGTTGTTTGATTCTTGTGGGAATCATCAAGGTTTATTTCCTTAAGACAATGCTTGATATTTAAACCAGCATCCATTCTTTGAGAATATTAAATGGCATGTGAAGAGTGTCTAGACATGTTAATGCACCTTAATGTAGTTCTGTAGCATGAATGAGGCCGCAGTCCTGTAGACAAGCTTAAGACGGAAACCACTGGTGTTTCATATCGGCCCCTGCATTCATCAAAGATACAGTATAAATACTTTGCTTCTAAATATTGCTCCTCAATATTGAGATTGATATGAAAGATAGTGGAGGTTTACAATCTTTTACCCAAAGTACATGGGGCCAGATGCTTTTCAAAATACAGTTGTTTTAATAATGTAATACAGTGCTCACATACTTTGTTATATAGCCTCCCCAGCACACTATAATCAATCATAGTGATGTTGCCTCAGCAAAATATAAGACCATTCACTTCAACTATCAGTTTTTAAAAGAATTTACTGCCAAATTAGATCAGGTTTTGCCCTCAAATGAGTTGGAAAATAATGTTCTGTGTCTTTACAGCTTTATGCACTTTAGCTGTAAAGCTGCACTTTATTGTGGATGAGAGATTGTGGACATGTAGTATGTATCCACTGCTCTTAACCAGAAAGGAAACAAAAACAAAGATAAAGTAGAATGTTAACTTGAGACAACACTGAAGCTGAAAGAAGTCGCTCTGTGTTCCCTCTCTCTCTCTCTCTCTCTCAGAATAACTTAATTATCAGCAGGGATGGGACCAATTTGGGGAAGAAATTGGAAGAGAGAAATGTACCTTTGAGAGAACAGGAGGGAAAGGACTGCCAACTGTAGCCAGGAGGAGGGGAGGGGAGAGGAGGTCCTGTGAACAGCTGGCTTACGTGATTGGAAAGGAGGCAGGACATGGAAGTACAGGTTTGATGGGTTGGCCTTCAAGTCAACCTAGGGGGCTAATGTCATCTTCTGAAGGTCAGAGGGACAATATTTCGTTTGGAAATGGCAAATTCTGATGTGGGAAACAGACCACCAAGTGGAACCTAGGGTTCAGCTGAAGTGTAGCTTCCTGATTCTCAAACTGTTTGTTACCATGACCTCCTTTACGCTCTGTCAATCGTGCAGCCTTCAGTAGCCCCTCAGATATCATGGGCCCTTCTCCAGCTAATGCCATATGATGTCTTCCTCTATAAGATGCTTCCATGGCTTTTTCATTTCTAGTTTGAAAGTTGCACAAAATCATTTTAACTTTTGAAGGTCTCATCAAAAAGGAATATCCAATTCCTTTTTCTTTAGATTCTGAGCATTGGGATTCAAAATCATTGCTGGGCCTTGGCTTGCACAATTATGAATATATTTCCAAAGGTTCTGTTGTGTAAGATGCGATAAGAGAAATTATTTTCTGTGGTGCTGAGGGAAAGATACTTTTTGTCTTATTTGCATTTTAACTTTCTTTGGAGTAGATTCTTCCCATTTTGCAGTCAAGAACTCTAATCTTTTTCAGCATCTTTAGACATAGATTTATGCTGCTGTGAGCTGAGAAAGTAAGTCTTCAGTTCTCTCTTTTAAAAACCAATGATTTTAAGTACCATATGCTTTCACTCGTATGAGGAATCTGATAAACAAAATGAACTAACAAGCAAAATAGAGACAGACTCATAGAGAGAGAGCAGACTGACAGCGGGGGGGGGGGGGGGGTGTTGGGGACTGGGGGGGGACTGAGCAAAAGAGAAAAAAAAGAAAAGAGAAAAAACTTGACAAGGACAGCAGTGTGGTGACGGCGGGGTAGGGGGATTGGGAGAGGTGGAGGAGGGCATGGGGGGATAAATGGAAGGAGACTTGACTTGGGGTAGTGGACACTCAGTGCAGTGTGCAGACTGTGTTGTGGAATCGTGTGCCTGAAACCTGTATGATTTTGTTAAGCAGTGTCAACCCAATAAATTCAATAAAGAGGAAAAAAATAATAAATAAAAGTAAAACCCAACAATTTATTCTTAAATATAACAAAAATTCATTATAAATACATTTTAGTTTAGTTTAGATTAAAATACTAAATTAAAAAACCAAAATTCTAAACTTTAGAAAAATTTTCAAAAAATTTGGAAAATATTGTAAAATAAGATAAAGAGATATACTTCTTTTTATGTTTCCACATAGTCATAAGAACATTTTTAAGATTTTAATACAGTGATTTATTGGTTGGTAATACGGTTTCAAAAATGTGATTTGATTAAATGACTGTGTTCTTTCAGTAGAGTTCATAGAATAGTACAGGGATCACAGCAAAGGTTTGGAGACAGAAGCAATGTATTTAGTTCGAATACTGGTTTGGATTGTTACCCACTATGGGAGCTTAGCTAGACTCCACAGCTCCCGTCCTCAGTTGTCTGTAAAATGGCTCTAATAATTCATGCCCAGGAGGTTTGTGAGGATTCAGTCGAGGGGTGTGAAAATGTCAGGCACAGACCTGGGAGCACACAGTCGCCCAGTGAAAGGCAAATGCTCTTATTATTAGCTCTGGGAACCCGGCAGAAGTCAAGGTCGTTTACAACTGTGTTGGACCCCCAGGAGAGGAGGCTTTACCTGGACTTCAAAGGAAGGCCGAGACCCGAGTGGCGGAGGGGAGGTGGGACAGGTGCCTGGCAGAGGGAGCACCTACGCCTGGGCAGGGCTGCTCCAGGCGCGCTCGGCAAGAGGCGACTGCTCCCTTGTGAGCGAAGCCGGGCCCAGGAGGCCAGCAGGCGGAGGCTCCAGGGGCGGGGGCCGGAGTGCGAGACTGGGGGGCTGGCTGTTGACTTCTTTCCAGAGCAGCTAAGCCACAGCAATCCCTTTAGAAAAGTATTCTTGTGACATTCTCCCACTGTGATCCAGTTGCTGTCCATTCACAAAGAGCATGCTTTACCCAAGTCCCCACCAATGGGAACATATGTGTAAGTAGCACTGAAGCTAAGCTGTGCCAGCCTCCCCCCCACCCCAACCATTATTTCATGGAGAACCTAACCACAGAGGTCACCACGGACGGTGATCGGAACGCTCGAACCCTGCACACTCCTTCCAGCGCTCCTGCTAACAGTTCCCACCTGTCTCCTGTGGCCCTTCTGCGTGGCAGGCGACCAGTGCCTGGAGGAGCCACAATTTCATTACATCGTTCAATTCCACTTGTCAGCTTGTCAACGAGAGGAGCCTTCTGAGCATAGCGTTAGCTTCTCTATTGTGAATATCACCATCACCACTCATCATACTAAATGCCATTGTTCATGAAGATATAGGGGTTGGTGGGAAGAGCTGTAATCTGAAACAATATTCTATTATTTATTTTATTCATTCTTTTTAAATAAGGGAGTTTAAGGAGGAAATGTACATCTTATCTGGGAGGCAACATCTTGTTAGCTGGCTGAGGAACAATGCCTCCTATAAGCAGTTTGTCACAATTGGTTAATTTTTAATACTGTGAAGCTTTCACTACCTTTTCTGGAATTGCAGAGGTTTTAGGCTGGAAATGTGTGCTTCTTTGTATGAAGTATGCTTCCTGGGAGTATTGTGTGGCCATTTTCCTATCTAATGGCTCAAATGTGGCAGTAGTTTAACCGTTAGAGCCCAGAAAGAGGGTCTAGAGTCACTCTGTGGATGCTCCAGGCACTAGCTGCATGTGGCTATTGAACACTCAAAGTGTAGCAAGGGTGACTAGGGATTCCACTTTAAATTTTTTTTAAGTTTGATTAATTCTTAAAAATTAAAAACAGCCTGGCCAGGCGTGGCTCAGCAGTTGAGCATTGACCTAGGATCCACGAGATTGCTGTTCGATTCCCAGTCAGGGCACATTCTTGGGTTGTGGGCTCGATACCCAGTCGGGGGCGTGCCGGAGGCAGCTTATCAATGACGACGCTCTCATCATTGATGTTTCTATTTCTCTCTCTCCCTCTTCCTTCCTCTCTCTGAAATCAATAAAGATATATTTAAAAAAAATTGTTGCCTAGCCGGGCGTGGCTCAGCGGTTGAGCATCGACCTAGGATCCAGGCGATCGTGGTTCGATTCCCAGTCAGGGCACATGCCCGGGTTGCGGGCTCCATCCCCAGTCGGGGACGTGCAGGAGGCAGCTGATCAATCTCTCATCATTGATGTTTCTCTCTCTCTCTCTCCCTCTCCTTTCCTCTCTCTGAAGTCAATAAAGATATATTTTAAAAACACGAAAGAGACAATATCTTTATTGATTTCAGAGAGAGGAAGGGAGAGGGAGAGATAGATAGCATTATTTACAACAGTCAAGATATGGGCCCTGCAGGGCGTGGCTCAGCGGTTGAGCTTCGACCTGGGATCCAGGCAATGGGGGTTCAATTCCCAGTCAGGGCACATGCCCGGGAGTTGTGGGCTTGATCAATGACTCTCTCATCATTGATGTTTCTCTCTCTGTCTCTTCCTCTCCTTTCCTCTCTCTGAAATCAATAAAGATATATTTAAAAAAAATAAAAAATTAATTGTAATAAAAGTAGATTCATAAAGCCAAAGTTTTTCCAATAACTGCAAGTTTCCTAATAACTGAATAAAATATCCGTTTTTAATTTTTTTTTAATATATCTTTATTGATTTCAGAGAGAGGAAAGGAGAGAGAGAGAGAGAAAGAGAGAGAGAGAGAGAGAGAGAGATGGAAACATCAGTGATAGAGTCATTGATTGGCTGCCTCCTGCACGTCCTTGACTGGGGATCAAGCCTGCAACCCGGGCATGTGGCCTGACCGGGAATCAAACCATGATCTCCTGAATCCTAGGCCGATGCTCAACCACTGAGCCACGCCTGGCTGGAGTACAATTAATTTTTTTATTTTGTAGATTTAAATGCAGTTGTAAGAAATAGGACAGAGATCCCATGTATCCTGTACCCAGTTTCTCCAATGATAATATTTTTTTTAAATGATAGCATAAGATCACAGCTAGGCTATTGACACTGACATAGATTCAGAGCATTTTCATCACCATAAGGATCCCTCATTGTCACCTTTTATATTTTTCTAGTTACACCCACATCACTCCACACATTCCCCTCTCCCTGACCCAGACAACCTCTAATCTGTTCTCCATTTCCATAATTTTGTCATTCCAAGAATGCTGTATAAATGGAATTGCATAGTAAGCATCTTTTTGAGTCTGGGCTCCTTCACTTAATTTATTTGATATTTATCCACATGGTTGTGGGTTTGCTTCTTTTATTTTTAAAATATGTTTTAATTGATTTTAGAGAAAGGGGAAGGGAGAGGGAGGGCGGGAGGGAGAGAGGGAGGGAGGGAGGGAGGGAGGGAGGGAGGGAGGGAGGGAGAGAGAGAGAGAGAGAGAGAGATTATTTGCTGCCTCCTGCACCCACCCCACTGGGGATCCAGACTCAACCTGGGCATGTTATCTGACTGGGAATGGAACCTGTGACCTCTGGGTGCATGGGAGGAAGCTCAACCAATTGAGACACACTCACACTGGCCAGGGCACATTTATTTCTTTTTATTGCTAAGTAGTGTTCTATGGCATGAATGTACCACAGGTTTTGTAACTATTGATTTGTTGAAGGACATCTGTAGTTTTTCCAGTTTGGGGCTGTTATGAATAAAGCTGCAATAAACATTTGTGTACAGGTTTTTGTGTAAACATAAGTTGTTACTTAACTGGGATAAATTCCCAAGAGTGAAAGTCCTGTGCTAGGTATTACATATTTAACTTTATAGGAAATTGGCAAATTGTTTTCAGAGTGGCTGTGGCACTTTGCATTTCTACCAGAGAGTATGAGTGAGCAATTTCTCTACATCTTTGCCAGCATTTACTGTTGCTATTTTTTGTCTTTTTCATTCTGTAGGTATGTAGTGTAAATATACTTTTGCAACTGTAAATTTTATGAACTCTACATAGAAAGCAAGTATTTGTAATGAAAATTTAGCATCCAAAATAAAACGTGATATAGGTATAAAGTACCTTGGATTTTGAAAACTAAGTACTAAAAATGTAGAATATTTCAAGTTTTTTAATGTCAGCAACATTGAAAGGATTATAGGATACATTGGTTTATATAAAATAAAGTTTAAAAATTATTTCCAACCTGTTCCTTTTTTAATATAGTTACTTGAAAATTTAAAATTATCTGGTGACTCACTATGTTTCTGTTTGATAAGCTAGTCTAGACTGTAAGGATCACAGAGCTCAGCTGAGCCTTGGATGGAGGGCCTAGTTTATTTATTGCAGGAGTCAGCAAACATATTCTGTGAAAGGCCAGCTAGTAAATATTTTAGAGTTTGTGAGCCACAAAGGTTCCCTTTTTGAATTTGCAACTGCACAACTCTGCTGTTGTAGCACAAAACCAATTATAGCTAATACTTAAATGAACGAGCATGGATGTGTTCCAATAAAACTTTATTTACAATAACTGGCAGTGAGCCCAATGGCTATCGTTTGCCTATACCTTGTATAATGAATATAAACATACAAACAGCAAAAAAGCCCACACACCTTACCTGTATCAGATATGCTCTAGTCAATAGAAAAGAAACCATTTTCCATATTTCAATGGAAGGAATTTAACAAGGTATTGGATGGAACAGCTGAGAAGCTAAAAAGGGGATTGTGAACCATCTCAGAAATTAGCAACCACTGGAAAATGCTGCCCCCCAAGATTTGTAGGGACATAGATGGCAGCCAGGGCCGTGCTGGAGGCTGCCAGGCAAGGAAGGGCTGGGACTGTGGCGGGAATGACTCACACTGATCCAGACACTGGAGGAAGAGCAGTAGCTGCCTGGGTTTCTTGCTGTCTTCTGCCCCTTGGTCTCCACCAGTGCCATTTAGTGGGTGAACCTACATCAGGAAGGGAATCTGGGAAATGCAGTTCCAATGCAGAGCATAGCCTGGGAAGCATGGAGAAAGGACCTGAGGGCTATGCTCTTTTAATCCACAGATTAAATTCAAAATTAAAGGGCAGTGAGGAGCTGTGAGCTAGCCTGGTGGGCAAGAAAAGCATTTTGTGCCACCTATTTCCTTCCTTCATGTGGACTCCTTTTTAGTGGTTTTATTATTTAATCCCTCTGGGAAGGTAGTTAGTCCAGATAGATAAGATGTCAGGCCCCAGGACCCGTGTGCTCAGATGGAGCTACCGGTTCTGTCAGTCAGTCGTCAGGAGCGAGCAGACTTGATGGCAGTGACTGAACGTGAGCTGGCAGTTTGCAGCTGGAGGGAATGTGACAAGTTTTCCCTCAGGCATGAGCCACCCACACAATGTGAGACTGCAAAATAGGAAAACTGAATTTCACTTTACAACCAACTAATGGACAAGACATTTTTTCCTTCCTTCTATTTTTTTTCCTTCGTTTAGTATCTGAAGGAAGGTAAAACTTCAGTTTTGCTTCAATCCATTCCTCAGTTCCCGGAGCTGGGTTTGAAAGTGCAAAGGTCAAGGCCATTGACTGCGTGTTCACTTATCTTTGAAATGACACTCTATCCATGGAAAAGTCCCTTTTTTTTCTCTCCTTGTGTCCTGCAGAGCTGCTTTCCAGATGTCTCTGACATCCACTTGGCCATTTGTTTTCAGAGAGAAACTCCTTTTTCCTCCCTTTGTGTTTCTTTGTAAGGCAGCATTCCTGGACTCATGATCCATTGCCTCACTGTTCAGGAGTCTGGGACAGACTGAACTGGTTGGGATTTGGGAGAAGCATCTAGGTGCGTGTCCCAAGCCCTTCTAGGCTCATTTCTTAGCAAGCTTGTGTTGGCGTATGCTCTCCGCCAGGTGTTTAAAGACCTCACTACCGTGTAGGCAGGCTCTTGTTCAGAGACGTCTGTGATAGGGGAGGAGCTGGGGCTGAGGATTTGTTTTTCTTTTCTTTTTTTAACTTTATTTTTATTGTTGACACTATTACAAATGTCCCCCCTTACCCCCCTCCCTTTGCCCTCCCTTACCTAGTCCCCACCCCCCTTCCCTCTGGCCATCACCACACTGTTGTCTGTGTCTATGGGTTATGCATATATGTTCTTTGGCTAATCCCTTCACCTTCTGTTATCTAGTCCCCTGCTCAACCCTCCTGACAGCTCTCAGTCTGTTCCATGTACCCATGCCTCTGTTTTTATTTTGTTCATCAGTTAATTTTGTTCATTAGATTCCACATATAAGTGAGATCATATGACTTTCTTTGACTGGCTAATTTTACTTAGCATAATAATCTCCAGGGCCAACCAGGCTGTAGCAAAAGGTAAAATTCCCTTTTTCACTGCCTCGTAGTATTCCATTGTGTAAATGTACCACAGCTTTTATATCTGCTCACCTGCTAATGGGCACTTGGGCTGTTTCCAGATCTTGGCTATTGTAGATAACACTGCTATGAACATCAGGTGCATATATTCTTTTGAATTGGACTTTTGGGATTCTTAGGATATATTGCTAGAAGTAGAATCACTGGGTCAAAAGGCAGTTCCATTTTCAATTTTTTGTGGAACCTCCGTACTGTTATCCACAGTGGCTGCACCAGTCTGCATTACCACCAACAGTTTGCTAGGGCTACCTTTTCTCCACACCCTCTCCAGCTCTTGTTTGTTGATTAATTAATTAATTAATTTATAAATATATCTTTATTGATTTCAGAGAGAGGAAAGGAGAGGCAGAGAGAGAGATAAAACATCAATGATGAGAGAGTTATTGACTGGCTGCCTCCTGCACGCCCCCAACTGGGGATCGAGCCCGCAACCCGGGCATGTGCCCTGACCGGGAATCGAACCTCGATTTCCTGGATCCTAGGTCGACGCTCAACCACTGAGTCATGCCAGCTGGGCTGTTTGTTGATTTATTGATGGTACACATTCTGGCAGGCGTGAGGCGATATCTCATTGTCGTTTTAGTTTGCATCTCTGATGATTAGTGATGTTCAGCATCTTTTCATGTCTGATGGCCATCTGCATGTCCTCTTTGGAGAAGTGTCTATTTAGGATTTAGTATTTGTAAGGCTACTTAGTTGAGGATCTAAATTTATATTCTTTTAAAAAAATTAAATTTATTGGGTATCATTGGTTAACAAAATTATATAGGTTTCAAGTGTACAATTCTCTGATTCACCATTTGTATATTTATATTCTTTATAGGCACCATCATTTATAACAGTGATTTAGATCTCTATGCAGTTGATTCCTATGTTTGTTTTTTAGTTGATTTTAAGTTTAGGAGGAGAAGGGGTATGTGACATGTTTATTGAGTCCCTCTAAAACCTCCAAAATTAAGCACCCCTCTTTCAATAATAGGGGCAACCTGAAAGCAAGAAACATGTATTAGCGTACCTGTATTAAAAGTTGATATTTAATATATAACCTGGGTTACATATTCTGCTAAAAGCACACCCCCTCCCCTCCCCTCCTCCCCTCCTTCTCTCATCCTCCCACACATAGTCAACTTAATGTTCCCCAAATTTTACCCATTTCAACAAATGACACCACCATCCACTAAGCTTTTGAGGCCAAACATGTAACTGTTGTTGGTTTTTCCTTTTTCCTTCATCCACAGTATCCATATTCAAGCCCATTTAGCTCTAGCTCCAAGATATAGCCCAACCTGCCCACCTCTCACTTCCAGCACCGCTACCCTTCAGGCGGCACCGTCGCCCGGCCTCGGGTCCAAGTAGCCTCCCGCCCGGACTCGCTCTTCCCTCTCGCCCCCTGAGTCATTCTTCACGCGGCCAGAGAGGGAACTGGGGGCTGAACACTTCTCGGGAGTGTCTTGTTGGCCTTAAAATCCACCCAGTCCTCTCACCCACAAACCAGCAACTCTGCCTCTCTCCCTTTTCTCTCTATGCTTCTTCCACACTGGCCTTTTTGCTCTTTCTTAAAAGCATAAAATTGGCTTATAACTTAAGAGTTTTACATACTATAATTTTGTCTCAAATGCTTGTCCCGCAGATTTTGCCAGACTCTACCTTTTTCAACTAAAATGTAACTTCCAGAGAGAGACCTGATGCCTATCCCAATCAGTCACCCCAACTTATTGGGATATAGGTACCCATCACCCTGCTTTATTTTCTTCCCAGAACTTCACTTCACTATTTCAATCTTATGTGTGGATGTGGATTTTTTCTTTTTTTAAAATATATCTTTATTGATTTCAGAGAGAGGAAAGGAGAGGGAGAGAGAGAGAGAGAAACATCAATGATGAGAGAGTCATTGATTGAGCCCGCAACCTGGGCATGTGCCCTGACCGGGAATCGAACCCCAATCGCCTGGATCCTAGGTCGACGCTCAACCGCTGAGCCATGCCCGGCCGGGCATGGATGTGGAGTATTTAAGGTAGGTAAGTGATGGTAATAAATAGATCACCAGATCGCATCATAGTTCTACCCCTATAGAAATTTATTTATTGCTCATGAAATTGTCCAAGGTGAGTGTTCCTGTTTGCAGACCACTTTCCTCCATGTGCGGATTCAGAGTCCCAGATACCATCCATCTTTTGGCTCTGCTATTCTCTAGAGCCTGCCATCAACAAAAGGGGGGAAATGAGTGTGTATGAAGCACGCTCACTTCTTAAAATCTGTGGACCAGAATTGGCACATATTACTTCTGTTCAAATTCTCTTGATGACAAGTAGTCACATGGCCTCACCAACCTGCAGGGAGGCTGAGGTAATGGGGCATAGAGTTCATAGCTGTCAAGATGCTGATCACCAATAATGATATACCATGGAAGGAGAGGAATGGATTTTGTTGAAAATTAGATATTCTACCACATTTGCTCCCCTAGACACAAATGTCCGTGTCTCCTTTTTTTTCTTCACATAGAGCATACACTCATGTCCTCTCATGTCCTAGACAGCCAAGGTCCCATTTCAGATACCACATTTATCTCAGATTCAGGAATCTCTGAGTAATTCACAGTTCTTTTCATCACAACCAGATGTAGTTGCTCATGTTCTTGAAAGGTGAGCTATCATTATCCCACAGCTAAATAAAATAGTAAGGCAGGAACGAGGTATGTATAACACAATTCCCATTTTAAAAAAGGGAATTTGAATATGAAATTGGGAAACACATCAAGTCAATAGTCCAGACCAGTGAGGGAATGTTTGAGACAGGGGTTGTGAATCTGCTTTTCGGTGAAGGAGTTTCCCTACTTCGAATCTATGTTGCACTTGGGGGACTCCCTTCTGCATGGTTCTTTGTGGTTCTTCCCTTTGCTCCTTAAGATGCTCTTTCTTTTTCAGTTTCCTCTGTGGCCACATCCGCAGTGAGGTTTGGGAGTATGTCTCCCTTAGAGGCTGAGCATTTTTTGCAACTTGCTTCCTGCTCATGAAACTTCGCGAGACCAATGATGGCTTTAAGAATTTGAGAGTGCAAGGCTTATTAAAGGCCAGGCTTGTGGTTTCTTTGGTGATTAAGTTTCCTCAAAACTTATTAGTGTTTCGATCTATTCGCTTCCAGTCAATGTTGTGTGGACACAGTTTTTTCCTGTACAGTAGGTCCTCAGTTAACGTCCTTGATAGGTTCTAGGAAATGCAGCAAAACGCATGTAAGAACAACTTTACCTGAGGCTGGCTCATTGATATGAACAAGAGTTAAGTTCCTTCAGCATCTCAGCAACATTATAATAAAACGCTGAAAGAAATGTCATTGTTTGAGGACCTGCTGTGTATCCTTTTTGAGACTGCTGTGTTTTTGCTTCCAGAAACCCATGCCTCTCACCCCCGGCCTTATGGTGACCACCTGAAGCAATGTGAATGAGTTGGAAAGCAACAATACGTAATCTTATTTATGTTTCCAGCTGAGTCTATTTGTTTAAATTCCAATTCCAATAAGCACTTGTCCTCTCATGTGCTGATACTTATGGTAATTTATCATTTGTCTCTCCAGCTCAGCAAGTCCTTTAGTTTCTGTTTGCTAAGCAGTCAATTTTCCCGAGCTTATTAGTTTCTTACAATACATTGGAAAAAGCAGTAACTATAACCTGACACAAGCTAATGCTCAAAAAGTGGAGCCATAGGCTAAGGAGGTGCTTCGTCAGCCTTCCCAGCTGTGGTGGGCAACAGTGCTCTCAAATGTTTCACAACTGCATGATGCAGGCCTTCATGTCTAGCCTGTGACCGCTGTTCCAGGCCACTCCCTGCTTGGCCATTACATTGATGCCACATATTTAGGCTATTTTCATAGCGGCACCCAAATCATGGTTCTGTGTTCTGTATTTTTTAGGATAGTGTTAAATCACAAATAGACCTCATAATACCAGGTAGGGCAAAAGTGGGTTTACAGTTGTAAGTACTAGGAACAGAGTTTATTCCTGTATTATTATTTATTAACATTGTAGAGTGGCTTAGCCTGTGGTTACTTACCATTTAAGTCCAGAGCAGTCCAGGGCGTGTCTTCCTGGCTAGCAGGTATCTTTCCTCCGAATAGTGATTTGGGGATTCAGGTAACTTCCATGTGGAGGCTCCTCTATTCCTTGGGACTTTGTTATTATCTCCATTTAGGTCACAGCCAGGCAGAGAAAAGTGAGAATTGTACCCCACAGCTGATTCCGTAGAGCTTTTGCTTAAAAGGGACACAGATCCCTTTAACTAACATCCTGTTGGCAAGAAGTAGTCACATGGTCACATTTATATGCAAGGAGAGCTAATAAATTTAATCCTGGCTGAACAATTGCTTCTCGGTGACAAATATGCTCTATGAAAGAAGAAATATTTATTTTGGGGGACTTTCAGCACTCTTTGCCACATGTATGCATGTGCATGAGATTCTGTCTATCCTGTATCTTGATTAAAATGTAAGCTCTAGGAGCCCAGGGACTTCCTGTTTTTCACTAGTGTATTCCCACGACACAGAGTGATGTCTTGATTAGAGTAGTCACTCAATAAGTATTTGTAGAAGAAATGACAATATGATTAATAAATTGGACCCTGGGGTTCATTATCCTGATCTGCCATTTATTGTAACTCAAGGTAGGTGCTTGAGTTTATAATAAATGGCAGTCAATAACTTAAAAGTAAAATCATTATCTTATAATGTATGGATTAAATAAGATACTGTATATATATCACTTAGCTTTGTTCTTGGCACATAGCTTAGTCATCATAACTTTTAGTAAATGTTAGCTAATCTTCTTATTATTCCTGTTACTATATATGCATATATCTATACAAATATACCATATCATAAAATTTTGATTATAATTGAAAAGAATTTTACTTCTGAAATTAAAAACAGATTGCATTATTAAAAAGGTTGTTTGGGACCTAAGAAGGAGTTTGATGTTCAAACAATTCACTGTATAGGATTCGTAAAGTTTAGAGGATTATATGTCAACCTAAAGCAAATCTAGAGCCTCAAATAGGAGCACATGTAACCTCATGACACTTAGACAGTCATGCTGGTAAAGTTATATAACAGATGGAGGGGATTCCTGTTATTCTTTACGCTGGATATGGAGGAAATAACATTTCATGGAAATTTAAATTATTGACAAGTTATCAAAAAAATCAGCTGCCTTAATAAAACATCATTTAAAGGGGAAATTTCACTGTTGTTTCAGAATATGGCATTATCTTTGCCACACTTCATGCAGCACACTCAGGAAATGAGAAGACATCCAAACTTTCAGTTACTCGATAAGCTTTTATTTAACGCCTACCCTGTTCCTATCACTGTGGCAGGCACTGAGATTGCAGTGCTGAGCTGGACAGAGAGGGGCGATAGTGTAGAGGCTATATAAACAAGTAAATGAGAAAATGGGGCACCCTGTTATACGTGCCACAGTAGGAAAGAGTGCAGCATCTTATGGACACTCTCAAGAGGGCATCTACTAGAGTTTTGGGGACCCAGAGTGTTCCACAGAGCAAATCATACGTAAGCTAAGAACTGGAATATAAGTAGGAGCTAGTCGGGTAAGCAAAACTTTGGCTCTTTCTGATAGCTTAGAATTGACATTTTGTTTTATATTAAGTTATATAGAAAATTATAGAAGATATACATATATACATATAAATATATACATTTTCCATATTTCATCAACCAAAGAAAATCAGTTAATATTTAAGTTTATTTCATCCCTATTTTATATAATTGAAAGAGGGTAATATAAAATACTTTCCTGTTTTGTCACTCAGAATAATATTAGAAGCATTGTTCAGTTTCTTTGTAAGCATTGTTTTAATGGCTAAAATATATCTCATCATATAGGTAAATCCCACCCTTATTTTATTGTTGTACATTTAGATTATTTCCATGTTTAACATATTAAAATTCACTGGGACTTAATATTCTATTTTAAAGACATTCCAAGGTATGCAAATACTTGTCATAATATGGCAAAGTCTCTATCTCCTGAGGGTAGCCCTTGGAGAAACATTGAGGAAGAATTCATTTTCCGTGGCTACTCAGACTGCAAAAGTAGAATCTTCTGATATTTTTAATCTCTCTAGATTGCCCTTCTTAAAATCAGTGTTTTGTTGAATGTTCCTGTGTTATGTGAACCAAGAGGTTCTTCAAAATGTTGGTCAGTATTGAAATGGTTTATTGTGCAATTTCTTGGAGCCTTTAATATGCTAATGTGAATTGCTAATCTACTAGAGAGGAGATAGATCACTAGTTGTGATTCCCAAAGTTATTTAGTCATGGTGTCCTGTTTATGTAGAGCTTCTCATGGGACAAGTGTTCCATGGAGCACAGCTTTGAGGCTCTTCATCATTAGTGACATGAAGTATTGGATTAAGTTTATCCAGAATATTTTCAGATATTAGTCAAAAGCTATGGCTTACTCGTTGAGTCTCAGCTGTTAGTTAGAAAGATGTTGGTATAGATCGAACTCTGCAATTCAGGAGCTGTGTGACCTTGAACTGAGACGTTAACCTTGCTAAGTCCCAGCTTCCCACAGGGGTGTGATCAGTGTGTTGTAAAGATTTAACAATAACATATTTCAAACAGTTGGCACAAAGGAAGTGCTCGGTAAACACTAGGTTGTAGATGTCATTACTATTATTATTTTCAATATTTATGCCCCTACTACCTGCATATCTTACCAAACTAGAGTGACATTGAAAGTAGCAAAAAAATATTGACATACCTTTACCAATTCTCTATTGAAAATAGTCCAGTAATCTCTTACTTCTACTGGAGCCCTTGTCTTTTGTCACTTTGTCTCAGAGGCAGTATGACAGGGATTAAGCTAGACTGTAATCTCCATGAGGGCAGGGATAGATATGTTTTGTTTATCAGCATATACCTAGTGACTAGTATAATACCTAGCTCACAGTAGGGCCTCATTTAATATATTCACAAAGGAGACTGATAAAATATATTTATTTGGTAAACACATTTGCTTTAAAATTACCCATGCCACCACCTCACATTCTCTAACCCATATGTTACATCACTGACCAACCAGTGCATGCTTTTTAATGAGCTTGGAAAGGGTCTTAGAAAACTTACACAGCATCCCAAGAGCACCCTGATAAGTTAAGGCATGAGGTTAAAAAAATATCTGTCATTGTGTGTGGATATTTGACCTTAAATCTTTTGTTGGCACTTCAATCCCTGACTTGGGTTTGCTGGTCTCACTAAACAGATTACATTTCTTCAAGGACAGAAGCCCTGCCGTAGTCTTCTCTGTATGTACTAGTGCCTGACACTGGGCCAAGCACATAGTAGCTGCTCAGGAATTATTTTTTTAGTCTATAAGTGCATGAGTGTTTCCCAGCTGGTGGCTTACCTCATAATATTCTGTGTGTATCCCAGGTCTTCCCCCCACAAGGATAAGGCATTTCGAGCAGATGCTTACCAATGCTCACCAATTTCCACTTCTCTTCTTGACTACCTTAGAATGTATCAGTGCACTTAGTAAAATTAGCTTGCATACAATTTTGAACAAAATTTTCTCCAGGTTGGAGATAATAATAGACCTGAAGTGCTCTTTGTATCAATGTGTTACTGAAAAATTGCTTGAGAGGTAAATTTTTCCAAAATTGCATTATAGTTTAAATACATTTTGGAGCCATCTAATAGGTCATTTACAAAGCCTAAAAATTTATGTAATATACCTTTCAATTTGTCATTTTTATAATTGTGATTTTCATGTCTAGTGAAATTAAGATTATATGGCACCTCTAGGAATAAACCACACTAAATAGTTGGAGTTTTCAGAGGTTTGGATATTTTCCTTCATGTATTTTTGTTATTTTTTCCTTAGGTTTGCTTTACCTACTTGGGTCTTTGGTGGTTTCATACAGATTTGAGGATTTTTTTGTTCCATTTCTGTGAAAAATGCCATTGGGACTTTTATAGGGATTACATTAAATCTGTAGACAGGTAATATGGGCATTCTAACAATGTTAATTCTTCTAATCCATGAACACAACCCATTTTTTTGTGTCTTCAATTTCTTTCAAGAATATCTTATAATTTTCAGTGTATAGGTCTTTCACCTACTTTGTTAAGCTTATTCCTAGTTATTTTATTATTTTTGTTGTGATTGTAAATGAGATTGTTTTCTTTATTTCTTTTTCTGATAGTTTATTGTTAGTATATAGAAACTTGGCAAATTTTTATATTGATTGTGTATCCTGTAACTTTGCTGTATTTATTTATTGCTTCTAATAGTTTTTTGGTGGAGTCTTTAGGGTTTTCTGAATATAGAATCATGTCACCTGCAAATACTTCTTCCTTCCTAATTTAGATGGCTTTTATTTCTTTTTGTTACCTAATTGCTCTGCCTAGGACTTCCAGGACATTGTTGAATAAGAGTGGCAAGAGGGGGTATGAGGAAACACTTTCAGTTTTTCACCATTTGAATATAATGTTAGCTGACAATTTGTCATATTATATTGAGGTACTTTCCTTCCGTACCCATTATTGAATGTTTTTATCAAAAATGGATGCTGTGTCTTGCCATATGCTTTTTCTGAATCTATTGATATGATCAATGAGTCTTAGCTTTTATTTTGTTAATGTGGTGCTCACGTTGATTGATTTGTGGATGTTGTACTATCCTTGCATCTTTGTAATAAATCCTGCTCATGGGGTATGATCTTTTTAATATATTGTTGTACTTGATGTGCTAGTAATTTTTTTAGCATTTTTGCATCTATGTTCATCATAGATATTGGCTTATAATTTTTTTGTGTGGTTTCCTTGACTGGTTTTGGTTTGGGGTAGCATTGGCCTTGTAAAATGAGTTAGGAAGCATTTGCTGGTCTTCATTTGTTGGAAGCGGTTGAGAGGATAGTTATTACATCTTTGAATGGTTGGTAGAACTTAGCAATGAAGTCACCTGGTCCTAGACTTTTGTTTTTTGGGAGATTCTTGATTACTGTTTTAATATTTTTACTAGTGATTGGTCTGTTTCAGTCTTCTAATTCTTCATGATTAAGTCTGGGAAGGTTGTATGCTTTTAAGAATTTGTCCATTTCTTATGGGTTGTCCAGTTTGGTGGTATATAACCTTTCACAATATTCTTGTATAATGCTTTGTATTTCTGGGGTGTCTGTTGTAACTTCTCTTTCATTTCTGATTTTATTCGAGTCTTCTCTATTTTTTCCTTATTGAGTCTAGCTAGAGGTTTGTCGATTTTGTTTATCATTTCAAAGAATCAGCTCTTAGTTTCATTAAATTTTTTTATTGTCTCTTTATTCTTTATTTTATTTATTTCCACTGTGATTTTTATTTTCTTCCTCCTACTGACTTTGGTCTTCATATATTGGTCTTCATATATTCTTCTTTTCCTAGCTCCTTTATAGTTTAATAATAGATTGTTTGTTTGAAATTTTTCTTGTTTCTTGAGGTAGGCCTGTATTGCTATAACCTTCCCTCTTAGTACCACTTTTGCTGCATTTCTAAAATTTTGTTATGTCATATTTTCATTTTTATTGGTCTCTGTATATTTTGATGTCTTATTTTTCTTCTTCTTTGATCCAATAGTTGTTTACCAGCATGTTGTTTAATCTCCACATACTTGTCATTTATCCAGCCCTCTTCTTGTAGTTGGTTTCCAGTTTCTTAGCATTGTGTTCAAAAAATATGCTTGGTACGACTTCAGTCTTCTTATATTTTGGGACTAGATTTGTGTCCCAACATATGGTCAGGCCTTGATATAAAGTTCCACGTGTACTTGTGAAAAATATGTGTTCTGTTGTTTTGGGTTAGAAAGTTGTATCAATGTCAATTAAATCCATTTGGCCTAATGTGTCACTTAAGGGTGATATTTCCTTATTGGCTTCCTGTCTGCATGATTTATCCATTGCTGTAAGTGGGATATTCAAGTCCCCTATTATAATTGTATTTTTGTGAGTTTCTCCCTTTAGGTCTATGTGTAATTGCTTTATATATTTTGTTGCTCCCAGGTTGGGTGCATATATATTAATAAATGTTTGTCGTCTTGATGAATTTACCCCTTTATCATTATAAAATGTCTATCTTTGTCTCTTGTTACCTTTTTGTCTTGAAATCTATTATATACAGTAGATGTAAGTATTTCTATACCCGTTTTTCCCTGGATGCCATTTGCTTAGAGTATCTCCTCTATGTATTTTTTAATGGCCACTTCAGATAGAAATATCTCTAACATATGTTTATGTGGCTCTGCTTCATTTAATAGAGTATACAGGGCAGAATTTCAGTTTTTTCTAATGATTCAAGTTTATCTTCATGGAACAGGTAATATTTACAAAAACATAGTTATATAAGATTCTTACTACTTGGTAACAGACACTTCAAAATTCAGTGACCTAAACCAAGATAATTTTATTATTGTATATGCCACGTCTCCACATGTACATACAGCAGGTCATATGCGTGATTCTGCTGACCTGGGCTGTATCTAGCTGATCTGGGCTGGACTTGCTCTTGCATTTCTAGTCAGTTAGAAGGTCTGCTGCAAGTTGGTTGATGTAACATGGTCAAAACGAGTGCGATTCATTTCTGCTCCATGCGGTGTCTCACGCTTCAGCGGGCTAGCCAGGCTTGTTCACATGGCATGGCAGGAATATGCAGGAAGCAGGGGTACACAAGGCCTCTTGAGGCCTGGCACAGTCATTTCCACTGCATTCCTTTGGCCGAAGTAAATCATGATGTCAGCCCAGTTTCAGACACTGGAGAAGTAAACTCCCCATTTTGATGGAATTGCTAAAAAGTCATATTGAAATGGCATAGATACAGGGAGGGTTGGAAACATGAGGCTGTTTTTTGCAAACAACCTACAACAACATCATCATTAATAAAGCATGATCTCCAGGACCCTCAGCCCTGATGCTAATTTGCTTGACTGTTGTGAACTTTGAGCTCTCTACTGTTTGCATTTTGGGGTGTATGTTTCCCTTTCCTTGTCATTAGGCTTTCTATGTTATCCTTGCTGTTGATGTACCCACTTCTCACAGCCATTTAACTATACCCTTCTCTTTTCAAATTTTACTTTGACTCACTTGATTGGAAACCAGCTGACCAATGTCTGTTAGGGATATGTCAAAGTAATTCTCAGTAAGTTTTATGGCACGAGGAGCTCTCCTGTGAGTGATGCATTTTCACAACTTGGAAGCATAGGTTTTTGCTCCTAGAAAAGATTGCAGAGCAGTATGTTCCCAGATTATTAGGGTGAGGTCATAGATAAGAGAAACGTTACTATATTGTTTTATTTCCCATAAATGAAAGCATTTCATATATTTGAGAATAAATTCCAGTAGGGAGGACAGGGATGGTGCTACTGTTTTTCACATCAGCCTACCCCTAGGTCCTCGCACAAGGTGTAGAGCTCATGCCAGGTAGAACAATCGATTGAATAAATGTGTGGATGATTTGTAGTATTTCTACACCTATGTAGACAGGTGAAAATCCCCAGTGCTTTCTGTGTTTCAAAAAAAAAAAAAAAAGGCAGTGCAGGCAATACTTCTTGCCTCTGAGGGGTATTACAAAGATAAACTAATGTCAGGAAAGGGCTTTGATATGCTGAGATGAAGGGCGTTCCATAACTGTAATGTTTTATTGTTATAATACCATAAAATGCTTTTTGGGACGTATAGCTTACATATTTTCCATAAAATTAACCCATAAATCATGTACAAAATGTATCAAATCCAAAAGCAATAGCTTTGACCTCAGAATTGCTGCAGCTGTAGTTTGATGATATACTACCGACTACACCAGCAGTGCTCCAAAGTCCATTAAATATGCTCTCATGTAGTCACGATGTGCAAACACTTAAAACAAATTACTGTGTGTTTCCAAAAAATGATTAAACGATTCAGAGTTTTTCATGTGGAATTATAAGTATTATTTAGACATTATTGCAAATCCTGAAATTTGTCGTCCTTTTTACTAATTCACATGAAATACTACTCACGTCAACATGTTCGGTAGAACGACCTTATGGGTTTTTTTGAAAAGTAGTCTTCGTTTCCTGATGTCCCTGCTTAGTAGCCGTACACAAATGTCCACAGAGCTTTTAATGAAATGTCAGCACAATCGTTTTGTTACGTGTTTGTTTTATGTTGCCAACAATGGCAAATATAATATTTATATTCTTTCAAAGAAATACTCATTTCTCCTCCCCACTTACGCTGTCAAACTTATGAGTAACTGTACATGACGGAAGCAGGTTATTGTTATCAGTGTTGCCAAAGAGTGATTAGTCCTTTCAATAATGTCTGAAGGAACAACTTTCTAAATGTGATTTTCAGCAACATAAAAAGACATATCTGTCACAAGCAGACGTTTGCTTAAATACGGTTATTTTCAAAGACTACCAACTGCTGTATGGTGTCTGTAGAAGAACATTATCCTGCAGATATTAGATCAGAATGGTGTGTGCATCCCTCGCCCGGGGGCCTTCGCGGAATAGGAGAGTGTCACCGAAAAGGCCCCTCTGCCAGGGATGCAAGGTAACCTTTACATATCTGCATAGCGATACCAGCCACAGGTGTCCAGGGACAACTGCTCACCCCTGCTGGGGTCCACAGTGGCCAGCTGAGCCTTTCTCTGCTTCTCTCCCATCTGATTGAGAACATTGAGACCATTTGTTATGAATTCCTCAGAATTGCTCACATCACTCCTATTTTCTCCTCTGTCTCTGAGAACGAGAGACTGTGTTACTGTGCTTTCCATGAAACATCTCGTTCTCCGAGTGAATAATTTTTCGGAATCAGCGCTTTAAAGCCTTTTCACATTGTTTGGAGTAATTCCCCATCCTTCACATTAACATTATTTTAGCAAAGTCTTCATTTCCTAGTGGATTTTAAGCAAGCTGAAGGCAGAAATGAGATATTAAGTATCTGTTTTTAATATAGCTGATATAATTCTGATAACTGTTTTCTCAAAAAAGTTACTTAATACAGAATTGAATTAAATGTATATATGTGAGTATTAGAAATTGTACTGTAATACTATTTATAGTACTTCGTACTAAATCGAGTATTTTACATCTGTGGGTACTATACTACCTGAATATTTCTGCTTGTATGTTAAAATTATCTAAATATAAATGGACACTATATTATTTTACATAGGCTAATGAAGAGCCATGTGAAAATGGAGCTCATATTTTTTGAACTTTGTATGTGTGGGTGCGTGTGTGATGTGAATACTGTGTTTTTCTTCAAAAAGGACAGGCCTTTATGAATCCAGTTCATCTTCCATGTATATACAGCCTTCTGTTTTTACTTTCCACACTTCTGTATCTGAGAGAAGGTCTTATTTTTATTTCCCAGAAAGTCTTGACCTGGTGTGGAGGGGATGACAGGTTTGCCTTTTTTCGCTCCTCTCTTCAGCTCTCAGTAAGATGAATATGGGTTTATCCCACTTAAGTTCTTTTGGCACTAACAAGTTGCATCCTAAGATTGCTTTTTCTCACAGGTTTCTAACTGTGTGACAAGGTGGCATAACTAGGGTGGTTTGCATTAGCTGGCTGTCTTGTAGAGTATATGGAAAAGAGCACTATATTCAGAGGACATTAAAAATAACTTTAGGGATGTTCGGAGGATGCTTGAAATCAGGGATGAGGATAAAGTGAAGCCGGTGTTGGCCGTGTTACTGATGATGAGAATACCAAATGTTCTTATATTGTGTTAAGATACTCATCCTATTTAATTCTTAGGAAAAACAAAAATGTTTTCTTGGTCTCTTTCTTTGGAGAACCAGTGAGTTCAGAATTTTTTAACCTTGTAAAATTTTAACACAGCGTAGGACCCTGACCTGTAGTTTTCATTTCAGTCTGCATTTGGGCTCACCGTGGTCATACAGTTATCACTCAGTTTGGAATTTAAGGGGCTGTGTGGCCTTAAAAATGTCCTTTCTCAAGAATGTTTCATGATTTTTGAAGTTCTAAGGGTGAAAAGTGATCGAAATATTTGACATTTTCTCTATGAGATTTTAAAGCATCTTCTTAAAACCTCCTCATTCAAAATCACCACAGAGAAGGGTTGAAAGCTAAATGGTCATGTTCAAACTCACCTGATGAAACGAATCATTTGTCTGTGCTGGGCAGCAGTTTTACTGCCCCCTCATGGACAATTTATACCAACGACGACACTGGCCCTTCTTGGAAAAGAGCCACCACTGTCCTTGTCAGCTAACAAGCACCATTGCTGGGTCCGTTTCCACAGTCTTAGTTTAGACTAGATGGGGAAGTTGGATTATGTTGGACTTACATCAGTTTTTTGGGAAAGTTGGATTATTTTGTGTTTTTGTGGGGAAGGTAAGATTAATATTTTTGAGTGTGGGAATCGACAGCGTGAATTTAAAGGAGGGGAAATAATCACATTGCCTCTGCTCTGTAGAAAAGAGTTGAGGAAAGTCTTTCACTCCACTGCTGCAATTCTGTACCTTGTGCCTCTGCTCTGCGTAGCAGGCTGCACCGGCCAGGTGGCTGTCGGCACAGCAGTGCGCTCAGCACGATTTGACTTGTTTCTCTGTAGGATAAAAAGATGAGATTAAGTGCTTCTAGGCATTCTACAGTGCACAGGACAGCCCTCCGCAACAAAGAATTATCTGTCCCAAATGTCAACTGCTGAACTTGAACTTGAGATCAACGCTTTTGTAGGTCAAGAACCTGGTAACAGACAACACCTACCACATGGACCTGTTACTCATTCAGGGTTCACTGTGTGCCAGGCGCTGTGTCAAGAGCTCTACACGCATCATCTCAGTTTTCACAAGCCTACAGCTTGAACTGACTGAAGGTCAAGGCAAAAAGCCCTGTCCCTGGTGACACAGTGCTAAAGGGCAAAATCTAGATTTGGACTAAAGCCCATGTAGCTCCAAAGCACTTCCTACAAACCTGCTTTCTTCCAGTTTAAAGTAGTTACTGTCATCCATTTGCTTTAGATATTTGTAAGAATAAATAAACAAGCATGTGAGCTGGTTTGTCAGACACTTGAGCAGTGTTGTCCCTGGCTGCTGCTGCCCCATTATTCCTTCTGACTCTCAGTTTAGGCCAGGCTTCTAGACCACTGACAAAATGTTCGCATCTGCGGTCACCCCCATGGTAGAGCGAAAGCTTTGGCAGCACTGTAAGCAATTGCTCTGCCTCCATTACTTATGGCAATTGTCCCACGAAGAAGCAGGTGAAAGAGGAATAGTGTTTAACCCCTAAAAGGGACTCTCTTCAGTGAGGATTCCAAAGACTGGACAATTCTTTCAAAAGCATTCTGATGGAAAGACAGACAGGAGCTGCCCTGTCACGCATCCCCCAAGACTCAGTATGAAAGCTAATTTAGATTATTTTCCTCTAACTGAGCAGTCAAAGAAGTAGTGTTATCTTTTTCTGGGATCTAGTAGAAGAGTTGCCTGACATTATCCCATGATTTATGTGGCCAGCGGGGAAAATGTAAAGGAAAGGGATTCGTGCTGAGACTATATCTATGGTGAACAGAGTAAAAGGGAACCTTAACTAAATCTTAGGGTAGATTAGGAAGCGTGGACTTCAATTACAGTAATCTCTGCTTATCCACAGTTTTGTGTTCCATGGTTTCACTTACCCACGGTCAACCATGGGTAAAATATTAAGTGGAAAAGTCCAGAAAGCAACAATTCATAAGTTTTAAATTACACACCATTCTGAGTAGTGAGATAAAATCTCACGAGTTCTGCTCAGTCCTGCCCTGGGCCACGGCTCATCCATCCCTTTGTCTAGCGGCTCCACGCTGTGTATGCTCCCATCCTGTCAGTCACTTAGTAGCCCTTATGGTTATAAGACTGACTGTCATAGTATCACAGAGCTAGTGTTCAAAGTCACCCTCATTTTACTTAATTATGGCCCCAAAGTGCAAGAGTAGTGACGCTGGTAATTCAGATACACCAAAGAGGAGCCGTAAGGTGATTTCTTTAAGTAAAAAGATGAATACAGTGTAATAAGAAATCTGAGAGAGAGGGAGAGAGAGGAACCCCATTCACATAACTTTTATTATGGTATATTGTTGTAATTGATCCATTATTGTTGTTAACATATTACTGTGCTTAATTCGTAAATTAAACTTTATCATAGGTGTTTACATGTAGGAGAAAACAGAGTATAGGCAGGGTTTGCTCCTATCTGCAGTTTCAGGCCTCCACTGGGGATCTTGGAACATATTCCCTGCTGATAACAAGAAGCTACCTCATTTCAAAGTGGCATAGGCTTTGGATAATGTGTTTCATCAAGGCAGGAATTAGGATGTGCCCAGACTAATTCTCTGAAATCACAAAGGCGATAAAGAGTTATAATAGCCTGTTACAATCAGTTAGTACCCAGGGAGGAGAATGTTATGGTCCACATTAAACTTCCATATCTAGACCATGGATTAAATATTGATTTTTGTAGGACAGGAATATAACAGAGGATAGTTCACTCTAAAATGACAATGAGTGTAAATTAATCATTTTGTGGATGATTCAGGAATACCTTTCTGTGTTTTATCTGTGTGGTTTCTGTGTGGAGAAAGAACTGAAGAACTAAGTGCTGGATATCAGCACACTGCCGTTTGAACTCAGAAGCGCAGTATTTTAACTAAGGGGGATAGTGCAGAAGGCAGTTTCCTTGAGGGTACTGAGGGCGGAGTAGGGTGGGAGATGCAGGTAAGCTGTGCTTTCTGTCAGAGAGGCAGTGTAGTGGAGGCGGCTCTGGAGCTGTGCTAACCAAATACACTAAGAGGTTAACAAAATCAACTGGTACATGTGTGTACATGTATACACACACTCAAACTTATACACACATATATTATAATAAGATGCAATATATTATGTTATCCCATTGTATATATTTACACATAGTAAATATATAATAAAATATATAAAGTATATAATGCATAAGAAATAGAAGCAGCTTAAATATCTGTAATATATTAATGTAATATTAATATTATATATCGTATATAATTTCTATAATACATAATATAAGGTAAATATAAATAAATATAAATATATATATATATATAAATAAATCAATTCTGTTTATTGTGTGTTGTTGCAGAATATCAGACTCATGTACTGCTTCTGACATGGCATACATCTTGTCATATCCTGAAGTAAAACACAGCACAACACAAGCTACGTTTGAAGAGATGTAGAAAATCTAAGATTAGAGGACATGGCCCCTGTAAATGAGTGACGTGTGTAATGATTGCTCTGAATTGGGTCTTGCCTTTGTAACCTTCAGCCTTGTCACCGTGCACTTTGATCTCCTGTCTTCGGCCTTTGAAGGGCTCAGCTACCACCTAACAAACACGTGTGTCTCTGCGATGTGTTTTATATCATCTCATTCTCTGTGAAATGGTGGCAGACCTGAGACGTTTTCCAATGTGTTCATTGCTCTGTGTGCTTGTGTGTTTGTATCCAGGAAGGGATGTAAGTACAGGCTTTGTGTGGGATGTTGCATTTTAACCTCAACTTATGATGTGGATCTTAATGTTAAAATTACAAAAATGTTTCATTTTGTGTTATCTATAATAATTAAGATTTTCAAATATGACCAACTATCTCATCTAACAAGAGAAAAGCATTGCACATGCAAAATATTTCCTTTTTTGCTTTTCCTATAGTAAAAGAGTGACACGGAGAAAGAAGTTCGTGAACTCTTGCACACTAGGGACAAATTCTTAGGAATTCACAATGTCAATTGTGAATCAAAAGCATTTAGAAGTTGTACAAAAAAAGAGAACTTTAACCTTTCATTGTTCCCCAGTTCACCTAATAGCAGGGCCCCTCCCTGCCTACCCATCTCTGAGGGCTCTGCCATTCCCTGGACACACTGGGGGAATTCCCAAGCAATGCGATGTTGTTATCTTCAGTGCCACTTGGACGGTCATTACACCGGGCAAGGCTGGGAGGCAGCAGAGTACTTCCTTGTCCCCAGGAGCTGTTAAAATTCAGTATATATTTTTAATCATTTGTATACTAGCATTAAGTCTATCAAGTGATAAATGCTCCCTTATAATAATTATTATTTTCATTATGTAAATGTAAACTACCCCCATAACTCAAATGACATTTCTTCAATTCCTTTTCATTGTGTAAATTGAATTCCCACAAAGCATTCTGTGAGATTCCAATTATTCCAGGGGATGGGAGGGGGTGGAGAGGACCCAGGGAAACTAAAAAGATTTGACACAGGCTGCAGGCCACTGCCACGTGCTCGCCCAGCTAGAAAGGGTAATGAGGATAGATTTTCTCAGCACACTATTGAACGAAGAGCTTGAATGTCCTATGGGGCTGTCAGCCTTTGGCTGATGAAGGATGTATTTATTATTACATCTCTGATTCCTTTTAATTATTATATGTCATGGTGATTATTGTGGGTACCCATCTCAGCTAAAAAAAATTAAGTGTATTAGAAATATAATTTTTGATTCATCTTTAACTCAGTTTGATTATTTGTTTCGAGCCCTCTTTACCATCAGGGTCCCTCATTTCTTTCTCTGGGAGGCCTTCCCTAAGCCATCAGTTACATGACCCTTGTTCCTGATAGGCTGGCTGTGACTCCCTAGAACTTTGTGCCATTCCTGGTCCTTTGTCCTGCTTTCCCATCGTGTTGTGCCAGCAATTTTATGACTATTTGAGACACGACACTTACGTACTGAAAAATAATTTCCCAAGTACTGTATTTGGAAAAAATATTTGAGAGACAACAGTTCCTTGCCTGGATCCAGTGGGAGGGGCAAGTATTAAATCATAGATTATGCAATTGTATTTGTAATTGCAAGAGTGACGAGTGCTTTGTAGAAGAGTAAGGTACTATCAGAGCACAGGTGAGAGTTCCCTGAGGAAGTAACTTAAGATTTGAAGAGTGACTAGGAATTAAGTTGGCCAGTCAGGTTGAAGCATGTGCTTTGGCCTAAGGCACAGTCCATATTGCTGCCCAGGCCTGAGAGGGAGCTGGGGCATTGGAGGATCATGAGGATGGCCAACAGGACTGGAGAGCCCTGAGTGAACGTGGGTGGGGCAGGCCATCAGAATCTGATGGGGTAGAATGGGGCCAGGTAAGGGAGGCGTCTGTATGGCATGTTAAGAATCTTGGTTTTCTTTATTCTGAGAGGCCTAGGAAGCTGCTGATGAGCTTTAAGCGTGGAAATGACATACAGATGTCAAGTTGCACCCAAATAAACATTTGAATTTTTCAAAGATATGAGTCTTCAATGTGGAGAAAGAACTGATGTCATGGTGGAGTGGGGTGGGACAGTAGATTCTGGAAGGCCAGACAAGAGCCACTCCTCTCATTCACACAAGAAAAGGTGGTGGTGGTTTGGACAAGGGTGGTGATGGTGGAGATGAAGGAGCCTGGGCAGACTGGATCGTGTTTGGGATGTAAAGCTGAAGGGGGTCCGATTGGACTTGATCTTTGTGAATAGCGTCTTCAGGATGCTCATTAGACTATAATGGGTAAACAGACATTTCTAGTTGTTTCTACATAGGAAGAACATGGTGATTCAGCCACAATACTGCTGTTTCTCAAATACTTTTTTTCAAATACACTAATTGGGAAATTATTTTTCAGAACATAAGAGTAGTGTCTCAAATAGTCATAAAATTGCTGCTCCAACACAGGAATAATGATTCCTTTGAAAAAGAAATTAGAGGAACTAGATGTTCTGTCCACCAAAACGCAGCTTACGTTTTGTTCTCGGTCACTATCCATTATGAATGTCCGCAGTGAGAGAGATGTGTTGAGAAGCAGATACACTCCATGTGACCATTAGAAAATTAAAGTTACTAAGAAAAAATATTATCTCAAGTATGTTCTAGTGCAATTTTTATCATAGAAAAGTTAATTCTTGAGTTGTGTTAGTGGCAAACAATATGGATGCCATCCAGCCCTTTTGCTCTGTGATTTTTATTTTATTTTAATTTATCTTGATTGTTGAAAGTATTACAGATGTCCCCTTTTTCCCCCCACTGATCCCCTCCACCCTGCATCCACCCCACCCCCAGGCCTTCCCCAGACCACTGTCTATGTCCATGGGTTATGCTTATAAACATGTAAGTCCTTTGATTAATCTCTCCCCACCCACTCCCCCACCCCTGCCTTCCCTCTGAGATTCGGCAGTCAGTTCCATGCTTCTATGTCTCTGGATCTATTTTGTTCGTCAGTTTATTTTGTTTATTACATTCCACATAAGTGAGGTCCTATGGTACCTGTCTTTCTCTGACTGGCTTATTTCACTTAGCATAATACTCTCCCGTTCCTGCCATGCTGTCCTGAAATACACTGCTGGTGGGGATGCAGACTGGTGCAGCCACTATGGAAAGCAGTATGGAGTTTCCTCAAAAAATTGAAAATGGAACTGCCATTTCACCCAGTGATCCCACTTCTAGGAATATATCCTAAGAATCCTGAAACATCCATCAGAAAGAGCTTATGCACCCCTATGTTGATAGCAGCCCAGTTTACAATAGCTAAGATCTGGAAACAGCCCAAGTGCGCACCAGTAGATGAGTGGATAGAAAAGCTGTGGGACATTTACACCATGGAATACTACGCAGCTATAAAGAAGAAGAAGGAGCTCTGTGCATTTTTAAATCCGACGTGCATAGTCCCACGTTGCTGCCTTCCCGTTGAACTTCTATGGGTTACACAAGGCCTCCATTATCAAGCTCAACATTGATTATTCACCGTGGAATTAGCACTTTATTCTCTTTTGGGGGCAGGGACACAGTTTCAAAAGTTCAGCCTCCCGAGTGAGTGCCTACCTGTTCCAGTTTGCTTTCTGTGTAGGGTAAAGAAAACAGATTTCTGGGCCTCCTGAAGTGTGCTCTCCGCCTGGGTGGTCAGTGAGCTAAGGGAAGAAGTCCTTCAGAAGGACATGGTGAGGGACCCAGCTTTACTCTGTTCCCAGACATATTCTTCATTGCCTTTTCCTCTTAACTGATACAAAAGAGCGGAGTAAATGATTTTCTTCCATTTCTCCAGGGTACCTGGAGGGCTTAACTGAAGTGTTTATTGTAAGTCAAGTCAAAGTTGAGTGGAGCCACATTTATGCGTTGAGAACACCCCATAAATATCCCTTGACAGGTATCAGAGCCACAGGGGATCCGGGGCCACTGCCGAGCCGGGCCGTTCAGCTGGGACCAGTTGCTTTAGGCCGGAGAGGAGGGCCAGCTCTGGGTCCTCACACCAGCTGCACTCAGAACAGAACCCCTTCCAAATGTATCTTACCTGCAGGCTTTGCAAGGCTTCATTTGCTCAAGAGATATTGCTGTAAAAATCGTTATGCCCTGGCCGGTGGCTCAGTTGGTTGGAGTGTTGTCCCTGAACACTAAAAGGTTGTGGGTTCCATTCCTGGTCAGGACACATGCCTAGGTTGAGGGTTTGATCCCTGGTTGGGGCACATACAAGGGGCGACCAATAGATGTTTCTTTCTCACATTAATGTTTCTTTCTTTCTCTCTCTCTCTCCCTTTCTCCCATTCTAAAATCAATAAACATGTCGCTGGGTGAGAATTTTTTTAAAAATGTACTTAAACTGCAGTTGTTGTGGAAAAGGTCTGGAATAATAGAATTGTGGAGACATTCCAGTCTCAGGGCCCCTGAGCCATTTACCTTGACCCAGTTCTTTGACTTCATGCTTTGATGGTCTCACCTAGGAAAGAAGACCAGTATCAATAATGTGTGTATGGGCTTGGGAAGACAGTAGGTGTTAAAAATAAATGGCAGCCGTTACTAATATTGCTGTAGCTATGCCAGGGACACAATTTCTAATTGGCATCTGAGGCTTCTTTCCTGTGCTAAACCCCTGAACGATGCTGGATGTTCTCGAACAGGAGCTCAGCCTAGCCTGTGACCAAGCCTGCAAAGGCAGGAGGGGTCTCAGTTCACAGATACATCCTGAAGGGGCCCTGAGAGCAGCTGCTTCTGGTGCCAGTCCAGGAGACTGAAACATCTCAGCATTAACAGGCAGTTTGTTGCCTGTGTTTTTATGTAATTTCCGCTTGGGGTTGTTTTCCTCCCCTTTCCTTCCCCCCACCTGGGATTACAGCCACCCACGGGGCCCTTATTCTTTCTTTGTAGTCTTAGAGCCGTTACAGTGGAAGCCAGAGTGATAGTGTCGGTATCGCTGGGTTGGGTGTGTGGGGTGGAAACGTCAGTCCCATTTCTGCTCGAAATGACTGTGTGACCTTGGGCAAGTAATTGAATTTGTCTGGACTTTATTCCCTCCTCTAAACACTATGGGCTAAAAGATTCCCTTTTCATGCCCACGTTCTAGGCAGTAGCAGGTTATAGGGTTTAATGATCTGAAAAGATCCACTTTGTGTCACAGTGCAGTGAAGTCTGAGGTTTGAGAGTCTCTTTTAGGCTTCAGAATTTTTAGAAAATGGAACTGAACCCCAAAATATTGATAAACTGCCCTGGTCTGTATGGCTCAATAATTGAAGCGTCCTCCGGAGAACCAAAGGGTCGCAGATTTGATTCCCTGTCTAGGGCAGGCACCTGGGTTGCAGGTTCAGTCCTGTACCCTGGTCGGGGCACGTGCAGGAGGAAACCAATGTGTCTCTCTCATTTCAGTGTTTCTCTTTCGCTCTCTCTCTTTCTCTCTCCCCCTACCCCTCCCTCCCTCCCCCTCTCTCTAAAAAACAATGGAAAAAATATCCTCAGGTGAGAATTAAAATAGATTGATAGATAGATATAGATAGATAAATAATTTTTAAAGGGTAGTTTTCTGCCTATGGTGTTTGCATTAACTGATGCGTCATCCAGATACATTTCTAATCTGCTTGGCTGTTGAACTACTTTTAGTGGATGTTCTAGTCACTGGCAAGTAATAATTTGCAGTCATAAGTGGTAAGTAACAGAGGCACTTTGCTTTTCATTCAGAGGCATCTGTCCACAAAGATGGAATGGACTCAGGACGTGCTGTTAAGTGTCAAACAAAAACAGAAGCTCGCAGAAAGAGCCTGGGATGTTAGCAACAGTGATGTACTTACTTTGGAGTTTAAATATTCAGTCCACATGCCCTGTGCTGTTCTCACGTGGAATCATGAACTGTCTTTAAAAGTACATCTTCATACCTATGAAAAGGAAGTTATATTTGGAAGCTTTTAACTGTTGCTGTTAATTTTTTCTAAAGGGAATTACTGGAATATTTTAACACATATCCTTCAGATCACAAACGTGTGCTTTGGAAATAGTTTTAATATTTATAAATGATATTTTTGGTTCCTGTAAGAAGTGCAATGGGATTTTTTGATGAAATGCATTAGGGTTTCAATGCCTTCTCATTTAACTGTTTTTTCTGTGGTGTTACATTTTCTGTGTTGTATTTTTATTGATATCTGATGCGTGACTCACTAATGGCTGTTACAAATGAGCAAGCAGGGTTTCTCTGAGATGTGTTTAGAAAGTATTGGGTGGCTAGTGAAGGTTATTAAGTGTCATGATAGATTGAGAAACATCGCCTTGGAAACTGTCATCTCTTTTGGGCCATCCCTGCCTCCAGTGCTCTCTCCCAACTTCTGGTTTACTACTTTAGACCTAATGAGCTCTAGGAAGTCAAAGCATTAGACTGTTAATCCTGTGTATAAAATAAGTTTAGATAGGCCTGAAAGAGGGACCGCATGTCTGCTTCATGAGCAAATGGGCATGACTTGTACTGCACAGGTTTTGAGAGATATTTAATGTCTCATTCACTTTTATGTTTCCTGAGTCTAATACACTACCTTCCAAGTAGCAGGTAATTAATAATTGTTATTTTTAACAAATGAAGACTCAGATAATACTTTTTTTTATTCCCTGGGTTCTTTGATGTATTTTAGAAAGTGTGATTTTTTTTAGATAATGCCATTTCTTAGATAATTGTCCACTATGTAAATGGAGATATTACTTTAATTATCTCATGGTTGGTATGAAAGCTTTTTGAAAAGTGACTACATAAATTTCAAGCTATTTCTTGGCAGTGAGGCATCTTCCAGGTAAGCCAATGCTGTTTGATCTTGCCTTTTGTAATTCTGAGTTCTATGAGTGCTTTGATGTAGCCGTGATATACAAACAGTTTGTTTAAGACACTAAAGCTGTGCATTGGCATTTATGTCACTCCTCAACCCCTTTGCTCCAGATGAAAATAAAGCAATGTCAGGGTAATGAAAGCTGTGGTTAAAAAAATGAATAATAAAATTTCTCTTCCTATTGCATAAATGGTATTAAATCAGGGTTGCTGCCTAAACAGTAGCAAAAAGTGTGCAAAAGCTGTGGAGAGTATGCTTATTTATTCTCTCTGTCCTCTAGAATTCTCTCTTTTTTTTTGGCAGGTGTTTTAGTGAATACCATACCTATAATTCAGGCATCCAGCAGATTGTCTTAAGTGTGATGATCCAAATTGGGCACTACATTCATCTAAACTAACCTAGTTAAGGAAAACTTAATTAAGGGAACACAATTTGCCAGCACTTTTCTGCTTCCGGAGGAATATTACATTAGAGCATTCCGATATTTGCACTTTCTGCAGAAACACGGGCACAAAACAAGAGAGAGAGAGGGGGAGAGAAATCACAGTGTTCAATGTGAATGTGACCTGAGAGTTCATCAGTGCCCCCCTTCCAGTCCAAACGATTTACTCCTACCCCAGAATTTTAACCTGTTCATTGACACGGGCATGGCTTATAATATGTAGCACTTTATTGCCAGGTAACTGTGTTTATCCCACAGAAAGGGAGTAAGTTGCAGGTGGATGATGTTTGGACCTCCTGCTGGTCCAGGTAAACAAGTACAGAGCTGCTCTTCCTGTTATATCATGGAAATGTTTCCTGCAAGTAGAACACAGTTTGAGTTTTAGCTTAGAGCCATAGTAGGTCCATAGGTAAACTTTCACTTTTTGAATTGTACTAAATTTTGTTTTATTTGTATTACTTGAGACCTGTTCTCAGTTAAGAAATATAAAATGATTGATATTTAAAACAAGGGTTTCTTATATTTTTCTTTAGATGATTTATCTCAGGTATATATTCTGAATGTAATATTATATGTACATGACAAACTTAAAGGTGATATTCTTTTTCTTCATGCTGGGAATTTTGCTACGCTCTTTTATTTCTGAACGTGGACAGGGATATAAGATTTCTCAAGTTGCAGGTCACATTTCACTTTAACGTGCATTTTTTTTTGAAATGGAAGAATTTCTCAGGGCTGTGTGATTTTCACTATTGTGTGTGTTTGAAGTTCATAGCCAAACATAACTGAATAAATCATGGGAAACATTTTCTCTTGGTGCCTGAAAAATGAAAATTATTATAGGTCAATCGCTGAGAAGTCTCGTCTCCATCTCGCACGTCTTGCTTACGACTTGTTTTTCGTTTATTCCAAGCAAACACAATTCACTTTATATTTGCTTGTTACTTACACCGTTTTTAGCTCTTGGCTTTAACATAAAAAGAACTATTCTCCCTTGACTGTGCCTGCCTAAATGGCTGACTAATGTTCATAAACATGCGCGGGTCTGACTGCACAAGAGCTGCTGTTCTAACTTTCCAGGGCGGGAGGGAGGGGGAGATCACTGCTCACATACCACCTCGAAAGAATATTAACTAACCGATAGAAGGGATCATGACCAAGCTACAGACAAATCTGCCCTGTGATTTTAGGATCACGCACACCAATGCACAGCTGGAAAGGGCGCCTTTGAAATGCAGGGCGAGCGCCCAAGCCAGGAGTCACCCGGG
Organism: Miniopterus schreibersii; assembly: GCF_964146895.1. NCBI lineage: Eukaryota > Metazoa > Chordata > Mammalia > Chiroptera > Miniopteridae > Miniopterus > Miniopterus schreibersii. Next base: position 67,832,509 of record NC_138108.1, on the reverse strand, counting down.
TCTGGAGTCCCATTCTAGCCTCCACGTGCTGCCTGCGTACCTTTGGATGTGCTTCTCTGAAGTTTATTTTCCCCAGCGGATAAAGTATACTCACTAGCCCCACCTCATGGAATAGTTATAAGGAACAGGAGGGAAGGTACTTGGCAAATCACAAGTGGTCGCTCTCTGTTTTTGGGGGGAAAAAAAAAAGCCTTGATTTGTCTTGATTTGTAGTGTGGTATAAATTCTCCCACCAGGGCCAGTTTCCAACTATGAATATTTAACAGCCACCAGGTAAAATTCCTAAAATGTAACCGTCCCCTGGCACCAGTGAGGTGCAGCTCGCCACTGCTAGCCCTCAAGAAATGGCAGTAATTATTTCTTAATTATTTCTTAATTATCTTTTGTCTTCCATTAATCTAGGAAAAGTTTTTCCTTGTTTGGTAAAATTCTGTATAGATGGAGGATGTGAAAGCTAAGGAAAGAATAATAGTTTATAATGTTCAAATATTAATGATTTCAAACAACAAAAATGAGCTACCTTCAGAATTTTGAAAGTAGGCAAAAAAAAACAACTTATAAGAAAACAACATTTAATAATAAGAAATGTGTTCACTAAATGCTTTAAAAGTAAGAATAAGGATCGCCTTGTAAAATGTTCTAGGTGAATTAAATTTAATATTAGCTTTTTCAAGATTAGTTTGACATGACTCAGCTTTTCAGGTCTTAGATTCTTTAATCTGCACACGAAAAAATCCTCACTGGAAAACTGCATGTATTTGATACCTAAACAAATGGAGAAAAGCTGACAGCCATTATTTTTAAACCCAGTGCTTTACAAAGAAAGCTTCCTTTAATTTTATTTAATAACTGTTTCATATAAATCAAGGCTGATTTTAGATTTTAAAAGTTGGCTGCAACATATGTTTTTTCGATATTCCTTTCCTAAATAACCATGGTGACTTTTTTTTTTTTTTTGTAATAATAAAAATGTGCATGTGTAGTCTGACATGATGGACAGAGGATGGCATGTTAAACTGAAACTGCTCCAGAACACTTGGACCTATTAGGCCTGAATATACCTTTCATGTAACAATGAACATCTAAAGATACAAAGTGCAAAATTATGGGTGAGCCAGGAGGGAATCAGGAGAGTCGAGAGCAGTCAATTAAATCAGTTTGTGCTGAGAGCACCACTTTGCACGTGCCTTTCCTGGCCATGAGCAGGGCCGGGGCAACATGCCTGGGGAAGCATGTAGTGAGTAAAGGCTAACTTACTCCAGTCAAACTCCTCTGTCCATTTCCGCAAGAGGAGACTCTAGCGTGGATGTACTAAAAGAAGGGATATTTCTATGTTTCTCTCACAAAGTAACGAATCACTATAGCTTTGCAGGGCATTGCCTAGAACTCCAGGTTTACATATCCAGCACGGGGCCGTGAGGAAAAGCTGGGATGACTGTGTGCTTTCAAACCCAACCATTGCCCCACTAGAGTGAGAGATCCCATTGCGGCATGCGGCCCCAGGGACAAATAGCCTCTCTCTGGGGCTGCTTCTGTCTCTTTCTAAATGCATGTGACTGTGTACACATGTACTCTTCCTAGAAATGTAATAGATGTGCATGAAAATATATTCCATGAAGTAATTAAGTGGCATTTTGGATGTTTGATCAGATTTGGAGAAAGACTGTACCTTCTTCCTCTCACTTGTATAAATTAAAATGTTTCTCAGGGTGTGAATTGCTTTTATGGTTATCACAATCATAGTATGCTGCCAAAGGTTACATGGTTCAGCTGATAAACTTTTTTCAGGTTCATATTACATATTTAAATGAAATAAAAGGGAGACTTTTTTTTTTCTATTGACACAAAATGGGATTACTTGGAGTCTTTGGAGCTCATAAATTTGTAACGGATCCCAGCAACATGAATATGCAATTTTCCCCAGAAGGGCTTAGCAGACCTGCACTAGAAACAGACAAAATAATGCTAGTTGCTATTTATTCGTACTCACTTTGTGCCAGGATCTATGCTACATGGTTAAGATACCCATTCTCTATTCCTCATAACAAAGCCTATGATTTAGATATCATTCTTTCCAACATACAGATGGAGAAACTGAGGCTTATGGAGGCTGAGCTGGCAATTGACAGAGGCAGATGCAAACCACAGACTCCAAAGGCCAGGGCTTCGTCTGGGACCATGCCATTCCACCAAACCTTCTGTGGCTTATTTGGATTGAACTGAGCTGGGGATGGTCGTGGTGAAGGCAGGGAGGGGACAAAGGAGCCTAGAAGGAAGGGTACTGGTTGGAGTGTTATTAGAATGACCAACTGTGGGCTCTAGGTAAGCAAGTATCTGAATCCCGGTTTGTTTGGAGACCTCCAAGTGAAGAGAAACTAAAGGTGTCAGTAGTATTAAATAATAATTTTTAAGAGAGTAAAAAAGAGGGCGAAGGGCATAGGTAGGAAGATGTGGTTTGTGTTTATGAGTCCGGAGTAACCCAGCTCCAGGTGGTGATAAAGCTAAGGTGTGGCCATGGGAATGGATGTGAATGAATCAGAATCAGTGAGGTCACAGAGCTGTGAAACCCTTCTGTATTGTTTCTTGGAAGGTTAATGCCTGGCGTATTTTAGATGCTCAGTATGTACTGAATGAATGAATAAATAAAGGGACAGCCACAAAGCAAACGAACAGATCTATGATGAGCCTTCTGGACAAGCCAGCTGATATGTCACAGAAAAAGTGAGAGACATCAATTGGCAGATCTTTCATCTGTCCATGTCTTGTACTCTTTCCCACAAAAGCAAATTCATTAATTTAAAGATTCGGCATATTACAAGGCAGTGTTGGAAGCTTTACCTGGAGTCAATACCTGTCAGAAATCAAAACAGGTGTATTTCAAGGATTGTAGGAGCAGGGTTTCCATAGGCAATTCAGTGCTAATTTTTCTTTTATTACCTTACTTTTATCCCTCATATCAGATTTTTTTTCCATTTTTATGGCAACTTATTCTGCAAGCAAAAATAAAAATGGAGGGCAACTATTTAGAAAATGAAATCTATTTAGGATACTTTGGCAGATTATTTTTTAATTTCTCCTCTGAGCTATTTAGGATATGAGCCAAAGGATTGAAAACATGATAAATCCTACTCTAGTAAAACCTCGGTTTAGGGCTTTTTTTTTAGATGAAACTCTGCCTAACTGGAAAGTTATTAATAATGAATTAGCTATATAGTCTTGGAACATCATAATGACAATGATTTCAATCTTTTTAAAGTGTGCATTGTCTCCTCAGCACCACATTATATCACTGACCCTCAGGATGGCTCCATAAGTCATCGCTTTCTGTTCTCCTTCCTATGTAGTTAAGGAAACTAAGGCTTATCATTTTTTTAAAAAATAGGTTTTTATTGATTTCAGAGAGAGGAAGAGAGAGGGAGAGATAGAAGCATCAATGATGAGAGAGAGTCATTGATCGCTGCCTCCTGCATGCTCCCTACTGGGGATCCAGCCCGAAACCCGGGCATGTGCCCTGACCGGGAATCGAACCCTGACCTCCTAGTTCATAGGTCGACCCTCAACCTCTGAGCCACGCTGGCCAGGCAGAAAATTATTATATTTTTAATCCTTACCCGAGGACATGCTTAGAGAGAGGGAGGCAGAGAGAGAGAGAAACATCGATGCGAAACAGAAACGTCTGTCGGTTGCATCCCCGCGTGCCCGGCCGGGGCTGGAGCCCACAGCCCCGGTGTGTGGCCTGGCTGGGAACCGAGCCGGCGACCTTCTGCCCAGGGCTGCGCTCAAGCAGCTGAGCCACGCGGGCAGGGCCAGGCTTAGAGATTTGAAGTAATTTGTCCAAGTGTGTATTGCCGGTAAGAGATGAAACGGGGGTTTCATAAGGGCCAACTGATGATGGAGAGTCCACGTTCTTAACCACCAAATTATATCGTCCGCCAGAATTTATACTTCCACATTGGCTGTGTTGGGAAGCGTGCAGATTGCCCTGTTTTTGTGCGGATGGGGGCACGAATCTCCGAGTAACCGACATCTTGTTTCCCTGCCTGTAGGCCCCTGGGGAAGGTGTACAGGAGACTGCGGGCCTGGGGGAACCCAGACCCGATCACTGTGGTGCTTCCACTTTGAAGGCTGGACCAGCCACCTCTCCCACTGCGATGAGAGCAACAGGCCTCCGAAGGAGAGAAGCTGCTTCCGCGTCTGTGACTGGCACAGAGACCTCTTCCAGTGGGAGGCTTCTGACTGGCACCACTGCGTGCTTGCCCCCCGCACCCCGGGCCACGCCAGGCCCCAGGCTGCAGAGTGCGTGACCGCGCAGCATGGCCTGCAGCACCGGGCCGTGCGCTGCGTGCAGAAGCTAAACAGAACCGCGGCTGCGAACGAAGCCTGCGAACACTTCGCCCCTCGGCCCCCGACGGAGCAGGCGTGCCTCATCCCGTGCCCCCGGGACTGCGTGGTGTCTGAGTTCTCGCAGTGGTCCAGGTGCAGCCAGGGGTGCGGGAAGCAGCTGCAGCACAGGACCCGCGTGGCCATCTCCCCCCCGCTCTATGGAGGCTCTCAGTGTCCCAATCTGACCGAGACGAGAGTCTGTGACGCTCCCATTTCCTGTCCTCTTGGGGAAGGCGAATACACTTTTAGCCTTAAAGTTGGACCATGGAGTAAATGCAGACTGCCTCAGCTTAAGGAAATTAACCTAAGCGGAAGCACTGTTCTGGATTTTAGCTCTGACTCGAAGGAGCGGGTCACCTTTAGACACCAGAGTTATAAGCCACATGGCCACGCCACGCCCGGGGACGCAGAGATAGGCTACCAGACCCGGCAGGTTTGGTGTACGAGAAGTGATGGGAAAAACGCCGTGTTAAGGTAGGAGGCCTGCAGTGTTTCTGTCTCTTATTCACCGAAATGTTGTACAGCCTAATTTTGTAAGGTTTCTTTCTGATCTTCTACAAAAGGAAAATTGTAATCAGGTTTGGGATTTGTTGTTTTAGAAGTTTTAGTTGAGAAGCCTTCAATGTCACTTAGGAAAATATCAGCGTGTGGACCAGGCAGTGCTCTGAATTCTTGCATGACTGGTAGTGCAACTATACTGGATATCATATATTTCCACATTTTATCAAATGTCAACCAGTTAAAACAAAAGTCTTTGGTTACTATAGTAATAAAAGATATCACAAGTGTTTAAGTTCACTTTCAAATCTGTGATATAAATTATTTAAATTATCATTTTTCATGTTTATTTCTTACACTTATTTTGTTTGTTTAGTTTTGGTTTCATGATTAAGGAGCATTTTTATATTTGAGATGTAGATTTTTTTATAGTAGTAATAATATCAATAAGTTAATCCAAGGCTGCTTTCTTTGGCATTGATTTGATAAAAATGTTTACTTGAACAGGAAAGAATTAGAATTACAACCTATAGAGGGAATGAATGAAAACTTTTAAAAGCAATAGTTTAGGTTTCAGGATTATTTGTAATTGTTTTATTTTAAATTGTAGTATAAAACATCATGACATAAACCCAGAGAACTATGTTGAAAGTAATATTTGTTTGATTTCCCCCCAGAAGGTCTTAAGTGGAAACACTGGTATATTGCCAAGTTTCTTCCAAATTAAGATGCTTTTCAATAGTATTTAAATTACCAAACAATGAAACACTCTTATTTAGAATTAATCATTATCATCAGTTACTATTTTCTCAGGATCCACAGCTGGCTGGGAGAGGCTCAGAAAGCCACCTCTGCTACTCAAGAACCAATAAATGCGATGATTTTTTTCATTTGATTTCACAAATGAGCATATCTTATCCTCGATCACTTTATTCTGATTTATGCCATATACAATTTGCAAGTCCATTGAAGAGTGATTTTCTGCCTTTTATTGCCTGCCTCTGTGAAGCCCAAAAGATTAAGTAGATGATTTGGGCAATTATTGTTTGAATATGTATGTGTAATTCTGCAGAAACATTGTTTCCTTAATATTCCACATTAGATTATGACATAGAATGTTTTCATTTTTAGTTTGCTTCTTTTTACCAAGTTCTTTTTAAAATATTAATAGACTTTATTTTTAGAGCAGTTTTATATTAACAGAAAAATTGAGTGGAAAATACGGAGTTCTCATATACCTTCCCATCACTCCCCCTCCACACACACAGGGTTTCACACACATATCTTGCAACAGTGTAGCGTGTTTGTTACAGGGGATCAGCCAGTGTCCATACTTGACTGCAGTCATTAGAGGTCACTCTGTGTGAAGCATCCTGTGGGTTTGTGCCAGTGTATACTGATGTGTATCCATCTGTGCTGTATCATACAGAATAGTTTCACTGCCCTAAAACTCTGTATCCATCTATTGATCTCACTCTTCTCCTTGTGCCCTGCTAACCTATGATCTTTTCCTGTCTCCATAGCCTTGCCTTTTCCGAGAAGTCACAGAGTGGGATTAATGCAGTGTATGGCCTCTTCTGTTTAGCTTTGTTCACTTAGCAATACGCATTTAAAGATCCTCCATGTCTGTTCATGGCCCGATAGCTCAGATCTTTTTATCACTGAGTACTCCATTCTCTGGATATACTCCAGTTTATTTATCTGTTCACCCATTGAAGGATATATTGGTTGCTTACAAATTTCAGCAATTGTGTATAAAGCTGCTATAAACATTCATGTGAGATTTTTATGTGGACATGTGTTTTTACCGCAGATGGGTAAGTGCCGGAGAGCACAATTCATGGATATTATAGGAAGAGGATGTTTAGTTTGTAAGAAATTGTCAAAAGGTCTTTCAAAGTGGCTGTATAATTGTTCATACCAACAGCAATGAATTAGAATTCAGTTTCACATACTGGCCAGATTTGGTGTTCTCAGCGCTTTGAGTTTAGTCATTGTAATAGATGTATAATGGTATCTTCTTTTAATTTGTAATTCCTTAATGATATATGATGTTCAGCATCTTTTCGTATGCCTATTTGCTGTCTCTATAGCTTCCGTGGTGAGGTGTCTGTTTAAATCTCTTGCCTATTTATTGAGTTGTTGTTTTTTTCTCTTATTGTTGAATTTTAAGAGGTGTTTTTTTTTGTTTGTTTGTTTGTTTTGAGGTTTTTTTTGGTATATTTTGCATATCAGTCCTTTATCAGATATGTGTTTTAAAAGTATCTTCTGGATTGTGACCCATCTTTTTATTCTCTTAACAATGTCTTTCACAAAGAAGTTATTTTTGGTTGTTTGTTTTGTTTTTACCATAATGAAGTCTAATTTATCATTATTTCTGACATGGATTATTCATTTGTGTTAAACCTAAACAAAGAAACCAACCAAAAACCCACCAAACTCCAGGTCAACTGTATTTTCTTTAATATTTCCTTTTAGACATTTTATAGTTTTGCATTTTACATTTAGGTTTATGATTATTATGAATGAATTTTTGTGAAGGGTATAACATCTGTGTCTTGATTCACTGCTTTTGGTTGTTCTGTCACCATTTGTTAAGAAGATGATCCTTTGTCCACTGAACTACTGTGTTTGTCAAAGATCAGTTGACTCTATTTGTGAGCATGCATTTCTGGGCTGTCTTTGTTGCATCGATACATTTATATATTACTTGCCAATAACACACTGTCTTAAATACTAAAGCTTTATCGTAAGTCCTGAAGTTGGGTAGGGCCAGTCCTCTAAATTATTTTCTAACATTGTATTGACTGTACTGGGTCTTTTGTCTTTTCATATAAACTTTAGAAGTACTTTGTCCATATGCACAAAATAATTTCTTGTAATATATAGATCAATTTGGGATGAGCTAACATCTTGTATAAATTTATCTTTCTATTTATGTACATGGATTATCTCTTCATTTATTTAAATCTCCTTTGATGTCTTTCATCAGAGTTTTGTACTTTCTCCCATGTAGATCTTGTATATATTTTGTTAGGTTGATATTTAAGTATTTCACATATTTTTGTTGCTAATATAAATGTATTATGTTTTAAATTTTAATTTCTGGTTTCATTGCTACCATACAAGATAGCAATTGACTTTTGTACATTAATTTTGTATCCTGCAACTTTGTTATAATGGCTTATTAGTTTCAGGAGGCTTTTGTTGTTATTGATTCTTTGGGATTATCTATTGAGATAACTATATTGTTTGCAAACAGACAGTTTTATTTCTTCCTTTTCAATTTGTATATGTTTTACTCCTTTTCTTGTTTTATTGCATTATCTAGGGCTTCCATTATGATATAAAATAGGAATGATGAGAAGGGACATCCTTGCCTTGTTCCTGATCTTAGCAGGAAGGCACCTGGTTTCCCACCATTAGCTATGATGCTAACTGTAGAGCTTTCATAGATGTTCTTTATCCAGTTAAAGAAGTCTCCCTCTGTTCCTAGTTTGCTGAGAATTGTTAGCATGCATAGGCCTTAGTTTTTGTCAAGTGCTTTTCTCTGCACATATAGATAGGATTATTTGACTTTTCTTCTTTATTCAGTTGATATGATAGATTGCATTAATTGATTTTTTAATGTTGACCAAGCTTTGCATACCTGGAATAAATCACACTTGCTTGAGATGTATTATATTTTTATATATTACTGGCTATTATTTGTTGATATTTTGTTGATAATTTTTGCATACATATTCATGAGAGATATCAGCCTTAATTTTCCTTTCTTGTGATGTCTTTGTTCAGTTTTGGTATTAGGGTAATGCTGGCCTCCCAGAATGAATTGAGATGTATGTCCTCTGCTTTGACTTTCTGAAATAGATTATAGAGAATTGGTATATTTTTTTCCTTGAATGTTGGTGTAACTTGACAGTGACCCCATCTGGTCCTGGTGCTTTATAGTTTGATGGGTTATTAATTATTGATTCAATTTATTTAATAGATCCATTCAGATTATAAATTTCTCCTTGTGTGAGTTTCTCAGAATGTGTCATTTAAGGAGTTATTTCATTCACCTAAGTTATCAAATTTTGGAGCATAGACTTGTTTATAATATTCTTTTATAATCATTTTAATGTCCATGGGATCATTAGTGATGACCTGTCTTTCATTACTGCTTTCATTACTGATATTAGTACTTTGATCTTCTCTTTCTCTTTTTTCTTAGTTAGCTTATCCAGAGGTTTATCAATTTTATTGAACTTTTCAAAGAACCAACTTTTGATTTCAGTTATTTTTTTAAATGTATTTTCTTGTCTTTTTAAAATATGTCTTTGTTGATATGAGAGAGGAAGCTAGAGGGAGGGAAATAGATAGAAACATCAACAATGAGTCATTGATCGGCTGCCTCCTGCACGCCCCCTGGCTGGGGATCAAGCCCACAACCCGGGCATGTGCCCTGACTGGGAATCGAACCTCTATCTCCTGGATCCAAGGTCGATGCTCAACTGCTGAGCTTCACTGGCCAGGCTTAAATGTATTTTCTGTTTCCAATTTTATAGATATTAGGTCTAAATTTTATTATTTAATTCTGCTTACTTTGGATTTAAATTGTTGTTCTTTTTCTAGTTTCCTAAAGTGGAATTTAGGTTATTGATTTTAGATATTTATTCTTCTAATATGTGAATTCAAGGCCACAAATTTTCCTCTTAGCTCTTCTTTCATTGCATCCCACATATTTTAATTTTAGTTAAGTTCAAAATATTGTTTAATTTCTCTTGATTTTTGTTGTTGTTGTCAATCCTCATATAGGATATTTTTCTTTTTTTTTTTTTTTTAATATGTCTTTATTGATTTCAGAGAGAGGAAGGGAGAGGGAGAGAAAGATAGAAACATCAATGATGAGAGAGTCATTGATTGGCTGCCTCCTGCATCGCCCCCGACTGGGGATCGAGCCTGCAACCCGGGCATGTGCCCCGACTGGGAATCGAACCCCGATCACCTGGATCCCAGGTCGATGCTCAACCACTGAGCCATGCCTGGCCAGGCAGAATATTTTTCTATTGATTTTTAAAGAGGGAGGAAGAGAGGAAAGCAGTGGGAGAGAGAGAGGGAAGGAGAGGGAGAGAAACATTGATGTGAGAGAGACATATCAATTGGTTGCCTCCTGCATGGGATCAAACCTGCAACCCAGGTACATACCCTTGACCTGAAATCAAACCGTCGACCATTCAGTACACAGGCCGATGCTCTAACCACTGAACCTACACCAGCCAGGGCTCTTGATATATGTTTTTTACCTGGCCCATGTAGTATTTAAAAGTGTGTTGTTTAAATTTCAAGTATTTGGGGGATTCTCCAGGCATCTTTCTCTTATTTATTTGTAGTTTAATTCTACTATGTCCTGAGAGCATACTTCATATGACTTCTTTTATATTTGTTTGCTTTATAGCTCAGAAATGTGGTCTGTCTTGGCGAATGTTCTGTGTAAACTTGAGAGAACGTGCATTCTGCTTTGTTGGGTGAAGTATTCTATAAATGTCAATTATATTCAGTTGATTTATGGTGCTGTTTAGTTCAACTATGTCCTTACTGATTTTCTGCCTGTTGGATCTGTCCATTACTAATAGAGGAGTGTTGAAGTCTCCAGCTATAATGGTGAAATCATCTATTCTTCTTTGCAGTTTTATTTGTTGTTAGTCATATACTCATTCAAGGATTCCTGTGTTTTCTTGGAGAGTTGACCATTTTTTTGTTATGTAATGCCTATTTTTATGCCTGATAATATTCCTTGCTCTAAAATCTGCTTTGTCTGAAATTAACATAACTACTCCAGCTTTCTTTTGTTTACTGTTATCATGGTATGTCTTTTTCTTTCCCTTTACTTTTTAACCTGTGTCTTTATATTTAGTGTGAGGCTCTTGTGGATAACATAAAGTTGGATCTTGTTTATTTATTCACTCTGACAGTCTCAGTCCTGTAAGTGACATATTTATATCACTGACATTTAAAATGCTTATTGATATAATTGCATTAACATCTACCACATTTATTATGGTTTTCCATTCACTGCTGGTGTTCTTTGTTTTACTTATTGACTTCTTCTGATTTTTATCTTTCTGATTTTAAATGAATATTTTATATTATGTCATTTTGTCTCCTTTTTTAGCATATTAATTATACTTTTTTAAACCTTTGTCAAATGTGGTTGCCTTAGAGTTTACAATGTAAATTTACAACTAATCCTATAGCTCTTGGATATTCTGTTATGTCTTTTTTATTTTTTTCTTTACAATTCAGTTTTGGTTTCTATTGACATGTTTTCAAGCTTGATGATGTTTCTTCCTTGGCTCTTCTTTCTAGTCTATTGATGAGCCCATCACAGGACATTTTAATTTCTGCTTCAGTGTTTTGGTTTCTATTATTTCCTTTTGATTCTTTCATAGAACTTATTTATATCTCTCTACTCATAATAGCCATCTTGGGTTGCATAGTACCTTTTTTTACATTACAGCCTTTAGCATACTAATCATAGTTACTTTAAAACTTCCAGTGTGATAATACCAAAATTTCTGTTCTGTCTTAGTCTGAATTTGATGTTTGCTCTGTCTTTTCAAATTGTATGCCTTGTCCTTTAGCATGTCCTGTATTCTTTTGTTGAAAATCAGATATAATATGCTGGGTAAAAGTAACTGAGGTGGAGAGGCTTTTAGTGTGAGATTTTGTAGTTAACTGGCTAGGGGTTAGGCTATGTTTAACGTAGCTCTATGTATTAAAGGCTAAAATATTAACTATTTCTCTGGTGTCCTTGTCTTTCCTTTCTTTCTTTTTTCTCCTTATTGTGTTTGGGTTTCCTTAGAGAATTCTTCCTCAGTGAGGTCAGGGACATGCAGTTCTTTCTGTTGTAATTCCCTGTTATGATACCAGAGCCTTAGTGATGATATGCTAACTTTCAGGGGGAGGAGAAGAGCTTTATAGTTCTATGATTAGGTCTTAAACCTTTATTGAACCTGTGCCCTGGGATATGGCCTTCACAAATACTTCTTAGTCTTTCCTACCCAATTACGTAATAGGGAGGGCTGGAGGCGGCTGAAGTTGGGTATTTCCCTTCCCCAGGTCACTTAACACTATGGTAAAATTCCAGTTGCTTAGGTTTTGATAAAATAGGCCTTTTTATGATGAATTCTCTGGGTATATTTCAAAATGGGTACTTTTCCCTTTGCCTGCTGGAAGGATGTGAAAGATTTCTCTTCACCGTGTGAACCCGGTAATACTTCTAGAGGCGATTCTCGTGAAAATGTGGGCCCTCTTCTAGGACTCCCCCCACCCAGAGTTTTTCAGTAAGTTTTCCTTTGCTGCTCCTAGTTCCAGCGGCAGTCTCTCCTCCTGGGCTGCTCCTCCAGTCATTGTGATCCTCTGCTTCCACCTGTTTGTCTCTCTAATTTTGAGGGCACCCATTTTTCCTGTGTTTAAAATCTTCCGAGGGATCTAAGAAAAGTTGTTGATTTTCAGTGTATTCAGCCTTTTTGTTGCTGTAAAGAGGATTGCAGCGACACCTTCCAAGCTGAACTGGAATCCAGAAATCACCATGTTCTCTTTTGAGTTTTAGGCAGCATATTGAACCAAAACAACTATTTTTTTCTTACACTGTCATGAAGTCTGTACTGCTCATTTCATTTAGTCATCAAAACATTATGGAATTATTCACGCACTATAATGAAATGATTAGGTTACTAGGAAATTATGGTTTTTAGTGGGGGCATTTCTATTCTGCTACTCTCCACAGCGGTAAACAAAACATTACCCTTGACCTCTATGGGGCCTAGTTGTTGGCACAGAAATCTCATTTCCATCCAACCTGATGAACTATGAACTCTGTGGGCACGGTCAACCAACGTTATTTTCAGAAGGCTAAATTTATCTCTGAAAAGTACACGTGTGTGTGTCTGATGCATTCAGAAAAGCACTGTGATTTTTGTGTGTCTATTGACTTCTAGGATGAACCTGAAGTTTCCTGTGATCATTAAAAATTGTCCTAAAGTATGGATTCCTTTATCTCCGTACTTATATCTACCTTTCAGTCACTTTCCTTTGGGTGGGCTCTGGGAGACTGTAGGGACAAGTGGCATTTTGTTTTCTCTTTTCCGATGATGGCAATGGCCGGTTGTCATGTCATTTGTAAGAGGCGGGCCCTGTCCTTACCTCTGTAGTGAAAGCTCCTGCCTGTGCCTCTCTGGACAGTCACATTATCAGCCTAGGATGCCACGGAGCTCTAATTAATGCCTTCTGCTAGCTCTCCATTGATTACTGTAACTTTCGATAATCACCGCAAGTAGTTTTCCCTTCGCCGTTGTATTTGCAGTGTGGTAGGCAATGGCCTTATATTGGTGCCACTCTGCTCCCTAATCATTGATTTGCCGATTGGATTTAAACATCTTTTGTTTTTCATTGTCTCAGTGCATATCCCACTGTCTTCTCTTTTATTTTGACAGGAGTTTCTCGGAGATGCTATTATTACATTTAAAAATAGCTGTCCTACAGCCTGTTCAATATTCTTTTTCAGGTATCAGTTATGCTATTATTGAATTTTTATAATACCTTAACTTAATGAAATGAGGTAGCCTCCTATATTCAGTTTTTTTCACTTTGTTTCTTTATTTTTAAGTACAAGTAGGTCTGAATTATGAAATCTCATCTGTAGACTAGATAGTTTATATGAGCACGAAAGTGATTCAATTTATTGTTTGTGTGAATAAAATTCAGATGAATCTTATGCATTTTACTTTCATTTTAATATAGAGGAACATTCGGCAAGGGCACTGTTTTAAGAGTTGCTACAATTGCAAAATACCTTAAATTCTCAGGCCACTATAATGATTTCCCCTGAAATGAGTTCCTGAAGGATAATACATTTTAACTCTATAAAAGAAACATCAATGCTAAAGCTCCAATATTATTGTTATTTCATTTGTTTTTTATCTCTATTACCAAAGTAGATTTGGAAAGAAATTTTCTTTTCCTATCCCTACTGAAACATAAACAAATGCAGGCCCCAAACTAAAAGTTGTGGGTTTTTTGGTACTAGTTGTTTTGAAAGTGGTAGAGAATATTTTGTTGCTTTTGTTTTGTCGGTGGGAATGGAGGATTTTTAATCCCCCCCACCCAGTTTTCTTTCAGCTTTAGATTTTATTTTCCTTTTCTTATCTTTAATTTTTTAAAAAATATAGTGAACATTAGCATGTTTCTAGAAGTCAAAATTATACATTAAGTTAGTCTCAAAGAAGTGTTACTCCCTCCTAAAAACCTTCATTCTATGTCTTCTACTCCTTGCAGATAATGAACATTTTGGTAGGTCAGTTTATTCTCTCTGTGTTTCTTTATATTTTCTCATTTTCACTTTTTTCTTACACAAAAGGTAGCATAATATATAATCTCTTTGCATTTCCTAGAAATTACTCTACATCAGTTATTCAAGATCTTCCTCTTTTTTTGTACAGTTGCATAGTAATTCATTGAGTGTGTACCCCCAGCTTATTTAAACAAACCTTTATGCTTGGACATATGGGTAGTTTCCGACATTTTAAAATTACAAATAATTCTTCAGTGAATGACCTTTTGCTCATAATTTCCATGTCGTTGCAGGTGTATCTTCAGGATAAATGACTGGAAATATGATTGCTCAGAAAGGGTAATGCATACAAATCTTGTTAGTTCCTGCAGGTTCTCCTTCCTGGGAGTGATGCCATATTGCACTGCCATCAAAAACCTTGCGGACAGTGTTCTGCCAGGCTTTGAATTTATTTGCCAACCTGAAATGTGAGAAATGGTATCATGACAAAGTTTTCATCTCCATTTATCTTGTATGTGTGAATTAGAACGTTTACCCATATGCTTAGGGGCCATTCTAATTGGTCATTTTGTGAGTTGTCTATCTTCTTTGTATTTCTAAAGGAAGTTTTGTCTCTTCTCTCATTTTCAAATATTTGTAGTTAAGAATATTGGCTCTGTATCTGTCATATATCTACTCATGTTGTCTCTCAGTTGGAAGTTTGTGTTTTGACTTTGCTTATGGGGATTTTTTTAGGCAAAACTTGACTAAACATTTTTTCAATATCATTCATATATATTTGAAATTTTAGTAATGTTAGAAAGCCTTTCACACTGATTTCTCCTACTGTGTGCATACTTTTATTTTTTACATTTGAGTCTTTGGTCAACTTTACTGTGTTCTTATATATGGTGATTGCATATATATCACATTTTATTTATCCATTCATTTGTCAATGAACACTTAGGTTGTTTCCATATCTCTGCTACTATAAATAATGCTGCAATGAAAATGGGTGTGTGTGTGTATATATATGTGTGTGTGTTTGTATGTGTGTGTGTTTTTGTGTATATATATGTGTGTGTATATATATATATATACACACATATATATATATATATATATACACATATATATATATATTAAAAACTGGAACACAGCTTTTGGAAAGTCTTTTTTTTTAAAAAAAATATGTTTTTATTGATTTTAGAGAGAAGAAGGGAGAGGGAGAGAGAGATAGAAACATCAATGATGAAAGAGAGTCATTGATCGGCTGCCTCCTGCACACCTCCTCCTGGGGATCAAGCCTGAAACCAGAGCATGTGCCCTGACCAGAAATCCAAAGGTGACCTCCTGATTGAGGGATCGATGCTCAACCACTGAGCCAAGCAAGCCAGGCCATATATATTTTTTAATTAGTGTTTTTATTTTCTTTGGACAAATACCCAGAATTGGAATTTCTGAATCATGTGATAGTTCTATTTTTAATTTTTTGAGGAACCTTCATATTGTTTTCCATAGTGGCTACACCAATTTATGTTCCCACCAGCATCGCATGAGGGATCCTGCTTCTTCATATCTTCACCAACACTTGTTATTTCTTGTCTTTTTCACAATAGCTCTTCTAATAAGTGTGATGTGATCTCTCACTGTGGTTTTGATTTGCACATCCCTAATGATTAGTGATGTTAAGCATCTTTGCATGTACTTGCCTGTTGGCCATCTGAATGTCTTTTTTGGAAAAATGTCTATTTAGAACCTCTACCTGTTTTCTTAGTTGGATTGTTTGTTTGTTTTTGCTATTTAGTTTTATGAGTTCTTTTTAAATGTTGGATATTAACCCCTTATTGAATATATGACTTGGCCACATTTTCTCCCACTTGGTAGGCTGCCTTTTCATTTTGTTGATGATTTCCTTTGCTATGCAGAAGCTTTTTAGCTTGATGTAGTTCCACTTGTTTACTTTTACTTTTGTTACCTTTGCTTTTGGCATCAAGTTAAAAAAAATCATTGTCAAGATCTATGTCAAGAAGCTTACTGCCTATGTTTTCCTTTAGGAGTTTTAGAGTTCAAGGTCTTAAATTCAAGTCTTTAATCCATTTAGAGTAGACTTTTGTGTGTAGGAGAAGACAGTGGTTCAGTTTCATTCTTTTGCATGTGGCTGTTCAGTTTTCTTAGCACCATTTATTGAAGAGGCTGTTCTTTTCCCATTGTCTATTTTTGGATCATTGTCATAAATGAATTGATTATATGTGCATAGGTTTATTTCTGGGCTCTCTAGTCTGTTACATTAATCCATGTGCATGTTTTTATATCAATACCATACTTTTTTTATTACTGTAGTTCTGTAGTATAGTTTGAAATCAGGGAGTTCAGTGACTCCAGTTTTGTCGTTCTTTCTCAACATTGCTTTGGCTATTTGGAGACTTTTGTGGTTCCAAATAAATATCAGTGTTATTTGTTCTAGTTCTGTGAAAAATGCCACTGGAATTTGATCTCTTTTGCATTGAATATGTAGATCATTTGGGGCAGTATGTAATCAGTTTGTCTGTATTTGTATTGACCTACATGTTTAGGGTTATCAGTTTTTGTCTGATCACTGCTTTAAATAGATCCCAGAGGTTCTAAACATGTAATATTTTTATTGTCATTATTTTATTTAAAAATTCTATAAATTCTTTTTGTACTTCTCCTCTCACTAAGACTTGTTTGATGCAAGATATTTTAATTTCCAGATAAGGAAGATATTTTAATTTCAAGATAAGGAGGCTATTTCATATTGTTTCTATTTGTTTTAATTTTTAGTTTTATTGCACTGTAAACAGATTGTTGTTTGTAATATTTCTTCTATACAGAACCTATGGATGTTTTTCTTTGTGTTATAATACATAATCAATCTTTATGAATATTCTTTGTTTACTTAAGAAGAAGGTATATTCTCCATGATAGGTTTTTTACATAATCTAATAGTGTTATATTAGTTTTAAATGACTCCAGATTATGACCTATAATCTTATTCTACTTTCTCATTTTTTCTCTACCATCTCTTTTTATCTTTTAGGTGAATAATTTATACTTGTCAGAACATGTAATGTTTATATGTTATTCTTCTGCCCATGACCTCATTCTCAGTGTAGTCTTAGCTTTACAGTTAATATATATGACATGCTTAAGTTTGTGGGGTTTTTTTGCCAAAACTTTCCAAATTGTCTTTGGTCAGATAAATTCAAATTTTATCAGATTCATATGTAAAAATCACAATTTGCAGTATTTCCTAAATTTAGCAGATTAAAAACTATTTGAAGAGCAGCTTAGCAGGATATAATATTCTTGGTTCACATTTTTTCTTCACTTTTCTAGAAAATTGCTACTCCATTGCAGCTTTGATTTCTATATTGTTTTTGAGAAGTCTATTGCCAGTTAATTTTTTTGGTTCTTTGGAAGTTATTTCATTTTTTTGCCTTATTATTTTTGTTTATATTCAAAGTCTAGTAGTTCTACTAATATGTGTCTTGGAGTTCATTGTTTTGAGTCAGATTTCCACGGTACCTGGTGGGTCCTTTCCGTGTATTTATTCAGGTCTTCTTTTATTTTGGGAAAATTATCTTGAGGATTATATTGTAAACATTGTTTTCTTCCAGTGTATTGATTTTCCCCCCAAGAACATCTAGTATATGTATGTTGGTCCATTACATCTACTTTCTCTGACCCATTTTTCTTCTTTATCTCATCTTTTTTTCTTTGTGCTCCATTCCCCCACAGTTTTCTTAATGCCATATATTATGTTTGTTTTGAATTTGTTCTTATTTCGGCATCTTATAATTCAGTGTTCATTTTTGAAATGATTTTTTTCTTTGATTTTCTTTTTGAGTTCAATCAATTCTCATTTTATTTCTTGGGTTTCTGTTTGCTTTTTCCATTGTGATCTTAGTTTTTGTATTTCTGATTCAAGGCAGATTTTTAAAATGTGTTTTCAAATGTTTATTTGAGGATTTTTATTGCAGTTTTGTGTGTTGTATTTTAGTACTTTTCTGCTTTGTTCCTGGTTGTTTGGAGGAGACTTCTTACCAGCAGAAAATCTTTTACATTTTCTGATCTTTCATTGTAGTTTTGAATGGATGTGGTCTGCTTTATTTCTGTTCCTTTTCACTCCTTGAACAGTTTCTATTTTGAAAACATCCTCTCCTGTCAGTTCTGCCCTCTTTTGTGAAGTTTTATTTATGGATGCTGTTGCTGGTAGCAGTGGTGGGGAAAGATTGGCCTGTCTTGTTTCACCTTTGTTTCTGCAGGTTCCTTCATTTCACCACACTATTTCCTTCTTTCCCTTTACTGTCTCATCTCTAAGGACGACCAGACATTCTTTCTACATATAATTGTCCTCCAAAGGACTGCTCCTCCAAAACTGCCCCTTCCAGTCCTGCACACTTTCAAGGCCCTTCTCTGTGCCTGTGCTGTCAGTTCCCACTTTCTGATCCACAGTCCGTATTCTGAAGTTATTGGTGAACTTTCTTTTACTGGAAGTGATTTGTTTGTTTCATCTAATATCTACTTCTCTGTAGTCTTTTTTATGGAATCTCTTAGGATGCCTCTTCTCTACTTTCCACACCCAGTAAGTTGCATCTGTAGGTGGCCAATGGGTAATCTGTTAGGATTTTTTCTATTTGCATCTGATTTGAAGGTGTGTGTGTGTTTATGTTCTCTGTCTCCAGTGTGGGTTTATTTGCTCTCCTTGTTGATATTTTTAGGGGACAGTCGTGGTAGGAGAAATTCAGTCAGGCAATTGCCATGTTCTCCACACCCTGAAGTCAAGATATGCTTTTCTTTCTCAGTGCAACTATCAGGTCTTACACATTTGAGCCTGTGTTCAGAGCTGCCATATGGATTAACTGTAAACATAATTTTGATCTAAAGGACAGAGGAATTTAATTTTAGTCTTGGCCATTTTATATTTTTGCTGTGTGCTCATTAAAAAAAAAAAAAATCACGTAACCTTTTTTGGTATTAGTTTACTTCTCTGTAAAGTGAGGGTAGTGGCTGAGACCATGAGATGGTTGTTGATGTTGCTTTCATCTCCAACCATTTACACACACACACACCAAATATGTAGCTACATATTATTCTTAGTATTCTAAGAAATTTGGAGAAGATTAAATCTTTTATTCTGAGACTTGCACTGCATTTCATATCTCTGTTGAACACTGTTTTTTAGTATCAAGAAATGAACAGAATCCTAAAAACATTACATTTTGATATAATGTAACTTTCAAGGATATTCCTTCCCAAGAAGTTAATATCTCAATATAAGTGTACTTATCTTACATCTATAGACTAACCTCTATTCCACGGAAGCAACTGAACAGCATATTTAAAATATAATTTCCTACCGCTATTTTCATTTTAATAGATGATTTTAGGTTTATTAACTGTTGAAAAGTTTACAGTGGTATAAATCAAAATAAGAAATTAGAGGTATTTTAATAGCTCAGTGTTATGTTATTGAGAATTAGAGAGAAAAATGTTATATAGTTCAAGCAGTGTCCCCAGTTGGTATAAATTCTAAACTAATAGAAGCATTATTTTTTCAAACAAGGCATAAATTACCTCAGGTTAATTTGGCCAAAGAGGTTATAGGGAAAATAAAACTCATAATCGTCCAGCTAAAATTTCTCAGTAATTCTTAATATGTTTTCTTAGTAATTTTAAATTATTTCTTACATTTTTCAAATTGTCTTCCAGACCACATTAAAAACAACTCAGTTTATTCAAATGTTTTTACTTGCTGCATCTTATCTTGTGGTAGGCGGCTCACATTTTAGTCTAGTTTCTAAAGCTGCCAGATATTTCATATAAACCTTGGTGTCTACATGCTTTTTTCCTTCACATTATTATTCTCATTTTAAAAAGCCATTCTTATTAGTTGACTGGTGGCAGAAACATGGTATTAGTTTGGAATCAAAAGCATTAAAATAAATAGCATATATTTTATTTGATTTCCCAAATCTGTTCTTTTAAAGCCTATCTCAGTTCTGGTTCATTTCTCTTCACTTCTCCATTCATATTTTATTCCATGGTGTTATATTCATGATGTCATCTTGGAATCATTCTTTATATTTGAATTCATAAGCTCCTAAAGCAACTGTTCCCTTATTATTATGCTATAATTTGTGCAAGCTGCTACCATAGGGATAGCAGTGGTTTTTTTGCTAATAATTGGAATAACTGTGCTTTCAAACGGCCCACTGTTTTCTTAAGTTTTCTAAAGTGCATCCTTAGTTAGTTGTACTTTCATTTCTAAAAAATAAGTTCTTAACTGTAAAGCATATGTTGGAAGTATTCAATTCTTTTTAAAAATTTTTAAAAATATATATATCTTTATTGATTTCAGAGAGAGGAAGGGAAAGGGAGAGAGAGAGATAGAAACATCAACGATGAGAGAGTCATTGACCGGCTGCCTCCTGCACGCCCCTGACTGGGGACCGAGCCTGCAACCCGGGCATGTGCCCTGACCAGGAATCGAACCCCGATCCCCTGGATCCCAGGTTGATGCTGAGCCACGCCCAGCCAGGCTTAAAATTCTATTTAATTAATTCATTTCCATGGAAATATTTCAGAAAACTGTACTTATATTCATTTCAAGTTAGCATCTACAAACGCACTGAAGGTCTCACACTTACATTTGCATGTTAAACAGAAACAAAACGTGAGAGAGGAACCAAGGGGCATGTCGCTCAAGGAGGTCAGAGTGCAGTCAGTGCTCCCTCCAGGAGCACCTCATGTTCACTGGGATGAAGCATAAGAATGGCTTGTGTTTTCCCGGATATAATCATCAATGGATATTTATACCCGCAGACGTTTATCTCCTTTAGGTTACACTGGGAGTGAGTCCTGCCCCCCTCCCCCCACACACACATCCACGCTTCAGTAGACCATAGAACAGTAGACTGTGAATTTGTCAGGAAAGTGTAGAAACTCTTGAGAGTCTGGTTACATCTTACAGCTATGCCTTCAGACCGAGTAAGTCAACAATTGCTGTCAGTCTAAGAAAGTCTGTACAGATGCCTCTAGGTAATTGTTGCCTTCCTCCTTGGAAGTATTAAATTTTATAAACAAATATTGCATATATTAGAATAAGATTAGTAGAAATGAAACTCACAGTTTGATATTTTACTCATATATTTTTAATTACTTTTAACTAGTATTTTTTCCATGTGAAAGTAGATTTAGCTCTTTAGGAATTTGGTGATTTATAAATTGGTCATTATGTGACTTTAGCAAAGTTTTTTTTTTGTCAAATAACTTTTCAGGCTTCTGATTAAATGGGGCAAAAAGAACATAGCTGTTTATTACTGCTATATTCTGAAACCCCACTTAAATAAAGAAAAGGAATAAAAGGACATAAACTCTGAAGGACAAAAATAATAGGAAAGGCTGTAAAAGCTGAAAAGAAATGTCAACAGATCTGGGAGCTGGAAAGCAGATGGATGAGTGGTGATTTACTTAGCAGAGGGGAAAAGCTGAAGGTTCCCCTCAGTCGGAAGGTGTTCAAGAAGCGTATCAGTTTACATGGCACAGCTGCAGCAGACACAAAGCTGTAGTTTTCACACTGTGCCTCTTCAATACACACAGAAAGATATCTCACTGTCTTTTTTGCAGTTCTATTGGGGGCATTTGACTGAGATCTGACCAATGAAATGTGGGCAGCTGTAACAGAAGTCACTTCTTAGCTAAAGTCATAAATCACTCTGGGCCATCCTCCCACTCTGCCTTTCCTCTTTAAAGGTGAACTTGGAAGCCACATATTATAGATGGTAAATCTATAAGTCAGATACAAACTGGATCCTAAGTCTTCAGGTAGAGGAGTTCCTTCTAGGAGACCTGAGTTATCTGCATGAAACGATGGGAAATGAAAATGAACACTGTTAAACCATTGAGATTTCAGGGTTTATTTGTTACCACAGTGTAGCATGTTCTCTTCTAACTAATACAAGATTCTTGGAAGATTTAGGAGTTAGAGGTGGTACGTAACTCTGAGGACAAATGTGTTCAATGTGCCTAAAAATTATTCCATTTACCTACAGACCATTGTGTGAATGTGAAACATCATTCTGTGAAAATGAAGGTTAAATAATAGCCCCTGGCAGCTCTCTTTCTCTAATCAGCTTTCATAAAGCCAGCAGCCAGGTCTATAACCACAACACAAGAGACAGGAGGATTCCTATTTTGGAAAAAATGGTGAGCTAAAGAGTAAAGACTTTGGGAGACCAACATTTGAGGGTCCCAAATAAAATGGCCTGAGTTCTGCATAATCAGTCAACAGTACTGTTTACTATTTGAAGAGTGTTCCCCTATATTCAAAGAGCTTCCAATCTGTGCTCGTGGTACCTGATTCTAATGCATAAAAGCGGAAGATCACTAAAGTAAAAAAAAAGGTTATAATTTATATTGTCAAAGACATGAAGGGATATATTTCATTCATGAAATAAAAGCAGGATGTTATTATAAAGCATAAGTAAGAAATGAAAAAGAAATCTTAGACATTCAATATTTGATTGGAATGTGTGTTAAGAATTAATACAAAGCTCAAAGATAATTTGGAAAAAAATCTCTTTGAAAGAAAAAATACACTGAACATAGAGAAAAAATATTAGAATTATGTAGATTAAATATGAAGAATGAATGTATGCAATGTTGATGTTTCCAAAATTGGAGGTCTTATATAACACCATATGTGAAAATCTATATCAAATTAATTGATGACCTAAAAATGAAATTGGAAAGTATAAAGTTTTCCTAGAAGAAAAAATATGAGAGCATAACTTTATGACATTGGGATGAAGGAAAAATCTTAAATGTGGCATAAAAAGCACAAACTATAAAGGGAAGACAGAACAATAAACTAAAAAAATGTGTTAC
Source organism: Miniopterus schreibersii (assembly GCF_964146895.1). Classification (NCBI taxonomy): domain Eukaryota; kingdom Metazoa; phylum Chordata; class Mammalia; order Chiroptera; family Miniopteridae; genus Miniopterus; species Miniopterus schreibersii. The sequence continues at coordinate 67,809,399 of NC_138108.1, read as the reverse complement.
TGCAAAAAGTCACTATAAACAAAATTAGAAATAAAATATTGGAAAATACATTTGTAACATATAGAACGAAGAATAGGTTGCTATATAAAATCTATGTGTGTAATGTCTATTTATTTATTATCATTATTTATATATGTATGTGAGTGTACTTCTTAAATTCAAAAAGAAAAAGGCAGCCCATAGAAAAATGGGGATATTAGTTTTCCATTGATTTTGTAACACATCACAAAAAACTAAAAGGCTTAATACAAATTGTATTATCTTACAGTTCTGAAGGTCAGAAACCTAACAGTTAAGAACTCTTGAAATGGGGACATTTTTCTGTGTTTTTTCCAGAGCTTCATTGCTTTTTCCCATTTCTAAAGGCTGCCCACATTTCTTGGCTCATGGCCTTGCATTATTCCAACCAGTGATTCTGTTACCACATGTCCTTCTCTGTCTCTGGCCCTTCTGCCTTTTTCATATAGGGACCCTTTGTAATCACATTGGGCCCACTTGCATAATCTAGGATAATCTCTTCCTTTCAAAATCTTTAACAATCACATCTGCAAAATTTCTTTTGACATGGAAAATAGCATATTCACAGCTTCTAGAGATTATTAGAGTGTGGACATCTTCCAGGGGCCATTATTCAGCCAACTACAATGGACAAACAGTAGGAAAAACCATTTACTAGAATAGAAAATTTGAATAGCTACTAAAGATGTGAGAAGAATATAAAATTTAATGGTAATATGAAAAAAAAATTGCAACTTCTCAATGATTTGGAAAAACTGAGTCTAATAATACCAAGAATTTTGAACGTGTATGAAAGGAGAATTTTCACAGTATCTAATACCTTTGATAACATGAATATCTATTGCTCTACTGCAGCCAAACATACTAGGAAACATTTCTCACACATGTGTAACAAATAAATATATGTTATAGGAGGTTCAATACACAATCCTGGGAAATTGCAAGAAATTAAGCAAATTGAACGGTGCACTAATGGGAGAGTGAATACATGTACACTGGAATATGACTCACTAATAAAAGTGAATGACTGTTATTTGCATTTATCAACATGGATAGATCCAGAAGTCAGAGTATTCAGTGAGGAAAATAATTGCCAGGGTAATATGCAGAATAAAACAGCATTTAAGCAAAGTTTTTAAAAACATGCAAAACAATGAATGCTATGTGCTATTTATGAACATATACATATTTAGTTAAACTTTAAAAACACAGCAAAGCATAATACAAATCAACTTCAGGACAGTGGCTATGTTTGGGGGAAAAGATGGAATTGAGATTGCAAGGAACACAGGAGATTTCACCTAAATTTGAATTTTCAAAATTTATTTAATGAAATCTGAAGCAGATGTTGGACTTTGCTAATAAAGAATGGGGGCATTTATTATATTTCTCTTCTTTTCTGAATGTTTGCTGTATTTAATTTTGTTGTAAAGTAGTAATTGAAGTGTCAATGAAGTGAAGGTACTTTTCTGGTTATTTTATCATATAAGAATTTCTGTCCTTATTTTGTAAGTAAAGAGATTTATTTCCCTGTATTCCCAGAGGAAGTAAGAATTACTCGAGTCATTTTTTGTTTCAAAGTTTTCCTTTACAGTTGAATACTTGCAAAGTAATTTATAAATGACAACGTACTCTATAAATGTCAAGGAGGTACAATTACTGTAGCATCACTTTTTTAAAAAGACAAATCAACAGGATGTGTCTGTTTTTCTTAAAAAGGCCACCATCTTCTCTGAAAGGGTCGATCCCCACTTCTGGCTGTAGACAAGAATCCTTGTTATGGGCTTTAGTTTACAAGGTGCTCCTACTTACACTGAAGGTCACCACAACTCGGGGGTGTGAGCAGGTCACATTTTATTATTCTTTTATTTCCTGCTGTCATGAAACCAAGCAGCCAAGAGGCTAAGGTCAATGCTAATGTATTGTGATGCCAAGTTCAGGACCCGGGTATTTCTGAGTTGCAATTCAATTCTGATTTGCCATTTCAGTACAATGGAATCTCACAGATCGAATTAGACCAGGGTCTTCTGTGGTGCCTTTTATAATCACTTTTTTAACCAAGGAGGCTGGTTAGTGAAAATAACATTAAAAATAAGTAAATGTGCCCGGCCAGGCGTGGCTCAGCGGTTGAACATCGACCTAGGATCCAGGCGATCAGGGTTCGATTCCCAGTCAGGGCACATGCCTGGGTTGCGGGCTTGATCAATGACTCTCATCATTGATGTTTCTATCTCTCTCTCCCTCTCCCTTCCTCTCTCTGAAATCAATAAAAATATATTAAAAAAAAAAAAAGTAAATATGTAATCAATGAAATCTCCTTTCTAATTCCAAGAATTAGGAACCCTTTCTAAAAGCACAAGAACCCTTGAATCATCTCACAACTCCATGTAAGTGCTTGTACTATTGGAGTCTCATTGTTCAGTCTACTGGTCTAAAAGCACAAGTCAGTTCAGGGGAGGTGAGTTACAGAGCATGAAAGCCGGTAAACGGGGCGAAACAAACCACCACCTCAACAAACAAACCACTCTGTGGACAGAGTTGCACAGTGTGGGACCTCCTTCATAAAAGGAAGAAAGTCCACCTTGGACATGGAAGCTCTTCCTGAAAACACACAAATTGAGAACTTTATTAGGTTTCTGAATCAGTTTGCTAGGGCTGCCTTACCAAATTACCACAGACTGGTGCTTAAACAATAGAAATTATTTTCATCACAGGTCTGAGGCTGGAAAGTCCAAGATCAGCTGTCGACAGGACTGGTTTCTTCTGGGCCTCTTTTCTTGGCGTGTAGAAGGTCGTCTTCCCCCTGCCTTCACATAGTCTTCCCCGTCTGCGTGCCTGTGTCCTGATCTCCTATAAGGGCACCAGTCAATGGATTAGGGCCCACTCTAGTGACCTGATTTTAACTTAATTACCTCTTTAATGACTCCGTCTTTAGATACAGCCACATCTGAGGTACTGGAAGTTAGCACTTCAACATATAATTGGGGGGGGTACGCATCTCAGCCAATAACAACTTCTGAAAAGTGGAAAACTAAAAACTTATTGATCAAGGGCTTTCTGTTGTGTTTTACAACAGAAAGAGGTGTCCCTCTCTCTGCCTGCATCTTGCACAGTGACGGTACATTCTGTATCAGGTGGGACGTTTTTGAGAGATGCTCTTCCCAGTGTGCCTTGATTCCAAGGCCCTAGAATGTCACCCTGGAATGAGTAATGGTAATAAAGTATACATTGCCTTTTTCATTTGGAAGGAAATAATATGATCTGACTCGATTTCAAAATGAAATACTGGGCCAAAGGTTTATCTTACGTTATTGTGACTTTTGAAAGACACCAGCTCTCCATGGCTTCATGAGGATATCAGTGTGGAAGCCTCACTATGACTTGTTCATCAGTATGGTCACGTATGAGCAGGTTTTATTTTCCCCCTTCACACCACCTTCTAGAATCCACTTCTCTGTGGGTGGCTCTCTTATCTACGTATTTTCCCAAGTTAGAAACTTGGACTCATTTTAATACTTCTCTCCTTTGTTAGGCACATACAGAGGAACCGTTACCAAATCCTGTCTGTAGCTCATTACCCCGTAAGATATCATAGGCCCAGTTTTTGAAAGTCAGTATTTTAACATTGACTCTTTCTTTGATTTTACATTCCTGTCAAAATTATCCTTCCTCCCCCAAAGCAATGGATAACTTAGATTGAATAAGGGAAAGGCTAACACCAAGAAAGTAACAAAAGTAAAAGAATGCCAATCAATATTTAAAATATTATCTTGCTATGTAATTCTGATTTTCCTCCACATAAGTTATTTAATGTTCGATTAAATCCAAAATTCTTAGCCCTTGATACGAAGCCTTTGCAGACATACTTTTGAAGATCCCACGTACCTAATATCTATTCACTTCCTCTTTACACTTTAAAAAATTTATGACAGTTGACAAATTGGCTTTTACTTTCCCCCAGCGGTATGCCTGTAAATGTTTAAGCACCAGCCCCAGGGGGTCAGGTGTCAGGGCTTGATTTGTAGCATATGCTGATATCTGTAGTATAAATACTCCTGCCATGGCCGATTTTAACTGACTTACATGAAATCAACTGGCTTGCAAAATTCCTGAAAATGTAGCAGTTGGGTCTTATGAAATGGTATTTCTAGTTCTAGCATACCACTGGTTCCCATCCCCACAGAGTGTTATATCAAGTCTTTAATATGCTGTTTGCTTGACTTAGTCTTTCTTCTCTGCCTGAGAGACTCCTACTAATCTTTTAAAATACCGCTCAGGTGTCCTCTGTTAGAACGCCCCACCTCCACCCCTGCCTTTCCAGGTGGCCCATCAGTGCCTCTTCAGTGTTCATTCTTATCATCCATTAGAAATGCTTTTATATTGAGTTTATTACATTATTTTATTTTTATTTATTTACCTGTTTACCAATTAGATTGCTAGTATTTGATGGCACTCAAATTTTACAGATGAAGAAATTTCTGCTCAGAGGCTAAAAATGTAGGGAACTATCACATTTGTGTGTTTTTTATAGCCTAGTATTTAACAGAATGGATAGATGAATACTCTAAAGCTTACATTTACCTTTGTATGACCTTAGACCAATGATTTAACCTTCCTGAGCCAAGGTTTTCTCATCTACAAACAGACACAATAATATGTAAGCTCATGAGGTTGTGGCGTGCCTGTGAAGGGCAAGCAGCATGTGACACCTGGGGACCAGTGAAGAAATGGTAACCTTAGGCTGTATTGTCGGTGGAAACACTCTAGGAGAACCTCCGTTACAAGGTGTACTCACCTTACATATGTGTCTTGCTAGAGTGAAATAAGTTCACAGTTTCAGATAAAACAGAGCATGCATTTTTGACATGCTCATCCTTCAATATTGTATCATGATGCCTCTAACATTTTTTAAATCCTCAAATCTGAACACTAAAACCAGATTTCAATTTTTTCTTTAGTTACAGGCCCCTCATAGTGTTAGTTGCATCGGTTTAATCTGTGGTCAACTGTTTTCTGCTTGTGTTCCTTTAGCCTTTGCATGAAAGACTCCTTCCCTCTGACTGTCCAGTCCTGTGTCATGCCGAAAGACTGTGAGATCACCGAGTGGTCCTCCTGGGGTCCCTGCTCCAAGACGTGTCGCTCAGGGAGTCTCGCGCCGGGCTTTAGGAGCCGGAGCCGGCATGTGAAGCACGTTGCCGTTGGAGGTGGAAAGGAGTGCCCTGAGCTCCTGGAGAAACAGGCCTGCATTGTTGACGGAGAACTTCTGCAGCCGTGCCCCAGGTACTGTGCATTCCGGCCGTGGGTGTTCAGTTTTCCACCTGGCCACATTTTATGGGATGCAGGGATGTTACCAATAGCGACAGTAGCCATGACTTGTTGAGTCCTTACTCGGTGCACAGTCCCATGCTAGGCTGCACGGGTGGTTAAGAGCATGGGCTTTGGTACTGATTCCCTGGGCTCCAGTCCTATTTCTGTGACTTTCTAGTTATGTGAATTTTAGCAAGGGACTAAATTCTAGCATCTAGTTTATACATCTACTAGCAGTACTTCATTCATCACCTGGCACATGATAAATGCTCAAAAACCATTAGTTATTACCTGCCATGTTATACCTAATACTTTTAACAACCACAGAAACCATTTATAGTGCCTTCATTTTGTAAGTGAGGGCATGACTGCTCAGAGGGATCAAATAATCCTTGAGGTTACCTTGTAAATGAGTGGGAGCACCCCTTTTGTCATTCAGTTCTGTCTCCAGATCTTGCTGCCACCCTGTGGCATTTCTATTGTAGAGCATACCCCCCCCCCCCCAGGAGCCAAAGAATGTTGGACAAAAGGTTACCATCGATTAGTAGCTATATTTTAACATCTTGATATTGGTTATATTTTTTTCTGGCTATATAGCCCTTGGAAAAGGTCTCCCGTGTATTTTCCTTTGCATTGTTGGCTCATGACGGGCCCAGTCTGATAATGACAGAAGTTATTTGGGGCTGGTTGTTCAGAGTCTGTTGGGATGGATTTATGGTAACTCCTGTTGCACAGCTGCCCTGAAGTATATCTGTTAAATCTACAGCTATTTGAGATAGACCTTTATTGTAGTTTCTTATAGTTTCTAAGATTTGAGAATCATTTTCCCAGCAAAAAATGAAATGAGGCAAAAAATAGCTTCTTGTAGAAATAAATCATCTGCAGATATGGGAAGGGTAGAGGGTTACAAACTCAATAGGTGTTTTGAAGGACCTGGCTATTTCTTAAACCTGAAATGATGTGTGTATTGGGTAGTGGAAGTGGACAGAGGGGCAGATTCTTAGCTAGTCACTTCTTCCACCTCACCTTTGATGTCAGTGTAGGTTCAGTATACTCTTTACATTACTGATTGCTCATTTTTTTTACTATGTTGACCCTTTAGATTCTTATTAATTTTTACCTCAAAAGCAGAGACAGTAGGTACAGTTCATGATTCTTTACAAATTAAGAAATTATCTCACAGAATTTTCCCTCTGTGTGTTGAGGATGTGTCCAGTCTTTCAAATCACTAATTTGGAGGCAAAGCATGGTATTGGAAACAGCATAAAACTTGGAATCTCTGTCCTTCTTGAACTTGGATAGACCTGGATTAAAATTGCATCACCATCGCTTGTTAACTGTGTGTCCTTGGACAAGCTATACAATTTCTCTAAGACAGTTAAGTCTTCAGTAAAATATGTCTAATTATGCTACTTGGGTTGAAGTTTGAAAAGCTACATACCAGGTATATAAAATGTCAGTCCCAGTGCTCAGCATACAAGAATGGTGACCTTTATTGTTGCTATTTGCTGGTGTTCTTATTTCCTTCAGAAAGAGAATCTCTCTTTTTCTTGTAAGGCATAATGTAGTAATTTAATGGGGCATAAACTTATTTCTTATGGATAATTTGGAAATCTTTTTTCCCTATGGAGGCAAAATTCAGAAAGGTTCTCAATGGTAAACTGCCAGGAATAGAATCTGGGTTTAATGTTGACCTGGATATTGGTGCATTTTTCTTCATGCCTTTCATGGAAATGGTAGTGACATCTTCCAGATATTTATAAGTTCGTTGATTTATAGACATCACTCCACTTTCTACTTTTGTTTTCTTTGTTAATAACTGTTACAGTTCTCTTAGAAGTCAGGGTGGGGCCTTCCTAATGATGCCAAGAAAGTTAACTTGCATCAACATTTGTTAAATCAGTACTACGCTTATTGAAGACTTACAGATGGCAATGACTATATCAGAAAGTTTATAAAGATTATTTATAACAACATAGAGTTTATCATCCAAAGGGAAAGCTTTGAGAGTAAAAGGTATATAAATTGGTATCATTCGGATTCAGATAGAGGGCCCCTTGGCTCCAAAGTCAGTGTTCTTTTCATTTTCACAATGACTCTCATGATATTCACAGTGAAGACACACACCAAGACATGGGTACATATAAACATACACACACACACACACACACACACACATATATATATATATATATAATTTAAATATATATATACTTTCAATTCTCACCAGAGGATTTTTTTTCCATTGCTTTTCAGAGAGAGTGGACAGAAGAAAGAGAGAGAGAGAGAGAGAGAGAGAGAGAAAGAAACATGGATGTGAGAGAGACACATTGATTGGTTGCCTCCCACTGGGCCCCGAGGCCCAGGTACATGCCCTTGACTAGAATCAAATTTGAGGCCCTTTAGTCTGCAGGCTGATGCTCTAACCACTGAACCAAACTGGCTAAGGCTAAACATATACATATATGTATCACTTATTTCCCAACAAAATGGGAATGGCAGTTATTCAAGATATGCCCAAGGTGAATTTCTGTATTGATCTTCACTTTATTTTACCTTCATATTTGAAAAAAGAGGCTGAAACATTTCATTGGTGGTGAACTGGCCCTTTAGTTCTGCTATTTGATGATGTCACTGAGCTTGGTAACTTTTATTTTTTATGTTACTTTTTATTTAGAAGAGAAACATTTTAATTGGTTTTTTAAGAGAAGGAGTGGAAGGGGGGAGAGAGAAACATCAATTTCTTGTTCCACTTATTTACGTATTCATTTTTTGATTCCTGTATGCGCCCTGAACTGGGATTGAACATGTGACTTTGGTGTATTGGGATGACACTCTAACTAATTGAGCTACCTGGCCAGGGTCAGCTTGACATTAAAAACAAACAAACAAACAAACACAGAAACACACAAAACAAAAAAACCTTTTCAGATAGTGAATTTGCAGGAAATAGGAATCCTAGAAAATTCACTGAATACCAATCAGTGTTTCTGGGGAGAACGGTGTGTTAATTGATTCCACTTGGTGGTAGATAGGAGCATGCACAAGTAACAACAACAAAATTAACATTGGCTGACATTCTTAGTTGCCTGCCATCTGAGCTGTGGCCTCTACCGCAGGAAAGCATAGAAGCTGTGTACTGACTTGTTCCTAGTTGACATCGGTGATTAAAATTCATTGAGAACAAGGGAGATGGAAACAAAAATCTATTAGGGAACAAAAATGACCATTTTTCCTTTTCCAGAATTCATGAGCAATTCACACGTGTCAGACAATTTCATTCACCACATTTGTCTCCTGCAGGAAAATGTACATTTCTGTGACTTTTCATAGTGTTTTGTAAAACTGTCTTAGAATATAGTCAGGCTTTTACCCTTCCACCGTCTTTGCTGTAGGAGACATGTTCAATCACTCAGTAAATACACAATGAGCTCTTGCTATGTGCCAAGCACTGTGGCAAGTGTTTGGGACACCTCGGAGAGCAAAATAAAGTTCCCCCTTCAGCATGGGACCGACATTTCAAGGAAGGCACACCAAGTAAATAGAACACATTAAATAAACTATATATTTTGTGCGAGCTGTGGAAAAAGTAAGACATTAGAGCAGGGTAAAGATTGAGGCTTCTGGATGCGGTGATAGGGGGTGAGCTCAGGGGACAGAATTAAACAGGCTCATTAGAGAAGCTCATTTGAACGGACAGCATTTGGGGGTGGAGGCGGGGTCTTGAAGGAAGTGAGGAAATCTGCCACTTAGGTAATTAGGGGAAGCATGTTCTTCCAAGAAGAGGGCAGTGCTAGAAAGGGTTCTAGTTCCTGTATATGAGTGCTGCTCAAAAGGTTCTTCAGTTACATAGCTTCGGTGCTACTCTGGCCTCCACAGACCAGCATTTTAGCTCCAAACAGTATGAATACCAGTCCCTAGGGCATGATTCCATAAAGGAATTGTGACCAAGAGGAACCCATTCCAGAAGCACTCCCTGAGACCAGAACACCTCAGAAGTTGCCTTGAGGCAACTAACTTCACTTGAAAGGAGGCAGACTGGTGTATGTTGTGCTGACTTGGGAAATTTTAGCACTACCAGGAGTTAGCTCTGTGTGTAGCCGTAAGCTTGTTTTAAGACTTTGCTATTTTTGACTAAGACATACATAGTCTAGAGACCCCTTCCTCCGTCATTACACAGTCTACTTGTAATTTTATGCCCCCCTCCAACATAACACTAAGTGCTCATATTGTATGTTATGGGGTAGGGATAGAAATGAGTGAAGGGATGAATTTGCATGTCACTTGCCACCTTTTCTCTTGGTGTGTTTATCTCCTACCATAGACCTTTAAGACCTTAGGCATTGTGCTATTTTCGGCCTCAAAGCCTTGAAAGACAAGGTACCTTGGCACTTGGTTACTTTCCTATGTTCTACTTAATATCCAAAATCTTTGATCCTAATGCAACTAAGAGGAAGGTAAAAAGCATTCTGAGACCGTAAATTGTCAGGTGGCCATTTACCAGAGAGCATCAGAAAGACAGAGGACCCAGGGGCTATACTGTTTTAAATGTTTAATGTCAGAGAGCTTAGGACCTGAGGCTGAACCAGCCCTGACTGCAGATCCCGAGTATTTAAGCAGAGTCCATTCTGGTTGAAGACAGAGCAACACTCAAGAATATTGCACATCAGCTGCAGACATCTTTCCTGGAAGTGGCAGCTCAGATGACCCACCAAACCAGGAGGCAACGGCTTTCATGCAGAACTGGCTGTCTTCCTTCATAACTGGTCATTTAGAGTTTGAGATAGAATACAAGATAGCACCAGTAAAAGGTGACAGTGGCCCATGTAGAGTAAAGCTCTTAAAAGATCTCAGGGCAGAAGCTGCATGGCTGATAGTATTATGTAGACTGCGTGATATTGCTGCACAGAAAAGCCGATTTGTAAAACACTGTTTCACTAGTCGGGTCTGGCACTGAATAGATAAACTCTTATCACCCACCCCTTCTTGTCTCTGTTATGTATGAATTTATCCTTATTATGGGCAATCTAGAGATTCTTCACAAAAAGTTAATCTGTGCAGACTCATACTAAGAGATTTATGTGTGTCTCCTGCAGCCACTTTAATTCCCTTGTAAAACAAACCCCCATGACTAGCCTACGTCTCCTTGGGATCTCTCTAAGGACCTGAAACCAATTTTAGATATTCTAGATAAAATCATTTTCTCTTGAGATCTTTTTAGGTGAATATTAAAGCCAGTAACAGAGCCAAGGGAAAGGAGGGCAGGTAAAAGCTGGCTCGAGCATTGGCTTCCTTTGCCCATTGGAACAAAGCTAGTGCTGGGGTTGACATGTCACCAAGAGATGTTTGTTCACCTCCTGTTTCAGCCCGAACTGTGCAATTCTGGAAACTGAAAACTCTACAATTGTGTTCACTTACTTTATTCATCTTAAGAATCCGGTGTAATATACTTTTTAAACACTAAAACATCCAGAATATAGTAACTATGTCCTCTAAGAATGGATGACGTCTATAAAAGTACCTGGCTCACAGTAAATGCTCAGTAAACAGTGGATGGATGGATGAATGAATGAATGAATGAATGCTCAAATTTAGGGCAGTTCTTGAACAGTGTTCAGGATACTTTATTTCATGCTTATACTTATTAGATAATATGCGTGTGGAGGACCCAAAGTCATTTCTTATGAAGAACAGCTGAAGTTGCCATCACCAAGGAGATCCAATGAGGACACTGACTCGGGAGAGGCACACCAAGCGTGAGGCGGCCCCCAGGGACCGCCTTGCTTCCGCTAACAACCTGTCTGGTTTGCCAGCTAAAAAATTTCTGTTGTCTTTGGTTATACGAGTAGGTCCATAAAGGGTGAGGGATGAGTTCAGGCCTGAATTTGGAGAAGTTTGCCTCCAGAGCAGAAGGGCATGTCCATCCTCTGCCACACCTTCTATACGTCCTTCCATTCACCACAGCGCCTCCCACCCTGCACATAACAGGGGCTTAATAGATGGTTGCCAGACGAATTCTTAGAGGAGTTTTTTATTGTTTTAATTGAACAGCTTTTCAGCAGCGCTTAAGGAATAAAAGGGCCATGAACTGGAACCTTCAGGAGAATCTGTTTTAGGAAAGAAACAACTGTTTCAAAGTGTCTGTAAAATGTTTCAACAGAGGGAAACGGATGCCTTTTTGTTGAGTCCATCTTTCACTGATGCATACAGTTTCATGAGTCCCCACTGTGCCACTTGAAGTCCTCCAGGACAGAAGGTTGGCTCCCTGTTATTGTAAGGAGGTTAACGCACTGCTAAGTGCTGTGCATAGCGATGGGACTCTATTAATAATACATATGTGGAGTTTGGCTGGCAGAGCCGTCTGCCGGAGAGCAAAGAGCTTTGCACTTCAGAGTAGCTTTCCATAATCAATAGTCCCACTCTATTCAATAAAAAAATTACTAGAGCATAAAATGTAGAAAGCTTGATCGGTTCCCTTTATTTTGGTTGTCTGTTCAGCAAAAAAAAAAAAAATTCAAGTTAATTCTTTCTAAATGCATTTACAGCTTTAAAGGGACAACAGACATTATCATAAATTAGTCATACTGCAGTAACTAATTTTTAACATACAGGCATTTAATTTCAATACCTCGCAACAGCGTTTCAAATCCAAGTGTGTTTGCAAAACATGCTTAGTCAAAACATGACCATTAGCGGATGCAATTATTCTTTCCGTCTGCCATCATTAACTTACTTAAGATTCTATGCCGCCGTCTTGCTTTGCTTGGAGTCTAAGCCTTTAGAAAAAGGAGAAACGAAGCCAACTCTTTGTAGGGAACCCAAGCCTCCTGGAAGGGACAAGGCCTGCGTTCGGAAGGGCAGAGCTTGCCGTGACGCCCTGATGGTCCCGCCACCTGCCGCTATTAGAACCCCCTTTTCACCTTAGCAGGATGGAGGTCTTTTAAAAATAGTTGCTAAGAGTGCCTACTTCTCTCATTTTGGCTGTGCTCATTTCGGATGTCGCTGCTCATTACTTCACAGCAATTAATTAGTTCCTTAGCCACCCTCCTCTCCCCACTTCGGTTGGGGGACACTTTGATTACCGGCTTCCTTGGCTTCGACATCATCACCCTCAGGAAGAAGAGCTGGCTAACCCGGCTGATTGAATTTCAGGGCGTCGAGCAGGCTTTTCTAATCCAGATTTTGTCTCTCGTATCTCTTGATGGGAATATGTACCTCCACCATTAGAAGACCCCTTTCCTTAACTCCTTCAAACGGTAACATTTAGCATTAATTTTTAATGTATGATGTGACTACATTTATTGACCATTTCCTAAGAGTAGGCTAAAATTATGGAGAGTGTATGATGAAACTGGGTGATGAGTTTCAAGAAAGAAAGATTCAGAAAACAGATTCTAGGAGGTAAATGAAGAAAAACTGAATCTCAGAGTTATACCACATGGTTTCCCGGGTGACTGGGTTCTTGTGCCCTGTTCCTGGGCTGTCTCATCTAAGAATTTAGTGCCAAGAAATTGTGCTGCTTATACTCAGAGCAAAAACAGTTTGGAAGCATATTTCACTCCCTTCCTTCTCTCCCATCCGCATCTAATTCATTAGAAGGTTGTCTTCACCCTCACAGGTTATCCAGAACCTGATCACTTCTCACCATACTGACTATGACTGCCCCAGCTGAAGCCGTTGTCATCTTTCCCGGACCAGCAAAGGCCTCCAAATTTGTCTCCTTCCTTTCACACCCCCATGGTCTACTCAGTCAGTAGCCAGGGTGGTCCTTTAATACTGAAATTGCATTATTATATTACTGTTCTCAAAGCTGTCCGACGATTTTCCAGTGCATTTGGAAAAACACAGTTCTTACTCTGCCTGCAAGGCTCTCTGTAGCCTGCCTCTTGACCACCCCTCGTTTTCTCTGGCCCTCCCCTTCCTATCTTGACTCACCTGGTTTCTGTACTTTCCTAGAAATACCAAGCACTCTCCCTCCCTGGGATCTTTGAACATGCTGTTCTTCTGCCTAGAATACTCCTTGCCCCCCTGTTCTTGTGCTCACTCCATCATTTTATTCAGGGTTCTGAGGCTTGCCCTGGGCATGGCACCAAAATAGCTCTCTTCGCCTCTCCCCCCTGCATTTTCTGACACCATGTTATGTATTGATGCATTTCTCTCCGTCTGCCCCCGGAGAAGGTAACCTTTCCAAGGTCACCAACTCTGTCTTGTTCACTGCTATGCATGTCTGTTGTCTGAAATTGTGTCTGGCACATAGCTAGAGCTCAAGAATTACTTACTGAAAGAAAAGATGATGAATGCATGGTTAAGTGGTTCACTGATTATTTGGGCAGGTCTATTTTTTTTTTAGGGAGTCCTGACTTTTACATTCTTCCCGCCTCCGTCTGTCCTACATGTATTTATGTTAACAAAAATGTCCTTGTACGGATTGTTTCCCTGTGCATTCAGCATTCTAGTTACCAGCGCTCGCATTTTCAGAGGGTCGGGGTTCCAGAGTGGCTGACTGTATGCTCTCTCACTAATAGTGGGGACACTGGAGTTGTTCTCAGGCGACTGATGATGGCAGGTTTACCTAAGGTTCAGAATCACCAGGGAGAAATGTGGGGAAATTGACTGCAGAGCTTTGAAAAAGCGTTTTTCTTCAAAAAGTCATCTGCTGTGACTGTGAGAGTGGGAATTTCAACTTTTATAATTACAGATTCTTTCATTTGGATTATGTTTTGTTTCTCCTGTTTGCCTGCAGTTATTTCCTGAACGTACTCAAATTTGACCCTATGTCATCACAGTGCTCTAATTATAAAAAGGTTGGTTATAAAATATTCTCAAATTGTATTTGCGTTTGAACTGGGAGAAAAATTGTTTTGGCAATGCGAAATACTGCCGGTCGGTTGTCACTGGCAGGCCAAGACTAACATTTGCGTGTCCTCATAGCGACTAGGCTGACGGCTGAATTTGCTTTCTATGTCCTCTGATCAAGCTTCACGGGCTTGCCACTCACCATGTTAATCTACCAGATTGTCATTTCATTAAGTAGATGTGCTTTAGAATCAGGTAAACCTGACTTTGAGTCCTGCTTCCACAACTTATTTAATTAAGTCATCTTAGAAGTATTACTTAGTCTTTATGCTGATTCTCTCATTTGTAGAGGGGGAAATCATATTTCCTCACTGTGTTGTTGGGAGGATTCAATGAAATAATGCACCTAAATGGGTTATGCCTTGTCTGCCGCAGAGGGAGCATGCAGAAAATGTTGGTTGTTATTATTACTTGGGGGATGTGTTATGACACCGTAGCAGCCCAAATAAATTAATGCCTTGTCGATCCTGTTCAGCTGGACCCTTTGACAAAAGCAAGTGGCTCTTACAGTCACTTTGGTAAGTCAGTGTGTGGATAGGCTAATTTCTTTCTTTCCATGGCCCTCAACTCTACCTGAGGCATTTCCCCGACTGATTTCAAAGCGTTGCTCATTCATAGGAGGTAGGACTCTGGCCTTGGAGAATCCTCGTATTTCCCTCCTGAGCAGAGAGACAAAATGAGGATGTGTTGAAAGGCTTCATAGTTGGGAGAGAGAGAGAGGAAAAGACCTGGTTTTTGACATGGACTTAGCAGTTAAAGAGAGTGTCCCAGGCAGCCCGAAAGCCAAGCTGCTCAGAGGCCGGCCGACTAGCCCCGTGACAGCTTCTGAAGGGGCAAGGGAGCCGCTGGAGCCCAGGGAGCTGCTTTGATGCCTCAGTCTGTCAGATCCTAGAGGCGCTTTCCCAGGTCAGTGGAGTTCAGGATGATTGGATTTCATGGCTGCTGGTGATTTGTGACTAAACATAGATAGCGCTTTTGAAAAAAGAAAGATAAAGGGATGAGCAAAGACTATGACAAGCCCTTCATTTAAAAAAGGAATGTAGAAGTCCTTTGCTGGGAGGCTTCCTCCTCTGCCACTTGCTGGGCTGGCATTTCTCCCCAGTGCTAAACTGTCTCTGAGCCATCGTGATAAAAGTCTCATATTTCTTTAGAGGATTTGTCACTTGCAAGTGAACAGAATTTGTGTGTCTTTGCTTAATGAGCTACCAACAGGGTTTTTGTTACCTTACACAAAACCAAAGTCATTAAACTTTCCGTTTCATTTTTCTCTGTTGAGACTTCCGAAATTCCTCCATTGCTAATTTTTAGAGGGTCATGGCCAATCTATTGAAAAATCAGTTCCTACAGCCTGGACCATTTCTTTCAAATAAACAAACAAATTCCTGTGACTTGCTGTAATTCTAAACTTCTTTTACGCTCTTTGCTGAACTTGGGTTGCTGGAAGTCATCCAGTGGCATTCCCAAATCTCTAACATTAGGACTTTTGGTAAAATCAATGACATCCTCATAAGTAAAATGTGAATTGTGTGCTTATGTGTGTGAGTGTTTTCTGTGGCAGCAAGGGGGCAAAAGGCACATGTAGAAGTTACAGAAGAAAGGGAATTGGTATTTATTAAATATTTATTCTTATGCCAGACTCATCGTTTGTATTATTACCCCCATTTTACAGATGAGAAAGCAGAACTGGGCCAAAGTCACATGACTTAGTAAGTTAGTGGCAAGGCCTGGGTCAGTTTGAGCCTAACACATGCTTGTCACCTACACCACCCTACCCCCTTTTTGCCTATCTTATTTGCTGTCATAGGAGCCTTGGAGACCCCCAATATTTATAGCCAGGGAGCTCTTCTTTCAGGGAAGCTTTAGAGGAAGAGCATTTGAAATGAGCACTTAGTAGCCACCTACTCCAACACACCCCTCCCTCGCTGTGTCTTGACATGGAATTCAGAGCTTCCTGTGCCCTAAGACTCAGAGCCAGGAGGACCTGGCCTTGTGCTTGAGTGACCATAGAGAATATGAATGAGAGGACTACTCCGCGTGAGAAGGGCTTAGGAGCTTCACCTCTGGAGAAGGGCTACCTCTGGGCAAACTTCTCTCTCAGTCTCACACCCAGGAATTAGGAATGTATTATTGTTTGTATCCACCAGCATAAGTAGGACCTGAACTCGACTCCAAACTCTTGCCCAGCCCACTCATGTTCAAGTCTTGGAAACCATAGGAAAGTACAGTAGCAAGGCAGAGGCGGAACAGCTGTGCTACAACAAACCCCAAAGGCTTATCCAAGTCTTTTCTCTGCAGTGGGCTTTTCACAAGGCTAATGGTTCTCAGCTTCCACGCCTTTTAGAAGGAAGGCGTTTATTATGAGGGGTTTCACCACTATCAGGTTTCTTAGAGATTTGCCTCCTGATTTCAACGTCCGTTACTTGATTTCAATTTTACTCTTGTTTCTATAAGGCCAGAGTCTTGGTGACATGTGCCCATTTTTATTGCTGTTTGTTTTCTTTTAAACAATCACAAAGCTGAGAACTTTTTCCTGAAATCTGAAATGGGACAGCAGATACGAAAATGTTCTTGGGTTTTGTTTATTGTTTCAGGAGTTAATGACTCTCCTGGTATTTATGTCAGTGCCATAGAATTACATTAAAACTGTGGCCTTGGGGAATGCTGTAGTAACCCACAAATGGGGGTGCTGTCTGAAAAAATTCTCTAGGTATGAGTGTAGTGTTGTTTTGTTTTCTGCCAGTTGTGTCCAGACTCCATTGTGTTTTCACTCTTTATTTGTGTGTGTTTTCTATTAGTATGTGTCTTAAACCAGTTACAAGCCAGGAGGACATATTGCTAAGTCTGTTTAAACAGCAGCATATCTGCATATGGGGGGAAAAAAAGTCCCTATCAGTTAAATACAGGGTTACTTTATTAACTCATTTTTAATATGTATACCTTTCACAGGTAGACGTACTTTCCTTTATCAAGAAAGTTAAAAAGTTGGAGGTCATTTCAGCCCATTTAAATTAATATATTCCCAACTTCACATATTCAAACAGTATCCTACTAATTAAAAGAGAAAGGCCAGATTTCCCACCATGTTTTCTAGAGTTTTGTGACATGAAACCCCATCACAAGTCCAACTGCTAGGAATTAGGCTCGTTTGGTTTCCAACTCCTTCTTTCAATTCTTCACTGTCTTACGGCTTCAAAGCTGAGAAAAATGTACTGTTTATCCACATTTCCTTCCTTAACGCCTCTCATCTCGCCAGGCTGCTGTGACTTCTCTCTAGGACATAAAGGGACTTAGTGTTCAAAGCCAGTAGACTTCCTTAGCCATAGGCAAAGATTTGACCCTAGAAAGAGCGATTATTGTGCACACTTGGTGTCATGACTTAAGTTTTCTTTAGATTTTCTATTTTCCTTATTTGTTCTTCTCCTTTTAAATAAATCAAACCACACAGGTATTCCTGGAGGACTTCCGAGTGGAAAGAATGCCAAGTCTCCCTCCTCCTGGAGCAGCAGGACCCCCACTGGCATGTGACGGGACCCGCGTGTGGAGGTGGGATCCAGAGCCGGGAGGTGTACTGTGCGCAGGGCGCACCGGCATCCGCCGCGCAGAGGGCCAAGGAAGGTAGGCAGCCGGTTCCAGGGACAGGTGGTGCCACCGACCCGAAGGGAAATCAACCCCAACCTTCCCTCCTCATTTTGGATACAACGGACCCTCAGCATCCCCAAATTTATTATTTGTTTTGTTGACTATTTGCATATCACTCCTAAATTCTGCTGCTTGCAGTAATTTGGAATAGGTTGAAAACATAGTAATAATTTAAAAATCAGCCTCAAAGGATCACTGTGAAAGTGAAATGAGAAAATATACCTAAGATCTGCAGCCCAAATGATTACTACACGCTGAGAGGCTGGAGTGAGCCGATTAGGAATGGATGAGTAGTAGGATTGTTTTGCTTTGTTTTTTCCCAAGAGTGTGTGTGTGTTTTTTGGTGTGTGTGGGGGAATTTCTGAATGTGGGAATTTCTACAGACATATCACTTTTAAATGTCAAGGTCAATGTGAATTTATTGCCAAGTCGATCATTTTAAATTTTGTGAAAGAAGGAGGCGGAGAAGCAGTTTCCTCCGTGGCAGGCTTTCTACTGGGCAGCTGAAACCTCTGCACTAGTCCACTGGTTTCAGAGTTTGGGACAGTGATGACATACAGAGACTGAAAAACTGGCCCAGGTTTACTTAAGCCAACTGTTTGAGAAGCCAGCTTACCCGGCCGGGCGTGGCTCAGCAGTTGAGCGTCAACCTAGGATCCAGGCGATCGGGGTTCGAGTCCCGGTCAGAGCACATGCCCGGGTTGTGGGCTCGATCCCCAGCCGGGGGCGTGCAGGAGGCAGCCGATCAATGACTCTCTCATCATTGATGCTTCTCTCTCTCTTTCTCTCCCCCTTCCACTCTCTGAAATCAATAAAAGTATATTCAAATAAAAAAACAAAAACAAAACAGCTTATTCTTCCAGACCTTGGTGATCTTTCTATTCCACCTTCGTCTCCCCTTTACTATTGTCTGCAGTTCTAGGGTAATCAGGGGTAAATACATAAATGAGAATTTATGACCTATCTGTTTTCAGCTTCAACTTTTAATCTTCTCCTGACATTTTCACCTTCCTAAAGTTTCTTCAGTAAAAAATAGCTTTACTTATGGATCACCTATTTCTAAGTTTCCTCAACCTTAATCTTCCAGCTTTCCTAATGGAAACATATTGGGCAGGAAGATTGTAATTAGGAAGAAGGTTGATGAATGGTGTTCTAGAGTTGAGCATGACGTGCGGGCAAGGGGGTTAAATAGAGGAGGGTGTTAAACATAGACTTAGCAGCCTATTAAACCCTGCTGCAGTCTGCTTCATGCATCTAAAGAAGAGGGGAAAAACCCTTAGTCCAAGTCACACCTTCACATTAGTATGTGGGTTCACATGGAAACAAAAAGACTTAGAAAGTCCTAAGCCTGGTAGCCCAGCTCTCGGTGGGGGTAAGGGGTTGAGGTGGCCTTAGATGTGGGAACAAGAAGTAGACACATCAGTGTATACCAAGACCATGTACCCTTGTATAAAATTAAATACTGTGAGCCAAACTATTGCTGCATTGCGAAATACAACACAGCCACAGTTGCATTATAGGCATGGTACAGCTTACTACTTACCTTTGTAGACATTAACAAAGGTTTTATTTTGCTCTTGCATGGAAGTGAATCAGAAAGATTGTTCAGCCATTACTCTCCTTTCTTATAAATGCTCTCCTTTCCTGCTGTTATCATTTATAGAGCTATCTTGACAAATCTGGCAACCTGAGAATTTCTTCTTGGCTTAAGTTAAACACAAGAGAATGATTGAATTGTCATTGTAAGGGACCAATGAGTGTGTTTGCCCAATTAAAGTGACAGAATTTAAATATTTCTAATGTTTTCTGCTAATGCAGAGAGAAAGCCAAAATTGATGACAATTTTGCATTTCAGGTTTTGTAGACATCTTTTGTTATGATTGTTATTATGTTAGATTTTTTAGGGAGAAAGAATTTTAATAGCATCAATTTTGGAAACTTTTTTCTCAGTCACAGTTGACTTTCCCACAAGGTTAATTTCTCCTTAGACTCCAGGATAGTCCCTTGTCTCTGGAGTGGAAGTGCTTGGCAGTGCTTCCCTACAGCATCCTGCTGTTCACTGTGAGTTAGCTGCATTGCTTTCCAAGAACCTAATCCTAGTGGAATTCATGATCCTTGGGGGTTGGAGAGGAGGAATACCCCCCCACCCCCCACCCCCCCACATACACAATATTTATTTCTATAGATCTCTCATTCAATAGGATTTCTAGATGCCAGAATGGAAATTGGGGAAGAATGCTAATTCTCTCCCTAAGGCCTCCAAGTCTCTTGCTGAGGCTGAATTTTGTTCTGTGGCTGTTTATTCTTGCTGAGGTCCCAGTCTCCGTTTGACCTCAATTCATGGTGTTTGTAGGAACAGTATAATAACAGCTATGGCATATGTACCTGGTTCTATGGTTCAGTGTTCATGTGATGTTTTAGCTGCAGCCAAAATTGTGCTGTAACAATCAATATGAGAGATATTACCAGTAATAGTAGTCACACCAATAGAATTGGGGATAAAAATATAGAGGGGTATTTATGATTTTGTTTACCACTTATTGTTGCAGAGAGAATTGTGTTTCTTTTTATAATTCGGAAGCACCAACAAGAGTGATGTTTACCTGCAAATCTAAAAGCTTGGGTTTGGTGAGACCAATTTCTTTTCCCCCTTTTCTCAAATGAAATTAAAGCTACTTAGCCTGCATTCAAGGGTGATTTCTCGGAAGGTAAAACACTGAAACAAGGAACACACCTTTAAAATCTATAAAGACTGCGACAAAGTTATTCTATTTATGACAATGTGGCCTAGAGACTGGAATATCAACAAATATGGAGTGAAACAGCATAGAGATAGAATGTATTCATTAGGGGAAGAAAAAAGATAAAACCAAAAACCCCACAAAAGCTAAATAAAAAATTGGGTAAAGGTATTGGTGTGGCTGTAGTTAAGTAGAACGCCACCTTTTTGTTTGTTTTCAAGTTTAGCTTCATTATTTGACATCAAATAGATAAAGCTATTTTTAAAATGGAACATACTTTAACTTTGAATTGTTGAATCCATTAGTTCACCCCTGCACTCCAGTAAGATTCAGCAGTTCTTGAAATTCCTGTCTTTATCATGCTGGGCCCGGACTTGATATTAAGGGGGTGCGTGATGTCCTGAAACACTGAGTATTATATGAAGGCTTCGTATATTTTCAGTCTCACTAGTGTATGAAGACTTACTGTGTTTTGGTTCTGGGTTTTAATCTGACCTGTATAGAATTTTGATAAGCCACACAAATGTTTTTCCAGGCTTCTAGTTCATTAAATTGGTTTTAAATATATTGATGAGGTGAATAAAAGGTGGATGACAATGACACATTCATTTTTTTAAAATAAATTATATATCAGCTATGTTTTAGGCTATGTACTAGACACTGTTATTATCAAGGTAGCCTTCATTAATTTATAGTCTCTTAATTGGAACGACAGTTGAACTGACAATTAGGCTATTGTGTCTTACTAATGTGATCGTTACATATGTGTATACAATGTGGGGCAAAAGTAGGTTTACAGTTGTCCATATGGAAAATAATAAACAATTGTAATTGTTTATTAATAAATTGTTTATTAATAAATAATTAATAAACAATAATACAAGAATAAACTGTGTTTCACTTACAATGGTAAACCTACTTTTGCCCCACCCTGTGTGTGTTGTGTGCGTGTGTTGTGTGTGTGTGCATGTGTGTGTGTGCATGTGTGTGTGTGTGTGCGTGTGTATCATGGTATAAGGATGCCTGAGGGTAATCTTCACAGAGGACGTAACTCCTCATGAGAGTTTGGAGGATCACCAGGAGAGAATGTTCTAAGCGGGGCCGAGAGCACATATGGAAAAGAAGGGAGGCGTTTACATTCAGGAGTGGCTGTGCCCTGGTGAGAGGAGAGCACCGGGAATAAAGGAGTCACCGTGACCCTGGAAAACTAGGCCTCTGTCTACTCTGGAGTTCAGACTGTTTTTGAGACCCTGGGTACCCACTGCAGTGCTTTTTCTCGCTGCAGGCTTTTAAGCAGAGAAGAAACCTCATATTCTTAGCTGTATCTAAAGATGTAGAAATGTTAGTATGCTAAGAAAATTCTCATAAGCGGTCATGTCCTATTTGCAAACTTATCTGATTATCTAAGAAGTTGTTAGATATGAAATAAAGTACTTCACCTTATGAGCAGAAGAACAGATTTCTTAGGGGACAACCGAAGGAGATATTTCGCCATCATTGGAGGCTTACCAGTGTCCTTTACCTGTCTTTAGAAATTGGTTTTAAAGTCAATAAACTCATTTGGGTGTAGAATAAAGTGTCGGGAAATAATGCACTTAGAACTTCCCTGAGCATTAACCCTTAGAGGAGGAAGGAGGCTGTTTAAAGGGGGCGGCAGCATTTCCTCTTGCTTTGTGCTAACCGAGAAAAGCAGAGTTGACTGGATAAAATAATGTTTGCTGATTAACAGCAGGATATTTGATGGTAGTTCACTTGAGAGCATGAAACAGGTCACTGGCCTGTGAACTTTCTACCTTGGAAACATAGTTGTTGGGATATATATATTTATATAGTTCAGATATTCTCTCCAAAAATCCAAAAGTGGGAAAGCTGAGAAAAGTTTAGGAAAAAAACATTAAATACTCAGAGGCACTTAGGTCACAAGGAGTCTAAATTAAGATTGGTTTCTACTGGTTCTGTTTCATTGCATTTGTATCTCAGTTTAGTGGTTTTCTTAATCAAGTGAAACATACTGATCTTAGTGCGCAATAGCAAGTGTTTGCTGAATTACTGTGCTTAGCAAAAATATTGAAGCGTTCCTACTTCAAGCATTCATTAAATTATCTGGCTGTTCTTGACATTAACATTTTCTTAATTTATTTAGCTCAAGGTGTAATTCACATGATTGAAATGAGAGCAGGAGAGAATGGCCCTGGGAAAAGTGATAGCGGCAGGATGTTTCAGGAGAAAGTGTATCGATGAGTAAAGGTTACTCCTGGGGAGGGAAATTGCTTGTGGAAAAATAGGCCTCTTAGATAGCATGTGAGTCCTGCCTAATTTTATATCCTACAGAGGAAGAACACGTTCTTCTTTGTGCAACATGCTTTATATTTTTTCAAAGTTACTACACTGAATTGATAGTTTAATGGTGCGCACTACTGACATGAAAGCATGTGGCATCGACGAAGAGCAGAATTGTCCAGGAGCAAGAATTAGATTTGTTTGGATTTTTTCCAGTGGTTTTACCAGTAATATTTGAGCTTTCGCAGTCCTATTGCGCTCAGTCCATATCCCTGTAACAACACATCACTTTTTGCATGACTTCTAGCCATTGATGTTCTTAACTTTGTCACCCATTAGACAGTGAAGTCCTTGCAGACTGCGCTTGGAGTCCTTTTTTCTATTTTTTTTATTAAATATATCTTTATTAATTTAAGAGAGAGGAAAGGAGAGGAAGAGGGAGAGATAGAAATGTCAGTGATGAGAGAGTCACCATTAATCGGCTGCCTCCTGCACATCCCCGACTGGGGATTGAGCCGCAACCCGGGCATGTGCCCTGACTGGGAATCGAACCATGATCTCCTGGATCCTAGGTCGATGCTCAACTGCTGAGCCACACCTAGCCAGGCTCTTTTTTGTATTTTTAAGTACCAGTGCCCATCCTATAAATTGCAAATTGCACATGCTTATGGCATTCAAAATGGAAAACTCCTCAAGTGAGAGAGTGACACTGAGTTTTGTTGAATTATTTCTGCTTTGGGGGTAGCATAGAGAAAGAAATTGGACATGAATATGGGGTGGGCAAAGGTAAGGGCTATGGATTTAGGGTGAGAGGTAGAATTCTGTGGTCTTAGGCCCACTGCTGATCAGATCCTGAGATGGTAGGATTGAACTGTTGCTCTCTTCATCTCTGTCCAACACTGAGCTCCAACAGATGAACATTTTCCTTCAAACTCTAGGCTTCTGAAGCCAGTCTCTGACCACTGACCACTAACCTAAGATCTCCATCCTTTCCCTCCACCCTAACAAACTTAATCCTTGCCTCAGACCTCTTACCTGGTTAACCCCTATTCAGAAACTGTTCCTTCTGGGAACCCAGGAGACAACATAGGAGTCCTTCTTCTCAGCCATCAAAGCACTTTATCTTATTGCGTTATAGTTGCTTGTTCATGTTCATGTTCCTGTTAACCAGGCTACTTTGCAGGCTCTGAGGTCAGGGACCATGCTTGTGTGTTATTTCCCCAGCATTTAGCACAGTCTCTAGCCCATATAAGTTGCTCGTATGGAATTCAAGACCTTTCCCTTCTCATATTCCTCTTGCCACCTTTTCTCTTTCTCCCAGTTGATTCTCTGCAAGCGTGCAGTTTCCAGTTAACTTTCAGAGTTGGGTAAAACCACATTGTGGTGCAAGAGACCTGGCTTCTTGAGTGGCAGCTGAGGGGTTGGATGTTGCAGCCTTGAAGACAGACCCTGGAGAGTGAAATTCCCTGACCGGTGAAACTTCACCAGTGGGAAACATGATTTAGGAGGGAGCCAGGCCCTTCCCAGTTCACCTGTATGTTATGCCAATATACATCTGTAACCCTTCCAGAGAAATCTGGTCTCCAAATGCACAAATGTGCTATATGTCTTTGTGGTTTAATGGGAAATGTTTAGTCAGCACAACAATACACCACACAGCATCGATCGCGTCCTTGCTTTGCTCCTGCCGTTTTCTCCTTAACACTGCCTCCTGGCTTTGCAACTCCCAGGTAAGGTATTTAACACCGTAATTCTGATTGTAAGCTGTGCTTTCTAGAGGACTTCAGCTACAGGAAAACTCAATGAATATGTGTCAGAAGAAAGCAGGAGAGACACTGTTTTTAAAGATTTATTATAATAGTCTACATGAGACCTAGTACGAGCTTGAAGTAGGGTGTGACTGCCAAGGACTCTTCCGACTTTATTTTCTTTCTCTTTTCTATTCTCACCCTCATTTTTCTTCCACTTCTATGTTTCTCCTCCCTCATCGTGCAATTTTTCTCTTTTTCCCCCCTTGTCACCCTTTTCCCCTTTTTTGCCTCTGGCGTCAATCTTGAGAGCAAGAACAGTTTTAGTAACTGTGTTTCGCTGCAGGTAGCACCTCGCCTGGCACAAAGGGGTATGAGCTCCATAGGTGTTTCTTGAACTAATGAATATAATCCCCCAACCACAGTCTCACCATTCAGCGTTAGGCTTTTCTTCTCACGTTGGGATAACTTTTCTCTTGATTTCAGTTGCTCGCGTCCACCTGCACTTCATTAATGAGCAGTTAAGTTCTGCTTTCCAGACTAGAAGATTGCATTTGCAGAAGCATGCTGAGACGAGGGCACTTACAGCCTTCGCTTGGGTGTCTCACTAAACTTTACTTTGTCAGCTGGGTTAGATTTTTCTCGAGCGCCACGCCAAGAGGTAATGAGGCTCCTCTTCGCAGTGTAATTTCTGAAACAAAGTTATTCCTTCCAAATCTATTTTTCTAGCCTTGTTGAATATGTGAATGCCCTGGCAAGTGGGGGATAGAAGAAACATCCCCTTAGTGTCCAAATCTTCCCGCATGAAGGTCTCACAAGTTACTCACCAACTTATTTTAGTGTTTGGCATTTTTTCCCCATGCTCTACTTTGAACTTCTCATCAGTTCTGTCCTCAGGAGAGAAGGAAGACTCAAGGAGATCTCTGTGTGCTGGGGAATGGTTCAGTTACTCCTCTGTCTTCTGGCCATTTTCTCAGGCATTGTGGGGGGGAGAATTAATTCCCACATCAAGAGAAAAGCTGCAGAATGCGCAGGATCATGATGCTGCTTCTAAAGCTGTGTCTCTGTGTGGAATGTATCATTGTAGTTTATTTTATTCTTTTAAGATCTGTTTTTTCTAAGGCTTCACATGTATCTGATTCTTGATGAGATCTATCCAAGTTGTCCCAGTTCTTTCTAGGATTGGAGCTCAGAATTGTAAACAGCTATTCCTATTTGAATAACCTATAGCATTTTAAATTCAGTGTTATCCTGCGCAACCCCATTTCAGATTCTTTTCTGGGCTTCCACAGCTCAGGGGCTTGTCCCTCCCCCAGCCCTGTGCTCATGCTAGAAACCCGGGCTATGTCCTTGATATTTTACTGTCACTTACCTCTTGGCCCACATTCAGTCTGTCACCAAATTCTGTTAATTCTACCCCCAAATATATATTTTATTTGTTTATTCTGTTTATTTCCATCCAGCTTCCCTTCTAGCATTATTTCTCAGATGAACCCCTATCATAGATTCCTTACTGATTTCCCTCCTTCTGCTTTTACTCCTAAACAGAGTGGAGCATGTTTCACGTGGCTCAGTGCGTGGGCTCTGCAGATACACTACCTCTGTCCAAATTCTCACTGTATAACTTACAAGCTGTGTAACCTTGGGCAAATTAATGAATCCTTTACCTTCAGTTTCCTCATCTATAACATGGAGAAACATAGATATTGAGAATTCTTAGCTCATAGGAGTGCTACAGGACTGCATGAACACACACACACACACACACACACACACACACACACTTACATACCACTTAGAACAGAGCCTTATACAAAAAGAGCACTTAATTACTATTAGCTCTTACTATATTTCTTCTCTAAACACCATCAAAACAACCTTACAAGAACCCTTATCTGAGTATATCATTCCCATGCAAAATGACTTGAAAGACTTCCTCTGAGATAAAAGCTTTTTAACATCACTCTTAGAGCCATGCATGATCTGGCCCTTGCCAACCTCCCCAGCTTCCGAGTACTCCACTGTCCCTTTCACTCATTCTCTTTCAGCCCCACTGTGTGGCCTGGGGCTGTGAGTTGCCCTTTCTGTGCCTGAGTTCCCGCCTTGTGGCCAGAAGCTGGCATTGCATCCATCACACAGGGGCAGGGGCAGGGGTGGAGGGCGTGAGGCGGGGGCCGGGGCTGAGGCCGCTGGCGTCTGAACTGATTCACTTCCACAGCCCCCTGCGTCACAGCCTGCCAGTCTCCGTGAACAGGGACAGGGCACGCGGATTAGGGGTCCTGGGAAATATGAGCCCTGCTAGGCATCCACCTTTTTAGCAACAACTGTTCACTTTGGAGGAGAAGCACAGCGCTTTTAGGGGCCTCTAGTTGGCTCTGCCGTAGGCAGTGTTTTTCTGTTAATTGCAACCCTATATCAAGTTCCTATTTCTGCTATAACAAATTACCACAAACTAATGACTTAAAACAACACACATTTATTTTCTTGCAGTTCTGGAGGTCAGAGGTGCAAAGTGGTTCTCACTGGGCTAACGGCAAGGCAGGGCTGTGTTCCTCTGGGAGGCTGGCTCTAGGGGAGCTTTCCCTTGATTTTCCCAGCTTCCAGAAGCAGCCTGCATTTCTTGGCTCACAACTCCTAGCACTGTCTTCAAAATCAGCAACATGATATCCTCAGATGTTTTTCTTACTATGACCCTTAGGACTCCCAGGCCCACTTATGAAGACCCTGGTGAGTAGGTTGGGCCCATCTGCATTATGCTCGCAATCTCCCCATTTCAAGGTCAGTTCATTAGCAGCTTCAGTTCTGCACAAACTTAGCCCCCCTTTGCCATGTAACCTAACAATTTCACTGGTAGTAGGGGTTTAAGATTTACACGTTTGTGTGGTTATTACATTGCCTACTAAGACCCCTTCTCTTCCTTCTGAGAAATAAATAAGTACTTGGTGTTTATTAAAATTAAATAACAGGGTAGTCCTTATGAGTATATGGATTGCGCAATATGAAGTTAAGGGATACGGAGGTTGAGTTAGTTTAGCAATTAAGAAATGAGACTCTGATGTGGGGACTGACATGTTTGAGCACCTGCCCCCTCACTTCCTGACTATATGGTGTTGGCCAAGTCACACAGCCTCTCTAAGACTCCAGTTTTCTCATCTGTAAAATAGAGATAACAAAAGAGTTGTCAGGGTTAAGAGAGATGATTCATATTTAAAGGAGAGAAAAAAGCAGAGCACAGTACCTGATACATAGTAAATACTCAATAAGTACAAGGCGTTATTTTATTTTATTTTTTAGACACTAAATGCTTTGCTTTTTGGTACATTCACGCATTTATTGAGGCCCTGACATAGACTAGACACTGTATTAAATACTGTTAGAATAGAGGGATGAACAAACCTGTTTTTAATATCAGGAGGTCAAAGCCAATTTGGAGAGAGAAACATAAAAATGAATTATGTTGGTCTAATATGATGAATATTGTATTCTAGGTGTGTAAAAAGTAGTTTTCAAATGCAAGATTAAACAATAAGTAACCTAGAGGAGGAAAAGAGTATCTACTTTAAAGTTTCTATTAAAATGCAAATATTTCAGCTTTTTCATCTGTAAAATGAGGAAGTTGGGATATGATCTAATGGCAGAGTTTCTTTCAGTAATAAGATTATGTGATCTGTTCTCTCGGAGAAGGGGTAATATTAAAACTGATTAATAGCCAGTAGGGCATGACCCAGGCACTGGCCTGGACACTTACCTGCCCTATCTGGTAAGCATATGTACAAGGGGTCACTATGTAAGCTTCTTATTGGTTAACCTCTACTTAAGAGCAGTCAGTCACTGAGAACAAGACATTGATCTGTGAGGTCTCTGTGAGTGCATTCAGAATGGACTGCTAATAGATGTGGTGCTTCCCTACAAATTTGAGGATTGGGTGCACCATCACTCCATCCAAAGCATTTCAGTTTATTTTAATGAGAGACGTCCACAGACCATAACCTAAGCATTCTATTGCAACAATTTGACACAGAAAAGTGGTAGATGTGAGAATTTTGGAACAGTATAATAGAACATATAAAAAAAAGTTTTGATGTTTCCAAAAAATATCCCAGGGCTGTTCAGTTACTCAAAGGAAATGACCAGTCATAAAATGACTATCCAGGATTTCTTAGCACACACAGAGGTGAAAGACAAACAATTCTACAGGAATTGTGAAAAGTCATTGTAGGAAGAGCTACTTGTAAGCTCAAATGTGAGTAACTGACATACACACATATCGAGGTCTCTAAAAGGCCTCAGGTGTAACATGTCAGCCTGCAAATGTTTTTCATAGAATCTGGCATAAGACAGGAGACCCCTTGGTCAGAGACAAAGGTCAGTTTGTTACTCACAGAAATGTCAGTAGCCAGAATATCATCATTTATACTAGTTTGTTGAGCCATAGTTCCCATAGTCCAACACACAGGGACCAGGTGATGCCTGCACACACAGTGAACTGTGTGTTAGGAAAGAGACACACTGAGCATTAGAAACCCTAACCTCTTACAAGGTGGCTGAAAGCAAACCTTATGACCTTTGCCACCTAGGATGACATTATCTTTCTTTTCCAAGGCTATCTGCTAAATAAATATCCTTGAAAAGATAGTCTGAAACAAAAGATGTCAGTATCTCTGATCAAAAGACATGCAGAGAAATGGATCTCACAACAATAACAATACACACACACACACTGGTTAATATATTCCTTTTCATGAAAAATGTAGCTGAAATAATTGTATATAGTGAGTGATCTGCTGGTTTTCCAATTACAATCAGGAAATAGTATCTCTGCTATATAAAACAATAAAATGCTTATGTTCTTCAACGTTTTTGGTGAAAAACAACTTCATATTTTGATGTCTTAACTTGTGTTAATTCAGAGAAAGAAATTATTGTAGCCAAAAAACCCCAGTAGCAACAAAAAATTTTTATTAGAAAATGACCTTCCTCTTTTGGAAAGTATAGCATCCACACTGTTCTTGAGAAATGTGTCTGTTTCCCTGAATTGAATAGGTATTGTAGAGGTATCAGGCTACTGGTGTGTAGCTTTATCCAACACAGCATGAGAAGAATTTAAGGATAAAGAAATAAATATGTAACAGATTGATTTCTCCTGTAGAGATTTTTGAGATGTGAAATTGAAAATGATTTTTTGCCCAAATTGTTGAATGGTAGAGATAATGTTCTGGAAATTCTACTCCAGACAATTCTATTTATCTATAAGTTGCCTCCTATTTATTAATCTTAAGGTAATAAACATTTTTTTTTAATTTTATTGGGAGAATTTTCAACTGTACATAAAGTAGAGATAATAATGATTACTTTTTGATAAAATGAAATTATGTAGAAAGAAATACTGAACTGGACCTGGCCAGCGTGGCTCAGCGGTTGAGCATCAACCTAGGATCCAGGAAATTGGTTCGATTCCCAGTCAGGGCACATGCCGGGGTTTCTGGCTCCATCCCCGGTGGGGGGCCTGCAGGAGGCAGCTGATCAATGACTCTCATCATTGATGTTTCTCTCTCTCGCTCCCTCTCTCTTCCTCTCTCTGAAATCAATAAAGATATATTTAAAAAGAAAAAAAGAAAGAAATACCGAACTGGGACTTAAGTAAATAGATTTTAAAATGTTTCCTTTATAACTGATAATAATACTTAAGATGGAGTAGATGAGTTACTAAATTTTGGCTTCAGTTTATCCTTTTATAAACTGAGGACAATAGAATGTTCTCATCTCATAGGTATATTAAGAACTAGAAGGAAATATAAATGTAAAAATTAGTTACATTATGAATAAAATTTATTTATATGTACTGTGTAATGTGTAATGTGTAATGTGTTTTTCTTGTTATGTGTAATGTGTTTTTTCACTGTAATATAATTGATTGGGGGCACTACAAGTATATTATTTCCCCAAAATTCTATACTTGTATTTTTTTTTTGCTAGTTAGGGTATACTGTCAAATTGGTCAGATTCATTTAGTATTCTTTAGATTGGATAAAGCTTGAAACAGTCTTTCATTTTTGAGATTAATTTTATTAAAATACATTATGTAATTATTTGTTGATATAACTGTACCTTTATTTATCTGTTTAGGCTGAAAGCAACTATTACTTGAAGCAAGTTTTTAAAAAAATTGAATTTTGGTTCTGAGAGGAAACGTAGCGGTCATTTTAGCAGCGGTTACCAGCAGACCTGGTGAGGTTAATCACCTATGGTATTGTTGCACATATTTCTTCCTGGGCTCCTCCCCTTAAGATTCTGCTTTGGTATGTCTGGTGTGGGCCTGGAGCTTTGTAAATTTTAAAATAGTAGACAAGAGGATTCTCATAAATGAAGAAGGTTGGCTAAGGTTGACACAATTCAGTGTTTTTATGTTTAAATATGTAAGTTGAGACCTGCAGTAGTTGAAACTTGCCTAGTTCTCAAAGTTGGTCATTTGTAGACCTCAGTTAGGCACATGGTTTAGATTTGAAACACTTCACCCAGTTTTCTGTCTTTCTACTGGCCTGAAAGTTAATGTGGTCATCACATACGCATTTTCTCCGTTAACTTACGCTGATCATTTCACCGCGCTACTTACTCACTATTCTTATCATTTCTTTCTAGTAAATTCAGCAACAATTCAAGTTATAGGGAGTGGAAAGCAGCCCCAAGTGTCACAGAATTCCCAAAGAACTTGTTTCCAGTGATAGTGACTTTAGTTGTCAGGGCTCAGTGTGTAGTTTGGAGCTTTATCATCAAATGTTTTTTTGAGAGAGGGAGAGAAAGAACCATCTGTATGAGACTAAAACGTCGGTCCATTGATCGGTTGCCTCCCTCATACGCCCGACCCGGGTCTAACCTGCGACCTGGGCATGTGCCCTGATGGGAATTGAATCTGTGACCTTTTGGTGTAGAGGACAAGGCTCCAACCCGCTAAGCCACCACCTGGCCAGGGCAGCATCAAAGCTTTTAATGACTTGCTAACACTATTCATTTCTTAGCTAGGACTTTATGGATTTCTGTTTTCTAGGTATTTTAGTATTGAATATAAGCTGCATGGTTTTTCTTTATGATGCTGTAGAAAACTTCTGTTGTGATAATACAATGTCAAAGATCCTTGAAAATCTGTAACCTGCTCTAAGGACAAAGATGATTATTGTTTTACTGGGTTTCTAAACGGCCTGAGATGGGACTTAAAGGTTAAAAGATACCATAACTATATATTAGGTATCAATCTGCTTATTCTTCTTGGAACTCTGAAGTTCAGTTTATTCTGACTTTCTCCTGATTTCTCTTTCATACTTAGTAGAAGGGAAGACCCTCTACTGTATAATTTAGACCCTATTGCTACAGGTCCACCTGTCTTATATCTTATTCTTTTTATGTCAGATGGAAGACTGCTTAGGGGAGCTTTCTTTTCTTTTCCAATCCTATTTTGGACATTGCATAACACATTTAAACTCAACTTTACACAGCTGTTTCCTCATACCACTTATAATTACAAGCATTTTTAACTTACATTTTGACCATTTATATCATGGGGTGAAGGATCCCAGCCAATGAAACAGATCTCTTTCTGAGTCCCTCACCATTGTTGCCAAACGAGAATATAGATGCGCACTGGGGGATGGAACTGGCAGATGGTGAGGGCCCATTACTAAGTTTGGATATAGGCAGGTGAGGCTGATTTAAAGGACCTGGATGGGACAGTCCCTGAAAAGACACATATTGCATGGCTAATTCCTTAGCATGTTTTACTAGTATATGCAGTCATACCCCACTTGCTCATTTCAATCTCCTAATTACTAGCATCCCCACCTCCTTTTCTTAAAGAAGCCATGCACATGTTTGTGTTTGGGAATGTTTCTTTTTAATTGGAGAGTAATGGAATGGGCCTTCTCTATTGGTAAGATAAGGAAACTTTATTATGTGTGTTCATATAACATAGTAGTGATATGTTTATTAACTGCCCAGGGTTAAGTGACTGTATCAGTGAAGGCTAGGACTAGAAGCATATCCTTAGCTGTGCTGTGGCCATTCCTGAATCTTTACTAGCTGAGACAGTGGAATCATAGTGTCTGCAGTTTGGGAGGGGGTGGATTGATGCAGACCATTCTCAGACACGGCGATCTCCTTTTGAAGTGTCCCTGAGTGTAGTTTCAGATTGCATGCTAGTGATAACTAATTCATTCTTCTATAAAGTTCCAATTATTACAGAGACTTCTCTTATATTGAATTGCTTCTTGTTAATTTCCATCCATTTCTCCCAGTTCTGTACTTAGAAACTACATAAAATTAATCTATTTTTCATATAAAACCCTTCAAAAATGTAAAAACAGCCACACTATACTGTCTGCATTTTTCTCTCTATTCCAAGCACCCCCAGCCTTGAATTTTTACTCATGGGTCATATTTTCATACTCTTTCATCATAAAGGGTGCTTAATGAATTCTAATCACTTCATAATGAAGTATGATTTCCTTTCTGTGGTTATTGTCTGTTAAAAGCAAGCCTTTGAATTTTTGCCTGGGATTTTTATCACACTGATTACACAGTGGAATCTACCCTCTTTCTCTTTGGGAACAACTATCCAAAATTGGTTTGTTTTCTTCCTTATATTTCCATGTCTCAAATTTCTCACGTAGTGTGGCCCCAAATAATCTATTTTATAACAGCCTGAAGGGACAGAGTTCCTTGGATGGGTGAGTGGCAGTGGGTAGATTTTAATGGTTCTTCTAGTTATTTGGAGTCTGAGCTCAACTTCTAGGTCTAATAAAGTAAAAGGATTCCCCTCTCTACCACGCTGACAATATGGGAGCTAAATTTTGTTTGTTTGTTTTTCCTCCAGAATAATGCTTCTCAGATTTTAATGAGCATGCAAATTACCTGGGAGGCTTAAAATGCAGATTGTAATTCAGAGCTCTTGGTGGAGTGGGAGTCCTGCATTTCTGAATTTCTAACAAGTTCCCACGAGATGCATACGTTGTGGCTCCATGGACCATACTTTGAATAGTGCTGTCCAGTAGAAATCTGCAGGTCACATAGGTGATTTTAAATGTCCTAGTTGCCAAATTAAAAATGCAAAAAGAGAAAAGGTAAAAAGAAATAGGTGAAATTAATTTTAATGATATATTTTATTTAACACGACATATCCCAAACATCATTTCAACATGCAATCAGTATAAAAATAATGAGATATTTTTAAATTCTTGTATAGTTTAAAAATTGCATATCTTTTATACTTATAGCACATCTCCTATTGGATAAGCCACATTTCAAGTGCTCAATAGCTCTATGTGGCCACGTGGCTCCTGGCTACCACATTGGATAGTGCAGCTCTAGATCGTCAAAGTTGAATCTCCCAGAGCCTGGAAATAACACAAAGAACTAATATTTGTCGATGTTTGCTTTGTGCGTGGCACTACTATGAGATGTGCCATATAAATACTTTAGATGAATCGTCTCATAAGATCCTTACAACATCCTATACCATAAGCAACATTATTATTCCCATTATTCAGATGAAGAAAGCAAGGTGTTGAGCTGGCAGTAGCTGGTCTAAAGTCACAATGGCAGGGCCAAGATTCTGATCTAGAGAGTGTGACTTGGGAGCCCATGTTCTCCACCACTGCCCCAGGGCACAGAGCCCCAAGTCCTCTTGGAGTGGGAGCAGCAGGGGCTGGCCTGAGGGAGGAAAGGCAGTTAAAATGATTCCCTTTGGAGGGTGTGGCCACTAAACTCTGAGGCTGAGCTTCAATTTTGTTTATGGGGTGGATGTAGTTTTCTTATGGTAGCCTTAAGCCTTTGGAATAGCTGATTAACTTCTACAGCTTAGTAAGAGCTTCCTATTGACGGTGCCTAAGGGAATTACGGTTGGCGGGGAAGCAAGGGAGATTTGATTCATAGAGTTGCAGTGGCAGGCGCCTGGGTCAGCTAGACCATGGTCCAGAGGATGATGGGCCTGCATCAAGAGGTAAATCAGCGTTCTGGGAGAATCCTCACACCCATTCCCCGGGAAGAGATAATAGCCATGTGGGGTGAGGGCTTGATGATTTTTAGTATACCAAAGCAAAAGAGCACAGCTGTGGGCCCTTCTCTCCCATCTCAACAGCGCTTGAGGCGTTGGGGATACAGTACCCCTCTTATCCAAGGGGGTAGTTCCAATACCCTCAGTGGATGCCTGAAACCACAGATCGTACAGAAGCCTGTATATACTATGTTTTTTCCTATACATGCATACATACCTATAATAAAGTTGAATTTGTAAATTAGGCACACTAAGAGATTAACAACAATAATAATAAAAAAGAACAATTATAACAATCCATTGTAATAATGTGATCTCTCTCCCTCTCTCACAATATCTTACTGTCCTCTACTCACCCTTCTTCTGACTGCAGGAGGTGACGTAATGCCTACGCGATGAGATGAAGCGAGGTGAATTTGTAGGCATGGTGACGCAGAGTTAGACAACGTCACTGTGATACCTTGGCTGAGATGGTTACAAAGTGACTCGGGCTCGGAGCATATCCGGTGTGGATGTGCTGCACCAGGGGGCGATTCAAGTTCAGGACAGGACGGAGCAGGATGGCTGGAGATGTCATGACACGGCTCAGAATGGCAAACAATTTAAAACTTCTAAGTTGTTTATTTCTGGAATTTTTTATTTTGTATTTTCAACTCTGAATTAACGGGGGGACTACTGTATACATTTCCTCATCTATTCTCAACTGTAATTTCTCTGGATCATTTTGAAAAGCAACATGATCTCTTTGCCTACTTGAGAATTTTGATCCCCTCTTTACCCAGTTGCCTTTACCCTTTTCATATGTAGACAGGATTTTCGGTAATAACAGCAACAGTGAGCATTTGAGAGGTAAATTACTGCCTGGTGCCTAAGAAGGCAGGCCCAGCATACCCCCTCATAGCCCTGTGACCTAGACAAACTCTCATACCCTCTGTGAGCCTCAGGTCCTCCTAAGCCTAAAATGAGTCTAATAATAGCACTGGCCTCACCGGGCTGTTGTCAGCATCATATAAAATAGTAAGCACTTAGAAAATATTCCGTAAATGTTACTCTTAAACCATCATTGCCATTTCCCCTCTTTTATCATATTATTCTATGTGCCTGAGATGAAAAGTCATCCAGTCATTTTATTTACTTTTCTTACCATAAAATGTTTAAAGAGCCCCTCCCCCTCTTTTGGTTCCCTTTAGCATTTTTACAGGCCCAGTTTATTTCAAGCATTAGTTCCAACATCATCATTCTAATGCCACACTGAAGTCACTAATATTTGCTCTTGGCTGTTTCCTTCTTTCTAAATTTGTGCAAGTCTAAAATATGTGCTCATCGAGAGATTCCTGTGCAGCCCCACAAGATGCTCCCCCAGAACTTTATTGAATTCTCTTTGGGGTTCTTGTAATTGGGGTCCTAATTCCTTTTTGGGGAGCCTGTACCTTAAAATGCATTTCTCCTTAACAGGTTGAACTCATGGCTTTTCTCTGACCGTTTTGGAAGTCTGGGCTCAAAGCTAGCTCAGTTATCTGTGTCTCTCACAAACCCCAAAGGAACTTGAAGGGGAGTCTGGGAGAAGCAGAAGCATCCTTGGGGATCCCAGTCTTGACTCATCTCCATCTTAGAATGAGACCCAGTCTCTGAAAGCAATCTGAAACTAGAGCTCCAGTGAAACAACGATTTAATAAAAATGGATTTTTTCCTGGAAATTTAAGGGAAGGAAGAGACAAATGAAGAGACAAATTCTCTATCAACCAACTTAATAACATTCCTCATTAAGCCATTAAACTCACTGTTTTTCATTAATATCATCCTCTAAATTCTTGTTCTCTGCTGCTTTTTATCTCTTTTTCTTTTTTAAACCCATACCTTTCTTCTTAAAAAAACAATTCAATTCTTTTGATGTTAGCTATATTACATTTAGCAAATCAAAATTTGAGGGTTAGAAAAATAGTGTTCATATGTTGCCACTAAATAGGACTGTAGGGGATAGAATCTGAGTTAATCCCATTCAAATTGCTTTCTGCCCGTGCTCTCCTGTTCACGCTACCAAAGATAACTTCTCGTTTGCCAGACTTTGTCCTGGCATAGCAGCATCTTTCCCTACTTCCTTTATAATTTCAACTGTGAATGCACTGTCAGTAGAATTTTCCAGATGCTCCGCTTTTGATTGAATGAGATATTCACGACATATTTGGACAGCTGAAATTCTCATTTTATCTTTTTTATTTTTTTTATTTTTTTAGATATATCTTTATTGATTTCAGAGAGAGGAAAGGAGAGGGAGAGAGAGATAGAAACATCAATGAGGAGAGAGTCATTGATCGAGCCCGCAAGCCGGGCATGTGCCCTGACCGGGAATCGAACCCTGACCGCCTGGATCCCAGGTCAACGCTCAACCGCTGAGCCACGCCTGCCGGGCTCTCATTTTATCTTAACATACCTCTGTGGTTTTTAATTGAGCCATAACTTACATATCATAAAGTGTTCAGATAATAAGTGTATGTTTTTATAAAGGCAAAACCAGACACAAACATTTCCATTACTCTCGAAAGTTCCCTTCTGACCCGTCCCCGTCGGTCTCATTCCGCTTCCAGCTCCAATCCCCACAGAAGCAACCATTCTTCTCATTTCTGTAACCTTCAGTTAGATTGCACTACTGCCCTAGGATTTTATATAAATGGGGTCAGAGATCAGGGACTTTTTGTGTTGTCTGTCACTCAGAATAACATTTGTGAACTGCATCCATGTTATCTTTTTAAATGCAGACCAATATTCCACTCTGTGAGTATAATAGTTTGTTCAGCCGTTCTTCTGTTGACTGGCCTCATCATTGTCTTTCACTACTATTTATAAAGCTGCCATGAACATTCTTGTGCAAGGCCCTTGTGAACGAATACTTTCATTTCTCTTGCATAAATACCTAGGAATAAAATTCTGGGTAATGTGATAGGTATAGTTTTATTTAATAAAGAGCTCAAGTTTTTTTGTTTTTTTTTCCCAAATAGATTGTACCATTTTGCATACCTGCTGGCTGTGTCTAACTCTGAATTTCTGGTTGCTTTATCTCCTTCCCAATGTTCGTTTTTTGGGAGTCTTTTTTACTTTTGACTGTTTTGCTGGATGTATTGTGGTATCTCATCATGGTTTTAATTTATGTTTTCCTGGTAGCTAATGAGGTCGAATCTTTTTCACGTGCTCATTAAATATCTTCTTTTGTAAGGTTGGTATGTTCTGCCCACTGGGGGAGGGTCTCCATAGATTTTCAATCTACAGTAATGATGCCCATATTCTCCTTCAGACGGGATGGGATTTTCTCCCCAAAGGTTACTTCACTTCCTCCATCTTTTTTGTGACTCCCCTGAGCTACCCAACATGTGGTTAGATTTGCCGATGTCCAAGCAGGTGACCAGAGCTGTGACATTTAATGTGAAAATGTGTGCGAATCCACTGTATTGTAAAAGTTTTACAAATTTGAATTATTTCCCTACCTCATTTTAATATCCAATTGAGAGTATGCTTTTTTTAAGGTTATTATGTGCCATTCTCTAGTTGAATGCCCTAGCCCAGAAAGTGATTGCATTATTTACAATATCCTATTTAACACTTTCTGTTATGTTTCATTTTGTTCCATACAGTGGCATTATTTTATTATTTTAGACTGTTCCCAAGTATTAATGCTTGTGTATTACTGAGCATATCTTCCCTTGTTGTTGTTTTCTGTCCTGTCATTCAACATTCTGCCTCCATTTATTCCGTTTTTGTAGCTTTATATTGGTCTTTCTTTTTCTTTCCATTCATTTTCAGCTTGAACAACACCCTGTAATTATTCATTGTGCGTTTACTGCTGTGTTAATATGCAGTCCCTACTGTATAGACATGTTGCTGCTGACTGAGGGTCAGTAGGGTATGTGGGCAGAATTATTTTCAAGCAATGTTAAGTCAGTTGCACTTAGTCATCCCCATTCTCCTTTCGGAACATCTGAGAAATCCTTTGGTTGATAATTTTTATGTTGAAAAGACTGAGTGTGTAATGAGACCAGGTTCTTCTGGATCTAAAGGAACACATTTATGAGGCAATTTGGATGTAGTGTAGAGCCTGTGTGATGCAGACCTGAGCCCACTCACTGACCAGAGCAGCAGTGGGACCATCCTGTAGGCCAGCAGGTGGCACTGGCTCAGTAGGCACCTGGTATTAATAAGGTTAAGGTGCAGGAAAGGAGAGTTTTCTATCTATCTGTAGTCATTTGAATGCTAGTTATGGAATCCTGAATGCTCCACTCCAAGGCCTTGAGCAGTTTGCCAGTCAATGAGCCATAATTTGGGGAGTTTAATAAAAAGGACAGTTAGAGATTTCACCATATTGCCCTTTGATTGATGAAAATATTGCATTTACCTTCATGATCCATTGTGATATGCTCTAGGAAGCCCCCCATAACAGAAATATTCTTGCTGAAATTCTGCTATTAGTAGTATAGTCCCCTGGCTTAAGAACTGTGTTTAAATGAAAGTATACTGAGTGAAAGGATAATACATTATGTCAAATACTATATGACATTATATGTCAAGGATGCTCTTATCTGAATATAATGAGACAGCATTTTATTTACGTTTTACTTACTCTAATCAGTTTTTATTTATAAAAGAAACATGTTATTATAAAAATTTATATAGACAATATGTAGTACAAAAAGTTAAAAAAATTCCCTCAACCTTGCCTCAATTATCTCAGGGTTAATTACTGTAAGTGAATTGGCATAAGTACTTTCTGGTCTAATTTTGTATATATTCAACACATGTACAAACACAGGGCTATCTAAATAGACATTCAGATGCATATTTTTTCCTTAATAAAAAAAATTGTACCAGGCATAATTTTGTACAACTTGCTTTTTGTCACTTGATTTTTTTATGGTAGTAAATATATATAGATCCCTCACTATAATAGTTGCATATTGTCCATGCTCTGGATGATCTTAGGTAATTTAATGATTTCCCATTACATGGACATTTAGGCTTCTTTTTCTTATAACAAATAGTGTAAGGAGAATATTCAGCCATCCTCAAGTGATGTTGAAGGGAACATCTAGCTATACATCTTACTTTGTTCAAATCTCAATTGTCAGGATTTTAATAAGATTCCAAGAAGTGGAATTGTTGGATTTGTGCATTTCAGATTTGATAGATAATTTTTTTCCCAAAAGTGCTTGCATTTTAAATTTTATTAACAGTGTCCAAGTGTCCAAGCATGCCAGTTTCTTATATTCTTGCCTTTACTAGATATTTTAATTTGTTTTTGTTAATTTAATTGTTGCTGAATGGATGAGAGAATTGTAGTCTGGCTGTTTAAAGTTTCTCTCCATGCTTATTAATGAGAATTTATTCATCCAACAAATATTTATTGAGCATCCACTGTATTCTAGGAACTGTTTTAGACTGTTAAAGAAAGCAGTCAAAGTCTTTTCTGTGGTGTTTTCATTATGATGGAAAGAGAAAGATTAATGGGTAATTTGACCAAAAATATATATATTGGAGGGTGATAGGTGGTATGAACAAAAATAAAGCAGCCTAAGAAAAGAGATAAATGGTGATGGAAAAAAGAAAAAGTATTGTGCCCATGCTAGATCTATTGATGTTGAACATAAATGCAGCATGGTTATATAAGAGGATATCCGACTTCTAGGAAATATGCATTGAAGTATTTTGGGGTAAAGGGTCATGATGTATGTAGCTTACCTTTGAATGGTTCAGGGTAAAAATATATGTGTG
Source organism: Miniopterus schreibersii (assembly GCF_964146895.1). NCBI lineage: Eukaryota > Metazoa > Chordata > Mammalia > Chiroptera > Miniopteridae > Miniopterus > Miniopterus schreibersii. The sequence goes on along the minus strand of NC_138108.1, from coordinate 67,769,011 downwards.
CCTGTGTGTGTGCGTGTGCAGTCTTGCACACCATGCTCATACACACACACACACACACACAGGGAGGGGAAGAGGGAGAGAGAGAATGCGTGCAAATGATAAAGCTAGAATTTATGGGTATTCTTTGTATTATTTTTACTTTTGCAACTTTTTATAAATTTGAATTTATTTCTAAATAAAAAGTTAAAAATTTACAATGAATAAATACATTTTTAAAAAGAAAAGAGATAATAATGAAGACATAGGTGAGAGTATGTATTGCTTTAAATAGGGAGAGCAGAAAAATTCTTTCTCAAGAGGTGATTTTTGAACAGAAACTTAAGTAAATGTAGAGAGTGTGACTGTAGCTCTCTGCAAAAGGATTGTTGGAGGCAGAGGAAAAAGTGTGAAGTCCTAGGGCAGCAGGGTGCTCGGACTGTCCCCTGATGCAGCCAAGAGGCTCTCACAGGGAGGGGTATGTGGCCAGGCGGCAGGCAGGAGCCAAGTGCCAGGGACAGCCTGGACCAGGCCAGGGGAGGCAGGGCCCTCGGGACTCAGCCTGGTGAGATGCGAGGCCTGGACCGGGCCAGGGGAGGCAGGACACGCGGGACTCAGCCTGGTGAGATGTGAGGCCTGGACCAGGCCAGGGGAGGCAGGGCCCTCGGGACTCAGCCTGGTGAGATGCGAGGCCTGGACCGGGCCAGGGGAGGCAGGACACGCGGGACTCAGCCTGGTGAGATGTGAGGCCTGGACCAGGCCAGGGGAGGCAGGGCCCTCGGGACTCAGCCTGGTGAGATGTGAGGCCTGGACCAGGCCAGGGGAGGCAGGACACATGGGACTCAGCCTGGTGAGATGAGAGGCCTGGACCGGGCCAGGGGAGGCAGGACACATGGGACTCAGCCTGGTGAGATGAGAGGTCTGGACCGGGCCAGGGGAGGCAGGACACACGGGACTCAGCCTGGTGAGATGAGAGGTCTGGACCGGGCCAGGGGAGGCAGGACACACGGGACTCAGCCTGGTGAGATGACAGACAGGTCTGGACCGGGCCAGGGGAGGCAGGACACATGGGACTCAGCCTGGTGAGATGACAGACAGGTCTGGACCGGGCCAGGGGAGGCAGGACACATGGGACTCAGCCTGGTGAGATGACAGACAGGTCTGGACCGGGCCAGGGGAGGCAGGACACATGGGACTCAGCCTGGTGAGATGACAGGTCTGGACCAGGCCGGAGGAGGCAGGACACGCGGGACTCAGCCTGGTGAGATGACAGGTCTGGACCGGGCCGGAGGAGGCAGGACACGCGGGACTCAGCCTGGTGAGATGACACGCCTGGCTTCTCTGCGCGTTATCGGAGCCCGGGGGTAAACCGAGGGCAGAGCAGTGCGAGTGGTAAGCCTGGGTCAGCAATACGGGGGGCGTTGTCTGTAGAGAATGTATAAGCTATAATAAGACCCCTCAGAAAAGTACAGAGGGATCGGATTAGCGGTTACCAGGTTAGTTAGTTAGTGCTGCAGGGGCTGGGTGTGGCTATGAAGGGACAGCACATGAGAGCCTTGTGAGCGTGTAATGGTTCTATACCTTGATTGTGTTTCTGGCCACACAAATCTATGCAGGTAAAAACATTTCATAGAACTACACACACACACACACACACACACACACACACACACACGTAACTGAATGCATTTGAAGCAGTTGCAATTTGAATAAGCTATGTAGATATTACCAATGTCCATTTCCTTGTTTTGATATTGAACTCTGGTATGCCAGGGATTACCATGGAGGAAACTTGGTGAAAAGTACACAGGACCTGCACAATTTTTTGTATTTATTTTTTTGGTAGCTTCCCGTGACTCTATAATTACTTCAAAATAAAAAGTGAAAAAAAGGTATCATCAAGAGTCTGCAGTTCTTAGCAGTATCAGTGATAAGATGCTCCTTTCCTGGGGCAGGCTACTCCCACTGCCCCAGCCTGGTGCCCACTGCTACAGACTCAGACTTGCCTTTCGTGCTGTTTATTATCACCCTTCCCTGCTAAGTACTTGGGCAGTGGATACATTGAACTCAGGTTTTAATATGGATCAAGACATAGATAGTTTGTTTAAACTATTACCAAAAGCTTCCCACATAAAGTGTTTTTTACATATAATGCTCCATAATTTAATAAACAATATGCCAATAACATTTTTTAAGTGGAGAAAGAAATGTTATAAAATGTATTGGGTAACAATACAAAGTAAGCATAAGTAATATTCAGAAATTAAATTCAATAGTTAAAACTTTATTTTACTATCTTATAAATTCCTAAAGTTTTTATTTCATATTCTTAAATTATCCAAACAATAATCATATATAAATAATGTTGTTTTTTTCTCGTTTAAAATTTATTACTTTTATGTCTTTTTAAATTTTATTGCACTGGTTAGAACATCTAGTACAATGGTAAGTTATAACACATTAGCTTATATTTCTGCCTTATTTCTAACCTAAATATTTAAAATTTTCACTCCTAGACCATTTAGTTGCCACTTATGTTAGATGGCATTTATTAAGCAAGGAACTTTGTTTCTTTCTTTATTTAGAAAATTGAGTGTTTGATCATTGATAATTGTGAAAGGTATAGATAAATATTATTTATGAATTATATCATATGATAGACTCTATTATATCATTTTATATATATACACATATGTATGTATGTTTATATATATGTTGTGTGTATATATGTATACATATTTACTGAGATGAGTTTTTGAGTTTCCTGCCTCAATCTATTCTTATAATAAGTTACATTAATAGATATCCCAATGTTGAATCATTTTTGCATTTTTAGAAAAAAATCTTGCTACTTTACATTTTTAATTATTTTAATGTTTTAATATGCTGCTGGGTTAAATTTCTAGTACCATGGGCATACTAGAAATAGGAATATTTCTGAATGATAGTCATTTGGGTTTTTGCATTTATTTTACAATGCAATTTATTTAAAATACAGTTTCATTTTGTAAGAATATTTTTTATGTAGACTTGCTCACCAGACCCTGGTTTTCTTCTGGAGATACCTATCTCAAGTACAGTTGGTACTAGATAGTTGGAAACCTAATTAATACTTGTTCTATAGTAGTCCCTTATTTTTATGTGTGAATCTAATTCCTCCGATAAAATTATAGGGTTGCCAAAACAGGGCATTATGTGATCTCTTCTCTAGGACTTTGTAGCAGTGCCTAGAAAAAGGGCCGGGAGTTAATGACCTGCTCCGCCTTGAGGAAGCAGGCAGTGGAGTGGGGTAGGAAGGGAGATTTAGTAGTTCCATTATATTGCAATTTCAGCTTAGCGTGTCTTATTTGACAGTGATTTGTGTCAAGTGGCTACTTTCTGCTTCCAGAATAATCCTTTTTGTGAAGAATGTATTCTTTTCCTTTAAAATTGCACTGCTTATTGCTAAGAGGTTAGCAAAGGTAAGTGGCCTTATGTGGGCCCTGACACACTGCTTCTATTTAAATTTTTGGACTTTGGAATCATTAACAAATAAATTTAACATTCTGACCTTTAATGCATGCCTCTATTAACCTGGCTCTTAGTTCCACTAGCTTTTCTCATTCTGTGTCTCACTTATTTCTAATAAACTATCCTGGCTAATCTCAGACCCTAGGAGTCTGTTTCCAATTAGCACTTCCATTGGCTATGCTTTTATTGGTGTGGGATCATATTTCTTTTCTTGATCCGTCACCTGATTATTATTTTTTTAACATTTGAAAATATATATCTCTTAGATTTTTTTAAAAAAAAACCTTTGTTGAAGTCCCTATTTTTACAAAGTTTTCAGTTGTAAAACAACTCACCATAGTATGACTATAAGGATGCCTTCGATTTCAAGGGCACTTTTAAACCCACCTGACTCTGCAGGTACCTCTTACTCTCTAAGACCTCACAGGAGCAGGGCCTTGGGCAGCAGAAAGGGCATCATTGTGTGAATTAGAAAAAGTCCCCTCCTGTGAAGGGCGGGGTTAAAAAGAGATGCTCTTTTGAACATAAGCCAGAGGTGGAGTTGGGCAAGAGGAACCTGGCTGGATTTCAGCCCTACTTGCCCCCACGGCAAGGGGACCTTTCTGCAGGCTTAACTTGTACAACTGTGTGTAGAACCTATATGTCAGCATTCTTCAGTTATCTTCATACTCTTTATTTTTTAATTTTTATTTTTAAACATATCTTTATTGATTTCAGAGAGAGGAAATGAGAGGGAGAGAGAGAGAGAAACATCAATGATGAGAGAGTCATTGATCAAGCCCGCAACCCGGGCATGTGCCCTGACTGGGAATCGAACCCCGATCACCTGGATCCCAGGTCGATGCTCAACCGCTGAGCCACACCCGGCCGGGCCGTCTTCATACTCTTTAAAACGTTCATCAAATATTTGCTACCTAATTCCCTTTTCACTTAATATTTGGGCTAGAATCGACACTCATATAACCACATTAATTTATTTATGTATTTATTCAAAATGTGTTGAATGCTGACTATCCACTGATCAGTGTTAGGGGCTGGAGTTGCAATGATGAGCAGGGCAGATAGAGCACCTTTCCTGGGGTATTTGTATTACAGAGAGGATTTAACTTGACTTACGTTATTATTTAAATACCTACGCAGCCTTTCATCTCAGGTAGAATGCTTCTTTCAAACTGCTTATTAGAAAAAACATCCTGATTTTTTTTTTCTTGGCAATAGGCACTTCACGAGCTCAAAACGTGCTAATATTAACTCTTGGGTAGAAGTATATGATCCGTCCTGACAGCAGGGTTTTTGCAACCTAATTGAGGAGAGGAACTGTCCATTTCATGGAAAAGAATAACTGCCGCCCAGCGTGGCTCAGCAGTTAAGCATCGACCTAGGATCCAGGAGACCTCGGTTCGAATCCTAGTTAGGGCACAGGCCCGGGTTGCGGGCTCGATCCCCAGCAGGGGGCATGCAGGAGGCAGCCGATCAATGACTCTCTCATCATTGATGTTTCTGTCTCTCTCTCCCTCTCCCTTCCTCTCTCTGAAATCAATAAAATATATTTTTAAAAAAAGGATATCATCTTCTGCAGAATAAAATATGCCTCAATGAAGTATAGGTGTGATCAGGGTATGTTAGGCTTAACCAAGGAGATATATATATATATATATATATATATATATATATATATATATTTGACTAGAGCTAGCATAAATGAGTGAACTAAGTGTCAGGACAGGGAATTCCAGGTGGATGTTTAAATTAGCTATATGCTGATTTGGGGCAAGTCATATAACCACTTTGGGCCTTGATTTTCTCATTGTAGAAATAGGATATTGTAAAAGATGTCATTAAGATCCCTTCCACTCCAGGATTCCACTAGGGAGCATATCTCTGAGGGGAAAGGACCTTCCAAGCAGGCTTCCACGTTCCTTAGGATCTGTCTGGACATACAAGTCTTAACTCAGAATAGGACTGAGAAGTTCCTTTTCTCTAAAAATGTAGCAAGGCACATCTGGTTTTGATCATTACAAGAAAATAACTCTAGATGAAAGGTGTCTTATATAATTAGTTGATTATTAATGTTAAGTAGAGAGAACAGATTGGTTATTACCTGGCAGCCTGCAAGATGTGGCCCCATCTCTGTTCTCAGTATAAGAAATACACCAGAGAGCAAGAACAGTGGTGTCAGGGCTCTGAGTCCTGTTTGGATTCTATTGGGCCATACTGGAAGCAGGGTGGTTCTGGAAAGGTAACACCGGAGGTCCTCAGATGAGGTGCTTCATCATGATCTGTAACCGGCATAGGGAGTCCCTGCAGGCTTCCTGGCTTTTTTGCTGAGTTTTCTATTTTAAAGATCTTGAGCTGCCAGAAGTCTGAAAAATATCTGAACAAGCATAACTACTAGTCATTCAGGGCTGTCCCCATCCCCCAAATAGTTGCTATGATAGACGTGTCTTATCTTTGAGTTTCATTGGGTTGAACCAAACAATGTTGGTTAGAGCACCTCAGTTAAGAAAGTATAAATTTTTTAAAAACTAGAACAATTGCTGCAGCTATACCTCTTTTTATGTTAGAAAACTCTATTTTTACTTTGAAAAATTTGATACCCTTGCCCTTTTAAAAATAGTTAATGACACTTTCAGGATTAATGTGTTTTTTTGCACTTAATAACCTAAAGTACATCCACATTGCTTTTAATATAAAATCATATAAGTGCACTTTAAAATTAAGTAATTGCTATTATCCTATTACTTATACTGCTTTTTCTCTTAAATTATGACTTCTTAGAAAATGATTGTAATATTTTAAAGTATATGTCATTATCCTCTTGGTATTATAACTTATTTTGCTCGGATGTATATAATTATAAAACATTAGTGTATACAACTCCTCAAGTTGGCTTTTTAACAACATGACTGCTTCTTGAGCAAAAGACAAATTCATAAAATTTTATAGCTCATCAGCTATTTTAAATCATTCGTGTTCTTCACATGCCTCAGAGTTCTACCAGAAAATAGCATAGCTTATTGGTTAATGTATTATCTCCTGCTTATTGTAATGAAAATATAAGCACATCGACCCCAATTTCAAGCAAGCACAGATATGAAGCAGCACCGTAGCCAAATGAAAAAGATGGATTCCAGCCTGCAGCCGTGGAAACGTGCAACGAGCCTAAGAATTTCAGAGCTCGAGCTGGAAGAGTCTAAGACGGTGATGAAGAGGGGGAAACGGACTCACGCGTCCTGAGTTCAAGTCCTGCCTCTGCCCTTTCCTAATTATAGAAGTCTGGACAGATTTTTAAGACTTTGTCCTATTGGAAACTGGAGATACTAGTAGAACTTACCTCATAGAATTCTTTTGCTAATGAAATCAGAATGTGCTTGTTGTAAATTGCTTGAAAGGAACACAATTTAAGCTCACTATGTGTGCTAGTCCTTGCATTCCCAATGCAAGGGGACCAAAATCAGTTCTTGGGTGAAAAAATCTTATACTTTTTAATATATGCGGCATATATACACGCATACACATGGTATCTTTGTGGTATGAGATGTGATCAGGGAGGGAGGGGCAATTAGGGGAAAAAATGTTTACAAAGGCTCCTTAGGGAAGAGATAATGTAGCTAAAGTGAGAAACACTGGGTAGTTTATTCATTATACAGAAGCTCAATTGCCAAGAGATTTGCCCAATTTACACAGGTAGTGGTAGGCTCTTGGTTTAATGGCTTTTTAAGAATAGTATTTTGCCAGTTGGGTTTTCAAAACCATACTTCATAAATTATTCATAAGATTTAGTCCCCAACCTGTTAATAATAAAGATTTTTGAAGATATAAATCTTACTGTGCTCTCTGCTGCCCCCTTCCCAATTCTGACACAGTGTTTCCGAGCTGGGTCTATGTGAGTTAGACCCCACTGGGGTAGCCAGGTTAGAAGCTACTAATTTATAATATTGGCCTTGACCCAGGGAAGAGATATATGATGAAGGACTTGTAACATACAAATAGGTCTGGGAGAAAAAAAGCTTTTGTCTAGTTTTGCAATGCAGAGGTTTCAGTTTATAATTTTGTTTTATGTCTAAAAATTCATAGTGCAGTCCCTTATATAATGGAAAGAACTATTCTGCATTAAAAAAATATTATGCGGTGTCTTGTCCCTATCACTGCTTAGGGACCTGGCGAATCCCATGAGCCTTCCTTTGAAGTTGAATTAACTTGTTCAGTCTAAAGCAATTTGCAATTTTAAAGCAGCATATGCTAACAAGGATATCAAGTACAGGGAGGCCTTCATTCTTCTTTCTTTTAAAAATAGGATGGTGCACATATTTATTTTAGAGACAGATAGTTCTTTCTTGACCCTCTAAAATAATCACAAAATTTTGAAAAAATTATTTTTCAAGTACAGTTGAAATATGACATTATATTAGTTTTGGGTGTAAAATATATTGATGAGATATTTATATACCTATGAAGTGATCATCCTGCTAAGTTCAGTACCCATCTGACACTATATATAGTTATTACAGTATTATTGACTGTATTCCCTAAGCTGTACTTTACGTCCCCGTGACTATTTTAATTTAGAGGGTATTATACTTAGTGAAATAAGTCAGACAGAGAAAGACAAATACCGTATGATTTCACTTATATGTGAAATCTAAAAAAGCAAGATAAATGAGCAAACAAAACAGAAACAAACTCATGATCCAGAGAACAATCAGGTGGATGCCAGATGGGAAGGGCTTGTGGCGGAAGGTGAAGGGAACTGAGAAGGACCTATCTCCCCGCTTGGATTTTGTCCCTTTAGACAGAGCTTTAAGCTTCGGGTTTAGCAATGTCATTCTTAGAGGACTATGTCACCATAGAGAATGTGGGTTCCCCATTCTTGTTACCATTATTAAAACTTCATTCAGTTGTTCCCATCTTAAAAGTGGGAAGGGATGCTTATTGTGAACTCACTGTAATTTCAGGACTGGCCCTAAACCTAAAGTTGAGATAAAAGTAGTCATTATAATCTGATTTCATCGACTCCCTCACCGCTTCAGGAATAACCATAAGTGCCTTTCAGAATCGCATCAAAAATATCAACCTAGCCCCTTATTCCCCTTGCCCCTCCCGAGGGTTGGCTTTTACTGCTGATAGTTTAAACCTATTTTTTCTACTTTATCTCACTTGAAGAAATTTTTGGAAGTGAACTCAATGTTCACTTATTTATTTTCCTGATAAATTATTACCATTACAGCAGATTCTTTTTCTCTCATAACGTATTACGAACACAACATCATAGCATAGGGTAGTATTAAAGGCTATGGGCTTTTATGAGCCCTGGTTCAGTGTTTATCAGTTATTAGCTTTGTTGTTTTAGGCAAATAATTTATCTTTAGTTATTTCATCTATAGAATGGGAACACTCATTGCACTTACCTCGGAGTGGTTGGGAGGAGAAACTGCATTTAAGTGCTTAGCACAGTGCCTAGAACCAAGTGGACTGTCAATACCTATTAGATATCATTACAAACATTAATCAGTGAAACAGGCAACCATTCTCCCATTTAGCTCTTGTCATTCTTTGCATGGGAAAATGAATCCCAGGTTGCAGAGTGCTGAGTGTAAAGAGGACTTTTGCACTAAAACCCTTGTAATAGTTGCCCCTCTCTGGCTGGCATATCCTGTTGTTGACATCTCTGGAGACAGCTCTTTCTGTCACTTGCCTCTCTGCCATTTTTATTTGCCTGACCACGTCCCCATCTTACACTTATCTCCTTTCCATTCTCTCTCATCGTTGATAGTATTTTTAACTCTATAAGGTATAAAAGATGCCATTTAGGTCATCTCTTGTTCTTTCCATCCTTTCCAGACCCCATACTAGCTTTTAGCTAGAAGTCTGACAATCAGAAAGAAATTCTCAAAATTGGAACAGAGGAGAGAATATCTGATGATAAAAGTATATACATTTAGAGATGAAATATATTTCTCCTTGAATTATGTAGTTGCTGGATTTGGTTCTGATTACTTATTAAAATTGTATACATACTTCATTTCTTTTGTCTTCATTTTTATTCTGAATATGGGTTTTTATCTTTGTTTATAGTGTTGCTACTCTGTAGCGCTGAAAAAATCACTCATTGATAAACACTTTCTCGTTTGCTATGTGAAATAAATGAAATTTGGAAAACTTTTTAACATGTGGCCAATTTCACATAATCGTTTCTAATTGCAGGAATTATTTTTAGATATTAAATTTGCTGTACATACACACCCATCCTCCTGCCAAATTGTACTGCACAGTACTTTGCCAAGAGAGTTACAATATGGCTAAAATTAAGCTTTATTATGTATAGTAGGATGAGATGTGCTTTAATTGTTTAAGCTGACTATAAATGCTAGAAGACAGATTTGTTTTTATTCTATCCACTAAGTTGAAAGAATGATACATTATTTTGCAAATCCCAGTGGCAAAAGGCAATTGAAATAACACATGAAGCTTCTTGAAGGAAAGTAGTTTTCTGGTTAAAACTGTAATATTATTTATCTTTCCCCTTCAACCACTAGACTACTTCAGTCTGTAGAAGAGGCCTATTTATGTTAGCAGCGAGGTGGACTGGATTTCTGCCAAGTCAGTATACTCACTAAATGAATATGTCAGAGGCAATATTGTTCCTCAAAAATCATTTAAAAAGCAGCATTTTTACATAATTAGGCTCTTTCATTAGTTTTGGATTAACTCTTAGCAATTGCTGTTTCTATTATGGTTCTTTTTTGGAGAGCCTGTGGAATCGGGGGCCCTGACTTTCAGTGGGCATTCCCTTTGGGGTTCACAGTGCCTGCATTTGATTTGGAAAGTGGAAATGAAGATGGCTTCTTTGTCTGACTTCTTTGTGCAGGTTGATGTCATTCTAGAAATCAAATATGTTGTGTAAAATCAACTGAAGATGTAATGTGTTGTTTGTAGGAGTAGTTAGCACCCCAAATAGAAAGCAGGCAGATAATCCAGGTTTTAAGAGTTTTCAGGAAGTAGCATCACCTCTATTTTCTTTTCATCTCCTTGAAAATATCAGAGAAAAAAAAAAAAAGGCACTGTCTTGTGACTAATTCCTTGACCATCTTCAAGATACTGCTTTCTGTCCAGAGGAAAAGGTGAATTCCATTATGCTATAGTGAAATTACCTCAAACACTTTCTGAATTTTGAAAGACTAGAAATTTTTCATCCAATAGCAGATATATTTAAAAAATAAGAAAATTCCATTGACTCCAATGATAACTCTTTTTACTTTAAGCAAATATAACTCATTTTTTAAATAAACTAAAGAGAGATGCCAGGTTATTAATTATAATTACATATTATTATTATGCAATTTCAGTTTGATTTCTTTTTTTGTGAGGAGTTAAAAGGCGTTGAAGTTCAGATCTTACAAAATGGCCATCAGCGGGGGTGAGGGGTAATATATTCTTACTGAATCTTTGCCAACTTATGTCCATATTAATTCACATTAGTTTGGATTAGAGCTTGATATAGTCTCAAAGAATAAAATGTGAAGGAAGTCATTTTTCTTTACAGCGGCAGTCACATGCTCATGATCACAACAGGCATTTTCTTCTTAATTACAATTCATTTTGATTGAATTAGTATGCTCATCTGAAATTACCTTGAGATTAAGGAAAATCATGGACTTGGTACATTTCTAGAATTAAAAATAATTTTTAAAACATTCAACATATCATCTACTCAGCATATTTCCCCACTTGTTAATTACCATGCTGTCCATGGAGAAATCCATTATTTAAGGCAACTTTGCAATCATTAGTAGCAGACTTCCACCTTTCTTGTAAGGCAGGTCAATTTAATAATTTCTTACTGCAAATAAAAAATTCCAGGTTAGGCACCAAAATACCCAAAATATTAATTACTATTGCATATGTACAATTGCTTATAATACTGTAATATATTCCCTAGCATTTAGAAATTCTACCACTGTGTAACGATGTCAGTGTATCCTAGTTATATGCTATTTTGGCTCTTTAACACTAGAGAGGTCTCCATAGGGGCTGACATTGCCGCCTACAAAGGCTAAGTAGCCTATAAAACCTTGGCTAATCGTTTATCTGGTCAGGCAGTTGGTTAGCACAGGAATGGCAGAAGGCCTCAAGGTAACTTTGTCCAAAAGGCAGCTGGAAAAAGTGGGACACCAAGGTACAAGCACAGCCCTGCACTGAATAGGCTCACTGATTAGAGCAAGAATCCATTGAACTAGAGAAAGCAGAGTTAGTAAATAAAAATAAAGTCATTTCAGTCCATAGATCTAGAGCAAGGAGCACAGGTGAGTAGAAAGCAGCGATTTTTCCTCCAGACATAATGGCAAGAGTTTGGCCAAGAAGAAATGAGGCTCCATAAAAAGTAAAATGCACGGACCATTCAATTCCAGGTGGCCCAGGTCATGGCCCCCGCCCCAGCGACCCCAAAATAATTTTATTACAACATGAATAGCTACCAGTAAAACAAGTAAAGACTCACGTGCAGTGGAGCAAATTTTGGCCTCACTACCTCCGGCTTAGTGGGGGAAGCCTGGGAAGAGGTTTGGAGGAGTTTTGAAGGATCAGTGAAGGAGGGGAAGGATTTGGATTTTGTTTAAAGGGTTAAATGGAGCCTGAAGCCTTCCTGTGAAGATACCTTAGATCAGTTTTGGCACTGGCTGCTCCAGTTGTGGTCACTATGATTCATAAACAAAATGTCCTTGGTGTAAATGACCTCATCTATCCTGTCTGATGCCTTCATTCCGTGAAAGGGAAATTACAGGTGGAGGTGAGTCAACCACCTGGGACTAGGCTTAGGGCTTGCTCTGCTCTGGATTTGCTGAGTGAACTTGGAAAAAGCACCTAATGTCTTCAGAGCTGTGTTGTGTTTTTTTTTAGTAAAATTGATGAATTAAACTAAATTAATTAGCTCAAAAACTCCCTTCTAGCTGTACCAGTCAATAGGCGTAGACATATCCTGTGCTCACTGTTCTCGGGAGATGAGTACCTAAGTGGCCTGAAGCTGGTAAGTGCTTTGTGACTTACTCATGATTTATTTGCAGAGCAAATGTAGCCCAGGGGGTCTGAGATAGAGATGGGTTGACCCAAGCACATTGATTCAGTGCCTAAATGAAGCATCTTAGACATGTCGCCTGGGGCTGGGAGAATTTATTGATATGGATAAAGATCTACTGTCTGTCAAAGCTGCAGGTGCTGAAGAGGCCCAAGTGCTCTGACAAATGGCCTCAACCCCACCCTGCACCTCCAATTATGTCACTTAGCAGTCCCCAGGGAGGTCCCCCCTGTCCTTCTCCAGCACAGCATGTCCCTCTCTCCTACTTTCAAATCTTAGGAGTACCATTAGCCCTAAGAATTTATCAAAGGGGACCTCAGGAGACTTAACCCCACCCCTTCCAATGATCCTCAACAGCTTTCCAAAAATAAGCCACAGAAGCATAATATCTGTAAAAACAAACACAACTTTAGGGCAACTTCCCCAGTCTCTTTCCAGCTGCACTGCCAACCTAGAGCCTTATGGACGCACGCAATCTAGAGCTTCTGATGAGATTTAATGCAGGCCTACTGTGTGCTTGGTCATTGCACTGGTGGATTGACTAGTTGCAACTCAGGTAGAGGTTATAGCAGCAAGTGTCTTCTGGGTCCTGTTGCTGAGGGGTCTGGGTGATCATCAGACACTTAAGGTCTGTCTGACTGGTGTTGCAGGGAGGCAGCCATGGCAAAGGAAAGAGAAGCACCCCTAACAGCTGCTCAGTCTTGTTGGAGTAGTGGCCTCACATATGATTAGTGCCAACTCCCACTGGAATATGGGCTCCATGATGGCAGGGGCCTTGTCTGTTTTACTCACAATTCTGGCTTCAGTGTTGACACGCTGTAGGCACTTGTCATTGCAGGTTGGACAATCAATGAAGAGGCTACTTAGTACAGTGGTTAATAGACCCTGGATTCAAATCCCAACTTCACTGCTCACTAACTGGAAATGTAGGAAAGAGATTAAATGTTTCTGTGTAGCAATTTCCTCATTTTTAAAGTAGGAATAATAATGATATATATCTCAAAGCTGGTTATATGTAGGTTAAATGAATTGATATTTATTACTGGTGCCTGGCAAGCGCTTTAAATGTTTATTAAATAAGTAGATTAATCAGTTTACATTCCCTAAGTCCTTTTCCTTCATTATTGAGGTTTTGTTTTTAGAACTAAAGCCTGAGTCTGTGAGAATACATTCTAACGAGCGTGGGTCCGGACACAAACATACTTCTGCCTTGAGACCTCTGGCTCTGCAGCTTTCTACTTAACTGATGCTTTGAAGCATCTCTTTTCATTAACTTTGTTCATATGCTCCTTGACTTACCCTTCTTGACTTAGAGCTACTTGGAAGCAGGCACCATCCAAGAGAGCCCGAGTGAGAGCGGGTGCTCAGTGGCTTGGGGACGGATGCGTCCTTACTCAGTGAGTGGCTGTCTAGTGAGTCCTCTCTCGCTCACTCCTGGGAAGGAAATCACAACCCCCTCCCAGCGTCTCGCTGGTTCTTCTTTTCCCACAGTCCACCCGTGTCTGATGTCATCCCCAGGCCTGGTCCCCCTAACCTCCCCATCCCACTGCTGTCGTCACCAGCACTATCTCTGTTTGACCACCGGCTCCCCTCACCCCCCTTTTGCTTTCCCCCAATACCTGTTGTCCTTTACCTGTCTCCTCCACTGGCTCACAACCTTTGACATTTATATTTGCAACCTTGCTTGCCTCTGCCTTTTATTTAAGTCAGGCAAATCCTTTTGGTAAACTGTAAAAGAATTAATTTCAAACAAAATATTATTATTATTTTTCTTTGCAACCTTTTATTTTTCCCATTCACTCTCATTATCACCCCAGGCTGCCCCATTGTTCATTGGAAACCCTTGTTTCCTCACGGGTTACAACTTCTTTGTGACAGTATTTAAAAAAAAATAAAATTATTTTGCTATTGTTTTGGATTATGTTCGGAGTTCTGCTGGCCAGAGCAGTGATTTAGTGCCAACTTTACCCGATTTAATCCACATCGCAGGTAAAGTGTGAGGAAGCAAAGTAGATGGCATGGTTCACCACCCAGGCTCTGCCTTTGAAGCGATTCTGATCTGCTTAGCTGGATGGAAATAACACAGGAAATATTCAGACAATAGTGCAAGCCAGTCCATAAGATAAAGCCTTCTGAACTTAAATCATTTGCTCACAAACTCTGAAATGCTCCAAAACCTTCTTTGCCTGGGGCCATTCTGTGCAAGTGTAGTTATGCATTTGTTGTTCCTTTATTGTGTATTTTTAAGTATTGCTGTCCTAGTTACTTTTATGTTTTAAACTCCGCAGGGATCAGGATCTCATCTTCTCTTTCATGTGTGTTTTCACCGTGTCCAGGATGTCTGCACAGAGAGGGCACTAGGTGAATGCCCCGATGCACAGATGGTTACTGGCACCTGAGAGGACCCATTCTGGGTGTTCTGGGTGCAGGGGCTCAGAGGAAGAGCTCACAGGCCCCGAGTTTGCAGCCCCTGTGGCTCCTTAGACACTCCTGTGCCTCTGAACAGTCTTACTAATGAAACTGACTTTCAGGGGCTAATTCTGCAGTCACAGATCCTGATTATTATTCCTATTTTAAGAACCATTTTTCTTCTGTCTTTTCGAGCTCCACCCCCAGGGGAGTAACAGTGGTAGATTGGTTATGCTAAACACCCCACCTCGGGGGTTCAATTTTGATTTTTTCACAGCAACCCAGTCATTTATATCGTGGAGATGGACTTATCTTGAAACTTCACTAAGCCATTTAATTTTTTAAATCATAAGTCTAGATATTGTGTCTGTATTTTAAGTCCTCTCTTGATTCCCAGGGAATACTCAGTGAAGCAGGAAACTCAACTTCATGCCCTCTTTTGCTGTCTTTTTTTTTTTTTTTTTTTTGCCTTTTCTCACCTCAAATGCTAATAATGTGCAGCTGAGCAGTGAGTATTAGCGAGTGTTTTATACTTTGTTTGCATTTACCCTTTTAACCATAAAGCAGATGTGGGCAAGACAAGCACACAAAGATGGAAGCAATTCTAGGGATAACCAGAGAATGTGGCGTGGTCCATTGTTTTAATTTTTTAAATTTTTGTGTGCTTTAGTCTTTAGACCTGTGGACAAGACATTATGCCTGGGCCCCGCCCCTGCAGCCTCCCAGCTCTGCAGCATTCCTTGCTCTACAGACTGTGTGGTGTCCTCCTGGTCAGCCTGGGGCCCGTGCATCCATGAAAACTGCCAGGATCCGCAGGGCAGAAAAGGTGAGTGGCTTGTTTGTGCCTCATTTACTTCCAGTGCACACATGTTTATCTGGAGGCTCAGTGGCCGATTAAGCCTGCTTACTACAATATTTGTTTGTAAAATTTAGATAAGCAGCTCAAGCCTGACAGCATTCAGTTATTAGGGGGGCCACTGGGGCATTTCTGTGGAACACATACTCTGACCTTGATTGACCTTCCAGTTAGGCTCTTGCTAGTGGAGTGACTGTTACTCAAAAAGTGATATAACTTGATGTTTGATATATGTAGCAGGATACTGAGGAAATTAAACGTGATTTCTGAAACACCTGGGGAAACAACTGTTTTGCATATCTGGTTTCAGACTCCCACGCGTTGACTTTGATGTTGTTTCATAGCTTCATGGGGGCATTTATGCGTGTTGCTCACTTTCCGATGTCCTCAGCCTTAAAGTGGAATCTGAAAACTTTATGTGCTTGTTTAATTTTGTGGGCCTCTGTAGTCTCGCTTTCTTCTATTTGCTGTTAACGTCTTGACATCTCTTCCATTGGCTTTTCGATTTGCATTAATATTTTGTCCCATTAAATGGCAGTGCTAAAAAGAAATATCCCCTTTACTGAGACAAATGAGACCCAAGGACATTCTGGAAGTTGGGTCGCGTTTCCTAAGCACTCATCCTTGTTATCACAGGGGAAGAAAGAGTAAGTGGGCAAGCCTCTGATGTTTCAGAGCTGCTAATCTTGTCCGAAATTTGGGTCCATTTGAAAGCCCACATTTCAGCAGCTCCCAGGATGCACAGATGCACATTATGTGCACGCCCAGGTTCACACACCCTGTCCCTGGGCTTTTCCCTTTATTCTGCCTCTGGCTCTAAGTCCGGGGAGGAGGGTATGTATTGAGTCTAAGGCAAGAGGAAGAAGTTAACTTTAATTCTGTTATCAAACAATAGAAATCTGGATCTCAGTGGAATCTGGAGTGGGTGGGGGCTAGTGCTACTTTCTTATTTGACATGTAACCCGAAGCCTTGTCAGCTATGGATACAAATAATCTCTCATTAATACTAAGACCCACAATCCATGGTCTTATGGTCCACATGCATATAACTGGACCATGTAAGTCTCTTGTAATTGCATATGAAACTTCCCAGGGTGACTTACATGTTATTAGAACCAGCCCTCTTATGTTTGACCTGTGCCACTCTGTTTTAAGGTCACCATTTAGAAAATGACCTGAGCCCGGCTAGGCGTGGCTCAGCGGTTGAGCGTCGACCTAGGATCCAGGCGATTGGGGTTCGATTCCCGGTCAGGGCACATGCCCGGGTTGCGGGCTCGATCAGTGACTCTCTCATCATTGATGTTTCTATCTCTCTCTCTCCCTCTCCTTTCCTCTCTCTGAAATCAATAAATTTATTTTAAAAAAAGAAAAAAAAGAAAAAGAAAATGACCTGAGGTTGGACTTAGGCTCCTCCAGCCTCTGTGGCCTCCAACATGTGACTGTCGATGTTGGTGCAACTTTGCTGCATTGAGTGTCACCTTCCTTTGTTTTCCAAGCTATAGAACCTACACCAGGCCAAGTGGGTCTTACATTATTTGGGACTTTTTTTTTCTTGGAGGGAGGCTTGATCAGAAGGACTTGGGGCCCTGGACACTTTTGGTTATAGGTGACATAAACACAATTTGAAGTGACTTAAGGCAAAGGAAGGGATTTAGTAGCACATATAACAAAAAAATAGAAAGGAATATAGGGCTGCATCCAAAAGTATCAATGAGGTTATATGTCTCAGTCTTTTTCATTCTTTCTCTTTCTCTTTATAATCTTCTGTTTCTACAGTCTTCTTTTCTTGTTGCCTTTAAAATCTTTTCTCTCTCCATATTTTGATTCTACTTTTGTGTGTATTAGGTTCAGTTTAAGGCAGGCCCTCTCCATGGGGAAAGACCAGCCTTAGTTTTGTTTAACTGCTAAACTTTTATTGTGTGTCCTTCTTGTTGGCAGATTTACTTTTAGTTAACATATGCCTTTTAGTGATTACTCATCTTATGACTAGTAGGGCAATAGCAAATTGTCCTAACTATTTGAATCACTCCAATTTGAAACATCTGAACATTAAATTGATTAACAAAAACCCTAGTATTAGATGTTGTTCTAAATCACTTCAGTGATAAATTACTTGTTTTCTGTTTCTTTGAAGGCAACATAACCTTCAAACATTATTTTCACCAATGACATTTGATTTAAAATTAGGCAACACTACCTTATCCTAATAATCAACGTTCAAGTAACACTTGTGATTTCAGTAGGGCACATCGTGAAAGTCTCTCAATTTCATTTAAACTTTCAGACCTAAAAAAGCATCAACATGGTCTACAGATTGCAAATTGGAGAGTGAGGCTAAGGTTTTCCTCCCCTTGATTCTTAGATCCATTTTTTATATGTCTTAGGTTTCTAGATCTAATTGTATCATAGAATCTATAAATACGTTTTATGTGGAAGTATTTTTTCTTCCAAAATATTGTAATAAAATCAACATAGTGTCTTACAAAGGATGACATCTTTATATAAATATATAAATATATATATATTTAATCCTTACCCTAGGATATTTTTTTTCCATTGCTTTTTAGAGAGAGAGAGAAAAAGAGAGAGAGAGAGAGAGAGAGAGAGAGAGAGAAACGTCAATGTGAGAGAGACACATCAATTGGTTGCCTTCCGCAAGCACCCCAACCTGGTTCAGGGATCAAGCCTGCAACAGAGGTTTGTGCCCTTGGCTGGAATTGAACCCGGGACCCTTCATTCCGCAGGCTGACTCTCTAACCACTGAGAAAAACAGGCTAGGGTTTATTATATTTTTAATGTTCAATTTTTTTCAGCTTTATTGGGATTTAATTGACATATAACATTGTGTAATTTTAGGGTTTACAACATGACGATTTGATATGCATAAACATTGCCAAGGGATTACCACAATAAGGTTAATTAACACATCCATTACCTCACATAGTTACCGTGTGTGTGTGTGTGTGTGTGTGTGTGCATGTGTGTCTGTGGTAAGAAGTTTTAAGATCTACTGTATCGCCCGGCTGGGCGTGGCTCAGCGGTTGAGCATCGACCTAGGATCCAGGAGATCGCAGTTCGATTCCGGGTCAGGGCACAGGCCCGGGTTGCGGGCTCGATCCCCAGTCGGGGGCGTGCAGGAGGCAGCCGATCAATGACTCTCTCATCCTTGATGTTTCTATCTCTCTCTCTCTCCCTCTCCCTTCCTCTCTCTGAAATCAATAAAGACATATTTAAAAAAAAGAAAAAAGAGCTACTGTATCTACACCCCCCACCCCACCCTTTTTCATTACAGTGTTATTCACAATAGTCAGGACATGGAAACAACCTAAGTGTCTGTTGACAAATGAATGGTTAAATAAAATGTGATGTATGCCTATATACACACACATATAAATATATAAATACACATTCACCCACAAAGGAATGTTATTTAGCCATAAAAAGAAGGAAATCCTGCCATTTGTGATAACATGGATGAACCTTAAAAGCATTATGCAAAGTGAAATGTCAGACAGAGAAAGACAAATACTGTTTGATCTCCCTTCTATGTGGAGTCTTAAAACAAAACAAAAATACTGAATTCATGAAACCGAGAGTAGAATAATGGCTGCCAGGAGCTGGGGGGCAGGGGAAATAGGGAGATGATAATGAAAGGACACAGACTTCCAATTATAAAGTGACTGTGTTCTGAGGCTCTAACGTATAGCATTCTGACTACAGTTAATACTGTATTGTGTGCTTGAAAGTTGCTGAGAGTAGATCTTAAAATTCTCACCATAAAAAAAAAAAGTAATTTCCGTTTTAGATAGTAAATAAAGTAGAAAGAAATGTTTTTCCTAATAGTCCCAGAACTGAATCTCATTGGCTGATATGTGTCACGTGCTCTTCTCTGACCCAGTTGCTCTGGTGGGGCTGGAGGGGCCAGGTCCCCCCAAGGGATAGCTCCATCCAACCCTTCCAGATTAAAAGTGGGAGAGAAGCAACTCCCTCCAGGAAATATGAGGTGCTGATACTACAAAACAGTGGAAGCAATGCTCTGGCCAGACTTAATAGATGTTTATTAAATGCCTTGTCTCCTTTACTCTGGGCCATAGAGTCTCTACAGAAATTCAATCTTCCCCACCCCCCAATTCTGTGCTGTAATTTTTGTCACTTGAGCCCAAATTTTCACAAAAAGCTATTCCACATAACTCAGAACTGGTCCATGGAGCTCAGTTGGGACACTCACAACATTTTGGCCCCTCCATCTGCCAAACTCTTTGCTCATTGGCCCCTATTCCCCTATTGTAGAGGTCAACTCCTGCAAATATACCCTGGTCCATTCTTCACTAGACAGCACCTGCTGTGGGTTGAATTGTGTACTCCAAAATGATACATTCAGTGCTAGCCCACACTATACTTGAATGTGACCTCACCTGGAAATAGGGTATTGCAGATGTAATCAAGTTAAAATAAGGTCCTATGTGATTAGGGGTGTCCCTAATCCAATGCCTGATGTCCTTATACAAAGAGGGAAGTTTGGGCAGAGAGAAGCACACAGAGGAGAGAACCATATGTAGAGACAGACACAGAAGATGCAGGAGAAGGCCATGTAAAGGCAGGGACAGACATTGCACTGATACCTCCACAAGCCAAGGAGTGCAGGGATTGTCGAGACCCACCAAGAGCTAGGAGAGGTGTGCGAGCAGTCCTTCCCTAGAGCTTTCAGAGCAAGCGTGGCTCCACTGACACCTTGGTTGTGTGTTTCTAGCTTCCAGAACTGTGAGATAGTTTCTATTGCTTAACATCACCCAGGAAACTTTGTTTTGGCAGCCCCAGGAAACTAATTAACTGCCCAACTCTGTATCAGCATTTAGGTTCAGCAAGGATACAACACTTCATAAAATGCCAAAACAAAAGTGTGGAGAAGTAAAGCAATTTGTCCTAAATCCCATAGTGATTTTATAATGGCCACGTCAGCAATAGGACCTGGATTTCTGTCTCCTCCGTTGAGTGTTTCTCAAACATGCGTCTTCCTTAGTGATTTCCTCCATAAGCCTAAATAAGATTGAATCAAGACACAGGATTATCCCTAAGGTCAGCAGAGAATCCCTGTGCACCAAATGGCCAGTGGGAACAGTTAACCTTGAGAGCCAATCACTGAGCTGACGTATGAGATGGGTGGGGTCCGAGATGCCCCTTTGCACCAGTGCATTGCCCCTGGAGGGAGAGGGAAAATAGACTGCAGTGTGAGGGGAAGGGAGGGTGTGCCAAGAACAGCTTGAGAGCACCAAGTGACAGGGGTGTGTACTTTGTGCCCCAAACAATACATTTTTCAAAGGAAAGGGTAGAAACAGTAGAAGTTCTCACCTGAGTGTCACCACAGCCTCCTGCAGAGTTTAGGGGCAGGCTGGGATTGAAAAGCATTAGTCTCTGTTTTATAGAGCCCATACTGAGGCTAAATGACCTGCTTTAGGCACTGAGTAATTGCAGGCAGGAGAGAGTATAAGTATAATGATTATTATTCAGGTCTGGGAGTTTGCTATTTTATAAATGCTTCCCTAGAGCAGAGAGAATTTTGATTTTTAAGGTCTTGCTAAAACCTGCCAGGATCACCTGCCTGTAATCCCTTTTGGGATGAGTAAAGAATGGAGTTTTTCCTCTGGGGAAATGATTCTGTGCCTACCAGGAGTCCAAGCGTGTTACAGCGACAGAAGGTAATCTTCTTGTTATTTCTACTGACTTGTGAACATGAGGTGAGAGCCTTTCAGTCTCAGTCTGTCTCATGGTGCTACCATGGGTCCCGCCACAGTCACTGACTGGCACAAACTAGATGTGGTTTAGGAGCCCACGGAGGCTGGGGCCACAGGCTGATGCATAAACATAGACGGGCTCTGGGTGTAAGGTGGGGGGTTTAGCTTCACATTTGAATTCTGCACCCTAAAGAAATGCAGTGGACCCACTAGCAGAAATCTAAGACATTCATTCTTTCATAGATTATATATGTCTCTATGCCTATCTCTATCTCTATCATCTCTCTCTATCATCTCTATCTATCTCTATCTCTATCTCTATCTCTATCTCTATCTCTCTCTCTCTCTCTCTCTCTCTCTCTATCTCTCTCTATCTCTATCTCTATCTCTATCTCTATCTCTATCTCTATCTCTATCTCTATCTCTATCTCTATCATCTCTATCTCTATCTCTATCTCTATCTCTATCTCTATCTCTATCTCTATCTCTATCTCTATCTCTATCTATCATCTCTACCTCTATCTATCCCTAATCTCTATCTCTATCTCTATCTCTCTATCTGGTGGAGGATTTGAGGGAAAACAAGCAAACAACAACAGCAAGAAAATAAATGTGGAAACCTGGAGGTGATTACGTTTTTCTCCTCAGTATCTTTTCTGAGCCACTGTGTTATAACTTTAGTACGTTTCTTTTGCTCACATTTTTAAAAAATAGTAGAAATGGATAAGAAAGCATTAAATGCTTTCTTTTCTAGTGGTTCGTGTAGAAGTTATCCTCCTGTGGCTGTTATTCTCAGGCAGATGCCATTCGGTCCGGAGCGGGGCCTGTGTCCGTCAGCCACGCGGGGGGCGTTCGGAAGCAGCTGCTGTGCTCAGACCTCGCCCCTCCCGCCTGGTCTGTGACAGGCGGACAAGGACAGCAGTGCCGGGCAGGCTGGTACTTGTCAAGTGAAGCTAGAACACCTTTCGGAGGGTCTTAAGTCGGGTCAGGTTTGATCACTCATTGCTTTATTTTCGATGCGTTCCCAGAGAGGTGTAATTAGAGATTCATGAAAGAGAAATAACCTGAAAAATTGCTGGTGGATGAACTCTCTGTATAGGTGCAATACGCTTTTTGAAAGTATTGTTGATATATAGACATGCGTTTTTGTTGGTTTATATTTGAAAGGCCAACTTGCTCACAGAGGTTGTTCTGAGAGGAAATGATGGGGACCCCTGGATATGGTGTCTCAGTAGATAACTGCTTAGGTGGTAGGATGCCAGGAATCCCATCTCGCTCCCATGCAGAACTGCCCCCCAGTCACAGCACCTAGTGTCCTAAAAGCCTCCATAGGAAAAGGCGTTTTGAAATGGAAAAGCCATGACTATCTTTGCAAAGACAGTCTTTTATGCTCTGAAACAAAGCAAGTTAGATAACACATTAAAGTAGGGAAATACATGTTTTAGATCATATGTAGTAATAACGGGGAAATTTTCCATTTTCTGTGCTCATGTGCTAGCTCAGTCCACCTTCAACGAGAAGCATATAACACCATTTTGCTTCATCCCAGGTAATACGTATAGTAAGAGACAGTTTTGTTTTCCCCCTTTTTTCTGTGCCTGGTGTGTTGAGGCTGGTGCAGGGTCCTGCCTGCTTTTCATTCCAAGAATTGAGTTCTCACACTCACGATCACCCTATAAATGCATCTTCTTCTTTTCTGTATTCAAAACAGGGTGTAAATGAATAATGACGCTATAAAATGGTACCCTGATGGTGGTTTGAGTTCTAGAGTTGGAATAAAGATTTAATCTGCTCAGCTTCTTTGACTCAGAGCTGTTAATACGTCCAAGACTGATGGAGATAAGCGCAGATGAAATGTTTAAGGTGGAATAAACTCTGTTATCTTCAGTCCTCCTGCGGGACCTCGCTCCAAGCCTGTCCCAATGGAGTTAGTGTAGAGAAACAGCATCGGCCAGGGGTAGCTTCATCAGAGCTACTTGAACACGTCTGGGTCACTAGCTCATGAAGAAATACAGTCCTCAGACGGGGATATACCCACCGAAGCCTCTTTTCATTTGTGCATGGCTTCAGGTAAAAAACATTGACCCCCCTGCTATTTGTTGTTCTTTTCTCTCCACAATTCACTCTCTTTTTCTAACGATCTCCAGTAGAATATACACTAAGCTAGTAGACTATACACTAAATCCTTAGGTTCATAGAAAAATTAAAACCCTGCGAGTGTTAGCTTCACTCAAGGTGAGCTGAATCTGTGGACACGGAGTGATTATTACAACTCCTTCCTGCTATCCAGGGGCTGAAAGTCCACTCTCTACACTGTACACCTTCAGTTTAAAGAGATGATCCATGTACCTGTCAGATCCACTGGATGAAGTGGGTCTGGGGCACCTCGCCCACAAGAGCTGACTCGAATCCTTTCCTGCGAGGAGGTAACGACTCAGAAAGACCTCGGCTGAATTTCACACACATCCATTTCATGAGTAATGAGCCTTCGGCGAAGCAATAAAGTATCTTCCAGCCTTAGTTTTTAAATATGTAAAATGAGAAGAGTCAGTGATGAAACCGTTTTGATGATTTATTAATTTGGGGTAATGTAAGTAAGTGGCTGTCACAGTCTTGGTGTTGGGGAGATGCTTAATTAATGTGCGTGCCTTTCCCCCGCCGGACTGCGTTCTCTAGGAAGGGTCGATTTATGTTCCTGTTCCTCCTGTGGCTTCCCACAGCACATTATAGTGATCTACATATAGCAGTTAACGTTTACGGAACGATGCTACCCGATTAATGTGAAATTTAGTAAACGAGAGCGAGCGGCTGGCCGGCCCCAGCCATGGCCTTGGCTGCGGGGTATCCTTCAGAACGGGGGCGCCGGGGAAGCCCGAGGCCTGCTGCCGGCGTGAGCACCGATGCGCGATTAAAGCGAAGTGCTAACGAGAACGCAAGGTTCTTGTTTTATGCTGAGCTTTGTGCTATGATTTGAACCTAGTTAGAGTCAGGACAAGGGCAGCACTGAGGAAAGACTGAAAGAATTTATTGACGAGGAGCTGCAATCTATAGATTTACGGTGGGATGGATGCAGCTTGATTTATAGAGGAAAACGGCACGAGCCCCTCAATGGCATTCAGGTCTAGGTACAGGACACCCGTAGTCCCTCAGTAAAGACTGCTCAATTTCTGAGCCGGTTGTCAAACACCGTAAATCATGCAGACCCATGCCGTGTCCTACTCAAAGATATAAACTAAACAATCTCAAACACAGACAATAAATTATAGGCATATGAGAATTACATGTAAGAACAGAGGTCATCCCAAGTGTGTGGCAGTGAGCGCTCAAAGGTAATTGTAGTTTGATGTTTAAGTATAGTTTAGAGCTCTGTGTGTTTCAGGCATCTCTACTCAAACCCAGGAAGGGAGCTGAACCCTTCCCTGGGTTTTATTTTGACACATTAATAATATAGACTTGGAGTTATAAAGCAGGCAGAAGCCTTCTGTTGTTTTAATCACCCCTGACTGTGATCTTTTCAATGCCTTGGGAATGTGATCTCTGATTGGCCGACTGATGCCTTCCCACCAGGGGCTGATCCTTAAAGTAAGAGTCTAAGAGTCTCATTTAAAGGGAGGCTCTTAGGCTAACCCTAGACCAAGAAAACCCAAATATAGCAGTTACAACTGCTTAAAATACTTGCCCAGCCCTGCAGTAATATTCTAAGAAGCTTGGCTCCCTCTTGTGGCCTAAAACCATGTGCCAGTTTGTTCTGCCTCCTTGGCTGTGCCCTCTAAGAGGAGCCAGTCTTTACCACCTGCACCTTGAGCTTTGTATTCTTTTCATTTCATTACTGTTGGTGGAATAATAGGCACTTCCCAGGAAAACCTGTGGGAGAGACAAGCGTGGCTTTGTTACCCCTCATGCTTCCTAACGTGTCCTCTTGTTGAAAGGGTGACTGGGTATCTAACTCACACTCTGGAAATTCAGTGTTTTCATGCTATCTTCCTATTAAAGACTCTTTTTTTTTTTTTTTACTTACCCCAAGGCATAAATGAATAATAATTTCTTAAAATGTTACCATGCAATAAGATTGGTTTTATTTTTTAAATGAATTAAAATAATTGAATCAGTTGATTGAATTTTGTATATTAAAGAAGGGAACATAAAATTGGAGATCCATGGGAGGTAGGCATAGCCTTCAGAAGTGATACATCACAAGGAGCACAGATATAAAAGTCAGACAAAAGGGATTTATCTAGCTCCTAGTCACTTTTCTTTAGCTCACTTTGCTTTTTAACATGTTTTATTAGTTTCTATCATTTAAAATTAGAGAAATTTCATATAAGAACAAAATATAACTTATATTTCTGGCTTCTTAGACAAAATTGGAAGATTTGACAAAAATGAGTCCATATTCCCCCATAGCCACAGTCAATGGAAGGTGAAGAATAGCCACCCATTTTAGAGCAAGACAATCCTCCATATCACCACAGACCCCACCAGGCCCTATAGTCTTATGGTTTACCCATTTCCCTCAATTTGTACCTGCTTGGCTCCTGTGAGAATAAGTGTGTGACTCTGGAGGTTTGTAGCATGTAAGATTCATTTGTATATTAATTGTGGTGGGACTGTGTGCCCTAGTTTCACAGTACTTTCTCGTTTAACTGAGTGATAGCCCAGGGAACCATGTTTAGCCAGGATGGGGAGTGCAGATCCAAAGAGGTACTGGGCAGGCTGACCTGAAAATCTCAGGGCATGAAGCTGTAAGTGCTCAGGCATCAAGGATATGCCAAAGTGTAGATATATTTTGATTTAATACAGACTAACAAGAATGTCAAAAACTACAGCAGAAAGAATACCTGGATTTATCTGTGCTTAGGCAGTTTCTGTAAGTGCTCATTCATTTTTACTTGTTTATTGATACCATTGGACACATGCTACTTATTATTGCTTTTGATTGTGTCTGACCTCTCCACGTTCTAGGTTGTAATCTTTGGAAGACAGATTTCCTGCTCTAGTTATTTTCATTTACTTCTGTCCTTTCATCTTCTTATCTTTCCCATTTCGCGTAAAAGAAAACACATCAGAATGATACATGTTTTAGAGCTACAGGTATTCAAATGAAAGCATCGCCTCTTTACTCGCTGCTGCTTGTTTCCTTTGTTGGTTAAGGACAGCACCCTGTGGAACTCTTCTTCTTCTGTGTTTAGGATTTAGAATGAGACGGCGCCATGTCCTCATGGAATCCACGGGGCCTGCAGGACATTGCCCTCATTTGGTCGAATCTGTTCCCTGTGAGGATCCAATGTGTTACCGATGGCTGGCCTCTGAAGGGATCTGTATCCCCGATCATGGGAAATGTGGCCCAGGACATCGCATCCTGAAGGCTGTTTGCCAGAATGACCGAGGTAAGATGCAAACAATCACAAATATTTTCTAAGTGGTATCTACCCAATGAAACATCCCCACTCTCTAACAGGTTAATTTCCTGTGGGGGAGAAATAGTCTTTTCTACCCTCGAATATGTTTAATTCAAGTGCCACATTGTGCAGTCAGCTGCCTTGACTTACTATAGGGCCACATACTCCCTGAACACCATTTGATTCTGCCTGAATGCAATACAGTGAACCTGGAGATTTCTCTGAAGTTTTTAATTTATCAAGACGTAGGATGCAGAAATTGCCTGGATAGTCTTCAGCTTATCTGTAAAAAACAAATTTTATTTGCTGATTTTTGGAGGCTGATATGTAACATGCTTTTATATATCATTAACAAATACTACTTTGTAAGGATTTCAATACTGCCACTCCTGAAAAAAGTACTAAGCTACATCTTTTCATTTATATAGCATTAGACTGGAATCAGTTCTAGACATAACACTAACATTTCTAAAGAACCATTTAAAAATATAAGTTGTCAAGATTTACAAAACTATTAATAATGATGTCTTTTCTTTATCATCAAGCTTGTAGTGCAATGGTTATTTGAAATGAAATGTGATTTAGAAAATATGTAAGTCACATGGAAATGAGAAAAGTGGCATTTCAAACCTTTATCCTACAGTTAAAAAATATTCAGTCTCTTGGAAGAACATTGAGTATGTCTATTAATCAGCTCTGCCATGAGAAGTGCCATTTGTAATGCTCTTGGTGTGTGGACTGAAATGTTTTGATTTATGGGATGCAGTAATCCATAGAATAGAAGGAGATTCAGAGTGGATTCAGAATGGATATTGACATCTACAGGGGCTTGACACTCAGCAGTGCATTTCCTTGTTTCCTTTCTTGCTTCCCCACCCTTCTCTCTCTTTCTCTTTCTCCCTCTCTCTCTCTCTCTCTCTCTCTCTCTCTCTCTCTCTCTCTCTCTCTTTCTCTGTCTCTCTCTCCCTCCCTTCCTTTTCCCTCCCTTCCTCCTCTTTTCTCCTTCAGTTCCTTATTTCCTTCCTCCTTTGTTTTTTCCTCCCCCTCTTCCTCAATCCTTACTTTTTATTATTGCTGTAATTAGACAAATATATGTATTTTCAAGTGATATAATTGGTAACCTCTGAAACCAGGTGGTTGTTTAATTAAATAGAGGGCAACAACAGATTGTACTAGCCCAGTCCTTTTTGACTAAATATTTAAAACAAATGGTAGCTTCTAATTTTACCAAATAATTTATGAATTATGGTAACGTATGTGCAATTTATTAACAGAGGCAAATAAGATCACTTTTGTATTGCTTTCATTTGAATTCTGGAAGAGTAGTATAGAGATTTAGAACCAGGGCTTAAGACAGGCTCTGAGTCAGCCAGGTTGGAAGTTCAAATCAGTTCCTCGTCTGCTAGAGGATTTCAGGTAAACTATTTAACTGTGGAAGCGTCCTTTCATTCTGCTGAAAAGTGGGGATAACAAAACCTACCACTCACTCTCAGAATGTGAGTTAGACTAGTCATATAAAAGTGACTAGTGAGGTGCCTGGCACATAACCATTGGAAATAAGCTATAAGCATATTTTACTTGTAGTGCGCATTTATTACAGTTCTCTGTCCTGGGGGAATAGCACACAGAGCATTCTTTTATAAATGGAAATCATAAAGAGGGTTAGAATAACCATACTTCTTCCTCCCAACCTCCAGTTGTAGAAACAAGATCATTTGTTTGGTTGAGAAGCAATAACAAATGACTGTCATGCTTTGTCATTTCACAGCAGGTATTGAAAGCTCGTCATGGTATATAATGTCCATTAAGGCTTGGGACTTCTTTCACATTTCGTGCTGTGCCTTCTATAGTATTGCAGAGTGTTACATTCAGATTTAAAATTAGAGATCTACATTTGATCTTTGGAGCTTCTGGCACAGAGCTCCTAAAATCCTTGGAATTTCCTGAGTGATAAGAGCAATGGAAACAAGCACCTTTTATTATTAAATTTGGTCTCTTCATAACAAGCCCCTTCCCACCACAACTGGGTTTATGTTAGTTAGTTGACTTTTGGAAACCATATAAGAATGAGGGCTTGTTGTCAGAGGAGCCAACCATGAAGAGTGGTTGAACTTTCTGTTTCACCCCCTGATTTTCAGGGAGGGGAAAGGGGCTGGAGGTTGAATCCATCACCAATGGCCAATGATTTAATTAATCATGCCTATGTAATAAACCCTCCAAGAAAACCCATTTTTATAGGGTTTGGTGAATACTTGGAGATTTGGGGAGGATGGCAAATGGAAGCTCCACACCCTTTCCCAAACCTTTCCTTATGCATCTCTTCCAGCTGGCTGTTCCTGAGTTATCTCCTTTCATAATAAACCAGCAACCTAGTAAGTAAAACAGCTTTCCTGAGTTCTGTGAGCTGCTCTAGCAAATTAATGGAACCCAAGGGAGGGGCCTCGGGAACCTCTGATTTATAGCCAGTTGTTCAGAATCACAGGTAACAACTTGGGCTTGTGATGGGTGTCTGAGGTGGAGGGTAGTCCTGTGGGACTGTGGAATGTGATGGCTGTCTTCAGGTAGGCAGTGTCAGAATTGAGTTGAATTGTAGGACAATCAGCTGGTGTTGGAGAATTACTTGGTGTTGTGTGAGAAACCCCCCACCCCTACACCCATACCCACACATTGAAATTGGGTGCAGAATCCTTTTTACTTTACTTTTCTACAGATGTTCTAGAGTTTTATTGATTTTCCTATGAAATGACTAATTTTCAGTGTTGATCTCATGCTCAGTTTCTATGGGGAGAAGTGGGAATTACTGCTGATTCATATCAGTTTCATGAATTCTTTGTGGTTTTTAAGTACTTGGATGACTCCATCATTGGTGGAGCAACAGCCATGGTCATGGTTATGAAAACATGCTGGCCTCCTGATAGCTGAAGCAGCCTTTTGTCCAGTGAGAAACTGAAAATGTGGTCTGGTTGCAGTTTCCACAGTGCAGCTTCTATAAGATTCGGGATGACTGATGATAGAAGTTTTGCAGAAAAGTGTTTTTTGTTTGACTCTCCACATATTATTATAGTCTTTCCATAGCTGCAGGACCTTACAGAACACTCATAAAAATGCTTGGAGACAAAAGTTTTGTGTATATATATATGTATATATATACACACACACATATATGTGTGTGTGTGTGTGTGTAAAATAAGTTTCCTATGATTAATTTTCTTACAACATTTGGTAGTTGTCGTTTCATCACTCTGAGCTGAGTTGTTTCATAAGCTTTTTATTTAAGAATTATTCAAAGCTAAATAGATAAGACCAAAAGAAGTGTCTTAATTTTGAATTTTTCAAAAAAACAACCTGATATTAGATCTAGTCAGAGTTGACGCTTGTTATCATTTGCAAGGTAACTTGCTTTGTCCCTTATTTTCAGGCTTGCGCATATTGACTCACTCCTTGCAAAACTTCCATATTCCATTCAGACTGTGGAGCAAAGAGGTTTCCACATAGCTGTGATCAAGATTCTGTAGGACTTTGGCAGTGTTTTGTTGGGCATTAATTGAGCCACTAGGAAGATATATTTTCCTTCACAGAAAGTCATTTAGACTTAACTTGGAAATTTCAGAAATACACCAAAGCCAGGAAGTAACTGGAAATAGCAATTTGATATACCTAAGACTTGTGGGTTAGTTCAAGAATGTGATCTACTTTGGACAACCTAAGATTCAAGTAGGTGTCTGTGAATTCCTACAGCTATCTCTGTAGATACACTTTGACCCACTCACTACATTGATTTATTAGTAATACTGTCCAATCAGTCTCACTGAAGTTCTTATTTCTCACCCAGGCTGTGATTGTGGCAAACAATTGGCTAGTTGGTTAGTCATTAGTCAGTGATATTTATTTCAGGGAGAAATTCGTCTAATAGATTACATGAATGAGTATTGTGATTTGGAAACTGGTTTCTAATACTTTGGAGGATCAGCTTTGATTTCTCACCTGTGTACATCTTATCATTAGTATGGGTCAATAGAAGTTTACTGAGTATAAAGTATACATAGGTTTTTCTTGTCTCATTGACAGTTGTGTTTCCTATTTTTCAAAGGAGGCATTTGAAAGTAAATGGAGTCTGCTGCCAACTGCTAGCCCGGCATATCTCTCCTTTGTATTATCAAGTTAATTCATTGTATTTTAAATTTTGTTCTCCAACATGTAACTGGTTCATTGTTGCTAGGTTTCCCTGCCAATTGTTAAAGGTTTACCACTATGTGACATCTTCCCAGAGCAGATTGGGAAAATCCCCATAATAACAAGGCAGTGGATAGCATTCCAGTGGCTGACAAGTGACCACTATTTACCATCTTTTATGTATCCACAACCCAAAGTAGGTTATACCACAGGGTCATTGGATAAACACCAGACTGCCTGCTGGAGCAGCCAAACCCAGATACTCACCACATACTTTGCTCCATTATTTGCTAAATAGGCTGTCTTGAAAAAAAAACAAGTGTCTGTATATTTCACCAAACATCTTTATTCAGAGAATATCCAGTAAAAATTCTGCAGTTGTACAAAGCAAATGCCCACACTGGCAAAGAGTATAATACATCAGGAAGAATGTTCACATGTTAACAGGTACATGGGGTCGAGCTCTGAGCTGGTGCAATGTCCCTTGTGTAGCAGGTTTCTTATTTCTCACAATTGCACTAGACCTTCCCATTCATTTACACAGAAAGCATGAGGAATGATTTCTTGTCATTAAGGGGCCTTTGCTTTTTATTTCAGAGGCACTTTTCTATGAATACTTGCCTTGCATCATTAACCTTGAACAATCCAAAAATGTGATCTTTAATCTTGACTAAAATGGCCTATGCTTATAAGCTCTAACACAATAAGAACCTTTTAAAGGATCATTTTAACTGGTGAAATGCATGCTAGAATAATTATTTACTTGAGTTGGATTAAATTTTTGATTAACAGATGAATCTATGACTTTAAAAAGTCAGAAATTTTGTTTTGATTTGCTTGTTTGTTTTTTATCTTTTTTACCTTTTATTTTTTTATTTTTTAATGGATAATATATTTACTTATTATTTATGACATATATTCTCGACAGTGATAAAGTAGGGGTAGTAAGTGTATAATCAAGGCAGTTTAAATATTGCCAATACAGAGTAAAAAAGAAAGTGAACATAATCCAAAGTGACTTTATAAAATTTTTTATTACATTTACTGGGGGGACATTGGTTAATAAAATTATGTAGGTGTTAGTGTACAATTCTATAACACATCGTCTTTATATTGCCTTATATGTTCATCACCCCAATTCATGTCTCCTTCCATCACCATTTATCCCCCCTTTACTCTCTCCTACCTCCCCTCACCCTCTTTTCCCTCTATACGGTTGTCTGTATATATGAGTATTTTTTGCTTAATCTCTTTACCTTTGTCACCCAGCCCCCCAACCCTCCTCCATTCTGACAGCTGTCAGTCTGTTCTCTATCTATAAGTCTGTTTCTATTTTGTTTGTTAGTTTATTTTGTTCACTAGTTATATGTATAAGTGAAATCATATGGTACTTAACATTTTCTGACTGGCTTATTCCACTTAGCATAATTTTTTCCAGGTCCCTCCATACCGTCACAAAAGATAAGATTTTCTTCTTTTCTTGCAGCTGTGTAGTATTCCATGGCGTAAATGTCCCACAGCTTTTTTATCTACTCATCTACTGATGGGCACTTGGGCTGCTTCCAAATCTTGGCTGTTATAAATAATGCTGCAATGAACATAGGGCTGCATATATTCTTTCAAATTGATGTTTTGAGTTTCTTTGGATATATTTCCAGAAGTGGTATCACTGGGTCATAAGGCAACTCCATTTTTAGTTTTTTGAAGTACCTCCATACTGCTTTCCCCAGTGTGGCACCGATCAGCAATCCCACCAGCAGTCCATGAGGGTTCCCTTCTCTCCACATCCTTGTTGATTTGTTGATGGTGGCCATTGGGACAGGTATGAGGTGATATCTCATTGTGATTTTAACTTGCGTCTCTCTGATGATTGGTGACATTGAGCCTTTTTTCACATGCCTATTGGCCATCTGTAGGTCCTCTTTCAAGATACTTGACAGGATTTTAATCTTCTTCAATTTATTGAGGTTTTTCTTGTGTCCTAACATGGGACCTGTCCTAGAAAATGTTCCATGAGCACTTGAAAAGAATGTATATTCTGCTGCTTTGGGGTGAAATGCGCTGAATATATCAATTAAGTCTATCTGATCTAGTGTGTCATTTAAGGCCGCAGTTTCCTTGTTGATTTTCTCTCTGGAAGATCTATCCATTGATGTCAATGGGGAGTTAAAATCCCTGTGAATCTCTCCCTTTATTTTCAAGATTTGCTTTATGTATTTAGATGCTCCTGTGTTGGAGTGCATAAATGTTTACAATGGTTATACCCCCTTTATCATTATGTAGTGGTCTTCTTTGTCTCTTACTATAGCCTTTGTTTTAACATCTATTTTGTAAGATATAATTATTGCTACCCCAGCTTTTTTCCCCCTTTCCATTTGCATGAAATATCTTTTTTTTAATCCCTTTACTTTTAGTCTCTCTTTATCTTTCACTCTGAGGTGGGTCCCCTGTAGACAGCATATATATATGGTTCTTGTTTTATCCATTCAGCTACACTATGACTTTTGATTGGAGCATTTAAGCCATTCACATTTAAGGTTATTATTGATGTGTTTGTATTTATTGCTATTTTATTCTTTTAACTATGTTCCTCTGTTCTTCTTCTTCTTTTTAAAGAAAACCCTTTAACATTTCTGGTTTGATGGTAATGGACTCTTTTAGCTTTTACTTGTCTGAGAAGCTCTGTATTTCACCTTTAATTTTAAATGATAGCCTTGCTGGGTAAAGTAGTCTAGATTGTAGGTAACTGCTTTTTAGCACTTTGAATATTTAATGCCATGAAATGTTTTTGGCCTAAAATGTTTTTGTTGAGAAATCAGCTGACAGTGTTTTGGGAGCTTCCTTGTAGGTAACTAACTCTTTTTCTTGCTGCTTTTAAGATTCCCTCTTTGTCATTAATCTTTGGTATTTAAATTATGATGTGTCTTGGTGTGGACCTCTTTGGGTTTATCTATTTTGGGACTCTCTGTGCTTCCTGGACTTATATGTCTTTTTTCTTCACCAAGTTAGGATACTTTTCAGTCATTATTTTATCAAATTGGTTCTCGATCCCTTTCCCTCTCTTTTCTCCTTCCTTTACCCCTATTATGTGGACGTTGTTAAACTTCATATTGTCCCAAAGGTCTCTTAAATTATCCTCATTTATTAAATGTTTTAATCATTTGCTGCTCTAATTAGGTGTTTTCTGCTACCATGTATTTCAAATTCCTGATTTGATCCACTGCTTCTTCCAACCTGCTGTTGATTCAATGTAGTATATTCTTCATTTTAGGTATTATATTCTTCATTTCTCACTGGTTCTTTTTTATGGTTTCCATGTTCTTTTTATGTTTGCTATCTCTTCGTTGCACTTCTTGCTAAGTTTCCTGAGCATCCTATAACCGTTATTTTGAACTCTATATTTGGTAAATTGCTTGCTTTCATTCCATTTACCTCTTTTTCTAGACATTTTTAAAAAGAAAGTGTCATTTTCTTGTTATACAATTAATGTTTTGTTTTGTTTTTTTTTTAGTAGGAGAAAATCAACTTACATTTATGTTTGCATAAGGTTAGGGAATCTTAGAATTATATTGCCTAAGTATTCAGAAGAAACAAAAGAGGGGAGAATAAACATGGATATGCATTTTCTATTTGCAATGCAAATTCAGATAAAGAACTTTTTGGGGTAATCAGAATATCACATACTGTTGTTTCCTGCCCAGATCTCCTCAGCCATTTAATATATCTGTGCATGCCAGCCTGAAATTCCACTGATACCACCCGCATCTCTTTGCCTAAGGAATCTTTCTGGCCATTGCAGTCTTTTCTGCCCACGTATGCAGTCAGGAGTGCCAGGGAATTGAAGGTCCCAGGGAGCAGCCTCCAACCAATGATTGAGAGTTGATGTATAAATACCAACTCCCTTGTCCCTCAGGTGGGATAACCTTGAGGTGTAAGTTCTTCACTCTTTCCTAGAGTCCCTGGTGAGATGAAGCTCCACTTAACGGTGCTGAGTTATTAAACCACAAGTCCTTTATCAGCCTCCTTCCCTTTTCTGCCTCACTCCCTGACTTTGCACTGGTTCCCTGGCATTACTCTCCCATGAATATTTGCCCAAGAAACTCTGTCACAGTTTGATTATGGTTGAACTCAAACTAAGACAAGGATGCTTGGAAATTATTTAGCAGATCCACTCCTGTATCCAGGAGATGCAGGATCCAGTTGACTCATGCTATATTGATGAAAATATTTAGAGAATCTCTTTCCAGGGGAGAAATGATACAGTCTCTCATGAGAGCTCATTTAATATTTTGAACAACCCTCACTATTTATCAATTATTTGGTAGTATCTGAAGGGTTTCAATATACTTCCCTCTCCTATGTTTGGAAACATAAAATAGTATTGAACTCTTCCCCCTTTTTTCTTGTCAGGCAGTGCCAGTAATTTATACCATCCTCTTGAGTCTTGTTTTCCAACAATTGAGTCATTTTATGACCCTCAGGAGAGGACTAGCTTATTCATATTTTCATTTTGTGGTGGATTCCAGAGTGTATTGGATGTTTCTTGATAAGAACAAGAGAATCAACTTCTTTTGAAAGGTAAGGGAATTATTTGTTTGGGTAAATTGAATCTGAAATGTTTTGGGAACATGTTTCTCTGTCTCCTTTGTTCTGGATCAGTGGTTCTGAACTACAGGGTGTATCAGAACACCCAAAGGGATTATAGAAACAAATATTTCTGGCCCCCACTCCAGAGTTTCTGATTCAGTAAGTCTGGGGTGGGCTCAAGAATTTGTGTTTCTAACAAGTTCCTAAGTGATAGTCATGATACTGGTCCTGTCAGGGACCATACTTCCAGAAACACTGTTCTGGGCAGTAGGTGGCCTATGGGCAGATTATAGTGTTAGTGCGTAACAAAATTAGGCTAGAACAAAGAAAGATGTGTCTAAACTTAGAACACACAGTAATATTGACTGTAATCTGATGTTGTTTCTGGTTTCCTGCTGGGGAAGTTATTCTTGAAATTTATGAAATATATTACTGTCTTTCCAGAAGTAAGCAGGGAGTAAATATTCTTTTATTTCTTTATTGTTACCTAGGTGGCTTACTAGAAGATCAAATAATGGAAAGCAATAGTGTACTCTCACAGAAGCTGAAGACACATAGTATGCGAGATGAGTTATTTAGGTTTAGAGGAGAGAATTCTCATTTTCAGCAAGCTCTGTTTTTCAGACCACCAGCTGGTAGCAGTTTGGTGTCAGTGTTCTTACCGAAGGAAGTGTGGTGATGACACACACACGTTGTATTACATTTTGAAATAACCTGACATTGCAGTTGAAAGTGCCAATAAGATAAGGCTGCTATTCACGCTGCAGGAATCAGACCAAAAAGGAGATTAAATTTGAGACGTCCTGTAGCCAAGTCCCCTATTCCCTTTCATTTAAACGTCTTGCAGTGAAATTAAAGATGAAGCTTTAATAATGTTTGGCGATGAGGGAATCCAGAAGAGGAAAATAGAGACCTGTTCTGATCAGTTTCCACATTTATGTGTGAGGGGAAGGTGGGAAGCAGACATAAACTGGTGAAGTAACTTAAATGCTGAAGGGAGAGGTACCGCAATCTGGCTTTAAACATATTCGCTATATGTTTTCTGTCCATAAAGAGGTATTGTATTTTGAGATGCTTCCTCTTTCCACTCTGCTACATACCTAGATATCACAAAATAGCTTTTGCCTTTTTTTCTCTTTACTGGAGGTTCCTAGACAAATCACTGTATTCACATCACTACCCCAACAGTATTTCACACTCAGACTAAGTATAGTTTGATTTTTTTCATATTTCAACATTTAGAAATAGCTTAGAGGAAATTGCCTCCTGAATGTGCCTGTGTCTCTCCTAGAAAAAGGCTGTCTCCTTTTTCCATCTCTTCAGGTATTTTCACCGGGCAGTCTATTTTCTGTTCCCATTCCATGTGATTCAAAATGCAAAATGAATCATAGATTATACTCATTCTTCAAAATGTAGTTTATATGACTAAGTCGTCAACTCAACCGTTCAGTGGGAGTTAACTTGAGATTGTCACTCTTGTCATTACTTTCAGCTTTCCTCTTGGACATGCCCTGAGTTTCCCTATCCCGTTGTGTAGTCTACTGGTGTTGCTAGAAGGGGTTAGTTCCAGCATTAGTCACAGGGATATATTTTTGTCTTCTCATTCTGAACTTCACTTTAAAGTGGTATTTGGCTGTTTTATGTGGCCTTTAGCTGATAACTCCTGACATAACATCTCCCCACGTTTCCCTCTCTTTAGACATCCTATGTGTGTCTAAGTGGACATTTGATGCAGTTCATCTCATACTTACTGATTGAGTGTCTGCAATGCCCAAAGAATTATATAATTCTCCATGGAGATGATATCTAAGAAGTAGAAATAAAAATTTTTTGGAGAAAATCCTACATTTTATTTCAAAGGAATATCAACTAAAGGAAAAAATGTTTCAAAAGTTAATTTAGAGATAGCTTAAGACCTTGATATCTCTCTTACTCCGTAGGAAATTTCAGTCACCAGCAAGCACCAAGGAGGTCAGCAGCTCACAGGAAGTGCTACTTTTGCTTGTTACCTCCAGAATTTGCCTCCATAGTCATGTTCATGTTGTTCCCCTCTCTGAGATGCTCCTCCTCCTCTTCTTCCTTTAGCTAATTCTTATTTATTCTTTAAAATCTTGAATTGATGTTCTTCAGAAAAAATCCCTCCACTCTCACTCTACCTCTCTTAAGGTGGACTAGAATCTCGAATGTTACAGTCAATTGTCACAGTCAATTGTGATAATTCAATTTCTTTTATAGATGATTGGTCCAGAAATGTGTCGGGTTTCAATCTATTTTAGCTAATTAGAGGTGAGGAGAGGTCCATGATCTAGGAAGGGATTTGTTTCTGTTGCTGCCATTACTCGTTGTGTGATCTACAGGTGATGTGGCTTTGGAATGAAGGCGATGCCCTGTACAGTAGGACAGAGATGGAAAGACACTCTGGGTCCTGGAAGACTTTGTTAAGCCCCTGGCTTAACAATATATTTCCTTATTGTAAAAGCCAGTTTCTATCAGAATTTATATGAGCTGCTGCAGAAATCACCCTAATAGAGCGCCTGTCTTCTGTGTTCTCATAACACTTTGTGATTCAGTTATCAATGTTATTACCACATTATACTGAAATTATCTGCTCATTTGTTTGTTTTCTCATTTGTCTCTTAACTTCTCAAGGGCAGAGACCTTGACTCATTTATCATTTTATTCTTGGCACGATATGCCAGAGTCAATGGTATATTTGAATGTACTCAATAAATATTTATAGAACTTAAAATAGTTATTTCAACTGATTTGCCAAGCAGCCCAATTGGAAATTATTATTCCAAACTTATTGATGAGGACATGGTAGGCCAGAGACATTGACAGTCCAAAGTCACTCAACTGGTAAGTTCTACCACCAGAATTTTAAACTTCAGACTTAGGACTCCAAACCAGTGCTTGCTCTACTTTACGCATCTCAGCAAATGCATGTCACAGGCACCAACAACAGCATGTCTCACACCCAGGCAGTGACATTCATTAGTTAAGATGTTATTTTTCCTTAAATGAGACTTGGCCTGAAATTTACTCTTATTGCAACATTAAAGGCAACCACTGACAACTGACTGGTGTAGGTCCAAACAATGCAACGCATTTCTAACTGCACATTAAGAATTTTACTTCTTTCTTTCTTGGTAGGAGCTGAACAGCAAGAGAGAGATCACCAGGTACAATGAAAACATAAAACCCATACATGCTTCCTTCTGGCGCATAGCGCGTTTGAGTTAGATATATTGTATGTGGTTATCTGCTTTTCCCTGGCAACTTCAGTTATGACCTTGATTGTATTCAGACAGCTAAACAGCATAGAGTTTATTCATCAGACTAGATTGGGAGTAGAGATAGAAGGAGATTCTCTAAAAAAGGAGATAACATGAAACCACAGAGGGGAAGGTAGGAGATAGCTATTTAGGGACAAGCAGCTTTTCACTCCTTCATAGTAGAGGCATTTCCACTGGGAGAAATGCAAAGACAGAACTGCTAAAAACACCAGAAAATGAGGTTGAGAAAGTTTGGTAAAAAGCAAGAAAATTCTATACATAAAAGTGGTTCTTGATATTATATCAGAGTTTATTAAAATATACTTAGTGACTCATTGAGAAGAGGAAGCAATTTCCCTGTGACATATCATTCTACAAGGCAAATAGGTAGAAATTTGAAAATGACAAATTTTGGCTTAACATGTGAATACGTGTCCCATTTTAGCTGTCTAACAAAGGTGACCAGAATCATGAGCCCATTGCCACTGAACACATTTGACAGAGGCTGGAGGCCTCCTCTCAGGGTCACTGTAGTGGGAATCCCCACATTATTCTGTAAGGGAGGGTGACTCTGTGGATCCTCTGTTGCCATTTTGGGTAGGACAACTCTATTCTTCTTGCTTTCCCTGCATTTGAGGATGTTTAGCATTTCTGGTTCTCCCCATAAAGTGTCAGTTGTGTGTGCTACTCATGTTGTCAGCCCCAAATGGCCCTGCATATTTCCAGTCATCCCCAGGGGGATTTCTCCAGATAGAAACTCACAGGCTGACCTTCTCCTCATGGGAAGCTACAGGCAAGGAGATGCCCAGAGTCTTTTCAAAGTTATTGAGAAAAGTCTATGTTTAATTTTATAATTGATTTTAATTAATTAATTAATTTAAAATAATTAATAAAAATTAAGACAAGGGCATTTGCAACATACTTTGGATGTGTTGCAATTAGAAGCAAACTGCTAGATAAGATCATGCTACCAGTGAAACTTTTGGATTTCAAATAAATAGAAATTTACCTTTCCTGAAGCGCCAGTCATCTCCCTGATTGAGGGAGGTTTCTCACTTTACAAGGTGTTCGCAGAGGTGTGAGAGGATAAGTGTGAGAAGTGTGACTTTCCCTTCCTATTCCCAATAGGAAGGCATATGGGAGTTAGTCTTTGCGATAAGTAGAACCCTGGACTTCAGGAACTTGGCAGGAGCACACTCTCAAAATTATTTCCATTCATTATTTATCACAAGTGCAGCTGAGAGAAACAACATTAGTCCTGACACTCTGAAACCTTTACCTGAATTAAGTCAGGGAAGATGAGAGCTGTGTGCCTGGAGCACATACTATTGACAACCTACAAAACTGTTTTCACAGGATCGTTTATTGCTGTGACATCAGCTGCCTATAGTGTGTCATTAAAAGACACGTCCTCATTAAACATTGTCATTTCTTCAAAGGCATGAGAGTGATGTGCTGTAAATTGTTCATATCAGCATGTCCTGTATGAGTATCCTTAGGAGAAACTGGCCAGGCCTAGGTCGAGCATGCCTGTCCCTCTCCTGGTCATATGGTTGGCTTTTTTTGAATACACTTGGAGAACTGTACTGTTATCTGAACTGCTGTATTTGCCTCCTTCCTGGATTCATTTCATGCTCCCAGGTTGAGTTTATGCGTTTCCTCTTCACCATTTGAATGTCATCTATCAGCCTCATTTTCTCACTTGCTAGATGTGTGACCTTGAGCAAGTTACTAATGTCCTTGGCATCTCAGTTTTCTCATGTGAAATGGAAATTAGCATGGTACCCACATCATAGAGCTAAGGTAGGTATTCATTGGGTCTATGTCAAGTTCTTAAGACAAGTTCCTGGCATTTGGTTACTGCTGAAAAATTATTATAATACCTATAATAATTATAATACCTATAGTTATTATCTTTTATTTTTTATAAATAAGCTATTTAAATATTTTAGAATAAATTGCTGGTATAAATTAATGGAAAAGATAATTGACTTTAGACAAATGATTAGTATTTCAGAGGCTTTGTGTCCAGACTCATGGGAATAGGATGCTATTTTGTAAGATTTTTATTTTATTTTAAATTAATTTCAGACTTACAGAAAAATTGAATGGTTAAAAAAACAGTGCAAAGAGTTCCCTTATATCCCACACCACTTCCCCTGTTGTTAACATCTCACATGACCGTAGCTTAATTATCAAGAACCAAAAATTAACATTGGTACAATATAGCTAGTATTGAGGGTTGAATGAAATAACCTAAGGGCTTAATGGAGGATCTGGCAGCAATTTTTATTTTTCTGGAATTAGATCTTGTTTGCAAAAGTAGAGTGTCTGGTAATTTTCAGTCCATCTAGATGTTTGAAAGCATTGCTTAAAAATTATGATATTAGCCCAGCTGGGTGTGGCTCAGCAGTTGAGCATAGACCTAGGATCCAGGAGATCGTGGTTTGATTCCCAGTCAGGGCACATGCCGGGGTTTCGGGCTCGATCCCCAGCAGGAGGCAGCCCATCAATGACTCTCTTATCATTGAGGTTTCTCTGTCTCTCTCCCTCTCCCTTCCTCTCTCTGAAATCAATAATGATATATTTATTAAAAATGATGATCATAAAAGATTCACAACTTTTGAACGAGAAGTTGCAGGCAAACCCGAAGATTTAGGCTTTAGATCACGTCCTTGAAAAGAATTACTTTTATTTTTTAATTAATTAAAGAAAATGCCTTGGGAACAGCACAATTTACTATAAAATCTGGCATATCCCTATGGTAATAGGGAGGAAACTGAGTGGCCTCAGGCTCTGACAGTGAGGAGAGCCAAGCAACTATGTGATCAGCCATAATTATACCAAATGTCACAGCAGGGGACCTGGGCATTGAAGGATATAGGCCTTTACATGCAACAGGAAGGACCATCTTTGGGAAATCAATTTGTTTGTTGTGAAAAGTGACTCATTGTCATTCATAACATTTTACTTTGGGCTGATTTCATTTTTAGAGTTCAGATTTGTTTACGGTGAGCAGTAAGGATGAAAAATGCATGTGTTCCCTGGTGGTTTTGATGGGAGATAATGGCATCTTCCATTTATATACTACTTTACATTTTTCAAAACACTTACTTTTACTTGCATTATTTTGTTTTACTCCTCATGACAGCCCTGCATGGTAGTCAGGAATTAGTAGCTTATCCTCATTTTACGAGAGAGAAGATTAAAGATGTTTCTGTGGCTTGCCTGCGGTCACGAGGCAAGTGCTCCTGCTGTCTCCTTACTCCTGCACCAGCGTATTTCCAGGCTTTTAGCTGCTGAATCCTGGGATTCTGCATGGAACACACGTTGAGACAGTTATTATTAAGTTATATATATATATATATATATATATATATATATATATATATATATATGACTAAAATACACATCAATATATCCATTTATGTCTGTATTGTGTATGTTTATAACTATATCTGTATATCTATATTTATATCCAGTTACATATAAAACCGGTTCCCTAGACTGTATCTTGGGGAAGAAGAGGAAAGGGGGTCAGGAAGCCAGAAGGCAGGATACCAGAATGCCCGCTGTGCTGAAAATCCATTCGTAAGGCATAAATAGACCAAAACTAATTCAAAATATGTTTAGAGAGAATGAGAAGCATTTGGGGGTCTGAGCCTTCATTCCACTCACCCAAAATGAAGTTATTGGCAAGAGTTCTTTACTCTCTCTCTTATTTTTTTAAACATATCTTTATTGATTTCAGAGAGAGGCAGGAAGAGGGAGAGAGAGAGAGGTAGAAACATCAATGATGAGAGAGTCATTGATCAGCTGCAGCCCGCAACCCGGGCCTGTGCCCTGACCAGGAATCTAACCTCGGTCTCCTGGATCCTAGGTCGACGCTCAACCGCTGAGCCACTCCCTGCCGGGCTCTTTACTCTCCTTTGAATTATATGTACTTATTTGTAATCAGAGATGAACAACTTTTAGCTTTTGGTTTCGTTATGTTTTATTTTGCCAACTAATACTGTAGAGTTATATTGTGGAGAGCAGAAACGATGCATGTTCAAATGTTTGAGTATTCCCCAAAGGAGCCCCAGGAATGGCAAAACCTACCTAGAAAGTACAAGTTCTCCACATTAAAAATATTATTAAAAAAGAAAGTCTGGGAGACATTCTAGACACAGGGCTGACCAAAAAAGTTTTATCTCAGGTGCCTTTTAAAAACTTGGTGTAGAAAAGCCAGGAGGTTTAGGAGATAGGATAGAATATGGGCTGTGCTTCCCTGAGCTATCTTCCAATTCTTTCACTAACAGGTGAAATTTGAGGTGATCATTGTGACTGTGAAATGTCGTTCATTGCCTAATTTTTGATATTGGGCAGCCATTGCTCTCAGAAAGTGCTCTGTGAAGAGAGAGGCAGGCATCGGGAGTGGTGGTGTGGCTTCTGAAAGGCTAAGATGAATGGTGAGCATGTGAACCAGAGTGTGGGTGCCTGTCAGGAAGAACGTCTGGTCCTTTCCATAGGAGATTTGTGCTCTACACTTTGACCCAACAAATAGACCGTGTGTGCCAGCTTACACGAAACTCAAGAGCAGCAATAACTTTTTATGGCTTAGAGGGCAGGAAGTGCTTGAATTCTATATGACTTTGTTGTGGCTGAAGTTCTGTCCCGAAAGGGCATTAATAACCTTGAATAAATATGACAGGCCAGTGCACAGCTGAGGCAGGCATACTCCAGATCCCTCTGCCTTTAAGATGTTAGAAGTCCCAGATTTGGAGATGAGATTTGGGGGGCCTGAAATGAATGAAAGTAACAATCAGGGCTCTTACTACCCCTGACAAAGTATGAGAGTCCTGCAAGACGTTGCTGAGCAGTGGTAAAAGAAGTAGGTTATTGTTTATTTGCAGTAGGTTATTGTATATCTTGTGCTGTTTAGAACATACAGCCCATATTTCCTTTGTAGCATGGTTCTACCTATAGCTCAGTGTTTCTCAATTTGGATAATCAGCTTTAATTATTTTTAATTTTTTCAACTGTACCCCCATTCGCACCATTTCCTAAAAATGTATATATTCAAGAACTAATATTTTTATGCTATATTTGAAAAGCACACACACCTTTATTTGCTTTCTATGGGAAATCCCCAGGGGATAAAGATAACAGCTCTAGACACTGCAAGGTAGGTTCCATTGCTCATTGAGCATCCTTACAACTTAGCACAGTACCTGACACATGGTAGGTTCAATGAGTGAAAGATATTTCCCTCCTATTTGTTCAATGAATGAAAGATATGCTAGATCTACCTAATGGCACCATAGGTCTCATAAGATATATGAGCCAGAAACCTCTTAGGCTTTGAATACAACCCTGCCATTATAATGAGTTTCAAAAGGGTTTGATTTTTCAAAGAGAGGTAGAGCTGAGAGGAGAATCCAGGCACCTTGCAGCCTGCCAAGCCCTCTTTCTACCGCTCCATTTATTAGCAAATGGATATTCCATTTTTCAAAGCAGGGTTACTTTGATGTTTCTGATTTTATGAGTTAGAACATTTTGGGCAGATCTGGAAATGTAACTCATCCCTTTGTAACAGAGCATTTTCCAAATGCTGTACCATGGCACATTAGTTCCAGGGCTTCCTAATGAGTAACTGAAAAAGTAGTATCCTTATTTAAATAAAAGTGGAAAATGCTGCACATGGTATCTCTCTTTGGAAAATTCTAAGGCACTTGCCATAGA
This sequence comes from Miniopterus schreibersii, assembly GCF_964146895.1. Classification (NCBI taxonomy): domain Eukaryota; kingdom Metazoa; phylum Chordata; class Mammalia; order Chiroptera; family Miniopteridae; genus Miniopterus; species Miniopterus schreibersii. Next base: position 67,724,300 of record NC_138108.1, on the reverse strand, counting down.
AAGGGCTCCAAGAAGAGCATCTTTGAAGAAACCTCCGTAATAGTTTTCCTTGGAAGTTTCCTAAAATTGAGCATTGAACACCTTATTTGTAATGTGCATACTGACACTGCATTCCCAGGGATGACATTTTGGGAATTTCTGTTATCTAACTTTCAGGGTTGACCAAGTGTGACCCAATCCTCTGCTATCCTTGGGAGCTGCCTCTGTTTTCTACACTGTTGTTTACTATGGTGTGATAATCTGAATGTGACCTAACTCCCCTCCCCCAAAGATATTAGTCACACCCACACATTTGTGAGAAACATATATTGTACTGAAGTTTCATAGGAAGGATGGAAGAAGGCCTTTGCATAGAGTGACCATTCACCCTGGTATGCTCTTCCCAGTGTCCTTCCATAATCATGAATGCCACCCCTTTTCAATCTCAGAATTGTCCTGGTTAGTTTGGGCACATTGTAATTCTCCCAAGCCCAACCCTATCGCATTAGCCCCATTTCTATTCAACTCATTCTCCCCTTTGGCAGCTAGTTCCCACCCCATCTTCCTCCTTGACCTTCCTGCACAGCACATTCAGGAAGCCCCCCTTCTCCCATTGCTGCCTATTACGCAGAGTCACAGCCAGCCATGCGAAACCTGGCAGCCAGCTCTTTCCACCACAGTGAGCTTTCCAAAAATTCTTGACATGATTTCTCCCTACCAAAGGATTTTCATGTTTATTGCTTAAACCTGTGAGAGAAATAATCAGAAAATTTGAAACAAACACACAACTCTATATAAACAGGCCCTGTGACACAGCCCCAGCAGGGGCTCTGTGCACTCCACACTGAACATGGTGTCCACTCTAGGCCATGCTCTTTCTCAGTGTGCCTGCAGGCTCACCCTGTAGGAGACCACGAGGCCCGCATCATCCAAGGCCGGCGCTCTCTAGAGCTCAGGTTCAAGTGTGCTCCATCCACAAGCGATCAGGACTCTTCACTGGCGTCTTCAGGTCATTTGCCTCCTTTCCTCTACCTACCATGGCACCATGGTCTGTGTTTCGGTGGAGCCTTCTCTATGCTGCTGTAATTGACTATTCCCTTCTCTCCTCTCCGTGTCACATGTAGTTATTACTATGCAGCTTTACACTTAATTGCTCTTCTGTATATATAATGTTACATTCTTTCTTATATGTTCCTTGAAAACAGAAACTGTCTTAGTGATTCTAAATTGTGTGCCATGCCTAGCATATTATAAGGCTCTAATGAAATAGGAGGGTCTCAATCATAGCAAGTATTTTAGATATCATTAGTTCAGCCCTTAATCATGTCCAGCAACTTGCATAAGGTCACCTATGTGTGGAAGACAGTCCAGGTTGCCAGGAAAAATGTTGATTAATAAGGAGGGTGTAGCCCACAATTAAGGCTGGGAAGGTCCAGATGACTGAAACCTTGTTCTGGGTTTGACTGACTCAGAAATGTCTTCCCTTATTGTCTCCTCAGAATTTCCCATAGTCAGTCACATAGAGAGGATTTTGTAAACTCTGCAGGCTTGAGGTGAGAGTTACATGAGGCATTGTGTATGTCATATATTATTCAAAATCAGGGACATGCCAGGAACTTAGTATGTCGTAGTTCATATGAATTGTTTTATTCCAGTTTTTAATTCTTCGTGTTCAAATTGCTTGAAGAACTGGAGCAAGTTGCTGAGTTTGGGTAGCATATGATGTAAAATCAGCATCATAACATCTACTCTGAGCTGTCTCTGAGGTGGACTAGGAGTGTGGGATTGCCATGGTGACAAAGATTCTGCCAGGCCCGCCTGTAGCAAGGGAGCCGACCCTTTTTCTGAACCCATTGACTTTGATGACACCTGGCCAAGTATCCTCAGGTGTTTATGGCCTTGGTTTTTGTATTGCACTGTGGTTTTGGTCATCTTTTCCTGGGCTTCCATGGGTCAGAGTGACAACTTTAGCGCTGAGTACTGGACAAGGCTCCACGGGGCTGGTGAGAGCCTGTATGCATATCTACCACTTTCATTCATAGAGGGAATGAGTTGCAGTTCACAATAGCAGGAAATCACATTTCTGACAAGTGTAGGGTTTTTTTCACAGCTTTTAGGGAATTTCACCTTTTCCCTCACGTGGATAGTTGATGGCGCACATGCCCCATCATCTGTCACTGCTACTCTGAGAGACAGCTGCCCACTTGCAGCTGTGGCTGTGAGCTGGCAGCAGATTTCTTTATCTCTCCTTGGGGCAGGCCACTTATCACGGGGCTAAGCCAGGGCTGAGAGATGCCGCAATTTCATAGCCACACAGCTGCTGATGGCATCCCGCAAGCCACGCTGCCCACTACAATGTGCCATGGCCCTTGCAAAAGGTCTTGGGGACCAGGAGGTACTTCTCTCCTAGTGAGGGTTTGCTCAGCCTGCAGAAGTGCTGGTGATAACTCCTGCAGGTGATGTCATTCTTCCTGAGAACTGCAAGCAACTTTACAAACAAAAATATTGCTACCTTTGGTCCCTTTACCAATTGGCCTGGCAAGTATTTATTTAGCCAAACACTACTGTCCACAAAGGGCAGGATTTATGATTTCTTTCTCAACTTCACCCTCCCCATCATATATTTTTTTATATTAAAAGATATCATTGTGTTCCTGTTATGGTTTGTTTATAATTTATTTTCAGAACTTTGCAGGAATTCTCTAATTGTTCTGTTCTCATTGCTCCGTCGCTGCACCCTCAGGGCTCAGATGGAAACTAAGTGTGGGGCTTAGGTTGGGATGAGAAGTTGCCTCTCTGCTTTGAGCCAGTGTGACACAGGAGGAGGGAAACTGGTGCTTGTCCCAGTTCTGCTGCTTTCTTTACTAGGCGTCTGTTGCTAAGAAAGTATCTTGAGGCAGGAGACCCAGATTTTGGAAAGAAAAAATGGCAACAGATGCTCTTGGCAGTACTGTGTCCCACCTTGCCGATGCTCTCAATGATAATATGCATTGGGCTTTCTGTAAGGAGAGCAGATTCCTATAGAATCAAAAAGTTGCTGATTAAGGAAAGTTAGCTTTATAAATATGAGTGCTGGAAGCCATAGGGTGGAAGATAGATACAAGACTTCTGATCTGCATGCCTTGAAGCATTAACCCTTTCTTAGACCTAGATGGCAAATCATAGAAATAAACATCCTAGAAATACTCCTGACTCTGTACTTTTTACTTCTGACCTCTTCAGTTATTTGACATTAGATGAGAGTGTGAATTTTCAGTCTTCAGCTTTCTCATCTGGAAAATGGGTTAATATTCCCACCTTAATAGGATTCCTGTAAAGATAAAATAGCCAAGGCAATGCAGACCATGTAAAATTGATATTCCCAACTTCTCCTCCCAAAACAATAAGAACTAATGAGTGTAGCAAATAAAACTTCACAAAACCCACAACATCGGCATAACTAGAAGACAGACAACTGAGCTTCCAATTACATTATGGAGAAAAATAAACACTAAATCCAGTGAGCTATCTCCACCATTCCCTGCCTTCAGGGACTGTGAGGGTGCCTGAGGGATGGGGGGAGGGGTCACTGTAGGAAAGAGAAAACAGGGGAGCTAGCTGCAGATCTAAAATGGACATAAATCCACCATTGGAAAGAAAAAAAAATCATCCTATGTGTGAAAATGTTGAAAAGTGTGCTTGAGTTCAGAGCTTTTACTCCTGGGAAGAGATTTAAAAGTGCATGTCTGATCTGAGCAGGCAGTCCTGGAAGTGTAATACTCCACAGGGAGAAAGAAGTAGGCTAGTATCTTTATTTGGGTTGCATTAACCTTACAAATGAACTTAGGGGAATTTCCATCTTTATAATGTTGATTCTTCCTGTCAGAGAGCAAGGGTATCCTTGCCTATGCTCAAATCAACATTTATGTCTTTCAAGTGTTGTAATATTTCCCTTACATGGGTTTTGTACATTTCTTGTTAAAATTATCCCTAAATATTTCATACTTTTGTTGCTGTTATAAATGGTGGTTTTTTTTTTCTCATTATCTTCTAATTAGTTATTATATGTGTAATTGAAGACAATTGATCTCGGTTAATTTTATAGCTTGTTACTTTATTGAATTCTTTTATTATTTGAGTTAATGGTACCATTATCCTCCAGGGTTTTCCAAGCATAAAATTATGTCATCCCCACATAAATATTGTTTCATTTCTTTTTATTTAAATTCTATTCAAAAATTAATTTCCCTTGTTTGAATGCATTGGTTATTACATGATGAATAGTGATAGATACAGTAGGAAATCTTGCTTTTACCTAATCTTAGTGGAGATATTGTTACTGTCTTCTCATTAAGAAAGACACTGGCTTTAGGACTAATATAAATTTTAAGAGTGTATCCATCAATTTCTATACTCTTGTATGTTTTTTTAAATTGGAAATGCATGTAGAATTTTGTCAAATGGTGTATTACATAAATGGATTCCTTAATGTTGAACCAGCCTTGCTTTCCTTGGATAAATCCCACTTGGCCATGGTATATTATTTTCTTGATATGGCATTGGATTCTATTCACTCATATATTATTTAGAATGTTTGCATTAACACTTAAACATGTTTTATATTCTGTATCACTTCAAATAGTCTTTATTAGTTTAGTTCTCAATACTGTATTCTGTAACAATTTATAGAGCATGAGTGCTATCTGATCTTTGAAGTTTGAAAGAATTCCCCTGTGAAACTATATAGGCCTGGTAGTGTGTAATTGGACGATTGCTTTCAGTATTTATTCTGGGGAAATTTGTCTAAGTTTATTTTTTAAATTTATGAGGGTAACATTGGTTAATAACATTAATAACGTTAATAACGTTAATAATTTCAAGGGTACAGCTATATATCATCTGTACATTGCACCGTGCGCTAGTTTCCTTCTGTAACCGTATGTTTGACCCCCTTACTCTCTTTTCCCTCCCCTACCCTCCCTTCACCTCTGGTAACCACCATATTGTTGTCTGTGTCCATGAGTTTTTGTTTGTTTGCTCGTTTTGTTTGTTCACTCGTTGCTTTCTGTTTATATCCCACAGATGAGTAAAATCATATGGGTCTTGTTCTTTCTTCATCTGACTTATTTTACTTAGTATGATACTCTTAAGACCCATTCATGTGGCAAATGACAATATTTCATCTTTTTATTTTTTAATATATCTTTATTGATTTCAGAGAGAGGAAAGGAGAGGGAAAGAGAGAGATAGAAACATCAATGATAAGAGAGTCATTGATCGGCTGCCTCCTGCACGCACCCCACTGGGGATCGAGCCCACAACCCAGGCATGTGCCCTGACCGGGAATCGAACCCTGATCGCCTGGATCTTAGGTTGGTGCTCAACGGCTGAGCCATGCCCGGCTGGGCTATTTCATCATTTTTTATGTCTGAGTAGTATTCTATTAAATATAGATACCTCATCATCTTTATTCAATTACAGTTGAAGGGCACTATCCAATAAAAGATATAAAAAACACATACAACTCAACAACAAAGCACACAAACAATCCAATAAAAAATGGGCAGAGGATCCAAACAGACCATTTTCTCAAGAAGACATACAGGCAGTCAATGGATTTGTGAAAAGATGTTCCAGTTCTCTAGCTATAAAGGAAATGCAGATCAAAACCACAGTGAGATACACCTCACGCCTGTCAGAATGGCTGTTATTAATAAGACAAGAAATGACAAGTGTTTGGGAGGATGTGGAAAAGATGGAACCTTCGTCCCGGCCGGTGTGCCTCCGCGGTGAGCGTCGCCCCGTGAACTGGGGAGTCCCTGTGGGGTTCCCAGGCAGGGCCAGGCTAGGGGAAGCGTAAACTGGTGCAGCCTCTATGGAAAACAGTGCGGCAGTTCCTCAGCAGGTTAAGGATAGAGCTACCTATGGCCCAGCAATCTCTCTTCTGAGGTGTATACCCCCCAAATTTGAAAACAGTTATAAAAATATATGGACCCCTATGTTCTTTGCAGTATTATTTGCAATACCCAAGACATGGGAGTTTTCTGTTTTTAATGAGGTCAATGTTGGTAATATTATACATTTCATTTCGGTTTTCAAATTTGTTTGTATAGTTTTTTGTGATGTTTGAAAACTACCCTTCTGATTGAAGTGTTATTTCTTCAGTGACTTATTTTGTTTATAATAGCTAAAAGGTTAACATTCCTACTATATAAAGAATTCTTTTAAAATGAGGGTAAAAAGTAAGAAAGCAAATGTAAATTTTTGTAAAAGCATGAACTAACAATTTGCATATATAATGACCTTCAGATGTATGAAAGTTCATTCATTTTTATTCATGATGGTTCTAAGGGAAACTACACTGAGGTATGATTTATCACCTATGGGAATGGCATAATTTAACAGTTTTAACAACACACTCTGAGGGTGAAACTGTGGGGAAGCAGGCAGCCCTGCATATTGCTGGATAGAATAAAAATTGGTAAGACCCTTAAGAAGTGAAATTTGTAAATATCTGTTGAAATTATGTGTGCTTTTACATTTTGATTTGGAATTCCCACTTAAAGGCATTTATTTAGAAAATGTTCCTCCCACAGTACAAAAAAATTTATGCACAAAGCTACTCACTGTGGCATTATTTGTGACTGCAAAATACTGGTAGTAATCTAAATGGCCATACATAGTAGAGGCATTGAATGGAAAGTAGGGAATAGACTCTGATACATCTACACTTTATAGTGACATAGAGGTGTAAAAAAAGCCTGAGTGAGGAATAGTTCATGAACTGATGGAGACAGATTTCAAGGAAATATTGTTAAATGAAAGCTGCAAAGTGCCAAAAGTTACTATACTGTGCTACCTTTTGTATAAGAAACATTAGAAACACAGAAAGAAAACCTCGAGATGAAGACTAGTTACTTACATTGCGTGGGTAGGAATTGAGTGGAAAAGATAGAAAGAGTTAGGGATGGTGTTGGTAGAGAATGACCCTTTTGTGACTGTACCTTTTTATAGGCCTGATTTTTAGAACCTTGTTAATGTTTCACATATTCAAAAAGAAAAAGAGTAGAAAAGAAATAAAGTTTACAGGGAAAGGGGGAAGTGGAGCTAAGGCAAAAATGAATGGAAATAAATGAACCGAACTGCACTTAAAATGATTAAACATAGTCGCAGTGAAGTGGGGTCCGGGGAAGAACTGACTCCAGTAACTTTTAAACAGAGTACAGCAGGTCCACCGCATTGTTTCGCTCAATGGCATTTTGTTACAATGTTGATGAGATGCTGTAAGAACTTGTTTATGTCAATTAGCCTATGGTAAAATTGGTTTTGTTAAAAGTTATGCTTAAAGACACAGAACCTATCGAGGACTTTAAGGGAGGTCTTACAGTATTTGAATCATATGGTCTTGATCAAAGGACAACAAACCAACACTAAAAACCTCTAAAGAAATATTGAACTAAAATTCTCTAATAAAAAGTTTTCTTTACAGAGGCATGGGTTAGCAATTCTGAAACTACTTTTTACTTCATTCTGTGAGCCAGGTTTTTCTCTTGGGGAAGTGATTTTCAAGTCTGGAGAAGAAAAGTCATGGAATGAGCCCCATAATATAGATTTGGCAATATCAGTATGAAGCCACGGCCTTCAGTATGAGAGAGAGAGAGTGAGAGAGAGAGAGGGAGAGATAAACATGTATATAGAGACTTTTAGCTTCAATTCCAGCATGTAAAGAGCTTGAAAATCTTCATTTCCGTAAGCTAGAAACTGAAAATTAACTGATTTTCTTGAACCCATTAGAGAATCAAGGCCTCAGAGCAAATGCCATTCCAACATCTGGAGAACTAGAGAGATAAGTGCAGCTACATAAAGAAAGCAACTGACATCAGCATTTCTTCAGGAAGTTTATTACATGAAAGCTGAAAATGCATGATTCCTTCAGTGTGGATCCCCATGTATTAATGAACGAAGACCAAGTCAAGTGGTCTCTGTCAGCCAGTTGAATCCTGTACCAGTCATATAACCTGCATGCCATTTCCTGTTCAACACCACTGTGCACACTTGTGGGCACATGCCAGGTGATGCAAGCTGTGGGTGTGGGGGAAGGGTGGTGAGTTCAGTTTTTATTTCCAAGGAGAAGCAAGTATATCCTTCATGCCTCTGTTTATACTCCATCTTTCTGCTTCCCTGCTCTTCAATTATTCAGTTCCTACTTTTCATTACTTTTTTTTTTTAACCAAAGGGCACAAAAATGAAGCGGAAGTACTAATGAGTCTTTACTGTCAGAAATTCTTCAGAGGTCTTATGGGTACAGAAATTAATGGGATGAGTGAATCTCTCTTATGCTCATTTCTTTTCTGCCTCTGGGCTTCCTCTGTCCACTGACTGACCCTCTCCCCCAGTTTCAAAGGGAAAATATGAGGTGTATTTTCTCTTTACAATTTTTCAATGGTGTAACCTGCACAGTTGTCCCTAAACCTCTGAAAAGTAGACGAAGGCACTTAGAGAGTAATGACTTATATTTAGCTAAAGTCTGTGTACTGAGAGTAAATGGAAAAGAGTCCCCTTTTCTCCTGTTCCTCCCAAGCTCTTAGAAGCTGCACCCACAAGACGATTCGGCTGCGACTTCAACCACTTAACCTTCTGAAGAAGAGGCGCAGGGTTTCAGGTGCTACTTTTCAATCATCTGAGTCATGACTAGATAATGCCTCTCTCTCCCTCCACTCCATACATGCTCTTTGAGTGGTCAAAATGTGTTTATAAAAGGGCTGGGGGTAGGAGCCCTATATGTATAAACGGGAATGTGTATCCTGATTAACTCCTCATTTCTGCAGATTCTCATTAAAGAGTTGTACCCTCAACAGAAACCTTTACTCTGAGATATATTAGTAAGTGAGCAGTCATACATGAAAGATCTTTTGGAAGACATATTTATTTTTGTTTTCTAGACTAGGAATTTAAATGACCTTACCATTATTCTTTTACCCTTATTATTTGAATACTGTATTAGGATACCTCTGGGGGAATATCATCATGGTTTCACCTAAGATCTTTGAGTAGGAGAATTTGAATGTCCTGGATTTGCATTATCTATTTGAAGTTAACAATAAGAAAAAACTCATACAACAGTATGGTGATTACCAAGGGGAAAAGGGGTTGTGTGGAGGTAGAAGAGGTAAAGAGGGGATAACTGGTGAAGGAAGGAGACTTGACTTAATGCGGTGAATGCCCAATATAGTATACAGATGATGTATTATAGAATTATGCACCTGAAACCTATATAATTTTATTAACCAATGTCACCCCCATAAATTTAATAAAAATAAAATTAAAATTCTAGGAAGAGAAAGAATACACAAAATACATTATGAAGCTACATGCTAATTTTATTTTATTATTATTTTTTAATAATTATTAAAAATATTTTATTATTTATTTTAATAATTATTATAAATATTTTATTATTAAAATATTTTATTATTTATTTTAATAATTATTATAAATATTTTATTATTTTTAAATGCTTTTATTTATTTTAGAGAGAGAGGAAGGGAGAAGGAGGGAAAGAAACATCGATGTGAGAGAAAAACATCCGTCAGTTGCCTCCTGTACACACGCCAACCGGGGGCCAAACCAGCAACCTGGGCCTGGGCCCCGACCAGGAATAGAAGCGCCGAGCGTTCCGTGCACAGGACAGCGCTCAACCAACTGAGCCACAGCAGCCAGGGCCGGCCACGTGCTCATTTCAAAGCAGTTAGGAGTTCCCATCTTGCATGTAAATTCCTGGCATGTGTTATAATCACAGAACTTGGGAGATCGTCTCCTTTCTTTACCTGTATACTGCCTGGTTCAGCAAATAAGCAGTCAGCAAGGCTTTAGGACACAGTAAGTTAGTGAGCGAACTCTTCTGATAGGGTTAAAAGTATTAACTGCGAACCAACAGCTTCCTATCACATCCTTTCAGAGACTCCGAATTGCTGGGTAAGCCAAAGCCGAGGAAGACCACAGGACTGACTGAAAGATGGGGAGCGGGAAGGGAGGAGGGACTGAGGGCCCCAGGGGACACTGGGGACACAGACGCCCAAGGAGGAGTCTTAGGAATTTGTTGTTACTGTTGTTGTATTTTGTTTGGAAAAATATTGTTTTTGATATCTGTTCAAGAAACTATTAAGGCTTACTTTTATTTAAGCGGGGAGGGAGAAAGAGGGGATGACGTTAGGGCTCCCCTTACCACCAGCGGGCAGAGCAGAGCTCCCCAGCATCCCCAGCACAGCCCTGGGCGGCCCACAGTGCAACCGAGTAAATAGTGGCTGGGCCCTCCCAGCCTGCACTTGACTTGTACCCCGTAGCCTTCTAGGTGTAGCTCTTCACTGGCAAAGGTGAACGTGTTTTAAGAGCAAGGCTTTTATGAGGGTTTTATTTTCATTCTTATTGAAAGAGAATATGATATGCCTAGTTTTTTATAATTTAAGAATATGCAATATACATATTTATGCACATTATAATTACTTAAAGATTTATATAAAGTAAACACAGACGTTCCCCTTCTTCAAGCCCCTTCTCCATTCACTCCCCTCCCTCCAGTCCCAGTAACTAACAACATGATTAACATATTTTAAAAATATTTTCATATATACATATAAATATGTTTATATTTGTCATGTATTGAAATGCAGACATTTTAACCAATTCCTTTCAGTTGATTCTCAAGGATTTTGCATACTTGGTTTTAGTGATGATCATCCTGAAAAGATTGTGAGAGCTAATTCCAATACTCATTTCATGTAGAGGAGAAAAAACCATGCTGTGATGAATATGCCTAAAATGATTTTCAGAATAAATAGAACATATTTCATCTTTGCTTTTGATAAGTCAGGATGATTTATTTCCCTATCTCAAATTTTTAAAAAACTCTTATTTATTTTCTGCTTAACTAAAGGAAATATGCAAATATAAGAACCTTGCATTACACTTTTGAACTTTACTTGGAAGTAAGTTTTAATAGAGAAGATGAAAAATATGAAGTTAGTGCAAAATATTTTCCAAAGACCAGGTGGCTAGAATGATTAATGAGAAAACAATGCTGGTGGTCAAATATTTCTAGAGACACAACTGAGGTTTGCAAAGAAATACCTCAGAATCTGACTAGACTGTTTGCAGAATCTTCACATAATTATGTCCTTTTAACTCTGCAAGGAGCATGGGAAACTGGAATATTCTTCAGCCTTTAATGATTTTCCCTTTACTTAAACCCTTACATCTGCAGCACTGCCTTCTCCCTGAGATGTATCAGACATATAGATCTTCCTCCGTGATGCAATTAATTATTCAAGAGTATAGAAGTTCCTTTTTCTTCGTGTATATTTTTATATACCTTAGTCATCCCCACCCCCTCTGGGATTGATAGATGTTCTGTAGCTGCTTGTTGACTTCGTAGGAGAACTAAATCATCAGGGTTTTTTTGTTCGTTTGTGTTTTGTTGTTGTTGTTAATCCTTACCTGAGGATACTTTTTCCATTGATTTTTTTAGAGAGAGAGAGAGAGAGAGAAATCGATGTGAGAGAGGCACATTGATTGGTTGCCTCTGGAATGTGCCCCTCCTGGGGGGAGGGGTCGAACCTGCAACCCAGGTACGTGCCCTTGACTGGGAATTGAACCCAGGACCCTTCTGTGTGCGGGGCCAATGCTCTAACCACTGAGCCACATGGGCCAGGGCTAAATCATCAGCTTTGATTTAAATCTCTATCTGAACATATGTTATTGTGGCATTATATACATTAAATTTATGTAAATACTTTAAATCGGGTGTTCCAGTTGTTTTAGACCTTTCTCTGCATTTTTATTTCTTTCTTGGTTTATCAAGGACTCATTTTTAAATGGGCTTATCCTGTTTATATATTTATTTATTTATTTTGATAAAGAATGAGGACACATGTCTGGGAGCAAGATCTCAAATCCTCCCCCTGTTTATTTATAAAGTAAATTTTTTATAAAGTATAGTCCACACATAGAAATCAATGTAAATCATGGTGTTTTCTGGATGAATTTTAAAAGTATAATCATACATGAACCCAGTACCCATATTAAGAAGTAGGACATTCCTAAGTCCCGAATCCCTCCATGTCCCCAGTCCCAGTTACACATACTGTCCAAGGTAATTCTTGTTTTGACTTAAAACATTATAGTCTGTTTTTGAACTTTATGTAGAAATAACCTATTTTCCCTCGACGTTATGTTTCTAGGATTTGTCCATGTTGAAAATGATCGTAACCGTTTGTGTCGTTCATTCTCTCATTGCTCAATAGCAATCCGTTGTTTAACTGTAAGGGATTGATTTCTTTATTGGTTCTGTTGTGACGGCCGTTTCCCTGTCTGCCGGCCTCATGAAGCCTCAGCGCGGAATCGCGATGGCAGCTGCTGCGGTTCTCCTGTGGGGCCGCGCCAGTGACGGCCCCGGCGTCGGTGGGCCACAGGCCTGGGTTCTCCACGCCCTTGTCAGTTTTGGTGCTGCTGGTCTTTTCTTTTTAGGTGTTCAGGTGGGAAAGTAGCAGTGTCTCATCTGTGGTTTACTTTGCATTTCCCTGGTAACTAAAGAGGCTGAGCCCATTTCCTATCTTTTTCAAGAAGTTCCTGCGTGAGCCTTTCCGCATTGCTCTGCTTTCTTCTTGCTAGTCTCTGAGAGGACTTGGTTCTCCATATATTCTGGATATGGCGGTTTTTGTTTCATACAGTATTTTTCTTCATCATGAATTGCACAATTTCACTTTCATAATACTGTCTTTTGAAGAAAGGATTTTTTTTTATTCCTAAGTAACCAATTTTTAAAATTTTCTTTTAAGGATTCTGCTTTTTTGAGTGAACTCATGTGTGCTGGTGTTTTTACTGTTTTCCTTGAGCTGCGTGGTAGGCTGTTTCCCCGAAAGATGTCTACATTAGATCCCTTGAAACCGGTGAACGTTGCTTTATTTGTAAAGGGTGTTTTGGGATGTGGTTAAGTTAAGGATCTTGAGATGAAGATATAATCCTGGGTTATCTCAGGTGGGCCCTAAATGCCATCCCAAGTATTCTTATAAAAGAAGGGGAGCCCGGCCGGGCGTGGCTCAGCGGTTGAGCATCGACCTGGTATCAGGTGATCGGGGTTTGATTCCTGGTCAGGGCACATGCCCAGTTGCGGGCTCGATCAATGACTCTCTCATCATTGATGTTTCTCTCTCTCTCTCCCCCTCCTTTCCTCTCTCTGAAATCAATAAAGATATATATATAAAAAAAAAAAAAAGAAGGGGAAAGGGAGGGGGGAGGGGAGGGGGAGGGGGAGGGGCAGGGGGAGGGGAGTCACCCAGGGAAGACAAAGGAGAAGGCAGAGGAGCAGCCCATGTAAAAAGACACGCAGGGGGTTGTGTGACCGCAGGCAGGAATGCTGAATGCTACCAGTAGCTGCCAGAATCAAGGAACAGATCCTCCCCAGAGCTTCTGTAGAGAGGGCAGCCTGCTGGCACCTTGATTTGGGGCTTCTGGTCTTCAGAACTGTGAGAGAATATGTTTCTGTTGGTTTCAGCACCACGTTTATAGTAATTTGTTATGGCAACCCTAAGAAACCAATACAGGTTTCACAGGGTTTCTTAAGTTTATGGCCCATGAATTTGGCCCAGGTTCACATCGAAAAGTGAAAAATGCTCTAAAGACATAGAGACTGCAGAGTTGAGCCAAGTCTCTGTGATTCCATCTTTCTGGAATCTTGACCTCCAGATTCCTATTTGACTCAGCAGCTCACCTACTGTGATAGATAGATGATAGATGATAGATGATAGATAGATAGATAGATAGATAGATAGATAGATAGATGATAGACAGACAGACAGATAGATAGATAGATGACAGATGATAGATGATAGATAGATAGACAGACAGACAGATAGATAGATAGATGACAGATGATGATAGATAGATGATAGATAGATAGATAGATAGATAGATAGATAGATAGATAGATAGATAGATAGATGATAGACAGACAGACAGATAGATAGATAGATGACAGATGATAGATAGACAGACAGACAGACAGAGAGAGAGAGAGATAGATAGATAGATAGATAGATAGATAGATAGATAGATAGATAGATAGATAGATGACAGATGATAGATAGATGATAGATAGATAGATAGATAGATAGATAGATAGATAGATAGATAGATAGATGATAGATAGATGATAGATAGATAGATAGATAGACAGATAGATGATAGATAATAGATCAATCAAGACAGATAGTGTTATATTTGTTTTTTTAAGTTTGTTCTCAGTGGGTTTGTTGGTGTGTGTTTAGCTATTCCATTATAGCCAGAAGCAGAAGTTTGATGTAAACTCGCTTTTTTAAATAATTAGAGTTTTCCCCACTGTTTTTTCTAAGTTTACTTTGTGCTCTAGAAAGATAATTCTTTCCAGAATTCTCTAATTGTAATTCTTAAATAAGGAATTCACTGGCCTAACGTACCAAGCACCGAGTAGTGAGTAAAACAAGAACTCCTGTCGTCCTCATTGATATTTCAAATGCCTGAAACAAAGCTACTTTGTATTTGTTCTTTACTGGCTAGGAAAATAAGAATTGTTCTGTTTTTTAGCATTAAGATGAATGTAAAGGAGCAAAAAAAGATAATTAGGATTTTAAAAGGGTATATTTTTCTAGTTCTCAATGGTAAAGTGAAAAATAATATCTAATTTTATTTATTTGTTAATTAATGAATTCACATGTGGACTAGACCTGGTTCTAGCCCAAAACTTCATCTTTCTTTTTCATTGTGATATGAGATAAGGAAAATAATTTGTTAATAGTAAAAAGTATAACTTATTAGAGCTATGAGGATTGCTTAGTTCACTTAAGAACTTAGATGACTGGTAATAAAGTTGGGACGTTAAAGCACATCAGTGAAGAGTAAGAGGTTTGTGTTAAAAGTAGTATCTTTGAACTTCAGAAAATAGAGCATAGTGCACTGTATTTCTTATTTTAAATTTCTGTTCATTAGAATAAAACATTTGAACAGGACGTTTGAAAAGTCTATCATTACACACACCTTTGCATTAACTTTGCTGTCCAGACTGTGGAGATATGCTCCTATATAGCACATGCCCTCAGAGACAGCCTTTTCCTTGCCAGGTGTAGTTTTTTTTGTTTTGTTTTGTTTTTTAATATATCTTTTTATTGATTTCAGAGAGAGGAAAGGAGAGGGAAAGAGAGAGATAGAAACATCAATGATGAGAGAGTCATTGATCAAGCCCGCAACCCGGGCATGTGCCCTGACCGGGAATCGAACCCCGATCGCCTGGATCCCAGGTCGACGCTCAACCGCTGAGCCACGCCCGGCCGGGCGCCAGGTGTAGTTTTTAACACACACTGAAGGCCTTTCAGTGAGAAATATGAGTGTGTGAGAGAAAGATAACCATAGACAATCTCCAGGGAAAAGGAGCAGTTTGGAGCTGCAGGCGAAATAAGATCGAACGCTTCCAATATTGGTGGCGCGATGATACTGGAATGGCACCCAGGCAGGAGGTGTGTTGTTGAGTCCCCTGGGGCTTCTATGTAAAAGGCAGCTTGCATGGCACCTGGGGGCACCGTGCACATAACATTGAAATCTGTTAGGTCAAAGTTGACACTTCATTTTTTAAAAGAAAATCAATTTAAAAAAAGTTGCTTCAACATTCCTCAAAATAAACTTAAGATATGAATATACCATACTTGTAATGAAGAGATAAAAGAGAATTAGTTTCCCTTCTTGTCTTACAGTAGAAAACACCCGGTAATGGTCAGGAGAACCACGGGGCATAATATTTTCTCTTGGCCTTGAGATCTTCAGGTTTCAGTGTTTTCTGTGGTGAAATATAAGCTGTGAATTTTTATTAGCCACCTTTTGCATTTCCACTTTCCTGCTGTTTATTTGTCTATGTGTGATTGAGATCTAAGGTTAAATAATTACTCCTTTTGAGAAATTCTAATTCACAGTCTATAGTTGATGTTTTTGTTAAAGGAAAACCATTTAAAATGAGACATTTTCGTTTCATTTTTTTTTTCTGTATAGTGATACTAATTCTTAATACAAATTATTAGCATATTTTATATAATTTCAAAAGTTATTCACCTCTTTGCTTGCTACCACAGCTGTATGGAACAGATTTTTGACACACATTAATATTTATATAATTTCAGGTTTATAAAAACAAAAATTTACACATAGGCCATTCAGAAAGTTTTAAAATGCACAAAGATATGTACAACTGAAAGGAGAAAAACATGTATGTCTGTATACTTAAAGGTAGCAAGGCAGGATTAAGTTATTTTTATTAGAACAGACAAATGAGAGACATTTTCTTTTAAAAAAATATATATATAATATATTTACATACACATATTTATTTAGTATCATGTGACTTTGTTCTGGCATCTTATCTACATGGAATATATCAGGAAATCAAGAATCAACTAACAGTATTAAGTTACACTTGAAAAGTGTGAGCTGTGATATGTAGTATTTTCCATAGCTCATGAGTTAGTGATTTCACAGAGAATTTTAGCAGATTTGCCAGAAGGAAAAAATCGCTATAACACATTGGTGTTTGTAAGACTGTGCAAGTGCTTAACAAAAACTGGAGTCAGGGAACATCAATAAAGCATGACAAACCCCTTCACCACCATGGAATACTGGCTCTGGGTATAATATCAATGACTGTGAGAGGCTAGAGTGGCAGGGTGCACCTCAAGTGAATGATCAGAAAGAAGAGTGACTTCTATCTATACCCCTCTCTTTGTTGACTGGGTCCAGATCCTGCCATCCTCAAAATCCCATGGAAGGAAGAGAGCAGGGTGCCACCAATACCACTTTCCTAATGCCGGTTTCATTGCTGAATAGAGTGTCAGTGACAAGGGAAGGACTGTAGTTTTTTAGAGAAGATTCTTGGGGATTGAAAAATTTGTCTTTAGACATTTAAATTCTGCCATCTAGAACATGCGTTAAGTATGTATGGGGTATGGCCCCAAAGAGACCCCAGACAACTCCAAAGATTCCCCTACCACAAGTGAATGGAATTTATAAGAAATCTTTTTAGTCAATATAAGGAAGATCTAATTTTATTGTCACTGGAAAAAATTTAAGTAATGATTGACCCCTGGCTAGCGATGTTTTCAGGAAATTAAGAAAATGGATGGTTAAACCCACTCTTTTCATGCCTGTTCCATTTTTAATTAGGTGATTATTTATTTATTTGTTTGTTTGGTTTTGGTACCGTAGAGGATGGGAGCCTCGACAAGGCTATGGTTTTGGATGATTTTGAACATTACTCTGCATTTGGAATCCCTTTTCTTCCAAGTTCAATTGTATAGATATGACTTCATATGTAAAGGTTCTAGAGTCCTGGGCAGCTCTACCTTTGAATTTAAATATTTTCGCTTTTAACATCATGTGTGTCTTAAATCCCAGGGTAGTGATTCTGCAACAGCTGTGCATTTATTGTACAGTTGTTTGCATTCATTCAGAGCCTGCTTGCTCTTCTGATACATTATTTATCGTTGTGTTCAGAATGATGTCAGCAGTAAGCCGTTGTCAGCATGCTTCTGCACATTGATAGCAAGTCCACTGACAACACAAATCTGTGCGCATTCTGCCAAAGAAAGTAGTTGACATTTTCAGCAAAGATTCTCCTTTTGCACTTTTTATCTGCATGTCTTTCGTATTCCTTTCTATTTTTTAAAGGGAAGGGGGGTGATTTGGGAGGCAGGACATTTTATTTTTAGTGGCTGATTTTGAAGCAGCTGCTGACTGCTCTGTATCATCCTCTTACAATGACACCCATTTAATTCTCAGCACTATCTTGGGAGGTTGGAGGCCATTCAACCTAGATGACTTGCCTAAGGGCATGCACATAGGACCTGGACAAAAATGGACTTTATGTTCAACAACTTAATTAATGAAGGAAAAACAACAAACATAAATGAAAGTGTTTAAAGCTCCAAACATACAATCATTTGTAGCCAGTTTCTACTCACAGGTTCTCAGCCCTGACTTCACATTAAAATTAGCAGGCTAGCTTTAAAAAAAATAATACTGGACCTCATCCCCCCACACACTGACTTAATTGAATTTGTATTGAACTCTAGCATCAGTGCATTTTAAGATCCTCAGATGATTTTAATATGCAAACAGGGCTGAGAAAAACTGATCTCTATATAAGAATTAAATAGGGCCTATGTTTGAGTAGAATAAAATTGTGGAGAGTTTTGCCCAGGAATGCATTAGGAGTACAAAGAAGAGTTGTGTTTGGGGTAATGTATCTGAGAAAAAGGGCAAGGATACGTTTTAACTTTTTAGACAGCCACTGGTCAGGGGCACACAGTTTGCTGAGACCCAGCACTTGCGTTGAAGGCAGGGAATAATAGGTACATTTTCATGGCGTGCCTTCAGGGAAGTGATGTGGATCGATCCGCTAGGCTTGAGGAAGGTTATCACTAATTTTCTAGACAGTGGAGTTCAGCAGGGGAGTGGATGTTGACCTTAGAAGGAATAGATGTTGAAATAGGTCAGTCAGGGCAGGATGGAAGGAATGAAGAGAAGAGGCAGGATGTGAAAGCGATAATGCATCTACTAGTCAGGGGCCCCTGCTGTGTTCTGCTGCTTTCATGTGTTAACAACCAGGTAGAGTTTCTTGTCCCCATCTTATTTATTACTAAGGAGGAAGCTGAGGCTAAGCAAATTTGAATTATTTGCTCAAGGTCAGAAAATAAAAAAAGGGGGGATGTTATTGCTCAAATCTCGGTCTCTCTGGTCCAAAGCTTGGCTCATTAAACTGCACCACTTTTCTATCAAGTCCCTCTGTTACAGAAAGGACACGTAAAGAGCAATCAGTTAATCAGGAATTGTTGAATTAATGCATGTGAAGCAACAGGTGGTGACAAGTTTCTGGCTGCTGCTTTGCTGCTCATGTTTTGCACAAGGCAAGTGATTTGCAGGAAGAAAAGCGTATCAGTAAATTATGCAGCATCAAAACAGGTGGAAAGACAAAGAGGAAATAAAGTGAGCTGTAAGGATGGGTACACGGCATGGCTGTGGTGGTGATGCTAGGAGATGGCATTAGGTGGCATTATTTGTAGACAATTGTGGGGGGATAGTAAGTCCCTAAGAAGTGGGTAATGGGCAAGAACAGAATAGAAACCTGGAACTATGTACTTTTCTCCTGGAATTCAGTGGTTTTCTGTTCATTCAAACCTCAGTCCCTTTGCCACCTGTTCTGTGAGCCTTTTCTGATCTCTGCCTCCTTTGTCCATCATTGCTATTCTTAAATACCTATAACACTGATCCAGTAAGTCTCTGCTTACATAACTGCCTCCACTAGATTCTGACACTCTTGAAAGCAAGCTGTGCTTTAATTCTCCTTGAATCCATCAGTCCTGGCACAGGATGTGTTCTCCCTTTAAAAGTAAATGGATTAAAAAATAGGTTAATGAATGAATTGAGCTTAGACTTTTCACTAGTGACTATTACCATGTCCCTCATTTTGCCAGATTTGTGGTTACATTACATTGCTTACTTGGAAGTAATATAATTATGTTGTACCTATTAGCTGTTTTAAAAATCTGCTCAGATCAGTAAACTGATTTGTTTAAGAATGTGAGCTAGATACTGATGGATTCTGTAAGTGGTCAAGTCACTACAATAATGCCCAAGCAATTATTTACCTGAAATTCTAACTGTGCATAGAAGCAAGTTACAAAGTATTATCTGAATTTAAGAAATGCTACAGTTGCAGTAACTTGGCATGTGTTATGGGCTGAATTGTACCTCTCCCATATTCATATGTTGAAGTCCTAGCCTTCAACACTTTAGAGTGTGACCGTATTTGGAGATAAAGACTTTAAGGGAGTAATTAGTTAAAATGATACATTTAGAATGAACTCTAATGCAATGTGACTGGTACCCCTATAAGAGGAGACTGAACACACAAAGTGGCACCAGGAAGGAGCAAGCACAGAGGAAAGACCATATGATACAGTGAAAAGGGGACTTCTTCAAGCCAAGGAGATGGGCCTTCAGAAGAAGCCAACCCTGCTGACACCTTGATCATGAACTTTCAGCCTCTAGAACTGTGAGAAAACAAATTTCTGTTGTTTACCCACCCAGACTGAGATATTTTGTTATGACAGCCTGAGCAAACTAGCACAGCATGCTATTTATTTTTCCTCTAAATGATGCTGCTCATCTAAGTTCTTCATAGTCAATCAAACTTTCACTTTTGGACAGTTAAGTAGCTACTACCACTAAGTAATCAATAAGCATAAGTAGATCATGCCTAAGCATGTAGCAATATTAAAAACTTCTGCCACATATAGTTGGAAAAATTTGCATAACTGATGCAGAGATATATGGGGAAAAGAAGTACCCTGGTCAAATGATGTTAAATACATGGATTCATTTAAAATTACCTATTGAAGCTGATTTGAAGTATTTGCTCTTATAGTTGTGTAGATGCCTCTATTTTATTCTTTTCAAGTTTAAACATTGAAAACAATCAGGAATAAGTATCTTTAAAATACCTATAAGCCATTGTCAAATCTTTGTAAACTTTGAGTGGGAGAATTTTATAAGAAATTACTAGGCTGGCTTGGGGTGATGTGTAGTAATACATTTAAACAGAATCTAAGTAGAAAATGAGAGGAGAATCAAAGACTATAGCGATAAACATTCATTTCTTCTGAAAGTGTTTTAACATTTCTCTTATACAACTTTTATGTTCACTTTTGCATTATGCCATTTAATGAGATTATGCTCTAGTTAAAGTTAAAGAAAAAGTTATTTCAGAATATAGAATTTAGCCCTCTAGGTATACCAGGCTTTTCAATGTTGTAAGGGTTTTGAACTCCTTATCTATTTTTTATTTATTCTGAAAGGATGTGAGAATAATTCATTTGGGGAAAAAGGAGAATTTATTCATATTATAGTTATTTTTCCCAAACTTAGATTCTATTGATTGCTAGGACATTAGTTATTCTTTCTTACCTATATTTTGTGGCTTTTTTTCCTGGAGTTCTATCATAGCAAGGTACTTCCCAGGCAATATTTCAATATTTCAGAGGTGTCAAGGGACCTCAAGTATCTTTCACTTCAGTTCAGGAGGTACGATTTGAAGAAAGAGACATAGGTACTGGCCAGGACAAAAAAGTACTTTATGATTCAACTGTTTTATATTTTTGCTCATAAGATTTGACATTGAGTAATGGGACATAACCCATTTGAAACTATTAACCCAGGTCGCCTCTCTGTTACTTCACCCAGGCTCTACCTGCCTTACACTCACAACACACACACACACACACGGGACTGTCACAGTTGTCCTCTCAATGCCTTAAACTCAAGATTTTCTCAATAAAGCCAGTATTTATATAAAAGAAATGATAAAACATTAAAAATTTGATAAATGTATGTATATTATGCAAGTTTTATTTTTAATTCATGTATTTTAATATAATAATGTACCTTAATTATGTAAATGAACTTTTAGTATCCAATTTATAAATGACATTAGTAGAAAGACCTGTGTTTGACAAATGGCTCTACCATTTGTTAGCTGACTTGGGGTAACCCAATTAATCTTCTTATGCCTCAGATTCCTTGTCAAAATAAGACTATTAATACCTCTACTAATACCTGTGATGATGGTTATATAATCATGGTATGGGAAATTGCTTGACAAACAGTTAAATGCTACACATGTTTTTGTTATTGTTGTTATTTTTATCATTATAATTATGGTTGTTATTTCAAAGTGTCTTCTTTTTTGAAATTAACATCAGCACCTGTCTACTATTAGTTTATGAAAGACTATCAAGGATTGAAAGTCAGCCTTAAGGCTCCAAATTGGAAAGGAAGAAGTAACATTGTCTCTTTTTGCAGATGATGTTATTTTATATGTAGAAAATACTAACATATCCACTAAAAAAACAGTTTAAATTAATCAGTAAAGTTTCAGGACACTAAATCAACAAAATATTAGTTGTGTTTCTGTATACTGACAATTAATTAATTATCTGAAAAAGAAATAAAGACAATGATTTTATATAGGATAGCATTAGAAACAATAAAATACATAGTAATAAATTTAATCAGTGAGATGAAAATTCTATACATTGAAACTATAAGATATTTATGAAAGGAATTGAATAAGAAACAATACATTGAAAGAAATCTTGTGTTTATAGAAGAGTTAATGTTGTTAAAATAGTACCCTAAGCAATGTACAGATTCAATGCATTTCTATCAAAATCCCAATCCTATTTTTCACTAAATAGAAAAATAATCTTAACATTTGTATGGAATCACAAAAGACCTTGGGATAGCCAAAGTGATTTTGAGACAGAACAAAGCTGATAACATGACACTTTCTGATTTCTAACTGTACTACAAAACTACAGTAATCAGAACAGTATGATACCAGCATAAAAACAAAAACATAGAAAAATGGAGCAGAATTGAGAGCCCAGAAATAAACCCATGCATATACAGTTCGCTAATATTTGACATGAAGCCAAGAAGACTCAATTTGCAAAAGACAGACTCTTCAATAAATGGCATGGAGAAAACTGGATATTCACCTGTAAAATGATGAAATTGGACCCTTATCTTACACCATTCATAAAAATTAACTTGAAGTGGATTAAGGATTTAGATGTTTAAGATCTAAAATTGTAAAACTCCTAGAAAAAAACATAGTGGAAAAGTTTTTTGACATTGGTCTTGGCAATAATCTTTTGGGTTGGACACCAAAAGCACAAGAAATAAAAGTAAAAATCAAGTGGGACAACATCAAATTAAGAAAGCCTCTGTATAGCAGAAGAAACAATCAACAAAATGAGGAAGGCAACCTATGGAATAATAGAAAATATTTGCGAACCATGTTTCTGATAAGTGGCTAGGATCCAAAATGTATAAGGGACTCATACAACTCAATAGAAAAACACACACAATCCAATTTAAAAATGGCCAAAAAACTTGAAATAATTTTTCCCCCCAAATAAAACATACAAATGACCAACAGATAGATACATGAAAAGATGATCGACATCACTAATCACCAAAGAAATAGAAATCAAAACCACAATGAGATATCACCCCACAGTAACCCTCAAAATGGTAATTACGTGAGGTGAAAAGTTTGTTAACTGACCGTATTTTGGCTATCAGTTTGCAGTATATACGTGTTATCAAATCATCAGATTGTACACCTAAAACTCACACAATGTCATATCTCAATTATGCCTCAGTAAAACTGGGAAATATCAGTCGTTTTTTTCTTTTAATATGTCTTTATTGACTTCAGAGAGAGGAAGGAAGAGGGAGACAGAGAGAGATAGAGAGAGAGAGAGAGAGAGAAACATCAATGATGAGAGTCATTAATCAGCTGCCTCCTGCACGCCCCCGACTGGGGATCGAGTGAAACCCGGGCATGCGCCCTGACCGGGAATCGAACCTCCATCTCCTGGATCACAGGCCAATGCTCAACTGCTGAGCCACGCCGGCCGGGCAGAAAATATCAGTCTTTTTGTTAGGCCTTCATGCATTCATTCAGGAGGCCTTTACTGAGTGCATATTCTGTGTTAGTTTCGCTGTTGAGAGTGAGTATACCGTACCAAGAAAAAGGAAAGATATTCTGTGTCATCTTGGAGCTAAATAAAGAGGAGTTGTAGCATTAACCCCAAAATTAAAATATCACACAAATATAAAACCACAACAGTATTTGTATTGAAGTCTTACAGCACATCCTTGAAAGGTCAACAATTTTGTGAAATATTTATTTCATTAAATTTTTCTAAATTACATTTTTTGTTAATCTATGCTGCTCTTGGATTCACTACCCTTTGATTCTGGTCAGTTTTAACCTTTTGCTTGTTTTTGAAAGATATTGACTTTTTTAATGTGTAGCTTTGGCTGAATTTATTTTGGAATGTGTGGACATTTTCTTAATTTTAAGTTCAAAGGCATGATGTCTTCACTAATTCTAGAGCCACTTCAATGGTGTAGATTTGGCTATTATCAGAATTATGAAAAGACTTTGCAAGGAAACTCTTTACCAGTATTTGGCTAGATGTGAGAATGCTTGAGAAATTTTCAAGGTCTAATTTGATCTGTCAAGATTTTTGTCAAACTGGATAATTGAAAGTGTGTCCAAGTAAAATAGTATGTGGCATAATTTTTAAGCAAATCAAAACACAGTCTGAATTGATACCAGTGGCTTTCAAAGTGGAATGTATTGAGCTTTCTATGGCAATACTGAATGCTTCAAGGTAGGACTCATCTCTAAGTTAACATTTTCTTTACTGCACTAAGAATATCGTTTTTGCCTGTGCTTTTAGTTCATAAATTAATTAAAGGCCATCTATAGTCAGTTGTAAACATGAAGCCTTTTCAGGATGAGAAGTGAGCATGTTTAATATGTAAAAGAACTCAGTAAGTATTGAGGACAGCTCCAGGGACAAAACTAAGATTCTGTAAAAAGAAGGCCTGGGAAAAAACAGCAAGTGATAGAAAATTATGGCTCAGAAATCAAAATGAGAACTAGAATATTCTCCTTGATAGTCGATAGCTGAATAAAGGTTCAAGGGCAAGAATGTAGTTCAGCTCACAGCCAGATTTATGGCATCTGCTTAAGCAGAAATGGTGCTAAACCCTGTAAGCTAATATCTTTATGCTAAAAAACAAGTTACAGGGACATCTTATCAAGTCTGTAGTATCTTTGCAAGCCTGAATTTGAAGGAGGCTTTGAGGTAGTTTCAAATAGACCAAGGGACCTTCGCATATTCGGAGCTGACAAAGATCAGGACAAATTTTAGTCAGGCCCCTTGAAGCCCTCCGTGGGACTAGGCCCCATCTTGAGCTTCAGCCTCCATCCTTGTGAAGTCCATTTTTAACAAGAATCCTGCTAAATCAGTTTAGAGAGAATCCCCGCCCTGGATACCTGACCAGACCCCTCACCATCCCATCATCGACCGCAGAGTTCTGTTAGGTCGGTTCAGCAAGAATTATGCTGCCCTTTCAGTACTTTCCCACCCACCAGCTCCTCACCCTGCTCCTGGGCCATGAGACCCCCTTTTCCTTCTTGTGTTCAGAATTGAGCCCCGTTCCATACCGAGGTCTCTTTTCCCCTATTGCAAGAGGCCTTTAGTCAATCTGTTTTTACCATTTTTACTCCTGTCCATCTCTGTTTTTTCTTTGACAAAGCACATAAGCTCTGTCAAAATTGTCTGTGAACTACTTTTAACATTTATATCCCAATGAGGTAGATAGTTATTCAGTATAAGGTATATATCTGAAAGATCTTCAATATGTTGGGGGCTGTATATCACCAGCTCTCTCTCTACACTTGATTTTTTACTAAATTAGCACGTAATCACATAGTATACTATATACTGTTTATAATATATTTGGTATTAGTTAATATTATTAGCCTAACATATATCATGTAAAGGTTATATTGTAACTAGTTATATATATAAGCTAATATATATACTATTTTTAGATTTTAACCCTAAGTTAATATCTAACTTAAGGTTAGATATTATGTTGTATCATACATATGTTGTATCACACTAAGTTATAATACTACACATGTAACAGCAGATGCATAGTATGCTACAACATCTGTAAGGGCAGATAATCACATATAATTTACACAGTATAAGTATCTTCTAACACTGACATTCTAGTAGAGAAGCGGAGCGCCAGTTTCCTCATTCTCAGTACTCTCCCAGTTGGATGGGCTGACGAGACCAAAACCAAAACCCGTTTTGAAACCTTGGCCGTGGTCCTGGAGACCTCAGCCAGGCTTGGGCCTGGGAGGTGTCCCCACCCCCATTTAAGCCAAAGTAGGTGACACCCCGGGGAGGGCGAGCAGCGGCAGAGCTGGGCCCGGCTCCCCGTGAACCCGCAGCACCGCGGCGCCGGGAGGCAGGGAATCCGCTTCTTGTGCTCGGGTCAAGTGGAAGGTCCTGAAGCCATGACTTCAGGTTTTGTTTATGGTTTTAATGTCTAGGACACCCTTTATTTAGGCTTTCTGTAATTAAAGGCAGCGCTATTCAAAATTAAATAAGCTTGCCTTTGAACTTCTAAATGTATACACAAAGTATCATCTTCTCCTTTTCAAATAATAAAAAAAAAGTTATACCAAAGACCACAGTTAAACCAAAGACCTCAGCCAGTTTCATTTGCCCACACTTGTCATGAAAACAATATCTTACTAAACAAATGATATGGAAACACACTTTTTAAAGTTCTTTTTGTTGTGCCCAGCTACTGTGATTGATATGAATGTGTGTATGTCAAATATACGTGTTAGAAATCACCGATTTATTACACATTACTTATGCCCTTTAGGGAAGGTTAAGCAAGCCTTTGTTTTTAGGAGGATGGCTGCATTTTGCTTTCTAGAATGTCTGGAAGAGCAAGGTAATGTAATAGAAAGCAAAACAAGGAGGAATATTGACAATAATGTCAACAATGAAAGGATATTTTAAAATGTTTTTTTTTGTAATAAAATTCAGAGAATCATATAATAAAAATAAAAAATAATGTATTTTATTCTGAGATAGAATTTGCATGTCAGTATGTTTCAAGTGGAAGGAAAAGAAATAAACTAATATGTTGAAAGCTCTGATTCTAGCTAATAACCTTATCCCATAGACTTTAGGAGTTAATAATGGCCATACATATATGCTTTTCCCATATATATTGTTTTTTGGGAGGGAGGTGGCGATAGAAAGCACTCAAAACTGTTACTCTGCCTATTTATATGCTTTTCCATGGATTTCCCTTCTGTTTACCACCTTCACTATGTTTAGGATATAAGTTTTATGACATCAGGGACCATGGAACAAATGGAAGTGGACCTATTAAAATAAGAAATAAAATCTAAGTACCTTTAGCATGTTATGAAATAAGTAAGTTATGCCTTTAATGAAAGATAAAGAAAAATACAAACTTTTTAACAGAAACTACTTTTGTTTTACAAGAGCTGTGGATTCCCAGGGAGGTTATATGAACTCTGAAAAGTGATAGTCAAATCCTACCGAGAGGAGTCCCTTGGAGTGAGGAGTTTGCCTCGAATGTGGGGAGAGCATCTGGCCTGGGGAGCTGCTTCAGCCTCCCGCAGCTGAAGGTCTATTGATTGGGAAGTTAGGACTGTACAGTAAATGTTCAAACATTGACTTAATAAAGATGAGCACCTCGAAGTAGTCTTTCTTTTCTTGCAAGATTTCAAATCAAAGGTAAACCTTGCAAGGGGGCAGGAAACGCACTTACTTTGGAAGGCTTAGGTCAAAACTTTGGCCACAATTGTTGTTTTCTCTAATCTCTTGATCTTTGTGAATTAGCTCTTTAACTGCTTTTGCACTAGTGGAAAAGTTATTCTGAATTTTGTTTGAATAATCCTCTAAGATGCTGAAAGTAATTTATTAGAATTAGGGCCCAGGAAATTGCACATTCCTTAACTAGGTTTTTAGATTAAACTAAGAGATAAGCCCAGAAGTACATAAAGATAGTGAAATCCTATTTGCAGTGTCAGTGTTTCGATATTTTATGAAATTAGCAAAGCTTTATTGTATTTTCTGCCTGGGTACTCAATTGAATAAAAGGCATAATAAATAAGAATTCAGAAGCAGAATTTTGTTGAGGGGAAAAATAAATTAGAAACGGGAATGCAATCATGCTCATATATATTTTATGAATTTTATGCATTCTGTATTTGAAAGGTTGCCGAGATATACTTGGGTCAATTGAAATATAGATTAACGTTGAAAATTTTAATATTTTTCTATATTTATATACGTATTCCTTTGCACACAAAAGTATAAAAACTTCTGCGAAAACCAGTTCTCAAGATATTATTTTCCGTTATAATGCCTGAATAATGAGAATTGTAG
Source organism: Miniopterus schreibersii (assembly GCF_964146895.1). Taxonomy (NCBI): domain Eukaryota; kingdom Metazoa; phylum Chordata; class Mammalia; order Chiroptera; family Miniopteridae; genus Miniopterus; species Miniopterus schreibersii. Next base: position 67,696,398 of record NC_138108.1, on the reverse strand, counting down.
AATGTTTTCTAAGTTAGAGAGACAATATTGCTTTCTTTAACTCTGGGGCTTTTTGTGTTTTGAGGCAAATTATCAAACATAGACTTCTTCCATTTCAATATCTCAGTTTGGAAGAGTGGATAAAAATTAATTTTTGCCGTTTTAAGATTTGAGATAAAAACAATAAATAAGGGAAACAGAATGGATGTCCCTTTCCGTGTTGCTGAAATTTCATATATACAAAATGATAGGAATCTCTGTCACTTCCTGGTGGTAAAAATGCACAGTGACTTCTGAATTGGACAGAAGTGGCCCATGGTCTGCAGATGTCCAAGGATGAGGTCGGCATGCTTATCACTGAAGACCGTGTAAGTCAGCTCGGCTTTGGCGTGATACACAGACTGGGTAGGTGAGTAAACCTTCATAGTTTGTGAAGTTTCACAGGGAAAATAAGTGGATTCCTGAGCCTTGGCTGATGTCCACAAATTAAACTGGACAATCACATGAGGCCAAGTTTGTGAGTAGAGTAGTCCAGCAGATGGTCAGGCTGCAGTGACAGCCAATGGAGTGTTACCCCAACCCAAAGAAAAGGCCAAGGCAGGTAAACGCAAGGCCAGGCATGCAAGCCGCAAAGCCGATGGTGCCTCGCTGTTTTCATCAAGGCCTTTGGTATGTTCATTACTTTCTACATGCTCCCCTGTGGCTCTCCTCTGCTGTAGGCTGACAGATTTGGCTTTATCTGTAATGAACTTATGCAAAATCTAAAGGCATTGATAGAGGTTGATAGACGTATGTCACCATCATCATCATCATCACCACCACCAGCACATACTGAATACTGACCGTACCTGCCTGTTACTTTAATCTTACCCCATTTCATCATCACACATCTCCTGTGGTAAATTGGTAGAACCAGTATTCACACATTTACATGAGGAAGCCAGTGTGTAGAGAATTGAAATAAGGTACCCAGCGACACACAGCTATTATGGACAGGCTGGAATTCGTACCCAGGTCTTGCTGCTTCTAAACCAATGTTTTTATTCATAGTAGTAGACCTTGATCAGATATATTTATGTTGGTACATTCCTAAGCACTTTAAAATTTCCTCAGTTTGTGCTAGTAAGAGGATGCCAGAAATGTCTCAGACTCTAAAACATCTGTTCAGCTCGGTTTTACTTACTTTCACCCGATTAGCATTTATTGAATACTTACTATGAGTGAGGCACTGTTCTAGGCACTGGAAACTCAGAAATGCATAAAACACATCATTTTCTCTGGCCAAACAAGCAATGTCATGGGTTAAGGCATAAGACATTATATACAACCTTCAATTTATCGAGCAGACGTTTCTCTCTATTTATTATGTCTCAGGAAAAAAGTGCCTATGTACAAATAACCTAATAACTGCTGGTTTCACTGCCTAGAAGAATTAGCAAATTATTCTTCTAACCAGTGGGCCAGTTAGAATAAGATAAATGATCACAAATATCTAATGTGCTTAAATTGCTTCCAAAGAAGCCATGCCTTGCAGGCAATGAATGTCAACATATTTATTAATGATGCAATTAAGGATTTGACCTCTTAAGTAAAGCAGACAGTCAATAAAATAATATCTACTTCATAAAATAAGAACATGCTTCTTTTTGGTGTCAGTGCAGAAGTTAAAGGAGTACACGGATTTCAAATGTCTGTATTCGTCTCTAATTATTCTGAGCATACAGCCTGAATCCAGTGCCACGATTCCTCTTAGGAAATATCGAGGAGAATGTGGCAGCGTTATAAAGTGATGTTTGGATATTTGATATGTTTGCTTAAGTTTATTGTTTGTGTTTTGATATATTTCAGCATATATTTTACTTGACTTTAAACTTTACTTAGGTTTATTTATTGATTTTTTTTAACTGTTTGAGATTGGCTGGGAAAATGGCAGTGCCAGGCTGAATTATTACCACTAGAAGATCAGTTTGGGGAAGAAAGACAAATAGAGATCGGGTTTATTGTCCCTGAGAATTCATTCAATTGCTAGAAGACATCAATATCAGTCTTAAGCCAATACTAGTGAAGTATAGTAGATAAAACTTATAATAGTAGAAACCTATATATTCGTGGACATCATCCTATCCAAGTGATTAATCTAAGTGAAAACATTTTATTTATTATATGTGCAAATTCCCAGCTGACATCAGCTTGACTTGAATGAGAACTTTAACAAAAGGTCAGTGTTCATTATTTTAGCATTTTATTTTTATAATTATTAGTTACCTAATTTTAATTTGGAAAGTTCTTTTCATCTCTCTGGTTTTATGAAAGACTGAACTAAAGCTGTTTTCTGTTTGGATCTCAAATTCTGATAAATAGAGAAACATTCTCAGCATTAGTTGATGGGCCCCTGATCTATGGTACTGTAATCCTATACCTGAACTAAGTTGGTGAAACACATTGGAAAAGCAGTATGCAATTATTATTTTAGGCTCTTAATTAGTTTGCAACATTTTGGCGAGAAAATGATTATAGCATGATTCTCTATGAGTTCAACACTGTAAACCTTCACTATAGTTTTGTGTTTGCTGTTTTATTATGCTTTTTTAATATGGTACAAAAGTAATCATTAGACCCCTGCCATGTTCTGCAAAATTGCATATGAACAGTTTAACAGCCAGGGGATCAAGCATGGAAAAAGGCATCAGCAATGCTTTTTAAAGGGAAACGCTGTAGCTGTCCTCTGGGAAGGACACAATCAGGGATGTCTGGCTGCTTTACAATATTCTGCTTTTGCAGAATTCTTCCCCAATACAAAAAACTTTAGATTTGGGTCAACTCTACATATTCTTCATAGATCTGAAATTGTGCAGGGCCCATACTTTCTTCGAAGACAATCTTCCCAGAGGCCTGAGCTTAAAAATTTGTTGGAACAAAAATAGTTTGGCAGAGCCTATAACCTTCAATATGGTACTATCACAAAAATATCATAACGACTGTTATATGAACTATTAGGGTGCAAGGCTGCATCTTAGGGCTTTGTGTATATCAAGTGATTATATTTTTATAATAACCTAGCAGAATAAGAGTGCTATAAGAGAGGTACTGGTATCATTACGGTCCCCTAGGATATGCAGGTCATCGCACAGATGAGGACAGTGAAGCATAGCGAAGTTAAGTATTAGGAGATACCTGTCAGACCAGGGTTTGAACCCAGGCAGTCTGACTCTAGCGTCCATTACGTAATACTGCCTCCCAGTTAGCGCTGGGGTTAGAAGCCTCACCTATTTCCCAATTACTGCCTGACATCTTCACGTGGATTCATCATAGGTTGGGGTGCATAGTACAAAAACGTGAGGTATAATTTATACTTTACACAGACTAAACATCTTTCCCTTTATATCTCATTCATTTTTTTCATCCAGAATTTATTGATACCTACTATGCACCAGACATTGTGCCAGATGATTGATGCAGTTTTATAAAAGACAGAGTTCCATTTTCATCGATCATGCATTGTTCTGCTTGGGTGCTACATAAGTGTTATTTTAGCCAGAAGCTAATTTCCATTGCACCACACATATTATCATTATATTATAATGCTGACTCTCAGTTGTTACATCCATAAATATTTGCCTCGGAAAAGCTATTCATTAGTAGCATATTTGAAATATTTTTATTCATGTTATACACTGGTACATATTGGTTGGAGAATTCCCTTACGCCAAATTATGAAATTTTAGGTCCCAATACGTATGTTTCAACTACATTTTTTGCTTGAAGGAGGCAATATGTTTTTGGTTCCTTCCTGAAAACTTATCTGGATATAAAGGAAAAGTTGACAAATTAGATTTAAATTAAAATTTTAATTAAAAATAATTTTTTTTTGCCAGAGATACTCTTAAGAAAATGAAAAGAAAAACCATATAATTTAGAGCATATATTTGCATATTACAAGTCCAACAAAAAATTTGTACCCAGAATATGTAAAGAGCTCATAGAACTCAACAATATGAAAACAAACAACCTATTATAGGTCCAGCTACTGTAATAATATACCATAGGCTGGGTGGCTTAAACAACAGACATATATTTCTCATAGTTCTGGTCGTCTAGGGTCAAGGTGCCTGGTATTTGTGTCATCAGAAGGCCGGCTTCTTAGTTTATAGATAGCCACCTTCTCATTCTGTGCTTTCTCCTGCTTCTCATAAGGACACTAATCTCATAATGAGGGCCTCACTCTTACGACCTAGTCAACACCTAATCACCTCCCTTAGGCCCTACCTCCAAACACTGTCACATTGGGACTTAGGATTTTGTATATGAATTTTGGAGCGTCATAAACATTCAGTCTGTAACACAACCCAATTAAACATTAGTCCAACTTTGAAAATACATTTCCCCAATGACAATACAGAGACGGCAGATAAGCACTTGAAAAGCTTTTTCAACATCCTTAGTCTTTAGGAAAATGCAAATGAAAATTACAGTGTAACACCACCATACCCTTATAAGAATGATAAAACTTAAAATAGCAAAAAAGTGATCATACTAAGTGCAGATAGAGATGCAAGCAACTAGAGCTCCCATACGTTGTTAAAGGAAATGCAAAATGATACAGTGAACTCTTTGGAGAATAGTTTAGTAGTTTCTTTTTTGTTTTTTTTATGATGGGAAACATTTATTTATTTAATTGAAATATAATTGACATACAGTATTACTTTAGTTTCCAGTGTACAACATATTAATTTGGCATTTATATACCTTACAAAGTGATTATCACAGTAAGTCATGTAATTATCACCATATAAAGTTCTTACAATATCATTGACTGTATTTCCTGTGCTGTACATTACACCTCCTTGACTTACTTATTTTATAACTGGAAGTTTGTACCTTTTAATCCTCTAAACCTGTTTTGCCCCTGCCATCACTGTCCTCCCTACTGGCAACCATCATTTTGTTCACTGTCTGTGAGTCTGTTTCTGTTTTGTTTTGTATTTTTTGGGGTTTTATTAGATTCTACATATAAATAAAATCATATGGTATTTGTCTTTGTCTGACTTATTTCACTTAGCATAATATCTTCCAGATCCATCCATGTTGTCCCAGGTGGCGAGATTTCATTCTTTTTTATGGCAAAGCAATATTCCATCACGTATGTACACATACAAACACACACAGTGGTTGCTTCAGTATCTTGGCTATTGAAAAGAATGCTGCAATGAACATAAGGGCGTATATATCTTTTCAAATTAATGTTTTGATTTCTTTGGATAAATACCCAGAAGTAGAATTGTTGGGTTGTATGACAGTTCTATTTTTAATTTTTTGAACAGCTTCCACAGTGGCTCTACCAACTGACAATCCTACCAACATTGCACAAGGGTTCCCTCTTCTCCATATCTTGGCCAACACTTGTTATTTGTTGTCTTTTTTATAATAGTAATTCCGACAAGTGTGGAAGCAGGGTTTTTTTAATAAAGTCTACACTTATGTATGACCCAACAATAACCCTTCTAATTATATGTACTCAAAATCAATGAAAACGTATATTCATACAAAACCTTTATTCATAATTAGGAAAATGTGGCAACATCTCAATGTCCTTCAGCAGGGGAATGGCTAAACAAAATGTGCTACATCCACACAATGGAATTCTACTCAGCAACAAAAAGAATGAATTCTCGATACAGGCAGCAATGTGGATGCACCTCAAATACACTTTCCTCCAATGGCTACATCTGTATATTTCCATTTTTATGACATTGTGAGGGAAAAAAGGAAAATTGTAGGGACAGAGAACAGATCAGTGGTTTCTGAGCATCAGGATCGGGGGAAAGGGTTGACTCCAAAGGGGCAGCACAAGGACATTGTTACGGTGGCAGATCTGATCTGTCTCACAGTTTTGGTAGTGGATACAATACTCCATGCATTTCCTAAAACCCATAGAACTATACAACACAAAGAGGGAATTTTATTGTATGTAAATGTAAAAACATGCCAAATAATGAAAATAAAAATGTAAGTAATGAAACAAAACAATTGGCAACATTTTTTTGTGCAAGAACTTTAATGAATCCCTTGACATTGTCTTTCCATTTCTGGAAATGTGTTCTTCAAAAAGCCATCAACAATATGGTCAAGATTGTTCTTTGCAGTATTATTTATCACAGAGAAATTGAAAACATCTTAACTGTACAATTATAGTGAGGTAGTTAAATGAAGATGTATTTCCCATTTACAGGCACTAAAATATGTTTCTGAAGGTTAATTACAGGGAGAAATGATCAGTCTTCACTCATGTACTATCAGTTTACTCTATCAACTTTCCCATTTTAACTTTAAAATATTGATTTTCAAATATTTTACAACTTCTCGACAACTTTAAGTACTTTATAAACTACTACATATTCACATTGGTTCAAGTCCTTTTCTAAATAGCCAGATAGCTAAATATATATAGATAGAGATAGGTAGATAAAGAGATGAAATGAGTAATATTATTTCTTCCTTTATAATCATTTCAGTTCCTCTTCTATTTTTTTAGTTAACACAAATGGGATGTGAATAGAGCTAGTATCTTTGACACAAATCATTTTTCTATTTGTAATGTCCTTTATGCCCATTTTCACCAGTAGTAAAAAACCACATTATATATAAATGGTGCTTTGCAATTTCCACAGTGTTATTTTACATTAGCCTCTTTGATTCATCAGCGGACCTGGTGACATAATCAGGGACGGTAGCAGTGCCCCTCCCCCCACCGACGCAGGCGTCAGAAGCCTGAAGAAGCTTAGCCACTTTGCAGGGGCACACCTTGGCAGGTGTTAAAGCCAGGACACAATCCAGATGTTACAACTCCTCATCAAATATTCTGTGCATTATAATGCACTGTTTACTTCCTGAAGAAGTAAGTCCTGTACTACAAAGGTCACTTATTCCATTATTGTCCTTCTGTATTCAGCTTTTTAAAATTGTACAGCCTCTCTATAAAATTCCCAGAAGAAACAGCGTTTCTGCACTAAAAAGATGTCTTCATGTCTTCAGATCGTGTTTTGAGATGTATCAGTGTGCGCTTTTCCCCAGTGTGCACTTCTGTGCCTTCTTGGACAGGACCCCGCCCTCCTGTTGATCTCTGAGTTTTCCACTGTGCCCAAAAGAGTTTGCATTATTCCTCCAATGCAAACAGATGGAGCAAGTCAGTGCTCACAAGTGGATTCTTGAAGCTTAGTTTAGAGAGAATAATCCTAAAAACCAGCCTTTCGTATGCAAGAGTCAGACCTGTGGGAGAAAAGCATTATGTCAGTTTTAAATAGCTCCCTTCAGATATCAAGATGGGAGGAAAAGTACTCGGGATGCAGTTTTTGCAGAATCCAGGATCCTACTTTGTCCAGTTTCCTGAATTGGAAAGGTGGTGCCCAGGGTGGATATGGAGAAGAGGTCCAGGGATTAGGTTCCCTGCCCCTCTTGTCCTGCAGAAGAAATGTTGGGCCGAGGAAATGAAAACTATAAACATTTCAGATAGGTTAAAGAGAAAAACTGTGCACACAGGGTTCCCCGCATCCCAACATAAAGGGAGGGGCTTCGAGAGTGACGCAGTGATCTGCTGTGTTTAGGCGCCTCCCAGCCTGCTCCCCCCGGGCCTGTTTATGACCTGGTGGTGACCCCGAAATCCCAGCAGGCCCCAGTGTGAGACGTGGAGTACTGACTGCCCCTGGAAACAGGATCTAGCTCGGGGCAGGCCCGGATATTGTAATGTTGTGCTGGGTGCATTCTCTGTGACAGGTGTTGGCTGTTCTGGTTTTGTGCTGAGGGACCCCAGAGACCTACTCAGTCACACAGGCTTCTCACCCAATAGCTCACATGCCCTGCAGATAAAATTGCAGCAAACTCTGGCCTCTGGGAACATGTTTACCTTTGAAAGATTGATTTCTTGTTTAAGCTGTTATTTCCTGCCAATTATTTTCTTTTTAACATTTGTTTTGAGTTTTCCCTTATGTCCATTTTAGTATTTGCTCTTACATTGTTTCCTTTTTTTTAAAAATCAGTGATTAGAGGATTTTTTTCACTTTGTGATCATCCTTGCATGATTATTACATTTTTTGCTTGTGTTTGTGTCGTTTATCTTATCATATGTTGTTCTGTTGCTGCAGAATGTCCCTAATTTGGTCATATGTTCTGCCTTACTCTTCCATCTCTCCATCCTGAGCTCTTCTCATCTGCTTATCTATTCTGGTTTTGAAAGGCATTGTCCTGTGTTGCCCCATCCCCTGATGTCATTCCCAGATGATCAGGGTTCCCACTCCTTTCAGCTTACCATTGCCAATACTGCATTTGCCGAGACGCTGACAGTGAGCTGGAGAGAGGCCCTTCCCCGTGGTCGTCATCAGCTGAAGGCCCTGCCGTGGGAATGGCCCTGTGAGGTGGGAGCCGGTGCAGCGGCCAGGGGAGGAGCGTGGCCTGCGATGGTGCAGGCGGCGCCCGGGTCCAGCTCAGGCGCCGGGCAGCTCCCTCACTGTGAGCAAGGCCTTTAGCCTCTCTGCTTCAGGTAAACTAATAATGGTCATACAGATTTCATTAAGCCACTACATGGCCTGTGGCCAGCACAGCGTGTAGCCCACTCCTACCCAAATATCGGCTGTTGATGTTAGCGTAGGGCGGGTGGTTTTTTATTATTATGAATGTGATAAATTTTTTTTTAAATATATCTTTATTGATTTCAGAGAGAGGAAGGGAGAGGGAGAGAGAGAGACAGAAACATCAATGATGAGAGAGTCATTGATCGAGCCCGCAACCCAGGCATGTGCTCTGACCGGGAATCAAACCCTGATCGCCTGGATCCTAGTTCGATGCTCAACCGCTGAGCCACGCCTGGCCGGGCTGAATATGATAATTCTTAACATCAGGTGTTGTTGTCTTCTTGTACGTGTAAAGTGCAGAGACAAACAGGCTTCAGACTGGGAAATTAGCAAGCGGAGATATTCACTGCAGTGCTGGCATTGTGTTGCTGCACAGAGCTAGCTTCTGTTTAGCCTTTAGCTCTGTTTCATATTTTATTGGTTTGCAATCTAAACATTTCCTTAGCTGATTAGGTTCTCAGCACAGAAGTGGCCATGGACTACTTGCCTGTAAGGAGATAACATTTAAAATTTTAAATGGAACTAAGTACATATGAATCCAGTGAATTTGCTATGTGCTGTCTGTTGACATCTTACTCAGCTGTCGGCAAGCATTTAATCAATGTTTATTGCCTTTCTTCTCTGAGATTTAAATAGGACATAAAATTTTATGACAGGCAGAGTATTTTCAATACTTTTACTATTTTCCATAGATAGTGTAATAGTATACGAGAGGAAATATCCATAAAATACCAAGAATGCATTATTTTTAGAAGAATATGGTAATTTGAAGTTTTCATAATGACAAAATGTTGGTGTACTTTTCAAATCACGCTGTAGATTTGTGGATATCTGGGTTTCTCTTTTTTTCTCTTTTGTGTATATCTTTTCTCTTTTTTTTTTTTCTTTCTGGATACCTATAGTCTAGGTCAGAAAGCTAAGAATTATAGTTTTTTTTCCTACTGTTATAAAAGATAGATAGTAGTTCATAATATTAAATTGTAGTTCCTCAGAAGTCACAAAACAGCCAATGCCGCAGAATGAAGTAGAAAGAATACGTGTGGTTTAAACATTAGCTTGATGTCCAAAGCACAAACCGTGATAGCTGTGTTAGTATTAAGTTTACAGGATACTTGACCATTAGCCATAAAATGTTTGCCCTGAGGTATTTCTATGTAAAGTAATATATACATTTGAACTGGGGGGAACATTAGGGAACCTTGAGTATATTGCTATGTTCAAAAATATTTCTCTCATCTCAGTACTTTTGCTTTTATCCAGGAATTGTCAGGCATGAGAACAGGAGTATAAAGTATGGCCAAGACCTAGTCACCCATCCATTATGCCACAGTTCCCAGAATCACGTACACACACACACACACACACACACACACAACTAGTGTTGAATAAGACCACAGAATTTCACTCTTAGATATATACTGAAAAGAGTTGAAAACAGGTACTCAAACATGTACACATATAAACGTGTTCAGGGCAGCACTGGTCACAGTAGCTAAAATATGTCCATCAGCAGATGACTGGATAAAGGCCTGGGGGTGGTGGGTGAGTGTGGAGTGGAGGGAGTCAATGGGGGAAAGTGGGGGACTTCTGTAATACTTTCAACAATAAAGACAAATTTTTAAAAAGTGTAGTATAGACATATAATAGAATATTTTTTATCATAAAATGGAGTAGTGATATATGCTATAGCATAGATGAATCTCTAAAATATTATGTTAGGTGAAGAAAGGCAGCAAAAAATATGACATATTCTATGATTCCATTGACATGGAATATTCAGAATAATTTAATCCATAGAGACAGAACATAAATTGGTGGCTGCCAAGGACTGAGGGGAATGGGTAATGGGGAGAAAGTGCTTAACGGGTAAAGGGTTTTACTTTAGAGCAATGAAAATGTTTCAAAACTATATAGAAGTGGTGGCTGCACAATATTGTAATTTACTAAATGCCACTGAAGTGTTTACTTTCAAATGGCTCATTTTGTGTAATGTGAATTTCCCCATGTTAAATTATTTTAAAAAAAAATACTGAGTGACAAGGTTGAAGCAGCACCATATCCCATGTTCTCAGAATCACAAATGATTTAAATAAGTCTACTCCACGAGGAGAGAATGCAGTTTGTCATTATTGATCTCAGGGAGGCTGATGAAAGATGAACTCAATTTCCCTCTTAAGTATATCCTATTTTATTATGATAGTAGATTATCAGAGCTGGTGAAAATGACTTTTAATGGCTATGTTTCTGTGCCATGTGCTGCTTTGTTTTCCATGCTTGTCTGAGATTTCAGTTGGTTTCATTGATCCGCCCAAGAAAACGAAGACAGGAGGGAATTAATGCTCCTCTTTAGAGATGGGTTCTCTCTGTGACATGGGCAGATGATCACAGCATTGTAGGCTAGCAGGTGAGGTGATGCAGGCACAAGTGCTTTACTTTTGGCTCTTCAGTCATTCAGATTAGCTGACCATATAAATAAAATGATATGGAAAATTATAAATAGTGTTTATATTGTGTGTGAACCAGCCTGTGAAGCTCCTGGTAGTTATTTATACATATATACAAATGGTAAAGCAAGGGCTTTCTGGGGCTATGGCATAAATGGCTAGATTTTTCAGATGATAAAGGCCATTGGGTTTTTGTGCTATATATCTTTGCAAAGGATATTTTTAAAGGTTTTCCTATATATTCAAAGTCCTCTATGTGTTTGGACACCTTGCTATGTATGTTGCATAAATGATTTCTAATCCTTAGAATATCCCTGAAAGATATAAACATTATTATTTTATTATCATAGATGAGATAACTGAAGTTCAAAGATGTTAACTGATATATTCAAGAGGATAAGTGGTGCTAAAATTCACATCCAGATGCTTAACTGTGCCAGATTAGGACACTTTGTGACTAGGATCCCATTGTGCAGCTGTTGTTCTTTTTTTGATAAGATTTTATATAGAACAGCTCACACGTATTTCAGAGTGTGCTTATGACTATTAGTTTGGCTCCCTGAGAGAAAGGCTCTACTCTTTGCTCTTATTTCTAAATTAGCCTGTATAGACAAGCTATCAAAATGTTGGTGGAGTGTTGACATTGAACTGTACTAAGGAAATGTGTGAACCAGTTTATCTGAGAGCTTAGGCTTTAAAAAGCATTCAGGCACCCAAAGTAAATCCTAAGAGTGCTGGATGGTGACTAGGGAGAATGTTAAATTTGGGTAATGGGAAACCTAAGCAACTGGGAACTAGAGGAAGGGAGAAATATATGACAACTTGTGTGTCAGTCTAAGTCATTCAGAATTTGATGTCCAATAACTCTTGCACCACAGGCATTCCCTTTTCCTCATGTGGCTTCAGTATTAACCGTCTTCCAAATCCCTTGTATTTTTCTACCATTATACCTTTGTTGACACTTTGATGCCTGAAATGCTCACCCTCATTGCCGCCAATCCTCAGCCTTTCTCTTTCTCCCTGTTGAAAGTCCTTGGCTGTCATGCTAAACCCCCACAGGTCCTTGTCTTCCCTGAACTGCTGTAGTATTTCCTGTTCAAAACACACATTTGCAGCTTGGCGTCTACATTTTTTAAAGATGTTTCAATTAAAATTTTAAAAGATCTTTAAATTAAGATTTTTTTTAATTAAAGGGAGAGAGAGAAAAGCATCCATGTGAGAACCATACATTGATTAGCTGCCTCCTGGATGCCCCCTACTAGGGTTGAGCCCCCAACCTGGGCATATGCCCTGCCCAGAATCAAACCAGCAACCTTTTGGTACACGGGGCAATGCCCAACCAACTGAACCACACAGTCCAGGGCTTGGCATTTACTTTTGGAGATTTTTTTTCTCATGTGTTTATAGCCAGTTTCTGTTATTAACTATGAGGTCTAATGGGGTAAATAATAGTTATTTTCACCTATTTACATACTATAATATACCATGGACACACTATGTGCTCATAAAATAGTTGATAATTGTATAACTCTTGAGAGCAAAGTTTTCTCAAAACATTTTCATAAATATACCATTTTCTGAGACAAGCGCCCCTTAAAAAGGGATGACTACTGGTCAAGTAAGGTTGAAAAACACTACATACCATTTCTACCCTAGGAATTTTACACTATACCTTGGCATTTTAAAAACTCTGAGGAATTCTTCAGTAATAAGACCATTTTACTAATTTAACCCAGTACCTCTCAGCCCTCCCCCTTTTTTATATTTTATTCCTCAAAATGTTCTTTGCAAGACACTGCTTTAAACTGTTTTGTATACAAATGATGCTAATAATATTCATAAATGTGGAAATTGAATTTTGATTAGGTAAAATTTGGGCATTTTGTTTGGCCTGCCTCCTTCTGTACTTTTAAAAGCACTACCCGTTTGTGTGTGTGTGTGTGTGTGTGTGTGCGCGCGCGCGCACGCACACACATAACATACAGTGTAGACTCATTTACTCTAGATCGAGACTAAAAAGAGAATGATTGGAACTGGTCTTTCAGCTTATCTGCTAGAATCTCTATTACTTCTCATAATATGCTTGAGAAGTTTTATTTGTACCTCAAGGGCAATGAGCCTGGCCTCACTTACAAATATGAATGCAGATATTAGCAGTGCACAATCTCCTCCAGGCAGTCTTGCTTACTGTCAGGTCGTTCTATTTACTTCCTCAGAAAAGGAATATCCGTCTCCTTGGAATTGGACACAGCATGGTTAATGGGAAAAGCAGAACTTCTGGAGTCAGAAAGTTTTAAATTGATTCCTCACTGAGGCCTGTGCGATCCTGACCAAGTTTTCTTTCTGGAGCCAATGACAACTCCTCTATAAAATGAGATGGGTCACACCTGCCTCTAAGAGTTTTCTACTAGGACAATGCCTGGCACAAAGGAGACACTTTATAAATATTAATAACCTTTGCAGTTATTTTTTATGTCAGATTATGACAAGAGCATTCCATAGCACAAAGTCACACAGACAAAACAGCCTTTCTCCTATAGTTGCCACTCCATATTTCATATTGTTACTTCAAACTATAAATGGTATCACTGTTGTTCATGTTTTCTGTTAATTGTAAATATATATTTATATCACAAGTATGTATAAATATATGTTATAAGTATACATACATTTAAGTAACTTATTAGCTCATTCAAAGGAGGAATAGTAAATGCATTTGGAAGAATTTTGGAGCGGCTTTCAACTTTTGTCTCAGCAAGTTATATAATTTAGCCACAGATCCATTTCCATTTTAGTTTTGGATTATTTGCCACTATGCACAAACAGGATAAAAGAATAATGGTGTGGTAATCTTGCTTAAGGTTACATGTTTGGAGGCAAAAGCACACACCAGAAAATTAGGTTGGTAAAATTCTATTTTATAGGGTAGAATAGAATGCTCAACATAAATTATGCTTTTTCAGGCCTACACGCCCCCGTTTTGCTAAAAAACATATACTTGTTACATATGGTTGTCAATAATGCATCAATCATGTCTGTCTCCAGCCATCCATGGCTACATTATTGCTGGAAGAAGCCCATTTTGTCCCTGTGAAGGATGACAACTGCCAGCTTTGCTGTGTATCTACCTTTCTACATGCCAAGTGATCTCCTGGCAGTTTTCCTTGACACAAATATTATGAATGGCTGGAGAAACCATCATTTTTTGCACTTTATTGGTTTAGACACAAGGTGAAGTCTTCTAAGCTAAACTGAAGTAATAGAGGAAGCAATGATCCTAAATGTTGCTTGGAGTGGCCTCGGTTGTGCATTGACCAGCTTCTGCCTTGTTCTGGTTGATTACAGGGGAAGACGTATCAGGGCACCTCTGCCCAGCGTCTCCTCCTCCTGAACGGATGGCTTGTGAAATTCCCTGCAGGATGGATTGCGTGGTGAGCGAGTGGACAGGGTGGTCACCCTGCTCCCAGTCTTGTTCATATAAAAACTCTGATGGGAAACAGACCAGGTCAAGGACTATCCTGGCATTGGCTGGAGAAGGTGAGTAATAATAAATATTTCAACGGAGTCCATTGCGCAATTACTGTTTTCCGATAGGTAACTGTGAAGGTCGCATTGTGGAAATAGCCGCATCTAGGTAACATCTATATTCCTTGAGTCCAAATGAACACTGTTTCTTTCACTGTGCGCCTGTTCTCTTTAACCCTCAAGTTCACCTGTGCTGGGTGCCAGTATTTGCATGAATTGTTTTAGTCCATCCTATGTTATTGTTTTATTATACATTTTTAGGGAAGAAAACGATGTTTTCTTGATACACATCCAGCTTCCGCTAGCTTATGTGCTTTGGAACATAACTGGAATATAGCTGGTAAGAAGGGCTCCAAATTAAGAACCAAGAGACACGGCTTCTTAACTGGAAACGGCCGTTCTCGTCGGCCAGCTGAGCCCTGCGCCCTGCTTTCTGCTCTGTCCCGCTGGCGTGCAGTGAGAGCGAAAGGATGAAGGCTGTAAAAATGGCTTTGGGGAAGCTAACGTGCGATGGGGATGTACACGGGGCATCAGAAAAAGTGAGAGGAGCAGCTGTTGCTGTCCCTGATAGCGATGTCTCTGCTTCCAGACAACATGCGTCATCCTCTGAGCGCCCCTTGGCTCTGCCTGCCCGCAGCTCCGGTGCAGCAGCAAGGCCGGGTGGCCGCAGGCTGCGAGGGCTCCTTCCCAGCAAGGCCCGGGTCTGTGACTGAGGAAGGGGGCCAGGGTCAAGAGGAACGAAGACTCAGGTTCTTAAGATGCCGTTGCGTCCCCTTCTCGTCTTTCATAATTTTGGAAAGAGGGGGGAAAGCCCGTAGTATTTAATGGGGGGAAATAAGAATAATACCAAAGTCACAAATCTTCTTGAGCATTTGGCCCACTGAATAAAACATTATAGCGTGGAAAACAGAAGAAAAAGTAATGCATTAGATAAATAGCAGTTTTTACCTGGGTATAAACATGTGAAAGGAAAGGCAGCACTGAAATTTGATCGTCTGACTCACCCAGAGTGTAAGGATCCACATCTGCCTGGTCTCCCAGCCCGCAGATAACACATTGTCAAGTATGATTTCAGAGGTCCAGGATGGGCTTCCTCTTGCCAAACAAGAAAGACTTCTGGATTTCTCAAATTGTAGTAAAATGCGCTGCATGATGGAGAATGGGTGTCTTAAAATGGTACTGAGATAAAAATAATGCTCTCTTAGCAAAGAGAGACCATATATAGGCAGAGAGAGAGAGAGAATGTGTGTGTGTGTGCGTGTGTGTGTGTGTGTGTGTGTTTGATCTAATAGCAGCTCAAGGTCATGGGTTATTTTATCTAACTGACTAACCTATGTAGGCATAGTAATAAAATAAAAACAGATTTCTTTGGAGTTTGTCTCTGAGATACATGACTCAGGGGTGGGCAGTAGAATCAGTTAGTTTTTAAAATATAATTGACAGGTCCTGCTCCCTGTTATTTAGAGAATGGGGTGACGTATTGTCTTCAGATTGTTCTTCAGGACAAAGGTGAGGAGAAGGGTGCAGTGGCTCAGGCCTTTGGAAAGCTGTGTCAAAAGGCTGTTTTTCTAGGCCATAAAATAACAAAACAACAAATATAAGAACAGCAATAACAACATCAACGTGTTAATAAAAAGAACAACAGCTATGTATTCTTTTATATTTTGATTTTTGCAGGTGGAAAACCATGCCCCCCTTCTCAGGCCCTCCAAGAATATCGCTCATGCAATGACCATTCCTGTATGCAGCTCTATTGGGAGACGTTGCCTTGGGGCCCCTGTTCTGAAGACACATCGGTTACTGCCCTTAATGCAACCATTGGATGGGATGGAGAAGCTACGTGTGGTGTGGGCATTCAGACACGGAAGGCCTTTTGTGTCAAGAGTCATGTGGGACAAGTGATGACCAAAAGGTACTATCAATAATTTAGTGAAAGTGCAGAGGATTTTTGCATATTGGAGTATTTTTAGTCAAAAGCATTTTTCAAGCGCTGAATATGTCTCAGTCTGTGCTAAAGTAATATATATTTGCTTTGTTTTGTCTCACTCTTAAAAGTTAAAAAAAGTATGTCTTAACAAAGGTTGACACTTTACTAAGTTATAATGTGCATTAGTTAATGAATAACAGTACATAAGCCCCACAAATATGGAATCTGTTTGAATAATCCAGTTTTCTTGAGCTGATCTCAGTATTTCTGATCCTTTCTTACATAAAGAGTAGGTCCACATGAGGGTGGTTTATGAACTTTGAAAATATAGGTTTGTGTTATGTTCTTCTTTAGGTCCCATTGATTTTCTCTGCAGTGAGCAATAAATCCATGTAGCCATTTTAAATTGACTAATTCATGTCCTTGTGTAGATTCACAATCTCATGGATACCATGCTTTGCACATGAAGATGTAAAGTTTTAAAAAAGCAATAGGAGATTTGAGGCATGGAGACTAGGATACAGATATTAAAAAGGGTCATGAATAATTGCAAATAACGGAGGAAAAAGAGTAATTGAGTAGAGAGCTCAGCTCTGGGAGTTTCTTCTCTAGACCAGATAAGGAGACATAACTCTTCCTCAAGTCCATGTGGGAAGGCTTGTCGAGAAGAAAATGCAAGGCCTGTGCAGGCTCCAGGACTGGGTAACTGGGCTACCTGCAGAGGTGTCCAAGGGGCCATGTTTGAACTAGTCCCTGATTTGTGGTGAAAGACCCCACGGAGCCACAGGAGTGGTGGGTCAGCAGGATGGGCTGGTGCTAACTAGGCAACTTAGAGGTGTTCCCCAGGAATTTTCAAAATGGGAAAATGAAACCCTCTTTCTTTTTCTTTTTCTTTTTCTTTTTCTTTTTCTTTTTCTTTTTCTTTTTCTTTTTCTTTCTTTTTCTTTTTCTTTTAATATATCTTTATTGATTTCAGAGAGAGGAAGGGAGAGGGAGAGACAGAAACATCAATGATGAGAGAGAGTCATTGATCAGCTGCCTCCTGCACGCCCCCAACTGGGGATCGAGCCCACAACCCAGGCATGTGCCCTGACCGGGAATCGAACTGCAATCTCCTGGATCCTCGGTCAATGCTCAACCATGCCCGGCCGGGCAAACCCTCTCTTTTTCTATTCCTGATGCCTTAAGCATATGAACTGAGAGTTTCCATAGCCATGGTTAGGCCTGGTGGAAAAAGCAGGAGGGATGAATGAAGCTGATGCTCAGAGAAGCAGAAAAATCCTGGCAGCATCGAGCCCTGGCCCCATCCTCCTTAATTATACCCCTGCCTTTCCTGGCAACCAAGGCAAATACATTTGCTCTTCTGCCTAATTCAGTCCAGTTTGTGTTGCTGCCATGGGCAACTCAGACACCTGATTAATTTCATCTAGGGGCACCATGATTACAGGCTCTGGGCCTTATCCACACTGCCATGGAAACCACATTCACTGTGTGTAAGGAATGTCAAATCGTGCAGACTGGCCAGATGCTGCTGGTCTTGGAGCATCAGGTGAGCAGCTGGCTCTGCAAATGTGAGGATAACTATGACGTGAAGTGAAGCACGGTCAAGAAGATCTCATTTCTCTTCCCTCCTAATTGTGGCATCCAAAGTGCTGGGGTTGGATGTTCTCCATGGTCAGAATCCCAGACTTTATCACAGTGCCTGGCGTGCATTTAGTGTTCCATAAGCATTTTAGAATTTGTGAATTAACTTGACCTATGTGTAGGAAAGTAACAGGGTTTGCCAAGGATTGAATATGAATTGCAGGAAACTGAGAGTAGACGATGTTTATTCTTTGCTTCGAAAATAGATTTTACCTACCATACATATGACCTTCTGCTCTTAATAACTCATAAATGTTGTTTCTGTTTAGCATCCAATACTACATTGCTTGTGATGTTTTTGAAACATCAAATTATGTCAGTTGTGTGTTTTAACTTCCCTGGTATTCATAACACCATAAGGACTGACTGAATCAATGGGAGTTTTAGCTAAACATGGACAAGAATGCTTGTATATCACCTAGTTTAGGTGATTATCTAATTACTGAGGTTATGGTAAAATCCTAAATGGTTTAAAAGGTGTTATGTAAGAGAACTCCTTTTATCATGGAAAGGATTACAACCTTGATAATGCTATTTTTATGATGTAAATGTTCAACTGCTTAAAAAAAGATGCCTGAAATATTAGCTTTAATATACAAATGCAAATAAGTAGGTCGTAGGTATAGGAATAAGTCTTATGTGATATGCAACTATATTCTTTATAGTGATGAGAAAATGTAGCAAACTTGAAGTCTGACCTTCTACCTTTGAAAAACTTTGCTTAGTTCTGAATCACACAGGAAGTCCCCTTGATGGGAACACGATTTGTTTATTTCTTAGCAAAGAAGCATTGGAATTGACACTGACATCTACCAAATAAATTATCATTACATTTTCAAGGCTATTTGGACATGAAAAGTCAGATTCAAATGGTCCTCTATTTCCTTTTTTCCTCATAATTACTTTGAATGTCAGCTTTATATTAAAGTCTGAACATATCAGGATACTCAACTTTTAACTTAATGATATTTTATGCCCCCCGAAAAAACGACAGGACCAAAAGTTTATAGTTTAAAGCATAATTCACAAATGAATATACATTTCTTTAAAAATTTACATAAGTGAAACCAAACTATTATTATTACAGTGAATAACCTCCAGTTTTGTTCAGTTTACCAACATAGAAAAGCGAATTGCACAGATGTTTTCCCTACACACACACACAGACACACACACAGACACACACACACACACACACACACACAGGTATTACTAATTACTTTTGCACTGTTAATGAGGCTGGAGACTTAACCTAACTGTAATTCTTACTGTACGTCTCCAAACAATCTTGCTAAGCATAAGGAGCCTGATTGACTTTAGTAAAGTTAATTAAAATTCTTGAGGTTAATGAGATTAATTGAGCAAAGAAAATAATAACTACTGTCCAGTGAAATGTATTGTGAGATACCGAGATTATCAACAGTAGAAAATGTTATTTTCTCTGCTCTTACAAAAAATACATATTTTGGTGTGTTTTTTTCATGTGGAAAAAGCCACTGCAGTGGAAAAAGATCTCCTGCCATTTGTGAAATCCTTGAGGTGGGGGTGGGGCAAGAGAAATAGTAAAGGAGAAGAAAGTATCTTTAAAAAGATAATTAAAATTCTTCAATGGCCGTTAGGTGGGAGGAAAGAAGCTCATCTCCATGGACTAGATGGGCTGACATAATGTATTTTATCTCTGAACTCACTGCACTAGGATGCACAGAGCTCCTTGCAGGTTCTTGCTTCCCTGGGTTGGTGTTTTGGTTTCCACGCAGTTGTGTAGGTGAGAATGTAACCATTGTATGAGTAATAGAACTGATCATATCAGAAAATGAGAACTAGCTCGGGCACAACCGAAACAGAAGTGAGAGCTTGTTGGTGTATTTCTGGGGTTTTGTTTGGTTGGTTTTGTGATTCAGTGCTTTTTTCCAGCTGCAATGTAGAAAAATAATAATAAAGATTAAAAAGGCATGACTCAAAGACTTCCAAAGGTCCTGCTATGTCACTTTCTGCCTTTAACGTAAAAACACCTGGCATTTTGTGAGATATAGGAATGTAAAGCTCCAGTTAAGCATTTAATGATTAAAAGTTGTCAGGTTTGCCCCCTTCACTGAGTGAGCTGGAATTTCAGTTCTGGGGTCGGAGAACTGCTCAAGAAGATGGAGCAGGTGTGCCTGCATCTTAGTTATGGCAACAAACGGAAAAGTGACAGGGCTTTGTAGCTCAATTTAATGCATTTCAGCACAGTGCTTATAAGGAAATTTAGCCTACAGGGTGACCAAGAGACAGTCATGGAATATTCCAGTGCAAGTCCAGGAAAATACATGTCCTAATGAAATGCCTTCCCCCTTTTACCAAGAGCATAGCCAATCCAGGATCAGCATATAACAGGAAAGCTGGAAGTATAAATTAGGACAAAAGCCAAGGGTCATACTTAGTTTACTAACTAAAAAGTGAATCCATGTTCCCTTGAATTTTAAGGCTTCAATTTTGTTTTGCAAATGGCTGGATACATTTATCTAATATTCCCAGGGATTTATTTGTCTTTAGGCTCCAATAGAATAGAATACAATTCAATCATTCACTTACTGTTACTAATATTTGCCTTGCATTAGAATCTGTTTTTTTAAGATATGACATAAGATGTGATTCTGTCATCAAAACATTCAAAGTTAGTGTATGTATTTTGCATGCACATGTGTGCACATTTGTACACATGCAACAAATGAGCAGCATGAAACTTGTCAAAGGCCATTTTTCAGTCAGTGGCAATACAACAATACAGAAAATAAAACCTTAGAGAGAGAGAGAAAGGGGGGGGCATCACTTTGCTGTTCCACCTGTTTATGTGCTCATTGGTTGCCTCTTGAATGTGCCCTGGCCCTCCTGTATCAGGACGCTGCTCTAATCAACTGAGCTATGCAGCCAGGGCCTCAAAGAGAATATTTTTAAAGACTACGAAGAAATTCATGAAAACTGGAAATGTGACGATCCTTGAAACAGTAGACAATGTGTAAATTGAAACGAAGAGGAAGTAAATACCTGAAGAAAAGGCCAACATTTTGGCAGAAGAAATGAGCAAGAAGACAGTTTCGCTGACAGAGGAATAGTTGGCTCCTATTAGACCAGGGATCACATTCCTGGAAAGGCCTGAGTTCACGGCCTCCATAAAAGCCACATAACCTGAGCTTGACCTTTGCCATTGAGGAGATGATGCCATTTCCCTCTTAGGGACTTAGTGGAAGAACACAGAGAGAAAGGTGGCCACATTGTGGAGAGCTGAAGTCAGGCTCAGTGCGAATTTATTGTGAGCGATGCTAACAAAGTGTAAAGAAAGTGGGTATATCAGTGCCCTAGGGAGATTAACACCCATTGCAACCTGAAGTGAGCGAGGCCCTGCAGTGGAAGCCACCCTCTCCAGCCAGGCTACAGCTGGCGCCACAAGCTTTCCTGAGCTCTTCGGGGGGGTGTGAGTGAGTGTGCACTGCGTCGGTGCGGGCCCCCCTCCTGCCCCACAGGGCACGCTGGAAGTTGGCTTTTCTCAGGTTACACTACCACTTCCAGCCATAGGAGAGGCTGGAGGGGAGTTAGAATAGATAGCGGCTCAACTTAATTTTAGTGTATTTCAGAGTGTGAACAAATGACTTGGGAATGATTTTAGTGTTTTTTGCTTTCTCTACTAAAGTATGACATAAAGTTTCCTTACCAGAGTAGCTTGTTTAAATAACACTATGTTCTCATAAAGACACTTCAAGAACAGTCTTTTTTTGTTTCTATTGTTATATGTTTGTCTATTTGTTTATATTGTTATATGAATTGAATTATTTGATAGACAGGTTTATGTTTGTGTTAAGCATGATTAATAATAATGCCATTAATAATTAATTGAACGATTCTTCTCCTGTGAGTATATATGTTTTCATTTTCATCAAAGTATGATATGCTCCATAGTAGAACTAAAATAATATATTTTATTTGCTGACAATGGAAAGAACTGATGATGGAAAGCAACTGGTCCCCAACTATCTCCGCCACTTAATACCCCACATCCCTAATACAACCATTTCTTACTAGTTGCTATTGTTTTCTTCCCCCTTCTCTCTTTATTTTGACTAGTAAGCCTTCACTCGGTTCACACATCTTAACAATATACAGTGGTACCTCGGTTTTTGAACGTCTCCATTGACAAGCAATTTCAGGTTACAAACGCCGTAAACCCAGAAGGAAATGCCTCGGTTTTCGAACACGCCTTGGAAGTCGAACATGTCACGCGGCTTCCGCTGAGGGCAAGATCCTGAGGCCTCGTTGTCAGCTGTTGGTCCCTCGGTTTTCGAACGTTTCAGAACTTGAACCATCTTCCAGACTGGATTACATTAAAAAACCAAGGGACCACTGTACAAGGAGACATATAATAATAACAACAAGAAGCTTAACACACTCCTGTTCTCCTTCCTTGCCTCTTGCCCTGCTACTGGCTACCACTTTATTAGTTTCTTATCTATTCATTGTATTTTTATGTCAATACTAGCCAGCCCAACTGTGTATATATATATGTGTATGTGCATGTGTGTGTAAAATTGCCCTTTCTTTCTGAGGTTTAGCTTCTAATGCTACATCACATATTTTCCGCATATCATTTATATATCTATTAATTTCTCTATTTAAAGTGTCCATTCATTGATTCCTCTCATGAAAACAATGAATCTAGCCCATTCACACTAATTCCTCCACCGACTCCCCATATTGTTGACTTTATTTGTTATTTTTTATGTGTCGATTGGCTCTTTGACCCCTTGCTTTGTTAGGTGAGGGCACCCAAGCTCCCACTTTCCCCTTTCTCCCTTCCCTCTCCCGTCCTTTGCCCACTGTGTCTTCGCCTTATGAGGGCAAGAATGACATCATGTACATTCGGTTCCACAGCCAAATGCAGTCTCCCATGCTTTGTCTATGTATTGTTTCTAAAGATTTAAAATTAAGAAAATGTTTTTATTTTTATAACTGTAAAGTGATGCCTAATACCACTCAGAGTCTTCTCCCTTTCTAGATGACCTATTTTTCTTCCCCTTCTCCCCAACCATTATCCTCTCTTCCCTTCCCTTTCTTAGTGTTTGAAATTTGGACAATCTCTGTGTTTGCATGGTGATAATTTTGTGATATAATTGGTGGACTTTTTATCTGAATCATCATGCTCTCATTAGCTCTTTGTTTTTTTCAATCCATTATTTTCTAGTTAATTTTATCTGCTACATTTTCTGTTCTCTCCTACTGAAAGGTTTTTAATTATCTGTTTGAACTTGCTAGACCTGGTGCTGTCTCTATAATTTTTCTGAAGTGCTCTGTCCCCGTGTGGCTTTGGGCCCATTTCTAATCATTTTAGCACCTCGGTTTTATCATCTGAAAATAAGATTATAATGCCTTTCACTGTGTCATCAGGAATAAATGAAAGAATGTAGGCAGAGCACAACTCAGCACTGGGCATCTAATACCACACTCACACTGTTCGGCTTTATACACACTGCTTCTCCTTGCTGTATTAGAAACTTATGGGAAACAGAATTTAAAATGCAAATATATGTTAGGGCATGCTTTTCTGTTTTTCTTCTTGGCATATCACTGTTTTAGAAGATAATAAATGTGGTTTTTAGCCTTGTGTAGTCATTAAAAAAAAAACACACAAAAATAGTTTGCCATATTCTGAGACTCTAGTTCTTCCAAATGATATGAGTCCATCTACTGTTTGTATTACTTTCCCTCCAAAGTATGAGCATTAAATGAATTATCAAGAAAATAACAGAATTGAAGTGTTTCTCCTGTTGATGCCCCTTGGTCCTCATGTTACCTGCAGGCCGTCATATCTCACTTTCTCCACCTCATCAATCTACATGTTCCAAAGAGACATCTGACAATGATTTAACTATAGTAAAATCCTGCTGATAATCAAAGGTGTATAATATATTCAAGTGGTCCTGAATGATTTTTTTCTTTCCCAGTTTATCTATAGATTGCCTTGCATGCTCCCCTTCCTTGTGGGTGACATCAGTGATTTGATATATTACCAGGAATAAAACACTTCTCAAAGAACATATGCTCGTTCTGAAAAAAATCAAATGTTGTTTGCATTGATGCTGATGGGGAGGCACCTTCTTGACATGTGTCTTTAGTTTCGGGGGTTGCTCTTTTCCTGGTCTAGGGGAAAGTATTTTGGTGTCTGGGCCTAGACAGCTGGAGTCCTCTGCTCTGTGTCTGGCTGAGAGCCCTCGGCAGGGTGTGTAGCTCCACCTCCCTGGGTCTGTCTTTCCCCGTCTATAAAAACCAACAGCGCAGAGTTCTCTGTCCTGAAGTCCTACGGCTCTATATTAAAGCCCTGCTCTCCCCAGCAGGCACTGATATGGTCTGTTCACATTGACAGATGTCCAGATTCCACCCGGCCTGAAACGGTGCGCCCGTGCCTGCTCCCGTGCAAAAAAGACTGTGCAGTGACTGCGTTCAGCGAGTGGACGCCCTGCCCGAGGCTGTGCCGCCCAGGTAGGTGGATGCTGCTTTCCTAGTGCTTCATTTCCTAGCCACCCGCTTGCTTTCCCACCCTAGATCAGTGGGAGACTGTGGAGCGTGAGCGCCCTTCTCTTTCATCTGCATGCCACCCTGGGAACAAGCTTTGTAAAATTCATAAATGAAGTCTTAAATTTCAGGTCCATCAGAACCAGTCGGGGCACATACTCAGTTGTTAGGTGTCATCATTTCACTTGCATGCATCGCAGGCAAACTTACCTTCTGCTAACCCTGTTGTGGCATTTTGAGCCTGTCACGTGTGGTTCCTTCTAAAACCTCATCGCCACCCCAATTTCTTTGTTGCTCCTGTGTGCTTGGAGCTGGACTCTAGGTGTCTTCATTAG
Source organism: Miniopterus schreibersii (assembly GCF_964146895.1). Taxonomy (NCBI): domain Eukaryota; kingdom Metazoa; phylum Chordata; class Mammalia; order Chiroptera; family Miniopteridae; genus Miniopterus; species Miniopterus schreibersii. The sequence goes on along the minus strand of NC_138108.1, from coordinate 67,671,380 downwards.
AATATAGGGCCTTCAGCGCTATGCTTATGTCACTGATAAATATAAACCTGTAGAAGAACTAGGGCAGATACTTTTTTTAAAAAACACACACTTCTTTATTGATTTCAGAGAGAGAAAGGGAGAGGGAGAGAGAGAGAGAAACATCAATGATGAGTCATTGATCGGCTGCCTCCTGCACGCCCCTGACTGGGGATCGAGCCCGCAACCTGGGCATGTGCCCTGACCAGGAATCAAACCGAGACCTGCTGGATCATAGGTCGATGCTCAATCGCTGAGCCAAGCCAGCCAGGCAAGTGCAGATACTTTTAAAATTGTTGAACAGGTACAGAAATTGGCAATATAAGATTTGTATTTCCTTATTTTAGGGGTTATGTTTTATACACCTGGGTGTATTTAAAGGCCTGTGATCCAGAGCCCTTGATACCAAGTCCTAATGAGCACACAAAAGCACTCTTTCTTAGAACAGGTCTTTCCCCCCCATACTTACAGTTCCCTGATGAGCTAGTCCACATGGAGATATAAATGCCCCTAGCCCCAAAGCTCCATTTAAGCCTAAGACCAGCAGTTAATAATATAGTTGCTCTTCCTGAGCCCCACACCTTAGCCTTGGTCCTGTAGATGTTACCATTGTCACAGCAAGAAAAGGCACATCCAAAAAAAGGAAGAATGAGAAGAATATTAACCTTAGTACCCAGAATGAATTTGGGTCTCAGCCACACATCCCTCTTAATAGTCATGTCCTCTGAAGCAGGGCTTGGTCCTCACTATTGCTCCACTAACCTCCCGGAGGAAGGGAAGGAAGTGTGTTGTTCTGTGAAGAGAGAATCCATCACAGAGATTGAGAGAATTAATACCTTTCTGTGCAAAATTCAGCCCTGTGAATCTGGGGTCTCCCAAATGTACTTTGACTCTCACGCATCTTGATGGGAGTGACATGACAGTGTGGCCAACATTGGTGTAGATCTGATGGCCATTTCAAACCTCCTCTCAGTGACTGGCAAAGAGGTAGTGAGAGCTGTTGCAGATTGTATCATCAGTGTTTCAGTTTGCAGCAATGGGGCACCAGACATAGTTTTTGTAATGGTGCCATTTCCCCTTCTTAATGATCCTTTGTCACAGCATTAAAAACATAGCATCCAATGAGCTTTGCTTACGGATAGAATCAGAAATAAATATATTGAGTACAAAAGAGCTTTGAAAGTACAGTAAAATATTTATCTGATCTTTCAAGGGTTGGAAACAACAATGTCTTCTAGAAACCCTCCCAAACTTATTTTTCTGAATGAAGTTCTGACATAAGTGAACTGAATAAACAGTTTAGACAGAGTGGGACAGAAAAGCTATGGTCTATATTTTAACCATCTGAAAAGCAGCATCTAGGAAACTGGCTTTTGGAATTTTAATAGTATTGAACCTGAAAAACAATCCAGCTCTTAAAGATTGGGAAAAATGACAAAGGTAAAATAATCTGTGATGACGGATTCTTATTGAGGTTCAGCTATTTCTTTTAGTTTCTTCCCCAAGAAAAATGAGCATAATTCCTTTGTTAAATGGTTATAAGAAAGAAAAAAACTGAATTACAAATAATACCCAGTTGACAGCCGGATATTGGTGGTGGAACTGTCAAGGTCCAATGACCCTCAGGAGCTATATTAGCTTTGCTGAGCCAGTGCACCCTCGTGGCCAAAGATTACTTTAGCTACTGCTATTGCAAGAAAATTCCCTCTGCCGCCTGAGGGTCTTCTCCTAGCACTGGCTAAGGATGGAGGCATCATAGGGCAGATGAAATAATCTCTCTTCCAGCAATATAAAATTTTACTCCAATTTCCCAAAATTCTCTTAATCATTTAAATGTTGGCATTGAAATGAAAATAGTTCTAACCCTTTGTGATCTCTTTTTGCCTCCAGTTTTTCAAGCCTAGATAATTCCTTTCACAGCCTGGCAGTCAAGGGACCTGGAGGAGCAAAGATTCAATTATCAGATTTCTTCTAGTTTTTCACTTCAATTCTGTTTACCTTCATGTTTAGTTTATATCTTGGGACCAGTAGAGAGATAGGCAAAAGTAGGTTTACATTTGTGAGTACATGAAACAAAGTTTATTCTTGTATTAATATTTATTCTTGTATTTATATATTTTTCCATATGAACAATTGTAAACCTACATTTGCCACCCCTGTATATTATTAAGTAACCATGGGTTATTTGAGGGGGAGGAGATTATTGGCAGAAATAGTATCTCTAAACCTATGCTTCTCAATCTTTAATGTTACTAAATCACTTGGAAGAATTATTAAGATGCATATTTTCAGCTCCATGGCCAGAAATTCTGATTCAGTAACTAGGGGGTGTTCCTTAGAAGTTTGAGTTGTAAGAAGATGTTGCTAAATGGTGATGCATTCTTCCCCTTATAATAAAAAAGGACCATAGATACATGAGCAAACACTGCTTGAACTCTAGATGTGTGGTGTGTTTTTTCAGCTTCTTGAACACATTGTATTCTTTAGGATTCAAATGTTGTAGAGTGTGTTGGCTAAAAACATCGATGATAGAACTAGGTGGCCAGAGTGGAATTCCAAAGTTTGCTCTGTGATAGTGGATAAATTACATAATCTTTCTCTGCCTCAGTTTCCACATCTGTAAAGCACCTAAATATAAGGAAAACAGTTAGAACAATACATTTCATGGAGTAGCCACTGGGCCTGCATTTCTGTAGTTTGTCCAAGCCTTTGTACCTGCTGCATGTGAGGTGTGTGAGGCTGGCGCTGTGTTTAGCTGCCCCTCCTTCCTGAGCCCTCAGTTTGTGCATCACAGGGACCTGCTGTAACAGCCTTTCTTCAGGATGATGCTCACATCTCCCAAACTGCATTAGACCCTCCCCATCCACTTCACTAACTAGATTTTCCCATAGCATCCCACATGTCTCCTTCATGACAGTCCCTTATTTTTCTTTTCTTGATAACAATGCCCTTGCTGATTATAAGTCTATGAATGTGGGGACCAATTCTGTTGTCTTCACTTCTGGATCCTCTAGCCCCATCATAATATGTAACATAGTTGTCACTCAGTAAATATTTTTTGAATGAACAAATGTCCTGTAAAGAAAGAGAAATGTGTGGCTTTGAATCCAAGATATAGATTCTCTGTCCTTGAGAGTGTCCTTCAAAAGATACTTTTGGAAATATTATTCTAAAGCAGTACTTTTCGAACTAAATGCTTATACAAGTCCCCTGAGGGTCTTATTAAAATATAGTCTAAGTCAGTAGACCTGGACAGGCCCTGGAGTTGTATCTTTCGACAAGTTCCCAGGTGATACCTGTATGTAGGTTAGAAAGCTCCAGGTGTGTGTGTGTGTGTGTAAAGGGGGTGTAGGGGTTCATTAGAAAATTTTGAGCAAGGCAATGGCATGATCAAAGTTGTGAAATAAGAATCATAGACTAGGATCCACCAGCAGATGCTAACATAGGTATGGTGGGGTGTGGGGAGGAAAAAAGTGATCTAACCTAAACTGAGAGATCAGTAGAAGGATGGGCCTGAGCAGGTGGCAAACTCAACTAATGAAGATAGACAAACTCATTTTTTATAGCTGTGGTTTTAGGTTGGGTCATCAATGTTAAGAAGAGTTTATGTCCTTGGCCCCCAAGCTTGGCTGCACAATGGAATCACCTAGAGATCTCTAAAATACACCAAGACATTATGATTTAATAATTTTTTTGTATCAACAGGAAATCACTGGATTATGTGAATTCCGAAAAAAATCTTTTCCAAACCTCAGAAAGCCAAAGTAGTTCCAGGGGTGGAATGTACCAGGAATGATTTTTGCCTTAAATGAATTACTTGTATCAGGTTTTACTGGGTGTTGGCTGGGTTCATGAGCTAAATCCTTATAACTTAAACATATTCTCAAGCCATAAACACTCTCTAGCTAGTAGCAAGCTGCACTTCCTGTCTTCTCACTCCTCCTCATTTAATCTTCTTAAAAGATTAATGACAGTCTCATATTCTTCTAAAAAACCAAATATTTATCAAGCTGTGGTCCTGCTGTGGCCTCTCCAGTTTTCAAGTCTCTGTAATAAATTAGCCACATAATCAAGAACCATTCTTTGGTGCATTTTTTGCTATTTTCTTTTATTCTTTCTTTAGCCTATAAAGTAAATACCTGCCTACAATATCTAATGTTGTTTGCTTAAGAATAGCAACAGTTTATCAGTTTAGAGGCCCTCAGTTCCATGGAGGTTTTCAATGTGTAGATGTCTGAGATTCACCTCAGCCATGATAGTCAGAATCTCTTCATGTTTAAGGGAAATTTGCAATATTAAAATTCTCCAGGGTTCTGATCAAGATGGTGGTGTAGGTAAATGTGGTACTCTAATGCTTTCACAATCAAAATTACAGCTAAGCTACAGAATAACCATCATTGAGCACCTCCTGAAATCTAGCAAAACTGAAGTCCTCGAACTAAGAATATGCAGAAGAAGCCATGTGAAGACTGGTAGGAGGGACGGAGACTTGGAACGAGCTGGTCCAACATCCATATTTGGTAGATAAAAATCAGGAGGGATATCTTTGCTGAGGAAGTTCCCCCTGATGAGCAAGGGATCCCAACCCCACACCAGACCCCACATCCCAGGGTACTAGCTCCAGGAAGAGGCGTCCCCATAACTTCTGGGTGTAAAAACCAGCAGGAATTGTGACTTAGTGAAATGAAGGGCTTCTGGAGTCCCAGGAGTTCCTCTTAAAGGGCCCACTGCATGGAGTTCCTTGGATTTATTCACTCTGAGCTCCAGCACTGGGGCAGAAGCTCAAGAGGCACTGAGGACATACATCCAGGACCTGAATTTTCTGGCATCAGGGTAGGAGCTTGAGGGGCAGCTTTCTCCCAGACAGAAGTGCTGGCAGGGGCCATTGTTCCTTTGCTGAGCCTCCCCCCATAGAGCCAGCAGGCAGGTGCCATATCTGAGTCTACATCAACATGGCTCCCACTCTTCTCCCAGCCCTGGTGATTTTCTGAGACTACCCTACCCAACTTGAGGGCCCACTCAAGCCATTTCCAGTGATTTTTGCATACAAGTTGCTGGTCTTAGCTCACACTTTGGATTTTAGCAATCTCTCTCAAACAAGCAGCATTTGGTCTCAGTGTGCCCTGTATCTCTTACTAAGAGGCCCTAGACCAGGCACTAGTGGCAGGCAGCCTTGGTTCATAGCTTGGCCTCTTTTGGGCACCTCTAAGCCCAGCACAAGTAGCAGTCATCTTCAGATCACTTTGCAGCTTATGCTGGGTGGCCCCAGGACAGGGCACAGGTGGCAGCAACTGATCTTGGACTGCATCTCCTGTGATGTCTCAGAGCCAGTGCACCCAGTGGACAGCTTCAGGCCATGTCATTGCACCACTCCACCACTTCCATGGCCAATACACTGAAGGGGCAGATTCAGTGGGCACCAGAGCCCTGCTGAAGTAACTCCTGCTCTGTGAGGTTGACCTCTACACAGCTGATCCTCCATGGTGGTTGCATCCAGTCCTTGAAGTCTATCAGCCTGGGGGTAAATTCCTCCCACTGAAGTAGCAACAGCAATCAAGGCTCAACTACAACTGTAGGGTGTACACAATCCACATATAAGGCACACCTGGAGTTCCAAGCTTGAGTGACAAGGGAGGCTGTGCCACTGTACCCTACAGGACACCTACTACATAAGGCCACAAAGCCTGGGAGATGTAGAAGCTCTACCTGATACATAGGAAAAAACCACAGGGAGGTTGCCAAAATGAGGAGACAGGTCCCAAATGAAAGAATAGAACAAAACTCCAGAAAAAGAGCTAAACAAAATAAAGACAAGTAATCTACCAAATGCAGAATTCAAAACGGTTATAAGGATGCTCAATGAACTCAGGGGAAGAGTAGATGAATTTAGTGAGAATTTAAAGAGATAGGAAACATAAAAAACAGAGATAGAAAACAAAAAAAGAACCAGTGAAGAATACATGGCAGGTAATCAACAGTGGAGTAGATGAAACAGAGAATCAAATCAGTGATTTGGAAGACAAGGAAGCAGAAAATGCTCAATCAGAACAGCAAAAAGAAAAAAGAATCCAAAAATATGAGGGTAGTATAAGGAGTGTCTGGGACAACTTCAAGCTTACCAACATTTGCATTTTAAGGATGCCAGAAGGAGAAGAGAGAGAGGCAAGGAGTTGAAAACCTATGTGAAAAAATAAGAGAAAACTTCCTTAACCTTATGAAGGAAACACACATGCAAGCCCAGGTAGTTCAGAGAGTCCTAAATAAGATGAACCCAAAGAGGCCCACACCAAGACACATCATAATTAAAATGCCAAAGGTTAAAGACAAAGAGAGAATCTTAAAAGCAGCAAGAGAAAAAGCAATTAGTTACCTACAAAGGAGCTCCCATAAGACTGTCAGCTGATTTATCAATAGAAACTGCAGGCCAGAAGGGATTGGCAAGAAATATTCAAAGTGATGAAAAGAAGGACCTAGAACCAAGATTATTCTACTTAGCAAAGCTATCATTTAGAATGGAAGGACAGATGAAGAGTTTCCCAGACAAAAAGCTAAAGGAGTTCATCACTACCAAACCAGCATTAAAAGAACTATTAAAGGGTCTTCCTTAAGAAGAAAAAGAAAAAAAATCAAAATATGAATAATAAAGTGGCAACAAGTACCTATCTACCAACAATTACTTTACATACAATTGGACTAAATGCTCCAATCAAAAGTCATAAGGAGGCCGAGTGGCTAAGAAAACATTACCCTTACATATACTGTATACAAGACTCACTTCAGATAGAAAGACACACACAGACTGAAAGTAGAGGAGTGGAAAAAGACATTTCATGAAAATGGAAACAAACAAACCAACACAAAGATGGGGTAGCAATGCTTATACCAGACAAAATATACTTTTGAACAAGAGACAAAGAGGGACCTAGCAATTCCACTTCTGGGTATTTATCTGAAGAATCTCAAGACACTAAATAAAAAAGACATACACTTCCATATGTTCACTGCAGCATTATTAACAATAGCCTAGATATGAAAGCAAACCTAAATGTCTATCAATAGATGAATGGATAAAGAAGAAATGGTGCATGTAAACAATGGAATATGACACAGCCATAAAAAAGAATGAAATTTTGCCATCTGTGACAACATGGATGGACCTAGAGGGTATTGTGCTGAGTGAAATAAGTCATACAGAGGAAGACAAATGCCATATGATTTCACTATATGCAGAATCTAAAACACAAAATAAATTAACAAACAGAACAGAAACAGACTTATAGATACAGAGAACATTTTGACAGTTGTCAGATGGGAGGGGGTTGGGGGTTGGGTGAAAAAAGGTGAAGAGATTAAGAAGTACAAATTGGTGGTTACAGAATAGTCATGGGGATGTAAAGTACAGCATAGGGAATACAGTCAATAATATTGTAATAACCATGCATGGTGTCAGATGGGTGTGAGATTTATCAGGATGCTAACTTTGTAAGTTTTGTGATGTCTAATTACTGAGTTGTACACCTGAAATGAATATAATATTGTATGTCAACTGCCATTAAAAAAAGTAATAATAAATAAACTCTCCACAAGTGACTCTTATAAGTGGGCAAGAATGAGAAACATTTACTTAGTGCTTTGTACTTTACAGTATGGCTTTGTATACATTTTAACCTAGGAGATTATTGATAATTGTTGGCCTGGATAGTACTGGAAATTAATTATCTTGGCCTCTGCTCTCATTACCACCATATCTAATTTAAAGTCACAGATCAGTGCTTATTTTCCAAGATTTCTCTCAGACTGTCTTTAAAGGGCCATATTATATACTTTCAACATTTAATAATATAACTTTTAGACATGTACATAAAATAATACAATGTTAATATGAAACATTAATGATTAATAGAATGCACTCTTGTGTAGCCATCACCAAGTAAAAATAATCATTAAGTCATGGTCACTAATGTTTTGTCTATACTACTGTTATCCCCCTCCCACTGCCAGTGGACTATTTTGAAATAATTCCTAGATATATATACCACTTTCATGGAAAGGAAAAGTAAATAGGGGGTAAAAGTTATTAGAATGGAAGATAAAATGTGGCATATTCAAAGTAGCTCTTCCAATAAACTCCTAGAAACCATGGAGCTAATGATGAATTATTTATCAGTCTCTATAATTAAAGGCTATAGGAACTCCTTTAACTTTTATTGCTAAGAGGCAAGCTGGAGAGCAATGTCATGGTAACACAAAGGCCAAAGGCAAACTGCTACTAGAAATTGGTAAGAGACCTCATTTGGTGGTATTCTTTGCTCCTATGTCCAACCTCCTGAACGTATGTCTTCAGTGTCCAGTATCAAATATATGGTGTGGCGCAAATGTAGGTTTACCGTTGTGAGTCCTCGAAACACAGAGTTTATTCTTATGTCATTATTTGTTATTGTATTATTTTCCATATGAACAACTGTAATCCTACTTTTGCCCCACACTGTAGTAATGTTTTTTCAATCCCTAGGTATAGTGTTTAAAAGTGTGGACTCTCAAGTTAGACTTTCTTGGTTCGGATCCCTTTTTTTCATACATGGCAATTAGGTTTATGTTAACCTTACTGTGTTTCAGTTTCCTTTTTTCCAAAATTAGATAATATTAGCACCTGCTTCATAGATTGGTTATAAGGATTAAGTTAGAATAGAACATGGAGGAATGTCAGGTATATGGAAATGTATTATTTATTATTATTATTACTAATATGTAAGTTTCTTAAGATCAGAGAATTTCTCTTTGATTATGTTGGTGTCCTACAGTATCTAGTCCTGCATGTGCTGATAGTATGGACTTGTTTCCATGTATGCATTTTTCATTCAGACAGGTCATAAAATCTAAAGGGTAGAGTCTCCTGATTTCACTAATGAACTGCTAATGTTTAGCACAATGTCTGGCACATGATAGGTATTCAGTAATTTTTGCATGAATGAGTAAATGAACTCGATATGTCCCACAGCAAGTTATAATGCCTAAATATTTTGTTTCCATTTAGATGAAGTCGCAGCATTAATGGGTTGTTTGGTGAATGCAGGCCAATTAGGGTAAAATATGTTGGTCAGTCAGAATTTCAAACAGGTCAAAAATATCCTCCTATGGACTTGAGCATTTCTTCTACTCACAGGCATACTGTCACCACCTTTTCTCTTTACTTACCTCTTTCAAGAACATGTGACCCCTTCTTTCTCCCCAAGGCTCATCTACTTTTGTCCACTTGGGAAGTGGTAGATAAAGTACTAATTTACTCCCAAATAATGAGGCGTCTACTGCGTTTGAGTAATCAAGATTTGGGCCCTCAAAATAATGTTGGAGAGAATACAATAATCTAATGACTGCTTCAGAAAGTGACTTAACCTAAGTCTCAGTTGTCAACTCTATAAATTTTGGATGTTATCTGTTTAGTGTTCTTTGAAAACTGAAATAAGATGTGTATCTCACATATATGCCCCAAGCCCAAGCCCTGTTATACAAAATATAGGTGCCTTTGATTTTACAAGCCCCGGTGGGGGTGGCATGCCTCCTTTGGTCTATAACTTAAAGTCCATAGATCACCATATAGTCCTAGTATTCTATAAATATTTCCAGAGAATTTAGTAGGAGTTTACATTTCTAGATCATACTCCTGCCAGACTGAGGAGTTCTGCTAATAAAACTCATAAAAAAGACTTAATTCATAGAGGAAAAAAGAGAGATAAAATTCTCTCAATTTTTTTAAGTTTTCCCTCCCATGTGGGTGTTTTTGTTTGTTTTTTCCTTCTGCTCAGCTCTACTAAAACCCAGTAGGAAGGGGATTTGATTTGGCAAAAAAAAATCAGATTTGGCAAAAAAAAAAAAAAGTTAAAAAAAATAGAACAATTTTTTAGAGTCCCATGACCATGTCCAGATGTGGAGGAAGACCACTGATAAGAACTGCTGCTCGGAGGTCAGAACTCTTAGTTGGCGTTACCTACACTTCACAGCAAATGTTAGTGCAGAAGTAGCTGATAGGGAAGTGTTCTCAGTCCACACACTCCTATGCTCTATTCCCTCTTCCTTTTGGGCCAGAGCTTGATTTACATTTACAGGGACCTGGAGTTCACAGTATCAGCAGCTTGGATTTTTCTTTACCTCCTACAATGTCCCCAGGAGGTAGGTCTAATTGTATATGACTAACAGGTGAGGAACACCCAGCGCAAAAGGATGAAATCACTGATCCCAGATCAGCCAGTATGTCAGAGGCAAAGCCAGGGTTGGGATCCAGATTTCTCTGACTCCAAGGCTTGCCTGCATTCATCCTACAGAGCAGGTTATTTCTCATATTCATAGGCAAGGCTTATCTTGTTTGTTTATTACCAATTTAAGAACCCAAAGCTTGGTACAGCAAGGGAATATAGTCAATATATCATAATAATTTTGTATGGTGGCAGATGGTTACTAGGCTTATTGCAGTGTTCACTTTGTAAGGTATATGAATGTTGAATCACTATGTTGTACATATGAAACTAATAAAATAGTGTATGTGAACTATAATTTAAAAATAATTTAATTTTAAAAACAGGATTTGAAGACTGGTACTCTGAAGCTTGTGAACAGGCTCTGCACTCTGCACATTATAGATCTGCCACACTGCTTTCATGTGTGCTGTCTCATTGACCATCTAGGCAGTTTGATGAGAAAGGAACGGCTGTTCCATTAATTCTTCTCTGTAAATCAGTAGCTTGAAGGGAAGCACTCCTGGTCACCTGGTCCAACAGAAGGAAAGACCAGATCAAGACACCCGGTTTCGATTGAACTTGCTACCTTGCCTTGCCTGGTGAGCCTGTACAGTGCTAGAGAAAACAAAGCTGGACAAGTTCAAACTCTTATCATAACGGGCTCTCATAACTTCATATCACTGCCTTGGCTTGGCGTGGCTTCATATCATTGCCTCTTTCTACAAAATTAGTAATAGTTGTAACTTACTGATGTGCATTATTCTATTTAATTCTTACCTCAACTCTCTATGAAAAGCATTATTACAACCCCATGGTACATGTGAGGGTATAGAGGCTTAGATATAGGGCCCAAGGTTGCAGAACTAACAAATTGGCAAAACTGTGTGGAATCCTAGACTCTAGACCACCCATTCAGGAGTTAACGTTTGCTGAGCGATCTCTGTGTCCCCGCACTTCGCTAGGTTAGGCACTGTGTGCGTATATGCGGAGTGGGGGCTGGAGAAACACATCCCTACGTCATGGCGAGCGCAGTTAGTGGAGGAAGGTAGAGCGATTGGACACAATTACCCGAATGCAGATGCAGTTACGAAATGTGCTATGTGCTTTGCAGATCCAGGCTCTGTGAGGGAAGGTCATCAGGAAAGTCAGACTTGCCTTCTGTCTAGAATAGCTTTCTCTTCATCTCTTGTTTGCCTGTTTTACCCAATGTAAACCCTTTCCTCCTGCTGGAAAAAACTCCCCGCTCTCCAGGCCCAGAGCCCTGTATGAATGGCTTGCATTTTAGCTATTGATAAATGTGTTCTCTTTCTTCTCTGAAGGAACATGAAGTCTTTGTGTCCTGGAACCTTTTCAGTTTTCATTCCCAAAAGTGCCTAGTCATAAACTTAATACAGAATAGAATTCAGTAAATCCGCGTCAAATATATGGGTGCCAGTGAAAACCTACATATGTAAGCAAACCTAACAAACTGCTAAAAAAGTTGACCTGCCTTTACAACTAAATTTCTTTCATAAATGATTCAAGTGGCTCACTACAAGAACACACGTGATGCTGCTGGCAATAGAGCGTGTGGGACTTAGGATCAGATTTGTTCTGATTACCTGGCAAATGTGCTTAAAAGGGAAACATGTTCTATCACTTTCATTCATTCATTCATTCATTCATTCATTCATTCATTCATTTGTTTATTATTTTTAATGAAGTCAGTTTATCATTATTTTTAATGAAATCTTATGAGTATCTCATGGGAAGCTAAGGCTATTCGATTGCTAGTTCTTAAAAGGCATTTCCTGTTGGAACTTCACATTTCAACAGAGGACTCCAACAGAGGCAATATGTCTATAGGAAATGGAATAAGGGCTTCACTGTTTGTTTTTCTAATGAAACCCAAGGATGACATGTTAAAGTGCAACATCATGGTTATGTGCAGTCTTTCAGAGGCCAAGATTGACCGAAGTGTGAAACTTAGAATAATTTGAACAGGTTTCTGAAAGTATGGCCCACAGACTTCCAGCTCAGTATTACCTGCTATGTTTGCTAAAACCCCAAGAGATTCTGATTTTGAAGTCAGGACTGGGACTGCAAAATTTGCATTTTGAAACAGGCTGCCTTAGTAATTCTAAGATATATTAAAGTTTTAGAACTACTGGACTACAGAAGCATTTGACTTAACCATGGGCCAATGGATTCTTTAAGAAATGTGTAACTTGCATCTATTATATTGCTCTAATTGAATCTACTTTAGTTTTCAAGGATCTAATCCCTCTAGCTACATTAGGTAAAAAGGGCCTTGATGGGAAGTTTTAACAGGAATTCTTACAGATGTTTAAAAAGAAGGAAAAAAATCACATTTGTGGTATGGGAACTAGAAATGCAAACAGAAACCAAGGCTCCTCTTTTCAACTCTCAGAGCCAGTGTGATTCTTCCTTCCCCCAGTACCTCTGCTCGCTTACTGCCCTCTCTCTTCTAACGGGCTGGCTCTGATCTCTGTACTCTCACAACTAGCAGATACAGAGCTCAGAATCTCTGTCCCAGCCCCTGCTCTAAAAATTGTTTAAGTCAGGCATCCAATATTGACAGAAACTTCCTTTGCGGCTCTTTATTCAACTTACCAAGTAAGAGAGTCTGATGGGCCAATTTGTACCAGGTCCCTCAATCACCCAGCAGCCTGTAGATCAGCTCCCTTTACATCAGGACCTGCTTAGAAGGGAAAGGGGACAGTGCGTAGAAAGCAGCAGGAGCTGAGTATGGGAGCATTCCACTCAGTTAGGGAGAGTGGTTGTTCACCACGGAGACTGACCTCTCCAAGACATCCTGGCTCAGCTTTTTGGGAGGCAATTCAGAATATGGCTACTTTCCTCCCTTAGGTTTCTGCCAGTACATCCAAGTGCTGACCTAAAGGCAGAGGAGGGACAAAGCCCACCTCCTTGTTTCCAAGGCAAAAGCCACTTTAGAGCTTCATTTTGAGAGGAGAGCTGTTGTAAATAAGGTAGAAACACAGAAAAGGAAAATGAAGCTCCAGGGAATATAAGTTCAGTAGAATAGAAAATTGGAGGAGAGGGAAAGGACTCTCCTTGAGCAGGATCTGGGCTAGATATTTTACTTTAAACAAACAAAATATACAGGCTGTGTGTACTTGAATTCTTATTACAATGCCTAGGCTCTCATTCCTAGGAATCCTCTGTCATAAACAGTATTGTTTTATAAAATAAACTAACATATCAAACAAAATTAAATAAACAAGAAAGAAAACAGAATAAACAAATGCCTATTTAATGCATGAAGTTCTGCCCTTTACACCTGAAATCTGCTCTTATGTCTTCTTAGTTTGCATCTAATAGTTTTTCTAAAGCACCATTAATCTTCTTTATTCAACAGTCAAGCTACATTACCATAAATAAATCCTGAGGCTCACATGGATATTTATAATGATTTATTGTTAGCCTTAGTGGCAAAAACTCTGTATTTCTTTGGATGTGAATGCTGTTTCTTTTCAAAATGTTTTTACTTCTGGATGGTTTCTTTCTCATATCTGTAGAATTCTCGGCAGACAATACAGTGCAACACAATATAATCCTTATTTGCTTATAGAGTTAAATGAATCGCCTTTCAGAAACCAAGGTATCTGTTCTAATTAGAACTTTATTTTTAGAATTTCAGTGTACTTCCTATGAAGAACTAGAATAAATTAGTTTTGATTTAGCAAGGTGTTGCTTTATTAAATAATTTTCTACAATTAAGAAGAATACATTATTTTTCACTTCCTTGATTTTGGTTGAATTTTAATATGATTCTCAATTAGATGTGATTTCAGGAGGTTTTTGACTCACTGGATTAGCTAGTGTGATGGTAGATTTATAAACTTTTTAATTTGTATCACTATAACAAAGCCTAGAGTGCCTAGAGTTAGAGTTAAATGTTGGGATTTTAATATGTCAATTTGGAACTTTAGGTTTTCTAACTTAGGTCAGATAATTTATATAACAAATCAAGAAGATAGTAAATTCATGCTCAAAATGAAGTGGATCCCTCAGGTTTAACAAACAACCTTTAAATGTTTTCTAGTAGAAAAATTATCACTGGATATTCTGCTAATCTCTTGAAATTCCTTCAAAATAAAGTTGCTACATGGAAATGGTTCAGATAGAATATCTGCTGAATGACATGTTTACAGTGATATGGAATAAAATCAGTATGCTAGACATGGTAGATTCCCTGCCATTTGAGATTATTTCCAAGTCATATTTAATTTGCCCTGATATTTTAAATATGCTTTTTACTTTTTTTTATTTAGAGGCCTTGTGAATGATAACCCAAGTAGGATCTAGACGGCATGAATGCAGTGGAGACTTCTGTGGGAAGTTATTTCTTCCTTGAGCCAGTACTGTTCTCTCCCATTGCTGAACAGCCGCAGCACTTTCCGAGCTGAGCTTTGACTGTATTCAGTATAGCCCTTAATTTTACTCTGTTTGAGCTTCTCACTAATCTGTTCATGTGCGGTGGAAAGCGTTTGACCTATAGGATCTATCATCGCTATAACGGACTCCTGGTGTTTCCATTGAGTTAGCCTCTGAGACTGTATATACCCATCTTTAACTTGGACATAACACGTAGCATTCATGAGACAACTTACTCCCCAGGGTTCACTTACCCTACATGAAAAGGGTAGCTCAGCAATAGTGGCCCAATATGTAAGAAGTCCCTCCTTGTCTGCCATTGCGTATTTCATCGCCCCTGAGTAAGTTATAGGATGTATGAGTATACATAAGTTCAAGCCATGAAAGTTATTATTTTAATAAAGAAAAGATACTCAGAAGTAAGGGTGTGTGACCAACAAGGTCGTACATGGGCATGGACATTGAGGAAGTCGAATTGTTCCACCCAACTATTTTCCCCAACCGAATTCAGAAACAATTGAAAGTCACAGCAGAGGGAGCTCAAAATACCAGCTGATTCTCAGCCCCAGAATCAGACACGCTTCGCCGCCTGGTCACAGCCCAGGTTGTGTACCTGAAAACTTGCATGAGTGTGGCTGAGAAAGGATCAGAACATGTGCGTCCTCTGTGCAGATGTATCCCAGAGAAAGAAAAGGGGAGGGAAGGAGGAGCCACATATGCCGCTTCCCTTTCCCAAAGTCCTGAGTCAGACGCCACTCAGCCTTCCCACAGGAGAAACAAGCGAGGGAGGCAGTGAGTCCCGAGACAGGGAGGGCGATGGAAGCGGGCCGCCCCCACATGCAGGACTAAGCAGGGGGGCTTCCCCCTCACATCCCGTTGCTTTGCAATATTGTGAACTCACATCCCACCTCCCACTGCTTTCTTACCTTCCTCTAGCCATGGCCTCCTTCCTGACCATCTTGTTTAACCTTTCACTTGCCGCCCCTTCTCCCGAAAATGCTCTTCTCCCAGCCCTTGGCATAGGTGCCTTTCGATCAACACTTTATTTTCAGTTCAAGTGCCATGTCGCATCTTTCTCTGGCACCCGTAGTGGGAACCCCCTCTCTGCGCGCCCTGTCTGCTCGGTGCCTGGGCTGTTTTCCTCGTGGCAGTTACATCTCTAGGTGGCTCTGTGCGCTGTGCGCTGCTTAATCACTGAATAGGGGCTGCCACACAGTAAGTGCTGAAACGTTTATTGAATGAATGGTAATAGATGAGTGTATCATTAACTTAGTAAATCCTTTCTTTAGGGCTCATTATATACCAACTGCTAATAACATTAAGAGAAATAACACAAGGTTAATTAAATCATAGGGCTTTGTAACAGGGGAATCAAGGATATAAACATTTTTTTTTCCATAAGGTATGAGCACAGGGTATTGTACAGCCAAAGAGTAGGGGGTGTTACTCTAGTTAAGTGGCCAGAGGAGGTAAGATTTGGTATATCAGGGGTTTCCAAATATATATGGGTAGAAGTATCTTAAAGGTAGTATAGGGCATGTGCGTGCAGAGGCTTGAGAGTGTGAGAATACATGTTAGTGAAGTGAATTGCAGGCAAGCAGCTTGTGCCGCCTGGGGTCATAATGCAATATGAGGGAGTGATGAGAAAGAGAGTTAGAGAAACATGCACCTGAAGAGATTTATGAGGATTGGACATTATGTGGAATTCTCTAAAATTTAAATTTTAAGCATGAGTGTAGTAATATCAGATTTGTGTTTTTAAAAGATAGTACAGAAAATAATAAGGTTAGACAGCATTAGAAATCAGGAAAATTATGAGGCCATTCAATTATCTGGGCAAATAATGAAGAGAATCTGTTTTCTTGAATTAAAAAAAAAATGTGTATCATATGTAAGTGTATAAGTTACTTCGCCCATCCTATGGAGTTCATGTAACTTGGTGATTATGCAAACCCTCTCCTGCTCAAAGGATTCGAGTGCTAAGAGAGAAACAAAAGGAGTAGGCAACTGTCAGAACTCCAGGAGAAAGCAAACCCTTCCTTCTCGCCTCCCTGAGGGCTTCCATGAAGGGAAAAGTCCCAAAGACCAAGAGGATCTCACTCGTTCCCCACATGACCATATGTTCTTATCAGGACCAGCAACATAACTTGCAGGGCCCAGTACAAAATGAGAATGTGGGGTGCCTTGCTCAAAAATTATTAAGAACTTCAAGATGGTTGCAGCAGAGAATTGAACCAAGAGCCCCTCTGAGTCTGGGGCCCTGTGAGTCGGCACAGGTCATATGCCCATGACCATGGCCCCGGTCCTTACCAGCTTTCTCCAGGGCCCAGGATCCTCACTGACTTTGAGTTCTGATTGCTGGGAGCACTTGTCATGTCCACAGACTGACACACTGATCCTGATTTCTGGATTGCAAATTCTTCTTGTACGGGGCTGAGGACATTCGGGGATCAGAGGGATTCGCAACAAGGAGAGGGAGGGTGACAAGCAGCAGAGGGAGCACACGCGCTGGACGCAGACCGCCCGGGCTTCCAGTCCTCTCTGTCCTGACCCGCACCTTGGAAAAGGTGCAAAACTTCTCTGTACCTCCATTCTCTGACCTGCTAATGGGAGTGACAGGAGTTACCTGTGTTTCAGGAGTGTTATGTGGATCAAATGAGTTGATTTGTGTAAAGCACTTGGCAAGTGAATGAAACATGACAAGTGCTTCAGTCTTTTTTTTTTTTTATGATTACATTCTGGAGAGTAAACGGTGCTTGGTTCCATGCAGTATGAATATTACTATTCAGGGTGAAGTTTGCCATTCAATGAGCAAAAATACTTAATTTTAATGTAGTTAAATTTATCTTTGTTTTTAGGTATTTTTTTCCTATTCCAAAGACATAAAGTTATTACACTTTTTCTTTAGAAAAGTTTACGTCTTTAATAATTAATTTTTTGTATGATATTTGATGAAAATCCAATTTCTTTTTCCATGTGGAGACACTAACTTCCTTTCCTATCTTCCCTCTGAACCCAGTGTACCCAGTGATCCAGCCACTCTCTTTATTTTTTTTTTAAACCCTCACCTGAGGATATGTTTAGAGAGAGTTATAGAGAGGAAGGGAAAGAGAGAGAGGAAGAGACAGAGAAACATGGATCGATTTCTTCCCAATCAGGCCCCAACAGGGGATCGAACCCTCAACCTAGGTATGTGCCCTGACTGGGAATCGAACCCACAACCCTTTTGGAGTTTGGGTGTGGGGAGGGTTCATGACACTCCACCTGGACAGGGTGATCCAGCTGCTCTGGCCTCCCTTGATATTTCTGGAATTTGACTCTGGGCCTTTCCACATGACTGTTGGCTCTGCTTAGACTTCTCTTCCCCTAGGTGTTAAATAGATGACCCACCAACCTCCTTCATGTACTTGCTCACACATTCCCTTCTCACTGAGGCTTTGAAGTTCAAAATTACAACTCTCCCCCACTGCACACACTCCCTAACATTCCCATCTACATTTTGTTTTTTTGTGTGTGGTTTTTTATGTGTGTGGGTTTTTTTTTTTGCACAAAATATAATTGCCAAAAGAAACCCTAAATATTTAAAATGTATTTTTAAATTGTCTTTATCCTTCCGCTAGAATGTGAAGCCCACAATGACAGGAATAGTGTTTTTTCTCTTTCTTTGTGCTGTATTTTCAATTTCTAGGACAGTATCTCCTCTTAGAGGATTTCATTATTCTTTTTTTCTAGAACAATCCAGAATATCTTGCAAACAGTTATGTCTTGGGTTTCATCTTCCAGGCAGAATAGTAAAACTTTTAGCTCTACAAATATATTAATTAGTAGGGATATCTGTTTAGGAATCTCTGGGTGACTTTTTTCCCTTTTTCCCCGTTACTTCTAAAGTGAAAGCCAAGACAGCACTCCCACTCCTTCTCTTGGTCAGAGCAGGGGTTTTTTATAGTTCACACACCAAAGACCGTGTGTGTGTGTGTGTGTGTGTGTGTGTGTGTGTAGGGGTATCTCTGACCAAACCTTGCCCTATGCTCTGGTTGCAGGCTTTGTTTCTTATTTACTAATCCACCATATCTATTAAAAGTCAGGCCTCACCACCAGCAATGGAGACATTTTCTCAAGGGCCAGTGCTCCAGAATTTCCCCTTAATTTTCCACCTTTTTGGCCATGCATATTAAAAATATTTGGAAAGCATTTCAAAGAGAATTGCAAAGGAAACACAAAGAAGAGGAAAGGAACCTATAGGACAATTGTAACCCAGTTGACAATTGGGATGCAAATTGTAATCCAGTGACAGTTGGGTAATTATAAGTATTTTAGGACAATTGGTATTAATATTTCAAGGTATGCTAGTGTTCCTATGGTTATATTTTAAGTAAGTCCTTATATTTTATAAATCTATTCTGAAATATTTAGAGATAAAGTGATATGATAGCTAAATGTTCTTTGAAATAATTCAGGTATGTGTGAATGAGCAGGGTATAGATGAAACAAGCTTTCCATGTAATTATTGATGATGATGGATGGATACATTGAGTTCATTTGCTATGTTTGCAAATTTGTAAAATTAAAAATATAAACATCTTAAATTTAATTAAAACCAAACTTCTCTGACATTTAGCTTCTCTGTGCCAGCAGAGCTTCTTCAGACACTTACTATGCCTCATGGGTAGAAACTAATGTCTCCAAATTTTCATTCAAGAAAAATAAATTCTAGAAAGCTATGCATTCATCTAATTATGACGTCCACTTGTGTATTCTTTTCATTTATTCAAAAATCATTTACTGTTGTCTACTAGGTTTTATGAATTATAATAAGGCCTATAGATGCTTGCTGTTTGGAGGCAGAGGGAGGCAGGAAGACAACAGGGTGCAACACAGAACTTTGTAGGGACGTGGATGTACGAAAAGAGGGCTACTTGGTTGAGGTGGGGTGGAAAAACTTCTTGAAAGACTTGGCCCTCTGTCCAGTCTCCAAGGAAACATAGGGATAATTATCTAGATGAAGAGGGAGAGAAAATACACTTAACCAGACCCTCACACTAACCTGTCTACCAACTGCCAATTATACATGCTTACCAGATGCCAAACCCTGAACTAACTATTATATATATTCATATATATATACACACACACACACACACATATATATGAATTCTAATTATTTTTTTAAAGTTCCAAATAAGGTATTCTAATTATTTCCCTTTGAGGCACCAGGAGATAAGTAATTTTTCTCAGAACTGGGATTCCAGAATCACTCATGCTAAAAAGTCATGTTATTTTATCAACACTAAGTCATAAAAGGAATTTCAAAAGCCAATGACTTTATGTGGATGCTGCAAAATGGTGGAGATAGCAAGACAAGTAGTAACACGTGCTTCATGCATAAAGGGATAATTAAGAGTCTTTGTCTACATAGTGATAAAATTTATAGTAATAAATGAAAAGGTTTACTTTAATTGGCTTGCTTGCACAGTTATTTTCCTTTAACTCATCTTATCACTATCCCCCAAATAAAAACTTTAGTAGCACAGATGTTGTTAATGTCTGAGTAGTCCCCCACACCTTACATTTAGCTAAACCAGTTTTTACAGGTAGACACATCCTGGAAGGGACATTGCAAAAAGTTGCAGAAATCAGGAGTTATGTGGTTGAGCCATAGAGTGGTGGAGCACTTAGAACATGGCAATCTCCACACAGCAGATAGCCTGGTGATGTCCTGTAAGAACAGAGGGGCTGAGGAGCTGAGGACCTGAGGTTGCTTGCTGTGCATTTCTGAGTTGCATCTTCACTGTGCTGTGACACATAAGCTTGACCTAGAAGCCCTTCTGTCCTCTTGCTTCCAGCTCCATGCTAGGCGTGAAGAGCATCCTTTAATGCCTATGAGGATATAGAGCATTAATACATTATAGCCACATGGATTATTTAAAATGATTTTTCTAATATGTAGTTCAGTACCCATGCCTAATAATGATGGTGTCATCTTGAGCTTGTATCCTAGGTGACATCTGTGCCCTCAAAAACCTGTTTGTACATGTGCAATATGGTGTTGCTGCGAGTTTCAGTATCAGTGATGATGGAGTGCCACACATTAGGGAGCCCTGGAGCTGGCAGCCACTAGACGTTTCATCTGCTAAAATGAAAAGGGGTCAGGATTGGGGGGAAACAAATGCTTGTTATTTCACACGCATTGCCAAGAAGAAAAGACAAGTGCAACTTGTCATTATAAATTGTGTTGTTAACCCTCCTCGTTTATAGTACACATTTCCAATTATGCCCATTATGATGTACTTAGCTAGAGGGCAGTTTGCATTTTTTAAATGTGTCGAGAGCAGTGATGATTTAGCTGGTGCTCATTTGTTTTCTGTTGCTTGGTTAACCATGCTGCATTGTCTTTTTCCTGTTTTACATATTGGATGAATAAGAGATGCTAGCTTTAAATGTGCTAAATCAGTGGTCCGTTGCCTGGAGATTTTTAAAGCACACCAATGCTTGGGCCTCACTCACCAGAGATTCTGATCTAAATGGTTTAGGTTGGGGAGGGGGGGGGCATTACAAGTCTATAAAAAGCTTCCCTTGAGATACTAATATGCAGCTAGGGTTAAATTCCTCATGGGTCCAGTAGAACCCAAGCTTACTTACCTATGGGTAACCTCAGTTGTGATATTTAGGGAGAGGAAGGGCCAGAGTCAAAGACTTTAATAAAGTTAGCTCTTCAAACTGGAGATGTTTTAAAAGCAACAGTGGTTGAGGGCAGGAAGTAGTAGATATTGGAGAAAGTCCCTAGAAATTAGAACTATTGCATACGCTTCAGGGAGTGTGTGGTGTCTACCATAGAAAATGTTTATTTGCCTGGACTGTCATCCCAGATGGTTTATGCAGAAATAAGCATGAGTTGTTTCTTCTGAAATCTACAGTAAGGGCTTGCATATAAAAAATGTTAAGTTCAGTGGTTGGTTATATATGTATTACCCTTGCAGAATCCTTTGAATCCCGTTTAATTAGGCATTCCTAACAGCTGTCCTGTGAGTTGGCTCCACAGAATTACCCACAGAGGACAAGCAAGGAAATTGAAGCTCCGAAAGGTTAAGTGCATTGCCCAAGGTCATATAGCAGTTCCGTAATGAGCTGAGATTAGAAATCAGAGCCCTGGAGGTTTTGTCTGTTGCCAGAGCCATTGAATTGGGCCTCTGTTATGAAGTGAATGATGATTATGAAACTTTAAGTATATCGAATACATTTTTCTCAGGTAACATTTCAAAATGAAAGAAGTATATGGATATCCTGGAGCCTATTTCAACATTCCTGGGGAGTTTAGCGGGAATCTGCAGTTTTGTTTAATTCCATATGCATGTAGATAGGCTCAGTGCTAATTCTGAAGTGCTTGGAGGTCCAGGCTGGGCAGGAATTCTGGGGGAGGAGACTGCTCTGATGTCTCTGCCCTCTGTATAGAACATCAAGGTAAATAGGAAGGAAGTATATGAATCTTGCTTCCCATGCACAGTTCTAGGGCATTGTATTTTTCACCACTTAAGCCCTTCATTTCTCCTTGAACAAAGAGAGAGCACCCTGGATTGATGGCCTTTGGATAATAAATGCAAAGTTTATATTATCATTTCCGAATGCTTATAAAACTATGGAGCACTGAATTATTACCCATCCATCAAGTTCCACATCCCCTTCGCTGGGAGGTTTAATAATGCATGTGTGTTCCTTTCCTTATGACACACAGCACCTGGTGCATCTCCTACATGTAGCAGACACCTGATAAATATTTATCAACAATGACAACACTGTACGTGGTAAGTGCTGCCCTCTGAGAACTCAGGGTCACGGTGTCTGTTTCTCCAAATTTCAGTTGGAGATAGGTGGGCTGGTGGTGAACCTGGTTTGTACCTTTTCTATAAAAAAATTGAACCCTGACTCTCAATAATGGTTGCGAATAAACTAGAAAGGGGTATTCTCTTGTGTATAATTAGTGAGTAGAGAGAATGTACTTTTTAGAAGGTTTAATGTTGAAGAAACCCGGGCTGCCTAACATCCTACTGCGATCTCTGTCTGTGGGACTGGCTTAGAAACAGACTTCTTAATGACCATTTGGAATTTTTGACGAGTGGAAGTTGTTTGCTTCTCATATTCATGATCCACTTTTGAGTAAACATCAGTTCTCTTTAGTTGCATAGTATCTGTTCATGATGTTTCTATCATAACAATACATAACGTAGCTCCAGTCCATTATTTTGAGGTAAGCCCTATACTCTCTTTCCCTCTAATTTTTGATTTAATGATTCATGAGCTAGTGTGCTTGGGGCTCACAACAGTCTTCCCCAGACACATGAACTGCTATCTAAAACAGAATTTTATGGCAAGAAATAAAAAGGTCCAGTAATCAGATTGAATGGATAATTTTAAGAACAGCAGTGCAGTCTGCCTTTTCTACACATTTAAAATGCAACTTGATGCTTCAGTGAAAAACAAAATGTGCATGTTACATTCACAGGCAGTGGAGGTCTTTTTCTGAGGGTTCATATAATTTTTCATACAAACTAAGGCACCTCTGAAAGTGGTGAATGAGCTATTAATATTTAATCCAGCATAACAGGCATTAACTAGGACTTCCCTGAGCAAACAAGATGTTTGATCACTTTATCCATTCCTCTCCAGCGCTTTGAGAAGATGGTTAGTACCAATTGCTTGGCAATTGTAGTTTAATTTACCAGGGGCATGGAATTATTTTAAGTTGCTTGTGGTCTCCTAGGTGCTCAGCACATGAATGAGACCCGGCACTGAATGGAAGAGTAGTTTGTCCTATTTTTATTTTTATTAGAAACAGCCTCAACTGTTGAAGCTTTTCTTCTTTTCACCTTCTCTCCTGAACTCATATTACACTTAGAGAAGACCTCTGTACCAGGCAATCTGTAGTAACTCATTAAATTCCTACAGCAATCATGCAAATAAAAACTTTTGTTTGGCCTGTTTTACAGCCAAGGAAGCAGAGGCTTAAGATAAAAGGAATGGCCTGAAGTCCAGTAAGCACTAGGGTTGTAACTCAACCCCAGAAAGCATTTCACTTGTGGTTGCTTTTATGATGTGAATCTTAAATATCACTGGTGCCATCCTCGTGCTTCAAGATCAATGACAGGGGAATGAATAATCAACAGATTGTTGATTTTGTTTGTATAATGGTAACCTGGAAGTGTAAGTGGGGAGAAGGAACAGGGCACCAGGTGAGAACCAACCCATACAAGGCAATAAGCCTGGAAGACTCTTGGTGCCAGGAAACCAAGTGAGTCATTGAGATTTATCAGACCCATTAGTAATAGAGGTATTTGAGAAACAAGTGAAAGGCAGAAAGGTCATATTTTAAAAAATCTATCATCAGAATTCTGAAGATTGGTATTGAAATAACTGCTGTGCATTGCCGAAAAATATCCTTCCTGCGTTTACTTTCCACATCCACTTGCCTTTAGGATCGCTCCCATGGAGTTCATATCCAACCCTGTTTCCCTGTCAGCTGTACTATGCTCTGCTTGGATCCCCCCTACTCTCACAGTTCAAATCAGTTGGAAACTTAGGGGGCAATTCTTTAGGTCAGGTCATTGCTGAATAACCCAGCATCAGGGCTCAGCACCCAGGATTCTCCATCTGTGCGATGGGCGCTGGCTCACCTGGACATGAATCACACAGAGACACTCGTCACATGCTGATTTCCCCTCCCTTTGCTTCCACCCTTCCAGGAAAGACTGGTGCAGGCCTTCACAGAGCACCTATAAATATTCCTCCATGTTTATAGCCCATTCATGCATTTCCTGTTAAATATTGTTCTTGATCTTTAAGTTGCCACCTTTTCTAAATGTTATTTCTTTTGACTATAATAACTATTGCCTGATGATTTAGTAATGACAAAATATGCATAAATCAAAATTGAATTCAGGCTAGTTTTTTATTAGCCATAATCATGCTTGAGCAGTAAGTAGTTTATGTTTGCAAACAGGCACTTTAATTTATTGTTATTTTTTCATAGGCCTAATGAGGTTGGAAGCATCACTCACTAAGCCCCACAAACTCTGTGTTTTTATTGACACTTAAAGCCTTCTGCTAATAGGATGCTATTGAAGAATTTACTAGAAAGGAGGACATATCCTTTGGAAATAGCAGAGGACCAGCCATGGGGACTCCTCCCTGGAATGTTCCTCTCTTTCTCTTTATCTTACTGTAAAGCCTCCTTTATGAAAAAAATCCATGGGTTTTGATGTCTGTTTAGCTGCAGTTTTAATCCTCGCTAGGTGACTTTGTGCAAATTATTTATCTCTTTCTCCCTCTGTTTTCTTATTTATAAAATAGGTATGATAATAATAGTTTTAATAATAATAAAAATAATAATAATAGTAATAATACCAACCTCATAAAGTGTTGTAATAATACAATGAGATATCATATGCAAAATGCCAGGAAGTGGATCTGCTGTAGATTATGGTTATAATACCTGGAAACTTCCACTACATTTTACATGTATTTGTGATACAAATGCTGTCCACCTGAAAAGCCACTGTCTACCCCTTTAATACCTATAGGGCATGAAAATCAATGCAACTATTTTTCCCAGTTTGAATTTTACCCAGAATTGAACCAGAAAACAGATTACCTCTGTGTGCGAGTGTGGACTGTGCATGTGCTTATGTGTATGGTATGCATGTGTGGGTTCAGTGTGAAGGAAGAGGCACTGGTCATGTTCTCTCTCAATGTAAAATAAGGTGTTCCCTTCATTTTTTTTATTGTCTTCGGTCTTCATTTTTTGTCTCCTAAGATAACAGTTGGGTAGAACACACACACACACACACACACACACACACACACACACACACTCATGTGTAAACCCTAAAGGTAAACAGTAATTTTTAGAATAAGTACAGTATAATTGGAATTAACTACGAGTGGAGGAATAGAGTTTTTCCCAAAGGCATAATTATTTTCAAATAGTGTTCCTACCCAAATGAAGATAGTTTTTATATTATTATGCAGAACCGTTTTAATTATACTTTTTTAAATCTCCTTTTTCTACACTCCTTACAGGGCCTTAACTACATTTCAGAAGGAACCAATTATAGCACACCTCTGTGTCAAATACTGGTAGCTTCTGCCCTTTGACAATATAAGCATTTGCTGTCAGGAAATAATGTTCTCATTCAAATGGGACAACGGAGACAATTAAATGGATTATTTACAAAGCAGTGAACAGGATGAATGTAAGCTAGCAGTACCTTGACAGCCCAGATCCTGAAGGCTGATAGAGGCAGGAGCGGTGAGTAGAACTCAGAGGAAGCATCGGTAGGACAGTGTCACTCCGCAGGAACTGTGGCTTTTATAGGGTGGGCAGCCAGCTTGTGGTGATCCAGAGGATAAAATTGGTGGAATAAATAGCCTAATTTCTCTCTCTCCCCTGCCATCTTCTTTCCTTCCATTTGTGCCCCCTCCCTCAGTTGTCAAGCCCAACTAGAAGCCAATGGGTAAGCAGGCTAATGATACAAACCTTGTGCGGACAGCCTCCTTGTCACAGAGCAGGTTCAAGAAGGGCAACCAAAGCAGGGAGCAGATGGGAAAGTGTCCACACATGTCCTTAACTTACGGTTCAAGATCACGAAATGCACAAATGTGTTAGTCTTCCCCTTTTTTTCTTAATCTCATTAAAATCATAGAAATGAATTTTAAAAGCCCTAGTTCCCTGTGAACAAAAAAGAAGAGGACCCTCAGTGGATGAAAGCCCTAAGTTAATTTATGGAAGATTTAATGGACAGACACTAAAGAGCAGGGAAGCTGATGGCCTCCCAGGAAGCCATGACCTAACGTAACAGGAATGTGGGTGGCAGTGGAAGGGGAGCCACCTACCCAGGGAGACTCGCTGGGACATCGATGCCGAGGCTCCTCTGATGGAAGACAGGAGGAGCGGCTGGACTGAAAAATATGGGCTATATAAAGCCTTTAGATGACCAGTAGACACGTAGAAATAGTGATAGAAAAAGACTGAACGGTGGTGCAAAGTAATTTCTTATCAATTATAGCAGAAAGTCAATAGATAATGTCTAAAGTTAATAAATCAAAAAGTAATGCCCTAGGGATGTTACTTATAGATTTGGAGGTGACCACAGAAGAAGTACATGAACAGCTCATAATATTTGGGGAGGGAGACAGGGAATGCCTGGTAGTTTTTACTTCTCACTATGTCTTTTTGTAACAATGATTTTTTAAAAACCATGTGAAAAAATAACTTAATAAAGGCTCCTTTTAGTTCCCTTTTGTTTCACTCCACTTAGTTTACTGGCTTTCTAAAACTTTTCTTCTTAACATGGTTAGGTCCACTATCTGTCCCAAACCTACAAACTGACTCAGTTTTCTCCTATATCCCCCATCTCTCCGTTTTTTATAAACACCCTCTTGTGCACACACCCACACCGTACACACATCAGCCTTGTAAATGCAGATACATCTTTCTCTGTAAACCTCATGCCCCTATATCTCAGCGCCTTTTCTCCTACTGTTTCCCTCGCCTGGAATGGCTTCAGCATTGTTTTTTTCTTGTTCAGCCTTCAAGTCCCAGAATAAATACTGCCTCCTCCATGAGCTGTCTCTGCTTCCCAGAGACACAAATGCTTATGCTTTATTCTCTGCTCTCCCAGCGCTTCGCCCCAGTCTGACACTTCTTGCTTTACAGTGACTCGTCGCTAGTTGTGTGTCTGTTGGCCCCTTCTCTTGCTGTTTGATTGTAAGTTGGAGAATTGGCATCTTCATGCCTAATGTAATATGTGGCACACAGTAATTGAAATAGTTGATAAGCTCTATAACTATAATTGGGTTTCGTCACTGGTGTTGACTCAGAAGGCGTGTAAGGTTATAAAATGAACGCCACAACACATTAACTTGAACACCAGCTGTCTTTTTAGCGAGATGCCTGTTTATACTTCTGCTTTGCAAAATCATAAATTAAACAGTATTTTGTCACAATTTTAGTGCCTCTTTCCTAAATTTCAATTGCATACTTATTGTCTCAGGTTATGAGGAATGAGAAATCTAATAAACTAATACCCATAAATATGTTATGAATGTAGTAATTTTTATGAGTGTTTGCCTTGTAAAACGTAGCCCAGAGAGGGAAATGCCTTGCCCTAGATAGTGACTCGCTGCTAGTAAAATTCTGGGCCCCTGAGCGTTGTTTTGACATGAAAAGGGGTTTCTGCAGCCTCTCAGGTTATTCCATGTAACTCTTATGCCATAGACAATATGGATTCAGATGAATTTCAAACACATTAAGACAGTGGAAAACAACCTTAGCATATTAGAATACATAGACTTGAAATCACAATAATTAAGTGTAAAGTGTGTCTCTCTAGAAGTAAGATTGAGTATTAACTGCTGGTCTTTGCTTTTATTCTTATTTCTCAAGCTTTCCACGTGTCCTTCACCTCATTTTTTTTTCAGTTGCTATCTAACCCTGGATTTTTCTCTGCATCCACATAGAGGAGCACTATAATTTTTTTTTTCCTTTACTTCAGGAAATGCCACAATAAGACAGTCTCGATACAGGATTATCAACCAGGAAGCAGCCAACGGAGGCCAAGAATGCCCAGACACCTTATTTGAAGAGCGAGAGTGTGAAGAAGTCTCATTGTGCCCTATATATCGGTAATTAGTTGCCTTTTGGAATAATCATTAAACTGCAGTATAAATTATGACTTGTTTTCTTTCATATAATATATGATTGTTTAGTGAGAGGTAAGATGAGGTAATGTTGTTTATCTTCAAATACCTCTATTTTTTCCTTCCTATCTGGAATATATTTTGAGGAAGTAAAGAATATGAAAGTCTAATTTATAGGATAAAGAAATAAGCATGTTTTGATCGTAAGTGAGCTTTTGGAGTTCTGCCACTCAGGAATCTTTCCAGGATCAGGATTCAAGGAGATTCAGGATGAGGCCTTTACCTGAGTGGTCCCCCTGCCCCCCTCCCCCACACACACACTTGTGTGCAGACAAAGGTAACTTACCTCACTCTATTATTCTCATCCTAAAGCCTTTTTTAGTAAGAACTACAAACTGGCCCAGCTGGCGTGGCTCAGCAGTTGAGCATCGACCTAGGATCCAGGAGGTCATGGTTTGATTCCTGGTCAGGGCACATGCCCGGGTTGCAGCTCGATCCCCAGCAGGGGGCGCGCAGGAGGCAGCCGATCAACGACTCTCATCATTGATGTTTCCATTTCTCTCTGTCCCTCTCCCTTCCTCTCTTATTTAATAAGCATTAAACCAAATTTGTACTTATTTAGTAAGTATTTAACTCAAAACTGTTTTAGTTTTCAATTTTTATTATATACATATTTTAAGAAAAGATCTAGTTAGGAAAAAAAAGTTTAACCTATGGTTAAAATGTTCAAAAATAAAAGAAAATGGTTAACTTTTAAACTATAAATGTTATCTATATATTCCTTCTTGGCAAGTAGGTGGTTATTTATAAAAAAACAATACCTGAGGTCTGTGTGTCTAGACATAAACTTCTACTCTTAACACTGGATTGAGACATTTCTTTAAGACATCTGTATTAAATTCAATGTTTGGTTTTATTGATTTGTGAAGAAATCCCATGGTCTTAAGAAGCATGTAGTTATCAGCACACTTAAAAATGCCTTTAGCAAAAATGCCTAGTGGCTCCCTGGGTTATTTGAGAAGCTATATTTTAAAGCCATGAAATCCAAGGGCTAATTTATTCAGAAAAATACAAGTTATTTTTTTCTTCTTATAAGTTGACTCATTACATTAGATAAAGTTGAGGGTGCTATTTAGGAAATCTAATTACTATAGGTTTTAGAATTCCTTTATTCCCACTGTTTCTATCTGATGACCAGTCTGGGGAGGGTGCAGATAAACACTGGGAACATGCCCAGACTACTACTTTTTCCTCATTGTGGAAACACTGACAATATCCATCCTTTTGTGCCATATATATAAATATTAAAACTTCTGAGCTTAGCTAAAGATTTCTCAGGGATAGCAGCCAATTGAAAAAACTGGCCAAATCAAATATGATTACACATTTTTTATGAACCCAGGGCTATTATAATCAGAGAAAATCCTAGGAACCATTAGTGGGCTCTGCCTTTCTATTGTCCGCTCTCCTGACTCTCGCTGCACTTCAATTTAGCCACTCATGTTTGAACTGGTTTCCGTCATTGACCTCCTGCCATTCTCCCCAGAAATCAGTCTCACTGGGTATGGATTGGATCAATGCATCATTTCTCCTGATGTGTGTAGTTTAACGTATGTCCCAGTTATCAGCACGATTCTCTGCTCCTCAGTAAAACATCCTTCAATATTGAGTAATATTGTTCCAATTTCGTTTTTGCTTTCTCCCTCAGTGTCATGATAGGGAAGCAAGTTAATGTAGACCTTTATCATTATCTTGTGATTCTTTCTGGGTCCATTAAGGTGACATATTCACACACTTACCAAATTAAAACAGAATCAAAATGCCCGCAGAAATGTTTCTGTGAGTTCAAGCATCCTCCAGCACGTTAGGTTAGTAAGCAAAACGGAAGGGGCGTGGGCAAGTATCTTTCTGTGGAATCGGCAAGGGGTCTGTGGTCGAGCACCCAGGGACTTGGGACTGAAAACTGCCTGCCCTGGCTTGTGCAGTCTCAGACATGCCACTAACCTGAGCTCAGGTTAATCATCCCAACACTGGGAGTTCAACAAGAGAGTCCTGGGGAAAACTTTCCTTCCATTTCATTCTATGCAGAGCGCTAAACTAGATTGAATTCTTGGCCTCATTTTGGTTGAGAAAGCCCATGTAAATGTAAAGAATCTGAATGAATGACATATCATAGTTGAAAAGTCCTACTAAAACCCCTTACTGTTTCAGTGTCTATTCTTTGGACTTAAATTGAATGAGTCTATGCATATACAAAGAAAATTTATTTATTTATTTATTTATTTATTTATTTATTTATTTATTTATTTATTTATTATTTATTTTAATTTTATTTATTTATAGATGTCCCTTTTTACCCCCGTTGATCCCCTCCACCTCTCATCCACCCCACCCCCAGGCCTTCCCCAGACCAGTGTCTGTGTCTATTGGTTATGCTTATAAACATATAAGTTCTTTGATTAATCTCTCCCCTCCTACTCCCCCCTCCCCACCTTCCCTCTGAGATCCCTTAGTCTGTTCCATGCTTCTATGTCTCTGGATCCACTTTGTTCATCAGTTTATTTTGTTTATTCCACATATAAGTGAGATTATGTAGTACTTGTCTTTCTCTGCCTGGCTTATTTCACTGAGCATAATACTCTCCAGTTCCCTCCACGCAGTGCCAAAGGATAAAAGATCCTTCCTTTTTACAGCTGCAAAGTATTCCATGGTATAAATGTGCCACAGCTTTTTAGAACTACTTAAAATCAATAGGTCATTTATTTAAAAGTGACAAGTTATTCTAGTTAGTTGTTTCCTGATTTCTCTCTAATTCTTTCCAGTATGGATGACACTTGAATGAGGTCAATGATATATTTGTATCACTTTTCTATTTCAATGTGCTTTGCTTGATTTTGCAGGATGGTCTCTATCTCTCCCTTAAGACCGACCACCTCTGCCTCACCTGCCTCCAGTTGTCCAAGATACTCACTTAATGTAAAGGGATGAGAGGAGGTTGTGAGTGCCACTATTAATGGCCGGCTATGCTAAGTGAGCTCCAAGCTCTATATGTTCACATAACTAAGAGGGTCCTTTAAAGTGCCTTTTCCTGAGCAAAGGGAGTCTGCTCTATGTTCGTTCTAGCATATATATTTTTTCCTTTGCTAAGACGTCTTTTGTTAGGGTAAAAAACACATAAAATTTACTATCTTAACCATATTTAAGTATACATTACAGTAGTGTTAATTTTATGCACATTGTTGTGTGACAGATTCTAGGACTTTTCCATCTTGCAAAGCTGGGCAATGATATTTTACTCCCTGTTTCTGTTTCAGTCTTTGAAGTGGCATCTCTTATCAGCAGTATTGGCTTATATGAAAAAGCATAAAAATATACTAAGCAAAGAAGCAGAATCCATGGTTTCACTTAAGGTTTGGGTTTTGTGGAACATTCTGAAGAGACAGGTTTAAGAACACAAGTCACAGTCTGTCATGAGGGTCATAAAAATAGAGAGTTTTATTGACCTGAGGAAGGAAAAACAGGGGAAAGCCAGAGGGTGCCCTTAGAGACTACCCCTCAGAAGAATAGAAATCTTGGTGATTCATCAGAGGCGGATCGATTCCTCTTCCTTGCAATGAACTATCCCATGAATAGGTACCTGTGCCTCCCCACCTCCCTCTTACTTCACAACCTATTAAGTTGTTTGAGTTACTTCAAAGTCCTAGGAAACACATTTTAAAGAAATTGAAGCGGAAGATCAAGTGTGAAGGTTTGCACGTGAAACTTTCAGATGTTCAAAACTTGATTCTCTAATGCTCTAATGGGACATAAGGGCTGTCTCTTCTCCCCCTAACAATGTTTATTTCATAAAGAGGTAAGCCCTCTGGATTTGATCTGTGCTTTTAATGCTTTTATTGCCACTTTGCTATGTGAACTAAGGTTTATGTGCAAAATGTCCATATTTTAAAAAATGAAATCACGGCATTGACCACGAATCTGGGGCAGAGTGGACTGTTACCTCAAGTGCATGCCAGGGCTCCATTTCATGACACTGGTTTCAAATCCATCTTATTGAATTACTGTCTTTATGCCTTTGAATTTCCTACTGATCCATTTCAAGTATTTCTTTTGTCTCTTTGTCCTGGTGAAATTTCTAGTTCACTGTTCTTTGTAATCGCAGGTGGAAGCCACAGGAATGGAGCCCCTGTATCTTGGTGCCCGAGGCTGTCAGGCCGGGAATAACAGGCGCCAGGGAAGCCTGCGGAAAAGGGGTGCAAACAAGAGGTAAGGGGACTTTCAAGCAGTTTTGTTCTTAGAATGGAACTTACAGTTATGTTACTCTTTTAAATTGTCGATTATGTCTATATTGGAATACATTGCGGTATTATTAGATTGGCTTATTTGTGTTTGAGTTTAAGTTTGGCATCATTTCACGCTGATATTAGACCATCTTTTAACCTTAAGCAGCTGGTGCATCTAAGGATTAATATAAGCAAATATCTGTTCTCAATCATCAGCATACCCTTATGCTGATCTTCCAAATGCATGTTGGGTATGAGCCAAGGAATGAAGGACATGTAAAGATTAGACCCAATAGTATGCATTGTACTTCTTAGATGCTAATTAAATATTTGTTGAACGAATGAAGGGATAACTGAATTATTGAATAATCTTAATAATCATGATTTAAAGCTTCTTGTTATATAAACATATATATTGTATATGTTTATATATGTGTATATATATTGTATATTACATGTTATATATTATATATTATTATCTGTTATATGTTATATATTATATATATAGAAAGGAGCTATTAAAATTTCTAGAAGACACTGTGACTTGGTGTCTGGATCTGAGTAATAGTGTCTTTTGTCATCAATGTCTAGAAAAGTGGCATGTTGAAATCTCTGAAAAATACTCAAGAGAGTCATCAGACTGCTCACTTTTCTGTTTCACTTACAATCCAGGTGCTAGTAATATGAAGTTTGATAAGAAGTGTTTTAATCTTAAAATCTGACCACTTTGTTTCTCAAGAGACCTGTGGCAAAATCAGACCTGCATTACACTGGTTTCATAATTCTTCTAAAAGGCCTATTTAGAATTAAGCCTCTCTTTCTTTTTCTTAGATTATTGTATTAGTCAGGATCAGTCATCCCAGGTAGCACAGTAAATATCTGTTTGTTGACTCAGAGCCATAAAGAGCCCAACATGTCCAGGTGGCAGTCTTAAATTCCAGCTCAGTGGAATCACTGTCGTGTCTCCCTGTGGAGGCATCCCTCTCTTTGGAATTAAGATCTATAGGCCAGCAGAACATATGATCATGGGGACAGGAAGCAAAAATTTTACTAGTGGGTTACTAGGGGTAAGAGTGAGTTGTGTGTGTTACAACGTACCATTGAGGCAGCTCATCCAACTCCTGGTGACTCTATGTTTCCACAATGTCCTGTCCTCAACAGCCCTGCTCAGCCCCTGTAAATTCATGCTTATGGCTTCTTTTATGGAGTCATTTCATCTCATATTTGGTCTTCCTCTTTTCCTGCTGCCTTCTATTTTCCCAGTATTATTGCCTTTTCCAAAGAACCCTGCATTCTCACAATGTGCCTGGAGTACAACAGCTTTGGTTTTGTCATTTTTTGCCTCCAGTGATGTTTTAGGCTTAATTTTCTCTAGGACCCACTTTTTTAAAATCTTTCTAGTGGTCCAGGGTACCTGTAGAGCACTCTTGCAATACCACATTTCAAATGAATCATTTTTTTCTGTCAGCCTTCTTCACTGTCCAACTTTTGCATCCCTATAAAATAATTTGGAATATAATTACAGATGATTTTTCCTAATTATTACACTGCTGTCCTTTGATAGCTATGGGAGTAACAACACGGTTTGATGCTGAATCAGAGCATATATAGCCTTCTGGAAAACCTTGACCCAGCTCTGCAAGTTATTTCCACCTAGCTGGTGCCTTATCTGAGCCTTAAAAAGACCTTCCCACCATCTATCAAGCCAGCTGCTTCAGGGTAGTGTAGAACATGATAAGACCAGTAAATTCCATGATCATGGGCCCTTTGCCACATTTAAGTTGCTATAAAGTGAGTTGCTTGGTCAGAAGCAATGCTGTGTGGAATTCCGTGACTATGGTTCAGTCATCCTATAAGTCCACAGATGGTAGTTTTGACAGAAGCATTGCATGCAGGGAAGGGAAATCCATATTCAGGATAAGAATCTATTCCAGTAAGAACAAAACCTTCCTCCTTCTATGATGGGAGTGGTCCAATGTGATCAATATTCCACCATGTTAGCTGGCTGATCACTCTGGGAAATGGTGCCATATTGGGAATTCAGTGTTGGTCCCTGCTGCTGAGAAATTGGATGCTCAGTGGTGAACATAGCCAGTTAGGCCTTGGAGAATGGCAGTTCATGTTGCTGACCTCATATATAACCTCCATTCCCACCATTATGGCTACTTTATTCATGAGCCACACCATTGAATGTCTAGAAATTTCATTGAGGAAGAATTTTTTCAAATGTTTTCCACTCACTGATGTGAAAATGTTTTATCAAAATGTCTACGTTAGTTGCTACTCTTTGATTACCAGTTCCAGTCAGCAAATTTTCATTAAATTAATGGACAACTGTGATATCTTATTGAAAGAAAAGACTGATTGATATGACCACAAATTGAATCATGAAATAGGGCTGGAGAGTTGCTGTGTGCCTGATATGGAAC
Source organism: Miniopterus schreibersii (assembly GCF_964146895.1). Lineage (NCBI taxonomy): Eukaryota > Metazoa > Chordata > Mammalia > Chiroptera > Miniopteridae > Miniopterus > Miniopterus schreibersii. Next base: position 67,636,334 of record NC_138108.1, on the reverse strand, counting down.
AGTGAATGTGTATTGTTGGACTTCCAGCTAAAAGCAAACTGCTCCTAGTGGTCTTTACTACCTTCAAACACAGCAATATTTGGGGCTATGGCTTCAACATGACTTTGGGGACTGACACAATTCAGTTCATAAGTTACACTTTGCAAATGATGCCCCTGTTGGAACAGTTGCAGACTGGCAAGGTTGTTTGACACAGGACTGTAATGAGGCTGTATAAGCAGTGACTTTATAAAGTATAAGGACGGCTTCCTAAAAACAACTTACTTCCATATTTCAGAAAATTGTTGTAATAATATGATCTGTTACAAGACCTTTACCTATTTTCTGCTATAAAATTGTTATAAAATATCTAGGTCAGCAATGTCTACATGAATGGTGTTTTTTAAAAATGGCACCTCTGGCGGTACACAACTTAACTCTATATCGTGACCTGGATTTGACACCGTATTACTGGAGTATCAGAATGGTTGGTCTTCATTAAAAAAACCACTTAGTAAATTCCTCAGAGACATTGCTCCTAAATTATGTAGAATCTTATCTCATAAATGGCAAAGCATTTCATCTGTCTTGGAAGGATTCTACTTTGGATTTCAATTTAAGTGCAATCTGGCTGCAGTCCTTTAGGCAAGTGACCTACTTGAGTTTTCCCCAAAATACACACCAACCTTAGAGAATTCCTAATGTTTAGTTGTGGAGAAATTTACACTTTTTAAGTAGTAGGATGAGTCTTCAATTTTAGGAAAATGGAGCAAAAATATCTCTACTACCATCTTTTCTCCAAAATTACTTCTAAACCAGCAAGTAAAACATGAAACAATAACACAAAGTTCCTCTCCCATGAGATCTCCTTTATAAAACTTCTCCAGAGGAGAAGCACACACAGTAAGCTCACCTTAAGTACATTAGGAGCCATCTGCAACCTCAGTTGGAACATCTGATTTAGAGCGTGAGGGAGATGTGGAAAAGCACTGCACAGAACAGTATTGTACCTAAGTGTTGGCAGGGGTGAAGGTGCGGGGGCTGAAGAGAAGCGATGTGATTTGGCCTGCTCACCTCCGTAAAGGCACCATGTACTGCAAAAGAGGTATGCAAGGTTTTGTGTGTGTGTGCATGCGTGTGTGTGTGTGTGTGTGTGTTGGGAGTGCAAGAAAAAACAGGGGGGCTTTTGAAAATCTGATTAAAGATCAGTTTCTCATCTTGTACCATGCATAGTCAGGTTCCTGCCTCTTTCTGGCCTTGTAGCAGCTCGGAGGTTTATTCTCTGGGGATATGAAAACAGGCAGAGGGGCTGGACTCAAATCAGGAGCACCAAAGGGCAGTCTGAATAGGGAATTAGGAGACACCCAGTGCCCTTGTTCCAGCTGCTTTAACATGCTGGCCTGTTGGCGTTTACACTTCTTAGTCCCGTGGAAGCCCTTCCAACCTGGAAACACTCTAAAATAAATTTCTCTGTCAAGATGTTCTGAATCACAGAGGGAGCGTGAGTTCATATCATAATGTCTTGGAAAGGGCAGCTTGGGGTTTCAGATTCTCACGAGAGATTTTCCCCCCTCACTATTCAGTGTTAAGTTTCAGACATGCAAGTGGCCTTGCCAAGACATTTGCTTGGCAGATGTATCCCTAGTTCACCCTTAAACTGAGGCCCAGCCTTTGGGGCCATCACTTCTAGAATGGGGACTTTTATGAGATTTTCCAGAACAGGCCTTAAAGCCATGGGAGTGGAAACTTTGGTCTCCAAGACTTGATGGAAACCTGCAGGATAGAAGCTGTCCTTGCTTACCTTGCATCCCAAGCTTTTACTTTGTTTTGTGCTTTATGCACTTCTTTCTGTTGGGCCAGCCCAGGTATACATTTAGAGGATATATATTCTATTTATTCTTTTTCTTTTTCATTAGAAAGGTCTTTTATCATTTCTGTGCTCTTATACTGCTCAAAAGAGAAGACATCCTTGTTTTAGCTTATTGTATTTCTACTGCTGACCCGGTTAACTAAATTACAGTAAGAATATATTTATGCTACATACTTCCAATCAAAAAAGAAGGAAAAAAAGAAATAGAAGGACAGCTGAATGTCTGTGCCATTTCCACAGAGATGGGCATTTAAGTACCACTGTCCTAGCTGTCCCATTATTCAGGGGCAGAGGTGTATGTTCTGCCCAGCTTCCTGGCCTTCATCTGAATAAAGAAGGATGGTAGCTCAGCTTTTATGGCAAATGAAAGCATAAGAGACAGAAACTTAAATAGTCTAACATACTTTGATGAAACTGCCCTTAATAGGGTAAAAAATTGATTCTAATAAAAAAATAAGGTGAACATGCTGACGTTCCTAGGAGAGAGTGAATTTGTCTATGGAGTGATACGGTCTGGTTCTTATTTTGCTGTTCACAGTGACCACTTGAAAAGTGGCTTAATGGACTTGCCAGTATTTTTCTTCTGCATATTATATTCTCCTCATTCATTAGCTTGTGAGTATACACTATGATAGCATAGGGACTTGATATCTATAACAATATAGTGGAAACAGAGGAGGTATTATATATCAGAGTTGTCCTGTCTAAGGTATCGTTGACTTTTGTGAAATAACTGCATTCTTTTGTGGTTCATTTTCACTGAACACTGTTTTTGTGGACCAAAGGAGGTGGATCACTTATCTCTGTCAAATCTTTTTTGTTTTTCCTTAAATGGTTTTTGTGACCCTGAAAGGCCACATAATAGTTTTGATGTAATCTGTTCATTTTCTTGGAAGTCAAATAATCTCTTTAAAATGACGATGCTTTTCCAGAAAAAAAGAAAAAAATGGTCAAGGTAATCCACTTTCAAAATGAGTTCTGGTTTACCTTTCTTTTAAAAGAGTGAGGAAGTAAGAAATAGGTAGGCAGGAGTGATGGCAGAGGAGTGGTAGGGTAAGAGGTCCCCGTGGTCTCTCCCCTTGAAGTGTCAACAGTTTGATAATTCAACAAAGGATTCCCTGCTCAATGCACAAACACATCTGAGATTTCTGCTCCTTGAAACATTTAAAGATGGACAACTGGGAGTGAAGCGAGGAGTTGAGAAGGAGAAACACTGAGATGAGCCACAAAGGCAGGAGCTCATGGCAAGGCTGAGCCCGGAGAGGGGAGGAATCGGGTTGTGGCTGGCACTCTCTTCAGCCAGAGGAGCAAAGCGCTTCAGTGGGCATTCCTGCAGGAGTGGGCAGAATGAGCTGTGGCTGAGCCCAGAGGCCTGGGCAAGGACACCCCTCAGAGGTATGGCCATGGTGGCTGGGGGTCCACATTAGAGACAGAGAAACAAAGGCTTGGAGCCTGGCCGCCCCATAACCTCCCAGAGCTCGCCTCCCTTTGCCCTTTGTCGGGTTGCAGAACATATTACCTGCAAACCCAAGAACTGGTACTACAGAATCACTTTTTTTTCCTGAGCAAAGGGTGCACTCTGCAACTGGTCCTGGGGTCAGAAGGGATGCCATGGAATTTCATTAGTCTCCATGACCAGGAACGGGAATAAAGCCAAAGAAGTTGGCTGGGTTCCTCCGGCCCACCACACCCCCATGCACCATTGCTCCACTGAGGGCAGCATCTGGCTTCAGGGGACAGCACTGAGATGTCACGGCCTTGGAGCCCTGTCACTCACCACATTCCCCCTACACAGATCAATGGAACATAACTGAGAGCACAGATATAAAACCACGTATATGGGCAGATAATTTTCGACAAAGGAGCCAGAAACACACTGTGGAATAAAGAAAGCCTCTTCAATAAGTGGTGCTGGGAAAATTGGAATGCCACATATGAAAGAATAAAACTAGACTATAGTTTGTCCTCATGTACAAAAATTAAATCAAAATGGATCAAAGACCAAAATATAAGATTTGAAGCAATAAATTCCATAGATGAAAATATAGGTACTAAACTCATGGACCTTGGTCTTAGAGAGGATTTTATGAATTTGACCCCAAAGGCAAGGGAAGTAAAAGCAAAAATAAATAAATGGCACTACAGTTATATCAAGCTAAAAAGCTTCTGTACAGCAGAAGAAACAGCCAACGAAACAAAAAGGCTAACAACCAATACTTTTTTGTATTAAAGATCGTTCTTGGGGTGATTTCTAACTTCAGTTCTGACTTTGACACTAGAAAAACCAATTGGTGGACATAATGTTTGTTATTAATGTATCTTACTAATTAGCCCCTGAAACAAAAATGATTGATTGTAAATATTTTTAAGAAACTTTAAAAACCTCTCTTCTAAATGTAATTTGTAGAAGTTAAGTTGACAGTTTAGGGAAACGGGAAAATTTCCAGGGCCTACCAAAGAAGGAGGGGTTTATTAAGGGAAATTCCATATGAGGCAAGCCTTGGGCGGCAGCAAGGCTATGTGGATACCTTCCACCGCAAAGGCGGGCACTGAAGGATTATATTTATAGAACAGGGAAGGGTGGGTAGGAGCGCTGGTGCGTGGCCCGCCGCAGATTAGGGGCTGATGCCTTACTGGCTTGCCCTGGGCAGGGCAATGGCCTAGTCGAAGGAGCAGCACTCTTGGGGATGGGGGAGCTGATTAGACTCTCTCTGCAGGGATTCACAGGGAGCAATCTCTGTTCCGGCCCAGGTCTAGCTCACAGCTCCTACAGCAGTCACATCAGGGGAACAGTCTCTCCTCCACACAACTTTTCAAATTAAAATATTCTCAGATTTTAACAGAAGGTGGGTTTTAGAATACCGTAGGCATTGGATTAGAGAGTAAAGTAGGTGACTGGTAGCAAAGATTGCATTTTACTGTAAGAGAATAATGATGCTGGGAGGAGGTGCTTTTCATTCCCTTTGCACATTTTAGTGTAGAACTAGCTTTGTCGCTTTTATGGTGGCTGCAGGTAGAATATGCGCATTTTTAAAAATTTGGAAGTAAATTAAAAATAAATATTAAAGGAGGTGGGTGACCTAAGACATGATGCTTTAGTAGCACAATGTTAACTAAGTGCAGATTTAGAGATGGCACCTTGCACCAGCCTCTCCATTTTTTACATAATAAGCTATAAAGCAAAACGCAAAGTAACTCTTCAGTCCACCTCCCCCAGCTGATATTTCCCTGATGAAATCGTGTTGGGGATGAGAATGGGTAAGGGGTAATGCTTTTTTCATTTGAGGAAGGCAGCTATTTGCTAAACTAGGAGCAATAAATTTCTCTTCTGACTTCCTGGCTCTTAGTTACAGAACTATCTTTCCTTCAGGAATATTAATAAGAACTTCAAAGTCTACTGCAAACCATATAAATGTAATAGGATTATATTTCTCTTGTCCAGGATCAGAATTTAGTCTTCTCAAATAATGTGAATCTCTTGGCTTCCCTTAGCTGTGAGGTTACTAAGGTCAAGGTATCCATTTCTGTGTAGCCCAGGAGCCATTTTAGGATTATAGCAGAAGGAGGTAATGTTTTTACATTTTTATTTGCATTGTTAAAGAGAACAGAAACTCCAACACTCTTTTTAATAGCAGCAAGAGGAGGAGGAGACCCCACTTGCTTTAGAAGCTCTAAAAACTCTAACTCATCTTCAGTGCTATTCAGAATTCAAATAGACGCAAAAGTTGCAAAATACGTATTATCTTAGGCCAACCACATTATGAAGGATTCACATAGTGTGATGAAATACAGTGTTTTAACCCAGATGCATGAGGAATGACAATTATAAACCCATTAGAGGCAATTAAGCTCAATATATATGTAGAATAATCAGCCTCATAGGAAATTCTTGAAAGTAGGAACTACAAGTAGGAGGTTTTGTAAATTATACCACCAAGGGTTTGAAAGTCTGTACCAGACTTCAGGAATTAATTAGAAGAAATACACATAAAAAGCATTTAAAAAAATCGGTTGGATTAATAGCCAAATTTACATATAAGGAAAGGACAGGAATGAATTAGAAGAATTTAATAGTTTTAGACCAGTGAGAATGGACAATACTGATGCAAAAAATAACATAAATAATTGATATAAATAACTGACAAAAACAGAAAGAGATATGCAGAGTATTTGAGAATAATCATATCTATAAAATATATTTTGGAATCACTTTAAAGGTTGTATATGATGTCAGTTCTTCCTAGGAGAAAGCACAGAGAGAAGAGAGGCCTAAGACCTAGAGGCAGTCTGGTGAGATGAAAAGAAATGTCCTTCTCTCTGGAACTTCAGGGCCCTTGGCTCAGATCATGGTTTTGCCACTCACTACTTTTTATGAGTGTGGTGATCAAACTACTTCGCCTCTCTGTGCCTCAATTTTTTCAATTACAATTGGGATAATAATTCTAATTTCTTGCTGCTTTTACCAGTGTTTATAGTTGCTCAGGAAATACTAATCTTTCCTTTTCCACAGCTCGGACGCCAAGATTATGTATTTAGAACCCAGGGAGAATGTCATGTCACAGAGCATGCTTTTTAAGTAATTGAGTGGAGAGATTCATTGGTTACATGAAAAAAAGGACTCTGTCACCAAGTTAAATTCCTCTTGGAGATTTTCAGTGAAGAATTAGCATATTGAAGTCCCTTACAAGTGCTGCAGTAAAAAAATCTATCAAACTTTTTTTTTCATCAGAAAGTTTTCCCAAACCATTTTGCCCACAGAGCCCATTTTTTATGAAATACCAACATATTTTTGTCATTAGGAAATATGAGCACAATATCATAAAATCACAGAGAAGAAATTTTCAAGATGTATGTAGTGTTGCCAATGTTTTAGAAATAAGTGTGTAAATAAAGATGGAAGAAAGGATTTGACAATTAAATGGACATAGCTGAATATTCAGCTTAGTCTTAGCAAAGTAATTGTAGGTTAAAAAAATAATTATAGTTTTGAGATCACGGATTAAGTGGAAAAAGATATTGGGTAGGCGACTCTACAGAATATTTGTCAAAGAAGGAAATAAATAGCATTATAGCTCAGAGTTCAAAGTGTGAAAATAGGACCCTACTATACAGATATGAAGAAAAAATAAAAATAAGTATGGGGGAATATATTGAAGCTTTGAGAGGGGAAAAAAGAAACTAATGTGAGCATGGTTCTGGAGATGAGGGAATGCAACTGAATGTGGAGGTAATCTGGGGATTTGGAAAGAAGATAGTCTGTTTTCCTTTTTTTCTAGACTCTAGAGGAAATGATCAGAACACAGAGATGTCGGGCCAGTGAGGAAGAAACATGGCTCAGTGTCCATAGAAAGCCCTTTCCCAAGACTCACCCATGATCTTCTCATTGCAAATCCAGTTATCTTTTTTTAATACCACAAGGCCTCCCTTTCTTTCTGAGACACATCACCACTATTCCCATGTCCAGTTTCCCCCGGAGCTTCTTTCTCTCTCTTGAATACTTATGTCTCAGTCTCTGAGCCTGACTTCTCTTCCCCCATCCAAACCTTACATGACACCATTCTTCATGGTTCTCCTCTTTGCTTTTATCATCTCCATCTATAATGTCTACCCACACAACTCCAACTCTTTCCAGGATTTAAGCTCCAGAGATAATGACCGGGTCTTCATTTCAAGGGAAATATCTCTCCTAACTGACAATTAGAATTTTCACTTGCTGAACATTAATCATCCTGCAGACAATATTCTGATAGTTCAAATTTATCGTTTCCAGAAATGAACTTATTTTCTCTCTCCAGCAGCTGAATTTTTCATCCTGAGTTTTCAGCCTGGAATAGTTGCATCTCCACCCATCTGTTCATAGAGATAGTCAGCCACCCAGTCCTGTGAGTTCCAACTTCATGAAGCCTCTACTGTGTCTGTCTCCCTTTTCCAGACCACTGTTACTGTAGTCCTGGGTTTTTTAACAACCTTCCTTCTGTTCTTATCACAGGCACATTTCTTAGAAACCCATCCTTAAGTTCTGGGGCCTGAGCCATCTATAGAGAGTTACTCATCTGATTTTAACACTCACCTACTGGAGAACTTTCAGTGACTTTTCCCATTCAAAGCCATTGCCTTAAAAATCCCCCTAAGCCCCTATCCCGTGTCACTTCTCCCACTTCTGTCTCCCCGGCCTGCGCCTACTAGCCCTTGCCCAGGCGCCACCTGTAATGCACAGAGCTCTCACCAACCTAACGCTCCTCCTTCAGCCTGGGCACCTCCTTCTGGTCTGTCCGCTTACCGCTGTCACCCTGCCCCTCCGGCGCCTCCCAGATCCCGCCGGCTTCTCCAGCGTCGCCGCTCTTCCAGCCGCGACGAAGCGCTCTCAGCATGCCCGCCGCGCTTACTCATGCTTCGTTTTGTAATTACATTATATCTTGAATTCCCCCCTTATAATATTTTTAGCTCTCAAAATGCAGAGAATGCACCTTTCCCATCTCTATATCACCAGAGCCCCAAATTATAAACATAATTGTTGCTCAATAAATATTTACTCAATAATTATTACGCTGTGTAGCAGAATAGAAATTTCAGGACTTTGTGGCCAAAATATGATGAATAGAAGTATCTATAATGTGTATGTAATTTTATTCTGTGAAGACAGAATCAGGAATTGTAACACATTAAAATTATTATTATAAAATACTTTATGTTTAAGTCCAGTAAGGGAAAATGGAACTCCGCCTATGGGAGTTTAATCTCCTAGAGAGCAGTCCTTATCAGCTTTCTAGTGTGTGTATTTTACTAAATTGCTTCAGAAGTGTGTGTCCAGTGTAAGACAATGAGGTGGTGATAAAATGCCATACAGCCTGAATCCCTGATGTCAAGATTGGGAATTGAACTTCTGTAATTATCAGATGGCTCCTTATCAATTTATGTGAAAGGGGGAGGGCTTTTGTCCCTTAGCTGCAGCAGGGGCACAGGCGCTGCTGCGCTGTCTCTGGAGCAGGGGTTTTCCACCAGGGGCGAATTTGCTCCCCGGAGCACACTCGGCCGCATCTGGAGACGTTGCTGGGAGCGGAAGTCACAGCTGCTATGCTTCTGACCCATCAGTAGCACCAAGGTCAAGAAATCCTACTTCTAGAATTGGAAGTGTAGTGTTAGCTTTACTTTTTCATGATTAAACACATCTTATTGAAAAATGCCTTTTTATTTAAAGGACTAATCAGAATGATTCCCACATAAATAATATTTCTTACAGTTTGTGCTTATTGTAATATAAACTGATTAGTTAACTGCGTGTATAGCTGTAAATTAATTACAAATGCACTGTAAGCTGTAGTTGTGCTGAAGGCTTTTTTACAGAATTGCTTTCAACATATGGTTCCAGAGCACTTCAGAATTTATAATTGGATGGATGATGGTAATATGACAGATGCAAAACGTTAATCTCATAATTTAATTCTGAAACACTCAGGCTGACTAAAAATTTGAGTATCTTGCCACCTTATCAGCAACTTCCCTTAAAAGTCTGGGTTTTGAAGTGAATGGTACAGTGGTGCCTCGGTTTTCAAATGTGCTTCATTCTAGAAGCCTGTTCGAGTTCAGAAACGTTTGAAAACCGAGGGCTCCACAGCCCACAGCTGGGCCTCAGGGCCTTGCCCTCAGCGGGAGCCGCGGGGCCTGTTCCACTTCCAAGGCTATTTGAAAACCGAAGCATTTACCCCCGGTTTACCGTGTTCATAACCCGAAATGTTCGTCAGCGGAGACGTTCAAAAACCGAGGTCCCACTGTATAATTATACTTTAGATAAAAAGTCATTTATTCTGTGTTTATATTTCAGAATCTGCTAAGTTTAATCTGTAGTGGAATTATTGTAATGATCTAATCTACTGTTAGCACAATTTGCATTTATTAAGTACTTCTTCTTAAATTGCCAGAAAAATAACCTTGTCTCCAACACTCTTTTTATCCACTAATATCGTTTCCATATTAGGTTATTTATTCCCTCATGCTAACTGCCAGTATTGGTTAGACATAAAAACCTCACCTTTTCCTCACTCCCAGCAGTAATTACATCGTTTTAGCTAATTCTAAATGCTCTAGTTCACGACTTCGTCATGACCTCAGTCTGCATTGGCCTTTTCTACACTGAGGATGACTTGCTCTGCATTTATTTTATCTCTTAGGTTAAATTTGTACATTAACACTTTCTATCTCCAGCAGCGAGTGAGTTTTCTTCTTTCTTAGTGAAACTGTGGCTCAGATTGCATGTCCTCTCCGTGCCAAGGTAGAGGTGATACAATTTCCCAGCCAGTCATCGTAGTTTTGAATATTAAGTTGAGTGAACCAATGGTGTTGCTTTCAATAGAATCTTCTTGCTATTAAGACTTAGGAGCTGCCCTAGTTTTTAATCTGAGATGTGGAATTGATGTTTTTCTATTCTCTTAAATACCCCTTACCCTCCTCTCCCTTTCTCTCCTCACGTTAATCAGAATCAATCCTCTTGATTGCAATTTTAAATCCCTAACTGATATGTACATCAATATTCCCAACTTGTTATTCCTATATTTCATATTTTTAAAATGGCATAACTGTGAGATTATCCTGGAATCTTCCCACTTCCTTATTAATCATATCTTATTAAGCATAAGATCCTCCACATTCTTTCCCAAAGCTGCTCTCTTCTCTCTTCTTACTACTGCCAGTGAGCTCAAGTCCTCATCATCTCTGGGCTATAATATATTAGTCTCCAAATGTATGCCTGGTATTTCTAAATGATTATTCTAGAATTAATACCTCATATAGCACTACCTATTTAACATTTTTAATACCTCCCTTTCTGCATCTAAAACCTGAAATGCAGGGCTATTCATGGTCTGGCCCCTACTTGCATTTCTCACCTCACCCGGCCCTATCCCTCCAGTACCCAATTCAGCGTGCACTTTACTTTTCCCAGATGGGCTGTCCTCTCTCTTTGCCAAGACTCTTTACTGTGCTTTCTGAACAGGAGATTCTCTTCTCCAATAAAACTCTTCTTTCAGGCTTTTGTAGTGCTAGGTATAATTATTGGTTTACTTAATCTCTCTTTAATTGGTGAGCTGAAATTGTGTTTCATGCAATTCCGTAAACCCTATGTATACTGTTTAGCTCATTCTAGGCATCCAGTAAATATCTAAGAAAATCAATGATGTTGCTAATCTTCTCATAAAATTCTAACTAATGCTGACTTTTTTACTTTTTATCATTGAGTTTCAAATATAGAACTCACACATATACATATATCTATATTAAATAGTTACTAACATATTATTTTCATGTTAACTTTATTCCCCCCATCACTGTTATTTGCTCACACATCTCAGATTTCATTTGTTAGGTGTGAGCTTGTAATTAGCTCCATTTTCTTCACATTTTCTCACTGGAGTCACTAGAAATACAGCAGTGACTGTTTCACTCAAAACACTAGCACAACCAGCAGTAGCATAGCAACACATTTCAAAGAAATAGCTTAAATAAACAACACACTTGTCAATTGAATAAATATTTATCTTTCTATTTTATCTAGTTTATAGTACTATATTAGAATGGCAGATACTAAGTCTTTTTCTCTAGAATATATTTAATACACAATTATCTATTTTCTCTGTATCTGTTGCCTTTATAAGATTTCCTTGGCAATTTTGAGCTTTTTTACATATCACATCCCTGACCCTCAAACAGTACCAAAAAATGCCAAATGGACAGTGAAAAACATATCAGTATTAAATATAGCATCTACTGAAATAAGAAAGTATTTTTTGTTAGTGGAATTTCCTGGCTTATATGTTCATGGTGACTAATTTGCTTGCTTCCATTAATATCAGAAGTGCCCAAATAGTTTATCTTCTGTTTGCCAACCTAGATTAGGTTTCTTAAATGTGTCCTGCATGACCTACCTTCCTTCCTTCCTTCCTTCCTTCCTTCCTTCCTTCCTTCCTTCCTTCCTTCCTTCCTTCCTTCCTCCCCTCCCCTCCCCTCCCCTCCCCTCCCCTCCCCTCCCCTCCCCTCCCCTCCCCTCCCCTCCCCTCCCCTCCCCTCCCCTCCCCTCCCCTCCCCTCCCCTCCCCTCCCCTCCCCTCCCCTCCCCTCCCCTCCCCTTCCCTTCCCTTCCCTTCCCTTCCCTTCCCTTCCCTTCTTCCCTCCCTCCCTCCTTCATCTTTATTGATTTCAGAGAGAGCAAAGGAGAGGGAGAGAGAGAGATAGAAACATCATGATGAAAGAGTCATTGATCGGCTGCCTCCTGCACGCCCCCCACTGGGGATGGAGCCCGCAACCCGGGCCTGTGCCCTGACCGGGAATTGAACTGCGATCTCCTGGATCCTAGGTCAGTGCTCAACCCCTGAGCCACGCCTGCTGGGCTGACCTGGCTGCTTTCACTCACCAAGGATTGGCTCTTCCTTTGAATTTTTTAAATGGTACAGCTTATATGGTTATCAATAAGACTCAGTACAGCATGCTACCCCAGATATCAAAAGTCAAATACCATTATCCTTTTGTTATAAGTGAGTCAAGATTATTTGGGAGAAAACAAAATCCATTTTGCTTAAACTTGACTTTTTTCCCACATATTTTATATCAAAAATTTCTTTTGAACATCCTCTATTGGACCATAAGCTCCTAGACAATGAAGAAAATGCATTCTATGTTGTTTGCAAACTTATTAAGTCATTTATGCTATATTTAACTAGCATTTTTGCTAGTGTTCTTCAGCTTGACTCATTACAATTAATGGGTATCTTTCTTTCATTTTCTTTTAAAATATCATTTGGTATTACTGTCTTGGTCACAGTGACTCTATGCTACCCAACTAACATATACCTTTCTACAATACAAATATCCCGCAATGTGAGGGGCTAACCTGTGAGTTAGTAAGACTCCATGGAGCTATTGAAGGTAGGTAATTATGCAGTAGATGACATCCATTCTCTTTTCCAGATTCTGCAATTGAAAGTAATGTGGCTACCATAGACTCTAAACTTATGAGGCCAGATAGGATTTTAAATCATTTTGTGCAATTTATATTTAGTAATGATTGATTAACACCAACACTGCATTTGAATTCTAAATGACAAGTTTTGACTGTGCACAGATAGGGTCATATAAACTAAAGGTATTATAAAGAACCTCCCTAAATCTCTTACTATCATCCTAGGAGGCCATAAATGCACAGTGGCAGGTGCAGAATATGGTGCAGTCAGCTGCAGAGTAAGGCTTCTACCGCCTGGTGTTGGGTGCTGCATGGTCAGGGTTCTTCAGGGGGTGGAAATCATGCATATATGTAATATATTACATGTGACATATAACATATAATACATATAAAGAGAATTGTAATGAAGAATTAGCACAGGTGACTATGGAAGTTGACAAGTACCAAGATTCGCAGCCAGGAAACTAGAGACTCAGGAGAGCTGATGGTTTAAATTCCAATCTGAATGTCGGCTGGCTTGAGATCCAGGAAAAGCCAGAAAGAAAAAAAATGTCCTAGTTAAAACAGACGTGCAGGAGAAGTTCCTACTTATCCAGTCTTTAGTTTTTAGGCTTTTATTCTTTTAATAATTGGAGGAGGCTCACCCACACTGAAAGGGCGATCTGCTTTACTCAGTGTATCAATACAAATGTTAATCTCACCCTGAAACACCAACACATAGGCACTCAAAATAATGTTTACCAAATATTTGAGCAGCACGTGGCCCAGTCAAGCTGACACACAAAATTAACTGTTCTAAGTAGCATTAGTCCCCGGGCAAGCTCCAGCAACTAGGAATTCGTGGATGCTGTTCCTTGCTCACTGCTTGGGCCATTCTGAGACACCCAGCTGCTCCTCAACTTAAAAACCCATCTTCTCCAAATTGGCTTCCCCCTAATTGGCATAACAGACCCAAATATTTGGTCCACGTTTACTGTTTTGCCGTTACTCTTTTCTGTCCAGTGAATTGTTTTATTATTCTTCTTTTAATGCGTGGATTTGTGCATTCTTGTTTTCTTTTCCAAAAAAAAATTATAGATATGAAGGTCAGAGGGGATGGCACAAAATATCTTGTGGGATTACACCACTGTCCTATCACCCTTTCCCCAGCCTTTTATACACACTTATAAGTAAGCACACTGAGTTCAGCTTGGTCAGATTTGAGAAATTTTTTTAAAGTCACAAATTTCAAATAAGAAACACTCAGATATCTAAAAGGAAATAAATTGGTCACCAAAAGCTAATTCCATAAACATGGCAATTTTAATATTTAAAGCCAAGTTCCATCCTGACAGCACATGCCCTTGAAGTTGGTATCATACATCATTTTCTCCTTTCACTCTCTTGGACTTAACCCAAAATGCCCAACAATATTCTACAGAAATTTGTTTAAAGTAATCTGCTGTAGTCCTTTTTAAACGTGTATAAATATATGATGAACTATAAGAGCTACTTATTTTATTTTGCACTATCGAAAGGTTGCTTTTAGATTTTTTAGATTCAAGAAATCTCAGAGGGCAAGGTTATAAAATAACAACATTTTAGTGCAACTATCCACTACTTTATTAAGATACAGAAAGATTTGGGGCAACGTCTTTCAATGAAAAACAGCACTATACTCTTATCACACTTTTAAAAATATTTAAACATGATTTTAACTGACTATTAAACTTAAACATTATATCTATATTTAACTTTGAATAGTTGCTATTGTATCATAGGTTTTTCTTTATTCAGTATGGGAAATTGATTTGGCACAAGTGAATGATAGATATGATTTTTAAATTTTCTCTTTCTATAGATTTGTTCTATTTTTGAGAAATTTTTTTAAACTATAAACATATATGCAATCTTTTACATCTGTTCTCTCAATTGGGCAATAAAATATTGAACAATATTTTTACAGGAACATTGCTGTGTCTCTCTGTTATGTGCCTGATGAAAAATATTTTATCAACTTTATTGAATGAATAGCAGTAGATACAAGTTTATTATGATTTCTCAAATTCTGTTTCATAGATGGAATTGTTCCTCTACATTTTATGTGCTAAGAGAAATCAAATGGGAATCTCATTATACTTCGCATTTATAAATTTAATGCTATTTTAATTGCTTCCTATGCCTACTAACTCCTGTCCTCTGCACGTTTCTAAACCAAAGAAAGGCAAATAAGTTAACTTATTCCAACTAAAATATCCATACTGAGTATACCAATATCATTTAATCAGCCATTTTGTAATGTACAAATTGTTATTTAATTGTAGAAGCTTTCCTTCCTTCCTTCCTTCCTTCCTTCCTTCCTTCCTTCCTTCCTTCCTTCCTTCCTTCCTTCCTTCCTTCCTCCCTCCCTCCCTCCCTCCCTCCCTCCCTCCCTCCCTCCCTCCCTTCCTTCCTTCCTTCCTTCCTTCCTTCTTCCTTCCTTCCTTCCTTCCAATGATAATTGTGTGGTATGCCATCTCTGTTTACCTTCCTTCTTAGGGACGCAACTTGATCCAGTGATTATAGGATAAGATTTTTTTTTTTAATCCAACAATTTTTCATTAGGACATTTCCACATGGAAAATTAAACTTTCAAAATTTATTAATCATTCTATGCAAAATAGAGGGAATCCGTTGTCCCCAACGTGTAATTTGTAGTGTCCAAAAACCTAGAGATGGGGAATTGATCACAATTCCTGAGAGGTTAGCAGTGCTATATAAAGAAGGCACATGCTGGAAAAAGGAAAAGTGAAATCAGCCATGAAAAAACATTCATGCTTGTGATGATGGGTTGATTTGACATTGAATATGGGACAAGTAAGAGACAGTGGAAGAAATGTGTATGGGAAGAAAAATGGAAAGAGCTCTTGCAGTAACTGAGGACAGCGGGGAACAAGACAGGCCGGTGAGGACAGAGACAGCAGGGGACGCGGGGAAAATATTCAAGCCTTAAAGCCACCTTGGTGGGGTGTGGAGAGTGAAGTATATGTGGCCGTGCTGGGTATGAGATTCTATATTGCAATTCTCACCACTGACAGAAGGGATTAAAGTCTTTTTATAATTGGAATTTATACCCTTTCTTATATTTCATACAGCAACATAAAAACCTCCCTCCCACTGGCTCTAAAGAAATGATTGCTCCGAGCACTGCAACACAGCTGGCCCGTTAATGTGCGATGTGGGCATTAACCCATCTGCCCCCAGCTTCCCTTTGAATTGCTGCTCTTGGTTTTTCATCCTGGCTCCCAGGTGATTGACTCTGGACCCAAGGTTTTAATATATAGTTAGGGCTCTTTCAGGCATGATTGTTGGTTGAGCCAGTCACTTATTTACTTATTAATTGATTAAACAAATATGACATGAGCGCTAACTATATCATAAGTAGCAGTTCTAGATACTATATTATATTGATAAACAAAATAAAAACTTCCTTACCTCCTGGTATTTGTATTGTATAGTAAAGAGAAATGGATGATCAACATAGTGAAGTGTTGGAGAAATAGGAATCAGGAAAGAAGGGTAGGGATTGCAGGAGTTAGGTGAAGAAGATGATTTACTTTTAAATATGAGGATCAGGGAAGCTCTTGCTAAGAAAGTGGCATTCGAGCCAAGATTTGGAGGTGCGGGTGGTGAGTGAATGATGCTTATATCTGGGAAATGCAAAAGCCCCGAGATAATAAAGACTCTCTTGCATTCAAGGAACAGGAAAAGGCAGTGAAGCTTAAAGAGAAGACCCAGGGCGATAAAAGGGAGAAAGGTCAGCAAGGTGGAGAAGAGACTTTTAAGGACTTCTGGTTTTTATTCTGAGTGAAATGGGAATCCGTGGAAGGCTTTATGCAGAAAACTGCTTTGATCTGACTTACATGTCTGTTGAGTCTGGAGTAGACTGACTGTAAGTGGAAAAAATCCAAGCAAGTGTCCAATTAGAAGGCTGCTAGAACCATCCAGGGGAGTGACAATGGTGATTTCAACCAAGATGCTACATTTAGAGGTAGAAAATGGTCAGATTTCAAATAGGTTTTGAGAGCAGGGTTATTGGGATTTGTATATCCCAGGATGACCGGAGATACAACTTTGTGAGTCTTGAGCACATAGGTGATACTTAAAGCATGAGACTGGAAGAGATCACCAAGGGGTTCCATGTAGCTAAGGAAGCGTCCAAGGGCTAAGCTAAGGCTAAGAGACTGGGGACATGAGGAGAACCAGCGAAGCAGACAGGAAAAGAGACCAGCTGTAGGAGGAAAACCAGAGGAGTGTGTGGAGCCTTGGACACCAAGAAAAGGAAATATTTCAAGGAAGAGGAGGGATGGAGTGTGCTAAATGTTGCTGAAAGCACAAGTAAGATGGCCTGGAGATTGGTCCATAAGAGGTAGCAACTTGGAAGTCTTGTTGGTCTTGACAAGAGCGCTTACATGAGGTGGTGAGGGAGGATTGCAAGAGCATGAATGCAGTGGGTTCAAGAGAGAACCGAGACAGTGACTGGGGGGAAAATCAAATAAAACACCTGTAACAACTTTTGACATGAAGAGAATAAAGAAATGGGGTATTAGAGGGCAAGTGATTTTTGGTTTGTTTAGATATTTTGTTTGCTTCTAGTACTTGAAAAATAATAGCTGAAGGGAATGAGTCGGTGGAAAGAGAAACTCATGATGGAGAAAGAAAATTGCTGGAAGGACCTTCTTGAAGGCTAAATGGGATGAGTTTTATGTTTTTAACCTTTTATGAATTAAAAAATGAAGTATGGCCGTTAAAAAAAGAGAGATAGAAGGAAAAAACAGTACAGTATAAATCCATCCGTTAACCATTCATTTATCCAACCACAGTCACACTTCCAAATGAGCCTGAAAGTAACTGGGTACGCATCTTTCTAGAAAAGATGTGCAGGTATCTACACTGTCACTCAGGGAGGCACTCTTAAAATGCAGATTCATACTATGCTATAACCACTACAATTTTAAAAAATATTAGTACAGATGTATTTCCAAATAATATTTATTTTTCTTTTTATTCTTTTGTTGATCTGCACCTAGGATATTTTTTCCATTGATTTTCTGAGAGAGTGGAAGGGAGGAGAAAGGGGAGAGAGAGATAGAGAGAGAAACATCAATGTGAGAGAGACACATCGATTGGTTGCCTACTTCACCAGCCCCAGCCAGGGCCAGGGATCTAACCTCAAACCCAGGTATGTGTCCTTGACTGCAAATCAAACCCACGACCCTTGGGTGTGCGGGCGGATGCTCTAACTGCTGAGACATGCCTGCCAGGGCCCAAATAATAATTTGTAAAAGTTCCTCATTTGTTTGTAACTTACATTTAATTTTTTTCTCTGATTATAAAAATTGATACATTACATTAATAACTTTACATAATTAGTAAAGTTAGAAAATAAGGAAAATTCTGTCATATGAAAAAATACTTTTTTCTAAACTCAGTTCTCAGAAAAAACTTATTTTTCTTTAAAATCTGCTTTATTTTATATAAATGTAACAAAAAAAGAGAAACAGAAATGAACATGAGAAATTTGCTATAATTCAAACGTTTTATTTTAATTTCAAAAACAATGATTTGGTTCTCAAAAATTAAAGTTTAAAAAATGTCATAGAAACATTAAGAAATTTAATTTATTATTGTAATTTTAAATGTGTTTTTTAATGGCCATAAGATTATTTCCATTAATTCACCCGGCCGGGCGTGGCTCAGCGGTTGAGCGTCGACCTAGGACCCAGGCAATCAGGGTTCGATTCCCGGTCAGGGCACATGCCTGGTTGCGGGCTGGATCAATGACCCTCTCATCATTGATGTTTCTATCTCTCTCTCCCTCTCCTTTCCTCTCTCTGAAATCAATAAAGATATATTTTAAAAAAAGAAAAAAGATTATTTGCATTAATTGTATCCTAAAAATCAGAATGTACCACTGATGTCTAAACAGCAAACTAAATCTTCCTAAATATTTTAAATTAATTAACTAATTTAAGAAAGATCTATGCAGAACTGACAGTATGCTGGGTATTATTTTAGAAAGTGAGGATGCAATAATTTCAATGTAGGTAAAGACCTTGCCTCATGGAGCTGACAGTCATTTGAAGAACAAAAAATACATTTTCGGATATAAATATAGATTTTAAAATACTAATTGGGAAAGGTTGATTTAAAGGCAAAATTCCCATAATTTCCAAAAGATTCTTTTAAGAAAAAAATTGTACATTATGGGTATACTATTATAGTTAATAGTTGTTATAAATTAAACAAAAATTATAAATCACATGAATTCATAGTCTCAGTAGCCCCCCTTACACCTCCACAGTTATATGTGTGCTGTTACTTTTTCAGAAAACTATAATATACCCTGTTAATTGCTTCAAGTCACATCACATTTAGCTTGTTTCATTTATGAACCATGACATTATTTCTTTTCAAGGAGTTTCCTTTTTCTATTGTTTATTTTTTAAAAGAACATGATTTTTTATTTTTATTTTTTAGCAACTGTGCACCATAATCATACTTGAGGATTTTGAGCATACTGAGTACACTCTCCTTTATGGTGAATGCTGTCTTTTGAAGATATATCCATGGGTTTACTGTACTAGATCGCTGCATGAAGAGAAAACTGGGACTTGAACATAAGTTTAGTTCTATTCCATTTCTTGAATTTACATTTAATTTTGTTTGACTTATTTTTCAGGAGCCCCAAGGTGTTAAATTCTCTGAGCTCTTATGTGTTCAAAAATGATTTTATTTTCCTCTCAGACTAAAATGGCAGTTTGATTAGGGTAGATTCCTGGTTTTGAAATAAGTCCCCCACGCCCACCATTCCCCTCCGGCCCTGGCCTGAGTTGCAGATGGGAAGTGTTATGCCCATCGGGCACCCGCTGCAGTCCAGGGAGTTGGCTTCGGCCGTGGTGGCAACTCCGTGGGCACTTTCTGTGAGGCCGCACCTATCTAATGCTGGAGCCTGGCGTCTGCAGGTTAGTCACTCAAGAAAAGCCGTCACTGGTGGACTGGAAACCACTGGCACTGGTTGGAGCCGCCCAGGACTGACGCTCAGGCCTGTCCCTGGCCGCAGAAACGGGGCAGCCTGCAGAAGCTGGCTCTTCCTCAGAGTTAAAGGCACAGCCTGGCCCTGAGCCGGGGGAGCTAAAGGAGGGTTGGGGAAGGTGGGGAAGTTGTAGGCTTAGCTGCCGCCTCGTGCCGAGGAAGCGAGTGGGCGGGTCAGTGACAGCGTCCGTGAGCCACACTGCTCGTGGCTCCCTCCGTCCTTCCAGGTCCCTAAGGACCCCCCGGGCCCCTCTGCGCTGCAGCCGAGTGAGGGGCGTCTGGGGAATGCAGCGAGCCCTGGGCAGCCAGACACGGGGCATGTTACAGACCATCACGTGTTTCTTTAGGCAATTTAGGAAGCCTGCTTTTGGAACTTTTATTCCTTTTCCTCCCAACCTTTAAGGTATTTTTAACCTAAACTCCTAAAGTTTAACAAGAATCCACAAATGTGTTTGCCATCACCATCCCCTTGGTTCTCACCTTCTTCAACATCCTTTACTCTCAGGGCAGGTACTATTGTTTTGCTGTTTTAGTTTCTGCTCTATACTTACTGGGACAAATTTAAAGATTTACATGTTTCTTAGTGAAGAAGAATTTTATTTTATACTTTCTCTGCATCTTTTCTTTCTACATTTTTTTCTGTGGTAGCTTTATATCATATGTATTGTCTATATTACCTTTTATGGCTCAATTATTTTTCTTATGGTCTGTCCCCTTTTCCCTTGATTTTTGTTTTATCGCCCAGATCTCTGATACGGTTTGCAGCATGTCTGTTGTATTTTTTAATATGTTTACTGAGTGTTTGTAAATACCAGTTATGGTATTTTTGTAATTGTAGTAATTCATTCTTATTTTCTGATTGTCCCTTGTTCAGAACATATAAGGAAGACATGAAGGACAGACAGATAATAGATAAACTTAATATTTTCAAGTAACAACCTTTTTTTAAGTTGATGCAATGTCCTCTTAAATTCTTGAGAACAGGAATACTTTAAATTCTCTTTCATAATCTGTATGATCTCTGTTCATCTTGGCCTTTCTTTATTAAACTGTGGGTTTTCCTCATGTGTCTTGAGACTCTTGGTTGTTCATTTATATATAGCAGTTGAAGGGCTAGTTTGAAACAGGTTTCAGTAGCAGCTTTACAAAATAGGCATATCCCTTGAGAGGGAAGGATTATTCCTGATTAGAAGCTCTTTCAGGTTTAACAATACATACGGACCCATAATAGAAGAGCTCAACTTGACTTTTTGCCTTTCTAAAACCATTGGTTGATGTTGGTGCTCCCAGCTCTCCTACCACAGACTGGCCTTCAGTCAAGGTAACTCCCAGACACCCTCACACACTCCCCCCACAGGAGGGGGAGCATTCGGATCACAAACAGGAAAAGAACAAAAGTGACACTAAACTTTCTAGGAACTTGTCTTAGCCCAGAAATAAAAGGAAGCTCTGAGTCAATATCAATTTCTACCTCATACAGAACCCAAAGGCAGTGTTCATTTACCTTCTGAAGACACACATGTTAGAAAAGCCATGAGAACGCTGTGGATAAATTGCAGCACTATTTATGGAAATGTGGAAATGGGAACGTCAAATGCCAAATGTGAGATGTGTTCATAAAAATGCTATCAGGCTTCCACTACTAGGAAACCATAAGATGTTTTCACGAACGGTAAAAAGCAATGCCCGTGCACCGCTGAAGATTATTTTATTGTTCTGTGTGCAGTTTGGACACTGCTAGGCATAAATTAGATTTACGTTGCTTTTATCAGAGTAAACTGTTGGATGAGCATGCATTTTAGGGCCTATTATTCTTGATTTTGGTGCTTTTGTCAGTCAGCAAACTCCAGAATCTGACCAGTAGGGATGTCCCTCTCTGGGGACTCTGATGATAGAAGTCTTAGTATTCACTCAGGAAAGTTGCCACGACCTGCCAGCAGGAGGTAAGAATTCTTCTGGGAATAGTTGCCAATAGGGCGACTATTTCCTCTCATATAAGCTATTTGTCATTCTGGCCCTGCTGTCTCATCTGATAAATATATGCGATGCACTGTGAAGAATGGCAGCTTTCCATTACCCTCTCCTCCAGGCATTAAATGAACCCTTCTTGTTGCTCCCACCTACCCTACGGCAGTGCACACATGGGCACTCACACTCACACACTCAAGCCACAGCCCCAGCTGTGCTGGGGATGGCTCCGCCCCATTGGAGCTCCAAGCAGAAAAGATCACCAGGGACAAGGGAGCAGGCACTTTTAAACAGTTTGATGATTCATTTTACTGACTCAGCTTTCTGATCAGGTTCCAATCCAGCTTGTCTTCTGCTTAGGCTTCTTTCATCTATGAATAGAAACCTGGCAGAAGCAATTCTCTGCTTTGAAGTTATGTAGGAGCTTTATAAGTGATGGAGTACAGTTAGATATAATATGCCACATTGAAAAAGGCCTATTTTATATTTCATTCAGAATCATTAAGATTAGTTGATGCCTTAATTGTCCATTAGTGCACATTAACACATAGTTGTCAAGTTATAGGTATCAGACAAGCAACTTCTTTTTTTTTGCTTGTTTTATATATTTATATAATTTTCTTGTTTCTAAAATACAATATGCTTTATTACATTATAAAAACATTTTTTAAAATCTCACTGTTACACAGAATGCTGTGAAAAAAATTATATAATAAAAATCACCTGAAATCTCACCAGACTGAGGAAACCACCATTTATATTTTAGCTTGCAACCTTTCAAACATCTTTTTAGACACACATACACAGGAACACACCTGCATTTTTTACTTCCTAATAGTTCCTAATAAAAATAGGCATTTCTAAGAGTCCTTTTATTCTTGAAACAAAGCTACTGATTACATGAATGCTCCATTTTGTAGTAACAGATACATTGCTGGCTAATGCGAAGGGTTTCTCTATTAGACAGAGCACTGAACTACAACTATGTCCATTTTTAATTTCAGGACCTACTTCTAGAAGTGAAATTACTGAGTCAGAGATAATGTATCTTTAGAAACTTGAGTAAATATTTCCAAATTGGCTTCTAGAAATGCTGTATCGTTTTATTCTCCCCATGACAGCATAGGGCAGTGTTCCCTCCTTCCCTCCTTTATATAATGCTGGGTCTACCCAGGACTGGTAGTGTTTGTCAGTCCTAATGAGTAAGTGATCATTTGTTTTTG
This sequence comes from Miniopterus schreibersii, assembly GCF_964146895.1. Taxonomy (NCBI): domain Eukaryota; kingdom Metazoa; phylum Chordata; class Mammalia; order Chiroptera; family Miniopteridae; genus Miniopterus; species Miniopterus schreibersii. Next base: position 67,613,294 of record NC_138108.1, on the reverse strand, counting down.
TACTTGTATTTCTTTAATTGCTAGCATTTCTTAGCCAGTTATATTCCTTTGTAAACATCACCTAAGTTCTTGTCTATTTATATACTGGCTATTTTCCTTTTCGTCTTTCCCTATAATTTGAAAGATTTATTTGGTATATTATGAATAGTAAGCCATTATTTGTCACATATTTTTCAATTATGTTCCCAATTTCATATATGCCATTTAACCTTGTTTAGAACTTTTTATATGTTTTTAAAAATTATTGAACAGTGTTCAGGGATTGATATACATAATTTTTAAACATTTTCTGGTGGCCTATATATCAACTTTTACTTTTTGTTTTCTAGGTTTGGTATTATATTAGAAAAATTCCTCTATCCCAAGATTGTAAAAATATCTATCTATACTTCTTTTTTCTGTTACATTTAAAATTTAATTATTTTATTGCGTTGGAATATATCTGGGGGAAAGATTGAGGTAGAGCTCGAATGCTTTGTTTCCTAAGTAGTCAGCCACTTATCCCCAACTACCCCACACTTTGAAAAGCTGTTTATTAAAACTTCCTACGTAAAGGTCTGCTTCTGAACCCAGTTTTCTTCCTTCGATCTGTTTTTTCACTCATCCAGCAATGTCCCTGTTGTAATACCCCTAGTGTTCTATTACATTTTAGCTTCTAGGCCAAATTTTTCCCGTCAGACACTTATTTTTAGAATTGTATATACTTATTCTTCCATGTGAATTTTGGAATCCTTTGATTAAATTTTTATTTTAACTTCCAAGGCTTGGTATTATGTGCATTCCATAATCTTGGATATCATCTCAGATTTATTACTTGGCTAAACATATTACTTCAGCAAGATAAATCAGTGGAAATATATTGGCTATAATAGCTAAGAGATATATATCATCACAGATGAGTTAAAATAACCGCTTTTGCAAAGGCTGCATGGGGGGAAGAGAAGGTTACCACAGATGGTCGCTTCTGATGAATCCTTAAAACATAGTAAAGGTTAAATGATTTATCTTAACATAGAGCCACAGTCTTCATTTCTGTGCTAAAAATAACCTCTGACATTAGCCACAAAGAAAGTGATTAAGAATTTGCTCTATCAGTTTTTCCCCAATGAGTTTATTCCTTCCAACTTTTTATATATTTCCCAAACTACTGAAAAAAAGTTAGGCCTACCGAAATCAGTCCTCTAATTAAGGACAAATTGGTGTGTAGAAACAGAGATCAGATTTATATATTTCTTCACTTGGGTGCAGAAAAGGGTAGGCGGAGAGAGTGAGCCAGCAAAAGTAGAATTTATAATCATTGAGGGTTGTTAACATTATATAAATTTATTACTCCCAGTGGATAATTAAGACTTTTTAATTCTCTGACTTGACAGGTTCTGACATAACCTGTATTTCAGAGTAAAAGTAAAACCATAAGGGGAAAAGTCTGGAGAATTTAGAGTATAAATTGAAATCATTAATAAATGTAATTCTAATTCACGGTGTTACACTGTTCCCTGAATGCAGTTGACAGGTTTTCCCAGGTGATGTTTACACATAAATTTTTTGTATATCTTGATTCTTTTTCTGTTTCTTTATCTTTGCAGAATATTGATCCGGTACTATTTTTATCACTAAAATGAAACTGGCCTACATAGCAGTTTTCTGGGATCTATTCTTATTTTCCCAAACATCTGTGAGCAGTCATTTCAGGTCCTTTTAGTTACTAAAACTGAGTATTCTTTATGAATGCAAGATGTTCAGAGAGTGTTTATTGGTAATTGCACATAAACCTATTACACATAAGCCTTTTTCATGGTATGGTATGACTGTATTTTCTGCAATTACCTACTTACAAAGACGCTTTATGAAATACAGTAACTGGACTATTTATTTTAGAGGATCGAGTGATGCCAAGTTAAAAAAAAACATAAGGACTCGAGAACATTCTAATAAAATACTTTTATAGTTTATCTATAAACCTCTCCTGAGGGGGGGAAAAAATCCCGAATCTACTCAGAGTAAAACAGTTTTACTAACTCCAAACACTTGGCCTCTAAAAAGTGTCGGTCCTGGGTTACATGTACCTATTCCCTGATCGAGTTCTATTAATCAATATTAATTACATAGTAATTATATAACAATTTTATCTTCTATTAACTAACTATACTAGTCAAGATTGTTTTCATTTATGTAACAGAAAGTATAACAAACTAGGCTAATTACAAAAAGAAGAAACATTTTCACACATAGTTGAAAACTCTAGGGTCTAGATCTTGCATCAAGTTTGACTAAATTTGGGGACACAAATGATGTCACAGAGCTTGAGCTTTCTGCTTGGCTCTACTTCGTATGCACTGGCTCCATTCTCTGGCTGTCCCCAGGCATGAGGAAGTACCTCTCCAGTTCAGACCTAACTACAGGACAATGAGAACGTTCCTTTCCAAGGGTGCAGCAAATTGAGGCTAAATGCCCTGATTCGGGCCATGTTCCTGAGCCAGTGCCATTACTCTCCCTGGCCAGCCCTAAGTTCGGTATCCATCCCCCATATGATCCAGATGGAGTCCAGCCTCTCCCAAATATACTACTGAAGGTGAAGGAGAAGCTTGTCCCCCTCCACGGAAAAAGCAAGCTGCTGACAAGCCAGGATAGAGGGAGTGTACGCTGGACGACAATAACATTGGAAAGTCACGATCTAACATGATTTCTCTACTCCTTTCTGGTGGAAACAGCGTAAGACCTGGAATCTAATGATCTGAGTTTGAATTTTGTTTCTAGACTTAATAGCTGTGTAACCTTGATTTTAACATTTTTACCTCCATGCCCCACAGTTTGCCCATCTCTAAAATGGGAATAGTTCTCTCAAAGGATGTTATGAGGATAGAATCACATCAAGTATGCAAAGGCGTAATGTGTAGCATATCTGGAAACAGGACTCCTTACGCAGAATTTTGTGATGGAAGTTGTCTGTCTTACTGTTTCTGACCCTAAAATCTTTACTCTATTGGAGTATAATATATCCTACAAGGTATACTCTCTATAATTCCACGAAGAACGTAGAACATTCTTGAACTTAGGTCTTTTTGAAGAAAAACAAAAGCAAGCAAGAAATAAAAAAGGCTTTGTTACTTCTGGGAAGGACGGATAGCGGATAGCGTGTGGGCCCCGAGAGCCTGCGGCTCCCCGCAGGGCCCTGGGAACAACGCCCCACCCTTTGGCCTTGGGAATGTCCTGCTGGGTGCTCTTCTTCTCTCCAGGGTGCTGCTGTGGCTCCTGGGTTTACTGCTTGCGCTCTTTACCATGATGCTCACGGCCAGCTTCAAGGCTCTTACCAATATCTACAGAGAGAGGCACTGCCCGGCCTTTTCTTATTCAGAGCTCTTGGTCACGGTGCCCTTCTCCGCTAGGGGAGGCATTTATCTTGCTCTCTGGGAAAGAGCTTCTCGCCCCAGCGCAGTGCAGGCCGCCAGCTTCCTTCCCCGCGTGGTAACGGACACGGCTTCGCGGTGACACCTTAAAGCCGGGACTCTCACCCGAGGAGGATGTCCCCGGCCACTGCGTTCACCCACCACCGTGCGCCCTGGCCACAGAGGAGCGAGTGGTTCACCGTGGCCTTGCAGCTACTTCTCAGGGACACTGCATTTCAGTGTCTGTGTGCCCAAGCCCCTCTGATCGCTCATGTTCAGTGGGTGCGAACTGCAAAAGCACGTCATAAAGTATAAAGCACCGGAGAGATACCGTCGTTGCTATTGTTGTTTTCTCAACTTATTTAACAGTTTGGATTTTTCATATCCTACTACGGTGGAGCCTTTAACTGCCTGCACAATTTTAATTTTTTCCTTAATAACAGAAACTTGACTTTTAAGGGGGTTCCTACCTTTAAAAAACTCATTGCTTCCCAAGCTTCCTTGAAGGTAGAGGTAGCAAATGAGTTATAAGCAGAAATCTGGGGTAGGAGCCTGGGGAAATAGCCTGAACTGGGGCTCACTCAGCTCGCCCCAAGCCTGCTCTTGCCTGGTGGGGGTGAGACGGCCGCTGGGGCCCAGCTGTGACCTGGGCCCTGAGCATGGAGGGCGTGCACGGGGACGAAAGAGCGCAGCCACAGAAGGGGCCTGCAGCAGCTGCCCGTCAGCCCCGGACCAGGTCCCCAGCTACCCCTGGATTTGTTGTACAGGAGAGAATAAAATTGGAAGGGATTTAATGTGTTTAAACCACTATCATTGAATTTCTGTTGTTAGTAGCTGAATCCAAGTCCTTATGATAGACACTCCCATAGAGACTCTTTTTTCCATGTAGTACACATATTTAGCATATGATCTCACACAAGATAGAATTATATCGCATTGTAGCCCAGTTCATGTGTCCCAGTATTATATATGTTTTCTGTATGTATCAATGTATTTTTTAAATGAAACAGCACTTTTAGATATTTTAGCCTACTTTACCATATTTATACCATATTATACTCTTCCTCTAAAAAATCATCCATGTTTATTGGGAAGTATAACTATTTTTAAATTGCACACCTTCAGTAAGATTTAGAGTCTTTGAATAAGGAAATAACATTAGATACAGAATTTGTCCTTCATAAAACCTGATTAGTTTTTAGTTAATCTCTGTGTATTTGGGCCATGTAGAAATGGACTATAATACCTGGACTAGCGTTGTGGTTCTAATTTTTGTACCAAATTCCCAAGGAAATGCATATATATGTATATATATAAAGGCCCACAAAGGTGGACTGGAAGAAGTACATCCAAATTAATGCAAATTCATTAATTTCTCTCTGCTCCTGGCTTTGGGCCACCTATTCCTTCACTCTGAATTCCCTCTTCCTTTTTTATCTGATAAAACCCTACTTATCCTCAAAGCCCTAATCAGATGGCACTTTTTCTATGAAGACTTCCCAGCTTCTCAGACATAATTATTCCTCCCCTTTTCTGGTTTCCCAGGGTAGTGCAGCAAAATGCATTTGAGAACTCATCCAGACTCCGAGTTTGAGCTTGCCTGTGCCTTAGACAAGTTACTTAATTTCTTTAAACCTCAAGTTTCTCATCTTGAATGTGACAATAATAATACCTATGCCATAAAGTAGCTATGTTTTAAATGAGGTTAGTTATATACAGTCTTCACAAAGAAGTCAGCCTGTATTTAACCCTTACATTATAGAATTTTTCATAACCCTATTTTCTTCAATAGCCCTATCTACGCAAATCATTTTTTTTCACTTTTGCTCCTAACCTATGCTGTAATTTAGAGACTGTTTCTCTTAGAAGCTAAATTCTGTATATTCTACAGCAGGGAACGTTTCTTTTCCATCTTTGAGCAGCCTAGACCTAAATAGTAAATACCTCATTTATTGAACAGGGTACATCTAAAGTAAGTATCTTTTTTATTGAGATTTAGTTGACATACAAAATTATATTAGTTTCAGGTAAACAACATGATTCAGCATTTGTGTATATTGCAAAATGATCGTAACCATATGTCTGGTTAACATCTGTTACCCTACATAATTAGAGAAATTTTTTTTCTTATGATAAGAACTTTTAAGATTTACTCTCTTAACAACTTTCAAATATGCAGTACAGTGTTACTAACTATAGGTGTTGCTATGCTGTACATTATATTACCAGACTTATTTATTTTATAAATAGAAGTTGGTACCTTTCAAATTCCTTCACTGATTTCGCCCATTCCCCACCTTCACCTCTGGCAACCACTAACCTCTTCTCTGTGTCTACGGGCTTTTTGTTTTGTTTTGTTTTTGTTTTATTTCAGATCCCCCTTATAAGTGAGATCTTACAGCATTTGTCCTTCTCTGTCTGACTTACTTTATTTTGCACAATGCCCTCGTGTTCCATCAGTGTGTCTCAAATGTCAAGAGTTCATTTTTTTTAATGACTGAATATTATTCCACTTTGTATGTGTGTGTGTGTTATCCATTCACCCATCAATGGACGCTTACTGTGTTTCCATAGCTTGCCTATTATAAATATTGCTGTAATTAATGGGAAAGTGCATATATCATTTTTAGTTAGAGGTTTTATCTCCTTTGGATAAATACCAAAAAGTGGAATTGCTGGATCATGTGGTTGTTCTGCTTTTAATCTTTTGAGGAGCCTTCTATGGTGGCTGCACTAATCCACAGTTCCACCAACAGTGCACGAGGGCTCCCCTTTCTCCACACCCTTGCCAGAAGTTACTATCTCTTGTCTTTCTGATAAAGCCATTCTAACAGGTGTGAGGTAATATCTTATTGTAGTTTTGGTCTGCACTTCCTGATGACTAGTCATGTTGAGAATCTTCTCATGTACTTATTGACCATCTTAATATCTTCTTTGGAAAAGTGTCTGTTGAGATTCTCTGCCCATTTTTAATCAGATTGTTTGATATTTCTGCTGTTGAGTGATATGACTTCTTTATATATTTTGATAGGTATCTTTTGAACTGATTAATTAATAATTGATTGATTTTGCATGCCTTAGGCTTTTTATATGGAGATCATACATATGCATTCTGAGGTTTATAAGGGAAGCATTGTGTTTGTGCTAATGAATCTGCGTATTCATTATTATCTGGTCACGTACTCCAGAAGGAGTGAGAAAGCCTTACCGTGATACTGAATAAAATTAACTTCTCCAGATGGGGAAGATATCCATAATCCTGGCTTCGTTAGCCTGGCCTGTCAACGGCAGAGCCAACCAGTCACAGTCACCACAGTGTGGCGATGTGTAAAGTGGATTCTTCTGGAGAGATATGTATGAGAAGTGGTTGGTAATCATAAAACCAAGCCCTCAGGGCACTCAAATCAACACTCTGGGATGGTGAGCAGTGCATCCCTTTCAACAATCACCAAGAAACAGAAATATACCAACCGTATTGTGTTGTTTTAGTTCCTGCTGAATTTCATGGCGTATAAATTCTTGTCCAATCTAAGCACATCTGTTCATAATAATTAACTTCTGTGCCTTGTGAGCAGAAAAGCAGCATCAGCTATATAGTGAGATGCATGGGCTTTATTTCTGTTTGTCGTGATGATTCATGGAGGCATTATGGGGCAGCAGATGCTTTTTACGCACTCCAAGGCTCTGCATTGTGGCTGCCTAGGCGTTGCCATTACTTCTCATATGTTGAATTAAGCAGGGTTTTAAGGTTGTAGAGCATTAAGGTTGTCAAGTGTTAATGCCACTGTGGGAATATAATTTTGAAACTTTAAGAAGTCGTTTGCTCATTCCAAAACTCAGTTCCCTTTTCCACCCTGGTGTGGAATCATAATTTAGACCAACATAATTTATCTTGATTTTGAGTAGAAGCTTTTATAAAGTTGCAAATCACTGGACTGGAAGTTTCTGTGAAAACTTTAATTCCAGTCCCAGATCTACCACCTTCTTTGTCAAAGATGGGTAATAACACTTCCCCAGAAGAGATGTTATGATGATTAAAATGCAATGATAGGAGTAAAGCATATAGCAGGGAGCCTGGCATACAGTAATAATAACAGCTAGTGAAAGCTACTTTTCAGCTCTGTTCTAACTCTATGGATTACTGTATTTAGTACTCAAGAAATCCTGTAAGGGGGTACTATTACTGCGCCCTCTTTATGTTTGAGGAAACAGAATCTTAGGGAAATGAACTTTGCTAAGCTCATTCATCAAGAAAGTGTGTAACCAGAATTCAAGTCCACACAGCCTCACCCCAGAGGCAACATCCTTAACTCTGTTCTCCACTCCATCAATGTTAGCTGACAAGTCTTTAACTGAAGCTGAGACTAAAGCATATTTTGACCTAGAATTGAGAGTTGATCAGACATTGCTTAATCATAGTCGTGGGATATAAGAAATGCCCAAGGATACTCTCTCATTCATTCTGATTCCAGGCTTGGAACATCTCTGTTTGTCACAGAGCCTCACCTTGTTGTCTTGCAGGTACTCAAACCTAGTTTTAATTGGTGTGGGAGAGGTGGAGAAGAGGATCATATACACTGAGAATCCTGTCTGGCACTCACACACCCCTTGTGAAGGGAGCCACTACAGACCTGCTGCTGAAAGGGCAGCCCTTTCCCAACCACACTTGTTACTAGTGGGCTCCATACTCCCGACTCCTGGACAAGCCAGTCCACACATAGTCACACCTATCATTTAGTAGAAACTCAAAGAGACTAGGATGAATCATGTTCAGTTAGAAATCTTGAGTGAGAAAAACTATGAGTAAATAGAAACCATGGGTTTAAAAATAATCTACAACCATAAGATTATTTGCATTAATTCACCCGGCTGGGCGTGGCTCAGCGGTTGAGCGTCGACCTAGGATCCAGGCGATCGGGGTTCGATTCCCAGTCAGGGCACATGCCCGGGTTGTGGGCTCGATCAATGACTCTCTCATCATTGATGTTTCTATCTCTCTCTCTCCCTCTCCTTTCCTCTCTTTGAAATCAATAAAGATATATTTAAAAAAAATTTTTTTTAAATAAAAAATAATAAAATAAAATAAAAATAATCTACAACATAGGAGAGCAAAAAACCCAGCATAGTAAACCGAGAGAGGAGACTGGAACACGAACACGTATGAAGATGGGGTCAGAGGCGGCATGATAGGAACCCCATCCAGGCCCATGCAAGGAAATAGGAGCCTGGCCTTCTAGCTGCATTGGACCCCAGTGTCTTTAAACAGAAGCTCAGTGTTCCCAGTGTCTCCTTATGTCCCATGAAATCCTCTCTCCTTAGTTACTGACAAGACAACCTCATAGCACTTTCCCACTCCCCACTGAAATAATCCTTAGTACCTTTCTTATTTTTAATCAAATTAATGAATTAAAGCATCTGTTCTTCAGTGACTATGCTGGAAGGGAGCGAGTGGTGTTAAGGAGAGGATTCGGGCTGCACACAGCTCTGGGCTTGAATCTCTTCTTTGACACTTATTAGCTATTGAGAGAGTGAAGGAAGCTATTTTCATTAAGTGGTAATGACTAAGGTGAGTGTTTAGTCTCTTGCTTATGTGGATGAATTTGACTGGAAACCTCATGATAAATTTGTCTCCAAGCCAAACTGGAGACAAACTGTGGTGAATTGGTAATTTTGAAAGTTATTAATTCCATAAATTTCACAGAGGATTATTCATCATTTTATATGAAAAAAAAATTAGGAAGACAAATGAGATTCTATTTGACAAGAATAAATGTCCCGGTTCTAGCACAGTGAAATTTTGCATTATTGTCAGCACTAACACCTTTCATTTATTTTCGTGTTTTCCCTGGGTTATAATCATTTTGAACGTGAATTTTAAATAGGAAAATACATCACTCTGAGGCTCATGCAATGAGTAGCCACAAAAGAGACATCATCATTTGAGACGTAGATCATCTTTTCCTTGTTGTCAAAACTCCTAGGGATATAATGTGTTTCAGAGGAAATAGTGAGAGGTTACACTAGGGAGCTGACACATAGTGTCATTTTCCTTTTACTTATCACACTCCTTCATAGTTTTTAATTGCTTCTCTGTGCCCTAAATGCTCTAAGACAGAGATCAACTCCTTTAACGTATACGGCCCTGGAGCCTTGTGTAGTTGGACACATAGTTGGCATTCAATAAATGTTTGTTCGATTACTGGGTAAAAATATAAACTAATGATATTAAATCCCTTCCTTAATGAGTTATGTATCCACGGTGACATCTACGATGCTTGAATTAATATTCCTAAGGAGAAAAATGAAGTCCGCAAATAATTAATGAAATTCATTATGTTCATTCCACTCATTGAGAAATTAATGAATATTTTAGAACCCATTCATTTATTGCTTTGACTTTTACTAGACACCTTGTGAAATAATAACAACAAAAATAGCCTCTATTGTTCATACCATCAAAGTAATTATAGTTAAAAGGGATATAAGTGACATGATTACTAACAGATATACTTATTGGAGGGGTTGCTACTCATTCATATAATTCTATAATTGGACCATTTCAGAAAAATGTGCAGTCTAGAGAAAAATGAAAGTTAAAGTATGTTTTGTATAATTTAAGGGAAAAAAACAATCAAATCAAGGGTATAAAAACAAGAGGGGACTGGTTAAAAGAAAGGACCAAGAAGACAAATTAAAATGAGAGTCAGAACAAAATCCAAGCTCCATCTTACCCACCCTTTTCGAGAAGCTTTCTCCCAGGAGGAAGCAAGCCTCAGACATTGAGTCAACTCGATCAATACCTGCCTCCTCCCTGTGAAGGGAGGTCAGCACATCCATTTTATAGTTAACTGCATTCCACTGGTGGTTCAGTCTCCTTGATATATTATGACAGAATATCTCAGATTCAGTGGTTTTATTTCTAATCTAGCCTGTGGTTTTGCCGTAGGTTATTGGCATTAAGTGACTCGTCTATTCAACATGTTGTTGCTGTAAAAAGAAGTAGTTACTGAACAGGCGGGTGGAGGTTAATGGAAGAATCGCCTCTGTGAATCTGAGCTCTCACCCCACCTCCCCGTTTTTTTAAAAGCCGGCCACAGGCAGGTCCAGGGGAAGGAGTGCTCCAAACTAAAGTGGAGGCAATCGGTGGCCCTCTGCTTTGTCTTGCTTTGCACCCACAACTTGTTTGAATTTCCCATTTTTGCTTCCCACGAAAGCAGGTTAAAAATACCTGTGCCCAACAAAGTGTTCTTGCAGAATAAAACCTGGTAATGGGGTTTGCCAGACCTGCGTTTCTATGTAGTAGTTGCCTAACTGTGGTGAGGTGATGTTTCCTTCATCAGTTTAATGATCTTTAAAATGATGAGACACACATCAGGTCATTTTCTGAGAGCTAAATGAAATAATCCACATACCAAAAATAAATAAATAAATAACGCCATGCCCGGCACTCAATACATGTGAGCTAAGTTTAATGTCTTTAAACTGGGAATAATACCCATTTCTTTTCTTCTCATTTTTTTTTTTAAAGTTAAGGAGGATCTGATTCAAATACCCACAAAAAATATCAATGATATAGGCAAATTGGCAAATCTTTCTTGAGTAAAAAAATACCCATTTCTTTTATTTGACAGGAAGAAATAAAATGACATACATGTATTTGGAGGGATTATTTTGATGCAGGTAATTTTAAACTCTACCCAAATTATCTTATTGCCCAGAAGTCAAGACTGTGTCTGCCTCATTGTTTTTCATTTTTTTAAAAATATATCTTTATTGATTTTAGAGAGAGGAAGGGAGAGGGAGAGAGTTGAAACATGATGAAAGTCACTGATCTTCTACCTCCTGCACGCCCCCGACTGGGGATCGAGCCCGCAACCCGGGCCTGTGCCCTGACTGGGAATCGAACCCCGATCGCCTGGATCCTAGGTCGATGCTCAACTGCTGAGCCACGCCGGCTGGGCTGCCTCACTGTTTTTCTGATTGTCTTGACTCTGTTCAGTGCCTCCTTGGTTCACTGGCTTCTCCTTGGCTGTTCAATTCCAGACTTATCCTTATGTTGCCAAAGGAGAAGAGAAGCGGCTTCCCACTGCCTTCTCTTAAGTGTGAGGGGAAAGTTTTACTAGAAGACCTTGGAAATCTCTCATGTGCTGTTGACTTGGTTTGGGTCACAAGTCCATTGCAGAACTAATCTTGTCTATAAGGGACTATCAAGACCTGATTTGCTTAAGTTTGCATTCTTAATGCAATCAATATTTCAAGGAGTATTGCCTTTAGACTTTTCAAGCCTACCTTTGGCAGTGGTGAGGGGCTTAACTTCTGTTGAGCTACATGATCATAGATGGGAGGGATAGATACCTGAAAGAAAATTAGGTTTTCTCAGGAAGGGGGAAGAGTGAATAAATAGTGCAGAAAAAACAAACAGCATTATCACAATATGTGAACATGCCTGTATCTTTGGCATTTAATTAATGGTTAATGTAAGTTTAACTAAAGAAACTTCATAGTAGGTTATACAAGGCCGTTTACGTTCCTAAAAGTAGTAGGCTGAATGATTGACAGAGGGAACAATGGTGACATATATATAATTTGTTAATCATGAAATCCATCCAAAATCATGCCTGCCAGTTCTCTTATACTGTCCTTTAAAAAAAAATTATATACTTATTGATTTCAGAGAGAGGAAGGGAGAGGGAGAGAGAGAGATAGAAACACCAACGATGAGAGAGTCATTGATCGGCTGCCTCCTGCACACTGCCTACCAGGAATCGAGGCCAAAACCCAGGCACGTGCCCTGACTGGGAATCGAACCACAATCTCCTGGTTCATAGGTCGATGCTCAACCTCTGAGCCACGCCGGCCGGGCTAAACTCTCCTTCTTAGGAAGAAAAATTGTCAGTTAGTACAAAGCACAGATTTCAGGTCTACCAGATGCAGACGGAGCTGCTTGGAGATATCAAAATAAATAGAAGACACTGAAATAAACTTTCTTTGGAAACAAAATAGCTAATGAAATTGGATGTACACAAGTGAAAATGACTTGAGTCTTCACAAAATGGCAAGGGACCGGGCACAAATCAATATAATCATGTCAGCAGAATGCACCCCCCTTTGCAACCTGCAGTTTAAAAATACTAGTTTAAAAGGCTGCTTGTCAATCTGTTAACTTGTATGTCTACATGTGTCCTCTCTCTCTGTGAACATAAGACTTTCTGAGAGTGAAAAATCGAGAGCAGTTTTGGACTCACAGCAGGCATGCTTCAATGTGTTTTGCGACAAATGCTTAAGTGTAGAAATAATAAATGCATAAAAATCTCTCTGTGGGTCAGCGATAGAACGTTTAAGCCTGCTGCTTCTTTCCTGGAAAACATATTTATCCACACATTTAATGGTTTTGTTTCTATTTGACTAAGCCTTCCTTCCTTCCTTTCGTGGTTAGCAGGATGCTTGTTATTTCTAACTGAAAGCTGAGGCTGTTTTGTTGTGGGATCGCCACACTCTCCTACTTGAGTCCCTGATCTGAAGAGCAGAGGCGTGTCAGAGACCTGGAAAGGCCTGGCCCGGGGAGGGTCTGGCAAGGTCAGGCCATGGCCAAGCCTGAGACTTGCAGGGACATTTGCCGAGCCTAGCGTGCCTCCTATGGGTCTTGCCCAAGGGCGGTGACTCATGCCAAGCACCCAGTTCATTCGGGATTTGGTTGGTTGGTTTGGATCTGTCATTGCTGATATTAGAAGTACCTCATTACAGTGGTTTTTTTTTTTAAATTTATAATATGATACCAAGTAGTAGAAACTCAATATAGTCTTGCTATGGTTAATTAACCCAATCTTTGGCTGAAAGTTTTCCAAGAATATCTTTCCCCTTTTCTTTCCATACACTCTTTTCTCCCCCTCCTTCAGATTCTTTTCCGTTCCTCTACCCCACCCCATGATCTCTCTCTCCTCTGCCTTCTCTTCTTATAGCCCATCCCCCGTTTGTACTTGCCTCACCTCTCCACCCTCCTCCTCTGACTTCCTCCATCATTAAATACTTATTGCAAGCTTATCATAGCTGGATCAATAAGTATGAGCTAGACAAGTACTTGTAGTTTTAAGTAACTCCAACTTTGGACTGTGTAAAGCTACATGCAGTAAAAAGATGTTTTCAAGAAATTGTTAGAGAATGAAATTAATTATAATTTCTAGTCCTACACCTTTATTTCTTGATAGCACAATCACTAAACAGCATTACTTAATCATTACAAAATAAGAGCTGTCAAATTGTACAGATGTGGCCTTTGGCGTTTCCAGATTACTCTTCAGGGGCCTTTTGGTGAAAGATATGCTGACATTTTGAAAAGCAGAAAGTCCAAGTTGACATTTTTTTCTCAGCTGGATGAATTTTCAAGACATCACTGAGGCAAAGAATAGGAAAGCTCTCGAAGTGTCTTTACCTTATTGATATGGGGATTTTTGTTATCTAATTAGGTATTAACAAGTAATTGGCATTTTCACTGCTTCCCTTTTATAAGTGGGGCATGGCTCTGTAACATATAGTATCTTGTTCTTACAGAAACATAGATAGATCTAATCAATTAAATAAAGAAAACATTATTTTTTTAAAAAATACATGTTTTTATTTATTTCAGAGAGAGAGAAAGGGTGAGGGAGAGAGAGCGAGAAACATCAATGTGAGATACATCCATCAGCTGCCCCCTACTGGGAATCTAGCCGGCAGCCCAGGCTGTGTCCTGACGGGAAATCAAACCAGCGACCTCTTGGTACAGGGAACTACACTCAATCAACTGAGCCACACTGGCCAGGACAGAAAACATTTTATTTAAAAAATAAATTTAAAGTAGCTGATTTTTTTCCACTGGATTTATATTATCTCAAAAGAGTTTCTCTACTAAAATTTGGACAGGAAAAACTTTATGAACAAATACAGTAGCCAGATTCCAATAGCAACAGGCTTTGGGTGTTCTCTTACTCTAAAGTGAAGTGTATTGAATTTCATGGAGGAACATCTGAAATTTAATATAAAACATTTAAATCTTAAACAGAACACTGATAATTATCCCATTATTTTTCTTTAGTGTGATACACAGAAACAAAATCTTTTTATTCTCAACCTAAAACGTGGATGAAGGAAACATAGCAGAATATATACTTGTAGCAATTACATTTCTTCCTTTGAAATGGTTTCATAATGATTCACAGACTCAGTTTTCAACAGGGCTAATAATGTGACTCATAAAGGTTACATAGTATCTCAATAAAATTATTGCCAGGAATGTTCTGGCATTAATATCTTATTTAGCTCTGTGGTAATATTGTGTTAATCAACATTCTAATTTCCATTTTCTGGCAAGCTAGCTAAATGAACAGTTAGTATGATGCTAAAAATGCAATTTGTGATCTTCCTTAAAGATCTTGAGAGCCGTCCGAGATGAAGCACTGAACATTATTTCTGGCTCGCATTCCTTTAGTTGGCTACACTATAAAATTTTGGATTTTGTCAGCTTTTCTCTGTGGCCTATGCTATAAAATCTTGGGGTCTGTCTACTATGTGGCTCTGTGTCATCACTGGAATGTCTCCTGTCTTTTCCTCAGCATGTAAGCACTTGGAACATTATCTGTGATGCCATAACAAGCATGCAATGGAGAGCCAATATTGAACGGCAAAAATAATGATAAAATGTCAGTCTTCTCCCAATGTATTTCCTAAAATGGCTAAGAAACAAAAATCTTTCATGAAAATGCATTTATTTTCCAGTTGTACCTTTTGGAAAGCTATGGAAAATTTAGAGAAGATTTGTAAGAAACAGTGCTTCTTTATCAGTACATTCTCAGAATGTTCAGAGATCCTCACCTCACTAAATTAAATCTTGTATTTTCTTGTCTCTGAGTACATCTACATGAATAAATAGCTTCTGCACCTAATCCATCAATCAGTCACTCTTTAGTGTGTTATTCAGCCTGTTGCTAGACTGTGCCAGACACACCATGAAAGGCATACAAGACACATAGTCCTTGTATATAAAAAAGCTTTCGCCCAGTTGATAAAATAAAATTCCCACATGGATTAAAAACAGAGCCAGAAAGTAGACAAAATCTAAAATTTTATAGAGTAGCCAACTAGAGAAGAGAGTCTCAAGGAGTCTTTATTTGACCTTTTGTAAGAAAGTTAGCGTTCCTTGGATAGCTAAAAATAATCCACTCCCTTCTGATTTCCCAGGTACTTTCTCTTCACTTCCCCTCCTGGGTTCTGTACTTTGTACCACTGCTTACTGACCTTTATTATACCTGGTCCTTTAGACTTGCTGGGATTCTTCTGTATTGTCCCCGTCGCTTTCTGCTGCATCGTCCCAGACCAAGGTGGCCTGTCAGGACACGCACCGTGATGATGGTGTGTGGAAGAGAAGACAGGCTTAGATGGACAAGCTTTCTCCCTTGATGGGACTTTTTAAAGTCCATACCTACACCATCCTCCAGTACGGATCTAAACTAGGAGTCAGCAAACCCTTTCTGTAAAGCTCCAGATAGCAGATATTTTTGTTTTTGTGGACCATATGGTTTCTGTCCACAGAAACTGGTATTGTCGATGACTGCTCCTGTGCTAAATGTCGCTTGACAGCCATCGACAATGCCAAAATGTATGGGTGTATCTGCCTAGTCAGACTTTAGTTACAAACAGGCAGCAGCCCAAATTGATTTCAGAGAAAGGAAAGGAGAAGGAAAGAGAGAGAGAGAAATACCAATGATAAGAGAGAGTCCTTGATCAGCCGCCTCCTGCACGCCACCGACTGGAGATCGAGCCCGCAACTGGGCATGTGCCCTGACCGGGAATCGAATCCTGATCGCCTGGATCCTAGGCCGATGCTCAACCGCTGAGCCACGCCCGGCCGGGCACCGCCCAATGTCTTGTACAAAATTCTCCTTGACCTGTCAGCCCAACATTAACTCCTCACTGTGCCTCCGACAAACACTTTCATTCCTCCCCGACTCCGCCACTCCCTCCCTCTCCTGCCCCAGCAGGACGTCTGGTCCTTGGCACCGTGACTAACCCAACGGGACATCTGGAGAGGCCATGTCCCTGGCATTCCAAGGTTATTTTTTTGTCCATTTTCCCCACGTAGGTTCTTTTATAGAAGACATGTGCGGTTAGAATCGGGTTAAGTAGATTTCCATAATATATCCCCAGGAACATTGTATTTCTGTGGGAAAAGAAGTAGTTATTTGGAGATTCTAAGTGAGTTCATCTTCACATCATGAACATTTAGCACACAAGCATTCATAAATTAGAAACTGCCCCTTAGTCTTACCCAAGCCAAGAACTGCCTAGGGTTGGGCTGAGCGCTCACAGAGGAGGCAACCGAAGCCCTGACCATTAGGGATAGGTGGCCAAGGAAGGCATGTCCCCATGGGCTCTGTGACAACTCTCCGATCCGCATCCTCCTGCCGTTTCCATGAAGGGTCCGATTAGCCACTGATGCAGCAATTCTTGCTTCTTCTATCTTAACCTTTCTTTCAGTGGCCTCTCTTAGGGGAAGTGTTTTCTTGTCCACATTGGATTTTCTTGCCAAAGCGAATAGCCCGTGCTTATGGCCTCTAAATAAATCGGCATCAATTTCTCCCGAGTTTGAAATGTTTGTTTTTCTTCTTTAGCTTGTAGTAGTTTATTTCTACTGATTCATTAATTTATATATTTTCTCGTAGCTTCATCCTGGTGGCGATATATCCTCCTAGTGACGCATTAGTGAATATTATTTAATAGCCTTAATTTTCAAGGAACATAGATGCTTACTAATTAGAGAAGTATAAAAGAAGCACAAAAGTAGAAAAGTTTGTTGGCCATTAAAAGTTAAGGGTCGCTTTCTTGAGACAGTAGAAGGAAGTTCTCAGTTATCAATACTGAAGAGTCAGGGGATAATGAGGATTAGATCATCAAAAATATTCAAGGTCTCTTTCAATACTGGGGGCCTATTTATAGTTTAATACTTATATCTGATGTTAAACTGCCTGCCGAGGCTGCAATATAAAGAGCCAAAGCAGGAGACGCTCGTAAGTGATCTGCCTTCTCCCTGACTTCTGCTTTCGCTGTCTTTGGAAGCTTTGCTGGAACCAAACGATGGCATCTGTTTTACTCTAACCTACGTAAGTTTAGCTTTCACTCCTTTAGATCTTGGTTCAGTGGGGCAGGATTTTGCGGTGTCCACGTGACAAGCAAGGATCTTCACTGTGCATCAGAAAATATTTTACAGAGATAGCCGTAGAGAACTCCTTTCCTTCCATCTCCACCACCAGAGTGGGTTGCAAAATCAAGACGTGTGTAAAACCGCCAGTATCATCAATTGCAGCAACAGGACATGTTTTCATGATGTTCCCTCTGCTGGGAACATGAAGGGCTGCAACGAGGTAGATCGCAGGACAGGCAATTTGGTTTCTAAAGCCATATTTTTGGACAGTGTGTGTCAACCTTGAGCTGCAGATCACCTTTTTGGGGAACTATTTACTGAAGCATTACATACATAAAAGTTCCCCATGATTTTTTATGCCTTTAAAAATAATTATTTGGATGTGAGTTTCATAAACTGAAGCATCTCTGTAGTCACAGGTAATGTTCCTCCACCCCATTTTTTTAATGTAATAACTTTCTATTTACTTTCTATTTAAGATAATTTTGACCTACGAACAAGCAAAATACTGCACTGATTATCTGTATGCCAGTTTCCCCCGTTGTTAACAGCTTACATGAAAATACTACTATAATTATTACCTAAACCAGGAAAGTATAGTTGATACAATGCTATTAATAATCTTCAGACTTTATTCAAATTTCACCATTTGTCCCATGAATTTTGATTTTTGTTTTGTTTTGCTTTCCGTGTCTTAGGGTTGATCCAGGATCCTATGTTGTGTTTAGTAGTCTTGCATCCTTTATTTCCCTCCACCTGGGACAGTTCTTCCATCTTTCGCTTTCATGACCCTGACGATTGTGAAGATCACTTGTCATTGATTGTAGAGCATGTTTCTCAGATTGAGTTGCTCTGACACTTTTCTCTCCTCTTGATTGAGGTTATACCTTATTGGCAAAAGTGGTACCAAATCAGGTGTTACGTGATATCAAGATGTCCTGCTACAGCTTGAGTCTGAGCAATTTGTTAATGTGCTACCAGGCAGGTTTCTACACTATGAAGCCATTTTTCTCTTTTAATTAATAAATAATTTTGTGGAAAGTTCCTTTGAGACTATCCAAATGGCCTGTTTCCCATTATTCTTTTGCCCATTAATTTCAACAACCATCAGTAACTCTTATCAGCAAAATGTATAAATGTAATATTTGTCAAGTGGTGATTTTCTAGTTCTATCATCCTCACTATATTTATTCATTTGAATCCTGTGGACAGCAAGGATTATCTTTTCTCCCCCATCAACGTATTTATTTATTTATACCAATAGGGAACCATGGGTAGTTATATTCAGTGAATTATAATCCATTACTATCATTATTTTGTAACTTTAATTGTTTTAAATTTGGCCATTGGGAACTCATTAAGGTTGACTCCATATTTTAACATTTTTTTTAAAGAAGAAAAAATATATTCTTATGTATGTACTTCTGGTTATTTAATGGTTATTTAACAAACTCAAAACTTAGTGCCTTAACATCATATTATTAGTTCTCAAGCTTCTGGGGATTGGCTGAGCTTGGTGTTTTTCACTTAGGATCCCTCAAATAGCTTCAGTTAAAACAGCTGCTAAGATTGCTGAAGGCTCTCTTAGTTACTTGTTTGAAGCCCAGCCAAGAATTATTGGAACAGGTGGGGGCCGGTCAAGTATTTCTTTTGCCATATAGTCCTTCCAAATGGCTGGTGAGGCTTCCACACATTATTGCACTCTCAAAAGAGTTGGAACTTTTTATGTGGTAGGTAGCTTCTCCCAGAGCAGGTGTTTCAAGTGACCCAGGGGGAAGCTACAAGGCTCCTGATGACCTAGCTTCAGAAGTCATACATCATTATTTCTGCCATATTCTGTTGATCAAAGCAGGTGCAGGCCAGTGCTTTCAAGGGTGCGGAGTGGGAGGGATAGCCTACTCTCCATGGGGGGATGGCCAGAGCAGAAAGAAGGGAAGCAACTAATGATGGCATCTTGGAGATGAACTGCTCCACATGCCAGGTGTTGATTTAAGTTGGTTTAATTTTAATGCCACTTATACTTCTTAATACATAAAACTAAAAAAATGTTATTTATGCTTACAGTGCTTTTGAGTTATAAAGTAATATAAGTCAAATGCAAGAAAAATCAAAATTCCCATATATTTTTAGTTACCCATATTAATTTAACATGACAATAGATGTTGCTTCTTTGAAACCAAAATTCTGCTTAGGATGTGGTACTAAGTACTACAGAGGAGGAGGCTTGAGTCTGACCCACCAAAACCTTACCCTTTGAGTCCAAACATCTATATTGCAATCATGAAATAAGTTGCTGATGGAGGGAAATGAGAGCTAAGAAATATGGAAAAGATAGTAAAACTCAGGTCGCTGGAGATTAATTGGTTTTTAGAGATTTTATTAAAGTCTGATGGCATCAGACAGCTATCTTTCCCATGATTCTATGACTAACTACTTGTATGTAGTCACAAGGTAGCATGTGCAATATAGACAGTCTCCACTCTCGGGGAGCTTAAAATCCATTTCTCTGCGACATAAGGAAGTACCAGTCTGAACGTGGTCTTAAAGATTGACAAAGGACAAACTTTTTTTTCTGAATAAATATCTTTTCAGACAAGTCAAGGACTGACCTCTGGTACTTCTTTTCTAAAAGCTGTGTCATCAATCGGAGCCCTGTGCCATGAGAAATGCAGCCCTTCTGCTCAGCCAAATAAGCACAACTGCTGCTGTCAGATGGCGCTCACCACGGCGCCCGGGAATCGCCGGAGCAGGGGTGCTTGCTGTGGACGCGAAATGCGAGGGAGCAAAGGGGCGCAAGCTCCTAATGCTCCACCCAGTGCTGTGAGAGGAGGAAGAGAGAACAGCAGGAGAGAGCTCCCCACATTCGGGACATGGGAACGGCTGAAGTAGAGAGGAGAGCATGGGCTTAAAGTGGTTGTCCTAATCTCTAAACGGAATTTTTTTAAAAAAGAAAGGCCCTTCACTTGCAGTTTAAGGTTTTTGGTCATTTTAAATGTCAGATACTGTTAATAAATTGGTCTCTCAGGAGTAATAAAGGAAAGTGCTTTGAGCCAAGTGATTATTAAGATGTGACTCTGCCCTTACGTCTTTCCTTACTTCTCCTTCCTCCCTAATTTAACCATGTAGAGAGGCAGCATTGACTTGAAGGACAGAACTGTTTTTTTCTTTTTAATATCAGATAGACCTGAGGTTTTATCCCTATTTCTCTAGTTACTAGCCAGGTGATATTTGGCAGTTTGCCGAATCCTCTTGATATCTTTGTAATTAGCTAATTATTAATAACAGGAAAGTAGCAAAGGGGGAAGTCAGATATTATAGGTATGTCATTTGGGCAGCTTCACCAGGAAGCTGCAGTTTCACACTCCCCAGGGATCCAACAAGGGGGAGATGGAGGCATGTCCAGTAAAGTTGGGGAACTAGGGAAGGTACTTGCATGTCAGTCATACCTGGGGACAGAGATTATTGGCTAGAATGGATGTGGCCACTACAAGCATGTGAACATTTGGGATACATAACCCCCTAAACAAAGGTGTTCGCTCTCTTGGGACTTTTGTTGTTCTTGTTGCTTGAGGTGCACCCAAGATCTTGGTTCTTTTTCATTTGCTCCTATGGCCCAAGGCCATGTGGACCCCACATGCAGTGGACTGGTGGACTGCAGCTAGCCTGATGCTGAGCTGGACCTGGCTCCAACATGGAAAGGAAACTCTGGACACTGGCTGTGATTTTAGCTCTACTGAGACCCCAGCTATACTTCTATGACTGGACTAAGGGAAATGAGGCCTTGGAAACCCAGGGGCTTAATTCCATAGAAATAAAGCTTCTAATATATCACATCTTCCCATTCAAGTTTCAGAAAATTTCTTTTCTCAGGATATTGCAAGAACTCTACCCCCAGCAGCAACCTAAGGAGAAGAGGAACACTCCCCTCCAATAACATTATGATACCCTACTTTTCTCTCCCCCCCCCCCCCCGAATGAAGGTCTAATAACTACATCATAGGATTATTTTGATATGGAAACTTACTGGCTCAGTGTCTGGTATATTGGAGATATAGAAGATCTTATGGTTTATAGTCAATACAATTTGAAATCACTTCCTTTCTTATAGACATTTTATCTTGAACTGTGCTCTACATCCAGAACTTATCTTCAATCAATTAAATACAAATCTAAGATATATAGTTCCATATTGCACAATTTAAAGAAAATTTAGACATCACTTAAAAATTTCAAGTTGTAGGTGAAATATACCTTAATACTCATATGCAAGGGATAGAAATGGTTTAAAAAGAATTCAGAAGGGAATTATTTAATTAATCAAAGTGTCGGGCTGAGCTGTGGTTTTCAACTTTGGCACTGTTGGGAATTTGGACAGGATGACTCTGTTGTGCACATCTACCCTGGGCAATGCAGGATGTTTAGCTTCTATGTCCCTAGATACTAAATTCCACCAGATATTGCAACAACCACAATGCTTCTCATTTTAAAATTCTACCTAGAGGTGCATTGTTAACCCCAATTGTAAACCTCTGTACTAGACTATATATTTACTTATTTGTTTGAAAACAAGGGGTATGTTTCTTGATGTTAGGCTGAGCACATACTGTAGTAAACAACTTCCACACATAATCCTTAGAAATGATATGAAAGATAATTTAACTAATGCATAACTTCATTCTTTTGCAAAGGTTCCTGGTGGACCAGAAATCGCTAACATAAAGATTCAGATAGCCCTGGCCTGGTAGCTCAGTTGGTTAAAGCTCAGTTGATTACAGGTTGGATGCCTGGTCAGGGCACAGACAGGAGTTAACCAATGAATGCATAGATAAGTGGGATAACACATCTCTCCCTCTCTCTCCCTCTCTCTCTCTCATCAATTTTTAAAAATAAACATTTTTTAAAAAACTTTAGATAGATGACTGAAACAGTGGTCTGAACTGCACATGTTGGGTTTTGAAATGGCCTAATAAGTAGTGTTTCATTTTCCTCCTTGAGTTCTGATTATATTGAGAAAAAAGATAATGGGTTAAAAGAGAGAAAATTAAATATTTCTGTTAATTACATAAGCTGATATTGGAGCATGTGGCTTATTCTGGACACAAATGAGTTTCAGAATATGAGATTGAAACGGACTTACCAGCTAGTCATTTCACCACCAGACTGAGACAGGCCTTTTCACACTTGGACCTGTGGTTGCTGCCCTGTAACATCCATTGTATGAATGAGCAGAAAAGACTTAATGAATTCTACAGGCAGGCCGACATTTGAATAGTTAAAAAAAGCGAGGTACTAGATTTTTTATGTGCACGTTATTGCAAATACCCAGCCAACTTCCTGCCCTCCAGGGGTGGGACAATGAAGAGGAAGAGACAACCCAGGAGTGTCACCGTTAGTGTCACCTCCTTCACGTGGATGGAACATCATCAGCTGGAATGAGTCATATTTCTCTAATTATTACTTTGGAACTAGCTGCTGCAAAGGCAATGGTGTACCAAGTCTCAAAGGAGTTGACATAAGGAGATGAAAGAGCATGAGGATGGTCTAAGGACAAATGAAAGGTGGGTAGTTACCATTTCCAGAACAGAAACAGGTTTCCCTGTGTATCTCCCAACCTTACCTGGGTCAGGCAGCAGGGATGGAGGTAAACGTTGCAGTGGAGCCTGATATTTGGTAGCTTATATGGAAAAGACAAGTTGATGCCCAGATGGAATAGGGCACAGCGTCAAATGGAATAGGGCACGGCGTCTTGTTAGGGCACTGACCCCAGGGCTTCTTTGACTACATTTGCAACCCCCGCCCCCGCCCCCTCTTTCTGAAATCAGGTGTGAGTACAAGCCACGGAGGGAACCTGGCCTTCCCTCACTGCCACCCTCAGACATGCCGTATATACTGATACATCAAACGGTCTCACAGAAACTCTCCACTACAAACAAATACAAATAATAATTAAGCCATTAAACATTTAAGGAAAGCCACCGTCACCAAAGCAAAGAAGAAAGAACTCGATGAATGGAAGGATCTACTATAAGAGGGAGCTAACTGAGGAAGCACACTGGACACTGGGAAGGAAGCTGATTTTGAGACTGCTTTCCTGATTACACATCCCGGTGACACACAGAAACTGGAACAAGTTCCTCAGGGAGCTAAGGGAAAATAACTGGCCGCCTAGAATTTTATTCCAAACCCCCCAGTATCTTAACCACGTGTGAGGAAAGAATAAAACCGGAAAAAAAGAAATCGTTCATACAGAAACACATAATGCTAGTAGACACAGACCTTTCTGAAATGACTGAAAGATGTGCCACAGAAAGAAGAAAATAATTCAGGAAAATTACGTGGTAAGAATCGATGCTACTTAAGGACGTCCATGAAAATGAGAGCTAAAATTTTAAAAAGAGGGAGAGAGGAAGGCGAAAGAAAGGGAGCGGGAGAGAGAAAACGAAGCTGGAACCTAAGAAACATTGACTGTGACCAAGAAGAGTAATTAGACAAAAACAGATAAAACTAAAAACTAGCAGCACATCAGGCCCACAGAATAATGAGGCTGAAGGATGGAGGGGACAGTGGATTCCACGGACTAGAGAGTCTGTGAGATTAGGAAAGAAATTTTGATGTGAGCACTCCAGCAGATGCAAAATCAATAAAGAAAAGGAAAGCCTAAAAAACTGTATAAGAAAATAAACCTACACACGACAGAGCATATATTGTTTAATGTACTAAACACCCACGCCCCCCCCACCTCGAGATTGCTTGGCGGGGGGGGTGGGGTGGGGGGGGGGGGGGTGTGTGTGCAGAACTTGCCCTCTATTGCCGTGTAGGGCTGGGGCACTTTACACTCTCCACCTTTCTTTCGGGGCCTTTTTTTATTGTGGTAAAACACAGAAGCAAACTATTTTAACTATTTTTCAGTGTATGGTATAGAATTAACTACGCATACATTGCTGTGTGACAGGGCTCTAGACCGTGTTTCTCTTGCAACCCGAGCGCTGCACCCGTCGGGAAAGTGTCCCTTTCTCCTCCCCCCGCAGCCCCCATTCTACTTTCTATTTCGTAGAGTTTGACGACTTTAGAAACTCAGATAAGTGGAATCCTGCCGTGTTTGACTTATTTCACTTACTGTCATATCCTCGAGGCTCGTCCGCGTTGTCCCACAGGACAGGCTCTTCTGTCCCAAGGCTGAACTGTGTCCCGGCGTGTGCACACGTGGCATTCTGTAGGTCCATTCGGCCTTTGGTGGCATTGGGCTGTTGCGGCATCTCGGCTGCTGTGCACGATGCTGCGTGGACTCGGGTGCGCAGGTGTCTCTCTGCGATCCGCTTCCAGTTTTTAGACATGTGTCCGCAAGTGGGTAGCTGGGTCATAATTGAATATTTAATTTTTTGACCAAACGTCATAGCAGCCGCACCATTTTACATTCCCACAAACAGGGCACAGGCATTCCAACTTTTCCACATCCTCACCAACATTAATTATTTTCTAGTTTTTATCTGTTTGTGTGTTTGTTTGTTGGGGTTGTTTTGATAGCGGCCTCCTGAAGGGTGTAAGGTGTTATCTCACTATGGTCTGGATTTGCATTTCCCTGATCACTAGTGACATGGAACATCTTTTCAGGTGCTTTTTGGTCATCTGTGTATTTTCTCCAGAGAAATGTGTATTTTTTAACCTAGTTATTTGTTCTTTTTTGTTGTTGAGTTGTGCAGGCTTTATTTTAAAAAAAACATAACATTGCTAGAGGGAATCTAGATCAGTTTCATGGTAGCTGCACTTCAATTGGACCATTAATCATTTTATTTGTGTTAATTCAACAATGTGGAAAAGTCTATATGGAAGCATTTGACCCATCGTAAAGGCTCTTATGTGAAGAAAGATACTGTGAAAAACCAAATGCACAATTTCATGGGTATCCAATTTAAGTAGACACTCAACAAAAGATGTGATTAAAATGTCAACAGGATACTATCTAGAAGCAGCTTATACAAGGTGGTGTCAAAAGCCAAGCGTGATTTAGTAACTGCAGAGCAATTGTCTGCCACTGAATGCCTGCTGACAGCATCCGTCACATTGGAGCCAGGTGTTCAGAAGCATGCTCCCCTTGTGTTTTCTCTAGTTTTTGATTTTCTGGCTGCTGTTAATCATATGTCCTCGATATGCAGTGCTCAGTCTATTTTGTTAGCCTTTTATCATTTTAAACAGTTCCAGATAGTGCCTCCGTGGAGTGTGCTAGCAATGTCCTTATGTTGCGCCGGCCTGTGCTTTATGAGATAAACAAATGAGCAATTCAAGTTTTGTGGCGAGCCTGTGTGTCACATACGGACTCGGCCATAATTTTTGAATTGTCTGCCAATGCACATTAAATAAGGGGTCTGTCTGAAACAGTCGTATTACTTCATGAGCTGTGCAGAACAGTGCCTTATCCTGTTTCTAAGAGCTCCTTTTTCTTTACCTTTTAAGTTTATTCGGGGGCTGGGAGAGTACGAAAGTTTAACTTTATTTTCAATGGAGGTATAAATGACATGTAACATATATTAGTTTCAGGTGTACAACATACTGATTCAATATTTGCATACTCTGTGAAATGATCACCACAGTAAGTCTAGTTACCATCGTCAGCATATAAAGATACTTTATTTTTTTCTTTCTTGTGAGGAGAATGTTTAAAATTTGCTCTCTTAGCGAGTTTCAGTTATACAATACAGTATTATTCATTGTAGTCACCATGCTGTACATTACATCCCCATGACTTATTTATTTTATAACTGGAAGTTTGTACCTCTTAACCCAGTCACCCATGTCATGTACCCTTAACCCCCTTCCTAGTGACAGTCGCCAATCTGTTCTCTGTATCTATGAGTTTTGTTTTGTTTGCTCATTTATTTTGTTTTTTAGATTCCACATGTAAGTGAAATCGTACAGTATTTGTCTTTCTCTGCCTGACTTGTTTCACTTAGTGCAACCCCTCAAGGTCCATTCCTGTTGTCACAAATGGCAAGATTGTATTCTTTTTATGGCATAGTAGTCTATCACATTTTCTTTGTCAATTCATCCATTGATGAGCACTTAGGTTGAACCCATGTCATGACTATTGTAAATAATGCTGCAGTGAACACATGGTGTATAAATATTTTCAAATTAGCGCTTTCATTTTGTATGGATAAATACCCAGAATTGGAATTGCTGGATAGTTCTATTTGTAGGAAACTTCATACTGTTTTCCAAAGTGGCTGCACCAATTTACACTCCAACCAACAGTGCGCAGGGTTCTTTTATCCCCCCATATCCACCCCAACACTCATTTCTTATCATATTTATAATAGCCTTTATAACAGGTTGAGGTGATATCTCTTTGTGATTTTGATTTGCATTTTCCTGATGATTAGTGATGTTGAGCATCCTTTCATGTGCCTGTTGGCCAGCTGTATTTCTTTGGAAAAATGTCTATTCAGTTCCTCTGCCCATTTTTAAAACTGTTTTTGTTTGTTTGTTTGTTTGTTGCTATTGAATTGTATGACCTTTTTACATATTTTAGATATTAGCCCTCATTGAATATACGATTTGGAAATATTTTCTCCCATTACATAGGTTGCCTTTTCCTCTTGTTGATGGGTTCCTTTGCTGTGCAGAAACTTTTGACTTTGAAGTAATTTCACATGTTTATTTTTGCTTTTGCTGCCTTTGCATTTGGAGTCAGATCTAAAATATCATTGCCAACGCCGATGTCATGGGGCTTACCGCCTATGTTTTCTTCTAGTTTTATGGTTTCAGGTCTTATATCCAGGTCTTTAATCTATTTTGAGTTAATTTTTGTGTATCGTGTAATATAGCGTCTAGTTTAATTCTTTTGCATGTGGCTGCCCGTATTATTGGACAACATTTATTGAAAGGACTGTTCTACCGCAATGTATATGCTTGCCTCCTGTCATAAATTAATGGAGCATGTATGCGTGGGTTTATTTCTGGGCTCAATATTCTATTCCATTGACCTCTGTGTGTCTGTTAGCAGTACTATACAGGTTTAATTGCTATAGCTTTGCAGCATAGTTTCAATTCAGGGAGAGTGATGCTTTCAGGTTTGTTCTTTTTCCAGATTGTTTTGGCTCAAGGATGTTTTGTGGTCTCATACAAATTTAAGAATTATTTTTTCTATTTCTGTGAAAAATACTACTAGAATTTTGATAAAAATTGCATTGAATCTGTAATTTGCTTTGGATAATATGGACATTTTAATAATATTAACTCTTCCAATGCTTGAGAATGGAATATCTTTCCATTTATTTATGCTTTTAAAATTTCTTTCATAGGTCTTATAGTTTTCAGTGTATAGATCTTTGACTTCATTTGATTAAATTTATTCCTAGCTATTTTGTTATTTTCGATGCAAGTATAAATGGAATTTCTGATTTTCTTTTTTCAATAGTTTGTTTTTGGTGTATAGAAATGCAATAGGTTTTGTTATATATTTTTATATATTTTTTACTCTGCCTGCAACACTGCTGAATTTGTTTATTAGTTCTAACAATTTTCTGTGAATTTGTTAGGATTTTCTGTATATAAAATCAAGTGTCCACAAATAGTGACAGTATTACTTTTTCCTTTCTAGTTCGGATGCCTTGTTTTTTGCTTTACTGTCTAATTGCTCTGGCTAGGACTTCCATGTTGAATAAAAGTGGTGAGAGTGAGTATCCTTGCTCTGTCCCTGATCTTAGAGAAAAAGACTTTTAACTACCAAAGTTTAACTTAATCAAGGTCAAAGTTAAGACACTGGAATCTAAATGCTACATTTTTCATTGCTATTTTCTTACAACTAGAATAATTTGTGAATATAGATAGCATATTGCTGGCTACAGGATATTGTTTTTTACTTGAGGTTTTAAAAAGTTATAATAAATCTGAAAGTTTAAAAAAAAAAGCAGTATTATAAAATAAATGTGAAATAATATGTTTCTGGCCATCTAAAATGGTGATTTTTTAATGTAATTGCATGTGTGGGTGCATATGTGCTTGTGTGTGTGTGTGTGTGTATTGCCACAGACTAGAATAAATTTAGATAAGGTAGATGATGCATTTTGTCCTGTGGCAAACCCTTTATTTGACTATGATCAAAATAGCAAATGGCTTCAGAAGCATACATTCAGGTGTATGACTTTGGGAAATCATACGTAAGCAATCATCGGAATCTTCTAATCAAATTAAAGTATGTTCCCGATGAAGACCTTACTTGTGATTTTTTTAAACAGCCTTTTTATCCAATTGCCGTATTTTTACGGAACAAAATGATTATGAAAAGGAATATTGTTAACTTGTGATGCTGATTGCCTTCCATTTCAGCTGATTAAAGCCAGCTGGGACATGCTACCCCAATGGAGCTTATAAAAATCATGCCTGCATGCGCAAAGTTCATAAAAATCCTTAGCAATTTGTTAAACAATGTGCCAGGTGATAGCTATAGATTTGTCATATTTTAGAAAGGTCTATCTTTAATTCATGAACCTTTCCATTGCCATAAAAACTTATGCCAGGAGGGCAAAGCTGTCTGACCCACTTACAATTATTGCAAACTCTGCTTCCAGTTACAATTTCAAAGTAGGTTATTGATAGTACCTGCCGTGTTCAACATTTTATTGAGACCATTTTTCTTTGACTCTTGAACACTCAAGTAGTCAATTGTGATAGTTATTTCAAATTTCTATTATGTCTCTCTCATTTTTAAAATGAGCCTGTACTTCACCAAAATCTTGCTTAATGATCAGCCAATGAGAACTTTAATATGCTAGAGTCATAACATCAAAAGAACTACCAGAAATTAAGAAGGATAAATGTCTTTTTAAGGTATCTATCTCGTCTGCTAAATCACAGATAACTCATAAGGTATGCCAAGTGTTAAGCATAATTTTCTAGGCTAAGTTTCTCATACTTCTATTCTGGAACACACAGTTAGGGACTGGAGAGAGTGATATTGCTATCATGTGTCTCTAAAAATGATACTTAAATATTAGGTGTTTCTTATTAATTTATTTTAAAAAGAAGTACTGTTTGATAACCTGCTATGTACCAAGGTACTTGGGATAGTACAGAGAACAAGGTGTAGGCAACGCTGCCCTTGTGAATCTTTTAACTTAATTGGTGGTTAGGTACTAAACAAATATTTATAAAAAACAATCAATTATTATTCTATAAATGTTACAAAGGAAAAGTTCAGAGTAAATGAGTGAATGCAATAAAATTGAGGACTCCTGGAAAGTTTTCTTAAGTAAATATAATTTAAGCCAAGACTGGATAAAGAAGAGATAGGCTATTTCCAACAAAAGGAATATTGTGTATAAATCAGAATATAAGGAAGTTGTTCAGTGCATTGAAATAATTGAAATTGAAAATTATGACTAAATTATAACTAGCAGTGGAGAGAGTTAGGGAGGGGGTCAAAGTGAAGATGTATCAGTGGGGGGCAGTCATAAAGGAGATGCAAGCCATGTTAATATAATTAGACTTTATGATGAAAGAAACAGAATCACTGCACAGTGTTAGTTTGGAGAGTGGCGTGATTAGATTTATATTTTTAAAGGGTCACTTGGGCAGCAGTGGGAATGGCTAGGGTGAGGAAGGGGGAGGACTGGATTAAGAGAAACAGGTAGAGGCTATTTTGGTGATCTAGTGAAGACATGTGTTAATAGCTTTGGTTATTAAGATGCCAGTGGAGATGGAGAGAAAGCATGTGCTGAAGAGATCGTTAAAAGTGAAATACCCAACAAGGTTGCGGGTTGGATCCCTGGTCAGGGCACATACAAGAACCAACCAATGATGCATGATTAAGTGGAACAACAAATCGATGTTTCTCTCTCCCTCCCACTCTCTCTCCATTCCTAAAAGAAAATCAATTTTTTTAAAAAAGTAGAATACTCAAGATTAGTGGGATATGGGAGTAAAAAAGAGAGAAGTATCCAGGACAGGACTCGAGTTTCTGGCTTGAGCAATGGCAGCACTGGCGGTGATGCCAGCAATGAGTTAGGATGCGTCAGGCACTAGAGTGGAGCAGGATGCAGGAAAAAGAACTTTGGACATGTCAAGTTTGAAGAGCCTGAAAAGAAAAGAAAAAAAAAAAAAAAACCTAGAGGAGATGTCTAGTGGACAACTAGAACTAAATGGACAAATCTGAGTTGCAGATTCAAGCCTGGTAGCTCTTGAT
Source organism: Miniopterus schreibersii (assembly GCF_964146895.1). Lineage (NCBI taxonomy): Eukaryota > Metazoa > Chordata > Mammalia > Chiroptera > Miniopteridae > Miniopterus > Miniopterus schreibersii. The sequence goes on along the minus strand of NC_138108.1, from coordinate 67,582,555 downwards.
ATCAGCCTTCGTAACTGAATCCTTGGGATGAGATCAGCAGTGCAAGTATGAGAGAGGGAGAATGTCAGTAGGAAGAGAGAAACGCTAAAGGCCTAGCCCTAAGGAACTCCTACATTTCAAGTTCAAGTGGCAGAACAGGCATGAGTTTTAAGTGTCATTTAATAACTTATGTAACTAATTAGTAAGATATACTTAACATTGAACATTAAAGTCCCACATATATTGTTTTATCACCATTCAATGAAGTACTGTATTTTCAGCAGGACACTGCAGTATTTTTGAGACTTCAACCAAGTCTTGGCCTCTAAAACACTGATCTATTTGTTGGCAAAATTAAAGACTCCCCCACTATCTGTGCGTAAGCGGAACAGGTTATCACTTTAGTAGACATTTCTATTATGGATCATTTTCAACTAAAGAGAAAACAGAGTTTTGGTAAAATGAGGCACCAGATGAGTGAATCTTGGTAGAGTTTAGGAAATAGATGGAATGTTGAAGATCAACAGCATGGGACTCATGCAGCATGAGATATAGCTAGGAAAACTAGGAGACGGGAAAACATGGAGATAAAGTTTGTCCAACTATGTTTTATTTAAGGATGGCCTTTTAATTATATGGATACTTTTATTTTAATGCTCCCTAAAACCAGAAAGCATTAAATAGTTGCATTATTTATTCTACCTCCAAAGCAACACTTTACCTAAAAAAGGAAATAGAAAGGAGAGAGAGAAAAAGACCCACTTCACATAATTATAAAGGAAAGTTTGAGTCTGAGTGCTAATCTTATAGACAAAATAGAAATTCTGCTTTCTCTTACTTTTCTCATCTGCCTACACCATGCAAGTGGATCTGTCACTGGGCAAATGGTTTGTGTGGGATGAAACATGATTGCTTTTGATAGGCCATATGCTTGAGTTTATCTCTTTTCAAGAAGGGCCAAAAACTTGTTTGCCTTCTCACTCAAAAACAGTTCATTTTGTTGGACCTTCAGGAACCTGAGCTGGCTCATGGGTTGAGTAACTTAATCTGTTTATAGACTCTAACCAGTCTTATTTTTAAAGGCATTGTTTCATGTTTTGTTTTTCTTGATTTTTTTTTCCCCAATGAAGCCAGTGTTTATTAACATACAGTTCATTTTTTTTCCTTTTTTTTTTTTTTTTATAATTTTTATTTTTGTTTAAAGTATTACAAATGTCCCTTTTTCTCCCCAATGACCCCTTCCCCCCATCCCTTCCCCCTCCCCACTCACTCTCCCCACCATTGTCTGTGTCCTTGGGTTGTGCATATGTGCATATAAATTCTTTGGTTACTCTCCCCCCCCCCGCCCACCTCCATCCCTCTGACCTTTGGTCAGTCTCAACTATGCTTCCATGTCATTGAATCTATTCTGCTCGTCAATTTATTAAGTTCTTTAGATTCCACGTATAAGCGAGATTTCATGTTTTATGGGGTTTACCTAGAGGGATTTACAAGATCCCTGCCATGACTGCATCTGTCTTGAGGCAAATCAGTGGATCCTGACATGTAAATTGTTGGAATGCATATGTGTCCTTGACACTCAGCCCAGAGCTCATGGACCACATGTCAGCCCTTCAACTGAGCACCAGGAGAGAACAGTGTTTACCAACTGTAGTTAAGATTAAGCTCTTTGTGGAAATGTTTTAAAACCTTCAAAGGGATAAAATAAAAATAAAACAAAAAATAAAGTCTTATATTTAAAATAAATTTCTTTAATGATGAAGCTGAGTTAAACAGGTTTCTTTTTCAGTTTAACATTTTAGAACCTTCCTCATATAAATTATGCGTTTCTACAAGGTACAATTGCTACGCATTTTCTCTAGCCTTTTTACTGGTAGAATAAAGTCTGCTTAATATCACCTAGAATTAGTGACCCCTGGAATGCAATAAAAATGTTGAGTTAGCCAAAAAGAGGTTAGGCATCTATTAATTGGTCTAGTTCTAGAATTCTGTTCAATTGAGATGACTAACTGACCCAGTAGGATTCTCGTAATTGGAAAGGCAGAAAAGGCAGTGCTAGAAAGAAATGTGGAGTAAGTGGAAATGTGGGTAGTAAGTAAAACAGTTAGAAAGAATATGAGCAATGAGTGTGGTAGAATGCTGACTTAGAAAGAGACAACCTCACCTGAGAGTTTAGCAAGATGTGTCAATTACTGGAGGGAACAGCAAATCATTCCTGTTGCTGTTAGCTTCTTAGTGATGATGAGCCTTTGTTCCAGTTCTCCAAAAGGGTCCATGCATTCCAGCCTCCCGGTGTATCCTTCACTGACCTAACCAGCCCTGCCCCTGTTCCTTGCAAGTTGGAATTTCTTCTAAGAAATTGGCTCTGTATCCTATCCTGGATGATGACATAGATTTCCCTAAAATCATCATTTATCTAGATCTCCTGGAGCCCATTGTAAGCAAGGTGGTCAGTTTTCAATACTTGAATTCTTTTAAATACTTTAGCAGTGCAAATTCACCTAGATTATCTTTTTTATTTTTCTAGATAAAGGCTTATAAGTAAATACATAGGAATAAAAGAATCTTATACCTATTCAGACAAACATAATAGAAGCTTCAACCACAAAGATCCTTTCCGTCACACCTTTCAGCATCCTTATTTTACATAATTTAGGGGATTCCATTTGTGGTTGAAAAAGAGGTGTATTTTCAAAAAAATTAGTACACTATAGCTACAAAAGAAAAATACAACATTTTCAAATCAATCTCTGTCTCACTTTTTATTAGAGAAAGGCAATCCTATAGCCATCTGCCTGCTTTTCCAGTCTCCCACCTGGGTGTGATGTCTGATACTCTTCTCTGTCTCAGCTAATCCTGTTTGTAACAAAAGGGCTGGCCCTGGAGGCAGAAATAGTATTTCTCTCCCCTTTGCTTCTCAACCACTATGTGCATTGTTATTATAGTTATTTGTTTATATATTCAGCTTTCCAATGACATTATGAGCGTCTTAAGGGCTGTAGTAGCATCCTATTTGTCTTTGCATTCTGATGGCCTCACAAATCTCAGGTGTTGAATGCAGGAATATAATTAATGCAGTCAGAAAAGATCTATTTACTCTTCTATCTTAATTCTGATAAATGTATAATGCATAATACTTTTACCTTTTAAAACTCCCTCTTTTAAGAGGAAAAGTAATCTGAATAAATCCCTACAGGTAAAAAGCCAATAACTTATAATCATATTCATAGTTTGATCATTAAATGGATTTTTCTTTAATACTCACACATTTGAACCCTCTGGTAAGGGATATAAAATAGCATATCATTATGTTTAGTTTCTTCCTGATATAGATGACCAAGAAAATAATTTTAAAATATTTTCTTTTACATAAAATAGGAGTACAACTGGCAATAGGAAATAGACACGTTAAGAGTTTTGCCCACAGGTTTTATCATCACTTGTGACAGTCATTTAGCAATTGCCTTTATGGATATATATCATATTATGAAATCTATGGTAATATTGGATTTTTTTAGAGTTATGGAATGTAGAATTAAGGTGGGACTACTTTTTTTCAAAAAACAGCTCATAAACTCAATCCTATTTTGAATGAAGTTCAAATTTCAGGTCCCTCTGGGTATCTAAATAGACTTTTTTCCCCCTGTGCCTTGATCATCTAATCAAAAGGTAATATTCTGAATGCCTTTTCATTTTGACAGAAATTAATAGCAAAGCTTTCAGCAGATGTTATGAGAGATTGGAAACTGTTAAATAAAAAGAATACCCTAAACAGCCAATGGATCAAAGAAGAATTAAAGGGGAAGTAAAAGTTTCCTGAGACAAAAAAATAAAAATAGAAAGACAACGTACCAGAACTTGTGGTATGCAGCAAAGACGGGTGTTCATAGCAGTAAACACCTACCTGAAGAAGCAAGGAAGGCCCTGGTCTGGTAGCTCAGATGGTTAGAGCACCGTTCCAATATTCCAACTTTTCAGGTTCGATCCCTGGTCAGGGCACATACAGAATCAACCAATGAATGTATAAATAAGTGGAACAAGTCAATGTTTCTTTTCTTTTTCTTTCTTTCTCCCTTCCCTTCCCTTCCCTTCCCTTCCCTTCCCTTCCCTTCCCTTCCCTTCCCTTCCCTTCCCTTCCCTTCCCTTCCCTTCCCTTCCCTTCCCTTCCCTTCCCTTCCCTTCCCTTCCCTTCCCTTCCCTTCCCTTCCCTTCGCTCCCCTCCCCTCCCCCTCTCCTCCCCCTCCCCTCCCCTTCCCTTCCCCCTCTTTCTTTCTTTCTTTTGTTCTTTCCCTCCCTCTCTCTCTCTCTGGCAAAATAAATAAATAAATAAATAAATAAATAAATAAATAAATAAGCAAGGATGATTCCAAATAAAGAGCCTGACTCCACATTTTAAGGAACTAGGAAAAAAAGAACAAATTGAGCCCAAAGTTAGCAGAGGAAATAAAATAAGAAATTAGAGCAGAAATAAATAAAACAGAAAAACAAAGCAAGATTAACCAAAGTAAGAGTTGGTTCTTTGAAAGATAAACCAAATTGACAAAATTTGAGGTATAGAAAGTCTGAATAAACCAATTACAATAAGGGAATTGAATCAGTAATAAAAAATTTCCCAACAAAGAAAAGCCCAGGACTAGCTAGCTTCACTGGTGAATTTTATCAATCATTTGAAAAAGAATTAACACCAATCCATTCCAAGTTCTTCCCAAAAATTGAGGAAGGAAGATTTCCAAACTTATTTTATGAGGCCAGCATTATCCTGATACCAAAAACAGAAAAGGACACTACTAGGAAATAAAACCACAGGCCAATATCCCTGATGAATATACATGCAAAAATACTCAACAAAATACTAGAAAACCAAATTTAGCAGCACATTAAAATGATCATTCAACATGATCAAATGGGATTTATCCCTGGGATGCGAAGATGGTTTAACATACAAAAATAAATCAATATGACACATCATATTAATAGAATGAGAAAAAAGTATGTAATCATGTTAATAGATGCAGAGAAAGCATTTGACAAAGTTCAACATCGATTCATGATATAAACTCAACAAATAAAGCATAGAAGTAACATATCTCACTATAATAGAGACCATAAATAACAAGCCCAGAGTTAACATTGTACTCAATAGTAAAAAGGTGGAAACTTTTCCTCTAAGTTCAGCAAGAAAACAAGGGTGCCCACTGTCATAACTCCTAGTCAGAATAGTACTAGAAGTTGTAGCTAGAGTAATCAGGCAAGAAAATGAAATAACAGTTATCAGAATTGGAAAGGAAGAAGTAAAATTGTTTGTAGATGACATGACTTTTTATGTAAAAAATTCTAGAGCCTGAGCCAAAAAACTCTTCAATCTAATCAATGAATGTATTAAATTTGCAGGATCTAAAATTAATGTGTGAAAATTAGATGTGTTTCTATATGCTAATGATCAATTTTCTGAAAAGAAATGAAGAAATTGATTCCATTTGCAAAAGCATCAAAAATAATAAAATACTTAGAGATAAATTTAAGGAGGTAAAAGATCTCTGCTCTGAAAATTATGAGACATTGATAAAAGATATTGAAGAAGATACAAATAAATGGAAAAGTATCTTGTGTTCATGGATTTAAAGAATTAATACTTTTAAAATGTCAACACTACCAAAAGCCATCTGTAGATTTAATGCAACCCCTATCAAGAGTCCAATGCCATTTTTTACAGAAGTAGAAAAAAACACTTCTAAAATTTATATGGAAACACAAAAGATTCTGAATAGCCAAAGAGATTTTGAGAAAGAACAAAATAGGAGGCATCACACTTCAAGCTATACTATAAAGCCATAGACATTAAAAACAGACAAATAGACCAATGGAATAGAATTGAGAGCCCAGAAATAAACCCAAGCATATACAGTAAACTAATATTTGGTAAGGGATCCAAGAATACTCAGTGGAGGAAAGACAATATTTTCAATAAAAGGTGCTGGGATAATTCAGATATTCACATGTAAAAAAATGAACTGGATCCCTATCTAACAGCACTCACAAAAATTTACTGAAAATGAATTAAAGACATAAATTTAATACCTGAAATAATGAAAATTCTAAAAGAAAACATAGGAATAAAGCTGCTTGACAGTCATCTTGGTAATTAATTTCTGGACATACATAAAGCACAAACAACAAAATCAAGTATAAACAGGTAGGACTACATGAAAATGAAAAGCTTCTCTATAGCAAAAAGAAACCATCAACAGAATGAAAAGATAACCTATGGAATAAGAAAAAAAATATTTGCAAACCATGTATCTGATAAGGGGTTAATATCCAAAATGTGTAAATAATTCAATAACAATGCCCCCCCCCACACACACACACACAAATAACCCAATTAAAAAGTGGGTAAAGACCCTGAATAGACATTTCTCCAAACAAGATATACAAAATGCCTGCAGGTACATGGAAAGATGCTGAACATCACTAGTCAACAGGAAAATGCAAATTCAAACCACAATGAGATATCACCTCACACCTCTTAGAATGGCCATTGCTGAGTCATACGTCAGTGTAGATTTTATAAGAGACTGCTGTCACACTTGTCAGAATGATTATTATAAAAAATGACAACAAATAACAAGTGTTGGTGATAATATGGAGAAAGGGGAGCACTTGTGCATGTTGGTGGGCATGTAAATTGGTGCAGCCACTATGGAGGTTGTGCAGAAAACGAAATATAGAACTGCCATACAATTCAGCAATTTCACTTGATATCTGCACCCCATATTCATAGAAGCGTTATTTACAATAGTCAAGAAGTGGAAACAACCTAAACATCCATCAATGACTGAATGGATAAGAAGTTGTGGAATATATATACAATGGAATTTTATTCAGCCACAAAAAATGAGGAAATCCAACCATTTGCGACATCATGGATGGACCTTAAGGCATTTTGCTAAAAGAAATAAGTAAGACAGAGAAAGACAAATACTGTATGACCTCACTTACATGTGTAATCTAAACAACAACAAAAAACTCATTAAAAGAAGATTAGAGTTTTGGTTACCAGAGGCAGAGGCCAGGGGGAGGGAGAACTGGAAGAAGGTGAGGAAGGTACAGGCTTCAGTCATAAGCACTAGGGATGTAATGTGCAACATGACTTCAGCTAACACCGCTGCATGATATATAGGAAAGTTGTTAAGAGAGTAAATCCAAAGTGTTCTCATCACAAAGAGAATATTTTTTTCTTTTTTTTTTAATGTATCTCTATGAGAAGATGGATGTTAGCTGAAGCTATTGTCGTAATCATTTCACAATAGATCTAAATTAAACCATCATGCTGTACACCTTAAATTTATACAATGATATATGTCAATTATTTCTCATTAAAACTGGAAAAAAGAGTAGTAAGGGACTATGGCAGACTAGCAAGGAAATGGTAAGCAACCCCATGAAAAAATTTAGTAAGCACCCGCTGTATCTTTAATACATTTATTTGCAATGATTCAACTTTTGATTATGCCCTTTGTGAGGGGCATAATCATGAATGAATTTCAGGCCTCAAATAGTTATTTTTTTTAAAGAAGAGCCACTTATAGCTTTTTAAGTTCTTATGGTGGATTTTATTTTTTCTGGAGCCAGAGCAATAAAATAAACCAGTGCCATCAACCCTAACATTGAAATGTGGGTGGCCATTTAAATACTCCAAGGCCAGAAGATCAGAAAGGCCCATTAAAGTTGTGTTGCAAAATAAGTAATATCATATGATTGCTATTTATTTTACAAGGAAGTAAATACCCAATTATAAGCATAAAGGATTGTTTTTGGTAAATATATATTGTAACACCTATATATTTTTCTAAAAGTATCTCAGAATAGGAAGAAAGGCGTAAGAAATGTCAGTTCACTAGCAAGAAAAGTAAATATAGCTTTGCACAGACACAGGGATCTGGGAAGGGACCAGAAATATGGTCAAGACTAAAACATTCAAATAGGCAATTCCCAATTCATGAATACTTTAAAAATTAGAATCAGCATGAACTTCCCAAAAGGTTGTAAATATAATCACACCATTAATTTTTCTAATTAACTGGTCTATGAAGACAGCGTGAGCAGTGGTTGCGAACCCAGGATCTGGAGTGAGACGGCCTGGCTGTGAGTAGCTCTGCCTCATAACAGGTCCTTAGGTTTGGAAAATTAATTAATCTTTTTTTTTTGCCTCTGTTTCTTTCTCTATAAAATGGGAATGCTAATAGAATCCTACTGTGGAGTGTGTGGAATAAATAGTACATGGAGTATAGTAACGACTCTGTAAAGTTTAGCTAGCTCCATGAGTTTTATGACCATCTGCCTTACCTTGCTTTCTGAAAATCACAGACACGGTAGTTGTCCTGCACATCCAGCCAAGAGGAAAGGGGCATCTGCGAAGCCTACTACAAGCAGGGCTCTCAGGGAAGCAGGGAGGTGCTGTTGAGGCTGATCTGCTGTGATGGTTTCGTAGTGCTAATCCTCACTGAGTATCGCTGGGCCACCAGGGTTCTTAGTATGAAAACACTCTCGCAAGGCTGCACTGTGGTGTGTCACCAATTTTGCCTATCTACATCCTCAGAACTTTCATTTTTACACGTACCCACATCTCAGGGCTATCCCTGGTCTAGGGGCTCCATTCAGGACTGATTTCATGATCTACCTACTCATGGGCCAGAATGTTGCCCCTTTCTTCCCTTAGGAATTGACTATTTTTCATTAAATTTATTGGAGTGATGTTGGTTAATAAAATTATATAGATTTCAAGTGTACCATTTTATAATACATCATCTGTATACTACATTGTGTGTTCACCACCCAAAGTCAAATCTTATTCTGTTCCCATATATTTGACCCCCTTTACCCTTCACTATCCCTGACCCCCTTTCCATCTGGTAACCACCACAATGTTGTCTGAATCTATGAGATTTATTTTGTTTGTCTGTCTTATTTCTTCACTTCTTGCTTTCAGTTCTATATCCCATATATGATTCAAACCATAGTGCTCTTGACTTTTTCCTTCTGACTTATTCTGCTTAGCATGATATTCTAAAGCTCCATCCATGTTGTCACAAATGGCAGTATTTCATCTTTTCTAATGGCTGAGTAGTATTCCACTGTATATATGTCACACATCTTCTTTATCCAGTCATCTATCGAGGGACATATCAGTTGTTCCATGTCTTGGATACCATGATCAAAGCTGCAATGAACATAGGGGAATTAACTTTAAAGATTATGATATCTTTCCCCCTTAAATCCTCAAAAAACAAGCATCTGACTATATATCTTTTAGAAGCTTGAACAACAAGGCTGCTCATTCATCCTTCAAAGGAAGGCTATTTTCACATCCAAAATGTTTTCTGTGGTAGAGGGTTATTTTCATATATTTATTTTTAAATATGTCTTTATTGATTTCAGAGAGAGGAAAGGAGAGAGAGAGAGAGAGAGAGAGAAAGAGAGAGAGAGAGAGAGAGAGAGAGAGAAACATCAATGATAAGATAGTCGTTGATGGACTGCCTCTTACACTCCCTCTACTGGGGATCGAGCCCACAACCCCAATCATGTGCCCTGACTGGGAATCCACCCGTGATCCTCCTGGATCATAGCTTGGTGCTCAAGCACTGAGCCACACTGGCCTGGTGGTAGAGTGTTATTTTAATAGGTCCTTACAAATCTCAGAGCCCAGTATCTCTGTCCTTTGGTGCAATCCCCTCCAACATGGACTCTGTGCTTGCCCATGTGACTTGCTTTGGACAACAGGACATTAGTGCAGATGACACAAGCATAGATTTGATAAGGGCTTGTGCTTTGGAGCTTTCCCTCTTGGATAGCTGCCACCACCTTTTGGGGAAGCCTTATACTCCTTGAGGGTGCAATTCCACATGGAAAGGCAGCCCAGCTATCCCATCTGTGGGAGCTCAGCTCAGCCTCTAGCTCGCCTTCAAGCCGAATGCAATCCCATGAGTAAGCCCGGAAAAAAACTGATGGAAAATGGTCAGGTGACCCACAGCTGTTTTAAATCTTTGTTTTGGGTAGTTTGTTTGCAGCAGCAGATAACTGTAGGTATAAATTTGGCACCTCAATTTACTAGTTTTTTATTTGAGGAAACATGGTAGGCTTTTCTCACCTTTAGATTCTTCATCTACAAACCAAAACCTGCATTATCTTAACTTACAGGCTTGTTGAATTAGACAATGAATTCTAAGATATGTAGGAAAATGTTGGGCCCTTAATGTCTTAGTTGTTGTTTAGCACATTCAGTGTGCTCTTCTCCCCATCGCTTGTTTGCAAGTTTTGAGGCCATCTGGAAGGGCTTTAAATGAAACCACTGGAAAGAGTTGTTTAAAAAAGATGGATAATCTAACTTGTCTCTCTTTTGAAGACTAAAGGCATTCCTAGTACCATGCCCCCCACTCTCTAATCTTCCATCCCAAACGTCAAGACATTGATCAACAGTGTTGTAGGATGAGATGAATAACAGTGATGGAATTGTAATAGTCGTGTCATAATGACTGTGGGAAGAGCTGCGATGATATTTCACTCTGCTGCTCATCCTTAATCTGTTAAAACATTTCAAGTGGAGAGTGAGGCTTCACCCTGTCTCTCTAATAGTCCCCTTCTAAATGCATTTTAATCTTGTCACTCATTCACCACCCTTTTCTTCATGCTGACTCTTTCTTTTCTTTTCTTTGTTTTTGTTTTGTTTTTTTTCCCTTTTCTTTCCTTTGTTCACCCCTCTCTGCTTAAGTGAGCATTTAAGGCACTGATTCTGAGTCACTGCCCCTTTCAAATATCTTTTAACTGTAAAGCCAGAGAGAGGGGAGGGATTGGTCTGGGTGGGAGGGAATAAGGGAATCTGTAATTATGTCAACAACAATAATATTTTTCTTTAAAGATTCTCTTGTAGGGTAGAAAACTCTTTATTTAGGTCCCACCCCCCAAAAAAAGGAATTTTGAGATTTCCACTGAAATTTCCTCATGGACATATTCCCCTAAAAGACACATCTTATTAATTGCCAGCCAAGGCTCTAAAGAGAACTTTATTGGTCTTTCTCTTGTTTTATTAAACGATTCAGAATAGAGCTGACCTTTCCAGCTCATGTAATAGCATCTGCGAGAGCATCTGTGGTCATAATTAAGGGGCTGATTTAGACACTAGATAGTTTAGATGTAAACTTATTACAACTATAAAAATGTTTATTTAAGACTGGAAATGAATAAGTGAAGTTAATTTGACAAAATATCTTAAACAATATCAAGCCCGTTACTGATTTTTGAAAGATAACATTACGGGAAACCAGGGGAATGCATTCTGGAGAATGGCTCTCAGGTAAGAAGATAATGTACTGGCTGCTTCAGTGACTTTCTGCTTCCATTTTTGGTGTCACAAGTCACCATACAGAGGTTCGAGAAAAGCGAGAGCAATCAGGAGCTGGTGGTAGCAGAAGCCCTATCTTATACTTTGGATCTCTTCAGGCCAAGCACAGTCTCCCACACTGAGCAGGTGCTTATTAGTAAACACATATTCAGTGGGTGACTATAGTAAAGTTACTTTTTCAGGTACCACAACCTGGATGTCAGCCTTCATTAATCATTTAGACCAGCGTCTTGGTTGTAAATGTATGAACCTGAGTGTTCTCTGAGTGCCTGCAGCTCTTTTTAAAGGCTTTTGCTATGGACATTCATTATATATCCCAAAACACATATTCCTCTGCTGAAAACAGACAAAACATATTCTGCAGACCCCATTCCTGTCTAGAAGGTGGGGTTTTCCATCTTTCTTACGATTCTCCCACCCCACATTCATAAACACATAGCTCCCAAGACGGTTTTCAAAATATTTGTACTGAAATTGTGAATAAGTCAATGAATAATTAAGTCACTTGTAATATAGGAATCTTAATATGAAATCCAGTAGTATAGATAAAAGTGGGCTTAAAAATATACCTTGCAGGGCTACATTAACTGAGTAACTGCTATGTTTTCTTAAGCCCACTAAAAATTAACTTGCCAAACAAGGGCATGCTGGTCTAGGAACTTTTTAAATGAATGTAATAATGTCCTCAGAAACATTACCTTCTACAATGTGAACTACTGATTAGAATGACTGCAGAAAACTTGGATTTGTGGCTGACCCACTTTGTTGGGCATGAGGTTTAACATTTTTCAGCCTCAGTTTCCTCCTCTGTGAAATGGATATAATCCCTGCCTTATCTATTGCCCAGAGTTCTGGGTAGAATAAAATAAAATAAAATAATCTATGGAAATTTTTTGGTAAATTTTTACGTCATACAAATATTACATTTTACTTTTACAGATAAACACATTTATTTAGAGAATTATGAGGGCCTTTTATCTAGGTAATGATTCTTTGATTGTTTTCCCTTTTCAGATCTTTGTAAGAGTTACAAGAAAGTCATCTCACTGACTAGTTTTCTCCTATTTTTCTTTTACTGATTGTATATATCAGCATATTTTGAGAAGAAATACCAGAAGAAGATGTAGCACACAGGTGACAGAAAGGGAAACTTTGGGGATATTAACTATAATAACTATTTAATATTTATGGGAAGTATATGCAATTAGATTAAAATATAGACATTTAAATAGATTTACTAACTCTTTTAATATAATGTTAAATTATAGCATTTTTATAACTATTTTCCTTCTGTTATTTCCTTTACTATAATCTCTATTATCTTATTTCAATACCAAAAAAACATTAAATTCTTTCTGAATTCAGTATTAATGGAGCTACTTAAAGAAATATAATATTAGAATTTTTGTTTTGCCTCTTTACTTCCAAAGTGATAATATTTCATCTTCAAAGTTACTAGTTACTTTTTCAGGATTAAATCATCTGGGTAGATGAATAGATAAAGTGAATAATAAATGATCTCATTTTTCTTTTTACTTTTCCTTGATAATTTCCCCTGGTAGCTATGCTTCAGGGAGCCAAATTATTTGTTAGTCTCATGTCCTGGAGCTATAGTTAGCTAACATATCCCTTACTCTGTGTAATAGAAAATCAGATAGAGTATCAAGAGATCTGGATTCTAGACCAATTTTTCATTTTAGTTTTTTTAATTACTTTTTCATTTAATTACTCAGTTTGGGCAAGTCACCTTACATCTCTGAACTTTAGTTTTCTCATGTTTAAAAGGAGAAGGTTGGCAGAAATCAGAGTCATGGGCATGAAGCTATTTATGCAAATGTGTTGTTAGGACAAGAATAATTCAGTTAACAATGATGGGGCTTGTGGAAAATTACAGTTATCACATCTAAAGTAGTTTTTAAAGTAGTTTTAAATTCTATGAACACCGACAAAGCAAACTGCAGGCTAATTCAAAAGGCCACCAATTTTCAACCCTTGGAATGAGTCATCTTTGAGTACCTTCCCAGCTTTAAAATTCCATAATATTCATAACCTGCATTAGTCAGCTCGGGCTGTCACAGAAAAATACCAGAGACTGGATAGCTTAAACAACAGACTTTATTTTCTTACAGTTTGGGAGGCTGGAAGTATAAGATTAAGGTTTCAGAGGGTCAGGTTCTGGTGAGGACTTTTCTGGCTTGCAGATGGCCTCCTATTGCTAGGTCCTCACATGGTCTTTCCTGGGTGTGTGCAGGTGGAGAGAGATATTTCCCTTTCTCTTCCTTTTCTCATAAAGCTACTAATCCCATTGGGAGGGCCCTACCAGTATGAGCTAATCTAACTCTAATTACCCCCCAAATGCCCTGTCTCCAAACATCATCATATTAGGGTTAGCGCTTCAACATAGGAATTTGGGGGGACACAAATGTTCAGTCGATAACATATCCATGCATTGTGTTTGCCTGAAAATCTTGGGAAGGGTTGGTTGTGAAGTTAAAGGCTCCAAGGAACACAGAGACATTTTCCTGTGATGGTGGATGATTGAGAAGGAAGAAAAGTTTTAATATATCTGAAGGTAATGCATAGATATGAGCTCACTGTTTTCTGTCTCTGTTAATGAAAGAAAAAGGGACTACCTTCCAGAATTAAAGAGAAATAGATTTAGGATATATAACAGAAAAATATCTATAAATTATCCTAATCTCCAGATTAAAAAATATATAGAATATTTTTCTAAGATTTCCTACCAAAAGACTAAGCTATTTTTTCTCTCCTTTTCTTCTTATTTTTTTTTCTTTATAAAAAAAAAAATGTGTGAATTGGTAATTCAGGCATTTAACCCTTTGGGTTTCTCCTGTCATCGATAAGGGAGAGTCAGCTAAATTAATTCAGACTCTTCAGCTAGCTTAGATTTAATTGTTTGTAAAAGGGTAACATATCAATTCAGTTGATTTCAAGAGAAATTTATTTTGTCAGTGATGTCATATTCAACTGTCTGGGTTATTTTCCAGACATATTTTTACTGTGGTAATTTAGACAACAGAATTGAAGAACTGAAGATTTAATAAAACCGAGAACATTTCACTGTTAAAAAGAAAACAGACTCATAGACACAGTGCTGACTGGTGGTTGCCAGAGGGAAGGGGAGTTGGGGGGCTGGGTGAAAGAGGTGAAGGGATTATGAAGTACAGATTGGTCGTTACAAAGTAGCCATGGAGAAGTGGGGTGCAGCATGGGAAGTATAGTCAATAGTGTTGCAATGACTGCGTGTGGTAGTGCGTGGGTGCTGGAGGTGCGGGGGGGGGCACTGTGAGGTGACTGTCTGGCCTCTGATTCATTAATTTATCCTGATTCATTAATTCCCAATTCCCACCTTCCCGGGAAATGTGTTCATTATGTTACTTGCATTTGTAATCTAGGCAACAAAAAACTGTCATCATGTAATCTTCAGAATCTTCCAGCATATTTAAATATGACAGAGCCTTAGAACTCTGCTTGGAATTTCTCACTCAGTTTCGTTTTGACCGCTGTTATCTCGGTTTCTTTAGAATGTGTCAACTTTCCATGTAAATGGACCACTGGGAGATTTGATTGTGACCTGTAGTACTTAAATGTTTTAAAGCCAAATATTTTAAGACTATTTTACCATTTTCATACCCAGGCCACCAACTGTTTTCTTGGATTTTTTTTATTTGAACTTGCCCCCCTATCTCTTCCTGGTTGGTTTTATTTTAAATACATTTTTTAAATTTTGTTTTGTTTTGAAACAACCTCAGACACTATTGTGTATTTGCAAACATTTTCCCCACAAGGTTATACAACATTTGCAAGATAGCAGGTACTTCACAGCCACTAATGAGCCTGTTTTGGCTGAGAATAAAATGAGATTATTTTGCCTTGGGTTTGTCCTAGACAGTCTCTCAAGTTGATTTCTGGAATAGTTTGTTTAGCAAGCAGGAGCTTGGAGGAGCGGAGATACCCTCAACACCAGAATTTCTGTCCACTTCCTTGGATTCGCAATAGACTGTTTCTTTGTGACTTGTGAAATCAAAGGGATACAGAAATTAATGCTACTTCCCTATTACTGGAAAAATAGGAATGTACAAATACAATCAGATATTGTGTTATCTCTATATCTGTAATTTTTGGGAGTTGAATGTTGTAAAGAGGTAGAACAGTTATAAATAAGACAAGTGACCCAAGAACATCTAAGTAACCATCTGCCTTTATCATTCCACACAGCTCAGTAACAATTACTCACTTTTGTGGGCCCTGATGTTCCTGCTAGTTATCTCTCATTATGAGCCGATAACCACTGAATTTCATCGTCACTGTTTTGACCTCTGTCACCAATAGAGTTGTGTGTGTGTGTGTGTGTGTGTGTGTGTGTGTGTGTGTGTGTGTGTGTCCTATTCTAGTTTCTCCTTCTGGAGATTAAAAATAAATTTTATCATCCATCAAAACCTACTTTCTTTCCAACCCATAACTTTAGCTAGCAAAAGCCAAGGACTGGGCTTCTATTTTAGAGTGTTTTGACTTCATAATGCTTAATAGAGCACCTAGTCCATAGTAAACCATTAATAAAATAATAATTAATAACTATTTCTGTTATTTTTACAAAATCAGCAGAAAAATCTGCCTCTTTATGTTGTTTTGTTTGAGAAAGATAAGAAATAAATAGGTGGAATATCTAAAGGACTGAAATATGAAATTATGCTCCTCTGTATTTTATTGACTAAAGGAGGCAAATTAGAAAGACTTGCCCTATAAAGAATGGCATTAATGATATATACTCCTATATATCATGTATATAGTTTGATATGCTATTTTACATTCTTGTGAGAGTATCTTAAAGATCTTAGATTTGAGCTCTTTTATTCACGCACTCATTCATTTTAATTTTTGTTTTATTTTTAGCAAATGTATACATGCCCGTAATTTAGAAGGTCAAATAGTTCTACAAAATGTGTCTCTCTTTGCCCCTCCTCAAAGTCCACTACTTTTAGCTATTCTAGCTGTTTGTGTTGTTTGTTTTGTTTTGTTTTTAAGATAGATAGATAGATAGATAGATAGATAGATAGATAGATAGATAGATAGATAGATAGATAGATAGATATAGATCTTTATTGCTTTCAGAGAGAGGAAGGGAGAGGGAGAGATAGAAACATCAATGATGAGAGTTATTGACCAGCTGCCTCCTGCACGCTCCTTGCTGGGGATCGAGCCCGCAACTTGGGCATGTGCCCTGACCGGGAATCGAACTGTGATCTCCTGGATCTTAGGTCGATGCTCAACCCCTGAGCCATGCTGGCTGGGCTGTTTATGTTGTTTTTTAAACCACATCTCCAGAAAACAGGATTAGTTTATGACTTCTATATTCAAATTCAAGCATTACCTAACTTTTCACTATGAATGGTAAGGATTTAGCTCTCCTCTCACCCTGCCCTCCCTATCCAGTACATGTGCCGTCTCCCTATAGTGTTGTTGTGTATTTTTATTAAATCAATATGAGTGTTTATAATTAATAATTAGAATCAATAATATAAATGTTTATGAAAGGCTTACTATGTGCAAGTCAATTATGATTTTTTAAAAAATATATCTTTATTGCTTTCAGAGAGAGGAAGGGAGAGGGAGAGAGAGAGATAGAAACATCAATGATGAGAGTCATTGATCTGCTGCCTCCTGTAAGCCCCCGACTGGGGATCGAGCCCACAACCCGGGCATGTGCCCCGACCGGGAATCGAACCCCGATCTCCTGGATCCTTGGTCGACGCTCAACCGCTGAGCCACGCCCGGCCGGGCATGATGTTTCTTTACATACAACATTTTATTGTCTCTGGTATGTTAGTTTCCTAGATTTTTTTCTTTGCTTTGTTTTTCCTCTTCTCGGAACTGAAAGAATCCCAGATTTCTCACTGAGTAAATGTTTTCTCAAGATGATCAGATTCGTCAGTTTCACATTTCAGGAAAACTCTCATGGATGGTTCTGACCTACTCTACCCGGACTCAGTATCTATACACAGTGCACGTCTGTCACCCTGGATCTCTCTCGAACAACATCCTCTCTTCTCTGTCCTCTGCTCTTTCTTGGTTTGCTGTCTTTTTTTAGAGAAGTTCATCCTTCTTTAGTTTTCTGAGAAAGGGTGTGGAGGTGATATTGTCATAGTCGTTAATGTCTGAAAATGCCTTCATTGTGTTCTCACACTTGAATGATAATTAGGTAAGATACAGAAATTCTAAGTTGGAAACAATTGTCCTCCAGAATTTTGCAAATAATCTCCCTGTAGGATTTAGTAGGGGCAAGAAATTGGAAGCTTTGGAGAAAGATAAGAAATAAATAGGTGGAATATTGTTCATATTGTTCTAAAATTTCACTAAAAGGCACCCTCATGTGGATATATATTAATTGTCTTTAACAGACATTCAGCATTCCCTTTAAATTTGGAAATAGATAGTCTTGAACTTTCCTTGAATAATTTTTTTAATGATTTGTTCCCCTGCATTTTGTGTTCTCTAGCTCTCAAACTCCTAAAATCTAGATGTTAGACCTCTGGATAGGTTTTCTATATCTTTCTTTCTTTTAGTTTCCATCTATTTGCCATTTTACACTACTATGAAAGATTTCCTCAGCTTAATCTCACACTCTTTACAGTTTCTCTTTAAATTTCTGCTACTTCATTTTAATTTGTAAAAGATGTTTATTGCTCAATTTTTCTTTTCAGAGTGTTCACTTCCAGTTTCATGGTAGAAAATGGTTTTAGTGATAGTTCTTTTGTTCTCAAAGTTTTCTCTGCCTTACAATAGTTCAGTTTGTTCCAACTTGGTTTATAGCTCATGGTTTGTATTGGTAACTATCTTTTTTTTTTTTAATGTTTCTTTATCTTTATTGTTGAGACCATTACAGATGCCCCCCTTTTAACCCCACTGATCCCCTCCACCCCACATCCATCCCACTCCCAGGCCCTCCCCATACCAATGTCCACATCCATGGGCCATGCCCATAAACGTACAAGTTACCTGATTAATCTCTCCCCACCCACACCCCCCTCCTTGCCTTCCCTCTGAGATCCCTCAGTTTTTTCTAAGCTTCTATGTTACTGGATCCACTTTGTTCATCAGTTTATTTTGTTTATTATATTCCACATATAAGCGAGATCATTTGGTACTTGTACTTCTCCAACTGGCTCATTTCACTTAGCATAATACTCTCTAGTTCCCTCCATGCTGTGCCAAAGGCCAAAAGGTCCTTCCTCTTCATAGCTGCATAGTACTCCATGGTGTAAATGTGCCACAGCTTTTTTACCCACTCATCTGCTGATGGGCACTTGGGCTGTTTCCAAATCTTAGCTATTGGGAATTGTGCTGCTATGAGCACAGGGGCGCATAAATTCTTTGCAATTGGTGTTTGGGGTTCCTTAGGATATATTCCTAGAAGTGGGGTCACTGGGTCAAATGGCAGGGTCAATTTTTAATCTTTTGAGGATACTCCATACTGCTTTCCATAGTGGCTGCACCAGTCTGCATTCCCACCAGCAGTGTACCAGGGTGCCCTTTTCTCCACACCCTCGCCAGCACTTTTAGTTCATTGACTTGTTGATGGTGCCATTCTGACAGGTGTGAAGTGATACCTCATTGTAGTTTTAATTTGCATCTCTCTGATAATTAGCGACATTGAGCATTTTTTCGTATGTCTCTTAGCCATTTGTATATCCTCTTTGGAGAAGTGTCTATTTAGGTCCATTGCCCATTTTTTAATTGGATTGTTTGTCTTCCTTTTGTTAAGTTGTATAAGTTCCTTATATATTTTGGATATTAACCCTTTATTAGATGTGTCATTGGCAAATATGTTCTCCCATACAGTGGGCTCCCTTTTCGTTCTGTTGATGGTTTCCTTTGCTGTGCAGAAGCTTTTCATTTTGATGCAGTCCCATTTGTTTATTTTCTCCTTAGCTTCTCTTGCCCTAGGAGATGTATCAGCAAACATATTGCTATGAGAGATGTCTGAGATTTTACTGCCTATTTTCCTCTAGGATTTTTATGGTTTCATGCCTTACATTTAAGTCTTTTATCCATTTTGAATTTACTTTTGTATATGGTATAAGTTGGTGGTCCAGTTTCATTTTTTTGCATGTATCTGTCCAATTTTTCCAACACCATTTATTGAAAAGACTGTCTCTACAGTAACTGTCTTTTATGTCAGAAATTTTCCTTAGGTATCTGATAACCCTTGGATTTCTTCTCCTCTTTCAAAGTGACAGAGTTGAGTTACATGAATTTGGCTGCCCATGTTGGCTTGAGAGTAGGGTGATCTAGCCCCCGGCTGTTCAGTTGGGAAACTTTTCATGCCAGCATAGTTGGATCTTTTCTCTTGTACTGTTTGAATTTCCCAGAGAAGATTTTCAAATATTCTTCCTGGAAGGGGAAGACTTGATTGTCAGTGTTATGAGAATTGAGGTAGGGAAGTAGGTGAGGGGCTTCAGTATTCAGATGACAATGGCCAACTAATCTTCTCAACTAGGCTTTGGCATCCAGAAGCTTCCTAACTGCCAGGCTTTTGCAAAAAGAATGGAGCATGAGAGTGAGCGAGGTGGGGGTCTGACTGCTTTACAAATACATACACTCTGGGCTATTTTTTTTTTTTTTAGATATATCTTTATTGATTTCAGAGAGAGGAAAGCAGAGGGAGAGAGATAGAAACATCAATGATGAGAGAGTCATTGATCGAGCCCGCAACCCGGGCATGTGCCCTGACCAGAAATCGAACCCCGATCGCCTGGATCCTAGGCCGACGCTCAACCGCTGAGCCACGCCTGGCCGGGCTGGGCTATTTTTTAAGCACATCTGTTTCCCCCATTCAACCCCACTTTTAGAGATTCTGTGATGGCAGATTAATCCTTGGCTTTTGCTGTTTCCACCATAGAATTCAATATTTTCTTTAGTCTGTTCAGTCCTTATGTCTGTTGATTTACAGCTTCAAAAATCATGACAACATTCTGCTCTTTCCCATTCTTTTAATGTTTAACAAAGTTTTGATGAGGTCTTAGAAAGAAGTAGTAGATTCAAGCTTCCACTCAGCAATCTTTACTTGGAAGTTCAACGAATATATATTTGTTATGTAAAATGCCTTCCTAAGAGAAGTATGGATTTTTTTTAAACCAAACTTGTAGAATGTTTTTCTTCATGTGTTAGCATGCAATGTGTACTTAACAGCATGCCACTTAGTGAAATAAAAACAATTAGGCATAAATACTTGCTTTAGTACCAGCTGGCCATACTAATCTTGCCAATTCTCAACAGAAAATTTAACAATACTCCTGAGAATGCTTTGTACATGCTTGTACCCATAATGTAATCAGGGAGTATTAGAGCTGGAAGGAACCCAGATCATCCTGGTCCAACTTCTTCATTTTGCATATAAATATATTTAGGTCCTGCTGAGCCTCACCCAGTGGGTCACACAGCTATTACAGGAAAAGCCTAACTCATTTTCTGGACTGGCCAAGTTGCCTCCACAGATTTTGCTTGGGTCCTGGTCATTGGCATGGGACTCAGGCTGAAAACAAGTTCCATTTAAGAGGTGCGAAGACGTCAAGCAAATGTTTAAAATAATGTTTATCAGAAGAAGATCTGGTTACAGGCTCCAATTAGCCTTGATAATTTGAATCATGCAGATGGCCATTACTATCTCAAAGTATTTAAATGTATGAATTGAATATTGTTAGTCACATTAAGATTATTTCTCAGTGCTTAGTGGTAAAAACAGATCAAGTTTCTGACTTAACTGATAACTGGTAAAATATTGGAAGGCAGTTTTACTCTTAATTCAGGTAATTTTAGCAGGTGAAAAATTACACATAGGAAATTAGAGGTCATTTGATTTTGAAATATATATCACTAAACAAATTCAATTTCACATAAGCACAGCATTGGCTGTTTACATTGAAAACTGAATCTTTGAGATGAAGTAGCGTTTT
This sequence comes from Miniopterus schreibersii, assembly GCF_964146895.1. Lineage (NCBI taxonomy): Eukaryota > Metazoa > Chordata > Mammalia > Chiroptera > Miniopteridae > Miniopterus > Miniopterus schreibersii. Next base: position 67,561,204 of record NC_138108.1, on the reverse strand, counting down.
TCTGGAGAGAAAGCCTTTAATGGCAGGCTTCCCTGTTGCATTAAAATAGATTTTCCTCCTTCATATTTCTTGTATGCAACTTTTCAGGAATCTATCTACATATTATATGAAGTGAATTGTTCTTCATTAAAACGTCTTGTAAGAGAAACTAAGCTGTATAACTATTGAATATAGTGTGTAAGAACTATAATATGATCCTCTGAACCCACCATTACTCATGCTTTTATTATAGGGTGTTATTGAGTTTGAGATTCTAAGACAGAATTAAAATGTAACAAATTTGTGTTTTCATAAAGGATATAGCAAATGCATGGTCTCCTGAGGGACCAAAGAGGAAGTGTGGATGAATGAACATAATTTCAGCAGTAGCTTGGCAGAGTTTATGGAGGGAAAACCCAGCAAAATGAAAACAAATGTCTTCTTGACATGGCATCAGCTTTGTACATAACAGACAATTTATTATAATAGCGGTGATTATGGTTCCATGGAAAGCAATGGTACTCATAGTGAGCTACAGAGAGGAAATCATTTGTCAAAAAAGGGGAGTTCCTTGGAAGATGGTTTAAGCAGACAGGTCCATAACAAAATGTAGTATACTTTGGAGAGGGAGGGAAATAAATGTGGATGTTATGCTGATTTATTGTTTCTCTGTAGAAATGAGATAATTAATATCCTGGGTCTTTGCAGTTGTTTTTCAATAGACAACACCAAATTATTCCTAAATTCACGTTTCGCATCTCATTTGTTACTTAGTTACTGTTACTGGAATAATTATATGACATAAAGTTTAGCTTTCTGATAAATGATACAGCACTTCGTACCAAGATAGTTTATTTCATGGCAGATGATAAAATCTCTGTTTTACACAGGCTTTCAAGAATCTTACCTCTTATACGCCAAGAGGAGGTGCATTCTTAAAAATCTCTAATTACTTGCTAGGGTGATTTGGCCCAACTCTTCCCGCGCCTTCATGTGAAGTGCAGCAGATAACTAAGCGCCATCCATCTGTCAAACCCAGAGCAGCTGTTAAAAAATACGCAGCCCGTTTCTTCTCCTGATTTGGAAGTTGGTTGCACAACAGCTGTTTGCAGAGATACAGGTGAAACTTATGTAAATACCCCCATATTCCTTCAAAAATGAAGTAAGTCACCTTCTCCATGCCGGGTGCGAGTTAGCACATTTAGTCTTTCACATCTGCCAGATATGCATTTCCCTTGTACATGTATGTAAACTAGGGGCTCGAGGAGCACAAAGCTCCCAGCATATTGCATAGTTATAGGCAATCTTCTGTAGAATGAAGTGTGTATACATTATTTTTCCAAATGTAAAAACAGAAATGCCAAAAACTTTCATACTATTTGAATTGAGGACTTAATTAGGCATGAGACACAGAATTTAATGTAGGAGATATTACCAAAGGAAACTGATCTGATGTCTTTTCAGTGGCTGTGAGAAAAATGACTTGGAAATACTAGAAAGCATCTCATCATTAGTTTACACCTCTAATGAGGCTGTGATATAGAAAGGAGGACAGAAAAAGAGCGCACGTTTATAAGGGGAGTTAGGTGATTTCTTACCTGGCAGATTTTTCTAACATGGTGAGAAACGAGCTCTAACCACCATGCAATGCTTATGCATTCTGTATACACTTAAATCTGGGTGGTTCATGGATATTTATATATTTAATATGCCCCCCCCCACGTGTTGGAAGTTGAGTATTCCATTTATATTATGAATACTCTTAGGGCAGAAATTCTGTCATATTTCTGTTAATGGTTCATAGTTCAACTGACTGTATCTTCCAAATAGCCTCCTACTGAATTCTAATTTAGTAACTATGGCACCATAGAAAGTCTAGGCAGGAATCTTATTTTTCTTAATGCAGGACAAAATTTTAAAATAAAACTTTGCAGATCAGAAGCATGTGGAAAGAGCTACATTCTTGATAAAATTAGAATTCATTATTTATGGGCGCACTCTCATTTATAAAACTTAATACGAATGGTTTTGAGCATAACTTTTGGGAGAATGGTTTCTTTGCTAGCTGGTAAATGCTTATTATCCCTGATCCCTAGAATTTCTAAAAATGCAGCATCTAATTCACATCATTTTGTGACATGACTCCTGGGCTCTTTTTCTAAAATTACATTTATTTGTTTGAGATTCAGAATTTTTATAGCAGCTTTGTTGAGATAAAATTGCACTCTTTAAAGTGTACAATTTAGTATATTCATAGAGTTGTGCAACCATCACTTTAAACAAACTAACTCCAGAAGATTTCATCACCCCCAAAAGAAACACTTTATCATTAACAGTCCTTCTTTACTGAATTATTTTTAAGGAGGGAAAAAGTCAACGGAATTAAATGCAGCTACTCTAGCTATTGTATAATCGGGAATGCAGAAAAACTTGGTTGCCATGATGACGCCCTCATATTCACTGTCAAGACAATTTAGAGTGATTGCTGCCAAATATCTTGCTGAATGTGTTATTTTATATGCACTTATAATGGTTTTCTATAATATAGGTTTTAATATTTATCTATAGGAGAAAGGACTCAGAGGCAATCTAAATGGAAGGAGGGGCTGAGAAATTTTAAAGCTGAGTTTCCATTGAATATTCCCTCTGTTCAGTTTATTATTTTTTGTTGTTGTTGTTCTACTTAGGGGACGGCGAGGTTGGGGACTAAGGTACTTGTCTTGCAGTTTTCTGAACAAGCAGCCACTCTTGGTACTGAGCTGTTATTCTAGGTGGTTTCATTGTGGCTAATGGAGACCGCTGGGGGTCTAAGGCTCCTCCAGGAGGACTTGTGCTCGGGCACATACAAATATTAGGCTACTCTGTGAAAGACAACTCGATGCTTTTCTTCCTTGGATTTATGATTTGCACTGACTGCTACTTCTCCACTCAGTTTCTGAAGCTGCTGTTTGTACTTGTATGGGGCCTGCTGATTTTCTCATTTCACTAAGAAGTCAGCTTGGATCTCCTGTGTTTCCCTTTTTTATCACCCACTCCCCAAGGCCCACAGCTGATCCTGATCTCTTTTCTTCCAGCCATGGCTGGATAACTTGATAACCACAAGTCCTAGCATTCCTTTCTGGATTTTTCCACACAAGATCAGCAACCAGAATTTAAGATCTCTCTTCTTCCTCCAACGTGATCTTCACATGTATTAGCTATTCATTTTTTTTTTTAATGGGGGTTGAGATTTTATTTATGAATTCTTTGTAATTTTATTTTGTTCTCTTTTTCCCCCAAAGTGTTTATTCTTGTCAATATTTTTAAGTTAAGGGGCAGGTACCTTGAAACCAAGAGCCCTACCTGTGTACATTTCTTTGGTTGGCTATGAACACAGAGAGCTCCAGGACTGAACAAATGCCTCGGAATAAATTTAGCAAATGGAACTTTTAACTGCATTTTCTGATCTTGCATTAGAACCCAAATAAAGTACTTCAAGTTTACCTAAGGACTAAGTATACATTATTAGCTTACGAAGCATTTCTTATTTATTTGATTTTTTTTTTTTTCTGAGAGGGCAACAATAATTAGGGAATATACTTCCAACATGCAAAATGAGTAGCATCTTTCCATAAGCAAGCTTATAATTGGGCTCCTGCAGCCTCGCAGCTTCACATATGGTACTTAGGAGTCAATTAAAGCACCCTAACAAGCAATTACGGGTTTATTGTTTAATTCAATTTCCACAACTCATGCTGTTCCACTCAGAAGTTGCATATATGTCAGTCAGTGTGTAATAATCAGCACACCCTTTATTCAAATGCTGGTTTTGAAGAATGGGACTCCCAGATACTGTGCTCCAAACATTGTGCTCTGCACAGGGAGAGAAAATACAAAGCAGGAAACGAAAGCACTTGGGGGTATAGCGAGAACTGGTTTTATGTCTAAACAGAGTCGTTTAGGTAAGAGCAATTAGACATGTTTTCTCTACTACTTACAGTTGTCACAGAAATGGAATTGCTAGGGTATTTACTGAGTGAATTTGAGTATATGGAGTGGTTGGCTGGTTGAGCTGAGGCTACTCCAGGGGAAGGGCCTGGGTCTTTAAATGGTGAAGTTGGCTTAGTTGGGCAGGGGTGACCCCAGTCTCTGTGCCAGGAAATACCAGTGCTGGGGGGCCACCTTTCCTGTTCCTCCAATGCTACCAGGGCTCCTGGCCCTCCGTGCATCAGTGCTGGCCACTTAGGGAGGGGACTGGAGTAGTTCTTTCCTCTCCTCTGCAGCCAGAGTGACTAGGCACAGGCAAGCGGGAAGACTGTTGCATGTAGCATCCGAGTGGCCATAGAGATGGGCATCCTGATCCCGCCGGCTCTCGGCCCTGAGCCTGGGGTGGAAGGCAGGGTGGCTCGGGCTGCCCTCCCTCACGGTGCCCAGTTCAGAGCACGTCGAGGAAACGTGCTTGCTGTGAGAGAAGGCGTCAAGTTAGCCTTCTTCCCCAAGATAGAGAACTTTGCATTATTCTACCTGTTCTCATGTCCTTCTCAACTCCAGTATTTCTCTGAATGTTGGAGACATTGCAATTGATATTCCAAACTGAGATTTTCAAAAACTGAAGCATGATAGTTGGGAGACAGTGGCTTTGCATTTTACATGGCTCAGGCTGACCCAAATCCTGGGATTTGTCTTTGGAATGCACGTGCTTAATGTAGATGTGCATTCCTAATTACGCTTGATCTTGAGCAAGAAATGAGTCTCCCAGCCTGTTTTCCCTAAGGACGCCCAACAGAGTGGGGAGTGTTCTAAAGGCGACCGGAGGCTAAAGGGGACCAGGCAGGGTAACTGAACAAAGACCTAAACCGAAACCCACCGGCGTGAGAGCAGGGCGGGGAAGTCATGGGAGGCTTGTGTCAAATCTGCTTTTCCTCCTGCCTGGGGACAGGTGACGCAGGCTTGGTTCTCACTCTAGCGGGTGAAGCCATGCCACAGAGCTAGCAATACCTTCCCCTGTCTTGGAGGCTCAATCACAGCCCCAAAGTGCCTGAGTTCTCACTCCCAAAACCTGTAAATACCTTACCTCACGTGGCAAAAGGGACTTTGCTGGTGTGATTAAGTTAAGCATCTTGAGGTGGGGAGATTACCCAGGTGGGTGCAATGTCATCACAACAGCCCTTATAAGCGGGGGGGGGGGGGGGGGGGGGGGGGGCTGCAGGCCACATGATGAGGGAAGCAGAGAGGCAGAGAGGCGGTGATAACTACACGCCTGGCTTTGGAGCTGGAGGGAGGCGCTGGGAGTGAAGGATGTCAGTGGCCTCTGGACTCTGGAAAGGACAAGGTACCTGATTCTCCCTAGAGCCTCAGAGGGAGCCAGCCCGGCTGACACCATTTTAACTTGGTGAAACTGATCTTGGACTTCTAGCTTCCAGAACTGTAAGAAAACAAATTTTTGTTCTCTTAAGCTGCTAAGTTTGGGGTAATTTGTTACAGTGGCAACAGGAAAACAATAACACCCGAAAATAAACTAGCATTTTAAAGAAATCTCGTGGGGCTTTCCTGATAAAGGCATGCCTTGGAGATATTGCAGGTTGGTTCCAGACCACCACGATAAAGTGATTCATAATCTTTGCTGGTGGAGGGTCTTGCTTTCAATTTGTAAAGAAACACAACACCTGTGAATCACAGTAAAGCAAAGCGCAGTAAACCGAGGTGTCCCCAAACTGAGGGACAAACAGTTACCCTGCAGAGCATCTGAGCCTCAGCACCCAACACCCAGCTCTCCCCAAGACACGAGGGCCCTGCCTCCCACGCCACGATGGGCTTGGGAGAACCTATCAATTGTACTGAGTGGCACCTTAATGTGCGTGGGTCACTTATTAGGAGACACAGACACACAAGCCAGTCACAGGCTCAGTGCTCCTGGGCTGCTATAACTACTGGCGATTCCCGTGTGTGACAGGCTTCACATTTTTAAAATGCTTCTCAATGTACATCCTTAATCCAACCAGATTTCTGCCCCTGCATTCTGAGTGTCCTTATGACTTCAGGGACAGGGGTGAATGCCACTTCAGATAGCAGATGGATACAATTCGGGGAAGACTTTCAAACAGGAAGAAAGAATAAAAAAGATCTCTTTTGGCCCAGGGGGGTGATGCAAAGGAAAAGAGGAGACTGGGGGAGTGGAAGGAGAAGGGGGAGCAGAAGGAATGCGTGTCATGGTTTCCCCTGGTGCGGGGCTGATGTTCTAGCAGTGGAGAGCGTGTCTGAGGAAAACGGGAAAAGCTGAAGTGTTTCTGCCCCGCGTCTTGTTTGGAACTCTGGGAAGAGATGACTTATAGGGGCCCCACTTCAGAAGGAAGCCCTAATGCCTCCCCAGATGCCCCCTGAGTTTCCTGTGCCATAGAGAGTCTGCAGCAGGTCTCCCTTGCCCTGAGGAGAGCGTGTCACCTGATGATGTCCTCTGGCAGGCCTAACAGTAGTACCTAACTTGGATCTCTCAGGGCTCAGATCATATACCCCAGCTGAATATTCTACATTAAGACAGGGTGAGAGCTAGAGGTCTATGACCACTGACTAGGCTGAGAGAGATTGTCATGAGTTTTTTAGCCTGAGATGTGACCTTAACAGTGAATTTCACAGGGCAAACAGTTACCAAGGGGATAAGGGCCACTCACTGCAGATGCTGGCAGAGACTCAGAGAGCTTCAGAAGGACCGTTGTGTAGATCCGAGACCCTTGCTGGCTGCCAAGGACACCCAGATGCCATCCTAGAGAGCAGAGGGGAAGTGACTGAAAGAGTGAGACTGTGCATGTACTTGAAAAAAAATTATTTTAAACAGGAAGGAAACTAATTAAAGTGGCCAAAACTGAGATAGTGTTAATTGGCATTTGTACGTTTCCTGATTGCCTGCTAGGAAGGGGAGCTCTTGAGGATGATTATGTCAGTCTTTAATGAAATAATTGGAGTGGAGTGTACTTCTGCTCTTAGACTCAGCAAGAGGTGGCCTGCCCTGGCCTCCGCCTTGGAGGGCCCTCCTCTGGCCTGCTCCTAGCTCCGACCCTTCCCAAGGGTGAGGAGTCCCACCAGAGCCTATGCCTCCCCTCCTGTCCCCCTATTTAACTGATCAAATTCCCTGACCAAATGGTCCTGGGCCTGCTCAACAACATGCAGGCATCTCTGTTCTCCGCGTGTGACCTCTGAGGAAAGCTTGCAGTGCCTATGTGTACAATCCAGGCGTGAGGCCTTCCAAGGGTGGGGCTGGTGTGTGAATTGAGTTTTGGGGATTGTCTGTGGTGCCTGCTCACAATGTAAGAAGGGCCCTCCTGGGGTGGAATACATCTTTGAGAAAAAAGGGGCAGACAAGAGACCTAGGGCTGGGCCCATAGTCCTTTTGCTACATACTCTAGCCTGAAACTCCAAGTCATCCCAGAATTTACACTGGAACTTGGCTTTCCGAGATAACATGGAGATATATATATTAAGGTAGGAGAGTAGAACCACCACTTAACTCTTTAAACTTATGGTTTGTGGCCTCTTGTGTTCCTAACACTGGACCCCATACATATTAGGGCAGCCCAGCATAGTGTCATTACACAAATGTGGAACATGTAATGTGTTAGTCTTAGCAAAGCTGAATTAAAGAGTCTACAGGTGTGCAGGGCAAGGGCAGGAAGCCAGCCGCCACATCCTTTGTTTCTCCGCACAGGCATGTGGTGAGCCGAGCCCTGGCCTGGCTCGTGTGGTCTTCGCTGGATACGTGCTTCTGCTCCACACGTCACCCAGGAAGGCCCCGGCACTGCGCTCTTGCAGGACCCTGGCTGTAGTGAAATATTTCTGGTTTTTTCATCTTTGTGTCCCAGGCACCAGTGCGGGGCCCGGCTTTAGATCGCGCTGTCTAGATGTTGGCTGAGCCGAGCAGCTGGTGCCCAACCTCTCCACTCCTTCACGTGCATGTCACCTGAGCTCTGTTCCTGAACTGAAACAGCGCCCAGCCGTAGACAAGCTCATAGGGTCCTTCCGTCTTCCCAGCGTGTCACTCCATTTCCTGTTGACCATGACCTCTTGCAAGGACTTCTTCCTGTCCTTTCTTGTCGACTATTAGAGTTGAACTGGGGTAGGGAGCAACTTCGGAAGAGTCGTGCGGGTGTCCCTGGTGACGGCCGTGAGCGCGGTCAGATCTGGAGCAGCAGGCTCTGTCGCTTATGTGCTTTCCAGGCAGAAATGATAGTGTATTATCACAAGGCCGCAACTCCCACCCTCTCCATATCATACCTGACAAGGAGGCAGACCCATCATGGCATGTCTGACTCACGATCTGAAGGTGACAGGCCGAGCGGAAAGACTAGCCATTTAGTTGTAGTTAATCTATTAGTCTTCATGCAAGCCTAAGAAGGCTGCCTAACCGTCCCACATGAACAGCAGTGCCTTTAAAAAAATTAGCTATGAAGCATGCTGAGAATTCATACAAGGCTTTGTTTTGTTTGTTTTGCTAAATTCTCAGATAATTGTACATTTTGTGTCAGCATTTTTTCCCATGCTGCTAGAATTGAAACTCGGATAACAGGGGAAAGCAATTAGAAACTCCTCCCCTGGCCGGTGATTCTTTCTCAAGGCTCAGTGTGTGCAGTAATTAAGAGAAAGACCAAGTGGCTGACCTCAATTCTATGTGCTATGTGCATCTCTAGACACTATGAACAGGAAAACTGACCTCAGGCTTCACAGACATTTTTGGAGGGTTCCGGGTGTCCCTACCACACCCACTCACCAGGGGACAGTTCTTGTCTGGGAGCTCTTGTCTAAGTGGCTTGGCTCAACCAACTGCTTCTCGATCATTCCTTAACAAGAATACGCAGCTGTCCCAGGCAGCTGCTCTAAGAGCTTTCTGCCCAGAGCTTAACATAGCTAACTTTCAATCAGTGCAGGGTAATGAGGTTGTTCTGGAGCTATTTGAACTAATTTTACCTCGGAGTACAATTTTCCTCCTGACAATATTTCAAGTTAAATAAATAAAATAGAATTTAGCACTGAAGAGCCACTCCTCTTAAACAATTCAGTTCAGGTAGAAATATATGACGAGACAGGTCTGTAGTAATTGCCTCTCTCTTTCCTAATGGAAAGACCTTTTCCCCCCCAGTCTAGTACAATTAGTTAAATACTCAAAAGCACCAAAACAGAAATCTTTTCTCTAGATCATGTCCTACAAGTGGTTTGTTTTGATCTGAAAGACCAGGACTCAGTTCAGCTAAATAACAGACGTCTGACAGATGAATTCTCTGTAATGGCTTATTTTTCCTGCCTGCACGTTGCACATCTTTTCCATTCAAGACTGAAATACCTATTTTTTCTATGCCAAGTTTTCCCCATTTGTTATCACTACTGGGGAAATGGCAATATGGTACTATGACCTGTCTACCTGCCTGTCACTGCCACTGCTCTGGCGTCCTGGAAGCTCAATTTATAATTGGTTTTGTATATATATAACTATAGTGATATATAGTGACCATGTAAGTGGATAGATGAATGAATGGATCATGTTCATTGCAGTCTATTAGAGCAGAAGGTGTAGATAATAAAGATCCACGTTATAAACAAAGTCTAGACCACCATGGAGGGAGAGAAAATGTTCTTTACAAGGTTCATTCCTGATCCCAGGCCATAAGCTGTTTTTTTCTGATTATGTTTACTACTTTTCTGATCAGTAATGAAGCCAAAATGGTTCTAATGGTAGGAAAAGCTTTTGTACATCTCCCTAAATATTACTTAGATGTTAAAATTCTGGTCAATTCAGCTTTAGCACAGAGAGGTACCTGTTTTTGCTGGATATGACCACCTCAGTAAGTGAGGTGGAAAGGTGTAAAATTGGCCAGCATTCTTTGTACAAATGTTCACTTTCAGTAAGCTCTTTGTTAAATTTTGTTAGAGATTTTGATCTTGGTACTTCTGGAAGAACTCCCTGCAGGTCTTAGATTTCAGTTTCTGACTCTTCCTGGAGTTGCAAGCTTATATGGTAGCCTAATTTTTGTTGGCACTAAGCAGAGTGCACAGAAGCCTCATTTGGAAATAAAACAATATCCTTGGGAGGGCCATGCAGTCTTTAGAAAAAACTACTGACTTCAAAATTATAATTCAAAGGAGGCTCCAGTCACACTTCTTAGGGATCAAAAGGGTTTGGTGGGATTTGGAAAATCCTTCCTCAATCAAGAACCAAGACAAGTGATGATGGATTCTTCTTAAAGTCACTTTTTACATTTCATTTCCAGTAACGTTCCTAGTAATATATAACTCTCAGGGCACATGTTCTAATGTACTAAGTGCTCAGTTCTGCCCCTAGCGGTTTATCTGTTTTAATTTATCATATGATGTAGGTATCATCCTCCCCATCCTCTGGATGAGTTGAGTCTTAAGAGAGTTTACATAATTTGTCCAAGATAACAGTAAAAAAAATGGAGAGGCATCGTTAGTTCTGTTTGACACCAAGGCCTACAATTTGATTAGCACATTCTACTAAAGAGGTTCTCTGGATTAGAGTGTCTGTACACCTTTAATATTAGTCACAGAACTTTATTGTGGGTGGAAAGTAATATTTAAAAATATCCTCTGCCCATAGTTGCCCTATGGAATGGGCCCCTGAATCGGGTTGTACCTCTGGCTACCAGTCATCCTTATTTTCCCTAAATGTCTTCAATTTTTATTTTCTTTGTGTGTGTCTATTTTCTTTCCTTTGCTGGTTTTCCAGTTCTTCAGGCTGCTTGCTTGATATTCCTTCAGTGTTTTTCTCCCCTTTCCTCAGGTCCAATACCCAGTCATCCATCAAATGCTTATTAACTAAATGATTCCTTCGATACTAGAATATTCCCAAGAAGAAAATTGCTTCATTTAACTTGTTCAAGTCTTTGTTTCTAGTTATTTTTAAATTAAGTTTATTGGGGCAGCATTGCTTAATAACGTTATATAATTTCCAGGTGTATAAGGTTATAGTTCCACATCTGTGTCCCCTGCTGTGGGCTCAGCACCCGAAGTCTAGTTTCCTGCCACCGTATGTTTGAGCCCTTACCCCAACACCTCATGTCGCCCCACCCTCTCCCCCTTGGATAACCTCCACTGTGGCTGTGGCTGTGTTTTCGTTTTGGAAGTTATTCTTCTCACACTGGAAAAGAAATCAGAATCTGGAACTTGAAGGAATCTGAACCTTAATGCCTAGGCCAAACTGACGATCGCATGATCTGGCCTGTGCCGGTTTCTTGGGTTACCCGAGGAGCATGTGTGCAAAGGGCAGCGGTCTTCAGGTGCATGTGGGTGGGCTGGGACTGCTTTCGGGGACGCTTCGGGACCTCCGGGGTCTCGGTTGGCTCGTCTGCTGCGTGAGTGTGTGCGGGAGGATGGGCAGGGTCTGCTCCGCGTGGCTGTCAGGGCAGCGGCTGGGCTGAGGCCTATCTGATGGGTTGGCCGACTAATGCCGACCTTGGTGCAGGGCCAGAATCGGGGGACAATTCAGCCACAGTTTTCTCCTCGCCTTTGTCCCTCAGATTCTGAGGCTGGCCGAGGGAAGGGAGGCATGGGCAGTGGCAGTGTGTGCATATATACCTGGCGGGAGAACGCTAGCCTGATGGATTCAAAACAAATTTAAAAACAAATACAAAGGATAGAAATAATTATAGCATTTATTGAGCCCTTAGTGCGAGAGACTGTGTTAAGAATCCTCACAACTCTTGGTTATATATGTTGCTATACTCATATAGATGAGTTATACTCACTACAGATGAGGAGACTAAAGCATAAAAAATGTAAGTAACACATCTCAGTTCACTTAAATCCCAAATGTTTCGATTTGTATTTGCATCCATGTCATTTGACAACAAGGTCTGTTAATTCCAACATATGCTCTAGCTATTCTTTAATTTCTTATGCTTTCATTTATTAATGCAAAATACTTTGATATAGTTATTCGTTAATTCGGTGTATTCTACTTTATATAATTTGCAGAACTTTAAATATTTATCATAGCATTCAAATGTTAGACATTCATTTTCTAGAAGGTCTTTTGAATATTGTAAAATAATTTCTCACTATAAAAATTCTCATTTTTAAGAGAGGGGAGGGGTTAAATTTCTAGTAGCAATGCTTTTTAAAAATATTTAAAGTTCTTCATGTTATCCAGTGCATTCTCAATTTGGGGGAAAAATTTACTTGGCCTGATAAAAATCCCCTAAATCGATTCCAAATTGTTTATCTAAACATACAATGCAGATAATATCTGCTCTGATACTACTTAAAGTATCTTGCTGTATTCATTGTTAATGGCTGTAATGTTCCCAATTTTAAATAATGCAGGTGATGTTGGCTTGATGTGTGATTAATTCTGTTCCCAGGATGTGGCTAACAACAAAGCTACTCAAAATTAATGACTATTCTCACCTGCCACAGTGCAGATATACAAACTGGGAAGTAATATGCGTGCATCCATTGTCATCTTAGCTAATTCCTTGGATCTAAATCATTAGATAGGTTTGGCTTTCTAAAAAATGTTATTCAGATTGACTTGTTTGTTGTGCTCAGAATAAAGAGAATAATTCAGAATGTAAGAATGGGTAACTAAAAGGAACCCCTACGTACAGTGACCCTGTACTGGAGTAGTTTATATATATAAAGAGTTTTAACAATGTTGATCCTAAGCTGCAGTCTATTTATTCCTTGTAACTTGGTAAATTTTAAAGAGCTGTAATAAAAATGATCCTACACAATGGTTTCTTTAAGATCATGAACTGAGCAAATGCCCATTAACACGCACGAGGTCCAATGACACCATGCCAAATGTGAGTGGGCAGTGGGCAGGCTGATCAAAACCGCCTGGGGCATTTACAGTCAACATATCCCTGGGTTTCTCCCCCTGAGATGCTGATACAGCAGGTCTGAAGTCATGCCATGGAATTTCTGTCTTCTCATAGACATCTATGGTTAGGAATCAGTTTAGAATAGTTTTCAACTGGGGGCAGTGTTTGGCAGTGTCTGGAGTAATTTTGGTTTTCACAGCTGGGAGGGTATGTGTGCTACCAGTATCTAATGGGTAGCAGCCTGACATGCTGATAGATATCCTACAACACACAAGAAACACTCATGTACCCACACATACAAAAAAAAAATTTTCAATCTAAAATGTCAATAGTGACAAGATTTAGAAATGCTCTTCTAGAGAATGTAAAGATATATTATTAGAGAGTCTATAATTAAAGATTAATAAAAGATGTTCAAATGTATTATTCATAATTAAATGTTATTAGTCCAAACATCAAACAAAAAGCAAAATTTTATAAATGTTTTAGTTATTTTACGGTATGACTAGAGACCGTCTAGTTCACAAAGTATGTGAAAGGAACTTGGGAGAGTTCTCTATCTGCAATTGGTAGTGGGGATTATCTGAATCAGTATGCCTGTATTTGAAAAAAAGTTAAGATTTTTAACTGTTCCTGAAATTTTAATAAGGAGAAAAAAGTTTACTTATTAAGAAATTCCTTCTTAAATGCTGTGAAGTGAACACAGGACCACTTCTATAAGTGACATTTAAACAAGCAAACTGACAAAAAAATCTAGGAAGACTTCAGATGTTTCTGTGGGTTTGTTCTTTTTTGTCTTCATATTACTCTCTTACGGGTTCTCTTACCTACCTTTGTATCATCCCTAGGGATCAGATGCTCATAAGCAGGACATATATAATAAATTACTGAAAGTTATTTCGGTTGCTGTCAGTATGGGGTTTGGATTAATAATGTAACCAATTAACTCCTCAAATATCTCCACTGGCAGCAATAGCCATTAAATTTTTAGAAGTATGGGTAGTTATGTTGAACACCTTTTGCAACCACAGTGATAACTAAATTTTCACATATTAGGGGATTCTGCTCTTTTTGCCAAAGAACCAGCAGACTGATTTACTCAAAATAATAAAATAATCCATGTGTGTATTTTTTTTTTTTTAGCTGTCTCATGCATCTCTGATGACAACCAGTCGGCAGAAATGACTGAATGCCTCAAGCAGGCAAACATGCCCCCCCTTGTGCAGGAATGCACTGTCCCATGTCGGGACGACTGCACCTTCACTGCTTGGTCCAAGTTCACGCCCTGCTCCACAAATTGCGAAACAACCCGAAGTAGAAGGCGACAGCTCACAGGTAAGGTGACTTTTCATGGCTTAGCTTCACAGCGGTGATGCATGCCTGAACTTCCCAAGGACAATGGAAGCCCTAGAAAGAGGAAATGGTACCAGGTCCCCTGCTCCCCGACCCTTCCCTGCCGTTCTGTCCCCTCTGTGCCTGTGCTTAGCACATCCTATGTACTCAATTAATATTTGTTAAATGGATCAGTGGGAACCATTCTGTAGCTATGGACTTCTCTGTACAGCTTTATAATCTTTGTACTAGTCATAAATGGCAATATATTTACCAACTTTCCTGGAATGGTTAATGGCTAAATTTTCTGGTGTTTGCCATGCCAGGATCTCAGCAAGGTTGAAAGCAGTAATTATTTGTAAAGAACATCAAAGTTATATCTAACTTATGTCATCATCTTCCGCTATTACCTTATGAGCAATTTAACATTTTGAAATTTTAGTAGTGTGAAGTAAAAATCAAGTTGCATACATAGATTCTGCTTTTGTGGTATATTATTAATTATTGATTCTGTTTGCATCCATGAAATTTAATGGAAATGAAAGCAATCACTAGTCTAATCAAGGTCCTGGAGGATTTTTTGCCTGTAATATACAAATACTTGAGGCAGTAGTGTATTTTACTACTTGTCTAGGTAAATATGCCAGAACTTCTCTTAATTATACATGTACTTGTATATGTAGAAAACTTAATTCAGGGAATGGAGAACCAAAGGAAAAATGCCAAAATAATCATTGGGATAATAAAATTGGTGTTGACAGTGAAGAACCCAGTACAATGACCATTTGTTATCAGCAGTTCAAGTGCTAATTCTCTTGTTTTCAAGACCCCTTTGTTTGAATGCATTGCTTATGAGTGTTTTAAATTTAACTCACTCCAATAGATTTACTTAATGGGTGAGAGCATTTAACAGTATTTCTGCATACAAATCAGGAGCCCATTCATAAGTGAAGGTGAAAGTTATAATCACATATAGGAACATCCAATAAAATAAGCTGTACTTTGTGCTCTCTCCTCTACAAAAATCTTTGCTTATATAATTTTAAGCAACATTGCTTATGTTTCTAAGATTAAACAATATAACAGGATACATAATGGGACAGGAATAATTTCAAGTTCAGGAGGCTACTCAAGTGAAACTTGGTTTGCATGTTCATCCATAATGCTTTATATCTTAGGGATGAGCAAGAATCTCCTATAGAGGGGGCAAAAAATTTTAATTAGAGACCAGTTTTTCTGTCTTGAAGTTTACCCTTGATATTTTATACTTGCAAACTGAAAGGAAAATATTAAAAAATTTGGATTATTTTTTTCATTTTACAACCAGCATAGTTTATTGTGAATTGTCAAAATTTTAATGAATTTAACTTATTTTATTTTTTTTAACTTATTTTAAAAATATTTTATGAAAATATTGAACTGTTGAACATTTTTCTGCAAACTCTATCTTAAAAATTACTTGTACTAAAAATGTATTTAGAATTTATTTTCTAAATTATTAACTGCTATGCTTTTAGCTGGCTAAATGATCTTTTGTGTGTCTTAATATCTAAGTTACACCAAAACAACTGGTCAATTTAATACATGAGTTCTGCAAAAATACTAGTCAAATAAATCATTTATTATTGTTGTTGAAAAAAAGGGTAATGAATTGAAATTTTCAACTTCTGAAGCTTATTTTGATTGTGACATAATGCATGCATTTTGTTTTCTTCCATATAATTTGGTAGTAAACTTACTAAGCAATCCCTAACATGAGTGACAATAAAAGGCATGAACTCAGACCACAAAACAATGTGACTCTTTAACACACTGCCCATGGAGAAGCACACACACAAATACAGGCCCCTCCACATTGAATAGGGGACTATCCAGGGTGTTTGTTTTTCTTTTTCCATTTCTAACAGGAGACTTCAATATCTGGGTGTGTTTTCTGTTTGTTTTTTTTGGAGTTAAAACTCCTTATTGTCCTGTCCAGGGAGCCCACACACAGGAATCTGTGGGGCAGGGGTGAGGGGCAGCACAGGCCCTTCCCACGATTCAAAGAGAAGAGGGCGCCATGGTAGGTGGGAGGAAACTGCTCCCCTTCAACTCCCCGTTGGTGCTGCTGCTCTGATGGCCCCCACATCTTGGACCCAAGGGGTGTCATCACTAACATGAGACCCACACCTGGAACCAGGGCCAGGCTTTGTTTCCACTGCTCTGATCTACAGGGTGTCACTCATCTCTCCAGCCTGACTGGGGGAGCCCTAGCCCCAAATTGCAGGGGAAGATGGGCCCAAGTGCTCAGAGGCCCTGGGAGAATGGGAAGAGGGGACTGCAAAGTCCGGAGGGCCCGAGGAGATGGGCCACAAACTACCCCTAGTGCAGCTTCTGGCCAAAGGGGAGCCCATGCGGCCCTCCTGGATCATTCTAGAGGCTAGTGGTGAGGCCCCAGGGCAGCTTAGCTTATGGAGACTTCCTAGTGTACCCTGCCCACCCCAGGACCAGAACCCTGGCAGGAGGACAGGCTCCAAATCCATCTCTGGCCCCATCTGGTGGATCCAAAGTTCCCCACCATGCACCGAACTGAGGCAGAGGGAGTCCAGCAGGCAGCACAGGAGCAGCTCTACAGAGGGAAGCTAAAACCTTTCCAACAGAGGAACAGAGAGGGTGCCTCAAGCACTGGGGTCACCAGCTGGGGAAGGAAGGAACAGGGAACTTCTGAGTGACAGTGAGACACAAGACGCAACTAAACACCCCTAGCCCCTGCTCACCCTCAGCCCTATTCCATCCCACTTAGCCCAGACCCCTGGGTCAAAACCAGCAGCAGGCCCATCCCTACCTTTTGGGGTGAGTTGTATCTAAACAAGATCATCACAGGCCTTAGATATAGTGGTAATCAAATCAGTGCTTTATATAATGCTAGAAATAATCCAGTACATAGAAGATACATCCAGGTTTTAATATATATAATAACTGGATGACTAATACACACATATTTAATACTTACTTTAGTTCTGTGATTTTTTTATGGGATCAGTCGAAAATTTCCCTCTGACTTAAGGAGAAAAATGTCTCTAGAGTTATAGTAGTGATTGATTTTTTAAAAAATTATTAGTAGCTGATTCGAATCCAAAGGTTAATGCTGCTTTTGACTAGAAAGTAGTCAAAGTAAAGATCACTGATAAGTTGTTCCTTATTGTGAGAACCATTTCTGCATTAACTAACTTGCTCAAATCCTTCAGTGATGGCATGTAATTAAGAAAGATCATAAATACAGAGAGAGTATATATTGTACAGAATATTTGTTCTGCCACGAACTTTCGGTTGCCTTGTAGATGAACATTTTCTTTCTTTTCTCTCTCTCTCTCTCCATCTCAACCTCTCTTCCTCCTTTCTTCTCCCTTCTTAAAATGTTCTTGTTTCAATGATACTATGAACATTTTTTGTTTACCACTTACATGTGCTAGGCTTTGGGCATACTGCAAGGGAATCAGATAGACATGATCCTAACTTAGAGCTTACAGCCTAGTGGGAAACAGAGATTTTACTAGTATAGTACCTGCTCAGTGTAGTGCAGCACAGTGGAGTACCTGCTCCAGGAGCTGTTATAAAGGGTGAGGTATTGGTTTCGTATTGCTGCTGTTACAAACTACCACAAATGTGTTGGCTTAAAACAATACAAATTTATTATCTCACAGCTCTGTAGGTCTGAAGTCAGACATGGGTTTCATGGGGCTGAAAACAGGATCTTGGCAGGATTGAATTCCTTTATAGGGGAAAAGCTCTTTTCTTTCCTTTTCTGGCTTCTGTAGGCTGCTCACATTCCTTGGCTCATGACTCTCCTTTCCCCCATAATGAAATCTAGTGACATTGCATCTCTGTGACAACTCTTCCATAGTCATATTTTCTCTGACTTTCCAGTCAATCAGAAAAGGTCCTCTGATTTTAAGATGATGTGATTAGGTTAGTCCCACCCAAAGCGTCCAGACTAATGTCATCTCAAAGTCTATAATCTTAGTCACATCCGCAAAGTTGATTTTGCCATCTAATGGAGCATGATTACTAGTTCAGGGCTTATGATGTGACCAGCCTTGGAGAAGCATTATTCTGCCTACCACTAAGTACATGAGAAGAACACCCGGTCTAGACCTGAGATGCAGAGGGTGTTCACGATGGCTTCCTGGAGGGAGTAATCTACTAGTTTGGACCTGACGGGCATGTAGGCATTAACTAGGCTGTGGAGGATGATAGATGGTGAGAATGTCTGGAGTAGAGCATGCAAAGGCAAGAAATCAAGTGAGTAATTTCTAGGAACTGAAAGATGCTCAATATTACTAGCTAGCAACATGTGTCGACACAAGAAATGTCCAAACCTAAAGAGAATTTTTATAAGAGTTTGAGACAAAAACTGACAACATATGCCAGGGAGCAGGATCTCTAATGCTCCAGAGAATAACAGTTTTGCAGTTTCTTTTATGCACTTGAAATTAAGAAGTGAGCATAAAGAAGATTATATGAGGTAGAAAAAAGCTAGGCAGGAATTGAATTTCAAGGTTATGTGCTTTCTTAAGGGAGGTTACATCTTCAAGGGGTTCTTGTTATGTCATCTCAAAGGTGTGTTAACCTACATTCACAAAAACAATGGACTTGCTTAAACAAGGCTTGCTTAAAAACCTTTCACTGAAGAAGTTCCAGGCCTGGGCATGACTACCCACCATGCCCAGCCTAGTTAGTTTATGAATATTACAGCACCCCGTTTTCATCCACACACGCCAGAAGCAGAGTGGTTCAACACAGGCAGGAGGCAGACACTTACGGGCTCAGATCCTATGGTCCTTGATAACCATGATGAGGAGTCCAGACTTCATTCCATGAACTGATGAGTCACTGGAGAGTTTAAGGTAGATGAATGATGTGATGAGGTTTCAATCTTTGTAAACTGGTCCTCACTGCAGTGTGGGGAACAGATTGAAGGGAATGAGGTACAGTGGCAATAAGATTTTGGAAGAAGCCGTTGTAGTGATTTAAGCTGGTGATTTGGAGATGAGCTAAATATGGGTGGTTTTTGGTTAGAATGGAAACAATGGACTAATTCAAGAGATATTTAGGTATTTGAAATCACAGGTCTTTGTCATTAAATAGATTTAGGTAATATAACAGAATGATTCGAGTATGACATTTCCAGATTTTGACTTGGTCATGTTGATATAACTGGGAAATGCAGAAGAAGGAAAGATAGCAGTACCAAGAGGATGAGTGTGGGTTTTGCCAGGTTGAATCTGATTAGTCTTTTAGGCATAGATTTCTAATCTGTGGCTCAGAAGCTTGAGCAAGAAATATGGGCTGAAGAAAATAATGAGGGATTTAAGAGTTCTAGATGGTTATTTAAACATTTTGTATGGGTAAAGATTAAGGGTCAGAGGAGATGAGAATCTAGGGCAGTGCCTCCAGGAATCCCATCAGTTCAGGGAGGTACAGAGGGAGAAAAAATAAAAAACAATACGGTGTGCCCAGAGGGATAGTGGGGGTGTGGGGTAGGGGTGAGGGACAAAAAGGTAAGGTGTGATGGAACTTGGAAAGGATATTTTAAGAGTGATAAAGTCATGTTCTGAACTATCTTTGAACAACCAAGTCTGAAATATAAGGGATAAAAGATATTTCAGGGCTTTGTTTTATTACTTTGGCAAGAGGAAGTAGTTTCAAGCAATAGGTAGACTCAGAATCCAGGGTTAAGTGTGTTGAGAAGACAGTGGAAATAGCAGAGATGGAGACAATAATACTTTATGGACATTTGGGAAATACCAGAGATTTGGGTAAGTTAAATGATGATGGAAAGGATCCAGTCCTGTTGATATATTTCTCAACCAGTAAATTTTCATAGCCATAATAGGGACTGTGTTTTTCAAACATATTCTTGGGAAGTGCCCCGAATTGGGAGAGGCAAGTGAATACATTCTCCCAGAGGGACAGTGGTGTGTCTGAAGCTTCTGCAGGATTATTTCGGGTCCTGTAGGAATCCTTCTTGTTTGTTGTGGCCATAATCATCAGGGAAGGCCCTGGCCTGGTTGTCCCGATACAATAACAATGTGACTTTGCTCCCAGGTCAGGGCACATACAGAAAGCAACCAATGGGAGCATGAATAGGTGGAACAACAAATCAGTGTTTCTCTCAATTTCTCTCTCTCTCTCTTTTTCATCAATCAATAAACATTTTTTTTTAAAAAAAGCATCAGGGAAGGCCACAAAGCCAATCATCAGGTGACAACTATAGAATTGTTGTGTGTAATATAAACTGTAACACAAGGAGAATGCAGCCCATGCTTTAGCTTGTATCAGGTATTTCTAAAACAGCCATACAGACTGGAAATAGATCAATAAAAATGCCTGCTTTTAATAACCAACCATGGCTAGCTAAGGACCCACTAATGAGGAAACAAAAAGTGGAATTACTAGATCTAGGAAAACTTGTAGGAACCTAGAGGAAGCGTGTTGACAGAAAAGTTTAATCAAGTTACAGGCCAACTTGGAATCCATTAAACATGATTATCTAGTACTCAGAGCTGTGAGAAATGACTCTGCATTGTCATTACCCAAAGTTGGGATTGCAACAAAAAGCCCATCAAAGTCATTTGGTAAAGTCATATTCAGAATCCTTAAGTTAAAAGTCTCTCAAAGTAGAAGTCATAGCTTTTTCTCAGAATAAGTTATCCAATATGATTTTAGCATTTATTTCAGTCTACTGATTATGTCAGTGTTGTGAGATGCCTGATAATGGGAAACAAAATAAGTTCCACTTTGTCTATCACACCGAAGTGACACCGAGCCTCACTCCACTGTATGGGAGGATATTATTTTGCTCCTTGAATACATAATCTGTTTTTAAAAAGTTACTTGAAAAAAGAGGGAAGTAGTCAATATTTCTACCATTCTGTTAGTTTCCCTGGCAACCATTAATTTCAAGGAAAATGGTAACAGGGTAATCAATCTGTTTTTATCAACAAATTGTAGGGAAAATAATAAATAAATTAACAAGAATTTTCTAGCTGTTGAGCCACTCTAGCAAACATTTCCTCAGTATTTTGTGCCACTCTCCAACATAAAACCACTATTTTTTGGTTAAGTTGACTTGAATTTCACAGTTACTCTAGGAGTTGCTTACACTGTCCTAGGATTTAGTTCCATGCACAAGAGTGAAGCACAAAGGCTTTACTTTAAGACTTAATGTTTGTAAGAGCTTTTACATATAACAATGTGAGTGACTTTTAACAAAACAGCAGACGTGAAACTAATACACCGATGCTTCTTGTTGGAACAGGAAAAAGCAGGAAGAAGGAGAGATGCCAGGACGCCGACATGTACCCTCTAGTGGAAACAGAACTATGTCCCTGTGATGTGTTCATATCCCAGCCTTATGGAAACTGGTCAGACTGCATCCTCCCTGAGAGCAGAAGGGAGCCCCGGCGCGGGCCGCGGGTGCGAGGAGCCGGCCAGGGGTGCGGGCCGGGCAGGCGCTTCCGAGCCGTGGCCTGCTCCGATGCGGGCGGCAGGCCCGCGGCCCCGTCCCGCTGCGGCAGTGCTGGTAAGGCGGGCGCGGGCACATGTGAACAGTGACACACGACATTGTTCCATAATGGTTTCCGTTCTTTCGTCAGTGACACAGTGCATCTCAGAAAATAGGGACACGGGAAGTGCACATAACCATTATCATCTGGATCGCTTTTTGGATCCATGACTCCCTTGCTTGCTGGCAGTGAGCACAGTTGCTGTAGTTCACGGAGAAAGCCAAAGCCCAATACAAATGAATGTATTTTGTGAATGTATTTTATTGGTGCTCTGATCATATAGACAGAAAGGATCAGGCCTTGAATCTTCTAAGGATGTTTACAAAATACCAGTGAAAATTAATTTTAAATGTTTTACAATACAATGTATAAGTTCACTCTGATTAGTAAAATAAAACGGGGGAGGGGGAAGAAATTTGGCCATCTGGGAGAGTTTTGTGAGATGTTAATCAGGTAGAAGATGTTTTTTATTTTTGTTTTTCTTTTATTTGAACTCGAAGTTGAAACATACGGGTGAATGGAGAAAAGACTGAAGATTTAATATAGTTGGGTTAAATGTTGATGGAAGAGGCTGAGACTAATGATTACAGTGGAATTTATGAATTTCATGCTCTGTTTGTAGGGAGCAGGTTACTATTTTTTTAAAGAGACTGAACAAGTTAGGAATTTTATAGAGGGTATGGAAAGAAAGAATTTGTGTCTGAACAGCAAACGTTGGGGGGAAAATGACTGATTCTCTTGCCCCTGCTATCTGCCCAGTTTTCTACTCTCCAGGTTCTTTCTTTCCCGATTGCTGCAATTGGGGGCGGCCAACTCCCTGGCATTTGCAGCCTGTACCAGGTCCCTTTATTTTCAGATGACAGATAAACTAGAACCTACAGGTTTCTCAGTATAGTGCTTGAGGCACTTCTGTGTGACAATGGATGTCTAATTAGTTTTTATAAAAAGGGAAGAGGGGCGAGGAATCCCCCATCATTCTAATGTCACTTATCGATTTATGTATTCATTCATTTGATAAAACCTATATATTGAATACCTGCTAAATATAGAACCTTGTCCTCTTGTATGATTTGGAGATAGAGTTATGAATCGATCAGGGAATTGTGCAGTTTATCTTCTAGCAGGTGATAGAAATTTCATAAAACGAATTTCAAGTCTTGATTAGCTCTTAAGGTGCCAGGAATAGAAAATTTTAGATTTTAGGCAAGTCCTCACTGAAGTGACATAAATTTGAGACATGAACAGTGAGAAGGAGGGAGGCAACCATGTGAAAAGTACATTCAAGGTAATTTTAGTTAGTGGGACAAGCATGCCCTGAGGGATGGAAGTCAAGAAGAAATCCTGGCCAAATAAAGGAAGCCCTGTGGTTTGACACGGGAAGTAAGGAGAGAGCTGTGTGAAGTGAGGTTGAAATGGGCAGAATCTTATGGGACAAAGCTAAGGAGTCTGGATCTAATTTAAGTGCGAGCATCAGCTGGGATATGTGTGTTTAAACAGCTCTTTGGGCAGAATAACTGTGTATAATGAATGCAGATCCATAGACAAGTCAGCTGCGCAATACACGGTCAGACAAACGCTGCAGAATATGTGATTCTATTTTGCTGTTGATATACAATTTGGGATTAGAGGAAATGAAATTTCATTGCTACAAGTGGACAAGTAATGGTTTTGAAAGAATGGAAAATGCAGAAAAACAATAGTCCAAGTGATCCAGTGATAACTGTGTGAATAAACTTTAATTCATCAACTTATAAAGTAAAAATGCAATCTGTTTTATATCTGATTCCAGATAAAATATGATTGCTTTCAATCGGCAATTAATTATCTTCATTAATATTTTATCCATAAATAACTTAGCATTTGCAGCTTAATTCTGTTGCAGCAACTTTATTAGCTTATCATATATAAGGTCGTATAGATAGAAGACAAAACTAAGTAACATAAATAATCACTTCATGACTTAAAGAACTATTATTTTACTTATTTGGAGTCACTGGAAAATATGTGAATTTAATCTTAATACATTTAGAAACTTTATAGTTTCTGTGTATGAGAGAAATTTTAAATTACTGAAAGATGCGTTACCTACTGTGAGCTGTCCTCATAAGTCCATCACACAGAAGGGACTGAATAATTATATTCTACCCTCAGATGTAGGAAAAAAAAAAAAATCATTTGCAATTTTTGCCAGAGGACCTGTTTTCTAAATCTTCTGCCTTCTTGATTGCAAAGGGCTTCATGCCACCACTTGAGGAGGAACTAATAGTATTAATAGTGCCCACTCTGGGGCAAAGAAATTAAACTCTGACAAGGTGAAGAATAGGTTTCCGTTTTTAATGTCGAGATTTTGCTGCTTTTTTTGCTTTAATGTGCGTTGCTATAAAAATTGCCATGATATTACTAATTTAGAGATATTTCTCCTAGCCGTGTTTTTCCATCTCAGCGGCTCTTAGCTCAGACTTGCGCACCTTTTCCTTATATGCACTGAAGTGCTTGGCCATCCACAGTCCCCGCTCAGCCCTTCCTCCTGCCATCCTTTCCTCCTATATCAATGAGAGAAATCTGTCCAAAAGACAAATCTGATCATTTCTCACATAAGTTTTGAACTCTCAGTGTCACCCTGTTGTCCAGGCGCCCTAGCGTGACTGCCAGCCCTTCATGACTCTCCCTTTTCGGCCCCTGAAGCCTCGCCCTCTCCGGTTGCATGCTGAGCTCCAGCTGTCTTCGAATTTTGCGTCTCACTATGTTCCATTTCCTCTCATGGGGCTTTTGCTTTCTGTACCTGTACACTTTACTTCTGCTATGACTTTAATTTTTTCTCCTTGCCACCTAAGTATCTAGTTGACTCCTAATAACCTCTCTGGACTTACATCAGAAATATTACCTCCTCTGGGAAATTATAGGCAGCATTGCTGTGAGTCCTTCCCCATCTTTTAGGACCCATCAGGAGCTGAGCATATCTGCTTTATGTCCCTTATCAAGACACAGGTCCCAGTCCTAGCGTTTCTCATATTTCATTTACCTCCTTTATTGGTAGTCCATCCTGCCAGAATGGGGGGGGGGAGTGCTCCTAAGGGAGGGGCTGTGTCAACCTCATTCTATCCTGATAAACACCTAGGAAAGTGTCAGCTTATAATCAATATTTTATAACAAAATACAGAATGTAAACCTGTGCCTATGCATAAGGAATTTTAATATACATATATATAAAATAATTATCTATGACTGGTGTAACAAAACCACATACTTGGTGGATTAAAACACAAGTTTTATTCTATCACAGTTCTAGAGGTCAGAAATCCAAAGTAAGTTTCACTGAATCAAAATCAAGGTATAGTCAGGGCCATGCTACCTTTAAAGTCTCTAGAGGGAGGATCTTTTTCCTGGGTTTTTCCAGATTCTAGAGCTGCACTCCTTGGCTCACTGCCTCTTGCTGTGGGAGAGCCTCTTTAGTGTCTCATGATGTTCTTCTGTGTCAAATCTCCCTCTCCCTTCTCATAAAGACACTTATAGTTCCCCTCCCTGTGCTGATACTTCAGGATGACCTTCCCATCTCCATATTTTTAACAGTCCCAACCACAAAGTCTCTTTTGGGACATACGGTAATATTCGCAGGTTAGAGACTAGAACCTGGATATCTTCCAGTGCTATTGTTCCTCCTACCACAATATGTTAATCTTGTTATGTTTTTGAGCTAAACTTTAAAGATGTTGTAAATGAAAAAGAATAGAAAACTTGTCTCAAGTGTTACGAGCATTCACATAGTGTATTTTATTTCTTTATGCGTGTGCTGTATACACAGGGGGTATTGAGGTTAATGATTGAGGTCATAATTCCAAAAACTATTAGGCAAATGTCATTGGCTAAAATGTAAAGGAGAAAGCAAAACTTGTTTTTAGGTATTTTCTTGAACAATGAAATGTGGAACCATTATTGTTTGTTTTTGCAGGGTGTGAGCCTTCTCTCCAGGTCACATGTTAACTTTATCTTGTTTCTTTTTTATGTTCTGTTTTCTAATTTCTACCTATTTCATGATTACTAGAGACAGAGGCTTACTGATAAGATCTCATTTGAAGAGAGGGCTCTGCTATTGACAGTGTTTGAGGCACTCAGTTTAAGAGCTCACCTAATGAAGGAATACATTAGGAATATGGCTCATTGGTTTATGTATTCATTCTTTTAACAAACATCTGTAACTGCTGGTTTTCATCAGCATCATTCCTATATAACAGTATAGAAAGGTAAGGAAATACTACTCACTGGAAATACAGTCTAATACAGGACTATTTTTAGGTACTTCCTAATTTGGGATTCTCCCTTTTCTGAGTCAGACCATACATTCGTGTGTGTGTGTTTTTTATTACAGTGAGACAGAAATTTTAGGACATCAAATGGTCAGTTTCATATACCTGTATTTCTTATCCAGAATTATGTCAAGATATGGAGTCAAGGTTTTTCTGTGGGTGATTGGAGGTGGACAGTGACAGAAGGCATGACTAGGGCCTTACAACCTTGTATCTGTGCATTTGATTGATGTACCTTTCTGGAAAAGGCAGTGTGTGTTGTAACCCTTCTCAAAGGAAAAATTAAGGGCCCATGACTAAATCTGTGTACAGCTTTCTTTTAACCTAATTGAAATAAAAGGCAGCATGTCTTAAACTATAAAGAGTAAACAGAACTTCTAAACACATGATTTTTAATTAAGAAATCAATGTCCTTCACTCTTTTTTTTAATACAAATAAGCAGATATTTTATGAAGAAATTAAAAATAACTATTTGCCTACATTCTTTAAAAATATAGTTCAATTCCCTAAGATCAGGAATAAAATGAGGATGTCCACTTTTGACTTCTTTTCAGCACTCTATCGGAGATTCTTGATAAGGCAATTAGGCAGATAAAGAATTTAAAAGTATCTAGATTAAAAGAGTAAAACTATATTTATTGGCAGATAATATGATCTTATAACTAGGAAATTCTAAAGAATTCCCCTATAAAACTATTAGAGCTAATAAAGAAATTTATCAAGTTTGCAGGGTACAAGATCAATATACCATCAATTATATTCTAAAGCTGGAAAAACATAGATCAATATATCAAATCAGATGTAGTTATATACACTAGCAATGAACAGTCCAAAAATAAAATTAGAATAATTTTATTGATAGCATAAAAAAAGAAAATAATAAATATAACAAAAGTAAAAAAATATATATGCTCTGAAAAATTTGAAACACTGTTGAAAGAAATTAAAGAAGACCTAAGTAACTGGAAAGATGTGCCATGTTTATGGACGGGAGTACTTAATAGTGTTAAAATGGATCTATAATTTAACCCAATCCCATTAAAAAAAATTTCCACTGACTTTTTAAATAGAAATTGACAGACCGATCTTACAATTCATAAGGGAATGCAAGAAACCAAGAATCATTAAATCTTGAAAGTAAAGAAATAACTTGGAGGACTCACATTTTCCAATTTCAAAACTTACTACAAAGCTACAGTTATCAAGGCACTGTCGTGCTGACATATGGATAGACATATAGGTAAATGAAACAGAGTTGGAAGTCCATGTATGCTCAACTGATCTTTAAGAAGTGTGCCAAGACTATTTAATGGGGAAAGAATAGTCTCTTCAACAAACAGTATTGAAACAACTGAATATCCATAGGCGAATGAACCTTGAACCCATGCTTACACTATACACAGAAATTAACACAAAATTCATGATAAACCTAAGTATAATAGCTAAAACTATAAAACTCTTAAAAGAAAACAGCTATAAATCTTAGTGATTTTGGCTAGGCAAAGTCGTTTTAGATCCAGTACTAGCAACAAAAGAAAAGAATAGATAATTTTTATCAAAATTAAAAATGTATGTATTGCAAAGGACATTAACAAGAATGTATAGAGACAATCTATAAAAGGGAAAAATATTTGTAAATAATATATCCAATAAAAGACGTGTATTGAAAATATATAAAAAGTCCTATAAATAGTCAAAAGAAAAATAACCTCCTTGAAAAATGATGAAAGGATTTAAATATTTATTTCCCCAAAGAAGATCTACAAATGGCTAATAAGTACCTGCAAAGATGCTCTACAGCATTAGTCATTAGGGAAATGCAAATCAAATCATGAGATATAACTGCACACTTACTAGGATGGCTACAGTAAAAAAGACAAATAAGTGTTGAGGATGTGAACACTTATTCATGGCTGGTGGGGATGTGCAGTGGTGTAGTTGCTTTGAAAAACTGTTTAACAGTGCTTTAAAAAGGTAAACATAGCCCGGCTGGCGTGGCTCAGCGGATGAGCATTCACCTAGGATCCAGGAGATCGCAGTTCGATTCCCGGTCGGGGCACATGCCCGAGTTGCGGGCTGGATCCCCAGTAGGAGGTGTTCAGGAGGCAGCCGGTCAATGACTCTTTCATCATTGATGTTTCTCTCTCTCCCTTTCTCTCCCTGAAACCAATAAAGACATATTTTTAAAAAAGATAAACATACAGATACTTTATGACCCAACAAATAAAATATATACCCAAGAGAAATTAAAACACATTCATGAAAAACACAAATATTTAGCAGCATTACTCATGAAAGCTGAAAAGTGGGAATACCTTTATTTTTATCAACTAATAAATGGATAAATAAAATGTACCATATAATATAATGAAAATTATTGGACAATTTAAAGGATGTCATATTGATACCTACTACAGCATAGATGAATCTTAACATTATAGTAAGTGAAATAAGTCAGTCACAAGAGGCCACATAGTGTATAATACTATTTACACAAAATGTCCAAAACAGTCAAAACTATAGAGATAGAAAGTGGGTTAGTGTTCACCTAGGCCTGAGAAGGAGGGGGGTGGGTACTGGAACAGGGAGAGATTCTGTATCAGTCCACTGCCATACAAAATATCAGAGTGGGGTGGCTTAAAAATTTTTCTCAGTTCTAGAGGCTAGAAGTCTGAGATCAGGATGCCATCATTGTGTGGTTCTGATGAGAGGTCCTCACCCTTCCTGCCTTGTACATGGCCACATTCTTGCTGTGTCCTCACATGGCAGAGAGTGAACAAGCTTCTGGTGTCGGTTATAAAGGGCACTGATCTCAACATGAGGCCCCTACCCCCCTTACCTCACCTAAACCTAATTACCTTCCAAAGGCACCCTCTCCAAACACCATCACACAGGGGCTTAGGGCTTTAGTATCTAAACTTGGGAAGGACACAGTGCTGTCCATAGCAGACTACTAATGGATGTGCGGAGTTTTGGGGGGCGATGAAAATGTTCTAAAACTGATCATGGTAAAGGTTGTACAATTCTCTGCATATACTAAAAACCATTGAATTGTGTGGTTTTTTGTTAATGCTCACTATAGGATGTTTTTTCCTTTGATTTTCAGAGAAAGTGGAAAAAGAGAAGGAGGAAGGGGTGGGGGGAGAGAGAGAGAGAGAGAGAGAGAGAGAGATCAATGTGAGAGAAACACATTGACTGGTTGCCACCCACACATGCCCCAACCAGGGTCAGGTAGCGAACCAGCAACCCAGGTACATGCCCTTGACTGGGAGTCGAACCCTTGACCCTTTGGTGCATGGGCCAACACTTTAACCACTGAGCAACACTGCACATCAGCCAGGGCTGAATTGTGTATTTTAAATATTTGTATTATATGTGAATTATATCTCAAAAGTAGAAAAATAAAATTCTGAGATCTAATTAATAATCCAAAGGAATAATTCAGTGCAAAATATGTGCAACATGTCTCTGTATGTTTACACATGTATGTATATGTGTGCATGCATATGTGTGCATACATACACATACACACATTCACAGACATATCTAAAATATAAGTATTAGAGATTTTTACTTATGTGGAGGAATTTTTTTGAGAATGTCTTATGTTAGGAACAGTCTTGTAAATATGCAAAGTTAATTAAATGGAGAACATACCAGCAGGGTAATATGAACAGAGTGTTCTGGGAAGACAGTGATGAACTAATCCTGGATGGCCTCAGCACCAGTGTCTCAGGAGACAGGGAGTATTTGATAAGACTCTTGAAGAAGGGAGGGTGCATTGTGTTTTGGTCAAGGTAACTAGTACTGTGTGACAAAGGTCTAGGTAGGCAATGGGAGACAAGGTTAGAAATGTCAGTTGGAGTTATCTCATATGCTAAAAAGACTTGATTATTCCAGGCGTTTTTTTAAAGCTCAAATAATGTTTGAACTTTTTTATTTTTTAAGGGACTCATATCTAACAGAGCTCCAGTATTAACTAAAATTATTTTTATGATTAAATTACTTATATATGTTTCAACATAGAATGGAACATAACCTTCTTATGTTTATAGGACATAAACTATATACTGAGAGATACAAAATTTTTAATGTTAAATTTTGTAATTTTTCTCTCTAAAAATATCTGTGGATGCTGAGATGCCAAAGAGCCACACTTGTATAATTCAGCTTCAGGACAGTAGTTCTCAACCTTCTCCCTCTGGTGACATGTTTATCTAATAGTGTTTCCCAAGATTATACTCATCAGAAGTGAATATTCCCCAAGGTCTGTCCATAGATAAAATTGCCTGAGGACATGTGAAACCCAGCTCTCCTTGTATCTCTCCCACTGACTCTTCAGATCCCCAGCTGTCAGGGCCTTGCTGCTTTAGAAAGCAGGGTTGTCAACCAAGGCTGTTGTAATAAGATTCAATGTTTATTTTAGAAAGATAATTCTGGCTTCAGGGTTGAAGTTGTATTAGATAAAAATAAAAATTAAATGTAGAGAAACCAACCAGGATCAAGTTGCATTGGCCCCTGTGAGTGAAAAAGGAGAGCCCATGGCGATGGGGACGGAATAAAAATTTGAGAGCCAGGAGGGATAATGCTGATTAGCGGTGGAGAAACAGGGTGGGGTCAGGAATAATTGAAAGCTGGGTCAGAGATGGATGGTGACACTAAGAAGGTAAGGTATACCTGAAGAGTGGACTGAGCGGAGCACTTATTAGAGATGTGAAAAAATGCAACTGTAAATATTTGATTAGTCAGAAGAAAGAAGTTTTTATAATTAGAGATTTGGGATATGGATTTGGGAATAGCTTATAGGTGGCAAGGTAGGTGGTATGAATGATGTTGAAACTTGGAGGGGTGACTTCGGTACACTAAGAAATATTTTTGAGACGGTGGTAGGAGCGACGTCCACCTTGTGCTCTCAACCTCCTGGCTGACTAGAAGCCTATCACCATGTCTTTTGGACAGCTCTAAACTTGGAAATATATTTATGTTTAAGTCTAAATGTAACTTCTTGCATCCATTGGTTCCAAATTAACTTTATTCGATTTGTTAACCTAAAAATAAAAGACCAAAATGAGTAATAATAAGCATTTATTATTTTAAACACCCCCTCAAAAAATAGCTATTCAGGAATCACTAATTCAGGAAGAAGCCCAAATAGAGTTCTGATTAGGAGAAAGAGGCAAGGGGTATTTAGAGATAAGCTAACCTAGTGACACTATTCTAAACAAGGTTTTTAATTTTTAGTTTGGCTGCCATCAGTCCCATAGTTATGGTATGTCTTTCTTGTTATCCTTGCAACAGTTCAACAAGGTTGCTTTCGACCCAGTTTAAAGGTCACTTTGCCCTGTTTTAACTCACTAAAGGTTCAAGGGATAAGACGCGCAAGGTGGTTCCTCTGGCGTGACAGCTCTGGCCCCATTTTGAAGTGGCTCCATATATGTATATTTTTTACAAATTAAAAACAAATCTAAAATATTGTTTACATAAGAGCATTTTAAAAATCTGAAAATACATGTAATTCCCCTGCCTTTATAAATGTATAAATGTTTTCTTTTCCAGGCTAAATATCCAGAGTGTTCTGTAGCCTGACTCCTATGGAATCTCTAGTCCCTTCCTTACTGTGCTCTTTTCTCCAGTATGTTTCCATTTGGCAGTAAGCACTTAACTGATAGTAAAGGAACATGATGTCCCAAGGTCACCTTCAACCACACATTTCATGTCCCATATGCTGCCAGCATTCTGCACTTCCTCCCGCTGTCCCCATGCACCTTTGGCTCTGGCATGACCCCATTCGTTTGCCTATGTTCTTTTTTCAGTCTGCTGTCTTTTTCTCTAAAAGGTGAACTTAGCTTCTCACCTTTTGAGCCCTAAAGCAAAGCAGTTTCTTCAGTTCTTCTAAGAGTATTTTTCCAAACTTCTCCATCAGACCAGTCGTACATTCTCACAGAAATGTAACCAGACTTTTATGCGGAGCATGATTTCTATTAGACTTTATCTCTTTGTGTGTTTTTCTCCCCTTCTGAATTATTAGCCTCCAAGTATTAGCTCATTTCTTCATTAATTCAGGACATATTTATTAAACACTGATGTGCCAAGCACTGTGACACACCTTGAATATATAGTGACAGACAAAACATACATGATCCTTGCCTTCATGGAGCTTGGAGTTTGCAATATAGTAGTTGAGAGCGATATTAAGAAAATATATACAGAGACTATATAATGTCTAAATTTTCCTAAAATGCTATGATAAAAAGAACCAGGGTACTGTGAAAGAATGACAAGGGAGGGAGTCACTCAAACTGGGAAACCAGAGTAGGCCAGTAGGGATCTAAAGAGCAAAGGCTGAATAGGTATATAATAGGGACGGGACATACTTTCAGCCAGAGTAGAGACTTAAATAATGTCTCTTGAATAAATAGGGGTCCAATATTGCCGATAGTCTATTCTCCCACCTTCTTTGGCCCATGTTAATAGTACTTTTGTGTAGGTTTTGTTTTATAAGCCATCTCAAATACTTCTTGGTAGATTAAATTTACATTAAAATAAGCAAAATGCATAATTTATTTTGTATAGTGACTATATTAATGCACTTTGAGTTTGTAGTAAAAAAAATTTCTGACATCTGCTTTTTAGGAACTGCTATAAAACTTTGCACCTCCCATTCTGAGTATAGACGTTCAGTTGCCTTTTGGGTACCATATTGTAGAGCTGTGCTTTTCTCTGAATTATTCTTCAAATAATAATGATCTGCAGCTATTGTCCCAGCTTGTTAAGCACTCTAAATCTTGATTCTGACATCCAGCAGATCTGCCATAACTCTTGGCTTTCCGTCCTCCCAAACTTGATGAGCAAGCCACCTGTGTCATTAACTAAGTCCTTAAAATGTTGAATGGAAGGGACCGAGCACTCACCCCTCAGCGTCCAGCCACTGGGAGACATGCTGATCCATTAATCAACTTTGTTTGTAACCACAAAAATCCATCTAGCTCCCTATAATTTTTTATGAGGGTGTGAGGAGAGAGTTTTTGTCAGATTACTTTCTGCCTATAACATCCTCTTTTTATCTCTACCACTCTAGGAAATGCGTGAGAAGTAAACTATGTCACTTTCTCAGGAATTGAGCTCAATGAGCCCATTTTGACGCCCATTGCCCACTTCTTTATCAAAATATTCACAGACTTTTGAATAGTATGTTCATGGATTTTGGGGTCAGAATTGGGCACTGCCATAGCTTTGTGATAATCTGCTATAGTTCTGTCCCCTCTGGCTAGGCCTGGCCACCCTGGGCAAAGGTAATATCTCAGTTGAAACCCGCACCAAGGTACACAGGTCCCAAAGAGAAAACAAGAGCGGGTAATTCCTTTCAGGTAGTGATGCTGCTCAGTGGGCAGACAGGGCAGTGTGGGGGTGTAGCTGCAGGATATGTTTCCTATACGGGTTTGACCTGTCTTTGCTTTACGGTGTTAATTTTCCATATTTTGTATGTGGTTCTACAGATAACAGTGGTTACAATTATTCTTTCGTTTCTATTCTATGACTTTTCTCCTTACAAGGACTCGGGCCTCCTCTACTCTTGATTCTAGGCTTGTGCTCAGTTTTATATTTTTTCCTGGCCATTTTTCCTACCTCCCCCTCACATGTTTTGTTGTTTCTCCTACTAGAACCTTATTGTTTGCCTCTAGGTCTATTATAATTCATAGCCTAAAAAAATGCAATTGCATTCGTCATTACTGTCTGTATTGCAACCACTCTACTTTCTATGCCCTTCTTGCTCTTCTTTGTCAAAAGGTTCTTCTGGTGAAAAAAACACACAGCTATTAATACCTTAATACCACCTATATTTCCCCCAAGTCCCTTAACCTCATACCTAAGACTATTAAGTCCCAGATTTCTCATCAGTTATATTCCTTCCCACTTATATCATCAGTATCAGCAGCAATCAGTTCATTTGATGCGTTTTAACAGTTTTTCTTGGATAGTGGAGTCATGCTTGGGGAGGGGGAGGGGCAGGATACTGGCTTTTTGAATATATGCTAGGGGGCTTTGCTTATGTTATTTTATAACATCTGTTTAATAGGAATAGAATGTTGGGCCCACACAGCTCAGTCTTGATATGGTATCACATTGGAAGAAATGAAAATATTTAAAATTTTGTCAAATTGTTAAGATGATCCAAAGGATCAGAACAATGCATCACGATGTAGGAAATATTACTCTTTTTCTTAGTGCTGTTCCACCAATGTCCACTGTAGGGCTTTGAGCAGGAGAGAAACCTGGAAGGTTGTCATAATAGTTTTCTGTGTCCTTATGTTTTATGTCTCAGGTTGAACAAAAGTGCTTTGTCATGTATGTCCTTGGGAGGTTTTCTCTGCAGAGTGCCCGAACTGATCTGTTATTAGGCCATTGAGCATTCCAAACAATGCGGACAACTGAAGGAGCCTCGCGTGGTTGGGACCCATTGCGGGTACCTGGGGAGCTAAGGAAGCAGAGCACCCCTTCCTCAGGAGGAGGCGCCCCGGCTCCTGGTTTGCCCTCTGTTTGCTGCCCCCCATGGCGTGATTCTGTTCTGGTGACAGCCTTTTGGTCTCCTGAGCCTTGCTTGGCAGCCTGTCCTTCCCTTTCCTCCCCTGTCTCTACCACTTTCCCAAACATTTAAAATTTCTGGAGGGAGGATCTGACTGAGTTGCTGCATGCTCTCATCTTTAGTCCATGCATATCCTTTTTGTATTTTTAATTCAGTTTCATAATGTTTCCTCTTACTCTGTATTCCCAATCCTATTAAGTTTCCTCATATTTCATTGAGAACTTTACAATCTCCTATGCACCTGTTTATATTAAAGTGTATGTATTCCAGAAGTAGAAATGTAAATAAATATATAAAGTATTTTGCTTGTGCTTTAATTTACATTTATAAGGTGGATCTATTTGGGGGTTTTTCATTTTTATTGGAGTATAATTGGCAATTAAAAGTTGTTTATATTTAAGGTGTACAAGTTGATAATTTGATGTATGTACACATTCTAAAATGATCACCACAACCAAGCTAGTTAAGGTATCCTTAACATCTCCATCACCTCACGTAGTTAGCATTTTGTGTGCATGTGTGTTAAGAACAATTAAAATCTACCTTGTTAACAATTTTAAGTATATACTATGGTGTGAACTATATTCTCCACGCTGTACAGTAGATCTCTAGAAGTTATTCATCTTGTACAACTGAAACTTTGTGCCCTTTGTACCAACATCTCCCCATTTCTCCACCAACTGCCTCTGGCAACCATCAATCCACTCTGTGATTCTAAGAATTCATCTACTTTAGATCCCACCTGTAAGTGAACTCATGCAGTATTTGTCTTTTTATATCTGGTTTATTTCACTTAGCATAATGTCCTCAAGTCCATCCATGTTGTTGCAAATGGCAAGATTTTTAAGGCTGAGTAATATTCCAGTGTGGGGGTGTGTGTGTGTGTGTTTCATAGTTTTTTAACCCATTTATCTATTGACAGACATTAAGGTGGTTTTCCTATCTTGGCTATTGTAAATAATGCTGCAATGGGAATGTAGATATATCTTTGAGATACTAATTTTATTTCCTTTGGTTATAACCCGTAGTGAGAATGCGTAAGGTACCAATTCTATTTTTAATTTTTTTCCTGATAAATTATGATAGTTAACATTTATTGAGTACTTACAATATGTTATACTTTTCTCCAATTGCTCTCTAATTCTCTAATAATGCATTCTATTCATCTATCAACAGGATGAGTTAGATATTTTCATTCCCATGTTATAAATAAGAAACAGAGAAGTTAGGAACTTGCATACACTTTTCCAACTAGGAATGCCAGAATACATTTCTCATTCTGTAATTTAGTTCTAGAATGTGTCTCTTAATATATTAACTGCCTCTGTTCTTTTATATGCGGACTAGTTTATCTTTTGGGGGGAACTGCATAGGATTCCATCTTTTACATATATTCACCATTTCATATTTCTTTTGCAGTAGTGATACATTATCCAGGTTTCATTATAGTCTTGGCCAGTCAACTAAGGATGTTGTAAATAATCCAATAATGGCAACTTGTGCTGCAGTCTGATCCCTAGGCAGCTAGTAAAATAGTATAAGTATAATTTAACAACAACAAAAAATATGCTAAGAACAAGATCATTAACCCAAAAAGGAGAAGTATACCAAGATATTAATAATTGGTAGCCTTTAAATGGTAAGAATGTTTTCTTCCAACACTTTCCCCTTTTTGCTTTTCATTTTCTACATATAGAACTGGAGTGTTGACAAGCCCTGAGATTTTGAACCTCAATGTGGAATCAAAGCCAGAGCCAAGTTTTTGGCTTTGTGGTCTCTATATTATGTTCCTGAATTTTCAATAATATAAATACAAATTGATTTAACCTGATAATTTCCAACAGCTGCAAAACAAAACATTTACATCCTAAAATAGCTTCCTTAGCACTATTTCAATTCTCTTGAATGATAAGACTTGAAGATTTTTATCTCATCTTTTTCAAGTCATCTTTTGGGACCTGGCAAAGATGAGTGCAATACATTTTAACTATAGATGGATTAATTCATTACTTTCCTGGATCAAAGCTATGTTTCAAATATACACAGGTATAGCCTCAACTTCCTAAGCTGATAATTGTAAAGCTAATTGTAAAGCTGATCCCTTTAAAGCTAAGTTGGTTGTGTAGGGCATGAAGTAAAACAAAGAAAACCATCTTCAGTGCTTCCTGAATTACATCTCCCCTTTGTGAAATTGTTACCACATGTTGAGCATTGTGAAGCTACAGAACTTCATGTATCCTTAATGCAGTGGAGAGAGATGGAAGTCCCTGTAAGTCATTTCAGAGAGCTTGGACTTTAAAACAGGATCAGGATAGAGACCACGGAAGGAGGGGCATGACTGGTTAGGGATCTGGGTTGGGGGGTAACAATAATTTTAATGTAAGTGGGGGTTTTTAGTGTCTTTTGACCTAATTCCTATCTTTAGTGGCCTTCAAGCTCCATTTATTTAATATTTTATATGTGCCTGCTCTAATTAGCATGGGACTATTAATTGCCATATACCAAAAGCTTATTATTACTTGCTCTATGTGTTTGATCAACAGACAAAAATTCACAGGAGTGCTCTACCCATCCCTGCATGCCACACAAGTTTTGGCCTTGAGGAGAAAGCATTATTCTTGAGAAGACTCAAGATGTTGGATCTTCTCCTCTATGGGGTTTCTCAATCTAGGATTGTCTTCCTCTCATCCCCGTCTCTTATGCTGAAGATGATGCTTTACCTTTTCTTTTAAAGAATATTCATAGTAGCAGCAATAGCTAATTTTGTGTTTCAGATCTTCTAATCTGCATAAAAAAAATTTTGAAATAGGTGTAATAATTACCTCCACTTTTCAGACAAAAATATCGAGGCTTGAAAACATTCAATGACACACAAACTAATACCACTAGTAATAAGTGTTCTGGTTGACTTTGAACTTAGGGCTTCCTCATTTCTAAGCACTTGCTGTTATCTGTCATGGCACCGTGCCTCTTTAATGGGAACAGCTTGCTTATTGAGTGCTTGCTGTATGGTCAGCTCTGTTTAGTGGTCTCATTTGATCCTCATAATAATCTTACATAATGGGTACTATTATTAAACCCTATTTTATCAATCAGACTTTGCAAGTGTTTTCTCTAAAGGTCCAGATAGTAAATATTTTAAACTTTGTGGGTCATACTATCTTTATCACAATTAGTCACCTCTGCCCTTGCTGTACAAGAGCCACCATAGATAATGCTTAAACCAATGGCTGTGGCTCTGTTCCAACAAAACTATATTTACAAAATCAGGCAGAGGTTGGATTTGAGCTGCAAGTCACAATTTACCAATCTTTGTTACGGATAATAAAATCGAAGCTTAGAGGATTTAGTCAGCTCTGGTTGAAGTGAGATACACAGGCCTAGGTGGGCTTGATATCAAAGGCCAGGTTCCCACCCATCTGTTATCCTGTTTTCCTTATCATTGTCTTCATTTTTCTCTTTAGTGGGTTGAATTAAGTTCCCCCAAAAGACATGTTTAAATCTTGACCCCCTAATACTTGTGAATGTCACCTTATTTGCAAATAGGATCTTTGCAAAAATAATGAAGTTAAGGAACTTGAGATGAGATCATTCTGGATTTAGAGTGGGTTCTAAACTCAATGACAGGCATCTTTATAAGAGAAAAAGAAGGATATTTGAGATACAGAGGCACAGGTGAAGAAAAGACTGAAACTGGACTTATGCTGCCACAAGCCAAGGGATGCTGGGAGCCACTAGAAACTGGAAGGGCAAGGAAGGGTTTTCTCCTATAAACTTTGGATCCTGGTCTCCAGAACTATAAGAGAATAAATTTTGGTTGTTTGAAGTCACCAACTTGGTGGTGATTTGTTATCACAGCCCTTGGGAACTAATAAACCCTCTTTTGTGTTTCTTTTTCTAGTGATATTTGTGGTTGCTCTTGAGACTTTTTCCTGGTAGAAAATGTTTTCTCTCTTTGTGAATTGAAATTCTCCATATCCACTGTTCCTTGACACTGTGAGTGTAATTAGGAGATTACTGACTTCCGATTTTCTTAAAAGAAAATAAGTATCTCACCCTTCCTTCAATTTCTTTTCCTTTAGCAGGTATATCATTAAATATCCATAAATAAAATCATAAGATATTTGTTTGACTACAGAAGGCAAGAGAAGCCTAAATGTAAGTCCTAGATTACCTGATGCACAATCCATTAGGAAAGAAATTTATCGGTAAGTGAAACAAATTCACCATTACCAGCACACAGTATAAATCAAGGCCAGGAGTCATATTTAATTTTACACCTTGGCGATATTTCAGAGGTTTTACTGTAACTTGCAAGGAGTTAATGTACTGTGAATTCATTCCAGTACATTGATTTCTGCATTAGCTCAGTGAAAGATGTAGTTCTTTGGCA
This sequence comes from Miniopterus schreibersii, assembly GCF_964146895.1. Classification (NCBI taxonomy): domain Eukaryota; kingdom Metazoa; phylum Chordata; class Mammalia; order Chiroptera; family Miniopteridae; genus Miniopterus; species Miniopterus schreibersii. The sequence goes on along the minus strand of NC_138108.1, from coordinate 67,522,261 downwards.
AAAGCAAACTTTTGGAGGTAAATTTCCTTCATCATGTAATCCATAATTTAGAATTTATAATAACAGCTTGTTTTATTGTTCATGAATACAAATCATTGTCAGGATGCCCCAACATTCCAGCAAATAAAGAAAAAAAAGGAGTTTCATCTCTGAAGTGTGTTCCATGCAACCAAATCACTTTAAGAGCTTTGTTCTGTGCTACAGAGTTTGGAGGAGGTTGGCTCCGAATGCAGGATGCCTTCACCCACCTTGTTCTAGATAGCCATGCATTCTAGGTATTTTTGATGTCTCTTGTTTCCACCTTAGAATTACCTTTAAATGCTGGTGTTAGTAATATGCAGGATACTGATGGCAGTAGAACTTAATTCACCTAATGAAGTGTAAGCCTTAGGAATTCTCTCTTTCATGGGCATCTTTCAAGTAGAGGTTTCTAACTAGACCTTTCATAGATGCTTTCATGTGATGAGTGGGGTGACCCCTGACTGGTGACTTTCTGTATCTTCTACCTTTCCCTGCAGTACAAGCCCCACTGCCCCATCTGTTTTTATACTGGAATTATGAGCTATGTGTTTGCATTGCTTTAGTTGGGGGAGAAGTCCTTTAGAAACTTAGACTATCACTGTCAGGGGCAGTGGAGGACCGTAAAGGAATATTTCATCTGAAGAGGTCCCACTTACACAATTGGTGCCATGCTGGAATGAGGTCCCAGAGGTCCCCAGATCCTGCACATTTTCAAGAGAAGCCAGAAATCTTTATTTTCACATGAAATCCCCCAATAGTAAACTCTTGGTTTCAAAACAAATATACAGGATAGGGCAAAAGTAAGTTTATAGTTATGAGTATGCAAAACACAGTTTATTCTTGTATTATTAATTATTGTATTACTTTCCCTATGAACAACAGTAAACCTGCTTTTGTTCCACCCTCTATAAATAAACAAGAAAATAAAGCAGGTAGACAAAACATATATCCAATGCGGTGGCCCATATAACATCTGGATTTGGGCCAGAGCTTCCTTTGGGGCCTCCGAGGTGAAGGAAAAGGGGACAGACACTGTTTTCTAAGCTTGTGTATCTCTGAATCTTAGTGGATACTTAGAAGCATCTATCCTCTCATCAACCGGCCATTGCTCCTTGTTAGAATTAGTTGCATTAAACCCGTCTAAATAGTTGGAAAATGAAGTTGCTGTTTAAAGAGCTGGTTCACTGGCCATTCTGAAGATAGTAATTTTCCACTTAGACAGTATATTAGCCACGTGTACATGGCAGAGCTGGTTAATTGTAAGTAATATTCTATCATGTTTCATTATTTTCTTTAACAATATATGTAAATGCAAAATATAAAAATGTGCGAATGTAATATTTGTGTGTGTATATACATTATATATGTGTTTGTACGTATGTATACACAAAATATCATATTTAGTGACCCTGAAGCCTAAAGCCTAGCCATTAGTCACTTAACTTCCAAATTTTTCAATTATCTCTTAAGGCAGCTTATTCTCATGCTGTGTTTTTTCCATTCAATAGCAAACCTGAGTTAGTATCAGAATTCTTAATCAACTTTCTAAGCCCTCCAGCATGACATCCCATGTGGCACCGCCTGAACTAGCCAATTATATACACTTCCCAACCTCAGACTCCTATACAGAATATTTCTCTATGGACTTGTGAATATTTTAGGTTCATTCCCATCTTTTTAATTTAATTTGTGGTATCTCTCCTGCCTAGATTGCCATCTACATGTCCATTTTTCTTTTTAATTCTGCTATGCCTCAGAGGTTATTTATTTTAAGTTGGACTAAGATATATTAGAGTTGTGACTTGGGGACCTTAATATAGCAGTTGATTGGACATGGAATGTGTCAGAACAGATTGGGGACCTGAGTCCAGTTAAGGGGCCATGAAAATAAACCAGATGAGAGGAGATGAGTGCCTGGCCATGGCTGGTGGTGGAAGACTTGGAAAGACAGAGATGGACTCGAACAACAATTGCTTTACTGATCCAGTACAGAATCTCTCATCTTGTCAATGTTATCTTAGCCTTTAATTTGCATGTAAATGATCTGGAATGCAAATTGGCACCCAGATTTGATCATTAATACCCTATAATTTTTTTGCTAATGCATCTTTACAGAATTATATTCTCTATCAATCACTAGCACTACAAACAGGATAACGAAAAGACATTTTTACATATAGCTTTTAATAGTGCAAAATATTAGTATATCATTTATATATGAAAATTTCCACAAACTTCTACTTATTATATTTTTATCCTTACAGTATGAAAGGGAGATAAAGGCGTGTACTATTACATTTTTATTTTTACAGGAGGAAACTGAATTATTGGGATTTAAAATTGTATTCCAGATCACATAAGGTTAGACCTTGATTTATAATCCATTTTGCCAGTCCTTTTTTAAATAATAAATTACAAATTTTCCTGAAATATATATCCATAGACTGACTCAACTTCTGCAAAGTCACATTCTAATTTCATGAGGTTGCTGTTCAGACTGTGCTAACTGCTGATACAGCTTAACCTTATTTTTTCAGGGCATTATATATAGACTTTCAAAAAATTCTAAATATTCATTTTATAGGGCTTTTTATTTCATTTTCTGTAGATGTACTTTACTACGCCAAGGTTGATCCATAAACTATGCAATAGGTTAGGGTGTAGTACCAAATGTAACAGACAATGTCAGAATCTTAGTGGTTGAATGTCACTAAGATCACTCACTATCCATGTCCATCTTTTATCAAAATTGGTTGACTGGGGGCTCTGTTTAACTCCAGGACCTAGCCAGTGGAGCAGCCACTATCTGAAACACATCTAGTTCCCTGGCATAGGGAAAGAGAGAGTGTGGCAAATTACACTAGGGCTCTTAAACTGTTCACCTAAAAGGAACATGTTCACTTCTCATATTTCATTGGCTAAAGCAAATTATAAGATTATACCTGACTTCAAGAGGCCAGGAGGTACACTTATACTATGTGCCTAGGAGTAAAACCTAAAATATTTGGGGGGAAAGCACAAATGCAAGGCATACTCTGATATCAGCTTTCTGAACTTTTAAAACAATATAGAGAATGTTTGGTATAATTTAAGATTTTCTCAGGGCAAGAGATGTAATGAGAGGACTTCATACAGGCTCTTGTAGCCATAGTTCCAAGAATTACTCGGTAATATTGGCTTGTAAACAATCTGTATATCTTTGTAATGTTCCAGTTGGCAAGTTTATTATGTGGTTAAAGTCACTTTAATTTTAACAGCACTTATTTGCAGTGATGATAGAAACCACATAGTCCATACAGCCCTAACTGAACAGTTCAGATTGTTCTCTGTCTAGTGTTCCATTTGTCCCTAATATCCTCAGTGTCTTCTAAGAGAAAAACATCTTTCTTATCTATCTGGAGAAACCTGGCATAGGATTGTTAATGCTGAAACTCTGTCTATATAAACAACTGGAGATGCTATCTTGATGAATTTGCCTGGATAATCTAATTTTAAAAATTGGTCATATGATTTCGTTGACGGATTAAATTTACACTGATAATTTAGTTATAGCAAGTGAACCAGGTCTAGCAATTAGTAAAAAACCTGTTTCTAGCACAAATCATGTCAATAAATATTTTCACAGGAATCGAAGCCAGAATCCATTTATATTACCACAAACTGTCATATAATTTGTATATATTATTTGTATTATATAATTTAGGTGGTTGATTATGTACCTTTTTTTTTCATCAATAAGACTAATCTCTTCACCCTGGTCAGTGTGGATCAGTTGGGTGAGTCCTGTCCTGTGCACCAGGAGGTAGCCGGTTCGATTCCCAGTCAGGGCACAGGCCCAGGTTGCAGGCTCCATCTCCAGCAGGGGCGTGCAGGAGGCAGCTGATCAGTGTTTCTCCCTTTGATGTTTCTCTCCTGTTCTCTCTCTCCCTTCCTCTCTCTCTAAAACCAATAAAAACTTTTTTTTGTTTTTAAAGCCTGATCTCTTCCAAAATAGGAATTTAAGAGCAGGGGTTGATTTTCTACCCTTGTCACTCCAGCACCAAAACGAACATTCTGGGACTATAATAATGCTTTTTTCCTACTTGATCGTGAACTTGGGTATCACAGTCAAGCCTGGGTTCAAGTTCCCTTTCTATTTCTGACCAGTCAAGTGAAGCTTTTGGCATAGATGACCTTGAAACTACATCTAAAATAAAGTGCACCAATAAAATATACTTTTGATTATTAACACAAGTGGTTTACACTTAGATGATTTTTTTTTCTGGTAAATGTAATAAAATTTAATAAATATTCTGTGGAATATATTTTGAGTTTTAAGAAATCTAGGAAAACATTTTTTGTCAATATAATTATTTGAATTTTATGTAACTTCTAAATCAGCAGTATTTCAGGTGTCTGATTGGGTTTGGGGTCCAAACAAGATATTTATTTGCAGTATCATAACCATCATTTTATACAGCTTAACATTGGCAAGTCTATGCTGAGTAGGTTTTATATATTCATTAAAGACTATTTTTCTACTAGTAAGTGGTATATTCAAAATATTTCTTTTAATAACTCAAAATTTAAAAAATAAGAGATAAGTTAGGTGCTTTCCAACTCTCTCCTCTCAGGTTTCACAGAGTCCTAAAGGAGCTTGGAAGCATCTTTGAAAGGATGTAACTGCTTAGCTATATAAACTGTGCTGCTATGAACATTGGGGTGCATAGGGGGTGGAGGGGGAGAGAGTAACCAAAGACTTTATATGAATATATGCACAACCCAAGGACACGGACAATGGTGGGGAGAGGGACTGGGGAGGGGGAAGGAACGGGGGGGAAAGGGTCATTGGGGAGAAAAAGGGACATCTGTAATACTTTAAACAAAAATAAAAATTATTTAAAAAAAAAGAAAAAAAAAAGAAAAAGAAAGGATGTAACTGCTGTTCATGGGCAGTATTCTCAGGCCAAAATATAAATTCACCAAAGCAAACTGGCAGCCTTATTGAGGTGCTTCTACAATTCCATGCACTAATGGACTGAGATTTTTAAATAAATGTCCAATACTGTCAGCTTTCCCTTGAATACAATGACAAAATATTGATCTAATTTCTAAATTGTCTTGCTAAGCAAATATATAATTTAAACTACTCTCATTTTAGTCATCAGATGCTTTTTAGTGTGGTACATTACTAGATAAATACTAAAATGTATAAGTTAAAACAGTAAATCTTCAAATATTGAGGAATGAAAACATCATTATTTTAACTCACGAGTTTCTCCCAGATCTTCACTTTGAAGTGGGGGAGAGACAATCAGCATCGTCTTCCTCTTTTCCCTGTCTTATTTTTGGTACTGTGCTTTCATTATTCTAGCAAAGTGCCAATAAATAGGACATGCACTGTCTATTACTTTACACAGTAGGGAAATATAAGTAAATTAATCTAGGTTATTTCCTCAGGCTATGAATATCATCAATATTTTCTTCTTTCTAATCCTTCAGAACAAGCTCTTATAGAGGAAAAAATATGTTAGTACTTGAGTGATGCAGGAAAAATATGCACAGCAGGTAATATCCTGGGAAGTTGTTTTATCAGTACATCTGTAATACTCTCAACTATATATATATATATATATATACACACACACACACACACATATATATGTATATGTATGTATATGTATATATATGTATATATCTGTGTGTGTGTGTGTAAATACCCAAAGCGACACCTGAAAAAGGAAAGAATTTTAAAATGATTAACCCTGGAAAGTAGGGTTATTCAGGAGACTGATGTTTTTTATTACTTTTTATTTCTATTTGTGTTTCCCAATTGTAATAAAAATAATTTGATAGGGGGAAAAAAAGACTGTCTTATACATAGAGCTGTGATTTTACATATGTCCACTATACTAATTCTAAGAGCAATGTTGGGGGGTTAGCAATGAAGATTGAAAAGTCATTCCAGGTCTCTGGGCTTCAGCCTGAATGGGTAGGTCATTAAATAAACTCCTCCCATTATAACATAGAGACACTAATCATAGATCTTACTTAGTTCATCTTTATTCATAATAACAGATGCTTTCTGAGTATGTGCTATGGGTAATGTATATGGTTTACAAAAATCACAGTGTTAGGTGTATACTCTATTGATAATTCTGTAATAAATACTTCATATCTAACTTCATATGCATATAGATAACTAAAATAGAACATGAAAACCTCCCCAGGCTAAGTAATATGGTCCAAGCAATGTATTCTGCATATGAATTGTAGTGTAAAGTATTTTTGGTAGAAAAACTGCTTTTATAGCAATTGGATTTAGATTTATGAATGTTGTCAGAGAAGCTATTCTGTGATGTATTTTATGTGAGCTTTTAAAACCTTAGTGAAGATTCCATAGTCAGGAATTTGAATTCTCATTTGGTAGGTTAACCTTGTAGATAGCCACATTTGATCATACTTTGTTGCCACAAGTTGCAAGTATTAAGTAGGTGGGTAAAACTAATCCTTTCAATTATGAGATAGGCATAAGAATATCCAATTATTAAAGGTTTTCACTAAGGGCTTTCCTTTGGGGTATACTCTCACATGAGTATAACTTTCCTGAAAAATAAATGTTACTGTTGCTTAGTCTTGTTGAATTTCAAAACTATTTTATACTCACTGAATTGATGATTTTGACTTTTATAGAGATCCTCTGGGCTTATGTCTTATCAGGAGAAAAATAAATAAAACAGTGTATTAGAGGCTCTTTAATTAAAATCCCTCAATATGCAAATATAGATAAAAATAAAAATGAACTAGGAAGGCTAAAGTGGCTAGAGAAAGAAGTTTTGCAAGAGGAAAGGCATACATATTATTGGAGAAGGTGGAGGAGTCTGTGGACAGATTTCAAGACACAGGAGAGGGAAGGCAGGAGCAAAACCAGTCAGGGATGTGGTTCTCTGCCTTGACTGCATGTTAGACAACCCTGGAGACCTTTGAAAACTGCCAATGCCTAGCTCCATCTCTGGCCAAATTGGTCTTTAGTGTATCCTGGGCAATCGGACTATATTTTACACAGTCAAGTTGAAAACCCTTGTGTAGAGCCTCTAGTAAAGAATCTTATAGATTTTGCAAACTAGCTGGCACTTCATTTTCAAGGCAATGGAGAATCAGCAAAAGTTTTAAAAGTAGTAATGTAAATCATGTATTTTTATCTCTTTTAGATTATTTTTAAATTTATATTTCATTACAGTTGATATAGCTTTAGAAGAGTAATTTTTTTCCTCAAGGTGACTAATATTAAAAGAGAATGGTTAGAAAAAAGGGAGATTAGTGAAGAGAATATTGCAGTATTCCAGGCCAGAAACAATAAGGTCTTGAACCAGAGACTGGCAGAAGAATTGTAGAGTTGGGGCAAATCTGGGAGGTTTTTGCATGCGAATGTATTATAGCTTTGAATGTATGTGTAAAATAATGGAGGAAGGTCTAAGACGACTTTGAGATTTTTTTATTTTGGATAATCTGTTAGTTTTCTGTTGCTGCGTCACACACTACTACAGACTTGCTCAAAACATTTATTATCTCAGTTCCCAAGGGTCAGCAATACAGGTGTGCCTTCTCTAGATTCTCTGCTTAAGAGTCCGACCAGGCTACAATCAATATGAGTGCCAAGGCTGAGGTCTCAGCAGAGGCTTGACTGGGGAAAGCTCCCCTTCCAAGCTCCTTTGGAATTACTGGCAGAACTCATATCCATGCACCTGTAGGGAGGGCCGAGGCCCCTGTTTTCTTGCTGGCTGACAGCCAGGGCCTGCCCTCAGGTCCTAGAGGCTGTTCTCGGTCTCCCTCTCTGTGGCCACTCCATAAGCATTTAGACATGTTGAATTTGGGGGTAGTTGGGCATCCAATTGCAGTGGATGGGTAGGTGGTATAGAATTCAGTAGAGAGATAAGAATTGGGCATATTTATTTGATAGTGATCATCTGAAGTGCTAGTTAAATAATGAGATTATCTAGGACAATATCATAACAAGAACTGGACTAAGGACAAGAGCAGGACCAACTAAAGCTAGAACATCTGCATCAGTATTTCAACCCATACCTGCTGATTCCAGCCCAGTATCTCATTAAACTTTTGCCCACGCCTCTACTTTCTTCTTTCAACAATACCCTGTTCTCCCTCATTTGTGGAGTCCTCCCCCCCACTCCACATCACAGTACCCAAGAGTGAGAATAAAGAGCTTTCTTATTGAAAGGCGTGCAGATAACAGACACCAAGAGAGAGTGACTCTATCATGCTCCCTGTCTCCAGATGGAATTATAGGACTGGGGGACCCAATGCCCAGTGGGAGGAGAGGGTATCGTTAGCCCTGAACTGCGTCATTTCTTCTTATTAGAAAGCAGGACTAAGTGTGTATTTTCCCTCCATCCCAGATTTGTCCATGAAATAAGCAGATGGCACACATTTAGATTGCAGGTGTAATCATATGTACCTGTCCCTGAGAACTTTTGTCTGTTTATTCGAGTAGAAAACTGTCGAAGTCCCTGTGGCTGTAATTTTGAGCAATCTGGGCTGTAATAACGGAACAGAAAGGGAATTTGATCCATACATTTCGATCTGACCTTCCTTCCTTCTCTTGAATCTTTATCTTTCAGGTTATATTCAAGAAGAATGTGCCATCCCCTGCCCATTTGATTGCAAGTTAAGTGATTGGTCCAGCTGGGGGTCTTGCAGTTCATCTTGCGGGATTGGAGTGAGAGTTCGATCCAAGTGGCTCAAAGAAAAACCTTACAATGGAGGTCGCCCATGCCCCAAACTGGATCTCAAGAATCAGGTAAAGTGTACGGAGCAGCAAATACAAAGCTTAAAGAATTATCCTCTTTATTATTTCCTATTGAAATTGAAGCCATTATCTTGTTACAAGCAGATCATAAAAGGTTATCACAAGTTCAGAAGAAGGGTTCAACGAGCAGAAATTAATACAATACAATTAGTAATGGAAGCCTCGGCCACTCCTAGGTAATGTTTAGTTCAACTTGGTATTATGCACAGTAATAATGTTTACAAAAATTCGATCCAACTGATTTTAAATAATCTTGAAGTGTAATTTGATTATTTGTGATATTAAACACACACACACACACACACACACACTAATGTTGGGAGAATGTCAGTTAATGTATGTCCATAAATATAATTTCTGGTCTCCTCATATACTCCAAAAATGATGTTCTCTTTTGCCTTCACCTAACTCTTATTCTAATTTTTGTGCTGGTGATTCTCAGTCTTGCTGGTGTTTCCACAGCTCTTTATGCCTCTTCTGTTTCCCAAAACGTCAAAGCAGTTTTCATAAATGGAACCCTGAAGGATACCCTTCCATATAGATGTCTAGTCACAGTGCCATCCTAAGCAAAGTTGATTTGAGTATTTCAGTTTATTTTACCCATATAACAGAGTCTAAGATTTAGTTAAACATTATAATAAAGAACTAAATTTTCTCCCACAATTGCATACTAATTACTAGATTAGAGCTGATATATATGTATTTTAATCTAGTTGAATAGGTGAGGAACAAGATGATAGTTAAAATTTCTTTATTCTCAAAGAGGCGAAGTGTCTTTTGTGGGTATGTAGAGCCTTGAAAGCCCAGAACTGCTTTTAACAGAATAGCTACCAGGCTTGTATTACTAATTCTAGTATATTAATTTCTGTCAGCTTAACCCCATTTTGATTAGACTTTCTGTACAGGTTGTTTAATGGAGGGGAAATCCATGCATCTATTTTTAATTAATTTGAATAGTGTGTCTAGTACTACTTGGATTTTGATATCATTTGTCAATTCAAGACCAATATCTCTAGCTATTTTTTTTCTAAGTTTTGACAAAAGGCACATAACTCATTGAAAATGAAAACTTATCATTCCACACAGGTACTTAAGTTCGAAGACAGGGCAGAATGTGATGCGTCTTGTATTTTAAGGTTATGTGATAAAATAATGGCCCAGGTTTTTTCCTCAAAGAAGATGTAAACCTTTTGGGGAAAACAAGGCAGAGGATCATACAATCAATATAAAGTTTGCAAAAAAGCTCCAAAATACTGCAGTTTGGTGAAGGGAAGAATAATGAAGGTATTCGATTAATGAAAATAGGAGAGAGATAGTCAAGACATAGATAATCTGAGGAGATAAGCCTTCAGTACAAGGAATAACAGGTTTATGGTCACAAGGAAGACTTTCAAGAAAATACTCTATTTTCTAGGCATTTTAAAATGGTAAAACTACTAAGAATTTATAGTTATAAATAAAGGATGTAATTCTTTTCTCTTTTTCTAAAGCATCAATGAAATCCAAGTCTTTATAACACTGGTATTAAATACTATTTTTAGTATGTTAATTTTATGAACTAGGAAATTATCAAAGGAATAAAAGGATTATTTGAGCACAGATTTTTTAAGACAATATTTTCAGTACACAAAGGCAAATGTGTAGAAATGTGTCTATCAAATTGAAAGTATGAATGAGGTAAATGTACTTGTAAGCCTGTTGTGACTTATAGGAAACTTGTTCTAAACATTTCATTGATATATAAGACTGTATTCTTAAGGAGTAGTTTAAACTAAAATTAACCCCAAGTTCAATAACAATTTAGATAAACTCTATAAATTAAAATTAAGGTCGGGTGGGCCTGCCTGCAGGAGACCTTTCTGTGAAGTTCCAGAAAGGCATTATAGCATCCCAAAGACGTTTGTTGGTTGTGATGCTCAGAAATTAATCCTGACATTTAATGGTCAGCAATTGAATCTAGAATGGTCTGTATTCTAATATAAAGAGGTTTCCAATATCTAGCATGTGTATGGCTTAATTAAACTTGACGCTGAAAACTTCACCCCAGTCCATATTTTGTGTTTTTACATAAGTTAATTGATCACAGCAATACGTTATAAGCACTCCCTTCCACTTGTAAGTATGTGACTGGCAAGGGAAGATACTAGTGTGAAAAATCCTAAATTTCAAAGAAACCTCCTCAGAGCAGTTTCTTTTCTAAAGCAAGCACATACATACCTGTAGGTATATTTGTGGAAAGCTCTCCAGTGACTTCATTACATATTTGCTCTTATATATAGTATAACCCCCTGTGTGTATGTTGTATTCCATATAGAATTATTTTGAAGTTATTCACATTTTCTTAATTCATCTGAAAATAAATGGGGTTGCCAGGAACTTTCATTATTTAGGAAATATCTCTGAGCTTCTATTATTTATGGTGATTCTTCTTTAGAATCACCACTATTTGTTTTGCTAAAGCTGAAAATATGGTCCAGTTAGAGGTGCAACCACTTGAGGCTCTTTTGTAAAGTTCAGTTTTACTACTGGCTTTAGGATATTTGTCTTCTTTCCAATTGGTTTTAGGCTCAGATTTATTTTCCTATTTATGGAACCGTATGAATACTCTATCATCCATTCGCCCGTAAGAGCTGAAAAAAATGTAACCGAATTAATCAGTAAAAGAGGCACATATCTTTAGGACCTGTGCATGAGGAAAATTCAGTATGTGTCAGATTGAGCCTAACAAACTGTTCATAAAAAATATTAAACTTGGTCTTGTGTATGGATTGCCTATTATGCATATGCTTCCTCTGTTCTCTTTAGGTCTTTTTGAGGGCAAGGGCTGTCTTTCTACTCCTGTAATGCATTCAAGCCCCTAGTGGATTGTCAGATTCTATTCATCGGATGCTTTATTTGAAAAGAAGCCTTCTGTCTGGATTAGTGGGTAGACAGTTTCATAGAAAGCCAAAATATGTTAGAACTCTGGTCTCTTGTGTTGTGGTTTTTCATTCAAATTCTCAAAAACATGAGCTCTTCTAGAGAAAAGAAATAAGAACCTCCAAATTGTTATTGCCCAGAGTCTTTCAAGACTTACCTGGGAAATCCTAAGTGTTTGGATCCCCACTGAAATTTAACTCAGTGATAGAAATGGAAAGGTTATTATTACGTAGCGCACACAAGCTCATAAACTGTTCTGAATCCGTTAGTGAAATCAATATTTATAATCTCTCATAAACAGCCTCCCTTTTAAACCGAAACCTATCAGCATGATAGCTCTTTCTCTGGAAGTGCCAAAATGACAGCAATACTGGAGTAGCTTTCTGCTAAGTATATTTGTGATGCTAAATAGCTCCAGCAAGCAGTTTCCGCAAGCTCTTATCTAAGTGGAAAACTTCTAAGGAGTTTAATGGATTATCAGATCCATTGTTGATGTCCTTGACGCTACTGTGCATAATAAAATATATAACGCATTTTAATTTGTTTCTGCCTGTAATGCATCACGTGGATTTAAGTGCACTTGTGCTATATATTCGTGTGATTTTTTTTCTTTTGGAATTCTGCTTAACAGAAGATTCAATATGGGGACATTAAAGCTTCATTGAACTTACATTTCCCTTTACGAGTTCCTCACACCATTGAAGGCAAGAGAGTTCCAGGAAATGATACTGTGTTTATCTCTTGCAAATCTTGTTTTCAGTGTGTTTGAATAAAAATTTTAGACTGAGATTCATTACCTATACTTTTACAAATGCATGCTATCCATTTAAATACACGTTTGACAGAAGTTTTCTTCTGCTCGCAACAGACTGAGAGGATACAAATTAAGTATGTGTGATCTCTAGAAGCAATTGGTATTTTAAAGGTGTGCCTACTCCCCAAAGGGAAGTGGTCTACATTTGGAAATGATGCATTATAGTGTTCATAGCAGGACAATCATGTTTTAAAGAATACTTTTTTCCTCAAATCTATACAGTTATATTTTAGCGTGAACACTTTTTCCTTAGAAGGCAGCTTTGGGGTGAGAAAGGGTTTCTACAGAGAGAGTTTTTGCTCATGTTAGTATTGCTGCATTAGTTATAAGCAGCATGCTAGGATCTAGAAGTAGGATAACTGTCATTCTTTCTGGATGTGTACCTACCCAGGAAACTATGGCGACACTTAAGGTTTAATTCAATTTAACCAGTTTCAGCCTCTTTGCAACTAGCCAGACTTGCACGCACTCTAACCGAATCCAAATCACTCCTGGCACAGTCCTGATGGCTTTGGATTTAGGGCTTTGGCAGGAGCCCCAGACTGATGGAGCAAGGAGCCTCCTTGAGCATCTGTATGGAAGCAGCCCGAGCTTGGCCGTGATTAAGTGCATTCGGGTTACTGCTCTTGCAGGGGTCGGGGTGGGGCCTGGTGGTTTCACCTTTGGTTTAAGTATGAAATATCATATGTCATAGAATTAAGGGATGCAGAGTGATTTATTCTCAGGGTTATTTAAGATGATATAATAGAGGCACATACCCCTAACACATTTTACCTTTCCTCGGCATAGCAATTATTATCCCGGAGCCCAGGGACACTCCCCCCATCTCAGAGGCAGCAGGAACGGCTCCTAAGGGCTGCTGTTCTTCCATTTGTAGCCTCTGTCCTGTCTGCCAGCTCCGGCTCCCCTCTCAGGTTGTGACATTGTGCTAATTGAGCTGAGTTGAGCTCAGAGGAGAGGCAATTTTTCTTTTTTGTTCTTGCCCTGTCACCATCTCTAAGAAAAATTGTTTTTTCTCCTCAAGAGATTGCTCTCCCCGACATTTGCGTTCACACACACCCTGTTCTTGATCATTCCAAAGGAATACCCCTCAGGCTTGTTAAAATATTTTGAAACTTCCATCATTTTTCTTGAGAACTACCAAAGTCATTCATGATTAGCAGTTTTCCTGTACTGCTCGTCCACTCTGTCTTGCATTTTATTGGGTTTTTGTGTTTTTTAAATAGAGGATATTGCTACTCTTCATGCATTAAAACTCACTTTTAGTTGTTATTCAAGATATTCTATGCCCTTCTAGAATGTTCTGTACTAGACAGGCTTGGCAAATGTACAAATGCAGGGATTTTAGAATTGGCTGGACTGGGGATGGCAGTAAAATTGTGGAGCAGGCACATTTTTTCACGTTTTGTCTGGAATTCTCTCAACGTGCTCCCATATCTCATATTTTCCTGAGGCCGTGGACTCTTGAACTCCTGAAATAGTATTTTAGAAAGCACGGGCTTAGCAGAAAATCACATCTGTGTTTGCGGTTTTGAAAAACTGTCTTCTTCATCAAGTACTTCAAGTAGAAATTCTCAAGTACTTTTCTGGAGAAAATACTGGCAGAACCTGCTTTTCATATCTTTTCTGAACCATCCTGTCACTTAAACTTTCAACACAGAATGGAAATGTCCCTCCTTCTTTATTTCCTTGAAAGAATATGGATCTGACGAACCACAAGCATTTGGTTATACTAAGGGTTTTTTTTTTTTCTTTTTTGTTTTTTGTCTTTTTAAATTCTCACACCAGGATATGTTTTTATTGATTTTAGACAGAGGAAGGGAGAGAGAGAAACATTGATGTGAGAGAAAAATGTCAATTGGTTTTCTCCTGTACCCACCCTGACCAGGGATCGAACCCGCAACCTCTTGGTAGGTGTACAGAGCAGTGCTCCAACCAACTGGGCCACCCAGCCGGGCCTGAGCATTCTTGTTAGAAAATTAGATGGTGAACTGATGGGAGTACAGCACTTTCTTAAAAAAATAGCTTGCTTAAGACCTATTTAAAAGTTAGGTTCTAAGTAAGGTTTTAATTGAGATATAATTAACATGTAACATTACATAAGTTGAAGATGTACAGTGTGGTAATAGATGCATTTATATTTTACAGTGCGATTCCCACCATAACATTATTTAACACATCTCTCAGGTCACATGCCATTTCCTTTTTTGTGGTGAGAACAACTGAGATCTAGTCTCTTAGCCACTTTGAAATTTATAATATATATCATTGACTGTAATCACCATACTGTGCATAGAGCGCCACGACTGATTTATCTACAAGTTGCAAATCTGCACCTTTTAGATTTTCAAGCTTGTTCCCTATATTAAATTACCAGGAAGCAAATTACCTAAATCCTGGCTAGATCCTTTGATAGATCCCTGCAGAAAAGCATTTGTTGAATCATGATATATATTTTCTACATGCCTTAAGAGTCAAGATAAAAATAGTCTCTCTGAGAAACTTGTCGAAATCTTTTGAAATCCGCAGTTTATTTTTTCAAAACCTTTACTGATCAGAAGTAGAGAAAAACCACTGTGGGTTGGGGGAAACTGGGTATAAAAAGAATTTTCCAGGCCCCTGCTCTGGAACTGTGGTCAGTACAGTTACAATGGATCCAGGAATGTGTATTTGTTAGCAGAATTTGTCTTTGCTGGTTCTTCTGATTAGGCAAGTTGGAGAACACTGGGCGAATGAAGATTTTTGGTACTGAGGCTACTATTTCTGCTGAGTTTAGCTCTGGAAAAGATTTTCTCTTCAGTTGACTTAGCCTGCCCTTTCCAATCTAAACAATGGACACAACCAGTTGCCACTCAAAGTAAATCTGGGAAGACCTATTTTACAGAAGAGGAATCTAAGGCTTAGAGGGGTAAGATTACATGCTCAACGTCACCCACTGATGATTATAAAGGTTAAGAGTCGATCAGGTCTGAGGTCAGATGCTGCGCTACCATCTGCTGGCTGTGGGAACGTGAGAAAATTAATCTGAGTCTCAGTCTTATAATCTGTCAAATGGGCATAACAATGGCAACTAGCTCATAAGATCATTGTATTAATATAAAATGAAAAGAAATATAAATTTCCTCTCATTGGTTGGCATATAGTAAGTGCTTGATAAATGTTTAGGTAGGATTATATTTCCTTGGTCTCTAACATAATTTGGTTCAAATTCAGTTGGCTTTCACCTATACCACATTGCCTTATAGGGCTAAATTGTGCAGATTGCTTCTCTTATTACACTGATCTACTGAGACTATTTTTTAAAGTATGGAACGCTTCACGATTTTGCGTGTCAGCCTTCTGCAGGGGCCATGCTTATCTCTACATCACTCCGGTTTTAGTACGTGTGCTGCCGAAGAGAGCACTCTCCTGAAACATTTATAACTCTGCTTGCAGGCATAGTAAAGGCTGCTGGGTCTGCTGCTGCTGTGGGAAGTCTGTTTTGTTTTATTTCTAAACAACTTATTCGGCATTGCAATTTTTCTAGTGGCAAAAAGGGATATAACGTTTTACATATTTATGACTAATTTCCTATGAATGCGTGATTCTTTGGATCTTTATATAAATGATTTTATTAAGGAGCATAACCAAAAGTTACACAAATCATTATGGGTAGAGCCCTATGAATTTTCACAAAGTGAACCTTCCCATCTAGTTACCACCCATGTCAAGAAATAACAGTCATTCCTCAGTATCCATGGAGGATTTGTTCTAAGACCTCCCTGGGATACCAAAATTCATGGATGCTCAAATCCCATATGTAAAATTGTGTAGTATTTGGCTATAACCTATGTACGTCCTTTTATGTACGTTAAATCATCTCTAGATTACTTACACCTAATACAATGTAAATGCTATGTAAATAGTTGATATACTCTAGTTTTTAGGGAATAATGTCAAGAAAAATGTCCGTACATCAGTACAGATTCAAGCATCCTAGGCCTAACTACACAGGACACGTCAGCAGCAGCCGAACTTTCCCCCGAATGTGTTTGATCCGTGGTAGTTCGGTGGACCTGGGAGCGTGGCCCCTGTGGTGTGGAGAGCACACTGTGCATCATCAGTACCGCAGGTGCCCCCTCCGTGCCCGCCCCCTGCGCTGCCACTTCCCCCCACCAGGTAGAACTGCTTTTCAGACTTCTAACTGAATTAGTTTAAGCGTCCAAAAAACTTCACGTAAATGGATTCTGCACTTTGTACTCCTTTGTGTCTGCCTGTTTGTCTCCTCAGCTTGTTTGTGAAATTAATTCATGTTGTGATATGTAGCAATGTGTTGTCCATTTTTATTGCTTTGTGTTATGTCCTTGTGTGCATCCTGTTCTTTGTTGTGTATGCCACACTTGATCCGTTTCTGATGTGATGGGTGGCCCTTTGACTTCTCCCAGTTTGGGCTGTTACCAGCAGCACAGCTATGACCATTCCCTACCTGCCTTTGGTGCTCAGATGTGTGCATTTCTCTTGGGTACATACCTGGGAGGAGAATCTCTAGCTTATAGGCTCGGCATATATTCCGCTTCAGTAGCTGAATATATTTGGCATTTCATTTTAAATTGTAAATTATTACAGGTCTTCCTAAACACAGATAGTATATAATTCTAGATAATGACTTGACGTTTGACCTGCCTGACACTATGAAAAGGGGTGTGAAAGCCATATGGAGGCACTTCTTACGTCACCCACGCAGTGACTGCCAGGTACTCCCGAGCCATGTCTGCTTCCAGAGAGAACAAATCCGAGCACTACCTACCTCACTGCTGGCCTCCGCTCACCTCTCTCCTAATCAGCCGTCATAACCGTCATCTCCGTGATCTCCTCCTCTCCCCTCCTCTCCCCTCCCCTCCTCTCCCCTCCCCTCCTCCCACCCACCCCCACTCTATTTCTCTCAGAGCAGGCTCAGTGAACTTTCCAAGTCACAAAGCTGTTCATACTTAAAGTCTCTCATAGATCTCAAGCTACCTTTGAGATAAAATGCATAATATAGTTTATAAGAGATTTCATGACCTGGTTCCAACCACATTTCTTTAAGCTCAGAGTCAGCAAGGCCCTCAGGCTAGGGAAGCTGCTGCTGAGCCAGGAGGAAAGAGCCCCCTCTGTCTATCTCCTTACCAGCTCTCATACAGGCTTTCTCATAAAGAATTACAATTTCACATTCTCAGGATGATCATATCAATCAATCAATCGATGCCCAACTTGGTGTCTTTTAATAGAAATTGCCTTTCAACTTACAATTCACCAAACATTCTTTAATGAGATATTTTGATTTACTCTCATACTCTTTCTCTGGAAGTCCCTTATCAAATCCCCTCTACACTGGATTAAAATCATGCTCCACTGTCATTTACATATAGACTGCTACCCTGAAGAGTCTTTCTTTTAGATAACAAGGTAAGGGACTCTGTGCCTGTGCCAAAAGCAAGTATGGAACCAATTGCAAAGTCCATTTTCAAAGACCGTTCCAAAGCAGCAGAAGGGTTGTGCAAAGCCGTCTTCTACCCTAATAGATACAATCTTATTACCGTTAGAACTGAAGCTAAATTAACTTGAGTAGTGGCATTAGGAAAGACATTTGAATTAAGCCCACCCTCCAATGCCCTGTCTTTGAAATGGGGGCCAGCAGGGACCATGTGTCATTAACCAGAATGGCAAACAGAGTAAAATTGCTGTCACATGGCTCTGTTTTTGGAGCAAAGGAACACAACTAAAGTTATTATTGATCCAAAATTGGATATTTTGTTCATTTAAAAGGACATGTGATACTGCATATTGTATTTATATATTTTTAATTTCCAAATGTGTCCTATCTGATCACCTATTTAATATTATATTTTGCCTCCCCCTAACCCACTCTTCCCCTTTACCCTTCCTCAGCTCCCCTTTTCCTCCTATATCTTTTTCTCTATTTCTCTCTTTTTTTCTTTTGCAATTTTTGGCTCTCTCTCTTTGCCACCCTTAGAACAGTTTTCCTGCCCAGTTCCTGAAGAGCACCTTGAAAGCTGGTAATGGCATTCTCTTAGGCTGGGTTCTCCTGGAAGCAGAGCCTGAGACAGGATCCAAGGACAAGAATTGTGTTTATCTTTTTTTTTTTTAATTTTATGGATTTCAGAGAGAGGAAAAGAGAGGGGGAGAGAGAGATAGAAACATCAATGATGAAAGAGTCATTGATCGGCTGCTTCCTGCACGCCCCCAACTTGGGGATCAAGCCTGCAACCTGGGCATGTTCCCTGACCGGGAATCGAACCATTAGGGAAATGATTAAGAAGGGCTGCGGGGAAGGGAAGAAGCCAGTAAGAGATGCCTCATAGTGGCCACCAAGGCTGAAGCTTGTGGGAAGGAGCTCTGGGGGACTGTACAGAACCTATGCCCGAGGTTTATTGTACTTGAAGGGCCAGGAAGCTGGAATGGAGAAATTTCTGGGAGGTGCTGGTTGAGGGGAATGTTAAGTCTGTGCACTGTGGGCCACGCATAGCCAGTCTTCCTATGTTTTGGAAAAAAGCTCATAGGCACAGGGACCAGATGCTAGCAGGTGAAATAAGGCCAGGGCACAGTGAAAGCTTGCTACTGGTATTATCCCCACGTGAGTCAATGTACCTAGAGGCATTGAAGTTGCTCAGTTGGTTATGTTTACTGAGGGCAATGTGCTGTCCATGTCATAATCAGAAGTCCACTTTTTTCCAACAAAAATATACTTTACTACAGCCCAATGGTCAGATGGATGTACACTTTCGGTAGTTGCATTTGGAGTAAAACTGATTTATAATCTTCTGGCTGTGCAATCTCATCTGGTCTCCCCTGAATCTGACTCCATGCCCTTAATGGATGCTGGGCCAAGGTGATAGAAAAGAGTAAATCTGGGTACAGAGACCAAACCCTGCCCCGATTCAGGAGATAGAAATAAGACCGTTCAGACCAGCCCCGCCTATACCCTTTTTCCCATTAGGCACTGTGTATCCTGTTGTGTCCTTTCCCCATGGCTGGTACCAAGTACAGTTTCGCTTGCCTAGAGGTAGGTGTAAGCAGGAGGCAGAGTAGAGTGCGACTGGCATGAGACTCTCGGGCGGCATTCTCCAGGCATGAAAAAAGGGTATCTGGGCACAACCCAGGAGTTCCAGGACAGTTGTATGCTAGAATGACAGACAGTTCAAGCTGGGAGGAACCTGAAGCTATATAATCTAGTTCTCAGTCACGGCCACATGTTAGATCTACTTTAGAAATGTTACATTGCTGCTCCCCAGCCCAGACCAAGTAAATCAGAATCTTGGCTGGTGGGATCCAATTGTCTCTGCTTTATAAAATCCTCAGGGGAGGATTGTCTAGTGTGTAACTAGGGCTGAGAAGGGCTGTGTAATGCAACCCCATCATCTTGTAAATGAGGCAATTGGCTCTGGGAGGTGGCTTGCCACCTAATTACGGGCTGGCACAGGGGCCCTGCCTCTTGTGCATTGTCATTCCCTTCCTCTTTGAACACTTCTCTCATCCAAATGAACACAAGTGCAGGAGGAGTCTGTGGCACAGTGTGCACTACATGGTCAGCATCCTCTTAGGAAGCAGGCAAGGGGCACACTGACCTCATCCCACAACATTTCCTCCTGACAATGACTCTCTCTGAACTATTAAAGGCAAGTGGCAGTTACTACAAGCGAGTGACCTCTTGTGGGAGATGATTTAACTGAACATGTGGCCTCCAAAAACTGCCTTTTCCTCGGCCATGAGGGGACTTAGCTGGTGGCCGGGCAAATAGCCCTGCATATGGAGAAAAATAAAATATAAGGTGACCGATGAACCTCTGGTTTAGGGTGGCATGATATAGTAGCAAATGTATTTTATTTTGCATTTATGATCATCCAGCTGTGCAATCTCATGCTATATAAAATTAGGGACATTGAGAGGCGACCTATAGAAATGTAATGGGGGGGTACAATTATGGAAGCGTAAGATGTGGACAGGGACTCTTAGCAACAATAATTTATTAATGATCTCTGATAGTTTTCAAAAAAAGGTGTAGAAGTAAAATGGAATTCAAGGGAAGGGAAGGTTGCAGAAGGCCGCTCTAATGCTGTGCCCCTCGGCCATCATTTATTCATTCCCCCATCCCTCCTGCAAACACACTGGGAACAGGGATGCGCCAGGAGGAGACTGTCGCAGCTCGGCTCAGCCTCTGCTCAAGGAGCCTCTGTGGGAAGCCGCTTGCCTGGAGGCTGGAGCGAGGGCTCGCATAGGCCAAGGTGTAGATGGCAATGCTCACGGCATCAGAACCGTTTTACATTCTTTAAAAACACACGGAACCAGTTGGGACTCAATCAGCAAGATCACCTGTTCCTTTTCTGGATTAAGATGATTTGCATCTAACAGAAACCTCGACCCAAGTTGGCTGAAGCAGTGAGGAACACATTACGTCACGTAACAAGCAATCCAGTGGCAACGCAGGCCCTGGGCTTGGTGGCTTCTGTGGCTCAGCAGTGTCATAAAGGACATAGTTTCTGCCAGTCTTTCTGCTTTGTCGTCTTCGGCCCTGCTTCATCCTCAGGGCGTTAGCAAGGTGACTGTCATCAACCGTTTCAGTGTAGCCTCTGGATGGAGCAATGGCCATCAGAATAAGAGTGCCTCTCCTCTGGTGACCTTGGAAACAACACACATTTCTGGGAGACCCCTGGTTCCCTGAAAGACCTTTACCTCACATGGGTGTGGTAGGGCAGCGTTTCTTTACTTTAATGGCCATGATACGAATCACGCGACAGATCTTGCTAAAATGCAGACTCTGAGTAGATCTGGGGGAATGGGGATCCTAACAAGTTCCCAGGGGGTACTAAAGCTGTGGGTCTGCAGGCCACGCTTTGAAATGCTACGGTGCACCAGCTGGGGGAGCCCTTTGCTAGACTGCTCTCTGGGGGTGGCCTGCATGTTGAGGAGTGAACCACAATGTCTACTATAATCTCTTCATTTTACTCTCTTTTTGACATCTAATTTGATAAAAACATCATTAGTTTTAAGTAAAATTTTGAACCTTATATTGAGATAGAAAAGTTAAGCAGTGTTTTTTTGTGTGTGGTTCTTTTAATTTTTTTTTTTTTAAATATATCTTTATTGATTTCAGAGAGAGAAAAGGAGAGGCAGAGAGAGACAGAAACATCAATGATGAGAGAGTCATTCTTCAAGCCCGCAACCCGGGCATGTGCCCTGACCGGGAATCGAATCCTGATCGCCTGGATCCTAGGTTAACTCTCAACCGCTGAGCCACGCCCGGCCAGGCTAAGCAGTGTTTTTAATCGAATATCCGAAAGTCTCTTTTGCTTGAAGATGACCCACTAGAGCTCTTCCATGACACTCCTTTTTCATTAGGAGGCTATCATTCCATTTTGCAAGTTGTTTGGCATAACCAGCCTTCCACTGCCTCATTCCATGTGCTAAATAAGCAGACTTCAAATGAGATAAGCAATAGATTCCTCTACCACATGTGTCTTGTTTTCTCTCTTCTATGTAGCCCATGCAAACCTTTCTCTAGATTTTCACCAGTAATTTAAAGGCATGCTGGAATTATGAATATATAGGTGAGGGTTCATAACAGCACTCATGAAAAAAGGCAGCACTAATATCTCCTTTGTATTCCTCCAGAATGTTCCAATTCAAGTAAACCTTCTATAAACTGTTCAACATTGTGACACTATTTTGTAATGTGAGTAGATGGCAGAGATAAGTACAGCTGAATATCATTTTGTATAAAAATGAAATAAGAGCCTATATTTATGGGAAAGAAATGGCAGTGTAAATTGCTCCTTTGAGAAGATTTATATACTTAAATTTAGATATAAAGTTGCTTTAAAATAAAAAGACCCCAGTGGTGATACATTCAGAATAGGTGAAGATGGAACCTTAGAAAATGTAAAGCAATATGACATCAGACACTAGGGTTTGCTTTAATATCTATACGTCCATGTAGTTGTTTGCTAATGTTCTGTTTGGTATTTGTCCTGGTTCATCCTGAGATTTGAGGCTGCTACAAGGCAGATATTTTGTCATTTGTTGCCATCACCGTTCTTCAAAGGGCTGCTCAGTCACCACCTTGTTGCTCAAAGTTCATGTGCCTTAACAAATAAAAAAAAAAATGTTTTAGAGGCTAACAGTTTTATGTGTGGGTAGAATTTCCATCATGGTGAAAGTGTTACATGCTCTGCTCTGAGGAGATTCTGAGTCATCAGAATAAATACCCCAAATGCGATAGACTGAATGTTTGTGTCCGCGAAAAGTTCATGTTGAACCCTAATTCCCACTGTGTGGTATTTGAAGGTGGGGCTTTTGGGATATGATGGCATGGGGATGAAGCTCTCATGGAATATCCCTTGTAAAAGAGACCCCAGAGAGCTACCTAGACCTGCCTCCAAGGACGACACGGGGGAAAAGTGACTATCTATGAACAGGAAGCGGCTTTCACCTGATCCAGAATCTGCCACCACCTTGATTTTGGACTTGCCAGTCCCCAGAACTGCAAGAAAGAAATCTGCTGTGTATAAGCCACCCAGTCCGTGGTATTTTTGTCATAGTGCGCATGGGTATTTAGATACTTTATGTTCAGATTCCATTTTTAGCCTTACATTTACTGCCCTTACGGCTTTTTATGGTGCTTTAATTTATAACTCAGAGCTAATAACTAGATAAGCACAGCCAAGCCCTGGCTCCTAGACTGAGAGGGGAAGTTTGATTCGGTCATATTGCTGCTGTATCAGTGTGGTTCATTCCTCTCTTTTTGGTGAAAAAGAGACGGTGGCTTTTTGATGAAAACTGAATTGCTAACTCTGTATATTCACTTTTTTAAAAAGGGTGATTTTCCTACATGTAGTGACTAAAGCCATGTCTACATGAATCTGAAACAAATAAAATATTCAATGAATTTCAGGGAAAATAACCCATAAAACAGAACATTTGGTGACATGAATATAAACCTATATGGACATATCTGGAGTCTACTCACACCTCCCCTGCAAATTGTAAACATAAGAATTGAAGTCTACTATGCCTAGGAAACCAAACCATAAAAATAACTAAACAAAATACTGAATAATTGTGTGGAGAAACAATCAAGTTAGCTATTTAATGCTAAATAGTTATGGAAAATAACTAAGAGAAACTGACTGGAAAGTGCTTTAGGATGTAAAAATGAAATATGAACACTTTTAACTCAATCTATGACCCTCTTTGCATGAGTTATTGCCTGTCATTTGAAATGCACATTATTCAAAACTACTAAAAAATCTGCTCTGGCTTATTACTTAATTAAAAGTAAGTTATGAACATTTTCAATCGTTATATAATTTATATCATTTTTAAGTCATGAATTTCCCATAGTTCTGTGGCCTTAATCATCCAAAAAAAAGTATGACTCTGCTTAAGTACAATCACTCTGCCTTGTCTCTGCTCTAGCAGATGTTACAAAAGAAACTATCACAGCTGGTGAAAACTGATATTCGAAAGTATAAAACATGGCAGTGAGAAGATTAATTATCTGTATTTAATGCCCTTGACTCTTGAAAACTTTAAACTTTTTTCACAGTAAGGCCAGTGGTTTCACTGTCTGCTTGGCAATGGGCAGATGACAATGTTCTGCTCTATTTTACTTTATGATGAACCGTAGAGGGCCAGACTGGTTGTTTCTCTAATGAGTTTATAGGAGATGCTTCAATGCTGATGCATTAACTGCATCCTTGTATTGCTATGAGGAAGTGAAAAGTAGTTTTAACAACTTGCTCAAATTATCACCATTAGAGTGAATGAAGCACTAAAAATATATATATATTTACCAGATGTGTAAAGTGATTAGGTTGGGAGAAAATATACAATTAATTTACATTTTAGTACTAAGTACAAATTTTAATTTATTCTGATTAACTACTTTATAGCCCATCTCGAATACCATTTACAGGCATTATAGAAAGGCTGTGAAAGGAGTCATAATGAAGAGAGAACATGTCATTGGCATAGAAGCAGAAGGGTTTCATGAAGGGTTGAAGTTTCACTCGTCCAGAACCTGTTACTGAATTAACACCCTGGAATCGATATAGGGAGCACATTAACTCAACTATAGCTTGTATTAAGGTTTAATTCCTCCACAGACCAGGTAACTTTTTCTAATCTCCATGTACATACTTTATACTTGGCTACAGTCATGTCATCATGCAAAAGGATAAACAGATTTTTTGATAAGAATAATATAAAGGGGGACTGGCTAAGTGAAAATTGATGGTTGAGCTCCAACTCTCCCCCATAGTTGCAAAAAGCATTTAAAGCATGAAGGCTGTTGAGATAATGTGTTCAGTGGACCTAACATAACGCCTGGTGTGTATTAAGCATTCTCAAACTAATAGCTGTCATTATTAACATCATTATTAATCATGTTGCTGTCACTGGAGAAAGAACAGTCTGGAAATAGATTCTTGCAGTGTAGCAGGGAAAGCATTTCAGGGACGCTCGAGAAGGAGGATTTGAGCCATAGTAGCAAGATTTATTAGGCTGCCCTTGAAGAGGCGGTTCCATTCAACAAGGCGCTTCCCCAGAGGGTCCAGCAGCAGAAGTTGGTTGATGTTGTGGTCAACATAGTCTGCTGTCCATCTGCCCCGATAGACCACACCTAATGCCTCGTCCATGATGGTTGAGCTCCATCTGGCTGCAGAAGAAGTCTAGCTT
Source organism: Miniopterus schreibersii (assembly GCF_964146895.1). NCBI lineage: Eukaryota > Metazoa > Chordata > Mammalia > Chiroptera > Miniopteridae > Miniopterus > Miniopterus schreibersii. The sequence continues at coordinate 67,496,990 of NC_138108.1, read as the reverse complement.
TCAGGGCCACAGGCCTACACTGGTGCCCACCAGGCCCAGAAGGGTCAGGGCCCAGAGCTGCAATGCCATCACCCCCGGCACCCGAGGCTCCACTGGTCCAGCTCAGTCTCTGCTCCTAGCTGGCATCAAAATTCTTAGCTGTGTGACCTTGGGCAAGTTACTTAGCTGCTCTGTGCCTCATTTCTCCATCTTTACATCTGTCACCAAGGCTTGATGGTGCCCAGGCTGTGATCTTGCCCACGAGGCTGCCACCCAGAGACAGGCTTTTGTTAATCTTTAATTATGTTTCCTTGGGTTTGGGAAGGGGCAGGCTTTCTTTCAAACTACCCAGTCTCTTTTCTGGTTTTTCCTGGGGCTGTGCTAGTGCCCTCTCTCCATCCACTTCTTTCCCTGGATTTTCTGGGTTTCGTGAACTTATCCTATCAGGGCTTTTCCCCAGATTTTCTCAGGGTTGTCTCCTCCACCCTTATGGACGTTATAATATATATTTATTATATTATATTATATTTGGCTCCTACTGCGCATGGCTCATAGTTCTGCTCCATCATCTGGCTTCTACTGCATATGTGCTTAAAGGACATCCCCCTGGACCATTTTCCCCCTCCCACTGTTAATCAGAGGACTCATCGGGGTGACCATAAAAAGCTGCCTCTTCCTACTTAATCAGGCTGGTTTCGTTTGCTGCCTTCCTTTTGCTAATAACTAACTGCCCACCGTGACCATGCCAGGAAGGATTCTGGGAGGAATCCTTGGATACACCACCATATTATAAATTGTTTTGAAGTCCAGATATTATAATCCGGTGGTCTGTTGGCAAGCTCTAGGCTGAGGGGTGCATTGTTCAGACTGTTCAGTGTTTGCTACCGGGCGTTAATTTGTGTGTGTGGTTTTTTGGTTGTTTTTTAGTGGCAAGATTTTTAAAACAGGAATTTTTGCATTAAAATTTGGATCTTAATATCAGGATGTCTAACAAGTTTCAGGTGAATCTGAGAATACCCCTTTAAGGTCCATTTTCCTTCCCTCTCCCCACAGTCTCCTACCCCCATCCCAAGCATCAATAGTCTGGTTGATCCCTTAATAGGGTGAGAACTAGGGTGAACTAGGGTGAGAACACCTACACTTCACATGTTTCGATAATTAAGTATAAGTCAAAGCCACAGACTCCCGTGTTGTATAAAATATGTTTTACCCCCTACCTGAATAGATAGACCCTCCTGACCCCCCAGGAGGCTGATTTCCAATGTGGGGTTCTCATAGCTCCGAGGCGGAGTGTGGGGCCCAGGGAGAGCCCCCTGCAGTCTGTGCTCGGAGGCCTGCTCGTCCAGCCAGCCCGCCCCGGGACCTCAGGGCTGCCCGCTGCAGGGGACCCCCACGGCCACTCTGCGGGCCTGGGGTCGCTCGTGTGGGGCGGGGGTGCAGTCCTGCCTCTGAGGAGGACAGGCCTAGGGAAGAGGCACTCACCAGTCACGGCAGCAGCTCAAACCCACTTGGCAGGGAGTTCTGGGGCCCCAGGTTTGCAGAATGTGCTGTAATAGATTCTAGAAGGAGGCAGCGAGAACAGGCTGCTGGGGGCACGTCCCCTTGACTCTGCAGGTTATTGGCCCGTAGAAGAGAGGGGCCCCTGGAGGAGGGCCAGAGAGGGTCCCTCTGTCCTGGGGGTGGCGTGGGCTGGAGGGTGGGGGGAGCCAGAAGGCATCTACCTTCAATGACCTTTCCTATTGAGACTTGTACTAGCACATTTGTATGGTCGCTTTAAGATTAAAACATTATTCTTGGAATTTGGGTCTCTATCAAAAATGATAACATGAATGATAGAAAAATAATATGGAGAGTTTCAAGAAAATAGTGCTTAATTCTTAAAGGTCGTTTTGCTTATTTATGTCACATGCTTAATGCTCAGGCTCTGCAGGTGTTTAAATTCGAAGCCCTTGTCCTCCCGTCCATCTTAGAGGTACCTTGTTTGTGGTACAGAGGAGGGGCTCATAAATATTAACTGCTTGTCTTACTGCCAGAATGTGAGATTTATGAACCACTTATTGAATTATTTCAGTTGAAATACGAAAGGATTTGGGAGAGTTCCATCTAAAAGTCTTTTAGGAAAGTGCCCTTAAAACAGTGATTATCAAATTTTCTGGTTTTCAGGGTTTTGCACTCTCTTAAAAATTAATGAGGATTTGAAAGAGCTTTTGTTTGGGGGATGATATCTATCTACATTTACTGTACTAAAATTTAAAGTGAGAAATTGAAAAGAGATTTATTCATTTTTTAAAAATATGTAACTAAATTTAAATCCTTTACATGCTGACATTCTTAATACTTCTATGAAAAATAACATTATATTCCAAAACAAATAATAGTCTTAAAAAGTGGCATTGTTTTACATTTTTACAATTTTTTTGATATCTGGCATCGTAGAAGATAGCTGAATTCTCATATCTGCTCCTGCATTCAATCTTTTACAATGGGCTGTTTCAGTGAAGTATATAAAGAAATTCCAACCTTACACAGATATATGGCAAAAAGGAGGAGTATTTTAGTAGAACTTTTTAGGTAACCTTGGATAGTCTTTGAAACTGTACCAAAACTTGACAAGTTGTAGTTTTTCAAAGTTTAGGTACACACTGTGGAATCTGAAATCATAATGTACTTTTATACTGTTACATTAAAATCCACTGGGCTTTCTGGTGCTTTGAATACATCTTAATCCAGGCATCATTTTATAACTTAATCCACTGATCACTTGGAACATATTCATTGAATAAATTATGCCTAAATGTTAACATTTCACTATATAGTATCAAAAATTCATACTTATTAATAATACCGCGGATCTTATCAGAAAATTAAATATTGGAAAGCTCTCAGGTTTATGGTGGGCAAACTCAAATTTTTAAAAAAATTTTAATTTTTTTTCTTGACAGTTTAGTTTTATCAGTGCAAAGAAATACTGTTAGATGTTTCGCTCGTTTTAAGTTTTAAGTAACAGACTCACTTAATATTTTGAGAAATTACCTGCTAACTATGGAAGTCTGTATAATCATTGTCTACAAGATGTTCTTTTAAGTAAAACGTCCCATGATCGAAGGAGCTAGGGTGGCAACTCAGTTGCACCAGTGCCTTTCGTTGTGAGAACCAGCACACTTCAGTAGGCCGTGGAAGTGCTTTATGCACCCTTCAAGGCTAGCCGGCAGAGTAGTAGAAAGATGTATAGTCAAGTGCATAGTTGTGGGAAAAGATGACCACTAGGGTAGTGAGGCCCCACTCCTTGATTCATTTTACCCACCATTGCTTTCACATCATTACAGATTCCGTGGTGGTTGTTGTTTAAAGCCAGTGATATCTGTATTATTATTTTATTAAAATAGTTTTGATCTATAGACCCTGTGGGTGTGTGGCAAGGACTTCCTAGGTGTCCACAAACCATACTTTGAAAACTACTACCTTAGAAGTGGAAGGATGAGTTGTAGAGCCTCAGGAAAGGGGATGGCGGGAAGAATGAAACTCCATTTTCCTCTTAGATTTCTCACTTAGTCGTAACAATTCCACTCTGAAGCAAATTTCAAGGGTTTTTGGGAATTATGCGACTTAACTTCATTACATATCTTACTGCTTCTCACTTTCAGAAAGCGATTTTCACTCATAACCAAAATCCTTCCTACTGACCTTTCTCACTGTGCTAGTACATGTTTTTATCATGCTATTTATAATTCCTTTCTGTAAATACTGTCCTTAAGCTGCTCCTGAATCTTCTGCTTCTTGGAAACTTCCTAAAACTTACTTTTTTAAAGATTTTTTTACTGACATTTAGAGAGAGAGAGGAAGGGAGAGGGAGAGAGAAATAGAAACATCAGTGTGAGAGCCAAACATCCGTAGGCCGCCTCCTGCATGCTCCCTACCGGGATTGAGCCCGCAACCCAGGCACGTGCCCTGAATGGGAACTGAACCAGCAACCTTTCGGTGCACAGTGCACAGGAGGATGCCCAACCAACTGAGCTACGGGCCAGGGCCCTAAAACTTATTTTATGTGCCATTAATCAGCCTTCCTTCTGGTTCTTTCCTGTTTATTTCAGCTCTCACTTAAGTCATGAGACCCGGAGGAATAAAATGAAATGGTTTCAGGTTTTACTTGTCAAAGTCTATGCCCTTAGGTTGGCCTTTTCTCTACATTTTTCTCATTTTACCAGTAGCACTCTCTTCCCCCAGCTTCCAAGGTGGAGACCACACAGTCAAGTGAACGAGACCAGGATGCATGGGAATGCCAGCTCTCTCACAAAAAGTGTTCTTTCGTTTACCCCATAAGCTTTGTGTTAGTTCACAACTCTAGATCCTAACACAAACACCTTAGGTGACTCACAATCAAGATTTTAACATAATTGTACTTTCTTGGTCCATCTTTCTTTCTAAGTCATGAGCCTCTCCATCAGTGTCTTAGGACACAGTTCTAAGGTCCTAGTCATTGGGATCCAGTGGACATATCTTAAAATTCATAATCAATTATTGTTTGTTCTTTGTGGCAAGTTTAAACTTACAGAATCCCAACATCCTCACCACAAATGGTGATAATATCTACAGTACTGAATTAGCATATGAGAAAATAATGCACCAAACCATGTACCGCAGTCTATGGCTACATTCATACTCAATAAATGGTAGCTGTACTGCTGGTGTTCATAAATAACTCTAAGGACTTATATTGCATTTCTACTCACTTTTCCTCTTAGCTCTTTGTAATTCTGTCCAAGTGTAAGTGTCGTAGGCATTCTTTTTCAGAGACTGTAAGAAACAAACATTTTCAGACAGGCAGGTGTCCTCATTGTGCTTGAGGGATGTCATCTCTTCTCCCTGTGTTTCTAACAATCATATTGGAGTCTCTGTGAATAGGCCTTTAGAGATACATTCAATGTTAAGGTCTTCGACTTATGCCTTTTGAAATGCTTTTGGAATGCTCTTTAGCATTTGGAATATTAGACTAGCATTAGTGATTCTACAAAGAAATGCTCAGGATATTCTTGCATCAGCAACTTAAAATCATACTTATCACCTTAATATTTACCAAAAAAAAAAAAAAGTGTGCCCCTGTTCTCAGAGCTCAGCCATATGGTTTATTTTACAGGTAAAACTGTTGACTCATTTTGATTAACAGTACAATATGCTAATTTAAAATATCAACACAAGACCTTTACCATAGTCCTCCTGTATGTCTCATCAAATTCTGCAATTCAATAAAGAAAACTAGCTGTAAGTATTAGATTACTGTATTAAATTTACATGTAGAGTGTTCCACACAGTGAGCAATTACTTTGAAGTTCTGTCTTTCACGAGAAAAGATCAGAATTTTCACTTTTGATTAAGCTAAATTGCAATTCTCAAGAACTTTCCAATTAATTACAATTCAAATAGTTTTTCATTAGTGTTCAGAAGAGGCTAAATTTAAGTGCATTAATAAATTAATGAGATTAAAATTTTAACCGTTTGAAGGACAATGGGAAGTATCTATTTTTAGAGACAACTTTGTCAAGATTTGAAAATCAAGTCCTAAATTTTTGGGGGAGGGGAAATCTCCCAGAAGTACTATACATAAAACTCAGTTACCTCTCAAAACCCTGAGGTATTTTAATGCCACGACTTTTGCAGGTTATGCAGAAATACCAATTTTTGATGTTTTAGTTTTATATCTGTGACAGTTTTGAGGTTTTGTCCTAACATTAGATACAGTTGGAAATTGAATTAATATAGTTAAGAAAGTCCATAAGATTACATTTACAAAGATGTCATCTAAATTTAAATAAAAAACAACCCTAGAAACCAGGCTCAGCAGGCTTCTTCTGTGAAAGGTTCAGATACAGAATGTTTTAGGCTTAACAGGCCATATGATCTCTGCCAGGACTCAGCTCTGCTGTTGTATGGTAAAGGCAGTCATAAACAATAAATAAATTAGCACATCGGGGTCCCCCAAAACCTTTATTTACACAAACAGTGGACTGGATTTGGCCTATGGACTATAGTTTGTAAACCCAAAAGCCCCCTAAATAGGAATAGTTCTTTAAAATATCTGGAGACAGAGACAGTATTAAAAATCAGAGATCACGTAAATAAAAGAGCAGATCCTATTTGCATTTGCACACATCCAAGGGCTCTCAGGAACAATGCCTCTAAAACTGATAGTGTGGGTCCTTTGGAATGATGGAAACAGCATCTCTCAGAGCTTAGCCGTAGGGTTTATTTTGCATGCAAAACGGCTGCCTTACTTTAGTTATTAGTATAGACCATCTTTTCAACTATATTCTACATATTCACCAATACGTTCATTAATGTTCTAAGGGTAGAGGTAATCGTATAAATTCCTGCGTTTATCAAATAATTTTTCAGAAACACAGGGTTGAACTAAATGAAAATTTTTATTCACTTTTGTATTTATAAAACTTTTCATAAACAGTGTAAATCTGCAGGTGACAGGGTGAGCATGTTATTTTATATTTCCTAAATATATTTAATCATAGAACCCCCATTGGGTGATCCCAGGGGATCCATGGGACATAGTTTGAGAAATGCTAGTATAGCTAGTCCTGGGCTTGGGTGTGCCTAACTGTGTTTTTAGTTATGACTGGCATTCTGGAAATTGCTTCCCCAGGCGAAAGGCTCATTAGCTCTTTTCAACCTCCATGTAGGGCTTTCTCTCCTCTTGTACTTCTCGGAACTACCCTTTCCACCGTGGCTGTGTTCCAACTTCTCACCTTGATCCACAATGACAAGAATGAGGGGAAAGAAAGGTATAAGGCATCTTTATGCCCAATACAGCCTAGGTTTTCTGAGATCTAGGTGAATTGTATTGCAGACACCTGGAAAGTAAAAACATTGAAAGGTGCTCTGGTTCTGCCAAACAGCTTGATGAGGGAGAAAGTGGGGGATTAAGTGGCAGAAGTCATGAGAGTAAGTTTTGTACACTTGGGACTGAGAATTGTCCCCAACGTGATGCCTTGAGACCTATAGCTCCTCATCTCTTGTCCCTCTGCTGCACCAAACTGTCACTTTTCTGATGTTCTGGTGGCTCTCCTGCTTAAGGGAATAATAACATTAAGAGTTCAAACTAATGAGCAGAATGCTTTACCTGTATTATCTGTTTTAGTTCTGGGACTAATCCTGTGAGGAAGGTACTACTATGGTGCCTTTTTTAAAAATATGTGTTTTTATTGATTTTAGAGAGAGAGGAAAGGAGAGGGAGAGACAGAGAGAAACATCAATGAGAGAGAAACATTAACATCAATTGGCTGCCTCCTTCAGGCTTCCATGCTGGAGATTGTGCCCGAAACCCAGGCATATACCCTGATGTGGAATCAAACCCGTGACCTCTTGGTTCATGGGTCAGTGCTCAACCACTGAGGAACACTGCCCGGGCTATTCTGCCTTTTTTATAAATGAGGAAAGTAACTTCAGGATGGTTTAAATAATTGTCCTAGTTGCACAGCTAGTAAGTCATGGATCTAGGACTAAAACCCAAGAAAGCTTGTCTCCAGAGTCTTAGCTAATGCCCATCTCTAATGACCTGGTGCATGAGGGAGCAGAAGCCCTAATCCCAATGGAGAGCTTAAATGGTCGCTGAATATGCTAAGCACTAGGCCAGGAGCAGCGCACTCAGAAGAGACATAATCCAGCTCTTACCCTGAAGGCACTGACACGCAACACCTAGTTCATTGAATTGCAGTTATCTGTATTTTTATAGGTGGATTTTTAAAAGCACTAAGGGGGAACAGTTTATTCTAGCTGAGTAAGTTGGAGAAGGTAGCATAGAAGGAGCAACAGCTGAGCTGAGCCTGTAAGAGGATTTTAACAAATAGAAAACAGAAAGCAGCCCTTCTGGGCAGGGGAAAGCTCAAAGGCCCACAGCCACCTGTGGAGACAGGGGACAGTGAGTTGTCAAGTACGACTGATTATAGCCTTAGGCATCATTTCAGAGACAGAATTTGCAGGATGTGTTGATGGACTGGAACTTGAGGCAGAGAAAACTAAGAAAGAATCATCTTTCAAGCTTGGATGGCTAGTGAGATGCTAACAATATTAATGGACAGAAACACCTTGAGGGCTGGATGTGATATGGTTAGTCCTAGGCATGCTTAGATTGTGGTTCCTTAAGGTACTGAGCTGCAGATTTCCAGTCACTAGTTGGACATTTAGAGTTGAAGAATAGCACGATGCTCAATCCTGAGGGGGAACAGACAGGTGAAATATTTCAACTGATACTAACTTTGGTAGTAAAATCAGAACTTTTTATACTTAAAGAATGTTATGAAATAAATATTAATTAACTAGATAAGGTACTTTCACATGTATACACATATATAGCACAAGATGTATATTGTTACACACATAACACATATATTGGTACATATACATATATAGAGGGTGGTACAAAAGTAGATTTACAGTTGTTCATACGGAAAATAATACAATAATTAACAAATAATACACGAATAAATTCTGTGTTTTCCATACTCACGACTGTAAATCTACTTTTTCCAAATCCTGTGTGTATGTGTATATATACATGTATATAAACACACAATATGTATGTATATCTTCTATGAGAAAAGGTACTTAGAGTTTCAAAACATTGATATAGAAGCAGATTTGGGGTATGACTTTAAGATTAGACTTGCCTATTATATTTGCAACTGCTTACAATATAAAATATAGAATTTTCACTGATTGATGATGAAATTGGACATAGAGTTACTAGTGATCCAAATGTTACTCTTTGGAGGGAGATCATGATTGTCACGATAGATGTCTGAGATAAAGACGATGACCTCTAAAAACTATTCAGAAAATAGGTCTGTCTATATGGGACTGCCATTTCACATTACATTTCCCATTCTCTTTTTCTCCATTTCACATGTGTGCATGTACACAAACATAGTATATCACTCAGAATCACAAATCTGGGATGGATAAACTAGCACATGCCCTGTCAGTTTTTGGAGAAGGTAACATTTACTTGTGCACTGTATGAGAGGAGAGTTGCGAATCACTAGAACTGAGTGGGCAAGGGTTGGATTTGAAACTGCCAAATGCTAGTGAAGAAAGATCTTTGTCCATGACAAAATTCCACCTTTTTTTTCAGCATGAGCCACAGATATGTAATATGATTTTCCTAGCATGACGGGTAAATCCAGGACTAGAATGAACTTTCCAGGATTCCCAAAGTGTCACTTATTCTGGCTCCCCACAGTTCTCTGATTTCAGGGATAAAGTTGAAATTCCGTTCATGTTAACATAATTTTCTATTATGTTAATATTGATCCAGTGAAACTTTACATTGTTTCTAGGTGGCTTATAATACTACAAATAGAAAACACAGATTTAGTCTCTATATCTCCTCTTCTCAAGAATATATTAACCCACCCAAAGCTGTAACAAATAGAAGAGTTCATTCGGCTCTGCTTCTTTGGTATTGACCAGTTTAGTCTTAGTGACCGTAAGTTGTTTTGGTTTGTTTTATAAATTGCATTCACTGAAGTCATATGTATTTTTTAAAATACTTACTGAAGCTTCAAAAATCACTGTTGAGTCACTCTGAAGGCAATTTGACCCAGATTAATCACGATTTGAATGGTTAGAAACACAGGAAATCCTGACATGGTGTCCATATAGAATACATTGTTATGCACTTAAAGTTTTGCTAACAATGCAGCATTGTGCGCTTAATTTTTTAAGAGGGTAGGTTCTCATCTGAAGTGTTCATAGCACCAGAAAGGGCGATAGAGGAAACTTCTGAAGATGATGTACATGTCTATTTCCTTGACCGAGGTGATGGTATCATGGGCTGCTGTGCACCTGCCAAACTCATAACATGCGTATGTCAAACCTCATATTGTATATACACCAAATGTGTGCAGCTTTTATTATGTATCAATTATACCTCAATAAAGCTGTGGAGAGAAAGGAAATCCTGAATTGCAACCCAGAATTGTCCCTGGTGTGTGCACATGCACACCTACATACACACAGATATGCACACAAACAAGCATTCTCAGTATGGAATGTTCTTCTGTTTTGCCGGCCTGCAGTCACTGACCCTATCGTAAGCCACTCATGGTCTGAAGAGACAACCGCTTCTTTTGCTGTCTCCTTCCCCCGCTGCCAGCTGCGTGCATGCCCCGTGATGTCCAGAGCGTGGCTGTGAAGCCCATGGAGCAACATTCTGTTGTTTGGTTTCCTGTGGGGCATCACATAGAGCAGCTCTAGAACAATAGGTGTCCATTAGAAAAACCCATCAGAAAAATCCATGGTAATCTGAGTCTCACCAAGGAGAAATGCAAATTGATTGAATAGAACAGAAGATGAGTGATCACCAAGCTAATGCAGATGATGACGTTATAATTAATGGTAAATTGAGCACAGCTAAAACGTGTATTTTTCTGGCCTTAGCATTTGGCCACTAACATTCAAAAGATATCCGTTAAGTAACAAATAAGGGCAAGTTACTGTGGGTCATTCACATACCAGAACTTTAATTTTACTAGATGGTGCACAATTAAAAGTGTAAATTTTAATTGTTTTAAATTGATGACAATTCACAGTTTAAATACACAAGACTACGGGACTATATTTTTAAAAATCCATTTCTAGTGATGTTAGAAAGTAAGGTAAGTTAAAAATTAAAGATTTTAATAGGGTGCCGGAGCTTTATTTTATTTTATTTTTATTTATTTTTGTCCCTACGAGGATTCTAACTGCATTGTTGTTGAGAAAGTAATAAATATGCTAATCTTTTATATGAAAGCTTATCCATCTGGGGTCTGATGAGCCCAGGTAATAATGAACACAGTCCACACAGCCTGTAATTTGTTTAAAAGAACTATGTGTGCATGTATTTATGATTGTTTCAATTACCAAGATAATTCTTGTAAAAAGAATAAACTTAAGTGTGTTCTGGATTATCCAAATAGACCCTTTATATGCAAACATAGGATATATTTGAACCTTTATTTACATATTTGAACATTTAGTGTGCTTCTGGTCACTAACATTTAAACCATTTAAATGGTTTGTATTAAATCTGATTTGAGATCCCTGGACTAGTGACAGTTGACAGAATTATTCAATTCATTCCCAATTATTTTTCCATTGTGGTAAGAACACTGGACGCGAGATCTGCCCTCTTACTATAATATTAGGTGCACAGTACAGTCCGTTAACCAAAGGCAGAGTGTTGTGCAGTGTCTGGATGTCTGGAACTTCTTCCGTGGAGCTGAAACTTGATGCCTGTGGAACAGCAACTCACCATTTCTCCTCCCCTCAGCCCCTGCCAGTGGTCATTCTCCTCTCTGCTTCTGTGAGTTTTATTATTTTCATTTCCTCATACAAGTGGAACCATGCAGCATTTGTCTTCTGTGACTGGGTTATTTCAGTTAGCATCATGTCCTCAGGGCTCATCCCTGTTGTTGCATACGGTGGGATTTCCCTTTTTAAGGCTAAATAATATTCCATTGTATGGTTATACCACATTGTCTTTATCCATTCACCTGTCGGTGGACATTTAAGTTGTTTCTACATATTGGCTATTGTAAATAGTGCTTCAGTGAACATGGGAGTGGCATTTGTGTATGGCCTTGTATTTTAAGGGACAGATTGTCCCAGATTATTCCAAGGGTGGCTTAACCAGCACATAAGCCCTTTTCAATTGAGTACTTACTATGTGCATAATAATACTGTGTAATGAAGCTAGCACCTTATAAACAAGCTAAGAGGGAGCTTTGCAGTTGACCCGTGACACACACACACACACATACATATACATACATGCACAGGCAGACCCAGCACACATGTGCACACACACACTTGACCCATACATACACACACAAGAAATAGTGATATTTTTTCCTCTTAACTAGATTTAAAGCAAGAGGAGAAGAGGGAGAAAGAGAAAGCAATTGCATCTTTTTTTTCTAAATTCACTACTAGAAAAGACTATTAGGAATTATAGGTGTGGCCAACATTTTTGATAGGACTATCTCTGACTTTGTCCATTACTCTGGGTTTATGTAACAGTTAGGAACTGAAAGAAATATATAAAGTCACATCAGTTCTATTCACATGATGCCACGCAGTGTGTTTACCTAATGCCTTCGCATCCCCTGTTCTCAATATTTTAAACTAGGTGGACTATCATTTTGCCATTGTGTGGATAATAATTTGGATACAGGGCATCTTCACCCCAGGCTATAAGCCAGCTTGCTGTGTTGACCACAACTTTGAGCCAGGACCTGTTTCATACTTCACTGGTTGAAATTCAATTCCAGTTCCTTTTTAAAAAAACTTGCTTTCCCTACTTTTGATGTCAATGGAAAGTAAGGTAAACCTTTCAAGATGGGAGGGTTGGGAAAATTCTTTAAAGAAAATGAATTAAGTGGTTTGGAGCAGATTAGTGTACAACTCCATTAATTCCTAGATTGTTTCAGGTATTCTACATGCCATGATGATTACCTGATTTTATTAAGCAATCAGCTCTGTTTGATCTTTGCAAAATCTAAAGCTGTACTTTTTCTTTTTTAATTTTTTAAAGAGCACTACTTCTAATCTGGTCTTGGTCTGAGCTGATCTTTGCATTTCAATAAGGAAGACGAGAAATTTCTTGATTAGCTTTATTTTCAACTGTGTCCATCCTTAACAGTTTTACCTTTAACCCTGAATTCCTTTTCTGCTGCTTTAGGGTACAAATATATATCTAGTATTGCAACAGAAGGGAAATGAGGCTTCATTTGCCAACTTGCAGAAGTACCCCAGCTAAGCAGACCTGGCTAACAGCAAAATGAATTTAATTTTCTAAAATTTATTTTCTTCCCATCTTGCACCTATTTCCAGGTTCAATGTCTCTATCCACCGAATGTTCATTGTGTCCATTTGCCTGCTAGGAGCCTCTTACATCTCTCTCTGATTTATTTTTATCAACCTCCCTGTCACTGCTCTAGCTGTAACCAAACAAACTCTAGGGTAGGAATTATCTGAATTGAAATAAATCACACCACAGTATAAGCGAGTAAGTGGCTGATAGGTATAGTATTGTCATCTGCCCAGGATGGTTTGCTTTGCAAAGTAAAATTGTTATTCAAGCTAAGTAAAGAGGAGGTAGAAGGTAAATGGCCTTAATAGAAAAAGCTTGAGATTTGGAAACAAGAATAGCTGAGTAGTCATTGGGCCCCATTTATTCCCATTTCCTCCTCTCTAAAAATGTTTAATAATAGCTACTTTCCAGGAATCTTGCCATGATTAAATTCAATGATGTATCTAAAGCGCCAAGCATAGTGTCTGACATAAAATAGCAGCTAATAGATAACATAAGAAATTAGCACTTAGAAATGGTGTACTTTCAAGCACTGTGGCAAAGGAGAATAATTTTGAACAGCAGATCTTTGTTGTTTCCATGTTTTATTCATAGTATTCCTCAAATCTTCCTGGCTTTTTTTTTTTTTTGGAAAGAGATTTATAGCAATTTAGGAGCCAAATTTACTGAGGCCTTTTCTTTATAGTTTTAACAATTGCTCTTGCTCATAGCTTGCAAAATAGGTCTTGGGATTTTGGCCACAAAGATGCAGGTTAAATATCAGCAGGAGTTTAACTTTATTATATGTAATCAGAGAACATTCTGAAGGGGGTAAACCTGCATGCAGCTCTGCCTGTGTTCTGTTGCCCTAGAGCTGCTTTCTCCAGCTCCCCTGCCGTCCCCACTTCACACACTTGCACTGTGGCATGAGTGAGGGGACGCACGGCTCACACCTTCCTCCGTAAAGAAGATCCAGCAGCATCTTTGAATAAAGCAGTGGCTGGTGGTGAAGGTCAGCTCATGAGTCCAATTTTACCTTTGGCTTATGGATCAGAGAAAAACAAAGCCACACAAATGTGAGGCAAAATGCTGACAACCTTTAAAGTCTGAAATTACAGACAATAGGAACATAATGGAAATGTGTTATTCCCTGCCCCTCCTTTGTTTTCCTTTTTAATTTTTCATTTTGATCAGAATGTAGTTTAGGAAGAGTGTCACCATCACTCAGGGAAATGTGCCTACCACTTGGTATTATACCCTCTTCATCCTTGGGAGAGTGATCATGTTAAAACTTCAGCTCAAATCTTCACATTTCACACAGCTTTACCCTTTTTTATATGGAACCATATGCTTAGTGATTAAATTTGTTGCATGAAGTTTTTGAATTAACCAAGAGGCATGAAGAGAGGGCATTCATTATTACATTTTAAAGCTCTGGTTAACAGAAAGTTACTAATTTAATCTTTGCTGTTGAAATTAGATTAAAAATTATTAATCTAAGTCATAATCTTATTAACTAGAGCATGGTATGATGAATGCAATGAATGGCATAGTATCTGATGATCTGATCCCTATATTTCTTTAATATCTTTATTTTGCACCTGAGGGTACAATAGTTGAAGATTCATAAGATACAGGAGGGTGTATTGTATCAACTATAAAATATTCCTTAAGAATTTACTCTTTAAAAAGTAAATTGGGCCCGGCAGGGCGTGGCTCAGCAGTTGAGCATCAACCTAGGATCCAGGCGATCGGGGTTCGATTCCCAGTCAGGGCACATGCCCTGGTTGTAGGCTCGATCAGTGACTCTGTCATCATTGATGTTTCTCTCTCTCTCTCCCCCTCTCCTTTCCTCTCTCTGAAATCAATAAAGATATATTTAAAAAAATAAAAAAATAAAAAATAAATTGGTACTAATTGCCATTTTTAAATGTCATTATTCCTGGAAGTTAAGTACAGAAAATAAAATAAGGATAGTATTTAGTTGAGATCCTGTATAGTGTGGTTTTATTCTGTCCTCTAATCAAAAATGAATCTGTGATGATGTGATATGTGGACAGGGAGTACAGTCTATCTCCCTGTTTTTCTCCCCCTTTTTAAGGATCTAGTTTATTAGATAAAAGCAAAATGGTCATCTCATTTTTCTAGGAAGCATTTATTAAACCACTTGACCATCCCTGCCCACCACCTCCTCACTCATCCTGCATATTTTTATTACCTTGTATCTACTTTTAACTTCTTAAGCTGTATTTTGCTTCCATAGTCATTTTTGTAGCTACCATTTGTTATATCAAAGAAGGTTTAAACACCCCACCTTTGTAACCATGGCTTTTATGATTTTGTGCTATGCCTCTATGGACAATCTTTTGCCAGTTATCTAAAATTTCATTCAAACCTCCTTCCTTTCCCACAAATAGTGGACTTCATTCCATCCAACCCATTTCTCTATTCTCTGTAACGCCCATGTGTTGATACCCATGCTTTGTGTCGTCTCCTCAACATTGCTGCCCTGATCACCATCTCCATCCCAAACCACACTGAGTGCTGCTTTGCATTTTGTGGACACTAGGGTGCACTCTATCACTCAGCGCTTACCATGGTGTAATCACTGGTTTTTTGTCTCTCTCTAGATGGTAGTGCTAAGTACTGTGTACTCAAAATGTTAATTCAGTCAATTAATAATCTTTTCTATTTAGTAGTACATGAGGAAAGTGCATAGAATCTTCAATGAGTATTGCTATACTCATTGAGTATTTCAAAGTCAATAATAACCCAAGAGAAAATTGGAAAGTATAATACTTACATTGCCAGGCACTAAGACATCAGGCCCTTTATCTTACCTTCTTTCTTTCCCTTAGAAGTTGCTGCCTTCTGATCCCCAGCTGTTATAGCCACTTTGCCCGCTTGAATGCTTTTCCCCTTTTGGTGTTGGCAGGAAAAACAGTCTCACCTTCCTCCTCTTAATCTTTCACTCATCATAATTCCAGAACCCAAGAAGGTTTACCCTGGGGTTTATTGATTCCCTCAGCTTTTAAATACGTGTTCTTTTCCACACAAATAGGGTCAAACATTCAATGCTGCAAGGGCTTCTTTGGGACAGACTCTAGAATGAATAAGTTAATAACTTAAAAGATCCAAAATTCAGTTCTCAGTACCCACCCAGTGATGGGTTCAAGAGGCTGCTTAGGGGGTCCTGAGAGTCCAACTGCCTACCAACCTCTTGAAATACCCCTCACCCCATAGCTTCTGAACAGTGGGTGGTTATGTAACTAAAAGAGACTATGCACATGATTTCTTAACAGAGAAATTCTTGTTCTAAATATGTCTTTGATGTTTATAGATAGACAAATATATGTTTATTAACTTTTAAATGACACGTTTTGACAAAACTTACAAATAAAATTAAAGATCTACTCCCTTGCAAGCGCACTACATTAATTTGCAAATTTTAATTTTTTACTGTATTTTCTATATTAAATAAAATCTAATATAGCAGTGAATAGCATTTCAATTTAGGCTTCATTATTTGTACTTTACTTGTTTTACTCTTATTTCTTAAAACATTATGTGCCCAAAATCAGAGTCACAAGAAGTTAATCAAGAAAATTTTGAAATTGGTAAGATATAGTTTGAGTCTTTGAAATTCGACAAGTAGAGATCAACATCATTTTTCTCAATATTGCCAAAAAGACTTTCAAGCTCAATTAATGAGCCTCCTCATTTTGCAAGCAATGCATAGAGTCCAGGCCCAGTGCCCTTAGGTGATTTACCTGAGGTCTCCTTGTACAGCCAAAGAATGATAGATTTGGACTAGAGCTTGGCCTCCTGATAACCACCTCAATATTTTTTTCACTCCAGCTAATCAGATCTGTCTCTTCTCACATTTTAAAGATAAACTTAGATCTAGATATGTTGATTAGGGATCTCTGTCAAAATTGTGTACCCACCCACCTATGGGCCCATTTCCCACATCTTTGAGTCCTTTCCATTTTATAGTTTTTCTTACACTGTAGGTTTTATTATATGCAGATTTCTCTCATGCAACCAGCCCTTCTAAATTATTTTCAGGTATAGCCACCATTATATCAATAACTTTTCTCCTTCGTTGCACTTTAAAAAGCCATGGGAAATAATTAATCTTTTTTTGGCAGAATAGGTCTCTGATTCACTTATTTATAAAATAAACTCATAATTGGAAGAATTTTAAAATTATCATTATGTTGTAAATATCCTGAGAATAAGGGCAGTTTAAAAATGCATTTAATTTCTATTCATACAGTGTAACTTCTCATTAACCTTTTTTTCAAAAAGATAATTTTTATTTCAGCCATAATATTTGAGTGCCTGCAATGTACTTCGCCTTAGGGATTTGGAAATAAATATACTCATAGGTTATCCTAAGGAATTCCAGTTATGTAGTCCATGTATTCTTCTGGGCTCAGTGAGTCCCCTGAATTTGTAGGAAAAATTCTGTGTAACTGTGTATATCTATTCTGCAGAGAACAGTCTTGTTTTTCATTAGGTTTTGCAAGGATTTATTCTCCAAAATAAGGTTAAGAAATGCTCATCCATGCCAACACTTCCTAAACTGTAATGCAAGTAAAGACTTCTAGAAAGATTGTTGGTCCCTTTATTAGACTTCTTACAGGTGAAATTCTACACACAGGCACACACACATACACACACTCTCTGTCTCTCTCACACACACACACTCTTTAAGCTTCCTTCTGCTTGTTAAGATAAAAATATGTTTATGAACATTGGTAGTACAATAACTTAATAGAATTACTTTCTTTTCCAACTACTTCCTGGCAAAAAAAAAATCATAGATCAGAAAAACATTTAATGTTCACTTAATTTTTAAAATATTTTCAATTACAGTTGACATAAAATATTATATTAGTTTCAGATGTATAACCTAATGATTACATATTTATGTAACTTACAAAATGATTATTCCAATAGGCCTAAGTACCCATCTGACATCATATCGTTATCACAATATTATTGACTATATTCTTTATGCTGTGTTTTACTTCCCGGTGACTATTTTTATAACTGGCAATTTGCATTTCTTAATCCTGTCACCTTTTTCATTCAGCCCCCAAGCTCCTCCCATCTGGTAACCTTTAATTTGTTCATGTATCTGTGAGTTTGTTTGTTTTGTTGGTCACTTATTTTGTTTTTTAGACTTCACATACAAGTGAAATCATATGGTGGTGTCTCAACTTGTTAGTAAACTGTGTAGATTATCCTTGAACTTCGTATTATTAACTATGGTTATTTTAGTTCTGTTTTGAGGCTGGATCTATTTCCAAATGTACCAATTGCATACAACCGTTCTGTGATTGAACATAGCAAAAAATAAATTTCCTGAATGAGGAATTTCCACTGGCATATGGAGAAAAATTGTCGATTCCTTAAAAAAAAATCTCTAATGTCAGTATAACAATTCCAACTGCCAGAGACTGCTGACTAAAATCGCCCTCATGAAATAAAGGCAGTGTCAAATAATAGGAAGGTTTCAGGACTCCTTCATTCGCTCCCATTTTTAAAGTCACACATGTGCAACTTTAAGAATGTAAATTAATATTGGTTTTCATGGACAGCTGGTTTCCTTTTAAGTCTCAAAAATCTCAAGGGAATATTTTCCACCAAGATGAAACCAAAGGTAGCCTTCCTGTTGTGAACTAAGATTCAATGGTAATTTATTTTCTTTGCAATCCTGGGCAGGAAGCAACATAAAAGGACTCATTGTACCATGGAATACTGGCTTCACCTCTATCACAATTTGAATTGTGTAAGGCATAAAGAACTCAGCCACTCAGGTTTTTAAAAGTATTTTCAGATAAATATGAAATGAAATGCATCTAGAGATGAGAATATCCTCTTTGACTTCATCGAGGATTTATACTTTGAGCCCCTACTCCCTGTGTGCCAAGGTATCATATTAAACTCAAGGAAGAAAAATAGGATTTAAGACTACTGAATTCAGTAATCACACCTCTGTAAGGAGACAGTGGAATCTTGTTTTACATGTAGAGCATTTATTATGAGTTAGAGAATTTAACCTGATTTCATAACTAAGTAGCCCTGACACTGAGCAGGCCTCTTTGTCTCAGTCTCTTATCCTTAAATGAAAGCATCAAATCAGGTGACCGCATATATCTTATCAAGTTGAATAATCTAGGACAAGATGTTCTACCAGTTCCAAACTAAGCCTCAGAGTTTACAGAGGTCACTGGCCAGTGAGATTTCTTTGGATCTATTGGATGTGGGGGTATTTTATTATCGAAGAGAGAAATAGAAGGTGGGAGGGCAACTTTTGTTTGTAGGTTACTTTTTAGTCGCCTATAGAAATTCTTCATTCAGTCAGAGACGGGGGGGGCGGGGGAAGGGGAGTAAGGTAGGAATTGGCCACTTGGCCTAGTTGTAAGAGAGGAGAGAGGCAAGTATTATATCTGAAGAAATGTTCATGGTAGCCTTTGTGAAACTCTAAGAGAGAGCAAAGTCTCTCGGGGCTGCACCATGTTGGGGAAAGGAGATATGCTCCCCACTTCTGCCAGGAATCCATCGTGTTTGCCTCTTGAGAATCAAGGAGGACGGCACACTTGGCAGGGACACGGGCACTGTTGCCATGTCCGCTAGTAGGGGCAGTACTGAGGCTCCTCGGGTGGCTTCCTAGGCCAGCATTCAGGTGAGGAGGTTCTGGAACTCCCTTTGATGACTGTGATTGAGAAACTGGCTCACAAGTGTCTGTGGACACTTTCTAGAACTACCAGGAAATGGGGGAGGCTGGGAGCTTCTCCCAAGAGGGGAAAATGTAGAAGGCTGGTATGAGCAGCTGAAACACGATCAAGAAATCTCACTGTGTAATGGGACTAATTACATGTATGTAATAGTGAGGCCCAGAGGACATTGCGCTTCTTCAATATATTCTATTCCAGTGTCTAATTTCTCTTTTCTCAATTGTTCATTGTAAACATAAAGTAAAATGGAGATTGCAAGGACTTGTCCAACCTTAAATATTTCAAATATTTAAGAATATTTTAATATATCAGGGTGCTTGCAGGAAAAATAATGTGGATATTTTCAATCTAGCTAAAGCACACATATGTTATACTCAATGCTTCCATAAACAACAAAACAATTTCTTCATTCTGGTGTTTCATTATCTTTACAACTCATTCCTCTAATTTTCATCTACTTCCAGTTTTGTATTAGAGGATCCATCTCATTTTCTACTTAAGATCTTTCAGCATTTATGGAAAGACGACCAGCCTGTCAGCACTAAAGGGTTTTCATGTAGTTTAGATGTTGTTTACATCTAACAAGTATTGACTTGCTTACATTCTCACCAATACCTATCATGGGAAATTAGGGTTCCATGAACCCTGAAAATATCAAAGCTCCTTCATGTGGCTTCATGAAGGAAGCACATCAACAATGGGGAACGTGAGCTGGAGCATGAGGATGGACAGAGAACAGCATGTAGTGACCGTGTTGAAGGATAAGAAAGTGAGATGTAGCCCCTCCCCCACACCCCTCCTGCACCACTTGGATACTACCAGGAGTTCTTGGGGAAGGAACACATTGCAAGAGCCTGGGCAATACAGTATGATCTGTAATCAAAGAGGAGAGTGCTAAAACTATATAAATGCTGGGAGGAAAGGGGAGTATGAAATATTCTAAGTCAAAAGAAATGCAGCTTATGGGGGCGGGGGGATAATAAAGGATCATAGTGGCATCTTCTCCTTGATCGTATAGAGAAAAAATTAACAAGAGCAGATAGATTTCAAGACACCCACTACTGAAGCATGAAGGTCAGACAAAAATACCTCATTTCCCATTGAAACACCCTTTTCTTGATAAACCATCACTAGTCACTAGTGAAATACTGACCTAATTAACATCCCTATTTTGAAATCTCAGAGTAAAGAATTGAATGTTGAATAACAAAACAGCTCTGCGTGCGTAAGATGGAAAACAGCAATTTAACACAAGCCAAATATAAACTTTGACTCTATGTTTAGATCTGCCATGGGAAATAAAAATGGAAGCAATTATGTGGATAATTCAGACACATCTTTCTGACTCAGTAGCAAAGGTCTAGATATTGTGGATGTGCACATGCAGGCAGATGACCGAGTTTTCATTTTGGTTTAATATGTGCCAGGGTTTGTTCTTTAGAGCTTCCATGCTGAGAGTTTCCGCACCAACACAGCAAATGAGGAAAGTCAGAAAGGCCTAAGCTTTGTCAGGCACACCTGTTTCGCAACTCTGTCTCTTACTACCAGTGCAACCCTGAGCTCACTTGCAGTCTCGGAAGCTGCTTTATAAATCTGTAAAATAGGCACACTAATATGTATTTCTGAGGGTTTCTGTGAGAACAAAACAGAATATGTACACATTTCCTAATATAGGTGCTCAATGATATGTATTATTTTGTTTATACACATGTTAATAAAATATATTACAGACATTTCTAAGCATTTTAACATGCATGATGAGTGCATATTATATATCCAGTAGGTTGACCACTTGGTGCCTTGCTCCAGCCTGGCCCGGAGCCTGGAACATGATGGTTGCACAAGAAAGGATTATCAAAGATGTACTTTGTGCCTGGAAGCTTAACACCTTTCAGGTTTTGTGGCTTTTTAATATTATAAAGAAAAAAACCAGGAGCATTTCCCAATTTTGTTAGATTTGTATGATGAAACATTCTAGTACCTCACACAGGGGTAGAATGAACTGGCAGTGACAGTTGACATTTAGAATTACCCTGAATTGTGACATTTACTTTAAAAGGTCAGTTCTATCAGGGAAGTACACTGCTTTGCCTACCACCCTTTCCTAAAATCATAGAACGAAGGATTCACTACATCCATCCTTTTGGAATTGGATGACACCAATGCAAAGATATGTGTCTCTAATCAACATTGAAGGGCATCTATATACTGAAAAGAGATTCCACAAGTGGGTGGGAGGAATGGCCCCTCTTCATAGAATATGGTGTCTCTCTTCCCACAAAGTATTTGCAGTAAATTCAAGGCCAGTAAGTATGGAATGCTGGATGAATTCATGCCTAAATTAGTCACCTCAGGGTTACATCAAGGTGTTCTACACCCATCTCTTAAACAAAAACAATACATTTGGTAATGGTATTTTATTAAAGAGTTCAAAATATATAATTGAAAAAAAGGTTTTTGATTGGGTTTTTATTCTATGACATATTATGAAAATGAATCCATTTCTCACTTCATTTCACTTTACTCACATTAGCTGATGCCTCTTTAGATGGCTTCAGAGATGGGAAACTTGCCTGAAAGTAGAATAGAACTTAGTCACACCTTCTCCCCCAGACACAGAGAGGGGGTTCCTCGATGCCTTGCCAATATGATTGTACTTATAGGAACCACTCAAGTAATTTGCATTTAATTCAAGATTTCCTTGAGAAAATTGCTTATGATTTACTTCTCTAATTGTGGGTTCGAAAGGAAATGAATATCTCTGAAGCCACAGAAGAGCAGGGGTAAGTTAAATTGAGCGGCTAATTGTGAGGGTAGTTATAGAAATGTAAGCAGGGTGTTCCTCAATGAAGAATGTTGAGCTTCCCCTGCATGCAACTGGAAGTGCTTTGGCAGCTGTGGTGTGGCTAATGAATTGAGTAATTTAAACAGGAAAGGATTAAACGGGCACTGATGATCGATGGGCACGGGCTAAAAGTGTTGATTTGTCGGCTCTCAGTGCTTATCCTAAGCCTAAATACTACAAGAAACTCATAAACCAATAAATGATGCATAGTGAAACATTTTAGCATCATCTGAAAATATATTGGATAATAAAACCAATGACAATGAACCCAAGTTCTATGAGTTGGGGACAGGAAACTTATAGTTACAGTTCTTCCATCGTTCATGTTCCTCCATCATAACGATTTTACAGTTTAGCAGTTTTCTAAGTAAGTCAGACTGTGTGCATCATAAATCCTTAATAATAGATACATGTATGTATGCACATGTATGTATGTGTGCATGTGTTTGTGTACATATATACACGTATAGAGACAGAAAGATAGCCAGTGAGAGAAAAAAAGGAAAGAAACAAGTTCAACATTTGAAAAGACTGACATTGAGCCTATGAATGAAACCTCGAGGACAAAATACAGTGTAGCTTCTTGTTAAACTTGACCCTTGGCACTGAGTAAATGCTTCCGTTTCAGCTATTTTTCTTGTAGATTAAGACTGAAATGGGTGAAACCAGCTGATTCAGAGGAGCTAAATTTTTTATTATGACTGCAATAAATATTAGCTGGGGAAATTTAAATGAATTGGCATTTTTACTCCTTGGGACAGTCTCCACTGATTAGCCTAGTGCTGACATACCTTGTACTCAGACTACCCTTGCTTCGAAGACCCCTTCTGGTCAGTCTCAGCCCCATGCGATAGCTCTGCCTCCATGGGTCATGGTTTGTACTGTTTATTTTCAGGTTGATGAATTTATTTTCTTAGAGTACTGTAGAAAGTTATGTAAATGTGTATGTTCATAGAATACAGTATAAGTGGGGAAAATCCTTTCTCTGTAATTTTTATAGGATGAGGGTCATTATTGCATATTACATATATATAGACTGTAAACAGCAAGAAATCTTTCTAAAACTGCATCTGGGAAAATGTATATTTTTAAGCAAAAACTTCATACTGTCATTGCTATTTGCAGACTATGCATCTAAAGGGAACATATAGTATAATCCGTGAGCATACCATTGCTGTAACCCCAAAACACTCTTTTATTCATAGAATCAACTTATTTGAGATTTAATTTATATATAGTAAAATGTGTTTCTCAGTGTACCATTCAGTGGATACCAAATGTAAACACTTGTGTAACTGTCATCCCAGTCAGAACACAGTATATCCCTACCACCCCAATCAATATATGGAACATTCCTCCCCAAAAAGGTTTCTTCGTGCTCTTTTCCAGTCACCATCACTCTTGCTTCCATCCCTGGGCATGGTTGAAAATCAGAGCTATTCGTCATTTCACCTTGTCACCACACTCAGCATTGATAAACGTGCTATGTGTTGGGGACTGAGACATGCGAAAGCATTTTGAAAACTCTACGTGGCTGTACATGGAGAATACTATACTTGTATGATTTTATATTTCTTTCTTATGGTAAGGATATTAAGCAGTACAGCTGGAGAGTAATAAAAATAGAACTGGGCTTTATACAGAATACACCTGTTTTCAAATTCTAGTTTACTTACTTTCTTGATGGATAGTTTTCACTCAAGTTACATGAGCTCTGTGAACCCTGGTTTCCTCCCCTATTAAATGGACACAACACCTACTTCCAGAGTACAGAAAAGAGAAAATGAGACCCTGTGGATGACTCACCCAGTGCAATGATCGTCACCTTTAGAGTGCTGCACACACCTCATCCTCAAATCCCTTTCCCTTTGAAGACCATTTGTGCTCAGTATCAGCCCTGTGTAATGTCTCTAACTCCATGCATCATGCTTTATAATGTTTATTTTCAAGTTGATGAATTGAATATATAACTTTCTTAGAGTACTGAAGAAATTTAAGGAAAGTATCAAAGAAAAATTTTCCCCCAATTACATTGTATTTTTTAAAAAGATAATACTCATTGTTACATCTATCTAATCTAAGGCCTAGCAATTCTCCTTCAACTTTTATAGTATTGCTGAAATACTGGGTTCCAGGCTTGGTGCTAGATTATTTCCTTCCCATCTAATCCAGGTAGCTTAAGTATCTTTCTTCACGAGCTTGCTCAAAATAACAGCAACAATCCCACCCAACACCTGACCCTTAAACGAGCATACTTATTACTATCTTAATCTAGGGTGGCTATTGCTATAATACAAATATGACTGAGTCAAACAGAAATTAGATCCTCACTACAGATCTGGGAAACTGTCTAGTTTTTGTCTTTTCTATATAGTCATCCAGGGTCCAACATCTATCTGAATTTTAGTCTTTAACCATATCTTCAGGAAGGGGCTTATGAGACTGCTGCTTTGCTCGTAGGGCAAGATATATATCTATATCCATGTAATTGCAGCTTAACCAGTTTGTTGTTGTTGTCAGTTTTGTAGTTTTGCTAAACTGGAAAGCTGCCACTTGAAATTGTGTAGACTTGTTTGTTAATTCAGATTGTTCAACAGGCAGACTCCAAGATAGGAATAAAGGTGTCAGCAATTTAGTCGGAGAAATGCCTGTGAGGGAAAATGCAATGATGCAGGGAGAGCCATTGAACCACAGTGCAGGTCTGACCCTGCGGAAAGGGAAAAGGGAAGGGGAGGAAGGTTGGTGCAGACGTCTCAGAAAGCAGTATTAAGGGAAATTCAGCAAGGTCATGAGAGACCTAGAGCCATATTTACCTGTCAGAGGAGTTCCACATTTCCCAAGAGGGGGCCTGCTTAGTATCCCTGCTGCCTTTAGTCACAGGCTGGGGGCAGCCCATGGGAGGGAAGCTTGGCCTTGGTGCAAACACTTGGAAGGATTTCAGAGTTCAGCAGTGTGTGGTACTGAGAGATTCAGTCTCATGAGCACCACCAATGGTCCTTTCCAAACATTAGTGAACATACAAATCACAGATTTTTGTTAAAATGTAGAATCTGACTCAGTGGATCTACAGCTCCGACAAGATCCCAGGAGCTGCTTACGCCCCTGGTCCAAGGACCACGCGTTGGGTTGGGTTGAGTTGGGTTGAGTTGAGTTGAGTTGCAGTGGTAGAGAGTACCTAGTTACTGATGGACCTACATTAGTGGATCCATTACTCCTCCATTCACTTGCAATCAGGGAAGTCCAGTTCCATAGAACTTTTGTACCAGACCAATTTATGGGCTGTTGTCCAAGCTATAGAGGGCTGCTATGTGTCACATGATCATCAAGGGGCCAATAATATGTGACCACCTTTCTGGGATAAGGTACAAGGTATGGTAGCCTTGCATAATAAATAGCCAGTGTTTTTGTTTTTTAACTCCTCCTCACCCAAGGATATGTTTATTGATTTGAGACAGAAAGGAAGGGGGAGAGAAGGAGGGGAGAGGGGGAGGGAGAGAGAGAAATGTTGATGTGAGAGAGAAACCTCGATAGGTTGCCTTCTGTACATGCCCCGACTGGGGACTGAACCTGCAACCAAGGTATGTGCCCTGACCAGGAATTGAACCTGCAACCTTTTTGGTGTATGGGATGATGCTTCAACCAACTGAGCCACCTGGGCTGGGGCAGTAGCCAGTGTTTTAAAATGTTTTGCATTAATAGAAAATTGGAGGTACAGGAAGACCAACAGATCAAGAGGTGACAACCATTGAAAAGATAGTTTGGCCCGGCCGGGCATGGCTCAGCGGTTGAGCGTCGACCTAGGATCCAGGCGATCAGGGTTCGGTTCCCGGTCAGGGCACATGCCCGGGTTGCGGGCTGCAGCCGATCAATGACTCTCTCATCATTGATGTTTCTATCTCTCTCTCTCCCTCTCCCTTCCTCTCTCTGAAATCAATAAAGATATATTAAAGAAAAAAAGAAAAAAAAAAGATAGTTTGTTACTCACAGATCTCAAGAGCAGGGGTACACCACCCCACCTAGGCGGGGGGGAGCCAGGTGCAAGAGCCTTTATTGTGATTTCCATAGGAAGGAACAGGCAAGGCAGGGTAAGCAGGCTTGGCACTGGCTACCTGGAATTATTCAGCAGGCTCTGGGACCTGGGGGCTGTCTCTAGTTGCCTATTTATTACTTGGTGCTGGGTGATTAGGGCAGGGAGTAGGAGAGCCAGATAAAGGGGGTGGTTGGGATGTGGGTTATGAACAGATTGGTTTGTATTTGAAGAGATTTCCTCCTGAAGAGTGATCGGGTTGGGTGAAGGAGGCAGGAGGTCATGGAAAGTGACTCAGGCATATCACCAGGTTGTCCAAAACAAGGAATGTCTGGCACAGGCATGCCAGGCAGATGTTAAAGTATCGGATTTATAGAACCCAGCACCGTCGTTCATACAGCCCGAGCTTTGCTTCAGCAGTGTCTTCTGGGCACACACAGTCCTAGATGCCTCTTTATCATAAACATCATCACATCTGACAGGGGCTCTAGAGATTACGCCCTTGGGGAAACAATTTCCTAGCCAGAATAAGCATTTTCTTCCCTGCTCATAATTTTTTTGTACTTCCAAATAAAAACACACCTAAATCCTTATTTCTATATTAGTATCAACCAATTAAAGTCACTCTTTTATGTGTCTAGGAGGACTGAGCCTACTGGCCTCTGACTTTCTGTGCGCTCTCACTCATCTCTTTGTGGAGAGCAGAAGGGATGTGGGAAGCCTTAGTTAGATAATACCCAGGAGGGAGGTTCCAGAAAGCCCGTGGACAGACACGTCCATTATCATTTACCACACAACAAGCTTCAGAGAGAGGACATCTTTTTCTCCTGAACACTCTCACAGTGTTCCAGTTTGGGGATGACCACCTGATGAAAACCTGATTCACTGGTGATGGGCTTTAAGCCTTTATTGTCTGAGAATGTTCTGGAAGCTACTGCAAGACTGCCCAGTCCCCGGGCTTAGGAGGCAGCACATAATAAAAGTACAAGAAGCAGAAAGGAGTCCTGCACAGCGAATGGAAAGAAAGGTGCATTGACAACCTTACACTCTGCGGCCAGCCGCTTGCAAGAAATAACAATCACATAATTGATGTTTTCGGGAGAAAACGTGTTTGCTTTAGTCTAACAATACAAACTCAGCTGGCAGGCACCAGGCGCTTGCGGAAATTTGGGAGGGCAGCACAGTTCATAATTATATCCTTGGAAGAAAAACAGTCCCTCCAGGAACAGAGTATTCTCATTCCTCCAAACCCTGGCCTGTTTGTCAACCGTCATTTGACAATGACTCTAGCAATGGGGAGGAAATGGCTTTCACTCCTGGGCCATGGAGAACAATCCTACCTCCAGGCTTCTCTCCAATCCCCTGAAAGTAGAGCTACCTCCACACAGAGTCCAAGAATTGCCAGCCCCAGGGAGGTCAAATCGCACATCATGGGTTTCGGATTTTCAGAATATAAATCACCCCAGAAAGTCCACTGTGTCTCCCTCTCGGCAACAAGTTCCCCTGACTTTGGAGTTCAGTGACTTGAAAATTCTGGAGTGAGGTTTGACCGAAGAAGCTCGGGGAGCTTCAGAGTCAGAACTTCTCTGTTCTAGCAGGCTCTGCAGCTTTAGGCACTTGGCTTAAACTCCATGAAGCCATAAATCCCCACTTCATCCCTTGCGATTTTAATAAGGGCCTGAAATAGGTAATAAGTGGGAATAAAACTCCTTGAAAAGTTATAATTTCCCCTCAAGTAGGAAATCGATTTCAAACCTGAATTCTTCTCACTATTCAAGTCCATTTTCTTTCCTTTCCTCCCTCCCTCTCTTTTTCCCTTTATTTTTTTCAGTGTAGGATGAAATAGATTTTATAAGAATATGGTATTGTCTGAAAGCATTACTTCAATCCATCAATTTTCTGCAGATACTTTTATTAATCTAGCGTAACAATAAGGAGCAGGTGTTGCTGAACCAGCACCCCTGGGGTTAAATCCTGTCACCGCTGAGCGACTGTGTAAGCGTGAACAGGTTACTTAACCTTCATGGGCATCAGTTTCCTCGTCTTTAAAATGAGGTTTTTATAATAATGAAATAAATTAATAGTAACTAACCAATTAAAATAGTGACCGACGTACAATAATCATTGTATTTGTTAAATGGTAATTAGACCCCCTACTTCGTTATTTGAAAACTGAGGAGTTGAACCGAGTTTAGATTTAAGTTATTTGAAAGAAATCATTTTTTAAAGTGAATTAGTTCAACTGAACTTACTGGCGTAAGTGTAGTCTCAGTACTGCCCTTAGACCTGGCCTGGGGTCCCTGGCCCTTCTCAAGGGACTTGGAGGTTTGGAATGGCCTCCTTGAAGGAAATACTGGTGCCTGGAACCATCCAGGATCAGCAGGACCTCCTGGTGGGATCCTGAGGTGGATTTAGACCAGGATCTCTCTGCATGGCAGCCTGTCTTGTTTCATGTCTCAGGTTGATCTTTGAAACTCTGTTCCGCATGGGGTTAACCAAGGAGTCCCAGGGCCCACCACTCTCCTGGGGACCAGCGCCAGGTCTGGTTCCTGAAAGGAAACCTGGCAAGTGAATCATACTTGTCCACCAGAGCAATATTTCTTTTCAGGATTGTATGAGATAAGTCTGCCAAAAAAGTGCAGACATTCATTTCGGAGGACTCAAGTTGCTTATATAGACAGAAACATCACCAAAAATGTTTGCCCAGGGCCCTGCAACCCTGTGACAGCCCTGTTCAGCCTGAAGTCATCTTTCTGTCTGTGTATGGTTTTTTTCTTTTACTTTGTGTAGCTTTATTTATGTCTAATAAAATCCAGCCATTCTAAGTATAAAGTGAGAGTTTTGGCTACTCCCCAAATCAAGATTTAGAATACTTCCACTATTCTCAAAATTTCCCTTATGCTTAGTCAGTCCTGCAGTTAGGTGCTTCAACTTTTATAATTATTTTAGGCTTACAATTTATTTTATTATTAAATATGGTATTTCTATCTTTAGTAATATTTCGTCTCGTGAGGTCTGTTTTGTCTGGAATTAGTAGAGCAATTCCAGCTTCTGTTTATTGTTTGGTTCACTTAACTTTTTTCACTCCTTTATTTTTCAACCTGTTTATGTCTGTAGACATTGTATAGTTGGAGTTTGTTTTTCATCCAGTGTGAAAATCTTTCCTGTTTGTGTCTTCAGTAATTTTACATTTAACATAATAATTGATATGGTTGGATTCAGATACGGTATTTGGCTACTTGTAATTCAATTATTTTTTATTCTAGTCTTCCTTTCTATTCTCTTATGTATTTAATAACCATTTCACCCTCTCTGTTGACTTTTTACCTATAATCCTTTACCCTTTTTAAAGTGGTTTCTCTAGGAACTAAAATGTCATCTTTAATTTATTAGAATATAATATAAACTAACACTAACTTCTGATAAAATATAGGAGGTTTGCACAAATGCAGCTCCATTCCCCCAGCCTTTTTGCATTGCTGTCATGTATATTACATCTCCATGCATTATAAGCCCCAAAATGTACAGGGTGGTGCAAAAGTAAGTTTACAGTTGGTCATATGGAAAATAATACAATAATTAATAAGTAACAATACAAGAATAAACTGTTTTGTGTACTCACTACTGTAAACCTCCTTTTGCCCACCTCTGTAGTGTTTTAAATTCTACTTTATACAATTGTAAATCTTAAAGAGGTTAAGAGAGAAAAAATGTGTGTGTGTGTGTGTGTGTGTGTGTGTATTTTATGTACTTACCCCATATTTATGATTCCTGGTGCTCCCCATTTCTTCCAGTGTAGCTAATTTATTTTGTGTTTGTTTCCTTCAGCCTAAAGGACTTCCTCAAATATGTTTTATAGTGCAGTTCTCCTAGCAACAAATTCTTTTGGTTTTCTTTATTTTGGAAAAGTCTTTATTTCACTTTCATTTCTGAAGAATTTTTTTTCTGGATATAGAATTCTCTGTCGATTATTTTTTCTGTCAGTGCTTCAGATGGCATTCCAATGTCTGGGCCCCACTGTTTCTGAAGGGAATTCTACCATTCATCATACAGCTTTTCCTTTTTATATGACTTGTCATTTTTCTGTCGCTGCTTCAAGATTTGCTCTGTGTTTTCTGGCTATCAGCAGTAGACTATCGTATGTCTAGGCGCAGTCTCATTTGAGTTTACAAAGTTTTTGTTTTCTTGAACTTCTTGGGTATAGAGTTGATGTTTTTCACTTATTTGGGAAATTTGGGGTCATTACTTGTTAAACTATTTGTCCTTCCCTTTCCCTCTCTAGTTTCCTCCTGAGACTGTTGAGTGCTGTGATGCTTTATATCCTATTACTGATCTTGGAAGCCCCGTGGATTCTCAAAACAATTTTTTCTCTCTGTTCTTTGGTTTGGGTGTTGATCTATCCTCAGATTCATTTGTTTGTTCATTATTTCCATTACTTTAAAAAAATCTTTAAAAATATTTTCCTTTGAATATACTGTCCTTAGATCTGAGCATACTTACTGTAGATACTTTGTAATTTGTCCGCTAAATCGATTCCGAGTCCGCGTTATTGACTATGTTATCCCTGCGCGTTGGGAATGTCCCTGTTTCTTCGCATGCCTAGTAATTTATTTTGTGAGAAATTGGATCATGTCGGTGATATGTCGTAGTTACTTTGGTGTCAGTTTTATTTTTTCTGATGGTGGTTGTGCTGTTTTAATGGGCAGGTAAATTGTTGGACTTTTAAATCTGCCTTCCCTGCAGTGTGCAGTCCTGGCGTGTCTGCTCGGTGCCTGATGCCGGCTCCCTGTGGAGCTCCGTGGGTGGCCAGTGATACGTGCAGAGGTTACACCCACACCCCCGCCCAGGAAGGGTCCATCTTCTGTCACCTGAGCTCTGTGTTGGTTGACAAACAGACTCAGAGGAATGGCAGATCCTCAGTTCTTCAAGACTTTCAACTTTTACCTAGATCCCCGGCCTTCCCTTCTTGCATGTGGTGGTTAAGACTAAGCCAGTGAGCTATGGAGAGTTGATTGTTTCAGTGTTTCTACGTCTCCCTCACTTTCACAGTTTCTCACTTAAATGTCTAATTGCTTTGCCACCTGCTCTGAACCAAGTCCACAAACGCCAATTGGTAAAGCTAAGGATTTTTCAACCTTAACTGGGGGAATGAATGTGTCCAGCAAGATCACTATTCTCGTGGATGACCTAGCAGTATGTCACAAATAAGCAGTTATCAACTCATCACCCTCCTTCAGTCATTTTTCACTGTCATGAAAGGAAAATTTTAAATAATATCTACCAATTTTAAACTTGTCTGCAGAGTATAATCAGCTCTCTCCTCAAGGCATTATTAGAAGTAAAATTCTTTCGTTTTAAGTGTTTTCATAAATCATTCATGGAATTGTATGTATTATATAAGTTTCTTTCGTTTGAATAAGACTTAGAGATTTTAAAAGACCTCAAAGTGCCTGCTAAAAGGTATCATGTATTTAAAGATTAATGTAGCACAGGCACAATTGTAAATCCTTTACATATAGTAATTCATTTTGTTTTCACAGCACTCTGAGAAGCGGTGTTACAGTCCTCATTTTAGATGAGTAAACTAAGCCTATGAGGACAAATGACTTGCCTAAAATCACCCAGCTACTAAATTATGGAGCCAGGAGTCAAATTCAAGCAGTCTGGAAAAGTCTCCACTGTATACAGTCTCTTATTTCAGATCATTAGAGAGGCAAATCTAAGATAGTTTCAAAAGTTTTCAAGAACTGTTAATCACCTTCTGATATTGGCTGAATTACAGTTTTACAAAAAAGATGAAAATGCCCAACAGCACCACTGAACACCTCAGGATGGTTTATAACCCCCGATATTTCCCAGCATCTTTCTCATTTGTTTCCACATGAAAGAACTCAAGTTTCTTTAAGCCATATGGGACTTATTTGTTACTTTTTTTTTTTTTAACAATACTATTTATTTCTCTAATTCATTCCCCATACTTAGTACATCCAACCAGTTAAATTATAATAAGCAGTAGGTTACATGGCAATTCAACATGCATTTTTTGAGGCCAAGAATTTTCGGAAGATAGGGAGTTTGCTACATATCACCTCTCTGAAAGGGCATAATAAAGTGACTGTTGAAAAATGGATAACTGCTGTAGGATTTGTATTTTAATTGGAGGTGGAGGAAGTGGAGAAAGCAGGAATCCACTTCACATAAAAACCTAGGCTTGATCAATGGAGCACAAAAGCAAAGATAACATCCTCTAATAATTTATAGTAGAAAAACTATGATCCAAAACTGAAAGCTAGGCATAAATATATTGTGTGCATCGATAACTTCAAACTTTAAATAACTTATAAAGTATATAGTCACATGTTAAATCTCACAGAAATCCTATCGTACAAATTTGGCCACAAATAATTTAGCAAATATAGGTAAATTTTTCATTAAGAATGATTTTCTTTGCCATCTGTCTTTTTTTTTATTTTTTAAATATATCTTTTATTGATTTCAGAGAGAGGAAGAGAGAAAGAGGGAGAGGGAGAGACAGAGAGAGAGAGAAACATCAATGATGAGAGTCATTGATCGGCTGCCTCCTGCACACCCCCTGCTGGGGATGTGCCCTGACCAGGAATCGAACCGCAATCTCCTGGTTCCTAGGTCGATACTCAACCTCTGAGCCATGTCTTATTCAAAGTACCCTAGAAAACATATCCCAAGGCCAAGCTAGAGGAAGCCTGGTGAGGCTGTTCTGGAACCTGACATGTGAGCAGGGCCGTCTAGACAAGGAGCAGTTTGCAAGCAAGCCAGCTGTGGGAGGCGGGAGCCTGTATGAACAGAGCCTGAGCACTTGGAGACAGGGCTTATCCAGAAGCCATGTGAGGGGACATCTGTTGTGTCAGGCACAGAATTTGAATGTATCGTTCCATTTACCTTTGTAAAATGTAATCTTATATCTCAAAGCGGTAGTTTAGTTGCTTTCTGTCTCTATGCCTCACTATATACATATATTTCTTTTTCTTCCCCTTCCTGTGACTGTCTCTTTTTATTATTGATAGTGTTTTCCCACTGGACATCAACTGAAAATTAATGAACGCCTCACAACTGACCTTGCACCCTCTCTCACTGCTGATAGATACGACGGTATATGTGATATATACTGCATTATATGGCACGTCAATTAAAATCCTTGGGGAATGATCAGAGTGCTATTCCATTCATATGGAGACTTAAAAGGCAATGCTTTTTTTTTTTTTTCTTTGTTGTGTTAATCCTCACTCGAGGATATTTTTTCCATTGATTTTTTTAGAGAGTGGAAGGGAGGGGGAGAGACAGAGAGAGAGAAACATTGATGTGAGAGAGACACATCGAGTGGTTGGCTCCAGCATACGCCCCAGCTGGGGATGGAGCCTATAACCGAGGTACGCGCCCGTGGCTGGAATTGAACCCGGGATCCTTCAGCCCGTGGGCCGACACTCTAACCACTGAGCCAAACAGACAAGGGGGGGAGAATGTTTATTTCTTATATTTTCCCAAGTTTTATAAATTTACCATGTATTGTTTCAAAATCAAAATAAAATACATTTAAAAATTTCATAACACGTTTAAATAGATAGTTAACATTGAAGTAATTAGGGTGCCTGAGCCCAGTAGAACTAGAGTTCCAAGTCTAGCTCTTTTATTTAATAGCCAAATTTCCCTGAGCATATCACTTAACTTTTCTAAGCATCATTTCCTAGCATGGAACTAACAGCATGGCTGGAAGAGTCATTGTAAAATGTATCTATTAGTCACTGTCCGGTAGGAAAATCAGCACCGATCGGGTGTTGAAGTCAGAGGAGACATTTTTGGTAGGAAAGTTCACAAGTGTTAGAAGAGCTGGAGAGGACAAATGGGAAGAAAACGTTGCTCAGATGTTGGGAAGGCCCTACCGCCTCTGGGCTGGCTGCCCGGAGAGCAATCTTGGCACCATGATTGTTAGCACAGTCACCGTCAGGGCCCGGGGACGTGGTCGGTGGCTGTGAGCAGGAGCTGTCATCTCTGTGTTTGATAGAAATGCTAGCTGCTGCTTCTAAAATGTGTCATTACTGGAACTTGGGCTGCTGCTTATCTAAAATAAGATACTTTTATTTTCAGCAACTCTGTGGCATCATATATGCGCTAGGTTTGCCCAAAGCAGAAATGTCTTTTTACTGATTTTCATTTTGGCATAAGCACTTCTAAGTGACAGAATATAACCGGAGACTTGCTTGCAAGGAAGCTTGGAAATAATAGTCTGCAGGGCTCTAGCTCTAGCAGTTTGAAGGTAAATATAGAAGGACAAGTTTGGGGCTGAAACTTAATAGGTAAATGTCTGGCACATTAAAAGGAAACAAAAAGTAAAGCATCTGTCAGAGGTATGGGGCTATTATACATTCAGACCTTCTTATAATGTTTTTCAAATCTACTTAGAAATGTCTTCTTAGAAACAGTTCATAAATACTTAAACTATAAAAAACTTTATTTAGTCACTATGACTTTAAAGGAAACATCTCAGAGAATGAGTGAGTGTCAGGAAAAGAACAGGACCAGTTTCCAATGCCTGCTGCCACGTCTTTCCTGACAGAGCCCTGACGTCGGGAAGCATTGTCACGGGAACTTGGCGAGAGAGATGCTAAGACATAAAGACCCCCGTTCCAATGCCCTTAATAACCTAAAACATTTTCTATTATTTAATAGTTGGGTGGAAAAGCTCTAGACTTGGAGTTAGGGTGCATTCCTGTTTTCACTTCTCTCTAATTGGTTGGGTGACTTTGGTAATACATTCGTCAGCACAGTGTGTCCTTTCGGGAGAAAAGAGTCTGAATTAGTTGAGTCTCATAAGGTCTTATCCAGTTTCATTGTGCTGTTCCATCAAAAGATGATACACATATGAATGATGGTGGTGGTGATAACTTCTGTCACTAATAGAATCGAATTGTTAGGAAAGCTAACAATTTGTTAGAGACTGGATACTAACTCTGTACGTGCATTATAATCATTGTTAACGTGTGGCACACCCATGTTGAACAGAGGAATATATTAGGTACAAGGGAACTAGTTACTTTGCTTATGTGAGAGTAGCTGAATCCAGACCTAAAACTAATTTTTAACTCTCCGTTAAGAGCATTAAATGTACAAGAGAAAGATGTCTGTAAGTTCTAGATATATTTTAGCTCTGTAGCCTCCCTGGTACACACTGTTACAGCAGGAGCACTTGTTAAGAGTGCCAAGGTCACTTATTGCTTGATTTCATTTTACCAGTCCATTCACATGCCATTCTTTGGCTTAAGGTACTTTTACTTTCAGCATCTTTGTGATATAGTAGTATATGCACTCAGGAACCAATGAACACGGCGATGCTTCAGATTAAATCGCTATTATAGATTATTGCTTCCATAATGCTAGAGGGTGATGAAATTGACACAGAATTACATTTGATAATATAATATGCTAGATGGATCATGATTAGTTCTTAGAAACGATCAGCACTTGGACTTTATTAGCAACCTAAAATTGTTTGAAAATTATGTCTCATGGACTATTGTGGGTGAACTCTGTGGTCAGACAGGAGTAAAATATTAGCTCCCCTGTTATTTCTAGTAATTTCTCTGACCTGGTGCTGGACGTGGAGTTGGTTTCTCTGCTTCCTGGCAGTGCAGCTGGCACAGGGGGAAATAGCCATTCTGGCATCGTCCATGGGATGACATGTAGTATGTGTGAATTCCTGGGTGAGAAGAAGCTGTTGTGGGATCTCAGGGCCTCACATTATGGACATTTTCAGTACTTATTTAATAGGTATTCTAGCCCATTTTATCATTACAGCATTATTCTTACAAATAGCAACGCAGATATTTGTTAGGCTGTCACTGTGTGCCAGCCATCGTATCATGTAGGAACTGTGACCTGAAAGTCAGTGATACCATCATTGTCACTAAGAAGCTTGACCTCCATTGGACAGAGAGATTACTAAGTAGGTAAGTTATAACAGACCGTGCAAAATGCGACACAAGCTTGTCCAAGGAAAGGAAGCCGGCGGAAGGCACAGCCGCACTCACCCTTGCTCTCCGCCTTCTCTTTGGACTCCTTTCGTTGCCCATTAGTTCATGTCTTACTGGCGGAGCTGTACTGACCCAGGGGATGCGGTTGCTAGTGTTTCAGCCTGTTTGTTTTCTGTGATCAGCGTATGCTCAGAGGAGGTGGACATGCCATCTGGCAAGGCTGTTTCTGGTAGAACAGGGACAGTAGAGGGGACGCTGGCATCTGCCTGGCGTTCGAGACTTCTCTGACAATCTGCTCCCCTTAGAGCAGGAGAGCTCCTTAGCATATGGTCACTGTGCCACACGGTGAAGCAGCAGAGGTCCTGTCAGTGACAGGACGTCCACACGGCAGGGCAGGCTCTGCTGGCACATGTCCCTGACCTGTGGAGTGACCTCTCTCCAGGCTCTGTTATGTCCCAGCACAAGATACTCAGCGCTCAGGTCTCTCCCCATGAGGGTCATAAAGCACAATCCTACAAGCCCTGCTTGGCCCTGAACTTTATAAACCCAAACAGCCTCCTTAATGGAGGTAAACCTCCCTTTCTTCTGAACTCAGCCCGAGGACATATGGAGCGGGCTGTCTTTTTCTGTCGCTGGGACCAGCTCAGATAAACCTCTCTTGGTGCAATAACCAGGACAGCCCCACGGATTCCCTGTATAAACAGCATCTCAGTGTAAAAGACCTAAGTTTAATTTCTAACTTTGTATGAGTAAGTAAATTAATATGTCTCCGTTTGTTCATCTCAAAAACAGAATACCAACCCAGAAATTCCAGAGCTGTGGCTGCCTTGCATACTTGATATTTTCCTCTGCGTTTAGCATATTTCTTGCCACATAGAAAGCGATTGATGGATGTTTGTTGAAGGGATTGCTAGTGAGGGAAAGAAAGCAATTTCAATGGGCTTTTTTTCTTGTCTTTTATAGGTTAAGGGAGAGAAAAGAATAAACATGGGGCACAGGTGGAATTCCTTAGCAGTTAGAAACCTTAGTTGCATCTCCTTTTGCTCTGGACTTTCCACTCCTTTGTATTATTTCAATGACATTGTTATAAACCAGCTTCACAGGACAGAGTTTTGTAGCAAAACACCTGCTACTTGAATGAGGGACACAGCAGATTTTGGTTAGAAATCTCTCAACAGAGCAGACAGAGCACTTAGAATGACATGTCATACAATTTGCACTTATCTCTTTCAGCGTTTAGACTCTGTATTACTACCATTTGTGCTGGGCGATTGCATCCAAACTAGTTGTTTATCTGTCTGATGGCATCTCGTTCATCTTTAAATATTCCTAACATATGGTAGCGGCTGTTCCACACATTGGCTACTAAACTGACATGTGCATTTTGAATGAATGCGCTGGAGGATTAGTGTCTGACACTGTAAGTGCCACAATCCAAAAGAGCTGCAAGGAGGAATCTGTTTTCCTTAGGCCGAGGCAATGGTACAAATATTATTTCAGATTCACAGATGTAGAAATGGACTATGCATATGCACAGTACTCTGATATAGGTGGCAGTTTTTATTTTAATAGGCTCCTTTATCATTAATTGAAAGTTCAATTTTTGCCACATTAATTTTATTTGCCGATAAAATCTTCAGTTGCTTTCCATATGTTCATGATATTATCACACTTCATAATTATCATGTTTTCAAAGTCAGAAAGCTCTGTTTCTTCTCACCTTTGAAATTTCCTTAGTGTCCTGGATTATGAGCTTTAAGAGGCAGGAAGAAGCTAAGGAATTATTGAATGCAATCCCACATTTTCCTGAGCCATTGTCAGTTACTTTTGTGTGCTCACACAGAACAGGAAGGGTGCCAGAAGAATTGATAGGATAAATACTATCATTTTCAAACTATGCTCCGCTAAGTTTCCCATCTCCGAAAATTTCTAGGAATGATTTGAGATACTGGGAGTCAGTGGCAGACACAGTTAGCTGCCTACCCAGTGATTGCCTGCCCAATAGCCCTTCTTCCTTCCATTCCTTTTTTCATGCAAATAGAACCCAATGTGCTCAGTCAGTAATACATCCAGCTCCACTGAGTTCATCATGATGGCTCTAAGCTGGTCATGGTTTTTCCATTATGTGATTTTACTCAGTCTGTGACCTAGTTTTTACAGTTTCTACTCGTAGTCCTCTGGGGTACACTCTTTTCTTCAGCTGTAGAGTGGGACTCAGGCACTATTATTTTTTAAAGATTATTATATGCTTCTAAATGCGAGACTGAAAACCACTACTATAACATATTCTCAACAAATAAATTCTCAACACACGCCTCTTAGTTAAAAATGCATTGAGGAGATTTAATTTCATGTCAAGGTTGTTTTTATGGATTTTTTCCCATTCAAGTAGACTAATCAATTTCTGGATTTCATCCAACGCTATTTACAGTCTACTAAGTGAATTTTCATATGTGTTTACTGCATCGAAACCTGAACAACAGCACCAACAGAAAGTCCTGCTGCTTTGAGTTTTGTAGCCTGTCAAAATGTCAAAAGATTTGGCATCAACACCTCTTTCTAAAAGAATGCATTGAGATACTAATAGGATACTCAGTAAGCCACTGGAAAATATGAGCCGGGCTTGGAGAGGCTTTGCAGTTAGTCTAAGAGACATTTTCCAACTCATGAAGGAGCTCTTCATGTGGAACTGCCTCCTCACCATCCCTGCCATGGGCCACTGGGAATCCCTGCTTGGCTGGCAGAGCGTGGGCCATGCTCCTTGGAGCTCACTGTGTGTTTTTTTATTTTATTTCTTACCTGCTTCCTACTAGTTTTGGGTCCAGGCTATTTTGGAGTACCAGGTGCCTCATCACCTTCTCACATAGTCCAGAACAGAAACCTCTACTATTTTAATAGATGGTGGCCACATCCTTGTTTATATCAATAAGTAAGGACAGAGACAAAGTGTATATATTTTTATTATGCCACACAGACAGGTAGGTGATTAAACATTTTGAATACCATCGCTACTCTCAAACTTGCATTCCCCTGAATTATGGGCAGCGCTCTTGGGTAATCTGCCGCTCACCGCTCATGAATGTCAGCAACTGCATTAAACACAAGAAGAGTTCACGCCTCATGTTTTGTGGGGTTGTTGGCGGCTTCTCTTTTTGTGCTTGTTAGTTGGCTTGAGTTACTTACTTTCCCCACATGACACTCAGGTAGTATGAAGTTAATATTTGATGTTTGGTTGGGAGGTTCAAAGTATCAAGGGTAGCAGGACCACACATGACCGTTACATTCACATGAGCAGAATACTTACAGGAGATGGTGTCTGAACATCTGAACATGGGCTGCTAGAGAGAAAATAAAAGACAGGCAATGAGCAATTTCCAGCACTTTTTCTCACTGACCCCAGAAATGCCAGTTTATTCTAACTCTTAACATCACAAAAGGGAACCACTACCCCAGATAATAGATGGGTGGGGACTTCCAGCAGTCTTGGTAGCAGGAATGTTTCCTCACTCACCTTGGCTGGGCAGCTTATTAGCATATCTTTGTGGCACAGGTTTCATTAGCAAGCTCTTTCCCAAGAACTAGTTCCTTATGCTTATTTTTCCATTGCCCAGGCATGTGCGTGTACAATCCTCTCTCCTCTTGAAACTCCTAACTGCCACTCAGGGATAAATCTTAAAATATGCTGTCATGCGGCTTAAGTAGTGTTTCGCACTGTCATTTGTTGTGTTGGTCGATGCAGGCCACACTTTGCAAATATAATAGTGCAATTTAATTTGTTTAAATATCATCAATACCCAAATTTCATAATGTACCCTGCTTACAAATGAAAACATTATGGTGAGAAAGTGTAGCAACTAACAGGAAGAAAAGCTGGTAAGCAAAGAGCAGCTGGTGAGTTCACACATTTATAAGTATTTAATGAGTCAGAGGGGTCTGGATAAGTAAGTGTCTGTGCAGCCAAATGACTCCCTCTGCTCCTAGCTTTTAATATAGTCCTACATCTCTATTTAGAAGCCACATGCAAGCCAGCTTCGCCCACCTCTGTTACAGTTGGCGCACCCGCCAGCCCCCGCCTCCTTAGTCTGTAAGGACCTCTTCTGTCCCTGGGGCTTGGTGTCCCAGCCTGACCCTCCAGCTCCAGCATTTGCACGTAGCCAGCCCCTCCCAGCCTGGCATCCTTTGGCCTTTTCTCTGCCTCCCTTCTCCTTCCTCTCCCCAGTGTCACTACACTTGCTGCCCCGCCTGGAGAAAGAGCAGGACAGAGCCATGCCCCCTGCCAGCCTCCCCCAGACGGGAGCAGAACCCCTGGCTACGGGTGTTCCCTTTCTGACCGGTTCATCCAGGAGGCTGGAGCAAAGTCAACATTTTGAAACTATAAAATATTCAGTTACCACAAACGTGACTGCTTATAATATGTTAATTTATTCAACCAGCTGTTGTTATTTGCAAGACACTGCTAGAACGATGACCTCCACGAGTTTTTCGTTATGGAGGAAGAAATTGATTTTTAGTTTAATTAATTGATTTATTTGTGTGTAACTAATTAAATTTATGATTATCGTATTAATACTTAATAATTGTGGCACACTGTGATAAATGTTTTGAATAAGGGGCTACTGGAGCATAGGGGACAGGTGTCTTTGAGGCTCAAACTGTGGTTTGAACAATCAGCAGATTGAAAATGAACACATACACTCAAAAGAACATAAAATATCCCCAAGGAGGAAAATTCCCAGGACTTTTGTCCCGCTCCTCTAACCTGAAAGAAACCACCAAAGAGATCTTTCTTTAGAGACATGAGTGATTTTGGAAAGGGAATAAAATGATAGGAATTGCTGGAAAGAAGAAGGAATTAATTAAAGAATTAAAAGAATCAACCAATGTACTTTGGCTGAAGAATTATTGTGGCTATATGTGCACACAAATTAGTTTAAAGTTTGGTGGGTTTTTTTAAAGGGCTTGAATTTGACTGAACAGTGGGTTATTTTGAAAACAAAATAACAGAACAGTTAGTTGTTTACAGAATAATCTTATTTGAATGGATTCAATCCATATTAACAAAGTAGTCTTGTAGAATCAGTGTGTGTGTATGTGTGTGCAGGTGTGTGTAGAAACCGTCTAAAAACATATTCAAATAAATTTTCATTTATTTTTGTGGTGTATTATCCTAAGGTAATAAGGAAATTTAGAAAAAGTATTATCTAATTTATCCACGAGTTGAATTTATTTTGTCCTAATTTATGTTTTTTCAGTATTATTTTGTATTGGTTTCAGGTGTACAGCGTAATGGTTAGGCGATCATATACTTTACAAAGTGTTCCCCTATATTTCCAGAATCTACCTGGCACCATATATCCTCTGTGGTAATAATTTAAAACCATGCTCAGTTATACTGCTGTTTCCTTTAGCAAAACACAGTGTATATTCGCTGGTGTTGCTGTCCCCAAGTTGATACCATTAATCCAATTTCATCTTGAAAAACCACTTTTCCCCCATTAGCAGCCTGTGTAGTTTGTATTAATGCTGACTCTATGCTGGATCCAAAGGTAAACATTAGATTCCCACATAGTTAATCAGAGGAATGAGGAGCTCTGGTCATAGAGTTGACTCAAGAATAGACACGTGACCCAATAGGAACTGCAAATGAATTTAGCAGAATTTGCTGGGGAGAAAAATACACTCTGCTTCATTAGACTTGAACTTTGGAGGTTATGAGGCTGGAGCTCAGGAGGAAACCTTGCCAGGCTCAGTGGAACTGAACGTGGAGATTACAGAGAGATAGGGAGGGAGGAATTGGTTTTGAGGGTAATTTTTCAGTTCCCAGAATCAAGCGATAGCTAGAATCTACCATGGACTTTTTAGCCATAAGAATCAACACATTTTCATCTTGCTTCAACCATTTGGGCTTGTATTTGCCATTTGCAATAAGAATAATCCTCATACAAGCTAATTGGATACATGCATTTTTAACCTTCAGTAATATCAAGTTCATGTTCAACTTCGATGTGCACAAAATTGATGTCTGCTGTATTCGTTGCATGCTTTGGAAGTTCTTTGCAGTTCTTCACAATGGTAGCGTGGCATAGAGTAGTCAGATGGATTTTAGTCCTCACTCCTGTCGCGTGTGTGTGGTGTAACCCTGCGCATGTCATTTCACCTCTCTGAGCCCTTGTTTCCTCCCCTGTTAGAAGCAGCAATGGCTGCCTCATAGTATTTTTATGAGGCTTAATTGGGATAATTTGTT
The DNA here is from genome assembly GCF_964146895.1 of Miniopterus schreibersii. Classification (NCBI taxonomy): domain Eukaryota; kingdom Metazoa; phylum Chordata; class Mammalia; order Chiroptera; family Miniopteridae; genus Miniopterus; species Miniopterus schreibersii. The sequence continues at coordinate 67,454,301 of NC_138108.1, read as the reverse complement.
AGTAAAAAGAGAAGAGTGGTGTCTGGTGGAATCTTGTGAATCAAACAAAAGACATTTCGGTGTCATTAGTTACAGCGCAGGGTCTTTACTTACAGTGCTTTACTTCCAAGTGTACGTATAGATCCTTCAGGTGCTATCTTGTTTTGTGCAAGAACAGTAGCAACTACCTACCTACATGGAGCGGTTTCTAATCATCACTGACCCCTTTTCTGACCTAGTGCTGCAGCCTCTGGCAGCGGCGGGTTGGAGTCTCCAGCTTAACCCAGCCCCGCACTTGCTATCTCACAACCCTCTGGGGTTTCTCACCGCATCCCCAGGGCGTCCCCAGGGCGTCCCCAGGGCGTCCCCAGCATTTCATTTGAGGGCGTGCAGCACGGGAAGCACAGGACATCAGAGATGTTACAAATGCATGTTCCCGGGCTCCACTGCTGACCTACTTCATCAGAAGCCTCAGGAGTTTCTAAGGACACGCTGAAGTCTGTCACCAGGTCCAGAGCATAAGGGCCACACTCACTGGGATGGCACACAAAGGACTTGCGTGTCTGGCACATTCCAGGCTCACCTTTCTGCCAGTCAGCTCTACTTCCACCCTCCAACTTCCAGCCACACCAAAAGTCCTGGCATTCCTTACGCGTATAATTATCTTCCTCATTGAAAATGTCACACATGCAATTATTTTTACCTGAAAATCTTTCTCTTCACTTTTTAGTAAATTCTTACTTACCTCCAGAGATAGAGGTGAAGTTACATCTTCTAGAATTCTCCCACATTCACAAGCAGAGTTCTTTTTCTAAGACAGTTGTCAAATTAATAAATTGTTTGTTTTACACAACTGTCACCTGCCTCCCCTCCCTCACTTCCTCCACTGAGCAATCCAGATAAGATCATTGTGATTTAATAGGCGCTCTATAGATGTTTGTTGGATAAATGAAAGAATGAATGATTCATTGTGACAGGCACTAGGAATTCAATGGCATACAGGCAAGTGGGGACTCGCAATGCAATTTCACCTAAAATTTATTTAATAACGTAAGATCTCCAAGTGCTAAGGGAATAATGATTGTCCAAAAGATAAGACTAAATAATTTCATTGTGCTTAAGGGGGGCTCATAAGGAAGGAAAGATAAGAGTTGAGCCTTCAAGAGGCATAAACAAGCAGTGACAGGCAACTGTAGTATAGAATGTTCAAGAAATCTGGATATTTTAAGGAATTTAATTTTTTTAAAAAGACATCCACAGTGCACCTTTTCTTAGAGAAACCATAGGAAACCTCAGAAATTCAAATTAAAGTTTAAGCTTTTACAGAGGGATATTTTTTAAAAAGTCATCAGGAGAATTAAGCTGCCCTTTAGATATCACACTTATTTTTCTTGCTGTGGTTGAGATGAGGGGTGAGAACAGAGGCACGTAGGTTTATAGTGTGGCCATCTGACTAAGTGGCAGCACCGAGGGGAGTGTCCTGCCAAGCATTTGAAATTTAGTGACAAGTGGATGATGGTTCTATTAACATTAAAAGAGAAAGAGTGTGCCTTTTAGGGAGTGTGTGGAAAAGTTAAGTAGAAAGGAGCGTTCAAAAAAATTTTTTTTTTACTTCTTCCTCTGAACATTGTCGGTTAACTGAAAAACAGTTACTGTAAGTAGCACAAGTCCTGTAGTGCACCTGGGAGAATTAGAGTTTAAAAGCTGTGCAGATCTGTAGAAAAACATCAGCATCCTACTGATGCTCCTGTAGTCAGCTATATAAAGATGTTTCCATCCTTCCAACCTTTCCAGTTGTCAATTGTTGACCTAGATAATGAAGTTCTAGGGACCCAAAATGAAGAAGCCATGTACACAAATGCACCTTTTGAACAGTGTCGCCCAAGCAAGTTCTAAGGATGTTATACAGACTATTGTCACTTACTCTGCTACCTAAGGGCTTCATGTTAAAATAAGTTTGAAAAACATGAATTCTAACAAATTAAAACCAACTTTTAGGAAGTCTCAGAACTTCTGATATTTAAATATGCATTATAAAAGAAAAGGGATATATATTATATACACACACATATATGTACATATAATGCAATGTTTTACAAATAATTTGGATTATAAAACTTTTTAAGAGTTGAACATTTCAGATTTTCAGTCTTTTGTTTGGCCACGAAGATGCTACAATATGATCTCTCAAACCATTTGATATTTGCATGAGGATATCACTGGCTGTGGCTACATGACCTGCCAGCCACAGCATGTTTCTCCCTGAAAAGGCGCACTGTGCGTATTGTAGTCCCTGCAAACGGTGTCACTGGAGCAGCACTGGGATGGAACTGAACTGCAATGAGAATGATACCTCCTGGATTTGTCAGGTGACCTTTCCATGACAAGATAGAGCTTTAAGTCAACTTGACCGTTGGTCTTGCTTGGGTAATTATGCTGCTCTAGCACAAGGCTCTTTTATTTACCAAGACAGGAAGGTGAGCTACACTGCTGAAGGCAAAATGGGGGATCCAAAGAGGCCACAGAAGGGGGGGGGGGTCACCATTCACAGGCCAGGATGCAGAAGCAGGGCTCCCAGAGGCCTGGAAAGAGCAAACAGGGTTCTGTAGAGCACAAAGGAGACTAAGGCATATGAGAACAAGAGCAGGACCTATTACGAGACTGGCAATGAGAGGACTTGATCCCACAAGGAATAGCAACAGCTCAGTTAGTGACATCAGGCTACTGAGGAGGGCAGCCACCATTGATCCTTGGTTTTGATATAACCAGCCAGATCCATCAGTTCTCAAATATCCAAACATGCCATATTTGGGACAGATTTCCTCTCAGTACAAAGCATTTTTATAGCCTGAATCATCTTTTTAAGTGGTGGGTTTATAGATTGCAAACTCACTGTTTGCACAGCCAGAAAATAAAACAATCACAGTGAGCGAGCTTATTTTACTCAGGGAATATAGGTTCCTATCCCACAGCAGTAAGGCCTGGCCTGGTGGGGCATACACCCTGCTTTCCTCTAAAAACAGCCCTCGACTGTACAATATTTATATTGCTTGGGCTCTGTAGATCAGTGAAACAATCCTATCAAAATAAAATGTTTTCTACAGTTAATGATGGCATTTAGACTTAATACTGAACCCAAGAAAATATCCTAACACAGATGCCGTTGCCACAGCGCTTTGTTGGAAAGAGTATGGTATGGGTTCGGTTCAAGTAAACAATGCTTTAGCACAGAGCCAGGCACCCAGGCCGGGGACTGTTGGTGAGAAATTCAGTTCTCTAGCACTCAAAATCCAGAAGCACTCTCACTTAATGAAAATTTTACAAAAGCTTATGTCCATATCTTATTTTCTGCATTAGAGCTTTTGAAGCAATAAAATTACATGGACATTCATATAATTATACCTATAATTACCTAATAATTGGTATAATTAGCCAAGGCCTCCCTTGGGAGGATGCAGCTGACCAGTTATACCTGCAGTCAGCTAATTTCAGCTGCAATTATAGCTGCATGCCACTTTGTACACCTGCAGTTCATCGCAAGGGCTAAAGGTGCACTTATGACAAAGGAGCCTTTGTGACTATTTCTCCTTAATGCTCCTGTGCTTTATACCGCTACCTAGTGTCTTATGCTTAATTCAGCATCATTTTAAATTCTTAGTAGAGAAAGTGTCTTGCTTGAGTGACATGGAGACTTTGGGAGAGCTGTGGTATTCTGCTCACAGAATATCAAGTAGTCCTGTGGGCAAGGAAATGAGCCTTATTCTAGGACTCACAGCCAAATAGAGATGATTAAATTTCTATAAGATAAACAGAGAGAGTGTTTATTTTGACAGAGCAAGGCGTATTTGGAAAGAAGAGCTCATTTTAATTGTATTTTTGGAGTTTAATCTTAAAGAAGTGGGTTAGGGGTGCTGATTTACCAGCTTAATTGCTTTGAATAATATTGAGAACACAGTAGGTGTTCAATGACTGTTTGATGAATGAATGAACAAGCCTTGCAATTACTTTAGGATCATTTTAAATTTGCACCTTGGGATAGCATTAGGACCATCTTGATCAAATGTATTTTTGTTGGTATCTCTGCATAATAAATGCCAATAAAGCATATTTTTCTAAACACGTAAAGCCATTACTGACTTTGTTCCTAAAAGGGAAATTCTAGATCTTTAATATTACTAATCACTATTGCTAATTATATAAAAGGCAAAACTTTTAAATTGAGGAAAAAAAGAATTATTCTAGATTACTCTGTTTCTGTTTTATAACTTACTAAATTTCCACAAAACACATATAATTTAGATTTAATTTGTTGGGATCACAACCCTTGAGGGAAAATGAACATCTCTGAGGTAAAATTTCCTAATAGAGTGCTAGAAATTAAATGATTTGCAATAAACAATTAAACTGTTTGGTGAGGGAATATGTTGTTCATATCCCTCAGAATTTGCCTCAAGACACAGACTATGGTTCACTTTCTCCTTGCATTTTTGTTTATCTTTTTTACTCTATGCTTCTATCTGCAGGGTTTTATGATCTCACCTGTACTTTTGTAATAGTAAGTCATTTAGATAATTCACAGTAACTGAAAACTATGAAAAAAATCTGTGAGCTAGCTACTTATTGACTACAAAGATAAAATCACAGTCATTAGGATAAATAATTCTGATGACAAATAATAAAGCAAAATAGTAGGCAACTCATGGTTTTGATATAAGAATTTAATTTGTACATCTTAAAATATTCAGGTGGGAAAGTATGCATCTGACCCACATATTGTTTGCTCAGATGAGATACATGGTATACCTATCTAGTATATATGTGGTATTTATCTATATCTGGCATTCAAATTTATAGGCACACATATCTATGTAATTTATCTCGCATATGTAATGAATAGCTTATTTTATTAACAGTGCAGCTTAAAAATATTAGATGGAAAAGACAAAATATACTTGTTTTATTTAACTCATCTAATTGCTTTTAGGTGTAAATGACTCCCTATTGCTAATTTAATTTCTTCAAAATACATGATCCCTGACTCCTCTTGTATTAGGAATGTTCTGTTTCTCCACGTCGGGACTGTCCAGAGCCCTCTTCCATAGGAAACAAGTAGATACAGAGTAAAACCGGTGGTTCCCACACTAGGTAAATCTACCTCTTCTCTCTCTCTCTCCACATGGCAAGCAAGCTGCTTTGTCATGTTATTTTATACCTTTCAGATTTACCTTAATCCACTAGCTCAGTTATTTACTCTTCCTTTATCTCAACACCCTACTTAAAAATAAACAAATAAACAATTCTTGCTATTTGTATATATAGCAAGAAGTTAAACAAAGCGGCCAGAGCATTAGTTGTTATTAGTTATTACTTTGTGGTACCGGTCTGTTTGTTCGTTTTAAATTTTCCGCTTAAGCAAAGGCTTGTTTAGAGACCTAGTCTAGTGATATGTAAAGCAGGGTGTGTAAATATCATGCAAATAGCTCTCTGCAAGAGAAAAAGTAATGATTTCTTAGATGATTGTATTTGTCTTAATGTAGTCGTAGCATGAATGCTCTTAGCCTGGGCTGCCCCTGGACTTTCTAGGTCACTGAGACTTCAGCAAGCTGCATATGATTAAGGGACTCTCTGAAGCAGCAATTTGCCTGTCATGATGATGTTGGACTGCCTAATTGATTCTCTTATTAGATGGAAACATAAGGAAAACTTTAACTAAACACTTGATTTGGCAGCTCCAATTTTAGGAAATTTCTCTCTCCAAGATCACTCTTGTTTATTCACATATCTAAAGAAAAGTATAAAATAACTGTACCTATGCACATGGCAAGCAAGTATTTTATACTTTTATACAAAAGTATAAAATAACTGTACCTATGCACATGACCACACATGTGCCCATGTGAGTGTGCATTCACAGGCACGTGAGCACACACACACGCACAATAATAAGAAAGGAGCTCATTGTGTTCCAACTTAGATTTTCCTACAATTTGAAACACTAATTATTTTCCTAATCCTTCCATTTCCCCTTCTGCCTTTGATCCAGTTTTCTCCCTCTATTTTCAGTTTCCATACCATAAAATAGAAGGAGCGATTTATTTTTCTGCTTTCTTACCTATTTTTGGAAGATTTCAGAGGATTAATGAGAACCAGGGTTCTAACAGCAGTACATATATTTTGAGAAGTCATTGGTGGCTATTAAATAGTATATAGCAATCCTTTTTATGTCATTGTGAGCATAGAATAGCATTTTATGACCAACTAGAAGTGCACTCTTAGAAAAACATCATTGATTAAATTCCTGGGCAAGGCACTTTTTTTTCTCATTTGGTCTTTGAGGAGACAGGTGCTCTAAGGAAAGAGGGACCATGTTTGAGGTATGTTTGTGTCATTCAACTTTTCTGTCTTTCTTTAGTTATAAAGTAGATAATACCTAATTTGTTCTTATCACCATGTACTAAATACATAACTTATGGAGACATTTTATGTACTGCATATTAAAAATACATGATGTCAATATGTTTTATTTCCCCCTCAAATTTTAAGATAGGTAGAAACATACACATAGATCTGTAATAAATATGTGATTAGCATCTCATAGGTTCTAAAATAAGCTGAAAAGCATATGTAATTTCCATATAAAGCAACATAATAACATATTCTCTCATGCGATCCCATATAAAAATAGTGAGAATGACTGTATATGGCATGCCTTGGCTTAATTATAATATTTCAGAAAATGAACATTCAATTTATGTGTCCTCCTAGAATTGAAATTTGCTTTTGTCTATTGAAACTTCCTTAACTATTTATTCATAAAAATCCCTATTCTCCAATTTTTTTCTAAGGAGGATTTCAAATATTCTTTAGCATTTTATTTAACTTTATGGTGTTTGGTGCTATTAAAGGCTGTGAATACATAAAAAAGAAAAAATAACAAAAACAAAAAACAAAAAAGTTGTGGGTACAGGTAATACCGTGGAAAATACCTGATATGTAAAACTTGATTACAATTCTATTAATTTTTAGTTATGTTTAATATTTCAGATTAACATTTCCCTCAGTAAGCATTCATTATTTATACAGGGTGAGGCGAACTTAGGTTTACAGTTGTGAGTACACAAAACACAGAGTTCATTCTTTGGTTATTATTTCTTAATTATTGTATTATTTTCTATATGAACAACTATAAACCTACTTTGCCTCACCCTGTATAAGTCTATACCATTTATCTCCATTCATGTTAATGCATCTGACTGAAATTTGATTATTTGTTGAAATGCAGAGGAAGTCCGTGCTGGAACACATGGGAAAAAAGGTAAAGATGTTCATAGCTCCAAGAAAGCTGCCTTATGACCATACCTATAACTGACATTTTGGGTACTGAATAAATCAGATGGCGTGGAATGGGATTCTGACACCTGCCCCTATATCTTCAAGTGTAATGACCACAGTTGGCTCCATGGAATTTAATACAGCTTCAAAGTATCTTTTTACCAAGCTTTCTAATTCTGTAGTTATCAATACTCTCAGCCCATGCTTAGGACATTTTACCGGGTGCCTGACATGCAAGAAGTAATTATCCATGTAGTGAACGATATTTTAGTGCCTCCCATGTGCCATACGCTAGGATACGTGTAAGGACCAAACACTCAAAAGCTCTGTTCTAATGAAGCTTCTATGGGACTCTGATGAGGAAATGGATTGCAAAGAAGTGAACATGTGGTAGAGAGCTGTGGATAATGGTGGGAAATGGGAAGAAAATAAACAAGGGTAGGAGGAGGAATGACCATGAAAGATTTCTTTGAGATGGTGGCATCAGAGCTGAGTCAGGAGTGACGTGAAGGGGAAGCTGTGGCAGCCCGAGGAAGGAACAGGACAGCCAAGGGAGCAGCCTGCGGGCATCACCTCGTGTCCCAGGAACAGCATGAAGGGCGTGTGGCTGGAGCGGAAGGGCTGCAGGGAGAGAGTTGGACATCATTTTAGACAAATAGGCAGGCTGGGTCACTGAGAGCTCCGGGGCCGTCACTAAAAACCATGAGCATGGCTCCAAGAGTGCCAGGCGCCCCCGCAGTGTTTGAGTGATCAAGTGAACTGGTCTGAGCTTGTCTGATGTCTGCTGTGGATCCCAGTCTCAAAACACACTCGAACTCCATCTAGGGAGATAGAACTTAGGTTTCAAAAGCTGAATCCGCAGTACTGTCTGTTATGCCTCAATTCAGAGGAATGTGGGAGCACAAATTTGGGAGGGTAAGAGACCTGAACTGAGCTTAATAGAAAGCATAGTGTTTAGACGTGTGGAAAGGGAGTGGGCCCGGTGGGAAAGTTAAGCAATTTCTGTGTAGAAACCTTAAAGTTGACACTATAGTGGCGTTTTAAAAATAGAAATAGCCTAAAGCAGTGTGACCAAAGCCAAAGAGAAAGATGAAGTCTGCCTATAGAGGTAAAAGTGGTTGAAATATATGAAAGAATTTGAGGCAGAAGAAGAAAAGATTAATGTTATCCAAAATTATATATGTTAGCCAGAGATTAATTGTGAACAGCAGGAGTTTCAAAAAAGAAAGAAAAAGTAATGTATGTAATTTCAGGAAAACAACTTAGTTCATCAAAATGCAGTCAAATTCCCATATCTAATAAGATGATGAATGCTTTGGAAAACTTCAGTCTGTAATGAAGAACAGCAAAGAGGTTCCTTTGATTGCTTTTATGTATTGCCCTATAGAAACTTAACCATTCATATTAAAAAATTACCCATTATTTATTGAAGGAATTCTTGGCCTTTAATATTAATAATGCTTTCATTATTTAGACATATTTGTACATATTTCCTGTAGATGTGCAAGGAACTGAAATGAAACAGCTTTAGCAACCTTTGAACTATGGAGCTATATTCCTGGAGCCCTCCTAAGTCTAAGCTGTGGACAAGCCAAAAAACATAGGCTGTCTACACAAGTATGGGGGTGAAACAGCGATGCACCCAACTTTCTATGTTCACTGATCTAAATTCTGACCCATGGGCAGTAATCACCAAGATTTAGTAGTAATATTAAATCTGAGAATAAATCATTTCCATAGATTTAATACTAATGTACAATAAAATAATTACATGAACATTGTTCATTGACCACTGAACTCTGAGTTAATTATGTCTAACAGTGACCAAGAGACAGGCATGTCTCTAAGGTCAGGAATTTCCCTGACTTTCTAATCATTAAGCACTTTTAATATTTTTATATATTTCTAACTAAAGCCAAAAATGTGCTGCTTTTGGTTAACCTATGTAATTAGAGCTGGAAAACGTATCAATTTCAATAATATTTTTTAAATACTTATAGTAAATCTGGCTAAGTTTGTAAAGCCCCATGGGCACAGTGACTTCTGGTTGCAAACAACCACTATTTATAAATTGTGGTGATGTGTTGATTCAAATGTGATTAAAACTCCCAGGATTCCAGGTACATGGATGTTTAATTGGCCTTAGCTTCTTTGGAAATATTATTCTATAAATTAAGATTTCTGATCTGTTACAAAAAAGAGTAAAACCTGAATTCAAATTGAAATGGAATTTGGATTTGGGTTGTAATTTTTCACGTGAATCTAAATATTTCTAGTGTATATTGCCTTGAAACTCTATTTATTCTTCTTTTACAAGTATTTTTGAAATATTTTCTCTACGTCAATCACTGGAGAACTATTGAGAATATAATGATTGAACAACAACAAAATGGTGATGACCCTGCCCTCGGGGAACATAGTCTAGTTGTAGAGGCGGCAGTGATTAAATAACAAGTCAAATGAGTTCAAAATTAAAATTGTGCTAAGGTTAGCGAATAGAGATGGGGGGCAGCTGGCAGTGGGCAGTTGGAACAAATGCCATGGAATCCAGAAGTCAGTCTGCTCTCCATGTGCTGCTGTGTTCTTCAAAAACAACAAATCTTATGTCTTTTTTTTTTTTTTGCTAAGATTGATGAGCTGTAATTGTGATACTTTTTAGGGAGCTTGAGTTAAGCTTCACAGATTTATTGTATTTCCTTAAACCTTGGTTTTAGGAACCAGCTCTCATAGCCAGAGGACAGCCAAAGAAAATCTGCTCAGCTTTCCCAGATCCATGTATATTCTTTACTCCCGCAGAATCGTGTTCGATTTCCACTTAGAGGGGGTATTTTGTTTGAGAGTCATGAGGGAAACATTCAAACACTAGCTGAAACGTAAGCCATTAATTTCAAATGAGCAGGGGAAAGGATTTCTACTTTTTTTTTTTCAATTTTGCGTTATAATAGCAGCTCGACTAATGGATATATAATTTTCTTTCCCTTTCGCTTATCACGCACTGCCAACATGGACTTCTACAAAGGCTCAGGTTGGTGTTGCAATCTGTTTTGATCTTTACTGTTTTAATTTAGTGAAAAGAAGCTTTGATGTTTTTTCTTCACAAATCAGCTTTTTTTCTCTTTTTAAGTCCTGATCAAAACATTGTTCGTATATGGGAGGGGGGAAGAATAGTCACAGAGGAGAGTCAGTTTCTTGTATGTTGCTGTTGAATGAATTCCTTTACATCAACAAAATGACTATTTCGGAAACCCAGGAAATTGATTTATATCTGCTTCAATTTGCCATGCCTGGCTTATCTCATGATATGAAAAAAACAATGCTCTGAGACTGCAGAGTGTACCAGGCTCTGAAAATGTTTTTGATATTGAACCTGCTCTCTACTTTCAAAGTGTATTAAATGGCATTGTGCATGATCTCCGCAGCCCCTAACATAGTGTTGGGGATTCCATACACAGCTTCCTATTGAGATGCTTACTCTAGAATCACCAAATTCTTATCAAATAACATTCAGAATATCAGTAGTTCTCTCAGTCTGTCCCTCTGTCTCATTTTTTAAAGGCATTAATCTTTTTTCAAGATTACATCAATGTCTCATGTAAGTCTCAGTTCTTTAGTTTCAGAATTTTAATAAATTTACATGCTATTTCTGACCAACCCAATTTTTGATTGAAATAGTATTGGTCATATAATGAATAAAAACATCAGTGATGTTTTCAGAGGCTCCCTGCCTAGTAGACTAGAATGATGTTTATGGTCTTAGGGGCCAGAAGCCAAGTACAGCTAAAGTGAGTTTGCCAGTCACAGGAGCATCCAGATTGTTTCATGTGCGAGATTTTACAAGGACTGCAAGGAAAAATGATACCTAGGTAGTTTGGATTTCATGCATTAGGGAGGGTATAAAATATGCAACTCCAGACCTACACCGCCTTCTGTTGATTGGAGTTTAGGTTGCAGACTTTCAAATTCAAATTATTTTATGGTGTCATACTTCCTGTTGTGTCTAAACTTCATCTAAATATTCATGATATTCTTATGCTTGTCTCTCATTTCATGCTCTGTTCATATATAAACAGCTTATATAGAGGACAAATTTGCTAAAATTAAATGTTCATTTCACATTCTCATATTTAACTTTCAAGATTATTATGATTTTTCAAGATGATATCTTAGATTCTTACAGAAAATTTTTTCTCTGAGTAAGAATAATGGCTTTTGCAAGAAGGGCCTGTACCACACTGCATGGCACATGCAACTTGGTGGATTGTTTTACCTTTACCAAAAAGTCATTTTCTTATTTTAGGTTGACGATGGTGGGCATCTTTTCTCCTAGTTCATGACTTATTTCTTTCTGAATAATCAATCCTTTATCTTATTCATTCGTATATTTTATTTTTATTTAGCTTTGTACCAAAACAGATCCCATTTAAGATTTTTATCCACAACTTGGTCATACAATATGAAAACTGAAAAATTAAAAGTTTAATGTAGGTTATGATGTCATATATAAAATTAACTGTGAAATACAGAGAAAGGTTACAAAAATATAAATTTGCAGACAATAAGATTTCTCTTACAACTAACTTCTCAGCTCTCAGTCATGACAGTACATACATGAATGAGCATGGCCATGAGTTAATAAAACTTGATTTAAAACAATAGGCAATGTCAGTGAAAATAGAAGAGAAAGGACATCCCAGAATTCTCTCCTGCACAAAAGCAACAAGAACACTGGCAAAAATAGTTGAAATCAGGTTTCTCAGAACTCTATAAATTAATCAAAGACTACAGCAATCTGGGGAGCATGTACTCAAGAAAAGTGGCTGAATATTAGAACAGAAACTTTTATTGCATTTTAACTTGTCTTATTCCCCTGTCCCCAATCCCAGCTCTACAATAGTCTTAAAAGATGTTCCCCACAATTGTAAAAAATAATCAGCCTGGCAACTATTAGAGAGGGCTGAACAGGGTTGGAGCTTCTTCAAAGTCCTATTTCTTAATAATTGTCATTATTTGACTATCTGGTGGCTCCCTGGAAGACCCACGACCAGACTCAGAACTGGCCCAGTAGGAACAACTTTTTCCTTGGGGACATTAGTCCAAAATAATCAGAGACAATTGTTTAACTTGTGGCTACCTGAGATAGTAGCTAACAGTTGGAACAAACAACAGGATAACAAAAAGCTTGAAAGGAAAAGCTTAGCAGGTGAGATATCCATAGTGGTTTGAAGAACTCCGACATATTCTTGGGAATGGAAAGACCATTCACATGCATAGGGCTGTGCACATACTTAAGAAAGCTCGGGCAAGACCTCCTCACCTTTGGCTAACTTGAGGCTCTATGCAAGCAGAAAGTGAAGACAAAGGCATAGTTGTAAATTACCTGGCCGAATGCTGAATGTGAGCCACAAAAAGCACATAGAGCTCCTTGCCAAACACTGGGAGACTCCCAGGTGCCAAGAATCAAAGGGAATCTTGGTCAGATTATTGAAGACATCATGAGACAAGAAAAATAACACAAACTTCACAGAATTAGTTCACAAAGTCACTAAACTAACAAATCAACAACCACAATAATAGCAAATAGCAGTGATGAAAAATTATAAAAACACTAAAGAAAAAAATGGAGGAAGACACAAATAAGTAGAAGCATATACCTGTACATGGAGAGGAAGAATTAACATCATTAAAATGTCTGTACTACCCAAAATAATCTATAGATTCATGCAATTCCTATCAAGATACCAATGGCATATTTCACAGAACTAGAACAAATATTCCAAAAATCTGTATGGAACCACAAAAGACCCCAAATATCTACAGCAACCTTGAGAAAGAAGAACAACACTGGAGGAATCATGCCTCCTGATATCAAACTATACTACAAGGCCATAGTAATCAAAACAGCATGGTATTGGCATAGAAACAGACATATAGATCAATGAAACATAAGAGAGAACCCAGAAATAAACCCATGCCTTTACAGTCAATTAATATTTGACAAAGGAGGCATAGCTCTTTTGTGTCCTTGGTTAAATTTATTCCTTGATATTTTTTTTTGAAGCAGTTATGCATGGGATTGTTTTCTCAGTTTCCCTCTCTGGTAGTTCATTATTGGTGTATAAAAATGCAACTGATTTCTGAGCATAGTGATACCTTGGTTTTCTAATCTGTTCTGGAAGATCATTCGAGTTCTGAAACATTAGAAAACCAAGGGATCGGCAGCAGACAGGTAGGCCTCAGGATCTTGCACTCAGTGGAAGCCTTGTGGCATGTTCGACTTCTGAGGCATGTTTGAAAACCAAAGTATTTACTTCTGGGTTTACTGTGTTTGTAAACTGAAATGTTCATCAAGGAAAATGTTCGAAAACCAAGATACCACTGTATTTATTTTGTATCCTGCTACTTTACTGAATTAACTTATCAGTTCTAGTAATTTATTGGTGGAATCTTTAGGGTTTTCTATATACAGTATCATGTCATCTGCAAATAATGACAGTTTTTCTTTTTCCTTTCTAATTAGGATGCCTTTTATTTCTTCTTATCTTATTGCTTTGGCTAGGACTTCCAGTACTATGTTGCATAAGAGTGGTAAAAACAGACATCCCTGTCTTGTTCCCAGTCTTAAAAGAAATGCTTGTAGTTTTTGCCCATTGGTTATGATGCTGGCTGTGGGTTTGTCATATATGGCCTTTATTACACTGAGGTATGTTCCCTCTATTCCCAGTTTGCTGAGAGTTTTTATGATAAATAGGTGTAGAATTTTACCAAATGCTTTTTCTACATCTATTGATAGGATCTTGTGTTTTTTCCCCTTCATTTTGTTTATGTGGTGTATCACATTTATTGACTTTCATATATTGTTCCAAGAATAAGCTCAAAATGGATTAATGACTTAAATGTTAGACTCAAAGCCATAAAGATCCTAGAAGAAAACATAAGCAGTAAAATCTCAAACATCTCTCATAGCAATGTTTTTTCTGATATATCTCCTCAGGCAAGGGAAACAAAAGAAAAACTAAACATATGGTACTACATTAAACTAAAAAAGTTTTTGCACAGAGAAGGAAACCATCAACAAAATGAAAAGGCCAGCCACTGAATGGGAGAACATATTCACCAATGATACATCTGATAAGGGGTTAATATCCGAAATTTATAAAGAACTTATAAAATCAGCACCCACAAAATAAATAGTGACTTGTTAAAAAAAGTGACTTGAATGGACCCTTCTCCAAAGAGAACATACTGCAGATGGCCAATAGATATATGAAAAGATGGTCAATGTCACTAATCATCAGATAAATACAAATTAAAACCACAATGAGACATCAACTCACACCTGTCAGAATGGCTACCATCAATAAATAATCAAACAAAAAACTTTATAGAGGATGTGGAGAAAAGGGAACCCTTATGCACTGTTGGTGGAAATGCAGATTGGTGCAGTGACTATGGAAAGTAGTATGTAGTTACCTCAAAAAATTAAAACGGAACTGCCTTATGACCTAGTGATTCCACTTCTGAGAATATATTTGAAGAATCCCAAAACACTAATTCGAAAGGATATATGCACCCCTATGTTCATTGCAGCCATATTTACAATAGCCAAGATTTGGAAGCAGCCCAGGCATCCATCAGTGGATGAGTGGATAAAAACACTGTGGGACATTTGCGCAGTGGAATACTTTGTGGCCATAAAAAAGGAAATTGTACACTTTCCAACAGCATGGATAGACCTAGAGAGCATTATGCTAAGTGAAATAAGCCAGTCAGAGAAAGACAAGTACCATATGAGTTCACTCATATGTGGAATCTAAAAAAGAACAAAATAGAAACAGACTCATAGATAGAGAAGAAACTGACAGCTGTCAGAGAGGAGAGAGTTAGGGGCTGGGTGAGAAGGGTGAAGGAATTAAGCAAAAAAAAAAAAAAGACTCTTAGACATAGTCAAGTGTAGGGTGATTGCTGGAAGAAAGGGGTGTTAGGGGAAGGTAGAAGGGAAAGGGGGGATACATGGTGATGGAAGGAGACTTGACTTGGGGTGGTGAACACACAATACAATATACAGATGATGTATTGTAGAATTATATTCCTGAAACCTATATAAATTTATTAACCAATGTCACCCAACAAGTTCAGTTAATTTTTTTTTAATTAAGGAGAAATTAAGGATATCCTAAAGAAACTAAAATGAAGAGAACTTATTGGTAGCCTTACACAGAATACTAAAGGGTGTCTTTCACACTGAACTGAAAGGGAACTTGACAGTAATTCCAATACAATGAAGAAATAAAGAGTACCAGTAAAGGTAAAGGTAACTACATGAGTACAAAACACCCCACCCAAGAACAGCAGAACATGCACTTGTCTCATTTTCTCACGGAACATTTTCCATGATAGGCCATATATTAGGACATATGACAGTCTCAATATGTATACCTATACAAAAACTTATATACAAATGTTCATAGCAGCATTATTTATAAGAGCCAGAAGATGGAAACAACCCAAATGACCATCAACTTGAAGAATGGATAAACAAATATGGCGTCAAACAACTGAATGTTCCTCAACCATAAATAATAATGAAGTGCTTATTTATGCTACAGCATAGATAAGCTTTGAAAATCTTATGGTAAGTAAAAGTAACCAGACACAAAAACCATGTGTTGTATGATTCAGTTTATATTAAATAGCTAGAAAAGGCGAATCCATAGAGGAAGAATGTAGATTAGTGGTTGATTGCCAGGGACCAGGGGAAGGGAGAGAATGGGTAGTGACTGCTAAATGATCATTTTTGGGGGTGATGAAAATACTCTATGAATTAGAAATAGTGATGGTGGTGGCACAAATTAGCAAATATACTAAAAACCACTGAACTCTACATGTTCAAGAATGAACTTAATGATATGTAAATTATATCCCATTTTTAAACAAGAAAGAAATAGGCAGCAGGCCAAATTTGGTCCAGGGGCCATAATTTACTGACGCCTACACGAGAGAAAAGGATTCCTGTCATCTTTATCTAACATCTAAGAAGATTGTGAGTCTTACATAGCAGAGTGTAGTAAATGTCTGATGAATTAATGCATGAGTCAGTGAGTAAGTACAAGAGATATAGATGCAACTGTTCAAAGCTCCAGTTGTTAAAAGCCTTAATTGTTATCAAATTACACTTATCTTTAATGAAGAATAATTTTTATGACATTCATACTCTTTTCTTTCTAATCCTTACCAATATCTTATACTCTACCTTGTGTGTAGTAAATGATCCCTAAATTAATAATGGTTTTAAATTAAGTCTTTCTGCATAGGGCTCTTGATATGTATCAGCTATAAAATTAGAGATGTTTTCTTTTTAAGAAGAATCATTTCATGCTCAAGGGAAACGTCAAAAATTGATGGGACTACGGAATTTGTCTTTATCAGAAATAATAGGGCTGTTTGGGGAGTGATCGGGTGGTTTTGCTGGCCTAGCTGGGCCTGCTTGTGCATTTCTTTTGCTCAGCAGTGCATTAGGTGCTGTGGAAGATGGGAAAGCATGTAAAACATCAAGGCATTTGTGCGTCTCTTTCAAGCTCACCACTCCCAGGTCTGGGTGCAATGCTAGCAAGTATTAAAAGTTTATTAGGTTAATTTACAGGGGAGTGCAGGTATAATTTTGATGAAAGTGATGCAGTTGAAATACATGATCATTATTTGGTTTACTTCCAGGCCCCAAACTTTTTCAACTCCATGCCTCAACACTAGTCTTACTCAAAATAATTACTTATTATAGTGAACTCTTTCAAAGTTTCTAGAGCTCATATATCATGTTGTATGTCTTTTGAAAATAAGTATTAATATCAAGTTACAAAGAGAAAAGCTAGACCCCAGGAGTCCCTTAAGTGAGCTGCTAGGAAATTAATGGCGGAACCTGAAGCAAAACCCCTTTCTCACAGCTTCCTTCATATGTCTCTGCTCACTAGACCACAGATGCTCTTGCACACAGAATAAAGGATCACTTCACCTGTCACTGAAATGAAGCCACCCCATAGAGGTCCACATTATCAATTTAATGGATCCAGCCAACAAATCCAATAACGGAGGGCAGGAATCCAATACCAGTAGACTGCTTGATGGTGCCCATCTCCTAAATTGCTCTACAGATGCCATTTAATTGATCCAAAGCAGTGTTGATTCCTGTTAAGGAGGAACATCTTAACAGACCCCCACTCCCACCAAGTGAGGTATAAGCTCAGATCTAAAACCATAAGCCCTATGCTTCCTAGAGTTCGGTTAAGTTTAACATATGTTTATTATGAGCCCAGTGCAGGCCAGATGCTGTGTACAACATAGAAATGTGCAACATAAGAGATGTGGTCTCCACCTTCTGAGAGATTCAGTTGAAACTGTGAGCCTTGGCTCCTTCATGCAAGTAGGTTCTACCTTCACTTAGACATGGTGACTGCTGACCACCTCAATATTACCTGCCTTCAAAGGGAAGAAAAAGTCATTCCTTTTAGAAGCTTATATTTTTCTTAATTCATTCATGGAGTCCATAATTGTGATGTGGGAATGGGGTTCTACTGCCATCTATATTTAGAAATATCACAAAGGAATTCGGAAATGAGAAAACTTTGAATTACATATATCTATGAAACATCAGAAAGACTCTGAATTCATCTGGATATCTACTTTTAAACATTGGCACCAGAGTATAACTATAAGCAATTGGATTTGAATTACTGATACATTATACTAAAATCCCTGCAAAAATAATTACCAAGAGAAAAACTTTCAACTTCCTGTGGCACCAGCATATGGTTTGGTCTAGGTATGCTTTTCAGGATGCATGCACAGGAAATGTTTCTGTAGTAATTCGTCCATTATTTATGCCTGTAGGCACCTATGGAGCACAGAGGATAAACCAGGGACAGGGTGTATAAAGTCTTGTTGATTGTTTTTGTCTTTGGTTGTGGGGTTTTTTGGCAGGGGGAAGGCTCTTTGCAGAACATACAATTTCAGGAATTCTGAGTCCTCCATAAACATCTCAGAAAGGCCGTGGGTTGCGCATGCACACGTGTATTTATGTCCTAATTTTTTTTATCCAGGCCAAGTTTGTAGAAACATGCCAGCTTTGTGTAACTGGGCTAATTGATCGTGTAACACATTTTAAGGCCTTCATTGTCAAGTTTTTCGGAGAACCCATGTAGCAAGTACCCAGGGATAGTTCCATTATTTATGTTGTACATAGTGATATTTGTTCTTGTTAGGCATGACTTCCACCTCTCCATCAGGTGCCTTTCCTTTGGTCAGAAGAAGGTTTTCTAAAATGGAGGCCAGATGTAGGTCTGCCTTAAATATCGTTTTCCTTCTGTAATCTTCTGTTTTACTTGTGAAGAGCCAAAAAGGTCTGCATCAGTCCTTGTCTCTCTCTTGCTGTCTGCCTGAGAGGAAGAATGTTTCCAACAAGATACCCTTCATTCCATAATGCAGCAGCTTTCAATTAGTCCTAATAAGAGTCTCCAACTGATGAAATTAGGGTGGAAATCAGTGCCAAGATCCCAATTCATCACCATGTAAGTGAATGGCAGGGATTCCATTATCCAATCAATCTTGCCTCTCATTTCTGCAAAGGTCAGGCTGTGCCATTTTTGGTTATAAAACATCACTTGTGACTCCGTGTTTCACTTTAACTTAACCCCAGACACATCCGGTTTGTTATGGGAGAGCTCACACTAAGAGTTTGTATTTTAAAAAGCCATTTTGTGCTGTGCCGGGCCTTGTGTTTTAACAGGGGAAAAAACCTGTTAGAGTGCAATGCAGCCTAAGAGTTGTTTTTTCACGCACCTATCCGCAGAAAAAGACGGAGACCCCTGTGTCTGTGTGCGTGTGTGTAACACAGAACATCTTTGTGCAAATAGTCTCCTTGGGGATATTTTATAGAAGCAAATGTATGTTTCTCTTTTGTCCCAAACTATAAGGAATTAATAATAATGACTGTTTTTTCTTGGATGGAAAGATACAGTGATCTCTTCCTCTCCTCCTGCTTGCTATGGTAGGAGTAGAAATTAGCTAAATTACAAATGGAGTTTGCAGACTGCAGTTCTTATCTTTCTCCTCTTTATATTGGTCTTCTAGAGAGAATAATGGCCATTTTGGATGGCTCCTTCTTTTGTTCTTTAACTTCCTGATACCGTGGGATAAGTGATACGTAAGAACTCTGATGCGCTTCAGAGGAGGACAGATGCGTCTGTAGCAGTGATTAAGAGACTGTAGCACGGTGGCCTCAGAGCTCTTGGCCCGTGATAAAAAACATGTGAAAAGGAATTTCTTACCAGTGAGGGGGCTTCCTTCTGGATGTGGTCCTGGAAGCCAGTTTTGTGCTTGCCTACTGAAAATATCCCTCAGCTCTAGGCAAACCCTCCAAAGACCGTGTTGCTTTTCAGGTCACACGCAGCATCTAATTTATCCTAACTAAGCCAACATAAGATGAAAGAAGATGGAAAAAAAGCATGAAGAAGGTGGGTGTTTTTTGGCAAATACCCAAGATTTCCTGCTGATCTGCTCATTAGCAAATCTCCCGGGAATTCAGGGCACTGGGGAAGCTGATGTCTTGCCATTTTCTTCATAACTCCGTTGCTGGAAAAAAAAAAAAAGAGAAAGCTTTAATGTGTCCCTAGATTCTAGAACATACTAATCTTAAATGATTCTAAAAAGCAGTGATGTTGGGATGGCTCTTTCATTTTCACTACCAAATCTTGGTGTCTTTTCTTTCCTGTTGTGTTAGAAGCTGTGCAAAAATAGCAGCTGATCATTAGTCCAAAACCATGACCTCTTACTGAGCCTGGGCCTGTTTCTGCCTTTCTCAGCACACTCACACACTCGCATCCCCCTCACATTCAAAATGACTTACGGTCCCCCAACTTTATTAGGAATATCACTCTTGATATAAATCGCATAAATCTCAGTGCCCCCACTGTCTACAAATAAGATTCCAACTCATCAAATTTCCCACTTTCTTACCCCAGGTAGCTCAGTCTCCAGGCCTCATCCTGTATGCAGCAGGGCCCCTGTGTACAGTTTAAGAGAATTATATTTAGATTTTGGTTTGTTTGCTTGCTTGATCGGCACATCTCTCATCCAAAGTAGGTCACTTTGGGTCCACCCTAACTAGGGCTACTCATCTTTACCCATTTGTATTCAGTAGTCCAGCCACACAAACGGAGGGTTTCTCTGCCTTAGGGGTATGCATTTTAAATTATATTGCTTCTTTATACAAGTACATTTTTATAATCCAAATCATATTGGTTTTCTAGACATGATTGAAAAGCATGTCTCTTTTAAGCCCATAGGCTTCTTGCATTTCTTGAGTGAAGAGAGAGTTGCACGTATCCAGGAATATAGGGATAGGACAATGCTCTTGGCTACTGAGAATAAGTGGGAGCCCAGCAAAGGCCCAGAGGGAAGTAAAGGCCCCGCCAAAGTCTTCACTTCGGTTTGACACTTACGTAGGGAGTTGCACGCCGCAGGCTTAAACCCCTTCTCCTCTATTTCTTAACAAACCCCAAACAGTACCCTCCCTAGACCATTCTGATTTATTTACCCTTCAGACATCTGTTTCTGAGAACTGGGATCTATTAAGCCCTGCTTTAGCACGGCCTATGCCTATAACTTACAAAACTCTCGTTACCTGCCAGGAGGCAGAGTAGTCTTCATTTCACATTCTTTTTTATTGCGACAGAAAGAGAAAACATTCCTTTCTTACCTGATTTCTGGTGGTCATATTCTGGTATCCAGCCTCTATCTATCTCTCTGTCTAATATTTGCACTAGACTCCTACACAGTTTCCTTATATGATTAGGACAGAGGTTCCCACCCTCAGTTTCCATGGTGCAGTCCAGCTCCCTCTGAGACACATACCTCTTTTTAATTTAAAAAAAAATTATTGTGGTAAAAACCCTTACCAGGCTTTAGTGTATAATGCAGTGTTCTTGTCCATAGGCACAGTGCTGTCCAGCAGACCTCTAGAACTTACCTTGCATAACTGAAATTCTACACCCACTGATTAGCATCGACTCATTTCCCCCTGCCCACAGCCCCTGACAACCACCATTCTATTCTTTGCTTCAGCAATTTTGACTCTGTGAGATACCTCAGAGAAGTGAACTCAAGTAATATTTGTACTTCTATGATTGGCTTATTTCACTTACATAATGCCCTCAAGGCTTATCTATTGCCTCTTTTCTAAAGAACTATGAACTCAGTTCTTCCAGAGTTTTCTGGAAGTATCAATCATAGTTGACAAAGTCTTTCTTTCTTTCTTTTTTTTTTTTTTTTTTACTTCAGCTTGACTGATGACTGCAATCTGTTCTATGAAAATCCAAAGGGCCACACTGACTGTAGTCCCTGGCATGCTGTGAGCAGCCTCCAAAGTGCCATCTGATGTCTTGCCGTCCACAGCATGGCAGTGGGCGGCATGTCCCAGGGAATTGGAGAAGGCAGTCTAGATTCTGGAGTGAGATTCCTTCTCTAATTCTATTTGTTATGACTGTTTCCTTCATGCTCTGGTACAGAGTGTGGGCCGTGCAGTTCAGCTTGCCCCAAGTGGCCTATGTCAGCAGTTCACTCTCTCTTGTAATACACGCCAGGCACAGAGGGAGTCCGGTCAGTGCTCGTGTGCATGTGCACACACACGTGTGTTAGAGCTTTACTGCAGATACCATGCCCTTAAAGGATCTTGCACACAATAATTTTTTTTTGCTGAGAGTCCCTTACTATGAAGGGTACTTAAGACCATGGTTTAATTTCATAGTCGCTTAAATAACACACAATAAAAAAGGTAAATCTGCTGTAGGGAGAAATATATTTTGCTTTAACTAGGGCATTTTTACTTATTTGCCTTTATAAATAACCTAAAGTACATCAGCACAGATAACAGATCTTTAACTGAGCCCTTTTAGATGAGGGTTTTGGGACTCCCCTCTATTAAATACCTTTCATAGTGGGTGGGCTGTGTGTGACATCCTTCAAGAAGTCAGGAAACACGGAGGAGGGGGAGGAAGTACATGCTTTGCTTGTGGTCTTGTTTAGTCTCAGTACCTACCCCCCTACCCCTCTCCCACCATGGGGAGGTAAATAGGACTATGTGGGTGATAGACCTGGTTTAGCTATGGTCTTGACTTTGAGGACTCTGTGCTTAAAAGATCATCAGTGATATTTAGGCCAGAGGGAAGGGGTTTAGTGCTGAAGACCGTTAGAAAATGAAAGGTAATGAATGTGGAGCTTAGAACTTCTCAACAAAAAGTATCCTTCAATATCCACTTTCAGAAAAATAACTATTCTGTACAGCATATCTTTCATCCAAACATAAACAGTGATGTGATTTTTAGGACATAGCCTTCCTGTTGGTCCATTTCTTTTCTTTACATGTAAAGGCAGTTGTTTCCTGAGTTTTTGATATGAGGACTTTCTGGTCTGAGCCTACATTGCCAAACTTTCTAATGAGTGATTTCAAATTCAGCAGTGCTTTCAAATGAAATTAAAACTTTATTAATCACAACATTGCCTAAATTAATTACACTAGTGGTGGTACCATGTCTGAGATTATATTCTTCATTAAGACTACAGTCAAGGTGTGGTATAGAAATGCGTTCAGGGGCCCCTTGCTCTAATGCTATAGTTCTCAGGGTCTGCACATCCAGCTCACAAACTGCAGCTTTTAGGAGATGGAGAATGTAGCCACCACCATTATTATTCTGATCAACATTTTATTAGCTAAAGTTTAACAATTCACTTGTCAGTAAATTTTGCAGGTAAAGCTGATTCAGTATTATTAGGTATATTTTAGATCTTTTAAAATAAAAAATGAAAAGAAAACATAATACATATTTAAGGCCAATGGTTAATTTCTCAAGCAGGATGATCGGCTCAGAACATTCTGAGGAAGTCTTCAGTTTGCTGTGCTGAGGAAGCTAGTGTGTGAAAACGCCCGGGGGAAAGAGGGCAGCCACAGAGCCTCAGACTTGAGCATCTGGCCTCAAACTGAGTTACCCACACTCCTGAGTATGGATTCCTGGGCTCCAAGATCTCCAGAAAACCCATTACCTCAATTGCTGTGTTCTCGAGGAGCCCATAGCACACAATGGCATGGCTTTCCCATAGACGTCAATTTAGAAACACTTAAGGGTAGTTTTTAACCTGCCATATTCACAAAAAGGACTGTAACCATCTATAACATTTAGGCCTGCTCTTGTTTTAAACATGAAAGTTAGTTTTCTGAGACACTTTCTGAGTTTTTGAAATTGTGAAAGGAGCCAAGGACAAGGAGTGCATCGCTCATGCAGTATTTTGGCTATATAAAGTAATAGGCATCGTTTACTACATAGACATATTTGAAAATTCTGTTCTTGGTTTCCCTTTTTCAGGAACTTATAAATATTAATGTTATCTTCGTCACTGAGATGATATTGACTCTCTCTCAGAGCACGGCGATGTCCCTGAACCAGCCAAACAGGCAGCCTGTGCACAATTATTGTCACCAGACTGGGATTCTCAATCTCATTTTGGGCACCAGCCATGAATGACTTACTTAGCTTCTTCAAATGTTAGTTATTTTTACCTGTAAATAGAGATCATACCAATCTTGTCTAACTCAAATGATGGTGATAATCCAGACCTGAGACATAGAATGTCTTCTATAAGCTATAGCCTTTTACACAGAATTATTGTGCTGACCAGGGACTGTTGACGGGCACATGGCAAAGCCTGTGGGTTCAGTTGCACATGCTACACTGTGAACAAACAGACTTACATGCAAGATTAATAAAAATGGAAGCAAAGGTTAATGGGTAACTGTGTAAAGGTGATATTTTCCAGCCAGACAGGCCCTGATGGAGGAGAGTATAACTTAGTTGCTGATTGAATAAGAAAAGAGCTAAGTACGGGAAGTTGAGCTAGAAGGTCCTTCTGAAGGGAAAGCATGAGGCCTGGAGGAGGAAGCATGGTAAGAAATGACCCAAACCCAATCAGAGGCCAGTTTGTACATCTCGTGTTAAAAGCTCATAACATTTGAAGGAGAGAGGAGTCCTTAATGCTTGTTGATCTCACCAGTCCTGGGGACCAATTCTTCTCACGTTCCAATGGGACAGCCCCTGACTATGGTCCCAGATGGGCCTTTGAACCAATTTTCAAATTTGACAGAGTAGCCACAGTGCCCAGCATGTAGGTCTCAACCCTGAAGCTTTCAGCCTAGGTCTCGACTGGTAGCTTCACTGAAGCAAAGGGCTATTGCTACAGAAAGGTTGATACTATGAATTTCCCTTGATTTGTCTTTGTTTTATTGTGGTTGTTAGGTTGTTTGCTTTATCTGAGCCCTTGAACCCTAAGGTTTGATATGTAATAATGACGTTCACTGATGCCCAATTAGATTCCAGTTTTTTTCAGGGGTGTCAGTCTGTAGTTGGAGAGTGGTATCAGGAAACAGTTTAATTAAACTGATCAATTACCATGAGCAGTGGCCTACTTAATAAATATTAAAAGATTGACTCAATGAATTCGTTTATGACATGACTCCAGTACTAGCAAAATTATAAAAACACAATTCCCCAATGAAGAAGTAATAAATAGGACTCATTATGAGGAGAGTGTAGGAGAATGTAATGTTTCCTCTCTCAGAGGATCTAGACTTTTCAGTGGCATTTTTAGCATCGACGGCCCTATTTTCTTCCTAATTCATGCCATTAAAAAATGATTTTCATTTAACTTTCCCATGGCTCATTTCTCTCCTTCAGAACATTTCCATATGATCCCCTGATAAAGTCCATGTTTTAACACATTTCCATTATAAAACTATAATAAGCAGCCAACTAAATAGCAATATGAAATAGGCAGAACATAAAGGACTGGCAGGGGAAGAAATTGGGTGTCTGGGTAGTATATTTTTATTCTTGAATGCCCACTGCCTTTTTGCCTCTGCCAGGTGTTTTGGATCCTCTAGGTAAGTTCCCTTGCCTGAGGGACAAGGGCTCTAAGGAGACAATTCTCACAGTTGCTAAGGGATGGCCTTTTTACCCTTTAATAAAATAATCCAGCAGTGCCTTTGGATGATGCAGAGATTGCTGCTCTTCACCAAAGCCCCATAGTGGAAGGAAAGGGTTTCATTTTTATTTCTGTTTACTGCCTGTGAGCTTTGTAAATACCTCTTATGTGCTCCATTTAGTGGGCCTGTTTTCTCTAGAGAATTAACTAAGAGCCATTTAGCAACCTGGGCATGTTAAAAAATTAGTTCTAATTCAACACGTTCTTATTGAGCACTACCCTCCTCTCCGTGTCTTGTGAAATACAGACATGGAAACTCTATACCTGCCTGCCGAAAACGCACAAGTTGTTTTTTGTTTGTTTGTTTGTTTTAATTAGTCACATAAATAAGCACTGCTAGTCCAGACCTGACTTCTGGTTAAATATGCTAATGAAGTATATTTAGGTATGGAGATTGCAAATTGTGTTTCTCTGAGCATATTCTCTTAATATTACTTAAGATAAAAGTAGACACATATGGTATTAAGACTAAGGTGAGGAGAAAAAAGGGCTGAATTAGTATGAGAGAATGGGAGGCATATGGAGGAATTGAAAGTGATGTGCATCTGACATTATAATGTAGTGACAAGTCCGCTTAAAACTGAGACTGTCACTGAGTCCCAAAGACACCCCAACTGGAAATATGGGGAAAGCCTCATGGAAGGGGTGGGATTTACTGTGCTTTGAGGGAAGGGTAGAGATTTGAAAGAAGTGACAGTGTGAACATTATTAAAATGGCAGATGCTGCCTGGCCGGGCGTGGCTCAGCGGTTGAACATCGACCTAGGATACAGGTGATCGGGGTTCGATTCCCGGTCAGGGCACATGCCCAGGATGCGGGCTCCATCCCTAGTTGGGGGCGTGCAGGAGGCAGCCGACCAGTGACATTTCTCTCTCTCCCCCCCCTCCTTTCTTCTCTCTGAAATCAATAAAAACATATTTTTAAAAAATTATAAAAAATGGCAGATATGTATGGGAGGAAAGTCAAATAAGTCCACGTGACTGGAGAATCTTCTTTGAGAGGAGCTGTTTTTACACCATTAATCAAGAAGGTGGGTCAAAATCTTCCTACATAGACCTGCTCCCTATCTTCATTGTCATTGTCATTGAGGTTAGCTATTCTGCCACAGGTAGAGATCACTGGAGCATAAAAAATGAAAGCAGCAAACCAATATATCATCAAGTGTTCACATGTTTATATAAGAGGTACATGCGACTAACCAGTTTTTCATTTCCCATCTGACCTTGGGGCTTTATATGGGAGGGAGGGTAGAAATATAAGCTCTGCTTAGTATTGATAGCTTTAGAAAAATAGGATCATCTCAGGGAGAATATCCTATCCATTCGCTTACTGATTGAGACATCATGAGGTTTGGGGGATATTGTTTTTAATTTATTTTTTTCCTCCCATCCCCTGTTTGTGCAAAGTGGTTTGACAGGCTTCCTTGTATCTCCTATACAAGCCAACGAGCTTTCTTTGAATTGTCTGCTACATATTGAGGAGTTTATATAACCTATAAATTTAGTGAGAGCTTCATTTCCACGGCACGGTTGGGTCAGCTAAACCTTCAGCTATCATCAGCTCAGTTTCCTGGTGTCTGTCTGGTTGGGGTCATGTCTTTGCATTTTTATAGATTTTTCTCTTACCTCTAGTATCCTATGAGTTTTTTGAGCACTTTTCTGCCTTACAAGTTATTCTAATGTAGGCACTGCTTCTGACCCCTTCATTTTATTCCTGTCAGCATTCACAGCGGGAAATGTGATTCTTTTATTACATAATTCCCTACTTTTCCTACACCCATTTCCACTTCTATTTTCCATCTCCTTTCATTCCGCCCTCACATATTTTCCACTTGGTGCTTCCCCTTATCCTTGTGCACTCGACATGAGAGCCAAATAGAACCCCGCAGTTAAAAATAGTTTCTGACATTATTTGTGATTCCAAAGATGTAGTCTCGCAAATAACCTTTTCTCATTTGATTTCCATCTAACATGCTGACAGTGCTCCAATCTTGTTTTCTGATTATCCCATTACATAGCGCCTTCCCTTGCATTTAGCAGGAACTCGGAGGGAATGGTTCTGTTTGGACGGCATTGCCTAGACGTCATTTACAATTTTATGGAATTAGAAAGGCAAGGGGAGAAAAGGACCCGCGATTACATTCTTATTTAAGAGGAAAGGGGTTAATTAACTATTCTGGTAATGGGTTGAACCACTCCTTATCAGCATGTTGTGCTAGAGCCATCCTTGTGGCCTAGAGTGACATCACACGATGAAACAATGTCTTCTTATTGAGGGAGGACACTGTGCTCTATATTGAGAACTAATACATTTTAAATTCAACCTCGAAGAGGCAAACTCATTTGACTACCCATTGGGATACAATTTCAGGGGAAAAATCATCACAAACTCATTTATGGCATTCATTGAATTTACCATGAAATTGTAAGTATTCACAGTCAGTAATCATGCGTAACCTCTAACAGGCAACATTGGGGTGTGTGTGTGTGTGTGTGTGTGTGTGTGTGTGTGTGTGTGTGTGTGTGAGCGTGTTAGCTATGCTCAGAAAACATCCTGCAAATAGCTAAATTCATATGAAGCCATAATGCCCAGGAGGCTAAATGATTGCCTGTTAGCATTGATCACTTGGGAGCATAAAAAGAAATTTTTGGTGCAAAAATACCACTTTTCTTATGCATTCTAAAAACCTCTTCTGTTCAAGAGTAAATTTCTTTACATGTATTTGTTTCACTTGACATCTTAAAGTACATCTGAGAATACGATACACAATATAATTGAGAGCTGAGCCATCTAATAGATGCTGTGTGAGCTCTTTGAGGAAATGAAATGATAATGGAATTCCTATTCCCATTGATAGGAAATGACCGTCCTTTGTTCTCCTCTGCAAAGGCATACCATCATATTTTAGTTGATTTCCCCTGTATATTTCTTTAGGCAAGTCAGTAATTTCAGAGAAGCCAAATATATCTTGCTTTTGGGAATGTAATTTGGCTGTTTGGACCAGACTGTAGTTCTTGGGTTATGTTCAGCAGGCATTACAAAAAGAGGTAAGTTTTTTATAACTTGGATAGTTTAACATATTTTTTTCTTTCCTGTTCGCAGGTGCATGAGGCAGTCCCGTGTTACAGCGAGTGCAATCAGTATTCCTGGGTCGTGGAACACTGGTCTCCGTGCAAAACCCACAATGAGCTGAGGTCCCCGCGCTGCGGGGGAGGAACGCAGTCCAGGAAAATCAGGTGTGTGCGGAAATGGAGCCATTCGGGAAGGGGGCAGTGGAGCTTACACATTTCTGTCAAAACCACAGTGCTGTTTATCCAAGTACTCTCTGATTTTCACACAGTACACTCTGGCTTTTGCTCATCTCTAAGTATCCATGGGGCATCTGTGCCCTGAACTGCCGTGGGTGTGGTGGGATTTCCTCTGCAGTGAAGCCGCAATCCTTACCGTTTCCTGCAAATGACTTTGGTGGGAAAGCCAACTGCATGGAGCAGGCTGGCATCCCTTCACTGACTCACGGCCATCACTCTTAATAAACTAGGAGATTTTGACTGGGTTGCCATGTTTCTCATAAGAAGAAGAGATTGATTAGGACACAGACACACCCAGCTGAAAAGGCCAGGTGAGGACACAGGGAGAAGAGGGACATCCACAAGCCAAGGATAGAGGCCTCAGGAAAAATCAGTTCTGCCAACACCTTGATCTCTAACTTCTAACTTCTACAATTGTGAGAAAATACATTTCTGTTGTTTAGACCACCCGGTCTGTGGCATTTTGTTATGGCATCCCCTCACTATCTCACACATACTCACTGTGTCTTATGATTCATGAGAATGATCACATTTCAATGTGTGAAGCAGATTTTCCAGGCATCTTGCATTCCAAACCGTTATTGACTTTAACAGCATGCTCCTTTAATGAAAGAAACTGCTTATCTCTTTCTTAAACCTACAAATGAGGACATGTTCACGGTTCATCCATGATTGTTATCACTTATTCATTTAAAAAATATCTGAATATTTGCCTTCTATTACCAGGCACTGTTCTAGGAACTGGGGATAAAAAAGGTGAATGAGTTCCTGTCCTCAAAGTTACTTTCAGCACAGTAGCAGAGAGAAAAATAACCATAAATAAGTATATTGGAAAGTCTTTGTCATGAAATGCCAAGAAGAAACATAAAATTGGGTCAGAGAGATGGGGGATACTATTTAGGGGAGGTTGATCAGCAAAATATTTGAGGTGATGCCCCGATGAACGTGAGAATCTATAGAAAGAGAATTCCAGGGAGGAAGTGGCCAAAGCTGGAACCTTATTGGCTTCTTATAACAAGATGAATATCTAGCTGCCCCGGATGGCTGGTGTAACCAGCCATGTAACCTTCCAGAACAAGGTAGGAGGAGATGATTCCTTTTACTAACCTGGAAAAGGTAATGAAATGCGTTCCCCTCTAGAGCCTCCAGAAGGGAATGTAACTCTGCAAAAGCACTGAGTTAGCCTAGTGAGATCCACAGTGGATTTCTGTACTACAGAATTACCAGATAATAGATTTGCATTGTTTAAGACACTAAGTTTGTGGTAATTTTTTCAGTATGTTAACTTTAACTTAAATCCTCATTTTCAGTATAATATTTTGGGGACCGTGTCTTTTCTAATTCAAAGGCCCTTTTTGTGACCCTTCCTAGCTAATAAACCTTCAGTTACCTGCAGCAGCAGGAGGGACCATCACCTCCATGAGTGGATTGGGGGAGGGGATCTGAGGGCATAGGTATTTAAACATAATTTCAATAAATTCTCCAGTTTTTCAGCCTCGCTTTCATTCAGATTCCCAGAGGTACTTAGTGCCACAAATCCCCAAGTAATTCATGTGTTCTATGACGCAGATGAAGTGACTTTCTTTGTTTTCCCTTGAAGGTTTAGCATTCAGCTTTCTTGGTGTGTTAAGGCAGCTACCACTAGCCCATCCATCTTCCTTCTCTTGCCTTTGTTTTCTCTTTGTTCTTTGTCATTGCAGGGTAATGCCTTTCTCTCCACCCTGGTGTGTGTGTGTGTATCACATTTTTTAGTATTGTTTTTGTGGCATATTGAGAGTGAACAAAGATGATACATCAGTTCAAATGGATACCATTGACCAGAAGTCTCGCGTCTTCTTTCTTAGTGAAATAATAAAAGGACATCAGCTGAGAGTATGCACTGAAGAAGAAAAGCAATTTCCAGCTTTTAAGTTTGTCCAGGGAAAGACAACTAAGCCATCTTGTGGTCCCTCCTTCCACTTTGGACTATTACTGCAGGAAAAATTAAAGTCCAGGGACAACTCTATACCAAGCTTCCATGTATTAGAAGGCATTACACACTTATGTCTTCTCTCTGTCTGAAATTCTCTGACACCCTCCTTTATACAGTACTTTCCCATTACTTAGCACCTAATAAAGTTTATTTTGTGACAAGTGATAGACTACAAGTTTCCCGAAATTTTAAACAATTCTTTATATATATATATACACACACACACACACATACATACATACATACATACATACATATATATATATATATATATATATATATATATATATATATGTAAAAGAAATTCCTAATGTACAGGACAATTCATTTCAGCACAGCGTGATTTGGGGAGCACCACAGTCTCTCCTGCACACCCCTCCATTGCTGACCGGCTGTTTTGAGCCAGAACTCACCCATGAGGCTGGCTGGCTACTTTTCTGTCATGACCGGTCAGCGAGGTGTTTAAAATTACTTCAGTTAATGTAAGTGCAGACATGAGTTATCTCATGGCCTGTCAGCAGTGTTCGAATATGGAAACATGTATAGACTCCTGGCTGGTCAGCAAGGTGTTTAAAATGCTCGCTCCTTGGCTGTGGCATTGTATCTGAAGTTACCAGATCAGCAAGTGGCACCATTTCGCTCATCATCACGTCATCTTCACCTTCACTCTGATCATTACCACTAGAAGAACAGATCTGTAGCAATAAAGATCTTGCCTCTCCTTTTTCAGTTCTATACCCCAGCATCCAACACCTAGCAAAAGAGTTTCCACGTAGCAAGTCTTTATTAAACATTTTTGAAAAAATAATTTACAAATAATCTTTTAATCTGTGTATACTATAAATGCAGAGACATGCCCACATAATAGGGGTGCAACTTGGTGAATTTTCACAGTGTGAACACACCTGTGTAACCGCCTAGAGACAAAGAAACAAAATACTACCAGAACTACCTAAGCCCTGTCAGTCAATAACCATTCCCCCAAAGGTGGTCACTACTCTGACTTCTAAGGCCATAGATGAGTGTTGTCTGTTTCTTAACTTTATATGAATGGAGTTATAAAGTAAACATTCTTTTGTGTCTAGCTTCTTTTGTTCAGCATTATATTTGTAAGCTTTACCCATGGTCTTATATATAACAGTAGTTCATGCATTCTCAACACTTTATAGCATTTAATTTGATTAATTTAACATAATTTATCTATTTTACTGTTGCTGGATAGATTTCTAGATAAACTGCTTCTGGTTTGATTGACTATGAATAGTGGTGCCATGAACCTTTTCAGTCATTTTTCGGTGCACATTTGTCCTCATTTGTTTTGCAGATGAATATGGAATTGGGGGTGTTAGGATACACAATATGTATATGTTTAATCTTAGTAGATACTGACAACTAGCTTACCAAAGAGTCTGTGCTCCAACCAGCAGAGTAAGAGGAGTTAAAATTGTTCCACATTTTTGCCAACCCTGATATGTTTCTTTTTATTTAAGGCATCCTGGTGGGTGTATATAGTGGTATAAGACTTTGGTTTTCATTTGATGGAATCAATGGCATGACCATTTTTCTAGCCGTCACCAGCATTTATCTCAAAGCCCCGCCCTGGGGAGTCCAAACAACTGTAATGTGTGCATCTATACCATGTGCCCAAGTGCTGCACAAAAATGCTTGCTTATTGCCCTGTGGTGTCCCATCACAAAGCTCCTTATGGAAAAACATGTTCAATTAATTTTCACTTTACTTTGCCATGACCTTAAATGTGTTGGACAAAGATTAGGGAGGTTTAGATGATATGAGATAGAAGTCTAGGAAAGTTCTGAGAGAATCGTGGGAACTAGGAAGACTCCAGCTGTTACAAAGTGAGGAATTTGTGCAGAGAAAGAAAGCCTTCGAGATTTGCTACAATAAAAAGAAAATTCACTCTGTGCTGGACCTGAGCAAATATATTGTAGGTCTCTTTAGACTGAGGGTTGTTCAAGGACAATAGTTGTCTCTGGTCCCCACTGTTCCTTCCAGCTTGCTGAATAGAAGATTCGGCACTAAGTTATCACTCCGTAAAGGCCAGCTGGAGTTTTCCCCCTGTGTCTCTGCTGGCCTTACGTTTCTGTTTGAGGAGTAAATAGCTATGATGCATCCTAAGTACTGAAAATGTTCTCTCCTCGTTTAAGTCATCGCAGTATGCTGTGGTCTTGCCTTACAGATGTGTGAACACCGCTGCCAGTGAAGGTGGAGCAGTAAATAGCAGCCTTTGTGACCAGGCGGAAATGCCCCCAGAAACCCAGCCCTGCTCTCTTCTGTGTCCCAATGAATGTGTCATGTCCGAGTGGGGCCCGTGGAGCAAGTGCCCGCAGGTAACTTCCCTCCCCTCGTCAGTGCCCTCACCCTCTGGCACGGCCTTCACGGTTCTCTAGACATTCACAGTGGTGCCCTCAAAAGCATTCTTCTAGTAATATGGGAAAATATTTTTACCTGAGAAAGAAAAAAGAAAAGAAATTCAGCTCTTGATACTGTGCAATTTAAAATGCCAGTGCCTCTCTATAGGCCTTTATCAAGGGAACTGAACAAAGAAAATGAGCCTGTAATGATGATGCGAGGATTCCAGCGCACTCCCATTGTTAAAGGGGTCTAAGGACTCAGATGATTCTCACTAAAATCTCTTGGTTCAGTTCCATTTTTATTGTGGCAGAATTGATTTTTTCGTAGTAGCTCAACTCCAAGGTGTAATTTAGCTTCTATTAGCAATGATCTGTTTTTGTCTTCTTCTGTGTTCCCAAAGATGGCCATGTAATTCCAGAACTTACAAAATGCCTACTTTGAAGTCCAAAGTATTTGCCTCCATTGCTCTTCTTTAAAAAAATTGAAAAGGTAACCAAATATGCCAAAATGAATGTTCTTCAAGTAGTGTGGTTCACCTTAATATTCTCAGAGGATAAATGTTGATGCTGTATTAGACTTATATTTCTGCCTAAAGAACTAAAAGATAAAATTCGGATAAGGGACATATTATATTGGTCCAAATGTTAGGAAGGAAAGAATTATGATACCTTGAATTCAGTGCCGATACTGACAGTTTGTGGAGAGATTGTGCAGCATTTTTATATGAAAATGGCAAATATGTTTAAAATCAGTTAATATCCTACATTTGCATTTTTAATCATTGATTCCTTATTAATTATTGCGGTCTTATCTTTCACATTTCTATAATTATATTCCTGAAAGAGATTTCCCTTGTTATTGTCATTTTTTATTTGTTGAGTTGCTGGGAATAAGACAGCATAATACTAAGATGATGTGGTATCAATAAAGGGTAATTTGTCGGAAAGGGTTTGTCGTATTATTAACTTACAAGTTATTTATTTTGTGTGTAACTTGTACATAGTGAACATTAACATTTATTGAGTGCTTACTGTGCGCAAGGCATATGTAGAATTACTCCCCTTAGTCCTTACACCAATCCTGCAAAGTAAGTACTGTTACCAGCCCACTGTACAAATGAATGAACTGATCCCCAGGGAGACTTAAGTAGCTCACACAAAGTTCCACAGTGACTAAGGGACGGAGCTGGGGAGGAACTTTATTCCGTCTGATGAAGCCAGAGCCTTTGACATCTCGGTTCACTTATCTTGGAAGCAGTAAGATAGATTTAAACTCAATATTTCTCTTGCTTTAAGATGCATCATTTTTTAAGAACAAAGTAAGTTATTTTTAGCAAGTTATGATAATCCATCTGAGTATTCCATGACTGAGCACATACAGTCACAGTTTCGAAAGCGTGGTGGCACACGCTCTTTATTAATCAACTTGCAGAAGAATTAGCAACCTGGAGAAGTTTAATTAAACGTAGGGGTCATGATTTCTCTCACTTCTTTTTTCCTAATTTGCTCACAGCAGACTCCATTAAGCTGTAATCACTTTGCAATGAAAACGTCGCCCTCTAAGTCAAAGTGCCTGACTACTGAGCTAAAATGTTTGTTGTTGGAGCATTTTATGCAGTGTCGTGATGGCTGGCATTGTGCGCTTGCTTCTTTGGTTTTCTAAGACTTTTCTTTAAGGTTTGCTTTTCTAAACATAGTCACTCTATTTTTGGGATGTTTATTAATCAGAGACAGAGAAAACACTTTAACTTACTTTTATGTGTCTGGAAGATGACATAGTTTCTCGCTGGTCACCATGAAGTTGAGAGGGTTGTGCCTCAGCTGCTCATCTACCTTCGACGTGACATCATCATAATATAATAGCAAGAACAACAATAGCTATGACGACAGCAACAGTAACTTTCACTGAGCACATCTCAGGTAACCGACATTGTGCTGGAGTTTATGACAACACTGCTCTGATGATAGACATTATCCAGGTCACTCGGGTCTGTCCCAGCACAATGGCCTTGTTCTTTCTCCGATGTCATGCTGTTCTTCAGTATAAATAAAGACTTTAAAATGGAAACATAATGTTAATCAGAGCTCACAATTTATAATTTTCCCTATGTCTAGATATGTTGCATAATTTAAATAAACTGCCACATCTTGGCATAATGCGCCAACATCCTAGATGCTTAAACAGTACTTGACAGTGATCATGATCATGATATGGCAAAGTTAGCAAGCTGGGTCCCTGTGCCTGAAGTTTAATTAGCACATTAATGTGCATTTCCTGAGAAAAAATAGAAACAATTATAGTATAATTGTTCTCTATACTGTGTTGAATCACAGTACAATATTGGCCATTATTTTACCAAATTCTCTCTTGATAGTCTGCAGTGTGACATGTTAATGGAACCAATTCACTATGTTTTTTCCCTCTTCTTCCTTCCCAGGGTAGTTCTTTAAAATCAAATACTTAGCAAGCAAAAAAAAAAACAAAAAAAAAACACAAAAAATAAATTCAAATAAGCAGAATGTTTCTTAGCGCCCCACCTCCCACCCCTACCACCCTCCCATCTTAGCATATTGGATTTAATATTATGCCATTATGTTTATTTGGGAAATTTTATTTGAAAGGTTTCTACTTTTTTTCTTCAGAACCAATTTCCTTTTTAAATATAGGTATTAGTTCTTTGATGTTTTAAACACATCTGTAGCAAGAATATGTTTCAATGCTATATTTTTGACAATCTTTTCAGTTTCTCCTGCAGTTATGTTCTTTTGAAACCTACTCATTTTTTAGTAAATTTAGTCATTTATATACTGCATGAATATGACAATTTTTGCTAGATTTAAAAAGATCTATTCAAATAAAGTACACATAATTTTTTTTATTTTATCACATATATATGTAATTATGTTTTTTTCTTTTTATCATATATATAATCTATGTGTGTGTGGGTGTGTGTTTCTGGTATTTTTAAAAAATATGTTTTTATTGATTTCAGAGAAAGAAAGGGGGGGAGAGAGAGAGAGAGAGAGAGATCAATGATGAGAGAGAGTCATTCATCAGCTGCCTCCTGCACGCCCCCAACTGGGGATCGAACCCGCAACCCAGTCATGTGCCCTGGCCAGGAATCAAACCATAACCTCCTGGTTTATAGGTCAGCGCT
This sequence comes from Miniopterus schreibersii, assembly GCF_964146895.1. NCBI lineage: Eukaryota > Metazoa > Chordata > Mammalia > Chiroptera > Miniopteridae > Miniopterus > Miniopterus schreibersii. Next base: position 67,418,102 of record NC_138108.1, on the reverse strand, counting down.
CAACCACTGAGCCACGCCAGGCTGGGATGTTTCTGGTTTTTTGACGCTTCTATTCTGGTCTATATACTGGTATTTGATTTTTGTTTAGTCCATTTTATTTCATATACCTTAAATATTTTTTTCAGTGTTCAAGCAAATATATTTTTGTCATTTACATTTTTTTCATTTTGGGGGTACTTTCATATTTTTGAAAGAAAAATATACTTGAATACTCATTTAATTTTTTAATCAATATTTAATTTGAAAATATTTTTACCTCATTCTATCAATTTAAAAATACATTATGTTGCTCTGACCTGTTTGGTTCAGTGGTTAGAGAATTGGCCCAAGGACTAAAAGGTCAAGGGTTTGATTCCCACTCAAGGGTATATACCTGGGTTGCAGGTTTGATCCTGCCACATGTGGGAGGCAACCAATCGATGTGTCTCTCTCACATCAATGTCTCTCTCTCTCTCTCTCTCTCTCTCTCTCTCCTCTTCCTCTCTTTCACTCTCTAAGAAAAAAAATCAATGGAAAAAATATCCTCAGGTGAGGATTCACCAACAAATAAAAATAAAATAAACAAAAATACATTTTCTTCTTTTTTTATTAAAATATAGGTAATATCAATATTATGTTAGTTTCACATAGTATACAGGTATATACATAGTCAACATTTATATACTTGGAGAGGCGATCACCATGATATGTCTAGTGACCACCTGACACTGTGCAAGGTCATTACAATATTATTGACTATTTCCTATGCCGTACATTACATCCTCAGGACTTATTTATTTTATAACTGGAAATCTGTACCTCTAATTCCCCTTCACCTTTTTCACTCTTTTCCCCATACTTTCTCCTTTGGCAACTATAAGTTTGTTCTCTATTTCTATGAGTCTGTTTCTGTTTTGTTTTGTTTATTTGTTTTCTTGTTTTAGGTTCCACATATAAGTGAAATCATATGGTATTTGTCTTTCTCTGACTTCTTTTACTTAGCACAGTACCCTCTAGTTCATGTATGTTACTGCAAATAGCCAGATTTTATTCTTTCCTAAGGCTGAGTAGTATCCCATTGTGTTTATATACCACAGCTTCATTATCCATCTATGAATTGATGGATACCTAAGTTGCTTCCATTGTAAATAAGTTGCTTGGTTATTGTAAATAATGCTGCAGCGTACACAGAGGTGCACAGATCTCTTCGAACCTAGAGCTTTTGTTTTCTTCAGATAGATACCCAGAAGTGAAATTGTTTTTTGAGGCATTTCCATGTTTTTCATAGAAAGTGGAACCCTCATGCACTATTGGTGGGGGTTCTGTCTCTCTTTAAATTATGAAGCATTTTAAGCATAAAGAAAACTGCAAAGAGTTCTGTAAATACAACTTTGTAGCTTGGTAAAAATCCTAATTTGTGTATTTTTTAAAAATGAAACCCTTTTTTATGTGTGTCTGTGAAATTTTGTGTCCTTCTATACATACACATTTTGTGTTGTTTATACTTGGGCATTAATACTTTAAATTTTACCACTTAAAATGTTATTGCTGCCATGGAAGGAGGCAAAGTGTTGAGTTCTCTTTACATTTGTTTTTATATATTTACTCACTTCTCTGGACTCTTGTATTCATTCGTTCATGTTTTGGATCGGTTTTCTTGGTGTTTTAAGAACTATAATATCTCATCTCAAACAATGATTGTCTTTATTCTGGCATGAATGTGTATAATTTTTTTTCTTCTCAGCCCTTATTTAGTTGGGCAGAGCTAACAACGACGACCAATGATGTACTCCTGGTTGTGGGCATCGCTGTCATATTCTTGAGTTTCACAGTGACAAGTGTTTCACAGTTATTATGACTGTTACATTGAGATAGACAATTTATAATATTTTTCTTTGGGCTTCAAAGATTAAAAAACCAAAACTAAGACCACAAAACTGTCACTTGCATTTTAAATAATTATAGGAAATAGAAGTGAAATTATTGTCTATTGATTCCACGTTGTTCTTCCACGGTCCTCTTGATGTTTCTCTTTGTCTGTACCTACCTGTGCCTACTTTGCATGTCGGCGCTGGTCTTCCCCCCTTCCTTTTTCCCTGAATAGTACTCAAAATATCCTCTTTCACAAATCTCGGGAAGAGGTAGACCACTGGCTAAGCTATTTAACCTGGCTAACACCGGACAAAGACTTTTTGGCCAGGACACAGCAATCAGTGTGGGGCTCCAGCTCCCTGATTGTTTTCCAAGCTAGGACTGTGGCAGGGTGAGGCCCGCTGGCATGGGAATTTGGGCATGACAGGCACCACTACCTGCCTAGTATGTCCAACTATGATGCTGATGTGTTTATTTCTGTACATGGAGGGGATTTTACCAGGCATGGATTTATTTTCCTTAATAAACTTGGCATGCATTGCAGTCACATTGTGTTTGCATGTATATGAGTGAGTGAGTGTGTGTGTGTGTGTGTGTGTGTGTGTGTGTGTGTGTGTGTGTGAAAAATCACTGAATTCATGATATCTTAAAAGTTTTTTATGAGGCATCTTTGCTTTCCTAGGAAACACAACCCAGTCATTTACAGTGTATTATATTTTTTACTGTAGCACTAGTTTTTTTGTTTTTTAAAAAAAACATATTAGTATCTATATTATATAATTAAGCATTTTAATGCTTTGGCATCATATTTGTATAATTGAGACTGACTAATAATTTCCTTCTCATGTATTACTATTATAAGCAAAGTCAGGGTTACCACATGCTATAAAATAAACTTTGAATGTTTTTGGGTTTTTTTGGAGGGGGGTGCTTTTTAGCTGATCTAAGAAAGAAATGTGATACTTAAAAGACTCTATCTGTGAAACCGCTTGGACGTGCCTTTTGGTCAGCAACCTTGAGTCACGTCCTCGATTTCCCAGGGTTGTGGTCTATTTGGCATTTCTGCTGGCCCGTGAGTTGACCATGGGAACATTTGCACATAGTGTTTAAAAATCCCCTTGGGGGGAGAAAGATTTTCTGTATCATGGCATCTGCTTTCATTTACCTTTTATTTATTGTGGTTTCTTTCCTTTCCTTTCTTTGGCTCAATTTGTCAGAAATTTATCTATGTTAGAGATTTTATTTTCAAACTTCTATTTCATGATCAATTCTAATCTTCCTAATCTTTCTATTTTTATATTCTAATTTCTTATTTTGGTTCTTGCACTTAACCTATTTTCATTGGATTTTAAGGTACATATTTTTCCAACTGGAAAAAAACACTTTTTAATATGTTTACTGTATTTTGCAGTAATGAAAACACTCAAGGGTATTATTATCAAGGATATTACAGGACTTATCTATAGTAGAATTTGGGCAGGGTGAAACCAGCTGGAATATTAAGGGTTTGGCTCTGACCTTAAATTTGATATGAAATATTCTCATTTTCACTACTGCCTTGAAAGCCCACCAAATTGTGAACATCCTTGTGTCCTAAGTACTTGTTTTACAAAGTGCATTTCAGTTTTTAAATTTCAAAGGCTTTCTTAATTATGTAATCTTTTTATTTATTAATTTCTATTTGCTTTTAAAAATGCATTTGTTTGCTAAGAGACTGGTGTATGATCAATATTTGTTATTGTTCCACTATGATTGAAAAAATGATTTATTTTCTTTTTTAGAATATGTTATCTATAGAGAAAATTCAATTCTATTTATTATAGTTTTCAATATTCTTTTGTTCGTATTGGTCATTAGCCAACTTGAAAAATAATAGTCTGATGGCAGTCTACTGGAGTATGCTATTATGATTGTATTTATGTCAAATCCTCCTTGCCTTTATAACCGTGTTTTATTTCTATAGTTTGTTACCATGTTACTTAGCACAATGAGGTTCATAAATATTTGTTTCAATAATTTTCAATTGACCTTTGTTTCATCAAATCTTTGCCATTTTATTCTATTTTTTCTGACATAGATCCTCTGCTTTCCTTTCATTTTTGTGTGTTTTTATCTCATTCCTTTTTTCCCCCAGTATTATTTTCTTTTAAAAAAGACTTGTTTTACAAGTACACATTAATGTTTCTGGCTTTTCATAAAGTGTATTTTAATTTATATAACTGGCATCTATTATGTATACTTTGTAAAAAAAGATCCTTGAATATTTATTGTTTCCAATGGCTTTATGGACTATGCCTTGCATTTTTTATGCATTTGAATAATTAAATATTACTACTGATTATCTTTCATTTTTAAGGAAAAAGTCTTGAATGTATATTTTTTCTGTTATAAACTTCTTAACAAAATATTAAATTATGAACACTGTATATCAGGGATCTTTAGCTTGTTTTACTTCTCCCCAAAACTTCCTGTCTTTGTCAATATAATCTGAAATTATAGACCCAGATGATTTTTTTGTTAGCTTGTCTATATTACACAATCATATATTATTTGTAGATTTCCACATAGAAAATGTTAATCTTTTTCTCTTTTTCCATTAGACCATTTTAAAATTTTTTTCTTTTGCTATTAAGAGCATAGTATTCTTTATTTGCTGTATTGTAATAGGAAAATATCACCTCAAGCAAGTTGGAATGAAACCTTGAGTTTCTGTTTACTTCATTATGACAAAAGTTTAAGTTCAGGATCTTGATCATATTCTAAGACCAAAATCATTATTCCTACACCACCTCTAAATATTTTCTATTCCTGGGTATACCTTTATTCTTGCTGATTTTTTTCAATTACTCACTGTAGTATGGTTTCAGTATTATATGTGCATTTTCCCTTCCCAATTCTAGGAAATGAGGTATACATTTCATACATTAAAATGCACAAATCTTAAAGGTACAGCGGGGTTCATTTTTACTTTTTATACATCTAATTAACCACCAAACAGATCAAAATACAGGCCAATTCCAGCACCTTACAGGCACCTTGATACCACTTTTCTGTTTATACAGATAGTTCCCTATCCCAAGTTAGCCACTAGACTTACATCTATCATATCTATTAGTTTGCCTGCCTTGAACTTCGTGTCATTGAAATAACACAGTATGTGCCCTTTTGTGTCTGATCTCATTAGCTTAATATTGTCTGTACATTATATAAATGGAATCAGTATATATTCTTTTGCGTCTAGCTGATTTGCTAAATGTAATGTTTTTGAGATTTATGAGCGTTGTTGAGGTCATTAGTTTTTCTTATGTTGAGGTCTTTTTTTTTTTTTTCTTAATATCTTTATTGATTTCAGAGAGAGGAAGGGAGAAGGGGAGAGGAGGAGAGAGAGAGAGAGACAGAGAGATGACAGAGAGAGAGAAACATCAATGATGGGAGAGTCATTGATCGAGCCCGCAACCCGGGCATGTGCCCTGACCGGAAATCGAACCCTGATCGCCTGGATCCTAGGTCGATGCTCAACCGCTGAGCCACGCCCGGCCTGGCGCTACATATTATTTCATTATAGAAATATAGCATCAGTTATTTATGCATTCTCTTGATAGTGAACATTTGGGTTACTTCTATTTTAGTTCTCTTATGAATAGAACTACTGGGATCATTCTGTGAGTGGTTTTTTGGGGGTATTTGCACGCATATTTAGGAATGGAAGAGCAAGGTCACAGGATAGATATACATTTATTATTAGAAATGGTCAAATAGTTTTCAAAGTTACAGAACCATTTTACACAATTTCCAGCAATGTATGAGAATTCCCATTCTGATACAGTACTTCTTCATTCACATTTAGTGTTTTCAAGTTTGTTTTTTAATTTTAGCTATTCTATTGGGTGTGTAATAATATCTCATGATTTTAATTTGCATTATCCTGATGACTAATAATGTTGAATAGCTTTTCATAGGCTATGGATCATTTAGACATCGTATTTGTAAAGAGCCTGTTCAAGTCTTTTACCTGTTTGTTTATTAAATGCATTAATTTGTTTGGGGGAGGGAGGGTCCTTTTTTGTCCAGATTTATTGGGAAGTAATTGACAATATCATTGTGTAAGTTTAAAGGTTTACAATGTGATAATTTGATATACATAATATAATAAGTTAGGTAACATATTCATCACCTCACATAGTTAACATTTTGTGTGTATGTATGGTGAGAATATTTAACATATATTCTCTTAGTAAATTTCAAGTATACAATAATGTATTGCTAACTGTAGTTACTATGCTATATATTAGATCCCAAGAAATTATTCATCTTATAATTGAAAGTTAGCAATCTTTGTCCAACATCTCCCTCCCCCCCCTCCCCCCCCCAGCTCATGGCAACCACTATTCTCATCTGGTTTTATGACTTCAACTCTTTTAGATTCCACATATAAGTGAGATCATACAGTATTTGTCTTTCTCTGTCTGGCATTTCACTTAGCATAATGCCCTCAATGGCAGGATTTTCTTCTTTTCTATAGCTGAATAATATTTATGTATGTGTGTATGTGCGTGTGATGTACACACATACGTATATACATGACGCTTAGGCTGTTCCCATGTCTTGGCTGTAACGAATAAAGTGGCAGTGGACATGGGGCTCAAGCATCTCTTTATGAGAGTTATTTCGCTTTCTTTGAATATACACCAGATGCAGGGTTGCCGAATCTTACTCTCATAATAGTTTTAATGTTTTAAGGTATCTCCATACCGTTTTCCATACCCGCCAGCAGTGCAAACGGTTTCTCTAGGTCTAGCCAACCTTTGTTATCTCTTGTCTTTTTGGCGATGGCCATTCTAACAGGTGCGATGTCTCATTGTGATTTTGACCTGCATTCCCCCTAATGATTAGAGAGGTTGAGCATCTTTTCATGTACCTGTCGGCCATTTATATGTTTTCATTGGAAAGCTGTCTATTTAAGTCTTTTGCCCATTTTTAAATCGGTTATTTGTGTTTTCTTGCTATTGAGTGTATGCGTTTATATAAACTCTCTATCAGATATATAGTTTGCCAATATTTTTTTATTCCATGGGTTGCCTTTTAAATTCTTCTTTTTTTCTGTACTCTGTTTTATTATCAAAGTAATGCTGGCCTTATAAAATGTTTGGAAGTGTTCCCTCCTTTTCTGTTTTTGTATTCCCTCCTTTTAAGTATATGTAGTAATTCTTTTTGAAATGGTAGGAATTCTAAGCGAAGCCATCTGGTTTAGGGGTTTCTGTGTTGGAAGGTTTCTGATTACTGCTTTTTCCTCTCATTATTGCTCTACTTAGATTTTCTGTTTCTCCTTGATTCAGTCCTGTTAGGTTGCATCTTTCTAGAAGTGTACAGTTTGTTGCCTTGTAATTGTTCATAGTAGACCTTCATGATCCTTAGTATTTCTGTGGTATTAGCTGTAGTGTCTTCCCTTTTGTTTATAATTTAATTTATTTCAGTCCTCTCTCTTTTACCTTGGTGAGTTTTGCTAACAGTTTGCAATTTTTTATCTTTCCAATAACCAAATCTTATTTTTATAGATATTTTCAATTCTTTTCATATGCTCTATTTTATTTATTTTTGCCCTATTCTTTATTTTTTTTTCCTTCAGTTAAGTTTGAGCTTAATCTGTTACTATTTTTTGTTTTTGTAGTTCCTTGAGGTGTAATATTGGGTTATGTATTAGAGATTTTTTCTTAATGTACACTTTTAGATCTTTGAACTATTTTTCTTGAATCCCATAAACTTTGGTATATTGTTTCTATTTTCACCTGTCTCAAGATATTTTTGGGTTTCTATTTTGATTTCTTCCTTGACTTATTGGTCATTCAGGAATGTGTTGTTTCATTTCTGCATCTTTGTCAATTTTCCAATTTTTTTGCTGTTATTGATATTTAGTTTCATACCATTATGGTTGGAAAAATACTTGATATAATTTCAATTTTCTTGAAATTTTTTAGAACTTGTTTTGTGGTCTGACATATATGATCTAACCTGGAGAATTTTCTGCGTGTTCTAGTACGGCTGGATGGAATGTCCTTTATACGTCTGCTAGGTCTATTTTGTCTATAGTGTTGTTCGAACTTACTATTTCTTTATTGATTTTCTATCTGGATGATCTACCTTTTATTGATAGTGGGGTATTAAAGCCCCTTACTATTATGATGTTGCTTTATATTTCTCCTTCTAGTTCTGTAGGCACTTGCTTTATACATTTAGGTGTTCCAATGTTGGGTGCATAAATATTTACAATTCTTGCATCTTTTTGAAGCATTGACCCATTCATTATTATATTAATGAATTTTTATTCTCTTGTAACTATTTTAAACTTAAAGTCTGCTTTGTCTGATATAAGTGTAGCCAGTACTGTTCTCTTTTGGTTTCCATTTGCATGGGGTAACATTTTCCCTCCTTTCACTTTCAATGGACCTGTGTCCTTAGAGCTAAAGTGATTCTCGTAGGCGACACAGCATTGTATCTTTTTTCATCCACTCAGGCTTTCCATTTCTATTTAAAGTAATTATCAATAGTTCTTGCCGTTGCCATTTTGTTCCTTATGTGCTGGTATTTTGCATTTCCTCTCTTTCTTCCTCTCCTTTCCTTTGCTATTGGATTTTGGTGGCAGCAGGTATTCTTTGATTCCTTTATCTTAGTCTTCTGTGTACCTGCTACAGATTGTTCCCTTGTGGTTATCATAGGAGTTACACAAAGTACTTTACAGGGGTCACATCCCATTCTAAGCTGGTGACAACTTGACTTCGGTAGCATACAGAAACTCTGAGCATTTTCTTCTTTCCCCCTCACATTTTAAGCCATCGCTGTGACAACTTACATCCTTTCAATGTTGTGTCTTCAAAAACAAATTACAGTAATTATAGTTATTCTAATACCTTTTATTTTAACTTTGAGACTAAAGTGGAAAGTGATTTATGCACCACCATTACAATACTAGAGTATCTGAATTTGACTATATGTTTACTTTTACTGGTGATCTGTCAGATTCATGTGTTTTCATGTGTGTTTGCATTGTCCTTTCAAAATTCTCTCTTCGTCTGTGACTTTTGACAATTCGAGTGTCTTGGTGTAATTCTTCCCATTTGCAGGATATTGAAGATATTTGGGCATTATGAATCTGAATGCCCATTTTTCTCTCCATGTTTGGGAAGTTTTCAGCCATTATCTTTAAAGTAAGCTTTGCCCCTTTCTCTCCCTCTATTTGCCTTTTAACAATGGAGTTATATCCTGAGAAATGTATCATGGGGCAATTTTCTCATTGTGAAAACATCATAAACTTACACAAACATGAATGGGATGGTGGGACCACGCCCAGGCTATCTGGTATATATATGGTCTGTTGCTCCTAGGCTACAAGCCTTAGAGCATGTACAGAACACAAGATTAAATCAAGCACAAGAGAGGATCATGCAATTGAGAGACAAAGTCAGCACCAGAGAGATGAGGCTGCCGCCTGCATAACATGGCATACGGTTTATAGCAACCATTGTTTACAAGCAGAAAAAATACACTTAAATAAAAAGTATAGTATAGTAAGTACATAAACCAAAACATATTTGTCCACTCTCACTGGCAATTATTAGGTACTCTTTGTAATTGTATGTGACATACTTTTATACAACTAGCAGCACAGTGGGTTTGTTTACAGCAACATCACCACAAACGAGTAATATCTTGCGTTACTACGTTACGAGGCTATGATGTCACTAGGTGATGGGAATTTTTCAGCTCCCCTATGATCCGACGGGCCCACTGTTGTTTGTGTGGTCCATCACTGACTGAAACACTGTTATGTGGCTGTATATTGTCTCTCTTGATGTAGTCTCATAAGTACTACAGGCTTTCTTCACTCCTTTATTATTTTTTCATTTTGCTCCTCTAACTGATTAATGTCAGGTGACTCATTTATGAGTTCACTGATTCTTCCTCTGCTTTTCCAGTCTGCTGTGGAATTTTTCAGTTCAATTATTGTATTTTTCAGTTCTAGGACCTCTGTGGGGGTTTTTTGTTTGTTTGTGTTGTTGTGGTGTGTGTTTTTTTATGGCTTGTGTTTTTTTGTTGTTGAACTTCTAATATTGTTCATGCATCGTTTGCCAAATTTGGTTTAGTTGTCTATCTGTGCATTCACTGAACATTTTAAGATTATCCTGAGTATTTTTCAGATAGCTCATAGATCTCCATTTCTTTACAACCAGTTACTGACCATTTTCTTTGTGATCTTATTATCTTTTCATTGGTATCATTGCATTTGGGGAAGTGGCCTCCTGTTCCAGCCTGTAAAGGTTCCCTTCAGCAAGGAACAACTTTCGTCAGTCGGTTCATTTTGGGGTTGCAGACAGGTCAGCTGGTCATGTTTGCAGGCAGGCAAGGCTTTGGTCTCTACATGCCCATGCTCTGAAGTTGAGGGGCTGCTGGCTGATCTCCACATTCAAGTGGGACCTCTGGTTGCACAGCTGCAGGCTGTGTTTCATGTAAGACCATGTAACTTGCTGGATTTTATGGTTGGGAAGGATTGCTGGCAGCTGTTTTTGCCTGGATAAGGCCACAAGCTATGCTCGCTCAGCAATTGGGCTGGGACGTAGGATTTAAAAGCACTCAGCTATATTTTCTTCTAATAAGTTTATAAGTATAGTTTCCATATTTAAATTTATGATTCATCTCCACATATTTGCATGTGTCACATGGTTTTAGAGTGTTTTAAGTTAGGTTCTTCCAAAGTGGGTTCCTGAGCCAATAATTCTGTGCAAGTGATTTATTAAAGAAATATTCCCAATAGAAACCAATGAGGTAGTGGGGAAGAAGAATCTAACAGGGAAGGAACCAAGCAAGGGTGCCACTTCAGTGAAGTCCCCAACTCAGGTGATCTTGAAAGAAGCTCTGGAGCACAATTGTACCACAGAGCTGTTCCTCCTTGAGGCAAAGGAACTAGGCTCCTGCCCACTGCCACTAGTTCTTCACCAGCTTTAGGCAGCCTTTTTAGAAGTGGGATTAAACATTGTAGACACTTACTATTTTCCTTAGGGTTTCAGAAAGGAAAGATAAATGTCCCAGGGGAATCATGTGAAAGTCTTATGTCAAGTCAGTTCCAGCAAAACATGCAGGAGCACAGAAAAGGGTGCTCGGAGCTGGTAAAAACGTCCAAAGGAATCCGAGTGGTGCACCAAGGGTGTGTGCTATAGGGTGAATGCTCTGCACCCCCATGCAGATCGCCGGGTCCTCCGGCATCACTGGGTGAGGAGACCTTTCCCACCCACTGAGTTACGCTCTTGCCTTTGTATGTCATCCAGTGAGCAGTTCCCTGTGTTGCTGTTTCTAGGCTGTCTATTCTATTCCATTGATCTGTTTTCTGTCCACACACCAATATCACATCGTCTTAATTACTGTGGATCTAGAGTGAAAAATGAGCCTGGCCGGCTGTGGCTCAGTGGTTGAGCATCAACCTAGGATCCAGGAGATCAGGGTTGGATTCCCGGTCGGGGCACATGCCCGGGTTGCGGGCTCGATCCCCAGCCGGGGGCGTGCAGGAGGCAGCCGATCAATGACTCTCTCATCATTGATGTTTCCGTCTCTCTCTCCCTCTCCTTTCCTCTCTCTGAAATCAATAAAGATATATTTTAAATAATAATAATAGAGTAAAAATTGAAATCTGTTAATATATATCTGCCAATTTTTTAAATTCTTCAAGACTGTCATAATGGCTTGTGTCTTTTTTTATTTCCATATAAATTTTAGAATTGTATTGGAAATTTCTTCCAACAATCCTGCTGTTTTTGTTTGATAGAATAAGCAATTTATAGATCAGTTTTGAGAGGACAGATATCTTAATAGCCTTCCAATTCATGAACATGCTTTTCTCTCTGTTTTAAAGGTCTTTTTAAAGTTCTTTCAGGATTGTTTTGTAGGTTTCAGTAAAGAAGCCTCCACTTCTTTATTTATTACTTCTTTGATGTTATTATAAATGAAATTGCCTTCTTCACTTTCCCAGTATTAGTTGCTACTGTCCAAATATTCATTAATTTTTAAACATCGACCTTGTATGTTATTACTATGCCAAATTCACTAGTGCTAAAAGCACTCTTTATTTGTAGGAAACCCAGTGTTTCCAGTCTTCGTGAGAGGGACTCCTTTCCTTATATTTCACCACCTGCAGCATATGTGATGGTCTCAAAATCCAAATCCTCCTCTTTGCTGCTTTTCCTATACTACATGGTCTATTCTAAAATCACAATATTTAATTGTAAGAAAATGTAAACATGTCACACCTGCTCCTTTGATTTGTCAGCCTGTCCAAGTTTTTCCTTTCTCTACTTATCTTCTCTGGGAGTTGTATGAGAACATTGTCGTGGGGGGTTCCAATAATTGTCATGATTTCTATTATATTTATACCTTATGACCAGCTAAGGGTCCAAAAGCAGGCACGTCCCAGCATCCAAGAAGTAAATATTCTTTCAAAGAGGTCATGGGAGTGGCACAACATGTAAAAAATGTGTCCTGATTCCTAAAGCTTTTGTTGCCTTGTTTGTACAACTTCACGTCAATGCCTGTTTTGCTTCAACGTTTTCAAATAATTTCATTAAAAATGGACTGTGTTGGCTCAGTTTGGGAAGTCGTCAACTTTGACTTTGAAACACAATGAGCTCTCTTTCATAGACAGGCTGACATCCTTCTTTGCCGACTGTCCTTTGGGAAGGCTCTGAGAGGCTGGCAAAATTAGGTTTTTAGTTGTGGATACATGAAGCACAGTTTATTCTTGTTACTTATTTTTCCATACAAACAACTGTATACCTACTTTGCCTACCCCTGTAAGGGTGTGTGTGTGTGTGTGTGTTAGCATATATATAATTTCCATATGTGGTAATGAAAATATATATAGATAGATATAGATCCATCATGGATGACTTATTAGTCACACAAAACTTTAAAGAACAGTGTTATTTATTATAAACTTCTTTAGGTAAGGGTTTATAAGATGGTTATTTAATATTTAACTCAAATTATTAAGTATTGAGTATAAGCTTTAGGGAGCTTACACATTGCTTGGTACTTTTGAAGCTATATATTACATTGTCCTAATTATTAAAAAACTCAGCATACCAGTGAAGAAAAAATTATTAACACAGGTAAATAACAACAAGAAACAATACAAAATACATTTCACCCTTTAAATCTATTTGTGGGGTCAGGAGAGAATGAGACTATTATAAACCCGAGAGGCTGGGAAAGACGCCTTGTAAAAGTCATGTGTCTTTTTTTCCATTTTGTTGTGCATTTTTCAATCTCTTTTAATAACGCTTTGTAATTTTCAGTGTATAGGCCTTTCATGTTCTTTGTTAGGTTTATTCCTAGGTATTTTATTCTTTTGGTTGCAATCGCAAAAGGAATTGTTCTTTTCCTTTCTTTTTTCTGAAGTTTTGTTGTTAGTATACAGGAAGGCAGTGGATTTTTGTACATTGATTATGTTTCCTGCAACTTTACTGTATTTGTTTATTGTTTCTAATAGTTTTTTAGTGGTGTCTTTATGGTTTTCTATATACAGAATCATGTGGTCCACAAAAGACAGTTTTACTTCTTCCCTATTTGGGTGCTTTTTATTTCTTCCTCTTGCCTGATTGTTCTGGCCAGGACTTCCAGGACTATGTGGAAAAAGAGAGGTGAGAGTGGGCAGCCTTGTCTTATTCCTGATCTTAGAGGAAAAGTTTTCAGTTTTTCACCATTGAGCATGATATAAGCTGAGGGTTTATCATATATGGCATTTATTATGTTAAGATGTTTTCCTTCTATTCCTATTTTATTGAGTGTTTTCATCATAAATGGATGTTGTATATTAATAAATGCTTTCTCTGCACCTATTGATAAGATCACATGATTTTTATCCTTTGTTTTGTCAATGTGGTGTATTGCATTGATTGATTTGTGTATGTTCAACCATCCTTGTGCCCCTGGAATGAACCCCCCACTTGATCGTGATGTATTATTTTTCTGATGTACTGCTCTACTCGATCTGCTAGTGTTTTGTTGAGGATTTCTCCATCTGTCTTCATCAGAGATACTGGTTCGTAGTTTTCTTTTTTTGTGTTATTCTTGCCAGATTTTGGTATCAGGGATATAGTGGCCTCATAAAATATGTTAGGAAGTAATACAAGCAATGACAAGTATTGGAGAGCTTGTAGAGAAAAGAAAAGGTAACCTCATTCACTGCTGGTGGGAATGTAGACTGGCACAGCCACTATGGAAAGCAGTCTGGCAATTCCTCAAAAAATTCAGAATAGAGCTACCATATGACCCAGCAATCTCTCTCCTGGGTATGTACGTGAAAAACTCAACATGTATTTGCAAAGCTATATGCACCCCTATGGTTCACTGCAGCATTATTCACGGTACCAAGACATGGAGACAACCAAAGTGTCCCACAATAGGGGACTGGGTAAAGAAGGCCTGGGACATGCACACGATGGAGCACTACTCAGCCCTGAGAAAGGAGGAAATGCTGCCATTTGCAGCAACATGGGTGGGCCTTGAGAATATTATGCTAAGTGAAATAAGTCAGAAAAAGCTAAGAACCGTATGATCTCACTCGTATACAGGATATAAAACTGAAGCTTGTGGACACAAATAGCAGTGTGGTGGTTGCCAGAGGGAAGGGAGTGGGAGTAAAGGGGGTCTTAACATATGGTGATGGGAGAAGATATGATGGGTGGTGTGCACACAATTAATATGTTTTAAAACTGCACGCTCCTAAACGGTTTGATTAAAGATATTACTTTAATTACTCCTCACTTAGCTGTGTGTTCAAACATCATCTTCTGATTGCTCTGATGTGCAGGTAAAGCTCCTGACATCAAAATTTTACCATAATAGTTGAATGTACAGTGACCGAATATCAAAGAGTTCTAGGTGTACCTCAGCTTGTGTTTATCTTATATCAAAGTGAATTGACTTTAATCAGATTCATCAAAGTGTCAATCAGATTAACAAACTGAGTTAAAGTGAGAGTTAGGCTGACTTCCCACCATGTATAGTTTCTCTCACTTGTTTTATCCCTTGTTTGTTCTGGCTCTTTCCTTCCCTCCCTTCCCCTCCTCCCTGCTGACCCTTCTCCTCTTGTTTCCCCCCAGTTCCTTCCCCTCCTCTTTCTTCTTCCTTCTTCAAAATTGATTATACTGTGTGGGATTTTCTATGGTCCGGTAATAGTGAATTGATAAGTACATATACTCCTCTGTTACTATAGATTTCACATTATTTTTAGATGTTCGAAATGAGATAATGAAACAACATGATCATATATAAATTTTCAGAGATGCTAGAGAGTGTGCATTGCCATAGAAACAGGAGAATATAAGGATACAATACCTTCTGCTCACTCACCTCATAAATATTTAAGCTCTTGTGTGGTATTTCACAAAAAAGAAATATTTTGAAACTAGCATTTCCAGTAGCCCATGTTCCAAAATCATGGGTATGAGGTTACATGGTGTGTGGTTCTGAAATTTTATTAGAATGGAGATTACTACATTGGAAGTAGTTAATGTTAGGGGTGATTTCAGGGTAAATCTCAGCACAATTTCGAAAGAGTTTGATGTAGTGGGAACTATATAAAAGGATAAAATTTGTGACCCAAAGACATACGTGTATTTTCTCTCTTATTCTACATGTACACACACACAGTCACCAGAGAAATTATCAGGTTCTTCAGAATGTGCTGATGAGTGCTGGGGAAATCCAAAGTGAGAGAAATATTTAGTATAATCATAGAGCTTCACATATATGACCTCACAACCATACTCTGAAGGATTTGGGGCAGATACAATCATGTCCATACTATAGGCGAGGATATGAGGCTGAGGAGTTAGTGATTCCTAGACTACAATAGCTAGTAATGGTTTAGCCAGTTACCAAAACTAACTCATTCATTCTTCTATGAAAGGGTTAGTAAAGAACTTTGAGGTAAAATAACTTAAGTACAATATAGCACTTTCATTTAAAGCTCATTGCCCTTTTCTCTGCTCTTCCCTACTCAGCTTTACCTTTCCAGAGAAATAGTAATAAGAACTACTGTTGCTAAATTACACTCTTTACAGTGTATTCTCATTGAGAATGACCCTTAGTTTGAAAGGAATGGGCTGACATTTTTGTTGAGCAATTTCTTGCAATAGAACATCGTTGTAATTGATACAACAAATTACTGATGCCATAGACAAATGAAAGGTACATAGAAATAGAATGTGCTGTGGGACATAATCTGTCGTAATGGCATTTAGAAGAATGGAATTCTGCCTATATTATCAAAAACCTGTAAAATTGAGCAATGATTCCCTGACTTTCAACCAGTTTTAAACCATGAAACTCTCCAGTGTCCATCAGGCCTCGGGGTATGGTCTTCCAGTGCATGGAAACAGGTTTGAGTGTGTGTTTTAAATGTATCAGCTCTGCCCTAGCCGGTCTGGCTCAGTGGTTAGAGTGTTGGCCTGAAGACTGAGGGTCCTGGGTCTGATTCCTGCCAAGGGCACGTACCTCAGTTGCAGGTTCGATCCCCAGCCTAGGTGGGGCACCCATCCCTGTTCCTGTCTCTTCTTTTAGCTCTTTGCCCCCTCAGTCTCCAAGCTGTATGCATGTGTATATTTTTATAAAGAACCCAGAAAGGCCCAGAACATTATTTCCATCTTGATGCGGGTAGTCAGCCAGATGGTTCATTATCCAGACAGTGGCCAAAAATGCTCAGAGGTCCTCAGAACGTTCAATTATCACTCTGCTAGTTCTGCCAGTTCTGGAACATGGGATCAGGAATAAAAGATGTCTTTTCTATTTCATACTCCTGTAAAATTTCAGTCAGGAATGTGGGTTCTTTATTATTCAGGACCCAGGCAATGTCAGTCTACTGATCCTGCCGTGCGTTCCAGAGCCGTTCACTACCTCACAGCATGAAGTGCTTACCGGATAGCTGGTGAACATTCACGTGGGCTTGTACAGTAAGTTAGGATATGAGCATTTATTAGACAGTTATAACCGCTCAGAACCCACTAGAGATGCATTCACTTTCATTTAAGGGTTGCACATTTCCCCATAAACGGCTTGTTGTGAATAAATGTAAATGTGCATTCCTGAGAATAAATTAAATGCATTTCCTGCTATTGTTAATGTGTTAGAACAGTTGTGCTATAAATCACTTGAACAGCATTTATAGATTATTCTACTGTATCTAGGCCAGGCTTGTAAATATCTGTGTAACTCATAATTCAATGATTTACAACCCTCTAAAGAAAACCTTAGAGATTTTCTCTTGTTTTTTTTATCTCTCATATGATATTGACAAACACCTAGCTCAAAGAAATTCATTTTGAATGCTTTTATAAAGCTTTGTTCTTTAATAGAAGCTAAAGAATTTAATGTATAACAGGACAGAATCTACCAGAAGCATATGGAGTGATTTTCACTGCTCATTACTGCCTCCTCGCTTATGGATTATTTTGCCCTTTCCCTACCAGGCTATCATTCCTGGAAGACTTGGGAATTCCCTGCAGGCTTGTGGTCACAAGAAGGGGATGCTTTCAATCTCTTTAGGCTTCCTTTATGTTCTCCTTTCCCCCCCTTCCTTCTTTCCTTCCTCCCCTCCCCCCCACACTCAATCAATCAATCAATCGTATAGGGACCACAGCAGACACATTTTGTCTACTCCTCACTTCATCAATTGCATGAGAATTCAGGACACATCAGAAGCAAAATGGGCATTTACTTTTGGAAAAAGTACAGAGCATGGGTTTCAGCGTATCCTTGGAACTACTCTTCTAACTAAAAGCCAATTAAAACAAATATACAAATAGCATTACTCTGTGCTCGGCATTTTCTGTTGTTTAACGCTCATACAGCATCGTTAACTGAATCAGACTCGTAATACCTGAGGTTGCAGGGTCCGAATTGGAAATTGCACCTAATGCAAAAGCCGGCAACAGTGTTCTTTCAGCTTGGCTTACTCGTGCATACCTGTGGCAAGCTGTTCTAATCTCCAGAAACGCCGTCATGTCTGCTCACTAGAATGCTCTGAAATCTTGCCTCCATTAACTGTATTTGAGCTTCCAAACTTACAGTGGCCTGCTACCTGCTGCCTTTACCTATTTCTTCCCTCGGCCCCTTTCTGGTCTCGTTGGGCCCCCAAGCTAAGGGAACAGACCATGCTTCTTAACAGAGCATACTCCCAACTCTCCTACCCTGATTATTTACCCCTGAGTCCGTGTCAATAAGGAGTGGAGGATCCTTGCCATGGGGAGATCTGTTTGTGCCACGCGTGTCGTCAGCCTTCCTCATGCTCCCTGACTCACATTCCAGAGTCTGACTGTCATCTCTTTTGTGCTCCACCAATTTCCATTTTGTTTCTGGTGGCACTTGATTGAGTGGCTCCCAGCTTTGGGTAATTGGTGATGAGTTGGAGCTGGATGACTCTTGTTTTCATTTAGGTGATGCTTTGATGAACGGCTCTCTCATGGCCCCGACAGCATGAACTCCTCCCCTCTTCTGAGAGCCCCACAATCGCACTATGGACAGCACCACTTCGCCTTTGTAGAATGTTTGTTGTCCTTCAAAGTGATCTCAGACTGATCTCATTTCATTGCCTTCACTGTGAATTATGTGGGGTAAAACTATGAGTGAAGAAACAGACCTGGGGAAATGACTTTTACTTCTAGAGGCAACGATGTTAGTTTTTTAAGGAAACAGATTTCTGTCAGTGCTACAATAGATTCTTGAAATCTCTTACTTATAGGATAATTTTCACACAGGAACATCCAAATCACTGCCTAGTGTGTTTAGAAGATTTTAGTCACCCATATAATTTAGAATGGGGAATGAAGACTAATTAGCCACTGTTATAATAATAGTGTTATTCTTCTTGCTATTGACTTAATATTGGTAAAGCATTATTCATACAGCAGGTGTATGCAGACAGCACTCCAGGTAGTTCTCGGCGTTTAAGAAGATAGCAGAGCGGGGAGACGAGATTCTGGCTTCTGCTCTGCTTCTCATGCTGTGTGACTTCAATAGGTTACAGACACTCTTTGAAGCTCAGTTTACTGATCTATAAAAGTGAATATAATAATTACTTTTTGAAATATCAAATGTGATTTTTTATTGGGGGCTACAAAAGCATAAAAAATTAATACTAAAAATTTTAAAACAGAGCCTGAACCAAAATTCACTTGTAATAAATGTTTCTCATTTCTCATAGCTTTGTGAAAGAAGGCACAGAGTTTTCTTCAAGAATTATGAGTGCCTATTTCAACTTTTTAAAATAGTGAATTATAAAGCTTAATTTTTTGAAATGACTTAATTCCTCTCTTTGATCTATGTGAGCTCTGTCTTTACTGTCAGTGATATTTCATTATCATGATGGCTATTATTAAAACTGCAGTCTCACACTATCACATGTTAGCAGTTTTGAACTCGGGTTTGTGATCTGTATCCTATTTTACTTGTGATTTCATTTTCATCCCTATTGTGTGTTTCACGTCCAAGAAGAAAAGGCCAGATTTTCACTTCGAATTTTAAACGGTTTTCAGTACATGAAGGTTACCCTACAAGTCATTCTTTCATCATTTCCAGCCCCCACATCGGTCGTATGGAAAAAGAATGTGGAAATGTATTTATGCCAGTGGCACATTAAAGCGCTGATTGCTGGGAACCTCTCCACTAAATGGCATGTCTGATGAGTCGTAATGGACACAGAGATCTCTCGCTGATTTTTGTACACACTCCAGCTTTTTAAAATATATGTGTTTCTCTCCAAGCCTTAACCTCCTCTCCATTTAGGTTACACTGTACATATTACCTTGAAAAATATCTATGAACAATTTTCCGTGAACTGTGGTTTCTTTAAAAAAATGTAATGTGTTTTCCTATATTGGATTTATCATGTCCCAGTAGTATTTCCTAGCTCTTCATATTTATCTGTAGGGTGTGTGGTTTTTTTTAAGTTTTAAAACACTACATTTATTATATGGTACTAATAGAAAATAATAATTCTGAAATTGCAGATACAAATACAAATAACTTCGCATTAGTTTATAATTATAGATTTTGTGGAGCCCATATTCCCATCTCCCGTGTTATTTTATCTGTTCCAGAAAGCCCTCAGATAAAATGCAATTGAGTTGCCTGTCTTATTTTCTAGATGCTAATTTTCATGCCAAAAGGCAAGTGATAGGTCTATAGCAATGCTGAGCAGACAACAGAAGGAAATAAGTGAGATTTACAAATAGCCCAAATGCATTGTGTTCTCTTTCCTCTGTCTTCCTTCTTAGCCCTGGCACTTAGGGCAAGTTATTTAACCTCAGAAAGTCAGGACAATTGGAAAATGGTGCACAACTCAGAAGGTAGAGCAGGGATTGATATGTGTAAGTCAGTTAGCACAGTGATTAACACCTGAGTTCAGAAATAGTAAATCTTTTGTATTCAACAAGTATCAAGTGCATACTGTGTGACAAGCGCTAGGTTAGACACTGGGGCTATGACAGTGCAGATCCCTTGTCCTGAAGAAACCTCCCTAATTTTATGAGAAACGCGTCAAGTTCCTAATCAATTTCCCCAGCGCGGAAGATGCTGAAAGAGAAAAAGCCCAGGGTGTCCTGAGAGCGTACACTGGCGCATTTGCTAACCTCCTGGAGGAGCAGCAAAGCTTCTAGGGGGGAATATTCATATGGAAACCTCGGAGATGAGTCAGGGTTAGTTAGGCAAGAGCAGGGGAGTAATGAGGAAAGGGGGAAAATAAGAGAAGAAAGAAAAATTGAGAACGAGAGCCTAGAACAACAGTGTGAACAGAAAGGGTAAACCTAGGTCAGGGTCCCCGGGGCGCCCTGTGTGTTGTTAGCCGGGTGCGGACTTGTTGATGCTGCTCCATCAGCAGCTCAAGGGGCTTCGGCTCAGCGAGGGAGGCATCCTTGCGGGAAGGAGCCCAGCAGCCTCCAGTAGGAAAGGAAAGGCGAAAGGACAGAGCCAGCCCAGGCACATCCTAGGTGCCGTGTGTGACACTTTTTTCTTCGGTTTATGGTGGGAACTGGGACTAGAGAGAGGCACAAACAGTAACACAGGACTCTCACAGAAGTGACCCTTCTAGTCTGGGGCCTGAAGAGCGGCCCAGTGCCCCAGTGCGGCTGGCACAGGCCAGGACTGTGGTCCCGGGATTTTCCTTCCAGGCAGCATTCCGGGCCCAGCACAGGCAGGGCCCCAGGGCAGCCGATGGCTTATTTTGGCGTGAAAGAGGGAAGAAAGAAGTAAGCATCGCATGGAAAATTAAAAGACACAGAAGAAGGGGAAGGAGATAAAGAAGAGTGGAAAAGATTGTGGTTAAGAGTTAGTGTGCTTAGCCAAGTAAGTTAGAAAATGTAAGTTAGAAATGATTTGACTCCTATGTGGGATATAAAACTGAAAACAGCAAATAAACAAGTAAAAGAAACAAAAACTCATAGACGCATACAACAGTGCGGTGGTTACCAGATGGAAGGGGGGATGGGAGACAGTAAAGGGTAAAGGGGTTCAAATCTGTGGTGATGGGAGGAGATCTGACTTTAAGTAGTGGAAACACAAGGCAGTGTACAGTTGATGTGTTACAGAACTGTACGCCTGAAACCTATATAATTTAATAACCAATGTCACCCCAATTTAATTTTTTTTTAAATATATCTTCATTGATTTCAGAGAGAGGAAAGGAGAGGGAGAGAGAGAGAGAGAGAAACATCAATGATGAGAGAGTCATTGATCGAGCCCACAACCCGGGCATGTGCCCTGACCAGGAATCGAACCCCAATCGCCTGGATTCCAGGTGGATGCTCAACCGCTGAGCCACGCCCGGCCGGGCCCCCAGTTTAATTTAAAAAGGAATGTGCCCTCAGTTCAAATAGGAGTTGCCACATGAGGATTCTCAGAGTAGCATGTAGTTACAAATGCATGCATCATTTTTATCATTTATTGTCTCCTGAATATTGGTGTGCCAGTGCCATTTACAGTTCTCTCTTATTGAAGAAAACTTATTTCAAAATGTTTCAAACTTACAGAAAATTTGGACATTGAAATTTTAAATTTGCCACATATACTTGATCAACTCTCTCTCTGCCTCCCCTCTACACACAGTCACACACACACATACATGAAAAATGGTATACTGGTATATGTGTACATATTTACACACTATTATTTCTGAACCATTTGAGCATATGTTGAAGGCATCATACCCTATTACCCTTAATATTGATAATTCAGCATACATTTCCTAAGTTCAAGGGTATTTTCTAACCAAATCACACACTGTTAACAAATTCAGGAAATATAACATTGATATAATACTTATAGCTAATGTATAGGCCATATTCCCATGTCCCCAATCGTCCCAACAATGCCCTTAATAGTGTTCATATTCATTTAATTATGAGACCCAGACCATATTGCATTAAATGATCATATCTCTAAATTTCTCTTTCATGACTCATATTTTTGGGGAATGAAAGCCTCTGTTTGGGTCCTTTCTTCTCTCCAAATCCTCAACAATAATATAAACAGGTGACAACCTCAGATTCTCTCATTGGACGTGCCATACATCATTCATCAGTTCCAAGGCCTCCGATTGGTTTATAAATATGTCCCTTCACAATTTCTTAGTGTCATAAAATACTAGCCAGAAGGACTATGTGGAGATGTCTTTAACCATTGTAAAATCTTCACCCAATCACCTTAACTAAGCAACACTCTCCTGACACTTGTGTGTCATCCTAACTTCCTCACAGCAATAGGCCAGCAAAACATTACGAGGAACATTATATCATTTTGATGATATCATAGCTTCTGCCCCTGCTCTTGTCAGTCCCATTATGCTGAGACATGTGTCTGGCACTCCAGCTTCCAATTAACTCCCTAAATCTGACAAGCCAGGCCCTAGGCTGGGAGCACCAGGCTCCTCAAAGGCAGGCAGCAGGCCTTTTTGCTGTTCTACCCCTAGCTGACTCTCCTTCGGTCTGTGATTTATCTTGCTTTTTTGCTTAGTTAATAAGCCATAGTACCTTACATCTGTTCTCTCTCTTTCCTTTACTATCTCTAATTGTCAATGTTCAAATAAAATACTTTCCAGGTTAAAATAACTAGCAGTCACAATAACCACAGTCACAATGCAGCTCTGCGACGCATTCTTCTACCCACTGTCCCTACAGTTGAAGATACTGAGGAGCAAATTAGTGCTCCCAGATTCAAATCCTGGCTTCAGCACCTACTATAAATTTGTTATACTCTGTAAGCTTCAATTTCATCATCTATAATACCAAGGATATTAAAAATATACCTAGATTATTGGGAGGTTAGATTCAGGGAGAAGGGCTTTATGAGATGATCCCTATGGAATGTTCATTACAGAACTAGGTATGTGCTCAAACTCTAAAATGTTGCCTGTTGCTCTTTGGGATATAGGACAGCATCCAGAATGCTTTGTTTCCACTGTTATCCATTTAAACTCTCAAAAGACAAGCAGAAGTTGTAAGAGCCTATTCTTTGATACATACTTGTTGGAACCCTCAAATCTAGAGTAAAGTGTGGGAAGGAACAGGGCCTATCATTGTAGGGCTCAGGGATCCAACCTCTGGCCCTTCTGATTGGCTGGTCGCTTTAGTTTGCTCTGTTTTAATTTCTGATCAGCTTTGCTATGATGTATAGTAATATTACTTTGTTGTATGTTGTCCTTTCATCTGTGCAAAATGCATTAATAAGAAGAGTTTGTAGTACTTTTGAAATCCCAAACACCCAGAAACTCACAGTACTTACATTTATTCTTCTCATTAAACTCATTAGCTATCCCAGAGTCCTGTGACCATTGCTGTCTCTATCTGAGCCAATGAGAAGGGCAGAGCGTCCTGGCAATGCTTGGGTTGTCGCTCACTAGCATGCTGTCTGTTGAAATCTATGTACCGAAGTATCTCTTGTGGGCCTGGGAATATCAACAGTCAATGAGACCACTTCCCAGATCTCATGGAGCCTAATTCTCACAGAGGGAAGATATATAATTTAACACGAACACTTCAAAAAGCATTAATCTAGTATATAGAATGTCAGGAAGTAATAAGTGATGTGGAGAAGAAAAAATATAGAAGGTCAAAGAGTGACATGGAGGAGTTACTGATATTTTATATAGTGTGGCCAAGGAAGGCCTCTCTAAGGGAGCAGTGCCTGAAGGAAGTAGGGAGCAAGTCTCGTGCAGGCCCTGGAAGAAGAGCATTGCAGGCAGAGGGATGCACGAAAACAAAAGCCCAGAGAGAGACAAGGGGATGCTTGGAACTCTCGAGCACCTAGGAGGCCAGAGTGATGAATGGAGCAGTGTGCAAGCAAAAGAGGCCATGAGCATTCAGAGGCAGTGGAGGACCAGATTGTGTAGGACTTTGCAGGCCATAGCATCAGACTTGGTTTTCACACTAAGTTGGGCAACCATTGAAGGGTATGGAAGAGAGGAGTTAAAAAGATCTGATTTGCATTATTTGAAAAGGTTGATTGTGGCCCTAGAGTTCAACATGATCTGTAGAGTGGGAAGAGCAGAATCTGTTACGAGGCTACTTTTATAATCTAAGTGAAAGGTGATAGTGACTGTGACCAAGGTAGGAGTGGTGCAAAGGGTGAGAAGTACACAAATCATACATTTTATGTTGAAGTTAGAGCTGAAAGGACTTATGGGGTATGGTTGCAAGGTGTGAAAAAAATAAAGGAGTCAAAGTTTCTGGCCTCCCAATAAAGGACTCCCAAGTTTCTGGCCTAAGCTCTAGATGGCTGGAGTTGCCATTAACAGAGGTAGGAAATATTGGAGGATGCTGGGGGTAGGAAATTAGGAGTTTGTTGTTGCTCATGCATGGTTGAAATAGTGGTTTGAGGACAGTGGTTCTAAAACTAGATAGTACATCAGAATTACCTGGAGAACTTATTAAAACACAGATTGCTCAACCCCACCCCAGGAGTTTGCCCACCCTCCCCCCAACCCCTCCAACCCCCCAAAGTTTTTGATTCACCGAGTCTGGGATAAAGCACAATGATTTGCATTTTTAACAAGTTTCCTGATGATGTTCATGCTGCTGGTCCTGGGACCACACTTGAACTGTATTAGGTGCATCTACAGAAGAGGTTGGCTAAGGTGAAGAGAAAGCCCAGATCAATAGATTAGAAGAGTTAAACACAGATACTGAGATGCTTCCTTGCCTTACCGCCGAGTGTCCATCTGGAACCCTACCTTCCACACCGTTCTCGTTTATGGCCAGGATAGATGTGTATCGGCCCATGCCTAAATGGTAAGCAACAGTTTTTGAGTTTTGACTCTACTTTCTATTCCGTCATAAAGAACCCCATGGAAGGGAGTTTTCTGAATGTAATTGCTCTTCTAATACATGAAAAATTGAGACAGGCACCCCCTTTTGGTCTCCCCTTTAGCCAAATTACCTAGATAGGATACAGTCACCAACCTACACCCATACCCATTTCCTATGGGAAGGGATATGCTTAAGAGATTAATTTTTCTTACAGGTTTATATTTAAAATATATTGAAATATATTGAGAATAAATATGTTTTCTAGGTATAAACTTAATTTAATAGTTATTCTGTTCTGAAATTAATCCTGGTATTTAAAGAGACAAACAGCTTTTGTTGTAGAGAGAAATACTCTAGAAAGAATGAACATCCAGCCCTTCAAAAATAAAAACACAAACCTATATAATAGGTTTTGCAATAATGATCATGACAGTCTATTTAATGGAAAGATTCTTTGATAAGCATTTTTATTAGATCGGTAGCTATTAAATATTTTAGACCATGACACACTGTAGGAAAAACATGTTATATCACAAATGAGCACATACACTATTATTTATTTTATATATATATTCAGAAATAACCATTTCAGGAAATATTCTCATTTCGAGTATATGGTAGACATGTTCTATGCCATGCTCTATCAGTTTTAAAAGTGCTGATTTTGACTCACTAAACTAAAAATCAAGATAGCGTTAGTTAAGAACTTGGTCTCTATAGTATAAGACTGATGGGTTTGGAATCTTGGCCCTTCCCTTTTCTAGCTGTGTGATCTTGATGAAATTACTTAACCTCCTTGTGCCAGCTGTAAAATGAGAGAAATCTACCTCATAAGGCTGTTATGACAATGAAATTAGTTAATTTGAAGAACATAAAACAGTGACCAGACACTTAATAAGCATTATAAAAGTGTTAAATTATTAAAACAGTTAACAACCCACTAATATGTCACAACTTGACATTTGGAAAAAACACTTATTTGGATGACTAAGACCAACAGCATTCACCTCCCACCTTCCCTTCCAAACACACAAACTAGTAAATTAAACTCAACTTCCTTGGAAGCAAGTCTGGTAAATGCTTTTGTTTTGCAGGGAGATGAAGTAACTCTTTTAAATCCTCAGACATGTTCTCTTAAAGTTCAATTGTAAGTCTTTCATGAGACAAGGTATGATCTTTTGAAAATCCAAAGTTTAAAAGGAAAGTCTTCCCTGGGATGATGATTTATTCACTGGCGCAGTGCCTTGCGCCTAAGTATTCTCAGAAACTATTTGTTTGAAGTGTTTGGAAACCTTACTAGGAGAGTTTTCAAGGATAGCAATGGATTCATATAGATAATAACCACTTTATAATTTACAAAGGATTTCATGTTCATTTATATCTTTAAATCTGTAAGTCCATATTTCCCAAATGTGTCCCATGGGATGCTAAATTGATACAAAAAGATTTGAAACTCTTACAGAGTCATAATGTACGGTGTAGTAGTTATATTTGTCAAGACATGTAACCCCAAATTGTAATGTTCTAATGGAATATAATTTGTCTTCCACAAACAGTCCTAAGGGGGTTTTCTCAATGGGGAAAGGACACCATCCGCCTTGTGCAGTCATTCTGGGACCCAGGCTGATGGAGGGTCTGCCATCTTCAAGCATGGCATCCGGTCACTATGGTTATCACCATCCCAGCTCACCGGACAGGGTGCAGAGAATGGAGGAAGGCATGTGGGAGGCATTAGGGTCAGGTGTGGAGTGTCACACACAGCTTCCCATTTCCCAGCTTCCCATTTGTCAAAACTCAGTTGCATGGTTACACCAACTGCAAGGAAGGCTGAGATATGTGGTCCAGCTCTATGCCCAGAAAGAACAGAATAAATTTTAATGACTTAATAGAAGACTGACAAATATAGTAAAGATCTATTGTAAAAATCCTTGTTTAGCACTATTTATCTCAATGTTTCCTAAATGCATTTGCTTGTGAAACCCTTTTCTCTCGGGATCTATTAACAGACTACAGAAAACAACACACTGGAAAAGTCTGCTGATGGGAGACTATCAAATCCCTTAATGAAAAGAAACCAAGGATGATAAGAGAAAAATGATAAACTTTTTTAAATGTTGATTTTTACACACACATGGAAAACCACAAAAACAAATGTGCAGTTTAGTCATCAAACAGCCACCCAGGTTAGAGGTAGAAACCTGTCAGTTGCCCACAAAGAACTTCCCAGGTTCTTCCTAATTATAACCTCACTTCCCTCAGAATGAAACTCGGCGCTGACTGCTATGATAACCTTCCTTCAGAACTAGAATCCGAGTGGCTGGACATTATAGCATAGCTCTGCCTCTCTTTGTAATGTCTTTAAATCTCCTTTTACCTAGTTTTCCCTCTCATTTCTTTGTTTTTTCTTCCTCGCAATTTATTGGTAAGGAAAACAGGCCAGCCCGGCCGGGCGTGGCTCAGCAGTTGAGCATCGACCTAGGATCCAGGTGATCAGGGTTCGATTCCCGGTCAGGGCACATGCCTGGATTGCGAGCTCGAGCAATCACTCTCTCATCATTGATGTTCTGTCTCTCTCTCTCCCTCTCCTTTCCTCTTTCTGAAATCAATAAAGATATATTTAAAAAAGAAAAAAAAAGAAAACAGGCCATCTTTCCTATGGAATTACCCAGTCTGCTTGGAAATTTCATCCCCAGTGGTGAACTTATAGAAGGAGATGCAGTTGAGAATTGTTTGCTCCCACTTTCATTTTCATGGTCCGGGTTGTGTTGTTCACTCCCCCCCGCCCCCCCCCCCCCCCCCCCGTGTGTGCATGTGTGCGTGTGTGTGTTCAAAAATACAACAGCTTATTTTGTGAGATCTTACTGGATTCCTTTCCCTTCCCCATTTTGTTCACTGGCCCTTCATTTTCCTTCATTGCTAGTTTCCCTGTTTTGCTCAGCTGGGAAACCCTTCCCACCAGTTTCTCTTGCAGGACATCTTCCTGGAAGAGAGCATTGGCTTGTTGATGTTGAGAGCTCATTGGACCCAGACTGCATCAGCTCCCAAAACCTCTCCATGGACCCTTTATATTCACCTGCTTTAGGAGTATGAAAAACCACCTGACTCACAGGTTTAATTTTCCATTTGCTGTTCTGGGGCCTGTCACATGTGTATTTTGACCTGCTTTCTCCTATTGGATGCTGATATCACAGAGGTCCTATAACCTCAGTCATTGGTCCCACCTGTTCATAGTTTGAGGTTTGTGGAAATAACTCATTAAGTTTGCTGAGCAGATTGTCTATATATTTTTGATATTGCTCTCCTTGTTGCACTATAATGGGCAGTAACTTTTTTTTTTTTTCACTTCTATAGCCATCCACTCAGAATCTGAGAAAATTTCAAATATGGGAGGCATGAGGAACACTCTTCAGGCTCAGATTTTTCTCCCCTAGAGTTATTTCCCATCCCTTAGCAACCTGGGCTAACGAGGGTTTAATTTCATTTGAAATTTCCTTACAAAGCGTTGCAATGGTATTTTGTGAATCATTTTACCCCATTTTTCCAAATAAGAAAACTCAAGATCATAGCATATACCCATTGTTGCCTCATGAAAGACATAGAGAGAAATAGCAGAACTGCTGATAGGAAGGCTAATTGGCTAAATGAGGGGGGACCATCCCAGAATTATCAGATAAACCTTTTAACAGAAGAAAGGCATTGAGTGTCTCTATCTGATGGGAGCTGACAAGGCCTGGTCTTGCTGTCATGCTCATCTCCAGACAAGGAATTTGCAGAGTAATTTGAACTAACAAGTACTTGGAATTATGACAGATTTTATTAAACTGTGATTGCCTGTAGTTCAAGATTGATGAGAAAAATATCAAATTATATGTTCTTATTTGGATTTATTTAAAATATCTAAATTATTTGTTATTTACATGAGTAAATAAAATTGATTTATTGATTATTAACTTAATAATAGACTCTGTTATTCTGGGAACTGTTATCTAGATTTTTTAGAAAATATATGAAAATTAGAGAAATGATTCTATTCTCTCAGATACACAGACCTACAGAGAATCCTTACAGGCAAGATGGTCATAGTCTTGGGTTGACCATTTGTCTATTGCTAATGGCAGCTTACAAAAGTCCAGTCGTATTGCTCAAGAAGAACCAAATTATTTCTACACAACAAATATTATTTGCATACTGTATGCCAAACATAGAACAAGCCTCAATGTCCATGAAAATTAAGACATGGAACTCTTTCTGTAGCCCATGGGAAGGAACGCACACATGTCAATACCTGTACATGTACAGTGGAAATGTGTACTAGATGAGGTGGTTCCATTTATAGGGGTGCAAGGAAGTGAGTAGAGGATCACAGAAAGGATATGTGATTTAATTTTGACAGATTAACACAAATATTCAGGTCAGGCCTCATGGTAAAGGCATTGTTGCTAGAAAGAACATAAGCTGTGAAGGCACAATGTCATAAGGAATGACTGAACTTAACAGTAAGTGCTGGTTTTCAAAGGTAATAAATTAGAAAATCTAATTTCTTAAAGGGGCATATGTAGCAAAGACTACAGTAGTTGTTTCTTTCTGTGGGGGATACATTCCAAGGCCTCCAGTGGATGCCTGAAACCATGGACAGTGCTGAACCTTATATATACTATCTTTTATGTATGTATATACTATTCATACATAGCTTTTACTTCAAGAAATATTCTTTGGCATATCCAGATTGCCAGCATCACTACTCTTGTGCTTAGGGGCCATTATTAAATAAAATAGGGGTTACTGGAACACAGGCACTGCAGTACCATGACAGCTGATCTGAGACCTGAGTCAACTACTAAGTGACTGATGGGTGGGAGCATATTTGGTATGGATACACAGGACCAAGGGATGATTCACATCCCATGTGAGGTGGTGTGAGATTTCATCATGCTACTCAGAATGGCAAACAGTTTAAACCTTACGAATTGCTTATTTCTGGAATTTTCCATTTAATATTTGTGGACCCTGGTTGACCCTGGGTAACTGAAACCACAGAAAACAAATTCTCGGATAAATAGGGAGTGCTATTACTGGTATTATTGGTCATCTCCTTTCCTAGCATATAAACTCGAGCTATATAACATTGATCTTTATAAAGGACCTGGCCCAGAGCTGACCTCTCACTTTTTCATTTAGAAAGTTGACACATGTTTTTATATAAATATTCTAGAAAACAGGAGTTGCAGGTTTATATTTGAGGAGCCTTGGTCCAGTAAAGAAATCATCCAGATGTAAGCCTCCTTGTCTATTCTCTTTCTCAGCCCCACCTCTATCTCCCTGTGACCAATTCATTACTGTAGGAACTTGTAGGAACTTATAAGTGGCTCCCAGAGAGAAACAATGAGAAACTACCCCATCTATCACCTGTAGGCAGTGCTAGGACAGTCTTTATAAGATGGAGTGAAAATACTGCCTAAGATTAGGTTGGACTGCGTGTGTAGATTTTAGTCACTCATGCTCTCTCTTTGCCTATTTCTATGGAAAAAGTGTTAGTGGGAGAGTAAGCTCAGTGTTGGTTTTCAATGTGTTAATCTCCGGAAGGTGACTATCAATACTACATGGTTATGAATGACGGGTTAGGTTCCAGAGGATATTTTAAAACCATATCCAACAGTTTTAGAGATTAGAGACTGATATACTGTGAGGAAATTTTTATTTTTTATTTTTTGAATTTATCTTTATTGTTAAAAGTATTACATTTGTCCCCTTTTCCCCCATTGATCCCCTCCATCCCGCCCCACCCCCCACAGGCCTTCACTCCACTATTGTCTGTGTCCATGGGTTATGCATATATGCATATACATTCTTTGGTTAATCTCTTCCCACCCGCACCCCCCACTTTCCCTCTGAGATTCCTCAGTCTGTTCCATGCTCCCATGTGTCTGGATTAAACCTTACTAAATCATACCCCTTTCTCACCTAGGTTTAGATGAGGAAAGAAGGTACAGAGTATGTAAGTGAATTGCTCAAAGTTCCCTAGTAATTGCATTTGTGCATGAGTGTGTGTGTGTGTGTGTGTGATTTTCTCTTTTGCTTTATTTGATGGCTTAGACTAAGCTGGTACTTAAGTCCTTACACATATTTACTTGGTTCAGACATTAATTTTTTTTATAAGGTAGAAAAGAAGTAATCAGGAGTATCTACCAAGATAATTTACCAATGAAGAAATATGAAGTTATTATTCCTTCTCATGCAAACAAATTAGTGAACTAATAATAAATTAATGGTAAGCATTTAGCATGGGGTTCATTTACAGATAATGAAGAATAATTACCTGGTTTTAATGGCCCTTCTTGATCATTCAATACAATTAAAATATAAAATTACAAGTATTGACAGATTATCCTACTATAAAGTCACATCAATAGTAAATGTCTTTCAGTAGCTCCAAACACTTAAAATTAGAAAAAAATTGTGGCATTTCCCTGCATAGTTCAGTGCAATCTAACATTATTATTTTGATTAACAGCAAAGATTTACTTTACAAGTTGTGTTTTTGCTACAATATCTGAAAAGATGAATAAATAAAACATCCCAAATATGGAAATGATGATTTGATGACCTTAATTCTGAGATTTTCATTCCTCCTGTGGCTTAAGCATCCCTATGCCTCTTTAGATTTCTGGGTCTGGGTTGTGTTGTGACCGTGTTTAATGGTATTTATTGAACCACCACTGTGGAAAACATGTACCAAGATTTCAGGGCGTGACATGGCAATTAGAAATGATGATCTGTCATGCTCTCAAAGAGTTTATAAAGAAGGAAGAAGCCAAGGTAATAAAGAATAATATTATAAGGGCAGGTGTAACATGTAAGTGTATGAGTATATATATGTGTTTAGGAGCAAGTCCTGTAGACTAATTCTTGAGCATGGGTGGAATGTTGGTCAGGAAAGAAGAGAAGAATTTATCATTATTAAAAGAAAGACTGTCACTGGTGAAGGCCCAATTAGTGTTCCAAGGAAGGGGATGGCAGAAGAGATTATTCCAGTAGGGGGAAGCCCATTGTGGGTAGTGCAAGTAGACATGGCCGGCACGTTTACTTGGCTCAATGGCAGTATATGAGCAGAAGCTATGAGAGAACATGTGGACCCATGGGAAAAGCAATATTTGCAGGAGATCTCTGACGTTCACATGTATACATTTATTTGCTGAAAGGGCCATGGCAC